>NC_060249.1:42557572-43807572 GCF_921293095.1 Ischnura elegans | reverse complement strand
TCTAGGGTCTAAACATCCATTAACAGTTTAAAAATTTCAATAAAAATTCTCACCTACGTAAAAGTATAGTCTGCGATAAATAAAGGATAAAAAAAAGGAAAATCTCTTTATCAGAGTGATGAAATTTTCCCTACCTTTAAAGTCGTGATAATGCTATCAATATCCACTGACCTCAATCAACAAATTTAACGCTTCTTGAAATTAGAATTCAAAATTAAATCTGAATTGCAATGCCACTGGGAAAAGACGAACATCTACCAAAAAATTAAAGATTCGTGATCTAAACTGATCCACACCACCATATTACATGTTATAGGAATGTAATTTTGCTGATAAAGTTCCCTCGTGTTTTCATTCGGGTTGGAGAGTTCATTATACCTGGCGTTTCGAGTTAAGTCACTTGACGTACCTCAAAACTTCAGGAATAATGAATGAACTCTATCACCTGGTTGAAAACCCGAGATCGGTTTCTCTAGTCAATTCACCGAGGAAAAAAAACACCAAATCATTCTTCATGCAATTGTATTGTTGGCCCCAAAAACCAATTCTCAGAAAAGAGCCGGGAGAAGACCTATTCTGGGGCCGTATTCTGTATTTCGTCGGTGCCGCACCGGTCGGTTTCCCTTTCAAGCCCACCGACTGGACATCAAACCGTACCGACAACGGATTCCGCACCGACGACGACACTTTCAGCGATTCTGTAAGGTCGTCGGTTTCAAACCAGTCGGTACGGTTCCCCTTCCTTCCCAAACAGGGAAAATCCGAATATATCCGAAGTTTCACGTGTCTCCACCAATGAAAGAAGGGTAAAAACAAGTGAAGACTCATTGGCACAGTTTGTTGTCGTCATTCTCAATCTTTTTATTTGCGGAAATTACGACTTATTGCTAGATTAAGATAAACGATATTGGATAAGTTGTTAACAATGCTTATATAATGTGTGGTAGTAATGCTGTACCTACAGAATCGAAGGAAACAATATTAAAACATCACAATAAAGTTTGTATGTGATGGAGATTGTTGTTGCTGGAATGAATTATTGAAACTATCCTTGAGATCGTAGTTTCTTTTAAATATTGGTTCCGTATAATGCTATTTATTCATGATTTGGTAATATAGTTGTCATTAAGTAAGTTCCGTATAAATGTTATCAACGGAAGGTTATGCCATTGGCACCGTAGCAGACGAAAATAGCATACCATGGAACGTGAACGTAGGATTCAAATGCAAATGTAATATTAGAGGAACAAGTTAGGAAATTGTTATAAAAATATGGATCTGGGTGCAATTAAAAGAAGTGTAATGACGAGGAAGTAAATAAATTGTGATTGGGTGGAATACATATGTATAAGTTGCGCATTCCAAGTGAGAGAAAATGATAATATTGCGGTAAACCTCATACTTATTAACAAATATCTTCTTTTATCGTCAAGGGAATCAATGGCTGACGATGAAATGAAATATAGTTGCCCGTTACAAATGAAAGAAACTGATACCGTTGTGGCAAACTTCATACTTAAATAAAAAGATCTTATTTCTATGCCGAGAGAAACGCCAAATTGATGATTGAGTGAAATAACAGTCGCCTATTCAGAGTAATATAAAGTGATAACATTGCGGCAAAACTCATATTTAATCAAAAATATCTTTTTTATGCCAAAGGAGCAAATAAATGATGATAGAGAGAAATAAAGCCTATTACAAGCGAGTGAAAGTGCGGTAACATAAATGAGAGAAAGTCATTATATGTTAGCAAACCTCATTTTTATTAACCATTATCTTATATTTCTGTCAAGGTAATTAATATAGATGATGACACAGTGAATTATAGAGGCGTATTCGAAGGGGCAGAAAAAGATAACATTGGAGAAAACCTCATTATTTACTCGGTGATGAGGTAAAAATAAAATAAAACGTACAATGCGCACCGGGGAATTCATGAAACCCACTAGTCGGTGGCCGTACCGACACCTCTTTGCTGTCGGTACGGCTACCGACGATCTCCCGTCCTCTCGTCGGTGCCGCACCGACCGGGTTCGTACAGAATCGCACGACTTCTTACCGGGAGTCGGTGTGACGTCGCACCCGACGAATCGGTGCCGCACCGATCGGTTTGGAGTTACAGAATACGGCCCCTGATCCGTTTCATGTCCACGTGAAATCAAGTTTCAACTTAAATCACCAATAAAAAGCGAAACGGTATTGGTTGAGAGGATATTAGCTTCTGTGCGTCTCATCTTCTCCCTTGTACTCATAAAAAAATTTCTTACCGTCATTAGCTAGCCTCAAAAAGAGTTCAAAAACTTTCTCTTTTCGGAGATTTCAAATGAATACGAAATCAAGCAGTCGAGGAAGGCCGTTAATACAGTGGGTAAGTGTGGGCATGGACAAGTATAAAATTATGCCAACCATTCCCAGAGATCAAAGCGGTTAATATCTTCCACATCATTCTGGGAAGTTGTATTCAGTCCGGTTTACTTAACCGAAATGAAAACCAAACCGTTCGCGAGATCGTTAACGATTGCAGGACGTCTGTTTACAGCAAAAAATGCTTCACATCTCAACGGCTGTTTTACACGGTGTGCGTACTTGCACAATCTGACGTGTGTACGACGGCGCAGTCAAAATTGCGTCGAGTAAAACGGTGAATTGCTAGAATGCATGCGAGAATGCATGGATGTGAGATGACAAAAAGTCCCTGTTCTAATTTCATTCGTATATTCGCGCTATTCCCCGCCATATTGTCAAAGAAACGCAGTTCCAACTGCGATATTAGGTACCCCGAATAAAACGATCAATAAACTTGGTCTTCACTTAGAAAACGCTGAGAAGAGGAGGTTAAGTTTTTATTGGACTAGAGCGGAAACCTTGACTACCGTTTCAAACATGAGACTGCCGCTTCTCCACCAAGTGTAGCCAAATTTGGACTTCCTCTCTTGGCGCAGGGCAAACAAAAACCGATATAATCAAAGTAAAACTGGATATCTATGGGCAAAACTGAAAGCGAGAGGAGATTTAAAAAATACACCAGGAAAAAGGTAGATAAACTGGTAGCGCTGATTCATTGCGCCGAATAATTTATTCACAGAAAAGGAGAAAATCGAAAGGTGCCTTCTTCAGTTTTCCTAAAGAGACGAACCCAAAAGCGCAATGTTTGCTACCGTCAACATTTCCTAACCTCATTTCACACACAATTTATCGGAGTAAACAAACTCCATCCACTCTCTGGAATAAAGGACAGCTCATTGTGCGGGCAGAAGAAATGGATGCTGCATACGATGGATTTAACAACCTCGCTGCGACAGCTATAACGCTAGTTTACTTTGAGATTTCGAGAATTCAGTGGTGAAACGAGCTGATCAATAGGGCAAGCGATCTTCCATCAAATCCAAAAACAATGTAAGGAAGGGTACTGACCATGTGTGACTTTCCTTATGCTGTGCAATACTTTCCATGATGAGCAAACAACGTAAGCGTTATGACTTACTACTGCACAAAACCCAGATGTATTTTCTGTGCTAAGGCCAGCAGTACTCGGCAAAGTAAACAAAGGTCCAAGAAAGTACTTCAAGGACGACCAGCGAAGAGGATTCTCACCATGCAGGCCTTCCACGACAAACATATTCCTTCCATTTCTTGAGGTTGAGTGAAACGACCTAGTTTCTTCAAATGCAATGATGGGTTACTTCAGAACTACAAGGAAAATACACGGCCGCCATCTTGCTTACTGTTTTAAAACAAAAAATATAGAGATTGATTAAGGACGATTCCTTGGGAGGATATGTAAAAATTAGCAACTGTTAGGATTCATCTGATAACATTGAACGAATATCCCACCATTCAAATATGCAGCTTAATAAATACGCTAAAAGTAACCTCTTACTTCAATAATATAGCATAGAAAAACGAAAAACCAAATAGGTCTAATTATAGATTTATTACACGTACACGTATACCACGCTAACACAAAAATAACGTAGGCAGAAGATAAATAGTAGAATAAGGCTACCTTATTTAACTTATTCAAGATATCCTCTCGACTTAGATCACCAAAATCGGCCGGCATGAAATTGCGATGGTTTCACAGGAAAAATTATTGGTCTTGACCGGGAATTTTTCCCCTGTGTAATTTATTGAACTTATGCGCACCTGTGAATGGCTCCGTTAAGGTACACGGCTGACTATTTTGCGGTTACATACTAAAAATACAGATTACTCCCTCAGCGCAACCACCAAGGGCTTGTCTGGATAGTTCATGGTAGAGCTAACACCAGATTGAGCCATAAGTGAGTGAATTGCACTCATCTAGGTCCCAGTTCCTTCCCCAGATCCCACGGAGAGTTTCTTACGTTCAAAGGCTAGAGTCGAATTCGAACTCGGGACACTTGGTCCTGCAGCCAAACCACTCACAAGGCCACCAAGTTCCCTCATAAAGAAATAGCAATGGGGTAGGAATCACTCCGAAGACAAAATGGAATTCATTTAATTTATCCAATACATGGTCGCATTAAAACTTACGCTTTAAGATGTTTGAGAAAACATTTCACTCCATTGTATTGATTGTAGCGAAACGATCCCTTACTAATAACGAGCCGTTTCCACCTAAAACATTTGCCTGAAAAAAAGGGAAAAAAACAGCACTTACGATTTTTGTACGCTTCGTGCAACGAAATTTCCCATTCTGTACAGATATGATACCTGAAAAACTACAGCGACTGTAGCTTTGAATAGTAAAAGAAAACACAAAATGGCTGCAGCAGGAATCATAAGAAAATTATTTATGACAAAATGAACTGATAAGGACATAAACTGAAAAGGTAAAAAAATAGTTTAAAATTCTACGGAAAAATAATATTCACACACTCTTACGTTAACATGTTCCTCCTCGTTTCCTACATAGTTATTGGCGGTATTTCTTTAAGATTACGGACGATTATATGGATATAGTGGATAAGGAAAGCACGAATGACGAAAAGCAAAAATGAATGGAACGCATGTTTGATGAAAATACTATTTCGTGCATGTATTGGCTTGGTTTTGCTGTCATTATAAATATAGAGATCGAGCGCTTCTGAGGAGGTAAGCCTAAGAAACGGAATATAATTAGCCATTTTATGAAATCTACATTAATCGACACACGCCACGAAAACTAGGCTTTCTCAGGTTGTTTTCTGACAATTACGCTTGATGAATCAGCAATTTTGAAAGACTCTTTTTGCGATACTATTCCTAAACTACGAAAACTATTGATTTACTCAAAAATATATGCGTCGCTTTCACAAATGTGAGTAAATGTCGTTGTACCATACGAATCACGATAAAAGTGTAACCTATGTTCGTCACAAGTCTACGTTATGATTAATAATGCAGCGATAATAATGGAAGATGACGCTATTTTGGTTAAAATATTGGGAGGGTGTATTAAATTGAAAACGTAAGGATTGAGTGATTCGGAAAACTAATTTCGCTTTTGTACCTAATAAGAGCAGAATGGTGGCAAAGCATTTTTTAACACAGCAATAAAGGAAATTCATCATCATGATTAGTTAACAATCCTGAATGGTTTAACGCAGCTCTCCATTCATCTCTCCTATCCGCAAGCCGTACAAACATTTGCACGTATTTCTTCTCTTTCAATCATGTCTTATTATTTAAGTTTAAGTAGCTGTGACTCCTCGGGATGCTTATGTGGTGCTGTCCCCTTGCCTTGCACATCGCAATACTACCACCGTTAAAGTAAATGTTACCACGCCTGTAGTGAAATGAGAGTCGTTGTACTCACCACTGTGATCTCCAGCTCCATTCATATGAAGAGCCGCTGCCCTCTCCCCCAGGTAATGGGAGGCATATTTGTTGGCGGCCTCCCGTCGCCAAGTAACGGCAACTTTACGGACTGAATGTATCATTTAGATGGCCTATATTACCCAGGGATAGACCCATACCACCTCGGAATGCCTTTCCTGTGTTCACGACTGTTTATTGCCTAAGACTACAATATACTATTTATTATCGTCTACTAGTTATTGTCAACTACTGACCGCGACTACTTATTCGACAAGTAAACTCGCTTATATCGCAGCTAACCTCATATATCTAAAGGTTGTCCCACCATCCGCAACCCGGTGGACGCACGTGGTGGCTTTAAGCTCAGCCACGAGTAAAGAAAAGTATTTGTTTTAAATCGCGAGAACCAGCCTCCTTGTACATGTGGTAGCTGGCCGAGAAGCCTCAGGGTGTACATAATTTTACCAACGTCTCGAGACGGAACAAAAAGAAATGCGAAAGGTGAGAGTGGGTTTTGCGGCATTCCCTCACGCGGGGTCGCACGGTCTCCACTTCCGGATGTCTGCTTGATGGATGCCTCTTCATAGTTGCGTCATCGGAGACGGGATGGAAAGGGAACGGCAAAAAAAGAGAGGAATCCCACGCGCAGGAAGACGACTTGACCACGCATAACCATTAGACGCTCGAGAGGAAGAAATCTGACAGCAGGAGCTTCCGAGCAGCTGACTCAAAGGTGGCGAATTTGGAGCTACATACACTGTATTTGAAAGCATTCCACTGGCCAAGTTAGGTACTCATGGTGCATTTTGCCCATCGACAAGGCCCGTGTCAGTTCCCTACTTGGAGTTCCCTCGTCAATTCATAATAATGCACACCCCCTTTCAACCTATCTAAAAATTCTACTCTCTTCCTTCCCCTCCCTTGTTTATCCGATATTCTGCCCTCTAGCAATGTTTAAAACAGTGCTTAATTTCTAAAAATTTAGGTAGGTACCGGAACGCACACCAACACATTCAATCCACACGATTGTCAAACATTAGCTCCCTCCTTAAACTTCCTATTTTTTTTCTTCTTCTGACAAAAGTTACAATGAGGGATCATGTTTTTGCCAAATATAAAATAACGATTAAATTTTTGACGACCAAATTTCCCCTGAGAGGTGCCGGAACACCGCTCCGACCGAAATTAAGCACTGGTTAAGAACATCCCTTTTCCGCTCAAAACTCGCCCCATCGAAACCTTCTGTCTTCAAAGTCCTCCCGTAAATTTTATCTTCACGATTGTTATTAAATTTAATATCAGTAAGTTTAATTTGTTTTACGTCAGCCTATATAAAAGCCGTTGTGACCGCGAGAAAATATAGCAATTAATTAATAAATTTCCGGCTTGAACAATATGCTGCCATTTCACTAAGGTTGTTCATTCCATGAGGTTGTTGTCATTATTTTGCCTATAGCAACCTTATGGAATTTTCGGTGACCGTGTATTACGTTCTTGTAAACCTGAGGAGAGATGAACCTTAAAGGAAAAGAAGACGGAGCGCGGAAATGTATACTAACAGGAATTTAACAATAAGCTTACGGAAAGGACTCGAGTCAAATAATTCATGGAATCCAACACACAATTTATTTTATCGCTTTTTACTGGCTAAAGGGTCTTAAAAATCGATCCCAAATTGGTAGGATTCTTAAGGATGTGTGAATTGAAAAGAACATAAGCACGAGAATGTCACAGACTTAACTTCATACTTCGGAGTTCATATTACTCCCTCTCAACTGGTCGCATTTTTCATGATCATAGGCGGATCTAGGGGGGGGGGAGGGGCACGGGGGCACGTGCCACCCCAGACCCTTACAAAATATGCAAGACTTTTAATACGTTCCCATTACCATTGCGTTCGTTTTGTATTACGAGGTATCCTTGTGCCCTCCCCAGAACAAAATCCTGGATACAGCCTTGCATGTGCCCCCCCCCAGAATGAAATCCTGGATCCGCCCCTGTTCATGACCCACTACACATTCAAACTTATTTTTATCATCATGAAGTTATAATGATAAATAAGGTAGTGCTGATTTAAAATTTGCCTATTCCTCAAAGACTGTGGTAAAATTTTCAACTTTGAGGTATAACTACTGTCCACGAGGGGCTACTACATACACCCTGAAAATTTCAAATAGGTATGACACATGGTATTATACCTCAAGTGTTAAACGAGCAACGAGTCGCGAAAAAGAACGGTCGGACGGGAGCTATGAGATCTCTCAATTGACAACTACTAGAAAATTTACATGGGATCAGAGAGGTCTGCTGAGGAATAGGGTAGTTTCCTTCATCAAAGAAAACGAAAGGCATTGATTGCGATTCCTTACCCACCATTAGTGTATTCATAATATGCAAATTATTTGGTTTTAGAAATCCCAGTTTAGACGAATGGCAATGGTCAATTTTAACCTCATTTGAAAAAGGCCAGATTGGCGCCCATGCGATTCCACTCCACATGACGTCACAGGGACCTAGTTTCTATACGAGTAGATGGGAGTTTAACATTGTCTGAGATTACCAGTGCATGACTGAGGTACAAAGCTCAGGGAAACATCTCTTAATAATCATCCATTAAAATTACCTAAGTTCGGAAAGTTTCCTTCGTTTGATAGGATAATAATATTCCTTATTTAAGCTAAGCGCTTCCTGCCAGCAGGGTAGGTACTCTGCTACCTGCTAGCAGCCTGCATCGTATCAGCGCTCAAAGCCTCCCCCCAAGGTCACCTCACACGGCGACAGCTAGAACCAGAAATACTTCACACGGACTTTTCCCAGCATTCCTACTTCATCGCGTTTTCGCGCGCTTCAAAATTTTCACTTTTCGTTTAATCGCGAAAAATAGATATCGCCATTCGAAAATCTAAGAGCGTGAAATGCGTACTCCAGGAGTAATAATCTTTCGATTTAGGCAATTAAAAAATATTAGGAAACCACCCTATTGCGTGAGGGAGACAATTGCATCGACGAAATATGAGAAAGGATTGGAGGACTCAATGCAGGAAGTAAAAAGGGTCAAATTCAAGCATCAACTACAATATGAGAGAAGTGCATGCGAACTATTTCCGTACTGAGTAACAAATAAATACTGCAGCGGTGACCTTTTGCAAGGGTTGAACAATAGCGCACAACTGTTAAAATAGCCTGATGCACAACGCAAGATAGTGAGTTCTTTCCCATTGAAAATCCAGCTTTTTTCCATCTTCTAAGGTAAGGGCCTTTCATTTATCGCGAGTGGTAAACCATTGGTCAAGAAAAATACTTAAATGGGCGTGCCACGTGGGAGTGCATGCATCATTAAGTATTTAAGTACAATATTTCAAACAATTCAGCAAATAGGAAGCATATGCAGGACGTTATGCGGCGGATTCTCAAAAAAGGGAGGTTTCCTGTTTTTAAATTGTCTGAATCGAAAGATTATTACTCCTAGAGTACGTATTTCACGCTTTTAGATTTTTAAATGACGATATCTATTTTTCGCGAAATGTGAAAAATTCAAGCGCGCGAAAATGCGACGGCTAAGCATGAATGCTGGGAAAAGCCCGTGAGACGCCATTCTAGTTCCAGCTGCCGCCGTGTGAGGCCACCTTGGTGCGAGGCTATGAGCGCCGATACGATGAAGTCTGCTAGCAGGTAAGTAGCGCTTTGTTCAAACAAGGATTATTAATACCTTATCAAACGAAGGAAACTTTCCGGCCGTAGGCAATTTTAATAGGTGATTATTAAGAGATGTTTCCTGACCTGTGTGCCTCTTGCATGCATTGGTAATCTCAGACGATGTAAACCTCCCATCTACTCGTTTAAGTCCCAGTGACGTCACGTGGAGTGACATCGCACGGGCGCCAATATGGCCTTTTTCAAATGAGGTTAAAATTGACCATTAACATTCGTCTAACCTGGGATTTCTTAAACCAAATAATTTGTATATTATGAATACATAAATGGTGGGTAACGAATCGTAATCAATGCCTTTCGTTTTCTTTGATGAATGAAATACCCTATTGAGACAATCGCATAAGTGTGTCTCCTCAACTTTGGTGAACATAAACTTTTGAATGGCATAGGATACCCCGGTATTACACGTAGTAACAGCTCGAGCTTTAAGCTCACGAAAAAGATAAATTCGTCCAATTACTTGCCTCAACCGGCAATCACAACACTTGGCTATGTCTCCAACCCAGGAGATAGAGGAGAGAAAACCGGGCGGTACGCATTTCTCCCCCAACCCCGGCTTGGATGACGGACGTTTTGCAGTGGTGCCAGTCAACAGGGGCGCCTACCGGCAGATTTACACCGATGCAGCTAACGTGAACATCGCCCTATTGCCCCTCTACTCCTTTGCAAATTCCCTCCCCTCCACCCTGACAGGATTCGGAGGTCGCCCAGGCCTCTTTTTGCTTCGGCGCTGGCGGAGGATAGATTGCTCGGCTGAGATGGGTGATTTCTGCAAAATCATACAGCTGGTACTTAGTCTTTGGTAATGTTTCCTAAGAGATCATTAGTTATCATCGTTGTTTTCGGTAATAATTCTGATTTTGACTATTTCTTATTCCAATAGATATTGATTGAAAATGACTCGTAATTTTGTGACAATTGTTTCTTTGAGTGGTGATTATTCTTGTTTGTGGAGTCTTTCCCTCTACCAGCTAGTGACAGACGATCAGAGTTCCCTGTGTCTGGGGCTTACATTCATAATCTGGAAGATTTAAAGACGTAACGCCAAAATTTCATGGTAAACTTTTTTGTCCTCAATGGAATAGGCCTAAATGGTGACCGATTTATACGTCGACGATACTGAACGAAAGGTAATAAGAAGAGAAAACTGTTAACAATTGTATGAATAATTTTAACACTTCCCTAATAACAAAAACAGCTGGTACAAGCAATTTTTCAAGACCCGATTTTATATCGGATCAGCGGTAATTTAACTTGTATCAGTGCAATTGTTACTCACCTACCATGAAATAACTAGCAAAGTATGGCGTGTCACATTTATTCAGGGGTAATAATAATAATAATAATAATAAAACAGCTTCCATCAACTCGCGAGGTCATTAGAAGTACCTTGTAATACCTGGTCTCACTATAGTTTGTAATTTCTTGCAAAATATGCATTAAGGAATTTGCTCGCTTCGCTTTCCACCCTTGAGCATAGGCATTTGAGCACATGTCAGCTGATTTTTTAAGACAAGAGGTGATTCTTGGCGGAAGTGAGGGGAACGAACGATGAACGGCCAGGTAAGCTGGTCGGCGATCACTGAGGGCCCCCAGTTCATGGGGCCCCACAATGATTGAAACTATCGTGAAGTGTATATGAAAGGTGTTTAAAATAAGGCTCTATTTTACTTGAACCAAAGCTGTTCTTGCAATAATAAAATTCAGCATTTACATCATTTGATATATTTACACCATGCTCAGAGCAAAAAGATTATATAAAAAATTAATAAAATAAAGGTATGAGAAGATGAAAGAGAGCATTGTGCTTTTTTGAGGGGTTATTCGAAAAGGTTATTTTAGTTTTTTTTTTAGATTTCAGGGCAGTTTCAAGGCATGAATTTACCAAATAGATAACAGAGTCATAACTTATTATTAAATTATACGAACTGTGAACTTCTCACTTTTCGTAGTTTTTTTTCTCACAAAATTGCAATTTTTATTCAATATTATCTAGTTTTTAAAAGCCAAAATAGTATTCCACTGCATTTCCTGGCATGCAATTTGGAAAACTTTTCCTGGGGGAGGAACCCCTGATTCTCCCAGAAAGGAGGCCCCCATCATGATCCCCAGCCGAGAGCCCCTAATTAGCCCAGACCTGCCATACAAAAACATCATCAAAAATTACTCATTTAAGCTGTAATTTTGTCCTGAGGATTTGAACTTTCACACTTGGACGCACTGAAAGACAAAGAATAGATGACACAGCTTCAAATAGTGTAATTTCAATGAAATGATATGGCCAAGCACGATGAGACTGGAAAATGTAATGTGCATTACATACTATGCAGTGGAAAGTCCATGGAACAGCTTTAGTATGAAACAGGAAGATGGGTAAGAGAGTTGAAGGTATATGCTGGGTCTACATTAGGATTCCAGCAGCACAAATTGAGGAGATTCAAGAATGCATGTTCACTAGCAACCATGAGAAGGAGGGAGTAGATGGGATTACCGAACAACTTGGAAATAATTATGGAAATACCTGGTAAGAAAAATTTAGCATTGAAGGGGGACTGGAATGCTTCAGTTAGGAGAGATAGGGATTACACTAAATTACTTTTTTGTCAAAATCTTAATACCTACGGAAGAAAAGTATGCAGTCCAAGATGAATAACTGTAAATTAACCATTCTTGCAATACATTAATTGTTGACTTTAACTAGTTACAATGATAAATAATTTGAGTTCAGCATGCAAAATATATTTTTAATCATGAATTAGTAATTAGCCTTGTATTAGTGGTCACACAAACCTTTATTGGTGTCATTCATAATACAAAGCGGTAGTTGAAACATTCTCGATGAATCACTCACAGCATTTACTCCATGCACTTACACAAATAGAAATTCCCAGCAAAGACTACACAACAATCATCTGAGCTTAAGAGTCCACACTTGCCTCATTAATCCATGTGGAGGATCACAGATGACTGTGTCTAAATTGGAATTTTTTTCATGATCTTTTAAAGGATCACCTATAGACTTTAAATATAAATAACACATCCTCATAAACTAAAGATAGCTCTATCTAAAAGTGAACACAGCATTGATAAAGGCTTCAGGGTATGCATTAACCAATACTTTGGGCCATTATGGATTTCATGAATACTGGAAGAAAAAATCATGGCCAATAGCCATGAGAGCCACACAGTCACACTTCAAACATCAGCAAAAACACTCTGATCACAGCTCTACATTTTCAACTTTACCATAAACTACCCAATAAAATCAACTATTTTGCATAAACAGGTTACTCATAGCACATTCAAACTGGTTTTAAGGTAAATACAAAGAGATATTCAGTCCTAGAAGTATAAAACCTATGATATGATAAAAATACTATTACCAAGGAACATCACTTGTATACTGTGAAAACTATTTTCACAGACTGGCATTATTAACAGATATAAGTTTTGGTGAAATTTCATGGATTTATTATTTTGATTATTGCTGCAAAAGAGGAAATGAGCTAAAAATCTTTGCAAATGTCACAATTGCAACAGGAGAATCTACATGAATTAGGAATAATAATTTTTTAAAGTAATTTGAAAATAAGTACCCACTTTTGCCTACATGAGCAAACTTTAACGTCAAATTGGTAATCCATACATTTGATATTAAATAAACAATTTAAGACAAACTGAATGAAAGGCAGAAATGCACCCCAAATTCTAACTGCTTAGAAGAAAATAATTCAATGCCGTACATGCAAAACTCTTACCTTGTTCCCCTCTAAACCTACTGCTTAGAGTTTCCATGAATTATTTAACTGAACCTAAAATATCAGATAAGTGAATTGATAAAGAGAAACTGATTTTGACTTGGACAACACAATGAAGTACCCAACTACAACAAGTCAGGAAAGTGAGCTGGTATGGTACTTCTATCCGAGAAGGTTTTTTGTAGGATGATTTGCATCTTATCCTACATCTTTATCACAGATCAACTATTAAACTTGATAACCAAGCGGGGAAGTGGAGCATGCTGGATTAATGCTTTTGATCCATACTGAAAAGCAATTAAACACCTGAATGCTATGAAAAGAGAATTTTACATCCAAAGCATCAAATTGCATTTTTATCAACTGAATCCTGTTACAGCTGTAAATTTGTCAAAAATATTCAGGTATACTCGAACCAAACAGCAAAAAAGATAAACAAAATATTTCAAAAACATAGGCAATATTAATGAAATTCAGAATAAATTCCTTTTTAAAAATTATCTCCGAGTTAAATAATGGTATCACAAAAATTAAGTTGGCATTTAATTGCGTGTTCAACCCTAGGATTGTGAAATATGCTTGCTAATTACATAAGTATTTATAACAAGTGCATTTAGGATTCTTCTCCAGAACCTCACAAACATACAACAAGATCCAATACATGTGAAGTACATTATTTGTTTCTAGGGCTAACACGCTAGAACCATAAGTATCCATTAAGGATGTTGAGAGCCTCTGGCAAAAGAACAATCAACCAAAATTTCAAAGAGTAAAATATTGGTTGGGAAACCATTACATCATGCAAAATAACATGAATACAGTATCTTACATATTAGGCATGGACTGACCAGTTATAAAGATCAAAAGAACACACAATTCTTGCAGAAACCAACTGTGCATCACCTTATCCATAAAATTTCCATCCAAAACCTTAAAGTATGCACGACTTGCCTTTAAAAAAATGAACCCTTATCACATACCACCATGCACTTGTATCTGTCTCCAAAGTGAAGGACTGGTAATAGCTATTCATATCACCACAATAAAATGAACGAAAAGTCGGAAGTGTATCACTTAATCTAGCATGACCCCCTTCACCCTAAGTGGATGTGAGAGCGGTTCATGGTAGGGCTGGCCGTTGGAGGGCGAGATGGGTCCATGCGAGCCTCGAGGGCAACTCGAGCAGCCCTGCGGTCAAATGTGTCCGGGGACAGCGCCCGACGCAGGGAATCACGGAGGAGAGCCGTGGCACGAGCTCTCTGCCGCGCTTCCCCGACGGCAGCCCCACGCTCCTCACACAGGCGTTTCATCCTCTCCTCTTTCCGTCTTATACTCTCCCTCACCCACCTGTTACGCGCCTCTTCCTCTGCATATATCCTTATGGGAAAAGGATTTCATTTACTTATTGCCCAGCAGTACATTTATAATTCACAGTGTCTGGCGATATCTGGTGGAAATGTTTTATATCCATGAGAATAATCTAAAATGGTAACCTTCCAAAAAATTGTGTGGAAGGTTACCATTTTAGTTTATTCTCATGAGTACATTTTTGATTTCAAAGAGAGAACTTAGAATTTTCAGTAAACTCGAATGAAAGCATAGAGCTTATAGATATCTGATCACGTTGAGAGTAGATGTTACACTCAGGAACAGCATGGATGCCTACTTTCCAGGAGTGGGAACTGAGAGAACTTTATTAAAGTGCCCTTGTTGAAAGTGTAATGGTGCCTTTCATAGCCAATAAGCCCATAGTTAAAATGAAATATTTTCTGCGAAAATGCCACAGGGAAAAAAAATCACTCACCTAGACTGGGATTTGAATTCAAATCACAGTCGAGGCGAATGATTTTTTTCTCTGAGGAATTTTCACAAAATTTGTGCATTGCGGGTGAGCCCCTAAAATTTTCTCGTGGCTATTCCCACTCTAACTTGGAAAATTTTGCTGAAAATTGACAGCTCTCTCTCAATTGAATTATGTAGTTTCTTTCCACTATAGCTTATTAAAAAATTACCCATGCAATTACCATAATATTCTCGATCATAAATGTCTAAATGACAATTAATATAGCTCTTCTAAAATAACTGAGCTGATACATAACAAATAAATTTTTAGATATTAAGTTCATCCACTGGAATTACCTCCATAGTGACAACTAATATTCACACAACTCAATTCCCACTAAGTATTTTCCAACCAAATATTAATTCTTGGTGATTTTAGAGCTTCAAAATATATACGAGTAATAAGAGAGAACATGGTTCAGCAGATCAATGAGATACTTATGACTGAAGAATGGAGAAATAACAGGAAGCAATGTATCATAGCAAGCTTAGTTAGCTTGCTTGCTCTGGCTTGTCTAATGTCTGTTTTAGCCTCAGTAATGCTTTGGAATTAATAAGGATGTACTGTATTACTCTCACAAAGCATAAGTTTGTAATTTTAATCATTTTGATATCCATTCCCACCCTTGCCTTCTTCATTCACAGAGCAATTGATGCAATAAATAACTGAGACGTTTCTTAGGTTTCTCCAATGAAGAAGATTTTTAATCTGAGCTGGTCTTACCACTTCTTTCTGAGCTTGAAAGCAATTGTGCATATGAATGAAATTTAACAGGAAAACTCATCAACACTTACAAGTGCAAGGAAAAATAACTTATGATTATATGTTTTGAAATGGCTACAGCTTAAAAAAATTAATGAAGTAGTCGATGGTAGGATTAAATTTAAATTTCCTAACATATCCCCAACTGTTCCCCTTTTAAACCTAGCATTAACTGTGTTGGTGAAATCAAATTATGAGATATCCGTAGAAACTGAAATAATCAGGACAGCTTTGAAATTTTTGAATTTATAGATTTTTTAAATTGATTTCACCTACGCTGTTCAATAAACCACAATTTATAAATTTCATTATATTTTCACATCATATTGCTTTCATCAATTTTTAACCTAAAATATGGGCCTAATCAATAGCACTCAAATTAACACCATGAGTGAGGATTTATGCATAGTACAGTAGAACCTCGTTAAAGCGAGTACGGGCTATAGCGACACCCCCGCTATTGCGAGAGATAACCGATGCACCGTCAATTGACCCTATAATAAGCGTGTTAAAAAATTCGTTTTTACGAGACCCTTTCGGCGTTGGCTCTCGCCATAGCGAGGGTTTCACCGCCGGAAGACTTTCATCAAGACTCCTTAACCTCTGTAATTGCTAGCGATCTGTTAGAAATGAAGTTAATGGAGTGCTCAGTCTCAAATTTATGTGGTAAACTGTCGTTCGATAAATATAATGATTGACGAAACAATGCTTTGTATGATTTTTATTCAGTGCGGCGCTTATAAATTGTTTGAATAGTTTGTCGTTATTTGAGTAAGGAAATTTAGTGATGCAAAAAAACATCGCCTTTTGCCTGGATTTATATGCTTACGTTTATGGGATAGATGTTTATCTGTCGCCGCACCACTCCTGTTCCTGTATATCTGTTCGCAACAGGTATATTGGCTATTATTTGCTCCACCTCCGGTAAAGCGACAATTCGTTATAGCGAGTCTTTATTAGTGCACCGTGGGGTGTCGTTATATCGAGGTTGCACTGTATACAGTTCAAACATGAAGAATTTTGACCATTGCTAAAAATGGCCCTTTAAATCCAGTAATGTATCATGTAGTTTTCGATTTCAATCAGTTTTTCTAATTACCATTTATATTACACATGTTAAATAAAAAGTGACTATGCTTGCTGATCAACTTAATCATTTCCTGGTAGAAGCTGAAGACCAAAATGATAGAAATGCTTTGTAGTCAACATATATGTGTAAATTCATTGTAAGACACCAAGAAAATGAAATGATTGAAATGGCTCCAGTCTAATCTATTTAGAATACATATGTGAAATCACTACCAGAAGAAAACCAGAACATGTCATACCTGCTCATTAGTATATTGTGTCTTTCTCGACGGGCATTCAGTTCTTCAACTATATGCTGCCGCTTGGCTTCCTTCCTTCTAGTCACTTCTTTCTGAGCTCTCTCTGATGCTGCATCCTGCAGTAATACAACTTGGGTTCTCCATGCCATAAGACCATCTTCAAGCTCTTTGTGCAACTGTTGACATCGCTCGGCTTTGATATTTCTCTCCAGGCTGTACGTAATAGTCATCAGATATTGTGAACACAGTCAACATAAGCAATTGTATGGGTAGCTTTATATTCTAAGGTATACTTTTTGAATTGGAGCCATTAGAAATGATATTTCCCTATGATCAATACATACTAATTGATATAAAGTAATACCTATGAAGTTTTTTCACTATTCTCCTCAGCACAAAGTCAAAATAGTAACTCATACTCTTTACTCAGAGATGCATTCTGCAGAATTCTGCAGCAACTTTTGTTTAATAGTCACCCGCTGATTGCATTTTTGTGCATAAATAATGAAAGCATTCAGAAAATGCACCAGGAATGTTCAAAATGTCCCTGCATGTACACTTGCAATACTGTAAAACTTCAGTCACTACTCCACCAAACCATCAATTATGACGTTCATCATTTTAGGGTCATAAACTTCTCGTTAAATTTAGCCCTAGAATTTCATCCCATTATTGACAATGAGTTAATTACATCCAAACCACTTCCCATTCAATGAAACCACCTCGCATTAAGTACATCATTTGGCATTCTGAACACCATAATACATATGGCATCAAAATGGTGTAGCAAGGCAACTAGTCTGCCCTAGCAAGTAAACTCCAGCAACTTGAGTTTAAAGGCAACTAACACAGTTCATCAACATCAACAAGACAGGAATATGTCTAACCTAAAGTGAACATACACTCAGATAAGCATTGAATGGAAGAATATGGCACACTTTGAAAACACAAAAAGCCTATATGTTGTAATGGATGAGAGATAAGGATCAAATTTTAGTGGCAGAGTAGCTGGTGAGGTAAGACAACACTGAAAACATTCTGATTGTAAATGCTGCATTTCCAAACAATAAAAGATAATTTAATGTTAATTAATTTGATATGATGATCAAAATGAAAAGAAAACACATTGATGAAACATTGAATGAAAAATTACTTATTATAATTTAGAGTAAGTTGATTCTCACCTCTGCTCTTTTATCATCTGTTCTTTTTCCAGACTGATGCGTCGATATGCAGTCTCAGCCCTCTCCTCACGAATTTTCGTCTCCAACCGTATCCTCTCCAGCTCTTCCTCCTCTTCCTCACGGAGTCGCCTCCACCTCTCCAAATGCCTTAACTCCTCTGCTCGGTTGGCACTGGCCACTCTCTTTGTAGAAAAAAAAGAACAATTGTCAATAAAAAAAGGACTTCCTTAAAAATGAAATTACAAACTAATATTTAGGCCAAAAATAGTACATCAGGGATTGTGGCCAGATCATCAGATGATGTCAGGCTAAGTATGGATAGAGAAATATACTAAAGTTCAGAAAGATATGTTAGGTGTGTGTGTGTGTGTGTGTGACCAGAAAAACACAGCCAATGGACTTGGACGAAATGCCAACTGATATGAGGGCTTCTACCATACCTTCTAACTTCCATTACAACAGTGTAAACGCCGTAACAACTGCTCCAGTGTGCAACCACACTCTGTGATCACGGATACACGTCCCGCAGCAGTTGCAACCAGGGCAACTTGTGCGAGAGGCGACTTCGTGGCATGATGCCTGACAGTGTAGTTTCCGACATTGAGCTGTGGTTTTGAAGCATTTGTGCAAACCACTTTTCTGTATCCGTGATCACAAAGCCACGGATGTGAGGTTTTCGAAACCAGGCCTAACATGGAGCATTACTAGTAAGAGTACAACCATGTTATCGCCGCTAAAAAGATCGCGAACTGGCAAAGAAATCCCTCAATGAGTCCAGAAAGCACTCTTAAATAACAGAATAACTGCATAGGTAATAATATATTGTTTGCTTTACGTAAATTATGAACATTACAAGACATTAAAGTGAAAGTTTGGGTTATCCATGATTTCCAATTATTCGTGTCGTCTATCCCCATCATTAGCCCGGCTAATCGGGAGTGTGCTGTATTTCAACAAAGGACTGACAGGAGGGGTTAATATATTACTTTGTGAAATTATAAAAACTGAGACCCTGATCCCAGTCCACAACTTTCAAGAGATAAGAGAAAGTCAAAGGATAAGTGCCCCTTGACTAGCAGTCTCCAAAGAGGGTGCATGGCTGGCAATTGTCATAAGTAGAGATGAGCGAATAGTATCCGCGAATACTCGAATACTAGAAAATATTCGATATTCGAGGTCTCGAATATTTATGCTAAAGGTACGCTCTCGAATACTTCGAATACTTTGAATTTCGTGCCGTACACTGTCGCACACTGTTGTTGGTAGTTGACTCGGAAAATTGTAAAGAACTCTAGTCCTTTAGTGCATGCAGCACCGTTATAGGCAAGTTGACGAACTACATCAAATACGCGGATTAGAGCGGTGAAAAGAGTTCGACATGGGGAACCGAAAATGATTGGGAGAAAAAAATCAGAAAATCCCCGGTTTCCCCCACCAGGAGAACCTCAGTGCCGTGGGATAGCAACATTAGGGCATTTCCTAAGATCTGCTATCCCCCTCCATTCAGCACTGGTCTCACCCACTCTGACCCTTTCCCCTTCTCCGAAATCAAACAAAATGTCCCAGTTTGCGCAGGGGTCATAATACGAAGACCTAAGCTTCGAAAAAAATACCAAGTTACACGAGAACAATAAAAACGTGTTTCACTCTCTCCCTCTTTTCTCACCCACTGGTCTTTTTCTGGCTACCTGCTTCCAAGTTCCCCATTTCTGGAGGTCAACTGCTGCATGAGTACCGTGGGATAGTTACATTAGTGCATTTCCCAAGATCCGTTATCCCCCTTTATTCAGCACTAGCCCACCCTCTGAGGCTTTCCTCTTCTCCAAAATAAAAAAAGTCCCAGCTCGCACAGGTATCATATTACGAAGACCTTAGCTTCGAAAAAAATATCTAGTTACACGAGAACAATAGAAATGTGTTCCGCGCCCCCCTTTTCTCACCCACTGGCCTTTTTCAGCCTACCTGCCTCAAAGTTCCAAGTTTCTGGAGGTCAACTGCTGCATGAATCACCTATTAGCCCAAAAGGTGTCTAACAATGACTTTCAGCAATTGATATTACACCTTTATTGGATTGAAATATTAGTAATGTGCACGTAATTTAAAAAATAATAAGACCAAACACGACGCATTTCTGACTTTATTTAAGCATTTTACGCGAGGAAATAAATGTCAAAATACGACGGAGACTTAGCATTCTGGCGAGACTCGATATGAGCAGCAGAGCTTCTCCGAAGTTGATGCGGTATTTCTTTCTGAAAAATATATCAAGTTACAATTCATGAGTTGTGCTATAAATCTCTATTGTTACAGTCACAGACGAAGGGATATTTTCTCAGGGTATTTGGTTTCTCCCTGATAGCAATTCGAATTCATCTTCTTATCTCGTGAAAACTTCCAATGATGGAATGAAAGTTATTGAAGAAAATCCGGTGGAGAAGTGCGTGTATTTTGCAAAACGCCACAGATTGTTCGCTAGCACTTGACAGCAGGAGTGGGGGTAAAGCAAGCTACTTGTTGAAAATAAGAAGTTGGATGAAGCCAAGTATCAGATGGACGTGCCGCTGAAATGGCGTTTGGTAGATAAGAATGTATACATCAGACAGAAATCAATCGTAGAAGTGTAAATGCTGCGACGGCATGCAATCATTTTTCGCGAGGTGGTGTGTCCCCTTAGAATATTTGAAAGAGATGTTTGTTGAATCAACTATATGTCCAATTGTTTCCATAAAATTAAAATATTCCATTAAACAGCTAAATTCCTGTTCGAATCCTTCAGAGAAAATCAAAATTACTCCCCAAAATCTTGTGTTACCTGCTGCATAGGCAACCGAGTCAAACATTCCCACATTCATCGTTTAGTATTCGAATATTCGAGCAATGATTTAATATTCGAATTCAATATTCAAGTTCGAGAAATCTGCTATTCGACCCATCTCTAGTCGTAAGAGAACAAATTTCAGGGGGGCTGAAACCCCCACAACCTTCCCCTAGGCTACATGCCTGGTTTCTCAAAATTCTGTCTGTCCAAAAATCCATTGTGCTGGCTGGGATATTCCAGATGTAAAAGAAAGGGTTACCTACTACCACTGATACAGGGCTACTATCCCAGAAGCATGGGCTGAATTAAGGCCCTTAGTATGGGTAAGCAAATCTCTAGTTAATTCTTCTATTACATCTTCAAAAAGAATTGTAAGCTCAAATGATTAAATTTATAATCATCTCATATAGCACCTAAGAAAAAAATCATGGTACAATTGACATCTTCAATTTTTTACTATGGTTCAATAACTATTTATTAATTTATTTTGTTTGATGGTAAAAAAATAGAATGGTTAGAACTTACCCTTCGAACTCCTTCAGTACGGCTGGTCTTGGTGCTCTCTGCTCTCTTCAATTTTTCCTGCAGTTCTTCTTCAATATGTTGCTGCCATAACATCTCTTCTTCAGCCATTTGACTCCTTGCTGCTTGGGCAATAGCTGCCTTATGAGCCTCTGCAAGACTCTTGTCCTCTAGTTCCATTTTCTGGAACATAAAGATTACAATGATTTATGTACATTATTTGGTCTTATAACTATTGTTTAATGTAAAGTGTAAATGCCATTATTTCAGCAAAATTTTTTAAATAAAAAAATTCAACATCATGATGGTTGTGATTTAAGGGTGTACAATACAGTTTTGACGAAGATTAAATGGGAGCCTTCTGCTCAAATTTGAGAATCACTAAAATCACATGTGAACACATCACATGCATATATTTCACGTACAGTTACATCAACATCAACTAATTTAATCCTAGTATGCACACATTTAAGCATGATAGATAATAATTACCATTGCTCTGAAGAGTAACATAAAAATTTGGGTTTAAAGATGATATAATTAATATTGCACTAAAACACATGAGATATATATTACAATGAAAACTTTAGTCAAACTTATAAATGCAACCAGGAAGAATTCATGGAATTGATTTGATAAAAGAAACAGCTAGATATAATGTTGGACATACGAGAGGAATTAGAATTAAAATTTTTCTTTCAATTGATGTCATGACAGGCAACAAAAAATGAATGGAATGTACTTGGTTTCTATGGATATAGTACTCTCTCTACAGAGATAATACATCTTATGCTAATGCCAAATCCACCCTGGCATAATATTTCACAGGGACTGTATCAGTGGAATTCAAGTATATTTTATGGATATGAACTTATATAACACTTGCGTTAGCTGAGGAAGAGATTATGATGCAGATGAATTAACTTCCAGAGTACATATTACAACGCAATAGGGTAGTTTCCTTCATCAAAGAAAACGAAAGGCATTGATTGCGATTCGTTACCCACCATTAGTGTATTCATAATACACAAATTATTTGGTTTTTGAAATACTGGTTTTGACGAATGGCAAGGGTCAAATTTTATCCTCATTTGAAAAAGGCCAGATTGGCGCCCATGCGATTCCACTCCACGTGACGTCACAGGGACCTAGTTTCTACACGAGAGGATAGGAGTTATACATCGTCTGAGATTACCAATGCATGCATGGGGCACAGAGCTCAGGGAAACATGTCTTAATAATCACCTATTAAAACTGGCTTAGGTCGGAAAGTTTTCTTCGTTTGATAAGGTATTAATAATCCTTATTTAAGCCAAGCGCTACCAGCCAGCAGGGTACTCAGCTACCCGATAGCATCCTGCATCCTATCAGTGCTCAGAGCCTCGATCTAGGTCACCTCACAAGACGGGAGGGGGAACCAGAAATGCATCGCACGGACTTTTTCCCATCATTCCTACTTACGCGTCGCGTTTTCGCGCACTTGAAAATTTTCACTTTTCATTTAATCGCGAAAAATAGATATCGTCATTTAAAAATCTAAAAGCGTGAAATACATACTCCAGGAGTAATAATCTTTCGATTTAGGCAATAAAAAAATAATAGGAAACCACCCTATTATGTCACATCTCACCCTTCTCTGCTCCATCTCCGCTTTGGCCTTGATGCACCTTTGCTCTCGCTGCTCTATCGATTCTTGGAGTTGTTGTTGGCTGGCCATTAAGCTCTTCCGAACTTCTTCCCATCGCTTTGTATTTTCTTCAGATTCTCTCTTCCTTTTCTCACCTACCCATTCTTTCCAACGCTTCTCTTCCTCAGCCAGCTCCTGTTTGAAAGTAAAAAAAAATTAAGGAACATCTAAATACATAATGGTAGTTTGAAGGAAGCAAATTGATTTATAAAAATTGGAATTTATATACAGGAATGATTGTATCATCGATACTGTGGATATGATTTGAGATGAAATAGGTATGAAAATTATGGTGGACTACTATTGCATTTGCCATTTTTAAGTTTCTCATTTCTCTCTCAGTTCACCTCTGAGGGATGGAATAAAGGTAATGGAGTTACAGGTGATTGGTTGGGAGAGGTGAGAAGGGGCTTACAGTAGAGAGTGTTGCATGGAGAGAGTTGTAAATAGTTGCCAGCCAAGTTTTCTGTACACAAGTGTCCATAAAAGGATCTGGTGAAACCTCAACTGTGGCAGAAATGACATATTCATTGAGCCCTAAAGTCATGTAAAAAAATACATGGAGTCAAGTGTCTGGACTCTTTGACCTACCATTTTGAAAAAAATTTAAATCCAGTTGATAATAATCTAATTTCATCCTCCTTCCAAGTGCCCATGTTTCCACGCCATAAAGTGCTACTCTCCGGATCAGACTCTTCACTAACCTTTTCTTTAAACTCTTATATAACAATCCTCTCATAACCTCCTTGTTGATGAACACCTCGAGATGTGGTGTGGAGAAGAATGGAGAAAGTAAAGTGGAAGGGGAGGAGGAGGAATGATGAAGTGCTGGACATGGTGGGTGAGGAGAGGCAGCTTTTAGATGAGATATGGATGAGACAGAAGGTATGGATGGAGCAAGTACTTAGTGTGGAGAGAATGTTGAAAAGTTTATGACGGTGTAATGTGGGGTAAATGAGGGAGAGGAAGGAAGAGAATAGGAGTTTTAGATAGAATGAAAAGGAGTTGGCCGTATTATGAATTGAAGATGGAAGTCCATGAAAGGAGAGGAGACTGCCAGAGTATTTCTTAAAAATTCCATTAAAACCTACTTGATTCGGTAAAATACTTTACTAATAATAACAATAATGTAATTCAACAAGGGGGAACACAGATTAACATATTTTTCAAACAAATCATAATTTCTATTCACTTATATTTTACCTGTTTTCTCTTCTCCACTTCTGCTTCCCACATGAGATGGTGCCTGTGAGCCATCTCTTCTCGTTCACGCTGATCTTCTCTTCGCAAGGCCATAAACTGAAGAATTCGGCGGTCTCGTTCAGGCACCCAAGGCCAAATATCTTCAAGGCTTGCATGACACCCCCTGCCATAAATACGGCCTATGTTATACACACTTTCAGCATTTATTTCAAATGCTGAGCACATCTTCACCTAGGACCAATGAAAGCTTTAATTCAAAACAAACTGCTGTTAATTACAATATGTGGTCAACATAAACTTTCTTTTAATTCGGAACTCAGAATGTTGAAATTTAAATAAAAACCAAGCCAAAGAAACTATATAGGCAAAACAAACTTTGGATTAAAACGATGCTCTGCTAACTGAAGAAATATTCCTACATGCTAAACAAATATTTAAGTCAAACAATCACATTATGTAAGAAAATATTATTAACGTACATTGTAGCAGTGTAATCAAAAATTTTAAAGTTACAGATTTAAATTTACCCGATGGATTGTAAAAAAATACTTAAGCGATTTCAATACTGTCTGTACTATATTCTCGTGGACCAGAGATGGAAATCCGAATACCTCTGACTCGGACAAGAGGGCTAGATATGACCCTAATCAATGTTGGACGCAGGATTCCTTTTCTTCACAGTGATACAAACTTCATTGCTCACCTATCTAAATGCCAATTTGGCTGGTGAAGAGCAAACCAAAGACAACAACTGCGAAACTTGCAGCAACAGAAATGACACACTTCCTTCAGTTACTTTATAGAAACATTTTAGTGCAATGAAGTGGTATTTTAATACCATTGATTGTATTAAACAAACAAACTTAGATTGCACAGGGAAACTTAGTAGCTTTGTAGATGTTTTTTCACTTTGGGGACCTATTTCCCAGAGATCAACCTCTAAAAATAGCTAAGAAATGCTCCATAGTAGCAGATACAGGGCTACATATTTTGACAGCCAAAAAGTTTGAAGAACGAAATTTTCATCATTACAATATTTATTTTAAGAATGAGGTTCATAAATAAAAACATGATGAAATTTGGTCACTGGTGATGCTAACAGCAAATTTCATGATTCCAAGGCTTACCTGAAGGAAACCTGCTTACGCCTTGTTAGGCTTCCTGTGCTACCAGTGCTGTAGTTGCTTAAATCCTGATGAGAGCAGATCCTTCTATCTCGGGCACTATTCCTGGACAATCTCAATTGGGAAGAAGGTGAAGTGGCTGTTACATTGATAGTACTGCTTTCAGTAATACTTGGCTCAATGGGAGTAGCTGGCAAATCAAGTCTTGACCTTGCTGAACTCCGGCCACTGCGTGATCCACTGAAAGACAAATACAGAGTTTATTAGGGTAATATGTAAATACAATAGGGTAAGGCAATGAAATGCTGCGGCATATTTCTTAATTTTTCTGGGATGTATGATTTTATCCTCTTAACAATGTGCTATGGGAAGTAAATTCAACTTTTTTTTAATGCACAATATCATTTGTAGAGGTAAAATTATAAGCAACAGCCCACAGCCAGATTTTCCTGTGGGCTAACTAGGTCTCAGCCTAGGGCCTCAAGATCAAGAGGGGCCTACATTAAAATTGTTAGCAAAATTAAAATTAAACTATGCCAAAACCAGTGAGCACAATTATTTATTTTATATAAAGGTTAGTACCAATCACAACATCACAGTACCTAATGATGTACATATTTTATTGTCTCTCATGTAATTTACAACCTTCAAAATGGGTGGTGAAATGGCTTCATAAGAGGAATAGCCAAGGGCCTCTTTTCATCTAAATCTGGCACTTTATATCCCTCCCATACCAAAATTCACACAGTTTTTACATCAGATGAATAAAATATTTTAGTGGTTAGGACTCATTTGAGTACGGACCACAAGAATTAAAGAAAAATTAAAAACTTACACCACACCCTAATTTATGCATTTACTAAGGCTATGTACATGCGTATAGTATGTGATCAGAAAGATGCATTATGTTAACAAACCTAGCGCTAGAATCACAGCCTTTTTTCCCACTACTCTGAGGTCTAGTGGGGGTGACTTTTTTAGCTGGAGGTGGTGTCCTCAAACAAGAACTGCTTCCTTTCTGGCTTCCGGATGAGCCCCTCCTCTTTTTCCTTCTGCTGCTCAAAGTCGACGACCCAGCGCTGTAACCCCTCTGGAACGTTTGGCCATTGTCATGAGAGGCTGACGCTGCCCTCGATGTCGACACAGAATACCCCTCTCTGCCCTCCTGACTTTTGATCTTTGTGCATTCCTCTTCAGATTCTGCTTCTACAGAAAGAAAATCACTGCTGTTACTTTGCTCAATTTAAAAAAAATCTGAAGGTTGCATAATATTTACAGGAATGTCAGAGAGGATACCATGGCATCAAGTGGGACAACATAATGAAAGAAAACAAGAGTTCTTTGTGCTCTCCTTGTCTTTCAATAAGGAAAATCGATCATTTAGATTATAAAAATTCCACCCCCAAGCAGAGATGGGGAGAAGGGGACCATATGAAACATTGAAATCAAATCTGATACATATTTTTAATTTTTGCTTGATCTGCGATGCAGCAGTCGTTGTCCTACACCGCAGGTAAAGCCCAAAATCTATATTTTAAACAGAAAAATTGGCGGTTGTCTTAAATTTTGAAATAAACGGTACCAACAAAGTTAAATGCGATGGTGGTTGGCGTAACATGGTGAAACTCCTTCATGATGCACAAAGGTTAAGAAAACACTTAGCTGTTTCACAAAATAGTTTAGTTTATTTTGTGAAACAGCTAAGTGTTTTCTTAACCTTTGTGCACCAACAAAGTTTTTTGTATAGAAGGAAAGCTTTGGGATAGTCGAACTGCAATGCTATTTAAAAAAGTGTGAGAAAGAGGAGTCCTTACTTTTTAATGTGCGAGCCTTGTTTTCCTTATCTAGCTTTTCCTTGCGCGAGGTATACTCTTTGCTATTTTCGGATATTTCTAAAGATGAGGACGGAGAACGTGAAAGTGGCAGCAGGTCTCCAAAATGTGAAGCAAAGCTGTTCTCTCTGAGAGGTATTTTGCTGTATGAGCCTCTGGACTTTATTATGTCCTCTCTCGCCAGCCGACACCTTTCTAGATTGGCTGAAAAAAAACATAGTAATATTTATCACATGCATTAAAGTACTGTTGGCACAACAGACAGCTTCCTTAGCTTATACTGAAAACTTATAAAAAATGAGGTGTGACTTTCATTGGGTGAATGAATCATGAAAAGTCAAACATCCCACTGAATTTTTAGAGCCAAATGTTCCTCCATTACAGTATCAATGACATAAAATAACTATTCCGTAATGGATGTTTCTTACCTAGTCTAGACCTTTCTCGCTCCACAAATATCTTAAAAAGCTGTTCCGGGGTGACTCCTATCAACTCGCGCTCAAGTTGGGCAATAGTTGTGGGAAGCAAGTCAACAGGCTGATGAGTAAACATGGAGGATGAACATGTTGGAAATGTTGCAGAGAGAGAATAACAAAATTAGAAGGGGAGTGAATATTGTATGATAAGGGTAACATGTAATCAATCAATCATTAATTCTCCAACAAAAATACATCAATAAAAAATTAGCATGTGCTCCATGGTGAATTGAGTTTGAAATATAATTTATGGGCCAATGTGCATATCTGTGAAATCTACAGAAATTGTCTTATAGCAAGTACAATGTACTCCAATAAAAGAGCCGAATGCACAAGTAAGGAGCAATAACTACTGCTAAAGCATGATGTTATTAGAAAACAATTTTCACTGTGATCAAACCATTGCAGAATGAATAGGCATATCAATAAGGGATAGGGATGTTCACTTAGTGATTTTCTCTTTTTCCATTCAATTTTAAGCATGTAATCCAAAAAAATGGGTATTATGAAGGCTCTCTTCCTCAGAGTAAATCAAAGACAAAGTTTTTTTTACAAATTAATTGGCTCATTTTCATAACAACTTTGCTCTGAGAGCAAATTTGTACAAGCCTTTGTATATTGAGAAGGTGGTCAACAATTAAAATGAATAAAGTAAATAAAATGTTCCATATATAAGAAGCCCAGCTCATTTAAGTTCAAAGAAACAGAGTGAATAAAAATTGTTAACTTAAAACCAGTTGAAGGAATTTCATGACATTATACATGATCCATTTTAATGCCCTCATCAGGTTTTGTTAACGCAGGATTAAACTTAGGTATTTTCATAAAGCAATTCAAACGTTGTTTAAGCATTAAGCTTTCAGACACAAAGTATTATGCTCATGCTTTTTAACACCCAGCATTAATATAAATTCATGAATAGTTCATGGCATTTATAAATATGTAATTGGATTTTGCTAAAATACTAATCAATTTATGCAGCGGATGTGAGCAATTTCTGTGTATCATGGCATACATAGCTAGCTTTGTGGTGCCACTTAAGGATTTTCTGAAAAATCCAGGGATGATAATTTACTCTGATGTTCATACATAATATAGCGGAATATAAAAAAAAATACCTGATATCAATAGTCACAAGGACTAATATCAATATTCACAATTAATGCATTTTGGTACTTTGATGCATCACTCTAAATATTTTTGGGCACAAATGATACTACTGAAATAGGCGAGAATGTGAAAGATCAATTGTAGATAATACATTAAGTCACTTCATGTATTATAATCTACAAAACTCACTTTAGGAAGAAACAATCTCAATTAGAATTAATTAAATGGGGTAACATTCCCAAGGATAGTCTATCATTCATTTACAGCAATGGAATCACCATACCAAAAGTAATACTTATGGGTAAGTTACTCCAAACCTTTCATCCTAGTACCTACTTACTCAAATATGATATTTTAAAAACACTTTTTCTAACAAGATATTTCAGTTCTTTAGTAAGTACTATCGCCACAGTAAGATGTAATGCACCCACAATTTAACTCATATGGACTCAACCTAGCAGGAAACTATATATGTATTATAATCTCTAATATTTTTTTGTAATTTTATATAATATCACGTATGTAGTTTAAAATATATGCAGTAATGAATACAACTTTGGCTACCATGGCGAACAGTAATGAATAATTGCAGCCACCTCCATTCCCCCAAGTGCTGAGACGTAACAAGCTCATTACAAAACTAGATCATAGGCATGCTGGACAGTGAACCTTTGCTGAGCAACCAAATGCTTGCCAAGACAGTGCCCAGTTATGTACTAACATAATCCAAAAAGAGTGTGATGCTTAAAAAGCTGTTGCCTCTCTCTTCCCGATAATTGTTTGCTGATCCTTTTTTACAAACTACATAATTCCTCTTCACCCTTGCATAAATACTTTCCAAAATGGCCTCGCCTAGGCATAGCTGACACAATGAACAACGGATATTAGGATGAGGGGTGCTGCCACCCTCTGCTCTTAGTATACATATAAAGTCTGTCAGTGATTGATTACTATGTATTTCATTAATTGAAAAATATTACCACAATAAAAATTATTACTCTTGAATCATAGTTTTTTAGAGTGACCAAACATTTTGGTAACATCAATGGACAATTAGTTGCGCAGGTAATGATAAATGTGAGAAGGGTTCAGATGACTTCTAAAGGCGACATACAAAAGAGTATTTTAAATTTGAAGGGCTTGCCTAGATCATTTTTCTATCAATATGAAGTGAAGCATATCAATAAGCTTCACAAGACCATGGTTTAATCTTAAATCCACTATCAAACTAACTCCACATCCATTCTGAGGCATATAAAATCATAATTTTTATCATCTTGGGGCCTCAACTACAGGGATAACAAAGTCTCAAACTTGGGCATTGGATAAAATAACTACATATGTAGTCACTATGATACTACATATGTACTTCAATTAAAATTGTACACTATTAATAATATTTGTTCAACCACATTGCATTTGTACTAGGCTGCTGACATTGAGACTAGTTCACATTGCACTACCAGTGCTGCGTCCACTAATTGCTGCACTAGAACCATGTGGTATCGATCAAAATAAAGATAATGAACACCCCAAAATTCATTTAGTGCTGAGGCACACAGCCAGTGTTTAAATTCTGATTTATGCTTATTCCTTGTGAGCTTCATTTTCATTCATTATGACTAATCACCTCATAGAAAGCAATAAAATTGATACCATTGTGCTACCACATCCCAAATAACTACGTCCTGAAAAGCCACCATTAAATACTTATACAGATGCATAGATCAACAATCTGCTTATTATTTCTTCATTCTCATGATTTTCATTCCAGCCCAGCATATATAGAAATTATTCGCAAAACTGAAATATTCATGAAAGAGCAAAGACTACTTCTCTAATTAAAATTTTTTGCAAGCCTGAGAGCAGACTATATATATTTCATGATATAAATTTTGAATAAATAAATACAATGGTTGGTAAACAGAATGATTTAAACATTCCCCAACATAAATTTCTGGGTAACAATGTATGCATGTACATATATACATATGTATTCTTAAGCAACTAAATATAAATTGGCCTAAATTCCAGGATACTTCGCTTGTCAAGGGAAATCAAACATACAAAAAATAATAAATATTGATTCCTCACTGAAAAAAAACACTAATAGCCAATTTTGTCAGATTTTTCATAAACGATACAGAAAACTTTCATCATATGGATATTGAATTCAATTGAACATGCCAATTTTCAATGAAATATCATTATATTCAATTAAATATCCAAAAATTCAAATGACTTTCCAAATATCCATTTGAAAATATGGAAATACAATTGAATATTAGGAAATTCAATTGAATTCCATAGAAGATTCAGTTGAATTTCTAAATATTCAGTTGAATTTCTAAATATTCAGTTGAATTTCTAAATATTCAAATGAATTCTCAAATATTCAATTGAATTCTCAAATATTCTATTGAATTCTCAAATATTCTATTAGTAATCTCAAAACTACCATTATCCCATTATTCATATGTTTGCCTGCACATGGTTGACTGAATTGAGGTCGATTGTGGTAAAGGTTTTGCTTGTGGAGAAAAAATTTATCAATATCGCTATAATTTAACCTGTGCTCAATCCCCACAGTGTTGAGTTAGGTCATTCGTGTGTCTCTTCAGTGATATAATGAAAGTCTTGTGGTGCTTTAGCGTGTTCAATTAGTAATTTATCGTTTGCCTTGAGTTTTTTGAGCGATTATACAAATATTTGTATTTAACATGTAAGCATATTTATGTAACTTAATTATGCATACATGCATTACATCGCCGACAAGAAACTACAAGCATTGTCAGAATAGTGTGTATCACGCAGGTTATGTAGCATGCTAACTGTAAGTTGAAAGCCCCACCACAACGCTGGAATAAAGCTGATAAAATTTGACCACAGGCAAGAGTTAGCAATGCATATTATGTGAATATTTTAGCTTTCCTAAAATCAGCAAATTTTTATTATTGTCATTGTAGGCTATAACAAAATGGAGAAAAAAACAATGCAAAGAGGAAATAGCATACATTGAGTATATCAATAACAGTGACTGAAATACTCATTCTTTCATGAGACATTAATTTTGTCTTCTGAAGTCAGACCATTTCAAATACTGCTGGTGCTGACCTTAAGAAATATCTGTATATAATCTGATATTTGGGCTGAACTAAGACACATTATGGAAAAAGTTAAAAAAGAATTTTTTAAAAAGCCTGAGAGCAGAAGTCACAACTTCAAGACATTAAATAATAAGTTAATTTTTTCATGCAAAACACATTATAAAAATAGCCTTAAATGCTTCAGCATTAAAGGAAATAAATTTGAATGCATGTACACTCATTATTTAAAACAGTTTAAACATATTCAGGTACTATATTTGCTTATCTCCCAGGATAAATTTAATATTTTTAATAAGTTAAATTGTGACCAGTGGCCGCAGCAAGGGGGGGGGGGGAGGGGGGTTTGGGGGATAACCCCCCCCCCACCAGAGCTCAGAGAAATTTTTAAGCTTAATCCATTTTACTTGATGGATTAGTATTACTTACAGAATAGTGTAAGGATTAATCAAATATCTCTCATAAAGCGGTAAAACTAGTCATTTTGAACCATTAAAATTTTCTGGAGGAGGTAGCCCTGCAACACCCACTTACCCTGGTGGGTATGCAATACCCCCATACCCCAGAGTATTAGTTGCGCCTAAACCCCCCCAGCCTTAATTCTTAGTTGCACCCCTGATTGTGACAATTATGTGAATAAAATGATGCTCTGTAAGCAATGGTAGTGCAGTGCTGATGTTAAATGGATAGCTGTCCCAGGATTATGCATGCTCTATTCACTTATATGAAGAGTTCTGTGATTTATAAGGCCAAAAATAAAAAATTTACACTTAAAACCATATAGTATGAATTCATGCTAGAGAAATGCTCAACCATACTTGTGCTCAATATTTTGCATTTTTCAGCTGTATTTATATGGTTGATTTTAGCTGATTTTTATTTTTTTTTCTGGTTTTAGCTAATGTACTCTTATATGATCTATAAATTGAGGGGCATGAGGAAGTAGGTAAATCTTAGTCTCTTTGTTGCAGTGGATAATTTTTGCTGAACTGGAAAAACTCTTTTGAAAAATCAGTGGTGGGCCTTCAGGTAAAGAGAGAGAAAAGCCACTTCACTTATATTCTATCAGAATGTCTGTTTACTTCAATTTACAAAAAATAAGATGTAAACTTCGCTTTAAATGTGCAATTTTCAGATGGTCAAATAGAAACTGGCAGTGCAATGCTGCCAACAGGACACTGACACATCCATCAATCTGCAAATTTTTAGAGGCCTTGTAAATCGATGGACCTAGCTCTGCCATTTCACTCACAAATGTGACGAGACACAGAGGGGCAATTCATGTAAACAAAGGAGTGATGGACTGAGGGTGAGCTGAAAAGGATTATCCAGTTAACCTGAGGTGGGGTAGTTGGCACTGCAGAGTGTAATTATTCAATTGCCATGCTGTAGAGATAAGGCATTAGTGTCATCACTTGCCATAACCTTCAAGGCATGGGCATCCTAAGGCCACTTTCTGAGGGGTACCCTAAAAAGCCATGGTTACTTCAAGCCACAACACCAGGGCAGGGCATGGAAAGCGGACATCTGAAAGTGGTCTTAGGAAGTTACAGGGTCTTTCCAATATAACAGTGCATAACCCCATGAAAGCCCACGGGGAAATTGTGAAATTTCCCAAAGAAGGTATAAAAGGCCCCCCATGAACATCCCACTTCTTCTACCACGGGATATTACATGAAACCTACAGGAAAGGCCCTGTGGAAATCGCTAAAATATTTAAGCACTTGCATGCATTAAATCACTTAAGCAGTTAGTAAAATGGTTAGTAAATGCTAAGAAAAAGCACCCAAAGCATTTCCTTACATTGCTTGATGAGTATCATAAAGCGAGCCATCCATGAGCAGGTGCATGCGTGCATATTAAAATAAAAAAAAACATAATGGATAATTTAATATCAGCAAACATTCATAAGCATTTGTGCAGACTTGGATAAAATGATAAAACAATCCATAAAGTTAACTCTCTCCGCTATATTAAGACAGAAAGAAATGTTCACCTTGCAGTACATACCAAAAAGAGACTGATGCCCACAAATTAGAAAAATATTTCCTAAAAAAAGGGTTCAAGGCATCACTTTTAATCAATCAAAAATACAATTCACAAAAATATTCGTAAAAGGGTAAATCAGCTTCACATTAAATAAATGTTTACACAGAAAATAATATGACAGTTAAAAGTAAGATGGCAAGGATTGTGTGCACAAGACAAATTAACTGTAGTTCATCAAAAGAAAGTAGGTAGGAACAGTTTGATAGCCACTGCGCACTGAATCACCAATAGAAAATGTGCAACATTCAAACTTTAAATGGTGGGTAAGCACAAAAAATAGACTAGTAAGACAAAAACCAAGTGTAAGGAAGAAAGATATTATCAACATCAATAGAGACTTTCAACCATTTAGATGAGAATTTTATATTCATAGCTTAATGGCATTAAAATATATGCTCAGCATTTAAATAATGCACTAACAGTAGTATTGAAAAATCATAATATCTAGTCATTGCTTGAAGTTATCGAGTTAAGGATATGATGATATTTAAAAAAAAATGATGAAGGTCTTGACAGCTTGGCTGCATAAAATATATTTTCTCCTGGGGTAAGATTAAACCAAAACTTTATCCAATTTATGAATATTTCTAGATTAAATATTTAAAATTTTCACACCTTATGAAATTAAAATCCACAGTTTGCCTAATATAAATCACTTTGAAGGAAAATTGACAAAGAAAAATTAATTCACGCACAATTACTGAAAATAGGTTGTCTTTTCTATCCTGCTTCCTTTCAACTTGCTATTTGAAACACAGTTACAGAGAAGAGTTAAATCAAAGAGGCACATAAGGTTTTAAAAATTTAGGGCAGATACTGGAAAATAAATAATGATGGCACCAATAAGGGAAACAAAGTATTCAGAAGAAGCCACTAGAGCCCATAACACCATTCATTATCAGCCATGGTGAATTCTTCAGGAGTAGTATCATTGTTTCCAAGATATAAAAAACAACTATCAGCAGAACTCGGATAATCATGATGATGCCATTTAAATAAATCAAATCAAAGCCTCTAATTTAGACACATTCAGGGCTGACACAGAGAAATAAAAGAAAGTATAACTCAGTATCCTTTACATGTATGTAATGGGCTAATAAGAAACAATTACAGGCGACTATGTATAAGATAAAATAAGTTAAGAGAGGTAGACTGAAAAAAATTATTACTTTCAAGATATTCCCTTTAGGATAATCATTCATCCCAGTACAAAAGGATTATTTGAAGAATGTATGCCTTCAGATTTATAACTTAAGCAACGGAGGCCACTTACATAAATAGTATGTCTTTAAGCATAAAATGATTAACAAAAACTCTGCATCGTTAATTTATTGATCAGAATTGCAAAGGGCTTAATTGTGAATTAAAACATCTCACATTCAAAGCAATAAGAAGTAAGAAATGCAAAGGCTCACTAAGGAAGGATTTCCTAATTTACGGGGGATAAGTAATCATTCCACCAACCTTCCAACAAATACAACCTACCATCTATATTAGATAAGAAAAAGCTTTAAGCTTTGCCAAGCCCACAAAATTTATTCCATGAGAAGTCTTTCGATGTGGTAGTACCTTCATATTACGTGAATAAAGAGGCATACGGTGTGACAAATATCTTATTTTAATATTAAAAACATCCATGTATTCCATAAAAATATAATAATTTGGCAATGGGTTTATCAGGATTTTACTGTGCTATTAGAAAAATCAAAGTATATAAATGCCTGTACTTGGGGTCAAGAAAAAAGAAAACCTTTTCACCATGTATTTCTTTATAATTTCAGAACATAAAACTGAAGCCAATTCAAACCAAAAAACTTCGCAGAGTAAATGACATTAAGTCCTGTTAGACCAACCTGTTATTAAGACCAACACTTACGGAGACATTTAGTGTTCAAGGGGTGGACTAAGGTTATCATTTTGGGAGAGGAGGACTGTTACCTTAAAGTACTTTTCTGCATGGCTAGCGGCTCTCCCTGCTCAAACCCAAAAACCCAAGACTGCTAGAATTCATGTTTACACCCAAATGAATTAAGAAAAACAAGGAAATATCCTTCTCAGGCCTTCACCCACACCCACTGACTCTCCTCCTTATTTCCGAAGGGGTTGTACAAGACAGATAGCCATATTTTATTTTTCCCAGCTGAATTTTAATTAAAGCAACTTGACCTGAATACGCCACTAAAGCCTAAGCATGTACTACGTAGTACTAGTGAATGTAGTCTGAGGCCACACTATGGCTTAATTCCATGCAATGTTAATTTCATGGCTAAAACCTACCTACTCAGGAATGTATGCTAAAATGCATAAATTAGGAAATGCATGTTACTGATCTGTATCTACCCTATGTATGAATTAATGACTAACAGTAATTATTTACGTTTAACAAATATACTTTTTTTAAACCTTGACTTTTACTGACTCAATTGCAAAGATGATGGAGAGGGACAAAGGCGTGCCATGTAGAGATTTCACTAATATTGGTATTGACTATAGTTTTGCAGCTGAATTAATACACTTAACTGTTCCATGATATATTTAAATTTAAAATAATGAAAATTATCCAATCTAACATTGGAGTGCCCACTTGAATGCTATTTCACCTCTACATCTAGTTTATTATGGGAATCTAAATTATTAATGTGAAGAAAAAACTGTAGTTCTAATTATCAATCTACCTCCAAAACTTGCGCAGTCAGACTAGTCCCAAATAAATTTTATGTGCTAAAATACAATTTCCATTCTGGATCACAAACTCCAAAAATCAAAATGAATGGAATAGAAAATTATCCAATTAACCTTTCATATATTTCTTTGGATATCAATCATACAAAGAATAACAATAAACAAGTAAACTATACATTATTGTGGTATAATTCATACAAATCTCCATTATAAACACTTTCATTGCATGCTAATAGCAAATTTTCCATTACTTTTGAAATCGTTGACAGGATAGACAGATTTAATATAAGGTAAGAATTACACATAAATCAAGGCTGAGAAGTTGGCATTGAACCAAATATGTTTTCTATGCGGTAACCAGGTAAATTACAAGCTGTCAATGTGACATAAAAATGCCTAATAGCAACCATGAATAGGGAATGATATACATAATTACACTAGCATGAATGCTGATCAGCATGTTGCAAAGGGTATAAACATAGCCTACAACTTGTAAGATTATTCCATTTCATGTACTTGCCTTCAATCCAGTTCTACGGCAAGCCTCTAATGATCGAGGACTTGTTAGAACGTATGGGCATTCATCTGCTTTGGGGCCATCAAAGTTGTAGAGATCTAGACGTAATTTGGATCCCTTGCGTCGAAAAGTGGAGTGCTGGCTGTGTTGTGATGAGAGGCTATGCGTGGGGGGTGGTGGGGGTGGAGGGGGCAGGGATGTCCAACTATCAGGTTTGGTCCTCATCCCACAGTGGATGCTGCCGGTGATTTAGAGCTCTGGGCTCTAGAAACCATCTGCGAGAGATGGGAGATGGTATGAGGTCAAAAGCATGTCGGGTGCTATGCAGGACATTCTGCAGAGAAACTAACATGATGCAAGCTCATACGTGAGATGTGTTCCTTAGAGGGAAAAAATGGATCTGGGTATGAGTAGTTTTTTTGTCATTGTCATCTCTATCATTTACTTGAATGCTATGCTAGAGGATACTGCACGGTATTTTGACAGCATCTTTCATCTGCCAAGGCTTACTTTTGGACTGGGAAATTAAATTACTTCTATGTGGAGTACATTTAATACTAGCATAAAGATAGACTTAGGGCAGTAATATGAAATACAGATAAAATTCTTAGGTGCTAAATATTTCTGATGAATAACAACATCTATAGCCACAAAAATTGAGAGATTATCACAGTGTAAAAAGAATTCAGCAATACATGAATACCTCGTAAGCATGTGACTTCACACCACTGATTTGTTGTGAGTAGTTTTATGCAATTAATCAGCAACTGATACACTCAATTTTTAATGCAAAATTATTAAACAATAAGCAATGATATCAAGCAAAATAAACAAGCATAGCAAAAACTGCACACGAACTAAGAGATGACATAATAAATAAAACAGCACAAAAAAAACAAAGAAATAAGCCGGGGATACTATGGAATATTGCCACTACAGATGAACTGTCCTAATTAGGCGTGGGTTCCTCCTCGAATATATTTTTAATTACTTACGGGAAAAATAAGTAAACACACTCTGCTCGGAAAAACTTCTATCTCGCTAGAGAGGTATCACAACATGGGACGTAAGGCGAGATCGAGGAAGAATGGTTAGATGCATCCGGAATGCGAGTCGCTGTGCGCAATTTTTAAGGTCGTCTGAATGATCGATCTAGGGTACGACACTCGACGCACCTGTTCGAAAGATGAGTGAGAGAGAGAGAGGTCGGCTGCTAGGGGGATAAAGCCTGTGGACGCAGCAGAAACAGCAAGCGAGCAAGCAAGCACCGCAGCGCAGACGAAGTGGGGGTATCTGGGCAGGTATAGTAAGAGCGGCGAGGGCGCCAGACGAGTCTGCTCTGCGGCGGCAGGGAAGTGAAAAAAATCTAGCGGCCCCTCCACACCAAAGCATCCTATCACCTCCCCCCGCGCCTCGCTCGGGCGGGGAGGATCTCCTCGCTCTCCACCGCCAACGAAGCCGGGATCGGCCGGGTTTCCACACGCAATCGTCCCCTCTCGTCTCTCTCTCTCATCTCTTCTCCGAGCTCCACGTTTCCACATGGCCGGCCGCAGGAGGCCCCACGCCCCCGATTGTCGATCCATTCACGCAGTTCACCGCACCCACGCACGCAGTGAGAGAGACAGAGAGAGAAAAAAAAGGGGCTAGGCTACATCCTGCTTTTTAGATTCCTGCGCTGTCCAAAATGGTCATTAGCGTACAGGTCAATCCCTCCATATGCGGTTAGTGGTGACTCCTACTTGCTGTAGATAGCCCATTGCTTGGAAATCCTTCGGGAAAAAAACAGGTAAATAAAGGTAAAACAATAATGAAATTACCTTATATATGTTCGCAAATTTCTGAGGGCATCAATTTTCAACTTCTTCCCCTTTGTACAGACAACACGTCACTCTGTGCGGTTGATTTTCAGGATGTAGAATGTCCGACCCAAGATGAGTTAGATTCAAGGCGAATGAATGAGAAGTCATTCATCAAAAGTTGCCAGCAACGATTTGCATTTTTCTCCGAAGGGAAGGTCGTTCACATTATTGAGGGCAGGAAAGAGTGGTGGAGAGAAACCTGGCGCTGGAATCGGTCAATTAGCCTAAGCAACCACAGTTTTGGGTCCTATCCGACAAACTGAGCGCAGTTATCTACAAATATCCTAACACTAGCAATTAATGGTTGAGATATCTCTGACAAAGCTCAACCACCGACAAGATTCAAACCTGTGTCTTCGAGATGGGATACCAAAACACTAGTCACACTACTCAACTTTTCGCTCCACTTTTGTTTACGAATCTCTGGTCACCAAATAAAGTGGTGCAGACGCGAGACAAAAACTGCCGTGCCACAACTAGACGGTCCAAATCTCTGATCGAACGTCACGGGAACACCTTAATGCGGGTGGGAGATAACCTCGAGCATCGTGGCAACGTTCGCTCGAGGCGCCGAAGCAGACAAGCAGGCGAGAAAAGCGAGCGGTGCGTCAGAAACTCGCAGGAAAAAAAAACGAGGCTAGAGAGACTTTTTTTAATCCGTCATCTCCTAACGAGGGATTCGATGGACGAAATATTGCGACCCAATTCCCAAGCACTTACACTTCCACGCGTGGGACGAATTCCTTGATTTTCCACCGTCCCGAAGGAGCGGAGCGGCGGTAGCCATAAGCTCACTCGGAGACCCCTCTCACCACGCAGGCCTGAAATGGAAAGTCTGCGACCCCTACCGCGTGATCAATAAGCGACGAGTGCGCATGCCTGGAACCGCAAGTAGCATTCCGCCGCCGTACGTACAAGGACCGTCAGCGCCACTTTCAATCACTGCAGCTGTACGAGAGAGAGCACGTGACGGTCTTTTGCGCGGTCATGATTGATTGTCCAGGCGACGGGTGAGATTCGTCGCCAATTGGATAGGCCCCCTCTCCGTGACAAAGGGAAGTTATTGCCGCCAAAAAAGACTCGCTCTCGGCCCCGGGTGAAGGGTTCGTGAATAATGGCGGGTGACGGTGTCGTGAGTCGGGGAAAAAATCCTGCAGCATGCGTGATGATCTCGTTTGTTTTGATCTGCGCAGCGAGCGGAAGGCGAAGTTGGTTGGTGTGAGATATTTTGATAGAGTGAACCTACGGGTTTGCGCGCGGGTCAGAAAAATTAAGGCAATTGGTTGCCTCGACTTCTCTGACCCGCACGCAAACCCGAGGGAAGTTCATTCATCGTATTTGCCGGAAAAGTATTAAATAATACATATTTTGATAGCTTTGCCACTTGAATGCGATTCATTCATCCAGTGGCGTAGCCAGGATTTTCGTTCGGGGGGGTGGGGGTCCAAAACCAGGGGGGAAAATTTTTTGAAAAACCGGGCTCTTAAGTAATGGGTTTTCAACTAATTTTAACACTTTTCATAATCGAAAAAAACTTAATTTGGTAAAGAAATATTTTGTTAATTCCTGAATTTTCAATATTTTGTATTCTTTTATGAAGGAAAATAATTGTTTTTATATTTCGGGGGGAATACGGACCCCCCGGACTCCCCCCTGGCTACGCCACTGCATTCATCCAAAATAACTTCTGTTTTTAGTGAATCAAATTTTCCGAATTTATCAGACAATATTTGCTCGTCCATTCAGTGGCGTAGGTAACTAAGAATATGCTTTGGGATGGGGGGATGGTCTTAGGTGGCGATGAGGGTGGGGGTCAATGGCAAAATGTTTGAAAAATGACATGAATGGATATACATTTTCACATCATTTTGCACTAAATACTTAACTTTAAGCAGATGCAGTTATTAAATGCCAAAACTAGACGATATCTTTAAATATTATTTTTGATTTCTCTGAGGCTTCGGGGGGGTATGCGAGTGGATCTCTATCCCCTTATCCTCCACATAGTTACGCCACTGCGTCCATTAGTACCAGAAAAATATCTATAAATGTAAAACGCTAAGTGAGTATAGTATATAGTTTAATTTGTACTGAAAGTACTGCTAGTTGCCGAATTTGCCTTCAATCGTATTGAAAATTAGCATAAACAGCATCTAGGTGATTATTAACACCTCGATGCAGTGGTTAATTTTTGTTTGGTGGAATTCATTTACCTACTTTCTCGGAGTTACATGAATAGAATTTCAGAATTGAAGTGAATACATATGATGATAAAATTGTTATATTTGATTCTATTTTCATTATCCCTAAAAGAAATGTACCCTTTAACCTATTGCGAAGCTCGTAATTTTATTTCTGGCCCATCTTAATGGGGAAGGCTCTATTAAAGATAGTGATAATCGTCATTTTACACCGTTATAGAAACGAGAGTATAATACGAAGAGCTAGAACAAAAAAATGAAGCTTGCGAAGACAGAAAGCTGGGATAAACTCTGATCATATTAGATAAAAGGCTTCAACAGCAATTTTACCGCAATTTGGTTACGTCATATCCGACGTACCGTTTGCTTCGAAAACAACAGACTGCCGGATACAAAGCAGCCCTTGAAGTGCTTTGCTCATCACCCAACAAATAAGGATCGGGGTTCTTCCGGAAAGAAAGAATAAATTCCAAGTTTATCAATTGGTCCATTCGGTCATGAAAAACGTTCTCCACAACACAAACCAAAAACATGTTAAATATCTGAGGTGCGCTCTATTCAAATCTATGGTACTGATAAAATTGACCATTAAGTGTAATAAACAGCCAAATAAATGGAGTGAAACGAAAGGTAACGAATTATTTACTACTCTTCCCCATAAATTCAATATAATAAATACCAAGTGGCATAAACAATAAGATAGGAAACCATGAGATGCAAAATCTAGATGCATACTATAGATCAAGTCCCAGTCCATCTATCTTCCACTATCCCGGGACATCTAAAAATATTCAAATGATAATTTTTTTCGAAAATTGACCAGCGATTCTTCATCTACTTACGGGGTAATTTTCCAGTAAATGACCAATTATATATAGAATGAATAAGTTACTTTTGAAAAATGAGCGGTAGCTATTGATTTCAATCAGGAAGTTGTGGAAATCGTGTAGTTTCACATTAGCAGTTGAGGTGGAAATACAAAGTTTGGCGAATAGTTCTTCTCAGAGATCCCGAAACCGCACCCTTAATTTTCGAGTTGGATGAACGAGAGATTGCCGCCAAAGACTTTAGAGGCTGTTTCTCCGCCACCTAAATCGCTATATCTTACGCTAACATCATCAGCGTCCTCATTTATAATACGTGATTCCATTACACAGCGCACTGTAATCACAACAGTGACGCACACAAATTTCTGAGAACCTAATTACATCCGCTACTATCGCGAAGTTTCCCATTTAGTCCTGAGCCTAGGTACACATATTAGGTAATTTCATCTCCTGAATTATAGCACAACTTCATTACTCTCTCACACAATATTGATTTTGCCTTAAATGAAAACGGCTAAGTTTCAGCAGCAGAGAAATTACAACATTATAATCAAACTCAAAGGCGAGACAGATGAATAGGAATAGGTGTAATGTAAGATTAAAATTATTAATATTCAGTATCAAACATAGGGGATTACGGAGGAAAAAATAAGAAATAAGTTTAAAAAGAAATAACATTAACTCCTCCTGACTGGATTTTCAGCAAAATAATCAGATAGTAATTTCGTATAATAAACGCGCAAATATAATATTCCTATGTGACCAAATTAACGGACAAGTAAGGGTAATATCAACGGTGATACGGTACGGCGTAACCAGCTCCTTACTACCAAACGAAAGCGTTCCTACACGTCCAATATGTTCCAATTGGTTTTCAGGCGAGGTAATAGACTAGCGGTAATGAACTAACAATATAAAATGACAATGAAAAGGAGATATTAGGGTCTTAATGTGTCAGCATTACCATTAGATACTACCAAGCACTGCTGAACACACTGCAAGTGGAAATGAAAATGAAAACTGGAGGTATGAGAGGGTCGCGTGAATCTACCCTCCGCCAATTCCCAAAAAGGTACCACAAAGGCAGTCAACTACCATGGTTCAATCAATACACGCAGGAACAAAAATACTCGAAGGACAGAAATAATTTCTGTCGCGGATCCGGAATTCAATTAATTGCAGCAATAAATATCAATTAATAGCACAGAAGGAAGTATTCCTGTCAGGGCCGGCCTTAGGGCGGGGCGACCGGGGCGACCGCCCCGGACCCCGCGCTTTGGGGGGCCCCGCGTTCGTGAAAAAAATTAAAATATACGATAGTTTTGAAAACGCAATTTCAACTATTACTGTATCTTAAGTCCGTTTCCACACAAAAAATAATATTATGAAGAAGGAATAATAATGCAGTAATTTTTATTGTGCAATTGCGTTTGTCAGTACAGTACTGTGTCGTGTGAGTGATAACAACGAGTGAGAGAACTTGACATGAGGGGAATACATACTTAGCCAGAGAGTGGTAGGGATTCAAAATGCTCGAGTTTGTAGATGGGGTATAGAGTTTAATATTTTAAGTGAAGGGCCCCGCACTGAAGGTTCGCCCCTAGCCCCGCACCTGCTAGGGCCGGCCCTGATTCCTGTTATAGTAACGTATTCGGCCGAAATTTCGCGAAAAAAGTGTTGGTAGAGGTCTTAAAATTTCTCTGATAGCATGGACGCTGTAGAAGTTGGCACTATGCTTGGATTTGAGGAATATATTATGTTATACTTAACGCAGATCGTCAGTTACTCTCTCGCCCAGTGATTCAACCCAAAGGTTGGTTTGGATAGGTGAAGTTAGAGCTCACCCCGGGCTAAGTCGCAGGCCTGTGAAATTCACGCTACATGGTATGGTGCCCAGCTTTTTTTCCTGGGCCACCTCGCACTCAGGGGATTTTCTTCGGAGACGTCCGAGGGATTCACCCGAGATAATAACCCCGGATGCTTCGATCAGAAGCTCAGCGCTCTATCCCTTAAGCCAGGGATCGGCTACCTACGGCTTGCGAGCCGCATGCAACTTTTTCAGTGTGAAATTGCGGCCGTCCAGTTCCATGCGCAAAAAATAATAATTATATTATTTCATTTTCAAGACTCTAAACATATTGCAAACAGAATAAAAACAAAGAATTTAGGAAGAAGAGATGCTTTATGCGTCCCCATAATAAATACATACATATGGTCAAATTAAAGAACTTTCGAAATGTAGCTGCGCAGCGAGTTGCATAACTTTGGACTCTTCCATCTCTTAAGGTAGCCGACCCCTGCTCTAGCTAACACGATTCCCTGTTCGTTAGCAAAAGGAAAGAATTTTCGAGGAGAAAAATTGTTTTCTGACACATAAAATTCATCTAATTTTGGGGAGTAAGGGTGGAGAAGTTCTTCAGCACTGCCGTCCATTATGGTATAGCATTTGAAGGAAGCCACCGACATCTGAGGTCATGTGCGCCATGAGGGCAGGGTAAGGAAGGAAGGGTGGAGAGGAACCCGGCGTCGGAATTAGCCTGCTCATATCTAAAGGCGCCAAGGGGACCACGGCTTAACGTTCCATCCGACGGACGGATGTTGCGCTTGAAATGTTCTCCGCACGTCATTCAAGCAGGGATCGGGTAGTCTCTACATTACTCTGACACCGCCGGAATTTGAACCCGAGCCCACGGGGTGGGAGGCCAACACACCAACCCTCTTCCCTAGTGCCGTCCACTTCCATTGACCAAGGTCAAGAGCAGAACGCACGTGCTGGAGGACGAAAGTCTCTCAGTCATTTCCAAGAAAAACCGATCGATGGCTCTAAATCGACCGAAGCAAGGCCTAATCAGGGCTCTAAATGGCCGGGCACGCTATGCCCACCAAGCGTGCGGATTCTCGCAAGCAAGAATTGCGGTGCAGAAAACTGGAACCATTTCGTTGTTGGTTACGTTTTGCTTAATACAGTAGATTCCGCTTAATGGGTCCACCGGTTACTTGGGGCAGCCGCTTAATTGGGGCAGATCTTGAAGAACAGAACCCAAAAGAGGAATATCCCAGAGCATTCTCCGCTTAATTGGGACGGCATGCCGCTTTATTGGGCCATGAGTCGGCGACATAGACTCTATACTAGCGACGAAATTATATTTTTTTGTTTTCAGAATACTATTTTTTTAATTTTCGTCCTTTGATTTACTCTTAATTTTCACAAATGTTCTTAATCTTGCCCTATAGGACTTTTCTTTATTAGGACTAAGTAAAAGACATTCACTCGGCGTCGCCCGAGGCTGTGAAAAATATTTTTAACTAAATTGTTATGATTCTTAAAAATGATAATAATTTAAATAATTACTAACTACTAATTACTAATTACTAACTAACTCAAATTAATGGTTTAAGAAACTTAGGTTGCATTATAAAAGTTCTTTAGTCTTCTTTCTACCATTTCAAAGTTCTTTATGCCCATATACGAGAGAGTTCGCCTAATTGGGGCAACCGCTTAATTGGGGCAAAATGCATAAGTCCCGATATGTCCCAATTGACCGGAATCTACTGTATTAGTAAATTATTCTCTTGTTATTCTCTGTCCTCTGTAGTTGGCCTCGTGCTGTTTTTGGACTGAATTAAATAAATAAATAAGTAAGCAAATAAATAAATGAATAATTAAATAAATAAATAAACAAATGGCCAAATAAATAAATAAACAAATGACGAAATAAATAAATAAATTTTGGTTCGTGGCGAATACTTCCATCCAGTCCATATCTCATAAAAATTCAAGTACCGGAACGCATACTCACACATTTAATCTACACATGATTTTCAAAAATAAGCCGTCGCCCCCCTAAAACTTCCAAAATTTTAAAATTGTTATAAAAGTTACGATGAGCAATCATATATTACCAAACATAAAAAACGATGATTTTTTTGACATAACAGAATTTTCCCTGAGAGGTGCCGGAATGCCTTTCCGGTGAGTTCCGGCCTAAATTAAGCGCTGCTTGTATCTCAGACGACTAGATAAATTTTCAGATCATCTGTAGCCCAAGACTTCTCCATTCGTTTCGTCAAGGAAGTAAATTCTACCGCTGACAAGGCACAAGGTTTCATAAGTAAATAAAAAGATGAAATCACATTCGGTGCATTCGGAAAGGCGCTAGAAATCCATTCGATTCTAGCGCCTCCTGACCAACACGTAGGCTGAAAGCAGTCAGCATTTTAACGTAAATATATATTCAAGAGCGCTACATGCGGTAACTTGCTCTTCAAGAGTTTTACTCCAATGTGGGTTGACTAATGCATATATATGAGTAGAAGACATATATTTCACGTATTTTTTACTTAATTTTAAACCAAAACACATAATTAAGCCGCATATAGGAAAAAGTAATTAGTTACTTTTTTGATCGGGAGGAACAGCAATTTTTAACAATGATTTTACTTCATTCAATATTTTAGAAACCACAAATTGGATGCATTTTCCTCTTGATCAATAATATCTTCAGTTCTTTTTCTGATCGCACTGAAAGTACTGAATAGTTTTATTACACCGAACAATTTTTATACACTTTGTGTATTTAAACTATTTAGTTTTCCTTCCACTTTCAATTCGAATAACGCCTGCTCGTTTTCGAAGTTAATCATGTATGCACGTAAGCAAGGGCAATAGGAAGAATTGATTGAAGAGAAATTATTACTAAAGTCATTGCATGAGATAAATTGTGGACATAAGCAGGTGGTGTAGATTAGATTTTCTTCCAATGAAAAGGAATTTTCTCGTTTACAAAAGAGGAAAATGAAGACAAAGGCAGCAAAAATCGATGGATAAAATTCTGTTGGCAGTAACAGTAGGCGTTATATGTCTGTGAATACTTGAGTTTTGAAATTTGATGCAAAAAATATCATCGAATGACTTCTTTCTTCGTATATTTCCTTGGACGATGCAGGCTACAACAATTTTCTCAATAATTTTCTTCCCTTTTTTCATCGAGCCGTAAATGGGGCTTAAAACTTTTGAATTTAAATTTTTTTATCATCATTCAAAGGACAACAAAGTATGCTTCACGAGTACAGCTTCTATTAGAGAATTTTACGAGGTGGAAAGTTTTCCACCGATGAAATGGATAGCAAGAGTAAATGAAATTTGGATATATCGTTGGCTCATGGCTATTTCACACAGGCCATGAGATGGACACGAAAGAATACTACTCAGAGACGGTGCTTACTCAATTGAATTCTTCATGCAAGCGTCGACACATAGGTAACAGATGTTTTACATTTCGGCAACATTATTATTACTAATCAAAAACTCATTGCATCAATGCATCGTTATTGCTTTGATCCTTAATTCGCTATCGCCAATGGTTATAAAATGCTGCTGCTATTTCATGCCGAATTCCGTATAGAGAATTAAGCCATCGACTTATAGTTTTGATTCGAGCTTCGCTCCTGGCACCGATTGCTACAGCCTTGACCGCTAAGATGATCGATGTCATTTTAGCTGAAGGCAAAACATAAAAGAAATATCAAAGTCAAAGCGAAGGCTGAGCGAAGACCCTATCTTCGTGCAAATGCAGATAAATTCCTAAATGTGGCTGCATGTTTCATTCAAGAGAGCGGCATTGTTTACATTAATTTTCAAAGTGTTAGCCTTTTCAATTATTCAAGGAGTTGATGTATTTTAGATGCTTTCCCTGGCGTGGCTACTCAGAGTGTATTTGATTTACACTGGAGAATCTTTCCAATTTAAGGCCATTAACTTCCACTGCTACGGACAGTGGTCAGAAGCCACAAAAATGTAAAGAGCATCACGATTTAAGAGCACGGATCCCCGTAGAAAACATTGAAATGCTCAACACACTGTCCGCATTCTCTTTAAAACAACAACGACTGAATGCTTGAGAAAAAAAAGTTCGCTAAACTTCATATTGAGAGCGGCGAGAAACCTCTCTGGGTGAGCAAAAGAAATTACGGACAGTTTCGAGAAAGATAGAATTCGTATCCAAATGTGTTTAATTTCCCTATTGAGCTTAGTTTATTCCAAAATATCATCCGGTATTTTTTAATGTTCTTCATTCACCGAAAATGAGGATTTTTGAAGCTTTGAAAGCAAATCACTAACGCAATGAAGCAAATTTCAGCTAATATTCAAGGGTACATATGATATTTATTGCTGTATCACATTGTAGATACTTAGATACTGTTATAAATTGTAGATAAAAAGTTGGGCAATATGAATAGATATTCAGGAAGACTATATTTTATGTAATTTCTTCGGTAACCTGAAGTTTAATTCGCCACTTGGTATAATAAACGGACATGGAAAATAATTTAACTTAAAGTCAGTAGTTAATTTGTCAATCTTAAGGTACATAGGAATTGATTGCTATTATTTAATGAACATTAAAATTATTATTACCAATGATATAATTCATGAAATTAACTAAAAAAATCAACACAAATGAGTCTATGATCATAAAGCATTTAGAAACACAGCCGACTTCAGAGCGAAAGATAAAAATCTTCATGGTCAGATAATAGTTAGAATGTTATAACGTAATCGTAGTTAGATGGGTTATCAAATAGTGACACGACAGAAAACAATATCTTGTTCCGGCTCAGGAAAACAAAAACGGAATCATAAATTGGTGGAAAAAAGATAATGGATCAACGGATAAGAATAAATATTCCAATGCATTGGTGTAGGTCATTTTCTAAGCAGATCTCATCCCATAATTTTCAATTCGTTATTCAACAGCTTTGGGGCCCACTAATTAGCAAGAGGCGATGCAGACAGTTCCCTTTCATCAAAATGATACCATGTTCTATATTAGCTTATACAAAAGAGGGATAAAAAAAATCAACAGAAACAACATTGCATCATCATTGTTCTCTGGCGAATTGAGTGGGGAATACTTCGTTTTTAAAAATAGGGCTAAACTGGTACAATTAATACAAAAGATGCCAACCAATCCACTTATGCTTATGACGTAGATCAGTGTAATGCGTGTGATTAATTGAGAATAAACCGCAGCGACAGTGTGCCTTGTCTGTAATGAACTTGTAGATATGGTTACTAACGTTACTGATGAGCACTACTTTCACCAAGCTTGGAACAAATGTCTGCTGCTGATATTAAGTATCAAGTGAATAAATAGGTATAAAACATAAATAAAAGGAGTGCCTAAAGCACTCCATCTAATAAATAATTACAGCAACGGCAGAGTAAATAAGAGTGGGGATATTAATAAAGTTTCCGAAAAACGAGTACACAATTCAAAACGTATGAATAATGGTAAAGTTCAAAAGCAATAATTTTCTCGTGTTTAGCTTAGAATGACGCTTTTTATCAATGAATTCCTATGCAAAACTATTTAGCCATTTATTTTCCTCGTAAAAATTCATGGATGGCTTCAAGTGCACCCTCTATCTTTTAACAATTTGTTTCAACCTGAATATTATTTTAATATGGGAGGACAGACGTCCCCGACATACTCCAATTCTCCCCTACGATTATTACTCCTTAAATGAAGTAAACTATTTAATAACTCCATGAGACATGAAGAAGCGGAAGTTTATAAAAGGGCGGCTGTAAAGCTCGCAGTAAACATATAAAAGTGCGATTTTCGGCTACAGCGCATGGGACCAAGATATACGTGGCAAAGTCAGTCATCAGGTGATGGGTTTTATTGGGTAACCGACGTTAACTTTTGTCCACATGCTGTTTATTTTGTATTAAAATATTATTTAAATTAAATATCACAATCACGAAGGATATGTAACAGCATTTAAATAAAATAATTTAAGTAAAAGGTATAAGTATTAATACTTACTTATCCATTCGTCCATTTCCATTGATAATACTGCTATTGGGTTTTGATTAAGCACGATTTGGGAGGTTTTCCAATCCTTCTGGGGAAACAGAGTGAGACAAAACACGATCATCTTAAGTGGAAGGAAGGATATGTATCCTCAGAGCACAATAGGATGAAATTTCGCAAGGCAGCGCCTTTGTGTAGTCTGTGTGAAAAGAGTTTTCTTTTCTTTCAGAAGAAAGGACTTAAATTAAAGGACTGGCCATGATATATTCTGCTTCCATCAAATTCTAAAAGATGTTCCATTTAAATAAAACAAATTTTTAATATTTCATTTGCTAACTTGCCTATTCAGGACTTCAATTTTTGTATCGGGTTTTGTTCGGTGCGCCAACTTCAGCACTTTTGTATACATTTACACTGAGAGCAGAAGACTCGATCAACCGCATAGCAAAAAACAAAGGTTTGAAGCATTGGATGAAATGGTCGATGTGATCTAAGCAAACCAAGCTGTATTTGTAGGATATCTTCCATCTTAAGCACGATTGACGAGGTTTGCCAACCTCTCTGGAGGAACGTGAAGTGAGACAAAACACGATCATCTTAAGTGGATGGAAGGATTTGTATCCTCACAGCACAATGGATGGTATTTCGCAACCCACCGCCTTTGTGTAGTCGGTGTGAAAAGCGTTTTCACTTCTTTCAGAAGCAAGGATTTTAATTAAAGGACCAGCCATAATACATTCCGCTTCCATCAAATCCTAGAAGATGTTCCCTGCGCGTGAACGAAAGTGAAATTCCATTGTAGGACGGTTCCAAAGGCGGTGAGAGAATATAAATAAGAATATTTTATAATATAATTGAGACGGACAAATATTCTATCATCACGAAAAAATGACAAAGAATAGTTTATTTTACGCCCTCCTCGTGAATATTCAGCAAAGAATACATCGAACAGAGTTATTTAATAAATTAAATAATAGCATTTTAAATACAGTAGCCGAAGCATTATTAAATAAAATAAATTAAAGGAGCAAAATATCAATTCTACTCAAGAAAATAAGGAAAAAAAATTCTCTTAAAATTAACAGGTGGCAGAATGAAGACTGCTCAAATCGGTTGAGGCTCGATGCATCAGTTACTCCCAGAGGCAATTCATTTGATCGCAAATGTACATTCAGGATTATAAGTTTAAAGTACAAAGAAAGTATACGTTGTTCGTAAAAAAATAATCAATGTAAAAGTTTTATTGAAAAATAGGTATCAATTACACGAAGTTCGATGAGAGAGGTCAGAGAATTAACGAAGGTAGAAACTGAACATTAAAATGATAGAGTTTCACGTAAAAATAGCTATTCGATTGATATACATAAAATGGTTTTTTCTCTTGCATGAAAAATATGTTCTCCAAGTATAATTTTAGTAATCAATCAAACTTTAGAGACCAAAATAAAACTTCAAAAGAGACAAAAATATGATATATACTATAAGCAGGGCAACCATTTTATGGTGGACCAATCAATTAGCCACATGATTTTAATTTTTATTCAATAACTTAAAGTCCATTATCCTCGCCACAACCTTTACTGCTCGCCGGGAATCGATATTAATATAACTGGAAGTGCCCGTTAAGTTTTTGGCTTCCTCTGCACGTTCCGGCGCCCCTGTTGCACCGCAATCAATAGCGAATGTGAGGTCATTAACGTCTGTTGATAACCTTCAACTCCAACGCTATACGACCGTCGATAATGTCGCTGTTATAAAAAGCTAAGGCAAGTGAATATACTTTAAGGTACTTACACTTTTCACTGTTTATTTCGCTGGTCGAGTAGTTAATAATTATTAACAATCCCCTAAGTGTTATCAATGTGGATACTTCACTTCGCCACATGATTCAGCAAAAGTGCAAAGATAACGATACAAAAAATGTTGGCATTGCACTTTCCCACCTTTATAACACCTTGAACTAAGGGAGTTGCATGTGGTTCTTGTTAGAAGCCAGATATATTTCATTGTTGCGAAATATAGATAAAGAGACCGATGGGATTGCCCAAGAAAAGAGCCAGCCCTTTCATTTTAGCCCTGTTCCATTAATCAGAGTCGAGTTTCCAGTTTACTGGCGTGTTCAATGATAAATTCACCGGCACTTGTACACGAACACTCAAGAAAGAAACATATTAAAAATCCATAATGTTACCGTTAGCTTCAATGGAATTGAGATGATCTTTTTAGCGTGGCAAAATATTGCACGAACCTTCGCCGTTTCCCTGAATCACAGAGTCGCTTGTACACAGTGTACTCTGACTTAAAAGATGAAATGAATGCAGGGTATAAGCCTAACACTGTCGGTATTAGTATTTCCCTCATTGGGAAATCGTAAGTTGCCTCGAAGACCACTGACTGTTGCCGATAGGGATAGAAACTAAAGACTTATTTGGATGCTTGTATGTACATTACGTTCCAAGTGAAGGAGCGAGACTTGAAGAATCACTATCACAAAAATTCGATGAGTTGTACCTGATTCGGAAGGAAAAATGTGAACACTGTAAGGTCTGTTTGTCAAAGAAGTTTCATCACAATTACATCAACTTTGAAAATCATGAAACTTTATCCTTTCCAGAGAAATATTCCAAAAATGGATTGTGTCTATTTCTGGGCTTTACATTTTTGAACAAAATAACAAAAAAATAAACAACAAATTTTTTTGAACAAAAAAATAAACGACTAACCATAACAATATAAATCACGCGCGCTTGAAACTCGGGAGAGGGCTAACCTCCCTAGCCCCTCCCTAGATCCGCCAATGCTGAATACCATTCAATCAGGACCAGATAAATTTTAGCCCTGTATACTTTTTCGACGGAGAGTGGAGGCGAAATGATTGAGCGGGGAATATTCGCGCTGCGAGAGAGAGAATAAACCCGCTCGCTCCCCATTGCCCAATGAACTCGGACGAGCGTACAACAGCGTTATGCCTTGTGGCCGCCACCACCTTCTCTCTCCCGCATTCACCTCGGTGCGTTCCCACCCGACACGGGTCGCCACGCACGGGAAACACTTGCTCGAGCGTTGCATATATTCCGGCAGTGAAGAGAGAGAGAAAGGAAGGATGGAGTCAGGAGCTAGGAGAGCATTTAACTATATAAATCGCTTTCTGGGTGGGGAAGGGAAGCATGGTAGAGTGACTTCCTCCCTCCGGCATTGCTACTAAAAGGTAGAGCGGCTAACTGGCGCTGACCTCGACGCATCACACGGACACGAGAGGATGGATAAAAAGAGCGGCGAAATAATTACCATGGCTCGTTTGTTCATCTGATGGACTCAAGTAAGGCGACTAGGTGGACAAGGCAAAATTCAGTCGTGTTGAAGCTTGATTTTTGTTGCTTCTTCGGGCACCTTTTAATCCTTTCAAAAATGTCCGCAGCACGACGACTAGTGAATAGTTATCCATTTACGACTTAACCCTCTTATTGCTCGTAACAAAAATAATAAATTAAAAATTTTATTGAAAAAAGATGTCAAATATTCGAACTTTGACGAGTAGAAACTGAATAACAAAATGATACAGGTTCACGTACAAATAGATATTCAATTGATATAAATTACTAGTTCATTCTCTTGGACGACAATATGTTCTCCAGTTATACTTTTAGTGATCAATAAAACTCTATAGACCGAAATCACATTTGCTGAAAGACGCCTACTTGGTGTGGCACTGGCGAGAAATGTCAAAGGTATTTTAATTAAATGTAACATCTTCGAGAAAAAAATTCTGCTATGTCATTTTTTTGTGCATCAACATGCTGCTTTTTTTATTTCACTCTGATTACAACACGAACTAACTGCATAATTAATACCGATTCTTTATTCCTGTGCTAAATTCCTGTACAATAATAAATTTAACACTAAACGACCTCAAAGAAGATATTTTGGCCCGTGGCCCTTTTCGCCTGAGAAGCAAAAACCTAAATATCGGCCCGCGGCACTAATTGTGATAATAAAGAGTGCAAATCTCAGTGCAAAGTACCATCCCTCCATTATTAAGTCAAGATGCACTTCCACTACATCTCGCCTGCTTCAGATATTTAATGAATTTAATCTCTGTCTTTACTATATGCCTTTTCTTTTTCAATTTCTAATGTATAGTACAATGGTCTCATTTAAAGTATTTGCTAAATAGAAAATAGCATTGAGAAGTTATGAATGGAATAAAGTATATCATCGTGAATATTAATTTTGGCTTTCAGCTCTAACTATACCACATTTTTTCCGAGAAATTTGGATCGCTCTGCCCGTAAATGACGCGAGTGGCGACTCTTGTAAACCCATTTTAATGGGCGATCAGTGACGAAGCCTCTAGAGACCAACTGGAGAGTACTTATCACGATTTTTGCGGCTTCATCCTTTATTAAACCATTAATGACATGAATTTCTAAATACGAGCAAAAAAATTTCCTTACATCCAGAAAGGCTTCAATGACTACATTATATTAACTTTTTCTGCTATTTTTTTAGGAAAATTTGAACATGTATCACATATTATACATACACCTTTTTACGTGTAACGCTAATACGCATGCATCAATAAATACGATAAATTGTCAGGTTATTATTTTAGGCTAAGGTTACAATAAAATATTTTTCTTCCCTTATTTTTGGTATCAGTTCACTGATATCAATATCACTCGGGTAAATCCACAAACTCGTTTGTCATGCGGAGAGCTCGCTTCCTTCTACATAATGACAAGATGATCACCTTTCACATCTGCTGACTGTTTCGAGGACCACAGTATAACGACGGGGTGTATCATATCTGATACATCATACGTTAGAAAGGAAGAATAGGGTAGTTTCTTTCATCAAAGAAAACGAGAGGCATTGATTGCGATTCGTTACCACCATTAGTGTATTCATAATATACAAATTATTTGGTTTTAGAAATACCGGTTTAGACGAATGCCAATGGTCAATTTTTATCCTCATTTGGAAAAGGCCAGATTGGCGCCCATGCGATGCCACTCCACGTGACGTCAAAGGGACCTAGTTTCTATACGAGCAGATAGCAGTTATATATCGTTTGATATTACCAATGCATGTATGAGGCACAGAGCTCAGGGAAACATCTCTTAATAATCACCTATTACAACTTCCTATGGTCGGAAAGTTTCCTTCGCTTGATAAGGTATTAATAATCCTTATTCAAGCCAGGCCCAACTGCTAGCAGGGTACTCTGCTACCTGCTAGCAGCCTGCATCGCAGCGGCGCACATATCCTCGCTCGGAGGTACCTCACACGGCGGCGGTAGCGGGAACTAGAATGACGTCACACGGGCTTTTCCCATCATTCATACTTAGCCGTCGCGTTTTCGCGCGCTTGAAATATTTCACTTTTCATTTGATCGCGAAAAATAGATATCGTCATTTAAAAATCAAAAAGCGTGAAATACGTACTCCAGGAGTAATAATCTTTTGATTTAGACATTAAAAAAGTAATAGGATACCACCCTATTGTACCCTACAGAAATAACCGGCTCCGACTGTAGCGTATCATATACGATACAAAATGCAGTCAAGGGTTAAAAGCTACTGCTTTACTGCTGCGCCAATCTTTTTCCTGACGTATTACTTGCATGAGACTTGAACCATTAGTCTCAAAAGTTAAGGGCTCAGAAAATGGACCACTATCAACATCTTCCCGCATCACAAATGTAGAACTTAAATAAATAATTTAGAGAAAATATTGAAGATTCGGGTGAATTTTTACAAGTGTTTGCCCAATACGCGCCAATAATTTCAAGATAATTGCGATAAGTCTAAACAAGTTTTCTAATTCATCACGAAAAGATTCATTGAGTAATGGTGATGCGCCCTCGAAAGATATCGATTTTATCACTTCAAATTGAAATTTTTGGGAGTCACGAAAATTACAAGTATTTCGATGCAATTACAACCTATTCCTACAAGATTGATGTGTAAAGTTTGTTCGTTCTTCTTATTTTTCAATTAAATACTAATTTTTGTGCCTGTACGATTTTTCGATTTGGTATATTGGAATTCAAATAAACTTTAATTAATAAAAGCGGTTTTTTGGGAAGTGAGAAACATAAACATATTCCGTCTTTTTCAACGTATTTGATTCCAGCGTAGCGTGTATGCGGGCGGGAATATTTGAGCATGGTTTACAATGAAACTTGGACTTACGCCATCTGTGGACTACTTTCAATACTAAAGAAGATGCCAGCAGGCTCCAGTGCCGAAGTTCACTCTGGCGTCAGAAACGAGAATGATTTCGAAAAACGGCGAGCACTCGGTCGATAAGCGAGGGAATTCAAAATTGCTAAATAATACAAATTTGAAGTAAACATTGCAGTTCCGGATCAAAAGTGAGTCTTGAAAATATGATCCAAATGGAAGTGACTAATTATTGGCATAAACATCAGTTCATAGAAGGCTATCCCACTTAAAAATGTAGGATTTCTAAGATGGCATTAACGTCAAAACAAGAAATAAAAGAGTAATTTCCCGAATAAACTTGATAAAAAAGCTAAGTGAATTGGTTAAACAAATAATTATAAATAAATAATATAGGGGTAATTACCCACTTATGGATCCTCCTTTTTACGTAAAAGAGAGAATTAAATTTTTTCACACGTAAAAAAATTAATAGTTATGCATGGGCAGGAAAACACCAAGACTTCAAGTAAAATTTCTAGGTGGACAAAGAACTGCTGAATATTTAAACACTCCCACAAATAAATTAAAATGAACGAATAAAGGAAATTGTAAACAATAATTCTATAATTTCTTCACAATCGTTAAAACAGGGGTAGTTGTTACCACAGATGAATATAACTTTTCCTGAATTAAATTGTGAACAAGATAAATAACGAAGCATTTATATAGTAACAACAACCTAAGTAAGCAGAAAAGACTGAAGCTCGAATCACTTCGACAGAAAAACATGAGATATACGTCAAGGAAATATTTGAAATCACCCAATTCAATCCTATTAATTAATAAGCAAACAAGAAGGCATTCTTGAACAATTGAGAATGGATATCTTTAACAGCGACACGTATAACAAAATAGTAGAGCCCCACTATATCTCCAGGTCCGACAGAAGCGATAAATTAATAGAGATATTTAGTCGGACGGATAGATATGGGAATACGTTTTCCCCCGAACCAGAAAGGACTTAAATAAATGCTAATCTAAATCTACATCTACATAATACCCCGAAACCCGCCTAAAAGACTTGTGGCAGGGGGTGTTAGAACACCAGCCGTTTACACATAAAAAGGAAATGCTAAATTACGATTAGCATTTATTTCAGTCCTTAATGGTTCGGGGGAAAAACGTATTCCCATATCTATCCGTCCGACTAAATATCTCTCTTAATTTATCGCTTCTTTCGGACTGGAGACTTAGAGGGGCTCTACTATAATGTTATACGTGTCGCTCTTAAAGATATCCATTCTCAATTGTTCAAGCAATCTAAGTTTTGCGCGCAGCCTCCGAGTCTCTATCGGCTCCCAGCCCAATTCGCTGTCTGTACGACCGTAGCGGTTTTTGACGAACCGCGCCGTCTTCCTTTGTATTTTATGCAGTTAGCGGATGAAGTCTTACTGCACCGGATCCCATACGCTCGCTGCAAATTCAATGTGAGGTCGGACGAGTGTGAAACAGCACATTTATTTTACTTTCTCATCCGAAAATCCAATCGTTGTCTTAATCTAGTCTTAATCTTGTTTGAGAATTTGCTTTTTATATTTAGACTACTGGTGTCCTAACACACCCCTCCACACGCCTTTTTATGCGGCTTGCCAGGTAGTGCGTAGATGTAGATGAACAGCGGAGCTAACCCGAGACAGTAATTGGAGCTGTAACCTACTTCAAACGTCAAGTCTCATGAATAGATAGGCGACTGTGGCCATAAATCATGAATTTTAACACAATCAGTGGAACGATGATACTAATACGTGAGGATAAAGATAACCCCAGAATAAGATGTGAGCAGGTGACGCACATTCTGGTGGGGGGATAACTTTCATTGGGATGCCTTGCACTGCGACGGTATTGGGTTGAAGTTTGGGCTTCAACTATATTTGAACCTAGAACTTTTCGAACAGCAGTCAAAATATCTAGTCAATCAGCCAACACGCTCCCCATCAGGTATATCTCAAAGTAAGAGATATATTGATTTGCTCGTCGTAGAAGGAAATTTACTCGGTAAATGCCAACCGTGTGCCTTCATCAAGATATTTACATGGAGCACACTTCAAAACACCAAAATAAAATGGTCGCAACCACAACTGCACTCATCAAAGTTTCACCCAGTATAAATAATAATAATTGTAAAAGAATTGGCATGTTAATTCGTGTGAAACATCAGCGGATAATCAAGCACATTAATGCGTTCTCACATATTTCTTCTATGACAGTAATGACCTGAAAAGTTGATATGAATAAAACTAAGGTTTTCCTAATCGCCGATGAGAACTTTTACAAAAAAATCTAAGAGAGATTTTAAGACAGGAGCTTCAACGATTTATACGATATTCTCTGATCGCATAATTAATTAAGTAGATTATTTTAAAATGTTATTATTTATATTTAAATAGGGATGAAGCATCGAAAAGATGAAATATTTATAGCGTCTGAATAATAATACTTTCTACCTTGGAAGGAGAGAAATGAGGAAGTTAATTACAATTCGCATGATAGAGTTCCAGGAAATTAGCTGAGATATTCAATAGGAACATATATTCGTATCATCTGAATTTTAATATAAAAAACATAAAAAGGGAAAACAAGATAATAGAAAGAAATATTAATATTCATTCTCAATTCCGGCCTTAATTATCGGTTTTAAAAGTTTATGTCATCCTCATTTCATCATAAATATCTTTGAGAGCAGTTTGGAAAAATACATATTATTAAAATGAAAGTAATTCCTGGAAGTTACAGGATAAATCTCCCTGGTTGGAAGACAAGAATCACAATCTTCGTATAGAGCAAGTAGTGGATAAAAGTAACGTGGAAATGTCGTTTAAAAATATTACCTAATTGAAATAAAATAATTCAGAGACACTTCGTTATCAGCAGTGTATGTAGTATAAAAAATTATTGTGGATTATGTTCATCGTCAAAGAAAGAAAATACAGCAGATCAATATTTTGACGAGAAAAGCAATAATTTTCATTAAAATCCGTTTTATTCCAGAACTTTTCAGCAAAAAAATAACTAAAAATCCAAACTTGAATTATTAAATGCACTTCAATACATAAAACAAATCTTTCTTTATTAAGAAACCATTATTTCTACAACCACTTTAAGTTTCATCGGAAAGTTTGGCTCTTCTCCGTCAAGAAGTCAACAGCGACAGCCAAATCTACTCCGTAGCCCTCTTCAATGACTTATCAACGTAATAGGAGGAAAATTTCCGTTTCTCCACCCTCTTCCACCATCGAGCTTAACACCAATTCATTTATTACCCTTCCCGGCGAAATTATCTCCCCCTCACTTTCATCTCACACTCTCAATAAATTTATTTTAATTATATTACAATTGGTATATTTTATTGTAAAATTAACCCATTAATCCCGTCACGTTGCGTTAACGCAACATTATTGAATCCTAATTCTCAGAACAATTTTCTACTTCAGAATAATTTTTTCATCTATTTACTGACTTTTTTAAGTGTCTCTAGTTCTAATTTTGTCATTTCCACCAACATTTTCATTGGTATAAATGTATTTTTATGACTGATGGCGTTTGGCATAAAAATCGATGCGCACATACGAGACACCCTAGGAAAAATGACATAACCAGCATGTCCGTTGAAAGGCAAAATGGGGAATTTCCTATGAATAAATACTGATAACTCCCGGCGAAGATGTCGAGTGTGCAAATCAAGATAAAAAATAAAAGATGTAACCTAAGTTTTAAAAATTACTGCTTTTGTATTTATTTACCGGAGTTTTCCCAGCGTTCCCTGTCGAAAAGGAAGCGTTCGGGGAAGTGTCCGGGTAGTGTTGCGGGAGTGTTCAGGAAGCGTTTAACGGTACGTGAACGCTTCCCGGCAGCTTCCCGAACACTTCCTCAACACTACCTGACTGTCGACCCTTCGCTTGCCGAACACTTCCTCGCCACTTCGTGGTTGAAACACTTCCCGGACGTTTCCCCGACACTCCCGGAACGCTTCCGAAGCGTGGGAAACACTTCCTCGACGCTCGCTGGACGTTTCCCCGACACTCGACCGCGACCGTTGTCGACACTCCCCGAACGCTTCCGAAACACTTCCGCGGAAGCGTTCCAAGTGGGCCATAATCTGCTTCCCGAACACTTCCGCGACACCTCCTCAACGCTACCCCAACACTTGCCCGCCACTTCCCGAACACTCCGTCCGACGCTTCCCCAACACTTCCTCAACACTTCCGTTTCGCCTGGGTTGTGTATACGCAGCATTATGAAAACCATATAATACGATGAAAATATTTTTATTCCAAAAATTCATCTTAATTAGACCAAAATAAAACGGAAAATGCGATAAAACCGAAGTTAAAAGCCTTGATTACAGTCTGGGGAATAATGGGTTAAATATGATTATAATAATAATAAAAATAGCAATAATTTAGTCATTATTTAACAACTGAATTCAGGACTACTTAGTCCTTTCTTTCAATTTAGTTGATTCATGCGCACATACATTCACGCTCTGAAAGGAAGAAAATCCAACCGGGCTCATTCGAATCCGAGACCCCGTCATTAGCCGGCGAGGACTTAACCCTGCCAAAACCTAGACCGGCAATATTTTGTACGAGCGTGCTGCGCCCGCTCCCAGCGGGCTTCCCCCCGCTCTTTTCAATGCAGGTCTACAGATGGATAGGCGCGTTTCTAATTTTAAAATGTAGAAAAAAGGCAGGGTATCATGTACAAATTCAATTGGAATGTTCATGTACAAATTGAGGTCAGAGGACCTCTTTAAACACAACATTGGAAGTAATTACACTATCCTCTGTTAAACGCACATGATGACTCATATTTACGTATCAACAGGAGACTTGAATGTGGAATCAGCCTCATTTTGATGAAAGTTATTTAAAGAATGCGAGATATTGTTGCAAATGAACAAATGTATCAGTTTGTGTGCCGTTAACGTCAGGAATATTTACAGTTTTTTTTGTTTTTGCTTTTTTTTATTTATTTATTTAAATTATTTAAAAACCAATTTTAGGAAACAATAGCAATATTAAGGAAGTAAGATATGCCGTCGCATGTTCTCTGATAAATGCTGTGCATTTTGGTACCTCATTTGTAGAGTTTGGTTGCGTATAAGTTGAGAAAAAGGTAACTATATAGTAGAAATAACATAGAAGATTGATAATACAAAAAACCTCAGCGAACTAAGATAAGGGAGTATGTATGGTCAGCTCGAGTAAAGGGGACTGCATGGAGGAGGCCCAATTCCTTCCCACAGAAGGCTGATTTCTGCTGCCACTTCGGTTGCATTTTAATCGGTTTTCAAAAATAGCCGCGGCGTGGTGATGAGCGCTATGCGATCCACCTTTTTCCAATATTTTGAAGTACAATGTTTGTAATTGTGAGGAATAGCATTTAGGAGTTATGCATCATGAATGTAAATTTCGGTTAACACCCCAAATTATACCTTGTTTCCCCCTGAAACTCGGATCAATTTGTCCGTCAGCGACGCGAGTGGCGACTTTTGTAAACCCATTTAAATGCGCGGTGGGTGATAACACATTTAGAGGCCGACTTGAGGATCCTCTTTTGTAATATTCGTTGCTCAAGTAAAGAGGACAATTACGGCTCATTCCACAGTTTAAGTTCGACCCTAGCAAGAGATAGAGATTACTCGTATTTAACGGGATCTCTATTCTTACAGAACGCAAAGGCATAACATTGCATGACGGAGATCATACTAGCGGGCAAAAGTACAGTTAAAGGCGACTTAGACCTCTATATTCATATTTCATAACCACGATGATTGGTAATATTTTCTGTTTTCACGGCAAACTCTATTGGGCATACTGTGCTGTGGTTTCCCATCGGTCATTCAGTTGAAACAGATTACAATTGACTATGAAGAAAATGGCCGTGTGTCACCGAAACAACACTTTGTAACATTAAAAAAAATGCATCATTCCAGTGAAAACTCGATGTTAATCAAACACCATCCATACTTTTCACATTTGCCAAACTAAGCTAATTTTCAGGAAAAATAACTAAGAGCTAAAAATTTCTCTTTTCTTCAAATGAACGCGCAAGTACAGTTTCAAAAATTCATAGTGAGAATATCTCTCACGAAATTTCTCACTGGACTCTTTAGATATGATCTTGATATTGATTTAATCCCTCACGTCTAGCCGCAGTGTACCCGATCGTTAGTTGAATTCTTCCCCATGAAGGCTGCTTCAAAATTACCCTCCAAAGCACCCGGGTCAAAACAGAGTACGATGAAGTCCTTCCCTCCGTCTGATTCCAGGAATTTGCTGCTAAAAACAAATATTGCTTATCCCATGCGGCAGAGAAATATTGGCGAAATGCTTCCGCGGAGGGAATAACAGGCAGAATCAACAAGACGCCAAGTCCAGGGGGCGACAAACAACGGACCCCAGGGAGTATTGGACTACCTGCGATGCATACAGTCATCGCATCGCCAAGAAAACATTCAACACGTGGAGACCATTGCGACGGCATCGCCAGGGCCGGCCGATCCAGAGATAATGGACCACAGTGGTGTCGAGCTCATGACCTCCGATACCATTTTTCAAACCGGGAAACGTAAATTAATCACTCGGGGTAGTCGACGGGCCGACCCGTAAATCTATATTGGCCTACATTCACCTGATAAGCAATATTCCGAGTATCCACTGATATGCGATCAATCTCACGCTTGCATCAACGGATTGAATGGATTAGTCATCAATTTGCAAATTGAATGAGGTTTAGGGCAAATGACTTGTCGGGATGTAAACAATGATCAGATCAGAGTGGATTGTTTGGGAACCACATATTGATTACTGCGAGTTTATCAATTATTCAGACAAAGTATGATCACGCCATACTACTGAGGGAAGTTACCAAAGCTCCTTTGACTCAACAGGAGCTCTCTTCAAAATTAACAAAAAAGTATTTTAAATCCTTTCGTCACAATTTTAAACTTTTAATGACTTGAAATCATCTCATTTAGCACGAAATTACTATATAACTTGCTAAATACTGAAGCTTTGGGTATCGTAATCGGTTTTTTGTTTTGTTACTTGTGGTTAGCTTCTTTGTTTCAATACATTGTTACAAGTGCACTTTTAAATTGGCATTATTGCTGCAATTGTACCATTTTCTATAATATTAAAGAAATGAAGAATAAAATAACTCAAAATACATCAAAGTGGTCATTGCCCAATTACAAATACTTCTGCTGAATTCACTAATTCATATAGTTTTTTCTCGCGCACTAACAGACAGTTTCCAGAGGCTCTGTCAGTAATTTAAGTGAAGAAATATTCTTAATATAATGGAAGGCATTACAAGACTATCATTCGCCTACTATTTTTATTTCAAAGGAGGAGAAAAGCTGTAAAGAAATGGAAGGATAGGGACGTCGATTAATATGATAATGTATGAAATGTGAATATATTATTTTATGGGGTAGGCTGAGTAGGCGGGTGAATCGTCCTGATGAAGAAATCAATTCATCACATCGGGTTTTTGAAAAGATGTTCTTCAACCTCCCTTCTAAAAATCCTCTCATAATACAGCCGACTATCTCTCGTTATGGGGTAATGATAGGTATGGTATGGTATTTGAAGGAGGCGACCGACAGCTTAGATCATTTGCGCCATGAGGGAAAGGTAAGGAAGGGTGGAGAGAAACCCGGCGTCGGCATTCTCCTGCTCTTAACGAAAGGCGCCAACCACGGCTTAACGTTCCATCCGACGGACGGAGTGTTGTCCTTGAAATATCCTCCATACAACAATTGGCTAATGAGAGTGACTTCAAATGAGGATACTTGATTTTCACTCACTAGTGGAAAAGCCACGCACTGAAGGAATGTAGCTGTGAACTAATTTTCCTATGGGCTAATGCTTTTATTTTATTGCATCTCTCTTCTATTAGATACCCAATCAATTGATGTCTATTTCTCATGTGAGGATATAGTTTCCAAAGAATCAATATGAGTATAATGTATTTCTACTTATTTTTTATGTCTTCTATCATTGACTTCCTTGAATATTAGCAAAGGCGGATAACCATATGAATAAAAGTTTGCTTGGAAATATAATAAATCAATGAATAGTAGTTTCCATGCACCATCAAGCAAAGAAATTGGTACTGGTTATGGTATTGAGGATTATGATTTTAAAATTTGTGAAGCATTGTTTTCCGAAAATTGTTATTTTTACTAATTACCAGTCATTAAGTAGAATATACATAAAATTTCTGTAGGTAACGGTTAAGTTTTTACTTGGGAAAGGCATAAAATGCCTATTAATTACGTCATACCATTAATTCATCTATCATCTGGCACAAGAGAAATAATAAACGCTCCTCGGATTCAGGAAAATTCTAATTTATATGAAAGGATATCAGTGAAAAATACCTATCTCCTACGCGGAAAAAAAGTTTAGTTAGAACTCTCAAATTCTGATGATATTTATCAAGCTTTTCGGTTCATATGGCAAATTGAAAAATTCAGTAGTCATTACCAAACCAGTTTGATAAATCCTATTCCATCAAACTTCCAGATAAATTCTATCAAACTGGTTTGGTAATTGTTATTGAAATGGCCACAGCAGTTCGATAAAAACTATCAAAATCAAAAGGATAATCAAACCGACTTAGCGTGCACACGTGGACGATTTTCAACCCAGAAAACACTATTCTAATTGAAAATCATGATATTAGGAGTTTAACGTAAGTTTCTGCAAAAGAAATACAAAAGAAGTGGAAAAAATACTCCCCCAGACAGTATTGAACGTCAGCCGCCCGCGTAATAGCAACGGACTCTAACAACTTGTCTAAATATTGCCACATTAATTGCTCACACAAACGCCCTAATATATTATTATTGTAAATAATCAAACTTTGTTTTGAAATGTGAATAAGGTGTGACTACAGTTTCCCTTTGTATGCTTAAGAGGAATACTTGATGCGCGCAATTGTATTACGTAGTTACTCCATATCAATATCTAGTTCAGATGCGCAAGAAAGCTTTATTTGCAGGCTTTTTACATCTATGTAGAGATGACTTTAACGTGCTGGGTGATGTCCTTAGCATGGATTGGGCCTAGTTTGACGACTTTTATCACATGTTATTCAACTTGATCGCGAATGATATTACCACAGGAATACTTATAATTAAAATTTTAATGTGTCGAAATACACAAACATCTCCTTTAAGATTTAATATCCATGATAATACGCTATTCAATCATTGACTTTGATGCACCAGGTTACGGATAACATTGCAATTTAAAGCAGAAATAAACAGAAAAATGAACGTAAACAAAATTAAAACGTTATCACCATCACAAATAATGAAAATAAAATCATTTATACCAACCTATCTTTAAAGTAAGGCCTATATAAGAATCTTTCAACTGCAAATGTGTATCGGAATAAACAAAAGAGAAACGACAGACCGTTCGATAGATTACGAAACACTTAGTAAATTCTATCAAACCAAATTTGGGTGACAATATAGTGTGATAATTATTACCAAATAAGCTAGCACCTTCGTAAAATTAATCATAACTTCGGTGAAAGTTACCAAACTCTGAATCGTATTGAATTATTCAGTTATTTTTACCAAACTCTTTCGTACAATCGACCAAATTATGAAATATCAAAATGTTCGATGAAATATATCAAGAGCGTTTAATAAAGTAAATCAATTGCTTAGTAATTTTCATCAAATTTGAAGTATATTCAACAAAAATACTCCTTATCACACCAGTTTTATAGTTTTTATCAAATATTTTTTTTCCCTGTAAGACCTCTGAAAGTAGCTCACTGAAATATCTGAATACTAAATTTTCCTACGCCCAATGTATTCGAGTAATGAAAAGCAACGAGGTAACTTTGAAAATGAATCGAATGATTTGATGAACGAAGCAAATAGGGTTACCAAAGAACGTAACTTGAACATATAAAAAAATAAATAGATGACCATGAACTAAATGAATAGATTTGACTGCGGTCCTTTCAAATAAAATTACGCCCAAAGACGTTTATCAGAGCGTCGGTTAGCTAGCCAAAGGAACCTTGTAGCAGCGTATCAAACAAAAGAAAATGTAAGGAGTTAAACTTGGAATGAGGTAATATTTCACTGGAATTTTATGGCTGTCTATCCCCAAAGTTTTATTTTTGTAGGCTCCAGCAGTGTATTTAACGCAATAAGGGGCAAGGAATTGTACTAAGAATGAGGTAAGATTTCACTTGAATTTTATGTGTACCTTTCCCCGTAGTTTGGTTTTTGTAGGCTCCTGCTTATAAAGGGCACAAGAAGAGCACAAGAAGCAATCGATTAAAGATTAGAATCTAAAGGGCAGGAAGCATTAAGAGGACTTAGGATGAGGATTGGAGAGAAGCCAAACAGGTGCTAGACACTGATAAGAGAAAAGGAAAGTCTGGATACAACATTTGCCCGAAGAAAACGAAAAGGTTTGTTAAGGGAGATTTACAAGAGGATGGCAAAAAAACTGCGCTAGCATGATGCTGGTGGTTGTGTACAATTTTCGAAAGGAAATACAAGATAATAAAAGGGATGTTACAATTATCTCAATTGGGACACGAGCATTGGGATATAAACCTACTCCAAAATTTTAATGGGTGCCGTGCTATACCACATAGTAATTGGTAGTACTTGAACGCTAGAGGAAAATATCTATATTATCAATGCAATGAGGACAAAGACTGGTACGAATAAAAATATTTACCATGGATATCATAGAAAAACTGCTAGCAGATACATGGAAGACTTACAATTCGAGTCTTGATACATGGTGGCCGAGTCGAAAATATATATCTATTTTATCCTTACCAGGGGTAATGCTAACGAATAACTACACCTCGTAATGCCAAAATGCAGGCGAAACAAGGCATAAAATAAGAGAGACATAACACCAGCTCTGGTAACATTTTCTCAACCCCACGCAATTAAGAGCTACAAGAAAGAAAGAAGGAGAACAACGAAAGTCAAGGGGGATCCATCGATCTAATTTCTGTAGCCTCGATTTAATTGATATAATGTCGTGGTTACTGGAAAATTAACCGAAATGCGACGCCTACGCGCTCAAAATATCTGTCTTATTGCGATAATAATTACCTCATACCCTTTTTTACAGTGAGGCACAAGCTTATTAGGGAGGTGGCCAAACTGTTGGGCAAACTGCGAACGAGAGATCAGCAAGGCTGTATTGTTTTGAGAAAGGTAGGTTCCCGACTCACTGCGTATGCAAATACGATGGGACAAAATCTTTCTATGATGTAAAGCTGTAAGCCGCTTCGCGAAACGCACGTGCACCCATACAAAAAAAATCAAACGAACGAGAGGAATTAATCCTAACAAACAGTAGAGCCTTCATAGCATCTGCGGGAAGACCAGTTCACGAGATTTTTGGCTATTGCATCGCAATGGGCAAAACATTTTTTTTAGCACGTCTCTCGTGCATTTGAGTGAGAGGAGTCGAATTTTTTAGAATCGTGAACGATCAAAGGTCCTTATCTCTACATTTTGAGCTCTGGCGACACAAAAATAACAATTACGGTGCAAAAGTAATTGGTATGAATTCACGGTGGATATTTTATTCAAAATACTAAAGGATAGACAACAATTTTTAAGCTTTGACTATGATGGTTACTCCGCGGTGCGTATGAATTAGACAGAATTGGGTCATTCATCATGTAACTCGATTGAGAAATTTTTTTATTATGGCTTATTTAGAGGCTTATTTATGAACGACACATGTACCTACGGTCAAATAATATTTGATAATAAAAAATGATTTGATCTGATGATGATACAGCGAGATTTACTGACCCATAGGGAAATTTCAAATCACTGTTCTGAGTAGAAAATCACATTCACAAAACAATCGATTTCCAGAGGAACATGACAAATTTATCATGTGGAATTTTTGCACGTGGAAAAACCTCTGAGTAGCAGATGATGAAGGAAATACAATGTAGAAGCGACGCGTTGTACCGGTGTTCAAATTAAGATCGATGGAATGGAAGACTTCACCCACAAAACACACACGTTACTCTGAAGTGCAAAATTCTGAATTTAAATAAAAATGAAACTTTCCTTCGTTTCTCATTGAAGTCGCCTTGAGGTTCTCATGGAATTTATTTGGTGCCCAAAACCATCCACATGAAGTATGCTTCCACCGCAGCTAGCGATGAAGCAGGACTAGATATGCGATGATTCGATGAAGAAGAGCCACAATGCAAGGAATCTGCCCCAAAATTCTCGGCGTCGATGCCGATGACCTTGGAATGACCTCTAGCATCACCGCTTAACGGGAGGACATAATTATTAAGAGTGCATCTATTTCGGACTCGAAGAATAAAGCCCGAGGCGTGATAAGGAAATATGGGATCCTTCAACGGGAACGTATTCGTGCACTATTCCACTTGACGGAATATGTGGAACTGGACGTCCCATAGCAAACAATTCTTTCACCGACTCCACCTGTTACCAGTGAGGACTGTGACGCATTTCTTGGGGCCATTTCGGAATTAAAACAAGTCGCCATAGAATACGAAGAAAAGAGAGCACGTAATGCTTTGTTTTCGAAAGGCTCGCTCCTTCCCCAGTTGTTGCTGTATTTAATAGCCGTGGAAACGGACAGACTGGGCGGAGGTTAAATGGATCCGTGTATAATTATTTGCCGGACAGAACATACAGGAGAAGTGAGAGCTCGTGGCCAAACATGCTAGTACCGACACCAATATAATTGTGGAAGTAAGAAAGCGGTCTTTGAGATGCTAGCTTATTAGATAATGGAGCGAAACGGGAGCTGCGGGCAATTAACAAAATGCACCAAGACTCACTAATGGAATGGAATGAGCATGCTCCGTAATTACCAGTTTCATTCACAGCAAAAAAAATATTCTCTTGACTGAATGACGCAATCTGCTCCTCCGAATGCCTAGGTAAATACACTGAATTGATGCGTCCGGCAACTCAGAATATGAAAATGTCCTACCGTAGAATATACCGCCATGGATATTTCTCGGTTAAAATGTCTTTCTGAGAAACCGAGCTGCTTGAAATGGCATTATAGCGGAAAGAAAGTGACTAATTGATACGAATCATGAGCCTTCAGCACATGATATCGAGTGTAGTCAACCTTCTGCGGAGAGATATCGCGGAACAGCATATTAAATAATGTTCAAAGATATCGTACTCTCCACTACATTCAAAGTTCAAAAAACTCTACCACACGAGTTTTAACTGGCTCTCAGTCATGATCAGGTTGATTGCATAATTGCAAGGCAATCACAACACGTATGGTGGATGAGTCTCGGCTTACGGGCGTTCCTCCGCGTTGAGCTATCCATAGTCACCTATGGCCAATTCAATGCGGAAGAACGCCCAAAAGCCGAGACTCATATGGAGAAACGCCGCTGGAACCTTAGATCTAACGTATGGTAGAGTTTGTGAAATTACAATTAAGTGGACAGTTTGATATATTTGTAAATTATTTAAGGTGATATCTATTTTCCCCGCTCAGATCTACCATCACCAACTGAAATTTGATCAATTGAATTTCCATCCAATAAAAAATAAAGACTTTATCAAAAGGGACTCCGAAGATTTTGAGCCAATGAATAGTCACTGCAAAATCACAGACAAGTTAGCAGGAGAGATATTTTTTATGAGATTCCAAACGGGAATTCACGAATTAAAAGGACAATTTGGGATTCATCATCTCGCGAACCAACGAAATAAATTGAATACAAATTCGATTAAAATAAAACCATGAAAGAGCAGAACGGGAGCAGGTATTAATTCCGCAGCATATTGATTCAATTTCCATGCGTGATTTAATGAAAACGGAGCCCGAAAGACCACGCACTCAGTGTCGCATATTCCATATTTATTTGGTTTACGAACTTTTGATACGCTTGCGTGCGTCGGAACAGAATTACTGAAACATTTCCCGCTCACCTAGGGGGGCGCCTCTGTACAAGAATCAAACACGGAGAGGAGGCTTCGCAATACTCGCAATAATAAGAATACAGCGGCCGATTCAAATTAACCCCAATGCAACGCGTGAACCGAACACTCGGGAGATGGCAAATAACCAGGGGATGGAATTCCGCGAAAGCGCACAAAAAAAGAAATTCCGACGGCGAAAATGCGACACACAAAACGTATTCCGAAATGTATGTTGTAGCTAAATACGTACGGCGATGTGTCAGCGAGACCTTAGTGCAAGCATTTCGCCGAATGAGGAGGCTCTGTGTGTACGACATTGAACGAATTTGAGAGGACGAGAGTTAGAGCACAGAGTGAGAGAAACACGAGGCTAGGAGGGTCAAATTGAAATTGTGAAGGGGCGTGAGGGAGGGAATGGGAGAGAGAGAGAGAGGTCCTTCCCAAAAGGTCAGAGTTCAAGGTGAGTTGATAACTTCCGGTGATTCGAGAAGGATTGAAAATTGCAGTACGTTTCGTACCTAGATACCACCCGCATGCTTCAACATTCACCTATTTGTAGGCAAGAAAATAAAAAAAATAACCCCTACTGAACCTTTTCAAATCCTGAACTAAAACCCCCAATTTAAATGCAAGGTTGTAGAGGGCTTCACGGCAGTGAACCTCTCTTTCCAATTCGCTTCGAACCGTTTACTCCCCGGTTTATTTTCCGCCTTTGCTCATTGAAAGAAGCGAATGGGCGGGAGGGTGATACTTAGAAGAGATTCATTCAGTATCACCTAGGCACTTAGGATTCGGAGCTTTCGTTCTGAGCCAAGCAATCAGCAATATTACCCTCTGCGACTCGGTGGGGCACCCAGAGGCGAGCTGGATTTTGCAGGTATTCTCATTATAATCTAACATTTGAGAGGTAGGACAAACGCAAAGCTACGCTAAGGTCGATTTAAATTCATTGAGTCACCGTTATTACAATCATTACGATCACTTATGCTCCACGTACTTTTCTCTACCACTATTTCAAATTATCTCTTCTACTCACTCAAAATCTTCTAGATGGTGGTGTACGTTGATAATGTCTTTGGGATGAAAGGGGAGACCAGCATTAGGCTAGATTTCAGTAATATTCAATAATAAATTTTCCAAATATTTGACTTTAAAATTAAGCAAGAAATTTAAAGATAATAAAAATAGAACGATGATACTAGCAGACATATGGGAATAGCCACAATAACACCAAGAAGCGGGCTAATTGAGAATACGATGCTAATTTTTCTCTATTTCGCCAATTTCCGGCAGGTCCTCACTGGGCCCGCCCGATATTCACCCCGATTTTTAAATACTATCGATGCATCTGAACTCTTAACTTAAAGAAAGCGATCTGGTTTCACTAGTTATTGGGCGAACCTTCCAAGGGAAACTCAAAAAGGACAATTTTGGACTGTTTACAAAACATTTTCAAAAGGAATCCATAAAAATTCCATTTTTACATGGGAAGGAGGAATAAAAGATGATTCTGTTTTACTTCAAAGCATTGAAAATGCTGTCTAATGGTTCACATATCACTTATCGTTTTCCGTACCTTTCCCGAGTAAAAGAATTGATGCGTGGCCTTATAAAAATAAATGTACCTCGCGAAATAGTATTCAAGTTGATTCATTGTACGACGTAATTAGTCACACTAAAGTAAAGGAAAACATATCACATTTTTATCCCGTGAATTTCTTGATACACATTCCTAAACCGGTCACTGTTAAACCATCCCCATTGTCTTCAAATATAAGACCTCATTTAACAACTTCATGAAAATAAAAGAATAACATTTTCAAGGTTTACTAATGTATTAAAAAAGAACTACCCGAATTTCATAACATTGCTACATCTTCAGGTGTATCTAATATGCATGCATCTCATTTTATATCAATTTGATAAATAATGGAAAGTTTTCACACAGTTAAGCCTGAAGTTATTAGTTATATCAACTCTATTCCCACCACAAAAAAGCCTTTCCAAGCATTTTCCCTTTTCCATCTTTCCCACGTCCTTTCCTATTTCCAATGAAATATTGGGCACATTTGTTTCCTCAGCACAAACAGCAACCTCACTCTGCACCGATCAGTTTCGAGTTTGGATTTAAATATCTAAGAATTGAAGAATATCTAAGAAGAATCTAAGATTGCAGAGCGATTTCACATAATAATTAATAGCGTCAGCCAGGAATCAATTTCGATGAAAAAGACGAGGGAGAGTAGGTAAGAGTAAGAATGAGATAAGGGGATGGATGAATAGTACATGAGAGAAGGAATTTCTGCCAAGGATTATCCACGCGAAAAGTCCAATTTTGATCGTCAAGGTCCTCAAACGGCATTTCCAATTAATTAATCTTGCACAAGAAGCTGTTGTTTGAGCCGCAATTTAATATGGACCGAATAGAAAGCAGTCAATATCTTGGTAGGGATAAGCATAGATTTTGCAATGAGCACATCGACGAAGCACGAACGATGCCCTACGTGTACGAGTTTGGCCCATTGGATACAAGAGGCACTGTGCAGCGTGTACCTGTGTACCTCACGCAATTATGCGTGACAAATGCTAGGATTATCTCGTAATGGACAGCCTGTCAAATGTGGGTCATCCTCGCGATGACTCGATCTACACAGATGATGATGACGAGGGCGTCAAATTACTGCATAGCTTCCATTCGCGAATGGAGAGAGCTACAAGTATTCCTAGTTGCTGGTCCCTAGCTTTGTTTGATATTAATCCGAGCTATTCCCAACCGCACCACCTGAAAATTGATACCAAAACAATTGATTTGAGCAAGGATATCTAACCAGTCCATCACCGATTAGACATGTATTTTTGGCATATTGATGTCGTTAGCCGCACCACCAAAATAACAAGAAGTTATATATCCCTCAGCAATGAAAATTAGATGTAATATGGTAATTTTCTTTTACGTTTTCTGAGCCAAAATTGTGGGATTCGTTTCCACAAGAACTTTAAATTTTGGACTTACATGTGCCTCAAGCAAATTGCCTTCGAATGCTGACAGTTGAAGAGGTCTACCAGCCAATAGTTTAGCATTTTTGTGCAAAATAACGTCCTTTCTTGGAAAAATAATTCCTATCACTCCATTCTATAGCTAAGTACACGATTAAACTGACAAAGTCCATTCACACCCTTTGAAAAAATTAAACATATTCATAAAAATTTACCCGAAGAAAAAAATAAATATTAACAGTGATAAGAAATAATCTTGAATAATGGCTAAAAAGTGCAATGTGTATGTTTCCACCAGATAATATAGAAATCTGCACAGAATTTATAACCAAGACGGATGAATATACCGCGATTCCAAACTCATTATTACGTCTGTTGAAGATAAAGAAGGAAAAATCGACATGAAACTTTAAATGCACGCGCCGAGCCCGTTTATGACAAAATGTGCGATGCAAACGAAAAGAAAACGTTCAAATGTGAAAGCAGGCCGAACTTAAGGCCAGCTTACAATTTAAGAGGATGAATGTTAAAATTGAGAAACATTATGCAATAGTTTTCATTCCAACGCTGCCGCGTTAAAAAATCGGTATAAATACCGTTTATGATGAGCAACTCGTTCACATAGGACGTACTTGATCGTTAATTTTCCACATTTAAGATACTCTTTACAGTTACTGAAGGGAAAATCGGCTTGAAAAAAATAAAGTAACTTCCTAAACGGCGAATATTCTGAATGACGAAGGACGATACAAGCTTGAGCCTAAAAACGTTCAAGACAAATTTACTGCTAAAGATATGAGTTAGAAGATGATAACACCCGTCTATGGTGCGGAAACATAACAAATGAATCGCTTCAAAGAAAAAACGTAAAGCAGTTAAGCGCTACCATTGATGTGGCGTGTAGAAGACAGCCATGAAACGATTTACAGCGCCATAAAAGTAGTTTCCGCGCACAGGTTAAGCACGATCTAAGATATGTAGATTTTTAATGTCTTGGAAGGGTCCCCCGTGTTTCTGCCGCCGTCATCCAGCGCAATCGCGTCTTGTATTCGAAGAACACTTCTAGGGCGAGCGTGCATTGTTTGACGATTTCCATCCTTCAGCTAAAATTAACAGCACACATGTGAAATAAATAGCAAAACACAAATTACATTGCACAGAATGTAACAAGGGCATTATATAATGAGACATTAGAATAACTTGCTCAAATACCTTGTCTTGCATCGAATTTTGAAGGCTGTTAGAAGAGAATTTACTTATGAACGGATATTTATGAAATCTTGAGAAAATCATTTGCCTTCTAATTATAAGCGATATAGTAACCAATACTCCTACCATGAATACATTTACTATCTAAAAACGACTTAAGTGGAAGAATTAGAGGCTTTAAAGACTTAAAAAAATCATAGAAATATTCCTTACATTCTTTCATCGATTCACTGGGCCAATAACTGAACTTTCAACAGCCATATGAATAATCACTACATGAGAGTCACAAAAGCATCTTAACCTTGACAAACCTATCATATTTCTCCATATGAATCCCCTTGTAAAATAGGGATAAATGGAAAAAATAAAACTGCAGATATTTCTTCCCTATATTAAAAGACAATACGGGAAAGTAGCGAAAAGGAAACAGCTATCCTATTCCACAGTTTTTATAAAATCCAAATTAGGGGCTAGCTAAACTAGTATTTTTCATCTTCAACATTTCATGGGCCGATTACGATCAGTTATAAGTGAAGTCATAATTCAAAATAGCTACCAACGTGGGGTTAATTCATGTTTCATTACCGGCCACGGTGGCGGTGGGGTAAAGTCTTCGCCTGCCAAACCGTAGGTCGTGGGTTCGAATCCCGCCTGGGGAGGTGATCCCTATCCAGGGCATGGATGTTTGTCTTGTACTCAGTTAATATTGGAAACCCTCGTTGTAAAAGGCCGTTGTGTGCTGTTTACGGGGAAGTTGATAATAAATAAATAAATAAAATTACGACATCCATTGAACTTGAAAATATTGTTAAACTATGTATAGTTTGAATTAGACGACCATCGGCGGAATGAGGCAAAATTACTAAAGTTTGTCATTTTCCTTCAGTTCATGGAGTTGATAGTCCCTACAAATGGCGTAAATAAACTTAAGTTCAATTTCATACTTTATGTTATACATTTCTGACTCTCCGTGGGAAAAATGAGTGCTTCTTGCAAGCACAATCGCACAAGTGTTATCATAAAGCAATCGTATTATAATGCAGTACACATTGATTCAAATTAATAATCGGGAAATTCAATAGTTATCATTATTGTCAAAATAGTGCCCTACGATTTTGGCCGTATTAACAAAATAATACTTTAAATAAAACAGCATGAAGATTAAATACTGGTTCAATGTGACAAAAATATTTGGCGATTATAACACCAATAATTCTAAATAAATTTTTCCAAAACACATAGTACCTTAATTTAAGACCCAGAATACTAGTTTAATCCATTCACAGAAATATCTGAGGAGGCCAGAGTGAAACAATCCGTGGAGGAAGCGATGTTGCTCAAGTCCAACATTAAACAAAGGCACCACAAAACAGGTTCCAACTTTATAAGCGACCAAAAAGGAAGTTCTAGCATTTAGTATCTCCCGAAATTACAAAACCACTATCATAACACGAAGGTTAAGGAGGTGAATCGATTATGTCTCAAAGACTGGTTTCCAATCGTAAGGAGCAAAGTTGAGTTGCTGCCCCTCAGCACATTGAACACAACGATTTGAAAAAGATAAAAAAGAAAGTAGTAAACTATTGAATAACAAGAAAACGACTACAGTTTAAAAATGATCTTTATCATACTCAAGAAATTACATAATTTAAAACAATGATCAGATACAACTTATCAATTTTCTTTTCTCTTCCGCCTTATAAAGACTTTTGCAATATGTAGCTAAAGGTATTGGCTGAAATTGGTTCTTTCTCTTATTTCATACAATATTTTGGTTACTAATATTAAAAGTAGAAAATTCCCATGTAAGGGCTGACTCCGATATATTTTCATGGAATTATTACAAGTCCAATCGCTCACGGGCAAATATTGAACAAGGAGCGAAGGCCACCTCACGAATAAACATTCAATATTTTTTTAAGGCATGAGGAACGATCATTATGCTAACGGGTCCATGTTTATCTTGAGATTTTCTTCATAGAAAGCTGGTCTCAGTACACTCTCTTAACTGTCCCTCCATCGGTAGGGGTCAGGATTACCCTGCATGAGAATGGCTCTTGATTGGTTGTGCGAATCTTTTTCTTTGAATTATCGTCAATACGATTACCATATCGAAAAGGAAGTGAGACAGCAAGAACTGGAAGGATTGATTGGTAAAATAATAACCTTTTTTAGCTCTTTAATTTTGGCAGAGTAAAATGCTAAAATATGTTGATAAAAGAAAATATACAGGAATACTAATTTAAGATGGATGACGCAGAGCATCTCTTTGGGCATATGTATTATATGCCCTTGTCCAATGATTCGATTAATAGTGATCAAGTAAGCGCATAATGGTAAAACGTGACCAGGATATTCCATGGTATATTAAAGATTATTTGAGTATGACACAGTAAAAGTTGTTTTCGAACGTTCGAATTGGGAAACATAAAAATCACTGATTGTTGTACATATAAGAAGGATGGATTTCCTACCGTACTTTTAAGGATGGTTAGGGTTCTATAAAAGCTGTAAAGATCTTCCAACGTGCAATGAGGAGCGAAAATTTGGCAAGTTACCGAGAACGTAACTGATACGACGTACGTAAGATTGTGAAGGGGTAAATACCCCACAGTTCGTTACTATTTATAAAGGTTTCCATTGGTTACAAAAAAGCCAATACTTAAAATGAATAAAAGGTTATTCCTCCTGATTCGTGTAAAACCATAACCAAGAGCTAATTTTACGAGTTATAATTCAATGATTAATTATTTAGTGTCTACTTTTCACCTGAAGTAAATTTTTTCGTCAAGTGAATTTCTCTCATCGAAAAAAACTTACCTTGCATTCTACGTTCGTAATTAAACATTTAATTATGTAAACCCAACCGGAGAAGGAACACAAAAATACGTCAAATATCAGCATAGATTTTGGGACATGCAGCTCGTACCCGAAGGAATAAAAGGAAGTAACTGACTTGGTTCATGAAAATTTTTTCGAATGAATATTCATGCAAGACCTAAACATGCACTTACTTAATGCTTAACTTAAAAGAAACAAATGACTCTTTCGGAGGTAACATAAAACATTCTTATCTCAACCATACGGTGCGCGGCTTACAGTGCTCCAATTCATCGATATTTACTATGTAGTGCTCAGCGTTGGCTAAGCCTGAATCACACGATCATTTTTTTTCGTCGCGAAAGTGATCACTATCGCGATTACTGCGCAAAATGATCGTCGCCGGCAATTGTTTTTCGCGATCGCGATCGCGATGAGGATTCCCATCGCTATTTTTCATCACTCGTCCGGTCGCTTTTTCCGTCGCTAAAACCGTCACTAAAACCCCATATCAGCCAATCGGAACGCATTCCCCTATGAAGCGATTGCAGCGCAACGTTTGACAATTGTGAGAACGACATAAATAAACAAACACGCTATATAATTTCGTGATGTGGGTCCTATGACAACGAGCTGTGATATTGGAAATGATGCGAAAAGCGACGGCGGGAGTGACCGTGTGCTTCAGAAAAATTATCACAAGAGCGATTGCTTTTCGCGACGGGAAAAGTGATCTCGATAGTGATTACTTTCGCGACGAAAAAAAATGATCGTGTGATTCAGGCTTTAGACTGATGACAGAAAAATTAATCAGTATCATGAGTCATCTATAAACATAAAAATAATTTACACATGAAGCAATTCCAAGAAAGGGCAGGTTTAAATAAAATAAGGGATCACGCACCGCAGATTAATATTTTACATTACAATTCACACAGCATAAAAACATGAATATAAATAGAAAATATGGTCCCATAAAAAAGGAAAACCAAGCCATATTCAGCATAGTGTTTTTGGCCTTTAAATAGGTTAAAAATCATATTTATAAACGATCAAGTAAAAAAGTTCCCAAATCTTCGATAAAAAGGGACATCTGAATTCGCCCAAGCTCCAGCAGAAATACTCGAGTTGAAATGTTAAATTTCGGTTACCAATTGTAAAGAAATATGCTCTGGAATTAAAAGTAGAGAAATAATGGGCCAAAACGCATAAATGCTCTTCATGGAATTGAGAAAATAGCTACATGAAAAAAGTTGGGAGCTACGCCAATAATCTCGAAAATATTTGCAGCAATGAAAATTTGCAGCAATTAAATAAAAACCGTTAGGGAATAAGAGGCATCAATGGTAGCGCCTCATAAAATATGAAGGTTAAAGCGAGATGGAGTGGAATTTTTCCATACTGAAATAAATACTAGCAATTTTCCAAGTTTATAAAATTTATTACGACCTAGGTTTCAATGTTACGGCATCATCTTCAAGGTACAAATGGTGTTCAATCGATTCAGAAGAAAGTGAACGGAATAGAGACATGAATTATATGCTACTCAGCTATTCTACTCGTATAAATTCATCCATGGCTTCAGCCATGAATATTACAATAGTGGATCCTCAAGTCAGCCTCGTTATGGATTGTCGCCCACCGCGCATTTAAATGGGTTTACAAAAGTCGCCACTCGCGTCGCTGACGGACAAATTGATCCGAGTTTCTCGGGGAAATGAGGTATATTGGGTGCTTTCCATTCATGCGACTCATGAGTCGACTTGTGTCGACTCGCGGTAACTGTTTATAACTCTCCTATTGCTGTGCTTTACCGTTTGTTGACTTGTGTCACAACAGTCGGCGACACACACTGAATGGAACACGAAAACCGCGACGCAAGTTGACTTGTGTCGACGTATGTCAATGAATGGAAAGCACCCAATTAAGGGTGCCAACCGAAATTTAAACTCAGAATGATGTTTACTTATTAAATTAATGACTATCAATTATGTTATTCGCAATTACAAACATTATACAGCAAAATATTGGAAAAAAGTGGATCGAATTGCACTCATCACCGAACATTTTGAAAGCCGATTGAAATGCAACCGAAGTGGAAACAGCAATCAGCCTTCTGTGGGAAGGAATTGGGCCTCCTCAATGCAGTTCCCTTGCATTCAGCTGGAATAGTAAAAATCCACCACTCTTTTCAAATAAAAAGGCAGTTTAAAACTATTTTTTCCCTGATTTCCTGCGAGATAACGATATATCATCATTCAACGTGGGGTTTTCCTATAGCTTATGAATTTTTTGGTTGACTCATCCACTGCTGACCGATTTAATTCTGAGTCGAATGGAGGAGAGAAGACGAAAATGTGAAGTCAAGTCCGTACCGAGGCAATAAACGATAAGTTGCTCCAAAAAGTAAAAAAAGCATCAAAATTCCATCGAAGCTGTGTTTCCTGGGTTAACTCACATACCTAATTACTGCATACCCCACTTTTTTTTACAAGAATTCCGCCCCTCTTTCCGGTCGCTTTGCATAATTCACGAGATTTTAGTCGCCGAGCGGTATCCCGTGGGGTACGAATTTATCAGAGGTTAAAAAAGATCAGTGGAGTAGGCAAACTAGATTTAAAAAATGGATGATACTCCGAAAGAATCTTAACTATTATTTGCTTGGTGCTGCAGCATTAGTGGTCAGATAGGAAAATTTTTAAAATCCCCTGAATTCAAAGTCCCATAAATATTCCCTAATGAGGCAGTAGTAAATACGTAGTAAACTGGATCCTCAACAACACACATTTGCAGATAAATTCCTGTAGGCAATAAGCCCGAGGGATTATATTTATACGCATGAGTTATTCTGTGCTTTTCGCGACGAATTTTCATTGAAGGAATTCGCAACAATACATCATTGCAATCAGAGAATAAATAATAATATGAAAGGATATTATAGTCTGATTCCATTGGCAGTTTGCAGTGAAATTGATGTTCTTCGAAGCACAGTACATAACAATAGAAGAAATTCAACCAAATATTGACGCGAATTATAACCCATAAACTTTCAGGTGCATATATATAGAGTAGCATTACTCTATTTTTCACTCATTTTGTCAAATTGATTGAACATCGCTCGCTTGAAAAATCATCGTCGCATTGATGCTTCCCATGCGTACTGTTTCACTCCATTATCTTACATGGTTTATAGAATTTCCAAGGGCTATAGAAAATCCAAGTGGGATCAGCTGACCGAAGCCAAACGTCAACTATAAAACTCAGACAAGGAACGTATAATTTTTGGAAATAAAAATAATTAATATTGCATGGCCCATATGTTGTAAATATGAATTCCAAGTCCTCCTACTTCTTTGCGATGATATAGAAGGTGCATCATAGAAAATTCAAGGATTGAAAAATCATTGCCACCAAAATAGCCCCTCGTGATAATTTTTCGTCGAATCAACTGCTTCCATCAACAGATGGAGACAAGTGAACATGCCATGGCGGACCCGCGGCCTTTCTGCATCACTGTGTTACTATCTCTCAACAGCGATCCAAGCAAATTGCCGTTTTCAATGTTTTCTGAAGTTATTCCCACGCACTTAATGCAAAATTAAAGGTCAAAGATCATAGGATGAAACTAAGGGTTGAATTATATTAAGAAGAACAGCAATGTGCAAAACCCTGCGGGATTAGAGTGATGTGGCATGGGATTAGAGTTAGCCCTACGGCAACACAGTCGAAGATACCCTTGCGAGAACTTTTAAGGCGACGACATTGACGTTATCACTCCAAAATTTATCTCCACTGCAAAGGAGCCGCAGAGCATTTACAGCTTAATTTCGTCCCTCGCAATTTAAGCTCAACGACTCATACCCGAAGATTAATTTCCTAAACCCCCGAAACACTTACGGAAAAGATATCCCGTTTTGACGAATTAATTTTGCGAAAACCCTCGCTCTAAAAGGTCGAAGATGATTCAGAGAACGAAGAGTCAACATGAATTTCTACGTAATTGTACCGCCCAAAGAACTCGCAAGCTAAAAATGAATAATTCACGAGGAAAAATCGGGATATAACGTATTGATGATATGCAAACTGAAAGTTCTTTCATGATACTTTCTACTAAAAGTCCCTAAAAATATTCTGGCTCCCGATGGAGCTTTGGAATACGTCTGAGGTACCTCTGCAACTTCGAAAAAGCATTTCATAAATTGAAGAAGAGAATCAATGATTTGGAATAACATGTCAGAATCTACTGATCATTCAAACCCGAACGGTTGATCCACGGGTTTCCTATAGAGAGATCCCGATGGTTTGCTTCCCAGAGAAAAAATATCACACCAAGTACCTTCGGTTAGTCAATTAAGTTAAATAAACAAATTCAAAAAGAGGAAAAAAAACATTTCCAGCGTATGAGGATATCCTGCTTGCGGGTGAGAGCAACTCAGTGATTTCAGCTGCTGCTCAACTTCATAAATTTCCTCGCAACGTGATGCGGATATCCTGCATGCAAAAATCATTAGAGGATATGGAGCTTGGTATCTCTCAAGCTTTTCGGAGCACGAAAGTCTGTAAAACTAAATTATTTTGACTAACGAGAACGAAAACCGTGTTAAAGCCTGAAAAATGGTTTATGAAAGGCAAGGAATACCATGCTATAAAGTAAGGGAACGCATCACTGCTGTTCGATCGATCTACTTCACTGTCGTAACACTTGTAAAAACTTATGCAATCATTTTGAATTTTCAGGGAATATTGAGAGGAAACTATTCGAAATTTTGCCGGTAGAAGAAATTATAAAAGTTTAGCAATGTATTATCCCATGTTTTAAGATTTTATATTAGAGCTTCAGGTAAATGTTAACACGGGTCCATTCTATATTTATGAACATTTAGGTATGTTAGCTTAAGTTTGAACTAAACAAAAATCCATAAAAGACAAAATTCGACAGTTTGTGTAAAACTGATGTGTCCTCTTAAGCAATAATAGTTGGGATATCGACCAATAGTTAATGAGATAATTTCATGCCATTTCCTTTGAATAGTTCCGCCAAAGCAATTACTTTTGAATTATCTGTTAAGCATTTTGAAATGAAAAATTCTCATTGCTTACGTAGATATACAACTCTCGACGACTAAAGCAGATAACACCAAAATGGAAAAATTTCGGCATATTGAAAAACCATTGCTAAAATAAAAAAGACAAATCTACTGAAGCATAGCCCTTATAGGTGGCTGCTGTACTTTCGAGGAAATGAATCTATTTTACATTGCAGGAAAACGAGCTTACTAATGGGCATTGCATTCCTGGACAAATACCGCCACTTCCTCGCGAAAACGGTACCCGAAACTCATCCCAAAAACTTAGACGCTGGTCGGAATGATAAACTCTTCCAAGTTGAGATTAATGACCAAATGGCGAAGAACCTCGAGGAGTTCGCGTTTTTATTCTCCTCCGTCCGCGATGGAATGAAGATTAGCACAACCCACGTGACTAAGAGCTAAACCATATACACAGGAGGTAGCACAAGCTCCTCAAAAACCGAGCGAAACAAGAAACTCCGGAAGGCTCCCAACACTTCGAGAATATGGGTTTTTCGGATTTCCGGGGGAAAAAATAACACCGCCCGCAAGGGAAGAACTCGTCCCAACTTCAAAAAGGTCTAATTTGCCCGAAACTATTCGCGTCAGTCTGTTATTTCCGTTTCAAAAGTGGGAAATAGGCACCGAGGCGGACCTGGGCGCGAGCGTTTGGAGTGTGCTGTGCGCCGTAGTAATTTCGTAAATGTTTGAACAGGTGAGCCCGGGAGAAATGATGATGCACACGCACTTTGCCCCAGCGACCGGAGCACAGAAGTCTCGCTGGTCGTGCGGTCGGATTTCTTCCGAGAAGAACGCGACGCTGACCAACAGTATGGTGTGTGAAGTCTCCCAAAAACAAGGAAGTTCATTTGGATTCATGCTTCATGTGGAGTAACAAAACCATTAACACTCTGCGTACTCCGAGAGTAATATTACGCCACGTGAAATCCGTCGATCATTGCTACGGGCGTAATATTACGCCATCCGTCTTTAGAGATATCGTAGTTTGCAATTTCTTTAAAAAAGCGGTAAACTTCTACATCTAAACTCTAAATAAACAAATGAAAAAAAGCAATTTTTTTTTTAAAACGATACCAAACACCTATTCCTCGCATCATAAGTCGGTTGTTAAGAAATAACACTAAGGTTTTGAAAATGGCCATCACTAAGGTAGAGATCTATAGTATTAAGGTCAGCACGGTAAATGCTAACTTAAAAAACGAACAAAGCTGTAAAACCATGGATTTGAACTAAGTACGCTCACCAAATATGACAGATTTATAATTAATATACATTCTTCGAAGAGTTATCAGGAACAGAATGTACGCGTCACGAAAACCCCAATTATCAACTAAAACAAACGAAGGACAAAGATTACCAAATCCCACAACGCTAGCGTTATAAAGTTTGTAATATTCATATCAGCCTATCGGCCATCCTCAGTTATCCACAACCGATGGGTGCCATAGGAAGTACGATATTTTGTAATTTGCTTTCGTTTGCCGTAAAAGGTATTCAAACGTAGGTTGTTACAGCAACATCTCATGGATAAAAGACTTTGTCCTAGCGCCATCAATATATTAGGGGGGTCAAAGGGGTTGAAAATATTTCCCTTGATATGATTCATGATGATAATAATAATAATAATGTCGTCTTTATTTCACAAGCGAATTTAGGACTAGATAGTCCTCTCTTACAATTAACTTGTTTTGACAATAATGTACATCCATGCCCAGGATGGCGGTCAAACCACCCAGGCGGGATTCGAACCCGCGACCTCTAGGTTAGCAGTCGGGGACTTAACCCCGGCGCCACCGAGGCCGGCAGATAAAGAAAAAAGTAATAAGTGAGAATGGTTTATGGAAAAATCAAGCCACTAAACTACGTATTTACCTATTTTACTCGACAAGTGCTATAGATAAATAATAATGATTAGCCAATCTAGGTGAAACTGTGGTTGAATTTGTGGTCGGTATGAATTTATTTACGGGGAAGAAAAGGATCAACATTATTTTTGGAGACTTGTCATCGTTTAGCGGATACAAAAAACGCTTGAGCTGGTGGGCGACTACTGTAACGTCATTTCAAACATCCCTTCAGCCAGGAGTGACTGGGACACAGTCTCGTGGCATAAAAGTGATGAATGGTTGAAGTTGCGGGCAAAGAGGACGTTTTTCGTAAGTAGGTGGGTTTATATTTAAAAAATGCAATTATCAGCTTAATAGGCTCTATTACCTTGGAATTACCTGGGTGTCCCAACAAAGTTTTTTTTGCCATCCTCAGTGGCGATTGGGTGAAGTCAAAATCGGCAAACCAAAAAGTTACGGGCTCGAATCTCGCCTTGAGGAGATGTAATGTTCCATACTTTATACATGGAATTTATGGGTTTGTCTTGCTAGTAAATATTTTTCTGCAATTCAGAAATTTGCAAACAAATAAAGAGGCATGATTTTTCGTTGTATTATCATAGGATAAAATTAATGTTGGTATAATTAATTAATATAAAATTAATATATATTCAGTTCCGACACCGCCTATATTCACATTAATTAGTAAATAAAATGTAAAATTTTATGGGTATCCTCATTTTTATACCATCCTATGCAGAAAATATGAAATAAACCACTTCCATAAAAACCCTGCGTAATTGCCAATTCACGAATTACCAGTTTATAGGTAATTTCGACGGAAGCTGTCAAATTTGGGTCACAGAAATAGGTACAGTTCTATAGATATATCGCTCGATATCGACGCCGCATTTTTTTCCAGCGATATACGAACAATTGCCTTCTTGCAATCATACCCACCCGACTAGGGGAGTGCCCGTTGGTAACGGCCACCACATACCCCGTCAAGCAATCAACCCGAGGTTTCAAACGAAGTCGAGGAAAAATGCATTACGCGTCCCATCCCATCTCCAGTTCCGACACCGCCATAGTGGAGAGTAACCAACCACCGCTCTCCTTTCATCGCATCCCGTATCTCACCAGTTGTTCAAAAGGTTAAAGCCTTCGTTACTCCGAGCGTAACATTCGGTGCGGAGAGTTTGAAAAAAAAACAGAGAATGAAACAAAGTAAGAACGACCAAGATAGCAACGGCCCCGGGAGCGGAAAAGCGTAACTTGCAGCGCGGGTGCCTTCTCCCGAAGTGGCCGAGAGCCACGGGGTAAATAAAAAATGTGGATGCACCGGGGGAGGGCAGATTCCGGTTCGTCTACGTCCCTCCTGATAATGTTTTTCCGAGACGAAAAAGAAAGGACCTCGTGTGCTCCAAGACGGTGACGCTTAAATTGATTCCGCCCGCGGTGGATGTTTCCCCTGGGATCTGTATCCGCGGCACCGATGCCTTCCCGGCGGCCGGATCAAGCTCAAGATCCGATGATGACGAGGGGATACGGAAGCCGCCGCGAACATAAATTTAATACCCGACCTTCCTCCACTTCGCCCTTTCAATCGATTCGAAGGTTATCCGCAAACGTGCCACGTAGGTACAATACGACATGTGTGCGACCCAGGCAGGTCAACCGATGCATGGACGGTTAACCCCGTGAACCAATGTGGGAACCTCAAAATCTTTTCATTACTAATTCCAACCAAAGGTATCAGTTAGAATGATTAACGTGGACAACAATAACTCATAAAACCTGTAAATAGAACTAATAAAAAAAAACTATTTTGGCATTCTTATTTCCCAGGGCATACCTCCTAACGTCAATTAATCTTTCATAATGACAGCTGCTTCTACTTTTAATTTTATTCAATGCGATACGAACTATGATCTCCATTATTGCTACGAATGCTATGATGCACATCGAACAAGGCCGTTTTCAAAATTTCTAATATCTACACACTGAAAACCGGCGAGTTGACATGAAATTTAATTTAAAGATGTTTTTCCTATTTTTTGGTGTAATTATTACTTCATTTGCTGTTTTCTCTTTCATTTTTATTATATGAATCTTACTTTCATAAAAGACGTGTAAATTATCTCATGGGCCAGGTAGGCGCACGATTGAAAATGCTCAATTGAATAGGAGGTAAGCTAAATAAAATTGCAAAAATATTTTATATTGGAGAGCATGTTGAAGTTAATTTCTAGGTAACATTTCTCGCAATCTCATGATAACCAAGGGATCACTTAAGACATGAACATAGTCCATCAAATCTTGGCCGGAAAACACGATGATTTATGGGGATCTACAAAATATTATCTGGGTACTTGTGACTTAATTAAAATATTAACTTAGCAATCGAAACAACACCTCCTGGGAACTTTCAACTGTGACCTGGACATTTTTATCTAATCTTACGTTGATGATGAGCTCCGCAATCCAACTTCGGGTTGAATCACAAAGAGAAAGAAAATACTGCATCAAATCACGATCGGAACACGATGGTTTATTGAGATCTAGAAATAATTATCTGGGTATCATTAATTCAAATATTAGCCAATCTAACACAATAACACCTCCTGGGCGTACTTTCAATTGTGACTTGAAAATTTTTATCTGAACTAATGTTGATGATGGAGCTCCACAACCCAACCATGTTACTCCAAGATGTTCCTCTATAACACTGTACATGCGGGTTCACGCAGACGAAACAACTGAAAGGAGACGGTGATACCGGAAAAAAAGAAACGAGAAGAAAACCGTTCACGAAAGCAGGAGGATTTTTATGTGTGCGCCGAGGGTTTTTATACCATTTATTTTTCCTTTGAGTAGGGTAGAAAAATAGGAGATGCCCACACGTCCGACCTCTCGGATAGATACGGTATGGTGGCGAGCGTACCTACGTAAGTGGGTCAGGAGGCGGTCGGAGGAAAGAGGGAGAGAGACAGAGGTTTGGACTCTGTCATTATCTTTATACTTTTTATATTCCCTCCCTCCTCTCACACAAAGAGAGATGAGAATTGCATCCTAAGAAGTGGGGTGGTGAAGGAAGGGGTGGTTTTTGAGGAGTGGGCGTCGGTTTAACGACTGTGGCGGGCGGTCTACGGAGGGAACCATCCGGAGAGTGCACAGGCCGACCATCCCCTTTCCGTTTCAAGAAGGGGTTGCTCTTGACTCTGTACGCAGTGCGAGGGAGGGATTGCGGAGCACCAAGGAGGGGGATCGGACAGCAGCGGATAGTTGCCAACTTTTCGCGTGGAGATGTGGGGCAAGCGCGCGCAAACACATATAGAATAAAAAAAAGAAGCACGAAATCACGCAAGGCATTTTGACTCGGCCCACTCGGTTGACCCATTTTCGAAGGGTTTGTGGCATTTAGGACTTTAAAGAAAATTCACTGGATTTCATTTGAATTTTTGAATAAAATTCAGACTAAGTTAGATTATTTAATATAATGAAAGTATTAGCCTACTTCAAAGGACCCATGGGTTTCGAAACATAATGCCGTTTTCAAGGTAGTTGAAAGTAGCATCATGTGGATTGGTTGAAATTAATAGGTGTGGAAACAGACAAGTACTTTCATTCTGTAAAAAAATTTCCGCTGGATCACGCCGGAAACTGTATCTTTTAATTTATATTATATGCGATCTCGTGAAACCGTCATTTTTTATCAACTCGAATAGAGGGCACTTTTTGAGCTGAAAGGGAATGATAAACTCTTGAGAATTTTATAAACAGAACCCTCGTCGAAAAAGAATTCTCTACCAATATAAGGTTTGACATAAAATGTGAAATATATTCAGAGCGTTTGCGAAAGTAAAGTTTTTCGTAACTTCGCATAGATAAGATCCGTGAAAAAAACTGGCTGGAGAAAATGTGTCTTTACTGTCTATTAGATAAAAAAGGTGCAAATTTATTCATAATCATTTGATAAATGCCAATTCACCAGTCAGAGAAATAAGGAGAATCATAATGCAAATGAATGGAACAATGAAATAGTAATGCAGAATATTGAAAAACTTTGCTAAAGTCGATTAAAAATGTGAGCTCAATATTAAGGTGACTGGCACCTGGAAATACCGTTATAATATGCTTTCCTTTGAGGCGATATAAAAATATTTCGATAGACAATAAGTCATTAATTATACAAAAATTCAAATAAAAACCATGTAATTAACCATGTAATAATAACCAAAGTAATATTTTACTATATTTTATTATATTTTACCAAAGTATTACCAAAGAGAACGTTATCAGCTTCTGTCAAATTAAAAGGTGAGGCATTTTTCGTACAAAACAAGAATATCGTGACCGCCAGATTTCAAAATATCCAGTTTTTTCTGTCAGTTACGCACAGAAAATGTTAAGTTATGTAAAATAAATTAGAGAATCGATAATATTTCGTCCCCTTTGGAATGTGCCCAATTACCTTCATTAAGTGTAAACGTTTAAAAATTTTAGCACTTAAAATAGCATCACCAATAAAAATACAGTTAGCCTGACTAAAAAAAACGCTGCGAAAATGCATTTTTACGTTTCTTTTAGATAAAATCTAAGGTACAACATTGGATTATAAACATCAGATAAATACCGATTCGCCAACCAGACAAATAAGGAATTTTAACGACAAGTTTTAAAATAGGACTACTCATCAAAATGATTTATAATATGTACGACAAGGAAAGAACGTTTTTGCCTAAATAATTATTATGGAAATTTAAGATATAGGACTAATTAAAGGTGTATATTTAACCATTTGGGTGAAATCAATGTTCTATTGTAAGACATTGTTCTAAAAACCTACAAGAATCGGTATCACATTTATTTTTTCAGCTCATAATTGGAGAAGTGTAAATAATAAACCATGAAATTAATAGGCAAACACAGCTAGGGAACCACAACCAAAAATTTTTACCAAAACTGGGTTTGATCAACTTACAGAAAAACAGTTTTTTTTCAAAGATAAAAGTTTCTTAATGCGAGGCAAACTTCAGGTGCTAATATGCAGTACACGAATGAAAAACGTTTACCTCCATGAATTTTACCAGACTACTCTGGCATATGCTTACTGTTCACCGAAAGCACTCCTCTCATCCTATCTATGTTTATCAACTGAAACAGAACTTCATAAAGAATATTCAATTTTTAGGTTTCCGATTTACAAACCACAATGACATCTATCAATTATTCATTTTATGCCAGGAAATGAATATGGCTGTAAGCTCATGCGGATAATTCTATGCCTCCCTCCTTTCATGACAACATTTTCAGTACGTTCTCGGTCTATTTTCGAAATAAATTCCTCACGAATAATATATTCATTTGAAATACGTGGAATTGGACAAATTCCTACAGTCATGCGCTTCCACTTTTACACGCTTACATTCATATTTGATGATAGAAAACAAACGAATTAAAGAAAACTTAAAGATCACGATAGAATTGAATTGATAGAGCATACTGAAAAGTTAATACTGGAAATACATCACCAGTCATTCATCAATTGCGTCCCAGTTTATGCTATATGGTACAATGACTATTCCGCTGAACGGAAATTAGATCTGCGGAAATTAATGATTAAGCTCAAGTAGGAAATGAAACATAGCTGATAGGGAGTTATCCAAGCAGATACGGCGATGTACAGCACAATTTGCATTCAAAAGAATCCGATTTAAACTCATCCAGCAAAAACTCCATGATATCTTCAAAGTAATTATCCTTTAGGCATAGGTTAACATTGAAAAGGAAACAAAGAGTACGAAAATCCGTAATATTTGGGAACAGATTTCGAATGGAAGGGAAATGAAAGGTAGCCTCAAATGCAGTATGTAAAACGCCGCAGAGTTTGCTCGTCCTTACGAGTAACCGAATATTGCTTCCCGCACAACGTAAGTGGGTTAACAAACTGAAAATGAAGATTCCATGGTATATTTTGCAATTTTCTTCTCGCCCACTTCGGTCCACAGAAATTACATCGATGGAGCGACCGAGAGCCAAATACGAACGCAAAAAAGTTGCACGAAATGATAACAGTAAATGTCTGTTGAGTAAAAAATGTTACGATCGATTGGGTATTCCTTTGGTTTTTGCGTGAGTGGATAATGGAGGATCAAAGTGGGAGCTTACCACAGATAAACTTCACTACGATAGGTAATGGGCAACAGACCTTCAACCAGTAATAGATTTATAGACCTTTATTTCTCCCTATTGACCCTGGCAACAAAATACCCTTTCAATTCGTAGGTAAATCAAAACAATCAGTCATGTGGAAATTTATTCAGGTAGCAGCGGTACTCACGAAGCAGGCAGAATAAGGCAGAGGTCAGATTCCCCGCATATGCGAATTTTCACCCATGACCATCGCCATCAACCAGGAAGATAGAAAATAGCTTAATTTCTACATCGAAGATGAATTGATGACAAATTATCACTACAAATTATTAATTACAAACGGTAATAAAGTAAAACTAGTGAAAAAGTTAAAGAACTTAAATAAGAAACAAAAGAACGAATCTTTTCTAATATAAAATATAATCCAGAATCCATAATTCCTCAATTGTTCCTTTCATTAGTAAAATTCAGTCATTCCAAATTAATTCCTATTTAATGGAAAAACAATCGCTAGACTCTGTTTAAAGTGACAGAAAGCACACAAACGACATTCAATCAACGTTTAATAAAAAAGCAAGTAATCTCATACATTCCAACAAGTACACATAATTTGTTCCTAAATCCATAGTTCCTCATTTTCCCTTCTTAATTATAAAAGCATATTGATTCCTAATGTTTTGTTTGGCAATGGATAAACATTCGCAGCCCTCGCATTGAAAAATACTTTCAACACGTGGAAGTCATTATATAAACGTTTAGATAGAAGGGTCAAGCGTGATTACCCTCGCACGAGTTTGAACAGGCTAAGGAAAAATTTTGAAAAATGAAGTCCAGGGGAAATTTAAATAAAGAACGTTAATTTCGGACTCAAATGAAAACTTGTGCACTTATTCCATTCCTTTTCTTCGACGTCAAAATCATCTACTCCATACCCTAATCCCATTCCCTGCCAAAGGGTAAACCCTTGATCACCTCTTCGTCTACCGGAGTTTGACATTCCTATCGTTAGGCTAGATACAAAAGAAATCCCATATGAAATAAATTTTCTTCCCAGATACTGCGTGTAAGTATTACCTACAGTATCTTAAGCTATACCGGGCGTAACAACCTTTGATATACAAGCGCTGTCGCACGCATAAACTATTATCTGTAACATCGACTGTCAAATTGACAAGTATCCGACATCTACTGATCATTAAACATTCTTATCTTTTGACAAATTAAAGTTATTCACTCAATATTATTATCTCATTTGTGAAAAAAGCACTGGAACTGCGACAAAATGAAGCTCGAACAATTTTATAAGAAAAAACAATAGGGATATATGGTACTCAGATTCTATTTTATATTTTTCACTATTTTTCTAATCGAGGTTTGCAGTCGAGGACTTGTCCATGATGCCACAGAGCAGGAGCATCCGATTAAAATGCACTATATTTGTTGGGGCAATACTTATAATACTTAATGTCACGTTAAATAATATGCATTCTGATTATATTGTGTTGAAATCGGTAAAGGATCAAAAAACCGAGTGAAAAGCAGAATTATTTAATTCTAAAATGTAATCTTCTACAAAGAATATTATCGGCAAAGCTTAATGTATATATGTTACTGATCGCGGCTAGTTTTTCCGCTGATTAGTATTCACTGATAATCGCAAACGACAGCTGACAATAATCGAATCCATTAATAATACTTGACTCCAAAATCATTGATATGATATCTGGCGGAATTTTAATCCAAAATCAAGACGTTTGCATGCGAGGAACTGACCCATCCGCACCGAGTCGGATCAGGAAAGAAAAATAATTCAATGCATTCGTAAGCACAACAATAAACACATAATAAAAGAACACATTCTGATGAATGAAAAGCGCTTAGGTTGGCATTCGTTGAGTCACTACTGAATGACGGAAGCTAGAGGTGGAGGAAGATGGCAGAGGGGGGAGGAGGGAAGAAGAGGGGGACGGGTGGGTGGTTGCGGTTGAGGGGAGACGCCTGAGTGACGGGGGGAGGAGGGGGGACACGATGAGTAAAAAAGAGGTGGAGGAGAACCGCAAAGGTAGGAGGGGGGACGGCCATGAGTCGGCAGGCAGCAATGCTTGTTTCACCGCGATCGTTCTTTACAACATATACCTAAAATATTATTATAGCTGAAAAACTAATCCGCATCTAATACCTCAAGTTTTATTTACTTTCAAATGCATCCACAAAATCTCTCTTTAAAAAAAATCGTGTCGACCGACGACTTATAATTTGTTACGAGGGATGAGAAAGGATTACTCCTTCAACTGACGACAGAATGGCTACTTACTCAGCCCAGTGCAGACTTTTTATTTATTTATTTTGTTTTGAGTTTTATTTACTTCCAATTACATACCAAAAATCCTTCTTTAAACAATGCATTCTGTGTATGGGACCTAATGCATGCATTTTCATACTAATGATTAAAAAGGCTTATATTCCTTCAAGTGGCGGCGGAATGGCTACTTAGCCACAGTTCATACTATGTATTTGTTTTTTGGTGAGGTTCTTGTACTCATTGCATTTAAAAAATACTGCTTCAATCATCATGAAAATGCATTTTTATTGTTATTTTTTAAAATTTACACAATATTCTCTATCTATTGATTTTATGAAAATGAGGAGCAATGAATTCTGTGAAAATAGCCTCAAGTCGGATTTTCTTACGCACTACCTAAGCTTCCTACAAATTTTGCAGTTAATTTTGTTATTTTTGTGAATGCTGCTTTGGGAAGAAATACATTTCCAGGTAGTATAAAGAAGAGCCGTTTCAAAATTTTCCAGCATCTATTTTACTTTCCTCAATAGATTTTTCAGGCTACACATTATCCTTTCAATACTTTCACCTAGTGTCAACCAATCCAATTTCATACCAGTAAGCGCCAAAACTGTTTTAAATATTTTACTTAACAGATATTTTTTTCATAGCCTATGCAGCGAACGCTGGCTAATATTTTTAGATTTTATCTCGCACCCACTGACTGACTGGGTGGTTAAGACGGACTCGTACTTTTCCCTGACCATTTTATAATATGTAAATTTTCATTGAAAGATAATGATGAACATTTTTAACAATGTCCCTCTCAATATACTAAGAAGAGAATTGAAAGTTTGAAAATTTCAAGATGAAACACAAATTATCAAACGAGAAATACGTCGCAAACGAGACAAATCAGGAGCATTCGAGAGGGTAAAATGCCCTCCAGTGCGAATTTAGAATAAGTAAGTATTTATTTCAATAATCCCGGTCGGGAAAAATAATTTTTCCTCTCTGTATTTTCGCACCTTCGAAGATTTAATCATGGTACTAAATGTTGCTATATCATCTTCATTTTGTACCTTGAAGATGATGTAGAAACATAGGTCGTAATTAATATTACAATCGTGAGATATTGCAAGTTTTTATTTCAATCTTCGGGTTCTGATCCCGATCGAGGCAAACAATTTTTCTTCTCTGAAATTTTCGCACTTTCGACGATTTAAACATGCTTTAAGAGGAGCCTAGGTCAGGGATGAGAATTGGTGAGTTAGATAGCGGACCAGGAATAGGCAAAGAATGGAGGATAGGGGTCGGCAATCGGCCAAAGAGTCGGCAGACAGCTGTGCGGAGGAAGCGTGGGTGAGGTGGTTCGACGCGGACGGCCACTCGCGCATGCGCTGGAACGGCGCCAAAAAAGCGCTCCGAAAGAGTCGTTTCACGGTCAAACCATTCTACCCCTCCACCCTCTATCTATCCTCCCCGCTCACCCATCGGCAACTCTTCTCTACGGAAAAGGATTGAGCCTCGTATATCCTTCATTTTATTTGATTTTTTTTGGGATTTAATTTTAGTCCCGGGCCTGCAGGAGTGCAACCGCTTAAATATGCACGCGGTCGGGTGCCCTAAAATGACTTTTTAAAGGAAACAAAAATAAAAGATAAAAAAAATAGGAGATCGGAAAAGGGCACCGGCCGGGCTTTAAACTCTATACAGGTGCCGGTCGAACGGCATTTTTAAAGCTCAAGGGTTACTCGACGATGACTCAAATGAGGAACTTCCTGGAGTATTTTAATTAATTAATAAACAAGATTAAAATAGAAATGTGAATAATAATGAAGCATAAAAATGTTTTAAATTATTTTTTAACAAGTCGATGAGGTAGAGGTATTTTTTCGGGTTTTGACCCCATTAACGCGGCATTTGCTAATGAACATCTACTTTATTTTCCGAAATCCCTAAATGAAGTCAGAGAAAATTTGTTACCGTAAGATTATAAAACGCTATAGGGAAAACCGTAATTTAGCCAAGTGCGAACAATAATGGACACGAAATTGATCTTATTCGCTATCGCTAAATTTAGTAAAATTCTAATCACGGTTTAATGAAGTTAGTGATGGATTTTATTTTGCATACAGTAGCACATGAACGTAAGGAAAAAAAAGTTCGGTTATTCTGATTATAGATTTCTAATATACGTTTATGAAAAATTCTTGAAATAAAACCCCAAAATTTGGCGGGATATGGTGAAATACTATAATTTAACTCGGAAAAAATAAAACTGTACGATTTTCATACAGTGTTTTAACATTGATAAGTTATTTGAAAAGCAAAGCTTGATCATTACGACAACGATAAAAAATTTACCAAGCAATCACACTGATTTGTCGAAACGCCAGAGAAATGATAAGAGAAAGGAGTTAAGCTTTTTGCTGAGAAGAGCGTTTTAAATTAAGTTAATTTACTATCACCATACACGATTTCTAGTTACCACAATAACTAAAATAATAATATTAATAATAATAATTTGAGACGAAATAAGAGACTATTTTGGATATATACTGTGTGAAAACCTTTTCATCTTGAGCACTCATGCAAAATAAATTATTTAGGAATATGTATGTACTCGTATTCCAGGCTAAACAATGCTCGGGTAAATTTACTAAGAACAGGGTTTCCTACTCCAAAACAACTTCCTTTTTTATTCTCCGATGAAAGGGTATGTAATGGGGAATTTTTACTCCTTACATGGTAATCATTGATACGCTCATAAAAGGACCATACTTGAGAGTATCCTACGAAGTTAGGCAAAATATTACCTTAAATATTTTACTAGCATTTGTTTGCGATTTTTGGCGAAAAAGCTCACTTCTGGAAGCATACAAGCTGAAGAAGTGTAGAAAAAAGGGAAAAAAAGGGAAATGCGAACTGATTAGGCTACATAATATCCCGAAACTTTTGCCTTATACCCAAGACCCGTGATCAGAAATTTTAAGCGGGAATACGAATTAATAACTTGTGAAGCTTTCAGTAAACTATATTAGAATATTATCATGAACATAACAAATGCAGTCAAGGTCTCTTTCAATTCAGGAGAAAAACGTATCCGTTAGTATACCGTTACAGAGGGAAATGACCACAATACATTCTCAGCAAACGAGTCATTGACACTACGATTGGTAAAAATTAATCATTAGCAGACAATGCAGAATATTGTTAATTCCCCACTTCATTCATAAGGAAACAATTTTACTGAAGTCTCACAATATTACGAGTGAAAGCAATAATAAAAATAATGAAATAGGAACTTCCCGTTTGTCAACGGAAATGCTTGATAAAATTGAGTGAAACCCATTTAAACGAAGTAAATTGATCTTTCAACTTAACAGAAATCAAACTATCCCTGCCTAAGAGTGATTTTTCTCGTCAACCTACGAAAGCTATCACTATCGCCATTAACTGAACTAAATCACGTTCTGAGTCTTAATTCACAAATTTGAATGTATCAGAATACATTCATTTACTTTCTCACCTATGGCGAGTACCAATTGTTTTAAGGAGTGCAACATATTCCTTGATCAAACGGATTACCGAAAATTGTATACTGTCTACGGAAAGCTGAAATAGCTAGAGCAAGGAGATAAGAATAATGCCGAGTCATTTGAAAAAATGTACAATTAGCATTAAAGCTTGCGTTTACAATCCTGTTTACAGTAATATCAGTTCTTTTTCCAAAATAAAAACTTCAGCTGATCAAATCAGCTTGCATTAACAAACTGAATCCTATTTATCGCAAATTTCAAAGAAATAGAACAACATAAAAACATCAGTTTGCACTACGCTGTATACGCTGATTATAATGAAATTTATTAGTGTTCTAGAAAGCAACCATGCAAAACAATGGCATAACATTAGATAATAATTAATACATCTTTGAAATACTAGTCCGAAAACAAAAAAGCAAACTGGATTTATCTTTAAAAAAGTATAACTGAAATTTAAATGATTTTGCCTCTAATCCCTAAAACCAAATCATTCAAATGTTGTTCAATGAGACTCAAAATAAATCTAAAATTAAAAAGAAATAACAGTTTAAATATGAGCTCTTTAAATTGATTTCATAATGCTAGATGGTATCTTAAACATTTATGAAGCATTGTTCTCGAAAGCAAATAACCGCTGTTCAAAAAATGAATAAATTATTGCACTTCAGACGCTAAGAACCTCGCCTCAATTGACAGATTCTTATTATAGTAATTTGGCGTGAAAAAAATAAAATAGAGATTTTAAGAAGCAAAAGATTGGTCACAGTCGCTTCAGAGTACCAATAGATCACTCATTATTGGGTTCCAACATGTAGTATTAATAACATAATCGTTCATTGTCTATATAGATATCTCACAGCGTGAGGTTTAAGAGGTGAGCACTTGAAGCTTCGGACCAACCTACTGGGCATTTGTGTGAGTAGCTGTATATATCCCGCGCAACCGCGAGCAGCTTGTGCACTCGCCTACTAAACTTAGTTCCCACTTTATTAATCACTGTGACTACATTTTATATTAAATACGGGTAAAAACCAAGGATTTTAAAAAAAGACGCAAAACAGTTATAACAAATTAAAAATCAAAATAACATACAAGGGACTTTTGCTGAGTTCCATTATAGAATAAAAGTTATAAAAAAATAAATTAATAAACTATAAACGTTACTTCAACAGATGCCTATTAGAGTCAACAATTATAATCTTAGAAAAGTATTGCAAGGTAGTAGAAGTTTCAGGGGCAAAAAGGGCCGTCGCGTTTGGTGAAACGCTCGTAGCATAGACAGACGCCAATCAGTTTCAGCGATTTTTTATGATTAAATATGCAGTTTTAGAATTGGAATTTAGGAGTGGAAATAACGATAAAATCAAGACTAAATAATTTAATTACATATACTGATGAAGTAAACATGACCGGCTGTTTTATTAAGTTTTGACTAGCGATAAATACTGCTTGCGGTGAAGGTCTTTTAAAGGTAAATGCATTGATTGAATAAAATTACTGCTTCTAAACACCTCCTGATTTTCCAATTTTACGCAACATTAACTATAAAAACCAAGAGTAAATAAAGCATAATAATGACAAATTAAGTAAAGCAATACATTTAAGTTGATAGTTATAAAAATGAGCTCTCATTCTAATAAATGAAAACCATCCATAAGATAAAAGTCATTGCTAGATCACTTAAAATGCTTTTGGGTTGTAAATGTTTATTTTTATATTTAGATATTGATAAAAAAAGGAAGTAATAGCAGAAAATGCTCTTTGCACAGAAAGGGTTACTAAGGTGATTACAAATATAAATCCATTCGAATATTATCATATGGTGAGCTTATAATATTTTATTAATACTCTTTAAAAATCGTTTTTAAAGAGTGGGGAAATGTTTAACTCCCATCATGTTAAGATTCCTTGGTGGGTTAAAAATACAACTAATTATAAGTTTCGCGAACCGTATATGAAAGTTTTTGCTCAGATATTTTGAGGACACCAGAAAATTAATATTATAATTGGTAGATTTATCCTCTCCTGAGAGATAATGGGATAATAGCCTTGAGGGGATCTCTTGTAACACTATGCTTGCTTTTTACGTTGACGTTTAGACCTTGGTATCCACAGATAACATAGCCAAGTACTTTTAGCCACAATCGAATTGAGCGGGAACTTTCCGCAAGTGAACTACGATGCAATCTATTTCATAATATTTTGCGGATTTAAAGTTCGAAAACCTTACGCAATGTGGAATAACATATATTTTCCGATAAACAGGTATGCACTCTACTTCTACTTCATTTGGCATATTTCACATGATTAAATACAAGCAGATTGTCTTCCATTTCTCACAATAGTTACGGCAAAAATAATTTAATTTTCATTCATGACATTAATTTTTATCCTTTTTACTGAAACAAATAAGGGAATTAAATTTTTGCAACGTAAGAGATCATTATTTAAAAATCAATTTAATAAGAAATGTCATGCAATCTTAAAAATAAAAAAATACTATAAATCAAAGTAACAAATAAGTTGTCCGGAGTCCGCCAACGCAAGGCGGAAAAAATACCCACAGGACCGTAGTTAATGCTTCTTTCAATAGATTTCTCTTAATTTTTAACGTGCGATACCCTTAGCTTCAAATGTTTACTTCTAAATAATCTAGATTATACGATGGCATAGTTTTACTCCTATATAATTTACTCCTCCTATAGTTCTGTTATTTATTCAAAAGTAATTTCAGGCTAGAGATGTGGTGTTAACAGATCTAAATTCATACCGTACGGCATTGAGAATATTTTAACCATATTGCCTTTAACCCTAATACGGGCAACATATTTTTCCTGACGTAATCGGGCAATGTGAGTCCAATTGAGTCTTTTAACTTTTGCTTTTAATTTAAACTATTAAACAGTGTAAAAATATTACTTTTCACATCAATTTGTACATATTGTGCACCTTAGAATCATTTAACATAAAATTGATTATTATTTGTTTAACAATAGTTTTACATTACTTATTAATTTCATACATAGTCAAACAGAGAATACAGTGGACTCTTTTCACTAATTGTTTCTGTTTTCACAGCATAAAAATACAAAATATTTATCGTCACATGTATATGGTGATAATTTTACATTATTTTGACAATTCAAACCAAATATTTGTAAAATGCACATTACTTTTTACATTTCTTGCAAACAGACTCACCTTGCCCGGATTTGTGGGAATTCAGGGAAAAAATTATTTCTAAGTTACTTTGATTCCGAAAGAAGTTTGAATTACTCTAATTTATAGGAAATATACCATAAGAAGAATTAAATAATTTACAACATGCTGACATTTCAATAACATAATAAAATTCTCAAAAATGTGATGCGATGAGTCCAAGAGACTTACCTTGCCCGTATTAGGGTTAAGCAAGCAGAAAATTCTGGTTTAAGTTTTTAAAATTCCTTCATTGCAGAAAAGTTTTCACAGCCTATACATCGAACGCGACTAATATTTTAAACCTTTTTCCCTACTTCACTGAGAGGATATTTTTCCCTGGAAGCAGGTTTTCATAGAAAGAACAGCAATGTTATTCAATGCTAAAACTAAACGAGGCTCTCTTCCAGTTAAAAACGAGTTATCCATGGAAGGATTTTATTAATATCCAAGCCAACGTATGAAAATTAAAAGAACTATTCAAATTAAAAAATGCTCTTGATTTTGAGCATGGAGTTCCTCAGTTATGGTCTTCATGAGTTTGAAAAATAATTCCAAACAAATCACTGAAAATGCGTACCTTCGAAATATACGATATTCTAACTATCAATACCCAATCAAAACAAGAATATGACTCGACCTACCAAATTAATTACCTGGAATAAATTCATTTAGGATAACACCGGTATAAATTTAGCGAGCAAAACAACTAGAAGCAAAATTTCCTGATATGGATTAAGAGATGAGAACCCAAGTACACTTTTCACTTTATCCGCCTTTACCCGTTACCGAACGAGTTGGGAAAACCGTATGCTCGTACTCCATATTTAATTTGCTGGGCAGATTTCCTAACAGCAGAATAAGCGACTACTCCACGCACAGCATTCATTGGCAGTGAACCGCAAAGAAAAATATTCCCACCAACGAACATTTCCTAGAAAACTTTTTACCCAGGAGTAAAACTCGCTCTTATTTTTAACTATAAACACTAGAGATATCCAATATTCAAATGTAGTTTAGATAATTTACAAAGTGAGGTCACAAATAACTCAGATATGTTCTAAAAACTTCATCGAGTTTTATCCTCAGGAAAGAAGCATAGATATCCTAAAACAAAATAAAAACACAACAATAACATCTGCTTTGTCAATCAAGTTTGATATGAGAGATTCTATGTTCAACGTGAGGAACGAAATAGACTGTCGAAAATAGTTCATTCAAAAAAGATGATCGATAGAGATTAATAAGTGATTTTTTTATTCTAACGGGAGAAGCAATTTTTCATGCTAACATTCATACTATTTATTCTCAGGCAGACAAACTCTTGAAATTTACTGACTTGTATATCTATTGTACTCAGTGATATATTTTAATCAGCCAATTCTCAGTGTTAACATTTTCAATGTTACAGGAGTTGAATGAGAATATTCAACGTCCCAAAGGATTGACATAACAATTTCCTGCTTAAGTAATAAGACAGATTTACCTCGCAAATCCTACGTTTCCACTCTTCCGAAATTTCTACACCATTGTATATACATTGTTAAAAATTGGCTACTCTATGCTTGAGCTATAAATCCTTCTGATCTGACACTGTCTGGACCTGATGATAACGGTCCATCATTTTCTTCATCTTAAACTCACTAATTCTAACCCACGCATCTTATAAAAGCATACATATCAGTACTACCAGTTTATATACTACTATAATAGCTTACATTTTAAAGCTTAGTGAAACAGTGAAGGCTATACAAACAACCCGTTGTCCTCAGCAACCACAAAAAACATCTACAGCCACACCTAAGTTTAATGTTTTGACGGTAGTCCTCAGAAATACAAATTTTGAAAATAATGGCCTATTCCACGCAGGGGCGCAGCTAGGAATTAAGGCTGGGGGGGGGGGGGGGGATTAGGTGCAACTAATACCGGGGTGTGTGTGGGTACGGAATACCCATCAGGATAAGCGGTGGGTGCGAGATTAATAAATTGCGGAATTTCAAGATAAATGGTTCAAAATGGTGTGTTTTACGGCTTTCTGAGGGATACTTTATTAATCCTTACCCTATTCTATTAGTAATATCAATCCAATTAAGTAAAATTGATTCAACTAAAAATTTCTCTGAGCTCTGGGGGGGGGGGGTTACCCCCCTAAACCTCCCCCCTCGCTGCGCCACTGATTCCACGAAAGCTACTTACAGCGGAATAAGGTCCTGACGCCATTAGATATCCGAAGAGCAGCAGGTCAAATCTCGTCACCAAACTAAGTACCGCTCGAAAGGCACTTTCACCGTGGGCATATTGATAAACACACGACACCAGAAAGTGGCTCGGAACGATGACCGAGAATGATGCTACTCTGCTTGATCACACCCGTCAGTCAAAAGACCCGTCGCATGCGAGAAAATCCCTTATAAGCGCATCTGTTATGAGCGGATTAAGATACCGGTAGCGTTGAGCAATTAAATCGTAAAATAATAGGTTTTTTGTGGTCGAGGCGACTGCGCAACTCTAGGGACGGGGGACACCCTAAGAATCTGAGGTCTCCGGAGGTAATCCTGAGACGGCCGTGCGCGTCACGCATCATCCGCGGAGGAAACCGCAAGGGGCGGCGGTTGATAGAGAAAAGATATATCGGTCCTTTTTCAAACAGACTGCGCAATATTGGACGACATGGGGAGAGATGATATGAAACCCATAGGCCAGCCAGCTTCCCACCCGCAGTCCTCGGGGTCAGCCTCAACCGACTATGGGACCATGTTAGGTGGGCAATCGATTTTGCGACTTGCTCGCTCTGACGGGCGCGCAACGCGCGTAATGAGTTAACGGCGGCTAAACTCCTGTTTGGCCGCGGTACAAGAGCAGGTACTGTTAAGCCGCGGTCAGACTAGTTCTTGCTCCCACTGCTGAAATCTAAGTACGTCAGAATGCGCTCTCATAATCAGCCGACGCGACGTCCAACTACGTTAGAACTCTAGGTATTGGGATCGACAGACATTGCGCGATGCTAGTGTAAAGGGGCAGGAAATATTAACGCAATAAATAAGGTAAAAAGTTTTCCGATTCAATTGAAATGCAATATCAAATTTAAATAATCGACGTGAGTGAATAATGACGCTCATAAATGTTTCTGCGTGTTATCGTAATACTTTTCCAGTCAGCAGCTATCAAAAAATTTTGTTCCCCGCTTGGCATTCAAACATGAGATAATGGAAGCCACAATAACGAAAACTACTTAAAATTCACGACTTAACTTTTTAGAACCACGATATAGGAGAAGAAAATACAATTTTTTCGTAACTCACTGATAATTTATGAAAAACTATAGTTTCGAAAGGTTGACCTTATATATAAGGTATAACCTTCAGGAATGGTTGGTATTAGAGTGGAACGTACAAGGTGGTATTTTTTCGAGCAAGGCTGAGAACAAATTTTGATGGATTTCAAATGTTATCCCAAATTTTCATATTCATACAATGCGGCCAGTCCTCCACCAGAAGAAAAGGTTCATCGCGGATGTGCTAACAAGGGTGTCAATTCATTAAGAAGAACATACAATAACAGCATCGAGATTTTGAAAATTTTCGATGGATGATATGATGAAGTAAGCTAGTAAGGAAAAACAGAATAGTTTGGCTACTGGTAGGATGCCCCTCCACGCAAGCAAGAAACTGTTACCTATTTGAACTCAAAAGCGAGGACAGATTAACTTCTTAAGGCTACTTAGCGCCGGTTTTAAGTCTGATTAACCTTACCGGGAACGTGATATAGCGGTATCCTTAAATTGAGAATTTTTGAAATCATAGTGCATCGAAGCAGTTCTGAAAAATAGTTTCGTTAAACTCATCAGCTCAAATGGCAGAATTCGCTCACTTCGGTTTTTAGACTCTGATAAGTTTTAACTAGATATAAATCGGTCATCAATGTTATGTACAACGGTTTAATTATAAAATGTCATTGATGCAAATCATATACGCCTGCAAAGAAAAGGTGGGAGGAAAATATTAGCCAAACTAATGAGGCCAAGTCATATCGTTTTGATAACGAATAGTTTATTCTTCTTGTAAGAAATAGGAATTTCAGATTCTTTGATGAAGTGTTGGGTGCATTGATGATCTGCCCAGAGCCCGCGCTATGCTTCGAGGCACCAGCTCGACTCTCGGTGTATTGTCATAAATTTCTGTTAGGTCGTAAAATGACACACTACTGTATTTTAATGCAGTCTGGAAAGACGTGATACGTTTTAATAAAAAATAAAAAACGTGACTAAGCCACCCTGATTTCCCTAATAATGGTGCTCAGTGAGCACCATTATTAGGGAAATCAACATCCCATTGAAGTCTTGACGGTCCATATAGCACGTCTATTGTGTCCTCACGACCTTGCAAGCGCAAAGATCAACGTTGCCTGACCGTAACGAACTAGTGCATAGTGCGTAGCAATACTCAAGCATACTCAAGAGTTCAAATACCTCACTACGCAGACTATATAAAATTTTCTGGCAAATAGCAGTCGACTGATGCTCACCAGCCCGACTCTCTACAAGCGTGCTGCAAGCGGTCAATTACGGATATACTCAGCAAGTAGCTAGCAATCAACAGCACATATGGAATGCAGGCACATTCTATTCCACGAGTGCTCACTCGGTTAACCCCACAGCATCGGACACTAAACAAAGAATAGAAGTTGATTGATCCGCAGAAACACCGTCGTATTAATAGCGTGAGGGGATATATTGACGACTACAACACAAGAAAATGCTGCAATGATAGTTTACTAGATATACGATGAAATACTTTTACGTATTGTTAGTAACCATTGAAATACTTTACATAACTCCATATTAACCTATTTAAATTACTTACTAATACGTATGATACACGGATCAAATTTTTTAGGTTTAAAATAGCGTAAAAGCTGTTTATTTTTCCACTTGCGAAAAATATGAAAAATAAATATTTTTCTATTTCAGAAGCAACAAAACACATCGTGTTCTTAATTTGTCACAAATGTGGATGGTGAGGAACATAATAAGAGTAATAGAGTAATGACATACTTAATGATACGGCATAATTAACTGAAATGGAGGTAAAATAAAAAACAGTCTTGCTGATCCTGAAAGTGATAATTCTAAAGATATATCGAAACGAAGTTATGGAAGAGTTTACGTCGAGAATACACCATTATACTATACTATGTATTCACTTCAAATTTCCAGTACATTCTAAATATTTAAATAATCAATGCTAGTTACGACCCCGTTTTTTTAATGGTACCAAAACGGTAACATCTGCTCACAGACAAATTTTTCACTTAGTCCACACTCCGTCTAATTACTTACGTGGTAAAGTACTTGATGGAACATACCTAATTGAAAAGACAATCAAGTATATCTTAGCTACTGTCTAAAATGCATTCGAGGAATGGATCTCGAAGGACGCGGTCACGAGATGAGTAGAATTAGTTCAATAGTAGAAAAACAAGTAGCCTCGTACCTTTCGGCGTAAAAACCCAGGAAGCCTAGTCACCTAGAATAAGGAAAGAAAAAGTGCGGCACTGTGATCCTTCTCCGTCTCTACACCAGTACGTACTCACTTAAAGGTCAGAGATCAAATGAAAGCATCATAGGATAGTTAATAGGATAATAGGAAAACACACTTGAAATTACATTTAAGGAAATTCGGGAGATGACGCTCCGGAGTGCATGATAAACACTCTACCTTAGAGCGTTACTGGGAACAGTATAGTAAAAAGGTTAATAGGAATGAGCACTTTTTTAATTTGGACACTGAAGTACTACTCAAGATGAACGAGAATATGGAACATGTGGGGGGTCATTCCTGATAGTTAATTTTGAGCAAAAATTGGAGTAGAAAATTGTCACAAGAACTACTGCTGACGCTTTTGCTAAACTTTAATTTCGAGTAAAAATAAAATCCATCACATCTATTTAATGATAAGTACATCCAAATTATGTGTCCTATAAAAATAATCAACTGTCAAAAACCTAAGGCTTAAATGTTAAAAACATAAGGAAAAAAAATAAAAGGTAAATTCATTGAATATTATACATATTTTTTCAGAGAATCTTAAGCAATAACCTAGGATTCCTAGGCTATCCGACTGATTTAGGCAACTTACTCTAGCACACTTTTATTAAAAAAATATTCTGTAAGGTATCCACACAGCCGGATGAAGACCTTGGAAAGGTATCTACTTCGTTTGCAAAGAAGTCGGAACTATCTACATATAATTAAAATTTAAATTAAGAAAACCGAATAATACTAATCCAAAATAAAATATAATAATGCAGACTTCTTCGGAAGGAGTAATGGCATAAATTTAGAACTTTGTTTTTTTACGAATGTTTGGTTACCGTGTTTGATAAACAAAGAAAAATGTTAGGTGACTATAAAAAGTAGCTTTTTGACATATTCTGAACATTTAAAAAAAATTTGTAAATTTTTATATGCCAGAGTGTACTTAGCATGTGAAAATGTACTCGCGGTATCTGGGGCTCTGAAAACAGAACTTAGTATATACAAGACGTTGGAAAATATATTTTGCTTTCAACCCATTAGATATTCCGGATATCATTGCTAAATTCATCGATCTTTATCACAATTTCCACATATTTCTAAATTTAGTGATGTATTTCTCGTCCTAAAATGACAAAGAGGAAGAATAAAATAATAACTGATGACGATAGACTGATGTTCACTATAATACAATATTTTTTGGAAGCTTTGAGTGTGAGCAGAGGCATGGAACCATCTGAACTAGACCAGACACAGTCTTCCCTTTTTTCAGCGAATGAGTGTCCGCGTTGCCGGAGAAAGGATTGTTCCAGAGAGAGAATTACAGACGAAAATGGTCTCTGTAGTAGATGCTCTCTTGGAATTGAAATTTCTTATTGATATCGCAAGCGAAAAGCAGAACCTTTTATTCCCACCAGCTTGGTTTCGCTGGAATACAGCATTGCTACGTCAGTCAATAGAACTTTCCATTACCAAAGAGTACGAAGTAAAAGGAAAGCTTTTCTAAAGCGATTAGAAATACAGTGAGGTTGCTCCAACATGAAGCTGAATAACCCCGGCTTTTCTGAAGCTACAAAGTACTTTCATAGTTCTCCAGAATATTGAGATTAGGTATTATTTAATGGAATAAAAGAGCCTGCTAAATGGATAAGCATATGGATAAGTTCTCATAACATTCAGTACTACTATCAATTCGAATAGCAATATAAAATGAATGTTCACAGCTTTGAGAAACCTTACCATTATTCGGAAAATTTTATGGCGAGCCAAGAAGATCTTATTTCTGTCGGAGAGAGACTTGAGATTAGATATGATAACTCAATGACTGTGTGACCACACGGAGTTGTCAAAATGGCTTCCCCCAAAGTACGGAATGTTCATACATTGAGTATTTAAGATACATCTGAAGTATTAACGAATGCTTCGCGGCGTCAATTCGTGAAACTGCTTCATGATATCAATAGTAAAATTTAGTAAGTTCACAAAAAAGAAGACTTAACTTTTCTAATACTTTAAAATATGCAAGTACAATGCAAGACCAGTTTTTTCTCAGTGCAGCATATTGTAAGATATCTTGTGAATTCAATCGATTCGGCTTTTACTTTGTGAAAATCCATGTTGAAATGAAAATACACAACCCTGGTAGCTTTTCACTGGAAAATTATTAATTGGCACGACGCGTTTTGACGCTGAGGCGTCATTCTCAAATACTGGAGAATGACGCCTCAGCGTCGAAACGCGTCGTACCAATTAATAATTTTCCAGTGAAAAGTTATTAGGGTTGTGTATTTTCATTTCTGTAAGATATCCTATCCTTTTTCCTTAATTATTGCTAATTTCCTGAAACAATAAACTTCTGAATTGTTAAAAAGTGTCCACCATGAAAACGGAAAATGTACCTTAAGTATTTAATAAGGCAACTGTGGACACGAGCGGGTTGGGAGGCCATTATTTAACTCCTAGTTGGAAAGGCGACTGGAAACAGAAAGCCTTTCGGGTGGACGAGGGGAGGACTTTCCCCGGGAAGCTGTGCGGGGGAAGGAGTTGAGGAGGAAGAGCGGAGGTCCAGTGGAAACACACCAGGACACCAGACTCTGTTGTCACTCGCGGAAAGGGTCCACTACATTGGAGCACGCGACAAATGGAATAAAACAGCAAGGGCTGGGACGTGGAGAAATTGGAGTCGGGAGAGCATTGGTGCGGGCGACTCGCAGTCGTGCGTTTCTGAAAAAAGGGCTCGTAACGTTGATCGGAAAAAGTCAATGGCGTCGGGGAACTGAGGTTTTAAATGTCTGTTTGAAGAGAATTAAATTAAGTTCCCACCTCAATATTAATAATGGTTCGCGGCGTCACTTCCTGAACTTGCTTCATGAAGTTAAAAGTAAAATTTAATAATTTCACATAAAAGAAAACTTAAATTGAATAATATTGCAATTAAAGATCAGTTTTTTGTCAGTGCAATATATAGCGGCGAAACTGGTCGTGAATAACAAGCTCTTTTCGAAAAAGTTAATTAAGATATTATTTCGCATGAAACTACTAAATTTTACTTCAACTTTCCCAAACCAATCTCTTTCTGTGAGGAAGGAAAACAAAAATTCATTTTCCCCAAAAGATTTTCCGAATGAGATGAACAATTTATTTTTCGCAACGTCATACCTCAAGCTCTTCAAAATTATTTGTTGAATTTCATGAAGTGATAATTAACCAACAATCATACCAAAAAGTCTGAATTGCCTAATGATACAATATGAATGTTTGAGTTATGAATATTATAAAGTAAAAATATAATTATCTATAACATGTCTATGTGTACCACAAAGACACTTCATGGCACTATGATTGCTAATATGCTTTAATCAAACCTCATATTTACACCTGCATTAAATTTTGCTGGGTCAATGCAGAATGAGAGAAAACTATTTCCTCAGCGTTATACCATCGGCTTAATTTGTTTAGAGAAACTCTCAACTTCCACCGTTTTCAAGATGCTAAGGTCTCCTTGGAATTAACAACTAACGACGTTTAAAGTCTCATCAGCAGTAAGTTATTACTACACTTTGAATACCGCTTAAGAGATATGAGTAGGTTGTATTGAAGGCAATTTCAACCGTAAGGAAATCATCAAGTACCTCGTATAACTTTGACCAATGAAATGCAGCGAAAAAATTTACCATTTACCTTCTTTCAAAAACAGTCAGCAGTCCCACAGTCTATCGTATATATAATAATCATATTCCAACGTTTTTAAATGCAAAAAAATCAAATTTAATCATGGCGTGGAGACTACTCATAAATAACACCACTACCATAATTTTTTAGAATATTCCTCGGATTTTTAAGAAGTTTATTATATCAGAACCTAGTATGATAAAACTTATTACTCCTAAATTATAAAGATTTATAATATAGGAACCGAAAAATATTATCATAAGCAAGCTTTCTCTCATTACCTCGCCATTATCGCAACAGTTGTCTGTTCTCAGTTTCATCCACTTAAAACTGCATAATGCGATGCTTTATCTTTACTAACGCAGGTACCCGTATTCTCTCGAGCCTACAAAGTAAATTTGTATCCATGGACCAACATGTTATCCTTCTGTACCTCTTGCAGTGATGCTCCGCTCTCTGCAAGTGACAGGCAACGGACGCGAGATAACCTTTGCCGACGAAGCACGTTTAGCCCTCGCGCTAATGAACACCAAGGCTATCACCCAGGTATCGCTTCCACAATAGGAGTTCGTCACACTTTAGCAAGTTAGAGAAGGCTTTTTTTAGCTATAAATACCCTCATCAGTAAAATTTGTAACCTGTAACACTCATATTCTAGAATATGTCGAAATTTCAGATGTCCCTGCCGAATTCATCATGATTCACTGTTTACTGTGCTGATGTATTATACAAGAATTACCATAAGAAAAAATTCCCCTGAACCAGGAATCGAACCACGGACCTTTAGATTTCCGGGCCACAGCGCAGACCACTATGTGCTGATGTATATTCGCTGTGCTGTTGTATAATCGTTGGTCTCTAGCATTCATTAACTAGGTGGTGTCAGCAAATTTTATTGGAATTTCCTCCATTTTGCCTCCTCCAACCATCTAACATAGGCAATTACCTAAAGTATCATTTCAGATTAATTTCATTCAGTATGGCATTTGATCAAGTTCAAATAATATAATTTCTGTAAAGCTGAAAATTTACCCAATAGAAGGAATAGGAATTCTGAACTCTGAACTGAAAAATTGTTAATTCTGGGGAAATAGAATAATGAAAAAAATGAAGAATGAATGAAAGGGCAATAAATGTAACAAAACTCTTACATTCTTTAATTATTGTCAATCAATTAAAAAATTTTCACCTCGATAAAATCGCTGCTGAATCGTCACTCTAACTAATATTAACACCACTAAAATGCAAAAGATAGTAAAGTCCAAAGCCGTTTTCTAAACATAATCCATGTTAAAAGTTGTTGTTAAAAAAGGGTAGCAACGAAAGATAGTTGCAGCGGATGAAAAATAACAAAATTATTAGCACAAATTTACATTCTAGCGTCTATAATTCCACGTTGATTGATTTTTGAGCTTTTATTCGTTTATATAAACTCTTTCGGCAGTGGATTGCACTGCCTGCTGAAAAACAACAAATTTACTCTAGAAATTCTCTTTACTTGATGCATCTGATGACAAATTTTTGAAGAGTTGTAGTCCAATCAAAACATGTGATTTCAACACACTACTAAATCCGACCCTCACCAATTCCTTTTAAATTAGATCAATTGCGTTAAAAACTTTTCATCTCCGTCCCATCCTAGCATACACATCACCAGGCGTTAGCGTAAGGGCTGCAAATGGAATTTTAATGGCGAAAATTGGTTTTGAATTTCCTAAAAAGTTATTGCCATAAATTTTATCTTCTGATAATAAAGCAATGAACTGGAGTAATGTATTCCTCCAACAAAATTTGATGAGGAAATATAGATATATATTCAAGATCTAAGTTTAACGTCAATTACCCAAGATATCATAATTCCTACAAATAGGCAACGTTGCATATAGGTTCAAAGGTCTGTTCATTCCCTTTTCTAAAACGTATGATTGAAAGCTGCAGCAACATTAAAAAGAGAGTCGAATATATATATTTAAAAAACTCAACTCAATTTTAAAATTAGGTTCCCTGTTTCACTTTGTTATAAGCTATGGCAAACCAAAGTGAATTGATATTTTTAAAAATGAGCTACTAAAAGAGCCAAAATTTGAAAGGATATGGAAAATATCTACATAAAATCGTCACTATTTGGCTCTGAGATGACGTTAAGTGACCCACACGTTAGAAGGCAAACGCATTTCACAAAAAGTTAGGTTGCTTCGGACCCACTCATTCCCCCTTGTTAACCGCCATTATTTTTAAGGAGAACCCTTCCGTTCCCTAAATTAGCAACGTAGTTTATGCTCAACCTCTTACGGGGAAAGGCAGCGACCCCCCAAAAAGGCCAGTGCAGGGCGTGGCGGGGTGATGTGTTTCATTTCGGACTGGGGGAGTGGTCAAGGGTGATGGAGAGTGACCAGCGGGTTGAAGTGGAAGGAAAACGGAAGCTGAACAAACGGTCCGCAGCCGTGAGAAAAGCCACTCGGCCTCCGCGGCTCGTAAATTAAAACGCTCGCTTATCCGACATTACCGAGAAAGGCCCCGGTCGCTCGAGATCATTGTTTCCACCACATTTTTGGCTAGAGATCGTTTCAAATACCTCTGCAACCGAGAGGCAGGCCCAAGTTTTTTGGGGAGTTAAGGCGGAGGGCAGGTGACATCCTTAAAACCAATCAAAATGCGATGGGCGGAGCCTAGCCTCCGAGAAATTCGGTCGCTTTCAGACCTCCGCGATGCACGCTTCGTAAGTTAGCTGGGTTGCCAAGTGGGAGGAGGGTTTTTAGGACATTATTTCGTTTCCATTCACAGACTAAGTCTTTTGAGAAAACGCGGCAACGCTCGCTTTTCTCTCTCCCCATCCCTAGTGCTGAGGGTCCCACCTCCTGCAGCGACGCCGCTCGAAACATTCCGAGCTTGCACGACAAGGCCAGTCGCAAAGGCATTCGAAAAGTATCATAGTGATGAGGTATCACACGACCGCCTCTTTTTTTTGAAAAGGATCAAAAGAGAATGCAGTTGTCCACCCGGACCCGAAGTCGCAATGAAATAAAAGAGTGTAGTAAATGATGGGCAGGATAATTTAGGGCGAAACAAATGTTCCTCTCTCATAATCACCAATGGTCAATTATCCTAATATTGATTTGACGCAGCTCTCCATTCATTTATCTTTTAAGTTAATCTTTTAATTTCTATATAATTTTTCTGCTTTACATGCTTCTATTGCTGTTACAATGGTTCCAACAGTGTTCCATATATTTTGTTGGAGGAATTCCTTTTCCGTTCTTGCTATCTACTTGTCCTTCAAAGATTGTCTTCATCAGCCCATAATGTGTCAAGACAAGGCATATAAGGTTATTCCGTCTTCTTATGAATGTTTTCAAGAGACTCCTCTTCTCTCTCCTTAGGATTTCCTCATTGATTTCTCGGTCGATCCATTAGATCCTCATCATTGTTCTGCACCACCACATTTCTAAGGCCTCTACCCTTGATTTCTCCGCTGCTGCCATTTTCCATGCCTCATTCCGTAGAGAAGCTTACTCCTAATGTAAGTTCATTCTCTCTCATAGGTTTAATAAAACCACGCGATGTTGCTGCCTACTATTGATGAGTAGGTGACGTCATTAGGGTTCCGGTCAATTTACTCGCTTCAGGAGAACCGCTCATTGAGGGATAGAATCCACCAAGAGAGTAAAAGACACAGCGAACTACGTGAGACGGATGTACAGGATTAAGGAATAGCTGAGAATCAGTTCCTCACTCGTCAGGAGACTGTTACTAAATCGTAACAAATATTTTTTCTTCCTCTATCATAATATTTTTCCCAGCCACCCTTTCATTAACAATGCTACTGCTAAAAAGTCATGGCAGATATTTTATATTATTTTCTTCTGACGATATTATGCCTCGATTTGGGAGTTAATTGGTTTCCCCAGAGTTGACGAGCAGCCAAATAGCCATAAGCAAATGAATGAGGGAGAAGATATTTAAGGCAGAAAAATGAAACACGATAATAATTTTTCTCAAATAATGGATTCCAGGAAATATATGTAAAGCAATTAGTGCAAATTACGGCAAAATCGACATTTAAATTGTCTGAATACGGTGCGTGCGTAAGAGGGAATAATTACTGAGAGGGATTCAGAACGAATCGAGGAAAACAAAGGTCGAGGCCCCTTTTTAAGCACTTGCGAATACCTGTCGATATTTCATAAATTGGCCGTTCTAACCCGCTGAAATCGAGTCAAGCATGTAAGGCCTCCTAAGTTTAGAAAATATATTTTACCCAAAACAACCAACCGTGGAATCAACCGTTGAAAAGCAATGAATAACCGTCACCATCGTATTTAGGAAACGATACTTCCGTCCTTAGCTTCGAAAGAAATGAACAACCGAGAAAAGAAATTTGATAGGATCTCATATTGATTACTTATCAAGAAAAGAATCAAAATTTAAAGAGATAAGGAGAAGAGATTTAGGTGAAGGCAATTAATCTTGATTAAGAAGGCATAAGAGCATAGGGGTACGGAAAATCTTATGAGAACATAGAAAAAAATTATGCACACGATGTAAAATTTGGATTATAACATTTTTACATTTTAATCACACGCCTTGATATAATAATCGTAATAAATGCCTACTATAGGCTCAAAAAAGTAGAGCGCTGAACTTAAAGCATTTGTATAAAATCCTGCCGAAGCTCCATAGGATCACGTCAAATATCTTTTTACTCATTGTTTATTCGACTACAACAATGAATCATTAAAAATTGTTTAAAAGCAAACGTTTAGCTCCTAAGGTCAAGATAATAAAGAAGAACCCCCAAAAAACTATGAAAATAGCGAAACGGTTCGACCATTTTTTGCGCCGATAGTAAATTAGAAATTCTTCTAAACAAATGAATTGAGCACGAGCATAATGCACGGCGATGGCCCATATTTCCTTTAATAATTTACGAATGAGGATAAATAAACATGTATATTTGTTTATTCTAGATTACATTCGTGTTAATATGCAGGAAAATCAGCACTACCTCCAATTTATTTCTGCTTCTGAGATTATTCATGACTCAATGTTTATGAGACCATATTTACTGTTGCCTCTCAATATCACCAGGCATTTTTCCAACCTATTATCATGGGAAGGACATATCTACTCCGAGTAGATTTTTATCCCTGAAATGTTTTCGACGCTTCGTTGCCTTTCCAAATAGTTTTGTACTTTTTTTGCCGTTAGTCCACGTGCCCTACATTTACATGAAAAAATGCTCACGTCATAAATAATTCACAAAATGAAATTAAAATCCTGGAGAAAAGTTATGCGCATCCTGAGCGCTGCGTAAAATGCACGACAGTTTTTGCACTAAAACATCAAAGGTATAACTCAGCTCCATAGAAATTATTGAAATGGAACATTCGAATAGGCAATGATTAACACAGCTGACGTAGCTAGTATACAATTATGGCCATATTTTCATGGAGGTATATGATTGATGCGATTATAGCACTCTGAATCGTATGAAACATGAAGATAATTTTTTAGTTTTCACTGGGATTCGCCAAACATCGATTTAAAGGTGGACAAATGTTGAAAAAGTATTACATGAAACTTCAACACCACCGCAGAATAAGTTGGATTCATCAACCAATGAGACCATGTTATGAAATGAGCGGGATATCAATAAAATGAAATAAAATTAATTGAAAATAAGCTGCAGGTAATCATAAGCAAATACAGAGTTCGAAAAATATACTCAATTAATCGCTAGCGAATTTTCCAATTGCGTTGATGATGAAGCTTTTTCATTTATTTGACCCGAAGAGAGCAGAATTCTACAATAATGAGGTAAAAAACCGTAAAAATTTTCAGTGAAAATTTTACACTTAACCAACCTCACACAATATTTGTATTTCAGTTAATGCTCATGCTAAATCTCATTTTAACTTTTTTTACCAATGATATGGCAAAGAAAATTACCAAAATAATGCCCACAGCGGAAAAAATTGTTAATACATCAGCTTACACAAATGAAGAAATTTAACAACAACCGTCATCAAAATGATAAAGGAATTTTACGGCATCAGATGGCTTTTTATGTTTTCCCAAACGTGACCTTTCAGCATAATTTACCACATTTAACGAGTGTTTACAGTGGTTGTCCATCTTCCAAACAACAAAATTTCCAGCAAAGTCATTTTCATTTTCCAGTTGATCGAGAAAAAGTTCAGAAATGTAAGGTTGAAAATTAAACAAAAAAACTTAACTCTTTTAGAAGCCACGATGAGTAATTCATTACACCAATGACAACAAAGATTTTTAATTAGGTTGAAAAAATTACCTTTAATACAATTATTACTGATAAGCTCTTTCCTAGAGTATTTTCTCAAAAATAAGCCATATTACCTACTGTAAAAATGATTACAGTTTCAATTATTTCCTTAGTGATTGGTGACCTGTGGCACAATTATGTTGTTCCTTTTAATTATCATTAAGAAATGTCTAAATATTCTTATTACAAATCTAAAATTTAAAACCATGTAATAAATCTTAACAAGGAATAAAACTCTGGATATTTATTGAGATTTTTTCGTAAGGTTGAATATTTAAAAGGCGCTATCACATAATCACGCATACATTACGGTCAAATAGTAGAAGGGATAGAAAATGAAGTCTCCATTTCTCATCTAATGATCAGATCATAAGGCTATCCAGGATTCCTCTATGTCTACATAGCACTTCACAAGCCGCACAAATAAGCCTGTGACGGGGGGAGTGTTAGGACTGCAGCTGTTAACAAATAAAAGGTGATACGCATACGAAATTCCACTTAGCATTTATTTAAGTTCTATATTGTTCACATGGAAACACGAATTCCTATACCGGTCGTTCGGCAAAATATGTATCTCTCTTAATTTATCGTTTATGTCGAACCTGGGAATACAGAAGAGTTCTTATACGATGTTCTCTGTGTCGCTCACCCATTATTCAGGCTTGAGGACATATTTAGGTGATTCAAGTTGCCACATAACAGCGCAAGCGTTCGAAGATGACCAAAAAAGAACGTGATGATGAAAAATAATCCGACAATCCTATGTGCGGGCCATAGAATATCGAAGACTGGTATGCTCAATGGCACGGATGGCACAATTTCTCCCCCATCCTGAAGAATTTCATTCTCACTTTAAGATCTAAGGAGAGATAAGGCTATTCCGGGACTTCAAAATATGTAGGAGTAAACTGTGCGTAGAGGCATATGGAATATTCGTTTTGTTATCCCTATGAACTCTCAGGAGTTATAACTATGTTGTGTTTACTAATTCGAAGTCCTTTTAAGTCGTGTATGGCTGCTTCATGGGGTCATCACGAAGTTCTTTCTTTACAACTGCGCCAGCATTCAGAAATACGTTTCGCGGAGGTACGTGGTAGCAGCTCCCCTCTCAATTTAAAAGCCGTGTATCTTTCGTAAACATTTATTTCTTCCGACACCTGAATTTTGGAGGCTATCGGTTTCACGCATTCCTTAATATTTGTAAGAGCTAAAATGGGATATTTAAATTCCAGTGATCCTACTAACTACCTACCTACTGTCCTCACCCATGGCTGGGGGCTATTGTATCACGGTTGACCAGCAGGCTGTATCCTCCTCCCGGCTTCCTTTATACTCGCCAACGAAGGCTTTCGAATATTCATAACTGGAGTACACTTTTATTTCTGTATTTAAACTGCTTACTACATTACAATCAATCCTTTACAGAAAAACAATCGCTCGGATCGGGGAATGAACCGCCGGTATTTCACGGCCAATGTAACTCAGACGATTACGCCACTCAGAATACTTAATCCGTGGCGGTTGAGGAACCTTGATTGAGTATAGATATGTTCATCGAAACGGAAGAATGAAGGTCTGAGGTTCACCATTTACTTCTCGTCTATTGAATTCCATTGTCTTATTTTAATTACCATTAACAAGTCGCCTAAAATATTTTAACTGCATGGAATAATTAACTCATTTGATTTCGCAATGCATTTTCTATCAGAAAGCCCTACATCAATGATTGAACGAGAGGGTAGTTTCCTTCACCAAAGAAAACAAAAGAAATTGATTGCGATTCGTTACACCACTAGGGTTTTCATAATATACAAATTGTTTGGTTTTAGAAGTCCCAATTTAGAGGAAAGTCAATTGTCAATTTTAACCTCATTTGAAAAATGCCAGATTGGCGCTCATGCGATGCCACTCCACTGGACGTCACAGGGACTTAGATGCTATACGAGTAGATGGAAGGTTTACATCATCTTAGATTATCAATGCATGCATGAGGCACAGAGATCAGGAAACATCTCTTTATAATAACCTATTAAAATTGCCAATGGTCGGAAAGTTTCCTTCGTTTGTTAGGGTATTAATAATCCTTATTTAAGCCAAGCGCTAACTGCTAGCAGGGTACTCTACGCTACCGCCATGCTCGGCAGCAAGCAGCCTGCATCGTAGCGGTGTTCATAGCCTCGTACCCAGGTGGCCTCCCAAAGCAGCAGCCAGACGTCACACGGGCTTTTCCCAGCATTCACACTTAGCCGTCGCGTTTTCGCTCTGCTTGAAAAATTTCTCACCTTTAATTTAATCGCGAAAAATAGATATTGTCATTTAAAAATCTAAAAGCGTGAAATATGTACTCCAGGAGTAATAATCTTTCAATTTAGGCAATAAAAAATAGAAAACCACCCTATTATAACAAATTCAACCGAATCAAGCGTGATCTGGTCGAAGTTCGACACATTAAAATATAATGTAGTTGCTTTTTTATACCAGATGAAATCTCTGTGTTCCGAAACGTGTCGTACGCATGAAAATCACTGTGGATAAGAGCAACTACCATATATTTCAATAACAAAAAATATAATTTTACGGCATATTAATATGAACTCACGTTTTCGATCTTTCTCCTCGGCAAATTGATAACCAAATACTGAAAATGTATATCTCATCAACGTTATACTTCTAAATTATCATATCCTATAATAATGGGTATTCTAAGACATGCTGAACGGCATATAGCATTGACGGCTGCCGGAAAAAGTTAAAATGCTTTATTTTCTGGAACTTCCAGTGCCAATTCCCTGTTAATTTTTCCTCACAACGTAAGACGAAAAATTTTTGGTGAGGTCTTAAGGAATAACTGACTATGAAACCTCGAGCCAACTGTCACATCTTGTCGGAGAATGCCAGAAAAAATATATCCTGGGAAAGTGAGCATGGCTCCAAACGACAACTGGTGCTATTCCATTGGGAATACTCATCTACCTGTTGAAATTCAACGCTAAGTTTTCCATGATCATATTATCTTGGCAAGATTATTGCAGTCAGGCCAAATCGACCAAATGACTAATGGAATTGCATTCAATGACCAATTTTCGGCACTTGTAAGGCAAAAAAAGTTCAAAATCCTGTAGCTGATGCTCTTGTGAATGGCACGTGAAATTTTATCAATGAAACCAGTATTCAATGTCAAAATAAGCCTTCTTAATGCTTCAGGAAGTGGCTGGCATTAGCGTCAGCAAATCAATTTGCCACTGAATTGAATACCTACTTTTAATAATAGCAAGATGGAATTCATGAATTCTCAACGGGTACCAGAGTTTTGTGTAATGAGAAATTAAATAGGAATGGACTTTATCGATGGGATAGGCGGAGGAAAAACATGACTTTATGATACGACTATAAAACTTCAGTGGGTAGTAGGGGACACTATAAAATCCAGAATTATTGAGTTTATTCAATTGTTCTAAAATCTTGTTCAAATAAATCAAGTAATCTCATGCTAATGATGATTAAGCCGTTGAGAATCACGAGAATGATATTAAATTGAATTATGATTATAAATGTTTGATAATTAATGGCCAGTTCATGATGTCATTTACCTACATATATTAGATTCGGGTGATAAGGTAGAGAAAATTTGATACCGGGGTAGATTTACCACATGCAAGTGACCAATAAATTTAATCAAAAACACTGGCTAACAGTAATTCGGACTTTACTTTCTCTAGTCTTATCCAGCGGCTCTATTAGTAGCGTACGCTCCACTATATCCCTTCGGCATCAGTCTAAGCGTGAGCTCACAATGAGTATCAACTATCTAAGAAAAGAGTTAAGAGCTTCAGTCGAATGACCACTCAGGTAAAGCCGAGAAGTCTATCATTTAAGTCCGATTAGGTATTGGAACGTTCAAGGGCAACCGCATCATTCCCACCCCCAAGGAAATAAACACCGCATGCAAGAGGCTCCAATGAGCACAAGCCTGTTCTCCCCTCGTCTTGGATACACCCAAATAGACATTGCGGTCAAGTGACTCACGGCGCAGGATGAAGTATAGAAAATAAATAACACACGGAGGGGCGTTTGAAGTGGTGACATGGTATATAATGATCCATTGAGCCAATTAAATGGAACTTAGTCACGAATATCCGAAGAGTAGGCATGCATTAATAATGAAAAGCAGTAAAGCTATACATAACGATTTTCTGGATAGCAAATGTTTTTACACTACCAGATAATAAGCAAACTTATTGGAAAAAAATTTAAGATTTTATATCTAAATATTGAAATTTAGAATTTTTCATGTTCCATGCTTACTTTCCGCAAATAACATGCTACAGGTCAGCACATTTAAGTTGTAAATGAAACAATATCGCCAGGGCTCCGTGCATTAAAAGACAACTTCATGGGAATTAACATATTTGTTAAAGGGCATTGCAAGTAGTGTCTTCACTTCGATATTTTCACATGCTATGCAATATATTCGTAGTTTTCTTAATGTACGACAATGGTTTCCAAATATACATGATAATCATAATTTGTCAATGACTAGACGCATGCCCAGGAGGTTGTTTGTAATTATGTGAATTATTATCGAGCAGTATAAGCGAGGAGATTTTCATATGATAGCGTGATGTAACCACGTGATCAAGCAAAATTCTTATAGGAACGGAATGTAGCGAACAATGGATCAGGATTTTATGCTCATAAAATTGCGGTCAAACTTATGATAATCTCAGTTCATGACTTGATTAGGATTCTATTTCACAAATTCCCTATTTTGAATATTAACTGAATGATGAACACCACGTATAATCTGTCCAAGTTCAACAGTCAACAATTCCATTCCTGAACTAGAGACAAAGTTGCCACGGTAATAAGAAGAAATATCGAAAGAGGATGCTCAAAGAGCATTGAGCATTGCTAATTCAGCGCCTCTCTAGAACAAACTTGCACGTCTTATGTCATTGAAGATATCATCGTCAAAGAAAGAGGATTCAATTTAGTGAAACAGCCACGCACCAATACCTAAGGCGAGAAAGATTGATGTTCACGTCTGACAAGAGGTGCTGTATGAATCCAACGCTTTTTATCACCTTCAGGGGACACACTTCATTCCATGACTAAAGGCCATTTTACACGGGGCACGGAATTGCGCAGGTTAGAGCTGCATCAATTTCTAAAATGGCGTGGAATTGCGCGAATCCATGTACGAAATTAGAACAGGGGCTGTTTTGCCGTCTCGCATCCACGCATGTGTTCTAGCAATTCTCCGCTTTACACGACGCAATTTTGATTGCGCCTTCGCACGTACGTCAGATTGCGCATTTCCGTGTACCGTGTAAAAAGGCCTTAACGCATGCTTTTCAGGATGTTCCCAATCTCTTAGATCAGAAAGATAACACGACTGTCATATACCACGTCATTAATATCAAACTTTGGAGATAGCTCGACGAAACATTGACCTTCTTGGGTTCATCCATGTCACAATTAAAAATATTTACCAAAAGTTTTGTCCCTGCTGCTGGAGATCTCCTCATGGTAATGATGGGTAAATGTGACGTGGGTGTACGCAAAATAAAACCGCTGCACATCAAACAGCGAATTTTATTAAAACCAATTTGAAGTGGGAATAGTAAGGAAAAGTATTGAATTTTGAGGCTCCAGCATTCTGGATCAATTCCTCTCTAGTTTTCACAATAGATTAACAATATCCGATCCTATGCCTCGAGGCCTAGTTTTTGTGTGATCAACAATAGAGCGATAAAAACATCCGTTCACTCCATTTTTCCGAGAAAGTAACAAATTTGTTTCATAACCTCTATCAATCAGTCATGACATACCATTAATTATCACCTATTCTAATTATGGAATTCTTCTAACAGAAAACAGAAAAGAAAAAATAATAAGTAATCACATCCAGTTCAGTTAATCTTGCTAACTCTTGGTACGTTTAATTTCCGTTTTCTCTTCGTTTTTTAAATTGAAATCACAAATCTTCCTACAAGTAATTTCTCTACCATGATTCTCCACCTTGTACTAATTTAATCATGTACATTTATGAATTAATTTATGAAATAAATCCACAACCTTATAAGCACTTATGATATAAAGAGGATATATCATTAAATATTGCAAAAAATTCTTTTAATTTTATGTGGGCCAATGGTACATACTTACACGAGGTTTTTTTTTCACAACATGCTGTCGGCGACAAGAGGAAGAGATGCAAAAAATTCGGGGATATGGAAAGAACTTTCACCTGCCGTGTTTCGTGAGGCCCTACATTTATTTTCCACACTTACGCAAAGAATATGTCAGCAACAGACTATTTTGGAGCCATCAAGAAAAAATTTAGAAGAATGTTTATCAAAGGTACACTTTGACGCAAGAGATACCACGTGCCGCTGACGACTGACCGTGGTCCACCGCAAGGTGTCAGGCAGAGGACCAGGAAAAAAGCCACTACGTAAAAGCCTATCGTAACACGAGAAAAAGAAATAAACGCCGTAGCTTCCGAATACTAAATAATTCTATTACTCGTAATTTAACATTGGGAAATAAATAACTAAGTCATATTTTCTCACTCTATTATTTCGAGCGACCCATGTTTCAGCTCATTACGCTATTTTTAATGAGTGCCACCTTGAGCTGAAACCTAGGTCGGTCGAATTAGAAAGAGTACGAAATAAGACCTAGTTATTATATGATGTTAAATGTAAACAATTTCCACGAAATTACGCTGGAAACAGCATCTATTATTACGTATGTGGATATTTTATATCTTTATAAGGTTATTACTTTCACTATAAAAGTTACATAAATTAAGCTTTAAATTAAGCATAAATTAAGCATAAAATAAGCTTTTGTGTACCACAATATGAACAATTTTTACGACACTGGCAAAAGTTATCTCTTTTTAACTGAAAAGACATCATTATTGTAAAAATACCTTCACTGCAAATAATAACCACTGTAATCACTTCACTGCAAATAGTAATACTGTAATCACTTCACTGCAAAGGATACGTAGTCACGAATAATAGGTAACGATTTTCCACTCACGCGTGGGAAATGTAATAGAAAATGATTTAAAACGAATATGACGTAATGTGGCTGTACGTGTACAGGTGTACACTAGGGCGGATCGCAAAAATCGATTTTTTTCAAATCCATCTGGCCCAATGAAAAAAAGTTGTGGGACCGATCAAAAATAAGGCCTGAAAAATTTGAGACCTGTACGTGAACCCCTGACCCTCGCTCAAATGCAATTTAGGGGGGGAGGGTCAAAATTCGAAAAATATAATATTTTATGGTCATTCCCTATAGATTTGGCCGAGTTACTGCCCTCCTAGGGCAAACATTTCGTTCATTTTGACGTATCTGCCACCGTTTAGCCACAAAATGCCTACTTTGAGTCCGCGTCCGCGAAGAAAATATTCCAACGCCCACGCAGCGTCGCGGATACAAGAGCCGCAGGCCGATCCCCTCCCCTCCCCGATCGCTTCTACCCCTCCCACGCCTCCAATACAGCAAAATTCATCCCGCGCATGTTGTTAGGAGGTCGTTTATCTTTGATAATATAAATCAGAAGATGGTAGAAGGTAAAAAACGATGCGTAGTGAGATGACTTGTCCCGTATTTGGCGCCTCGTCGGCGTTAAACAAATCGATGTTACCAACTTTCAGAGAGGTGATGAAATATTTTTAGATCTGCGCACGCAGGAAAGGAGACTACGGTCTATGAAGACGCCTCTCGAGTGGCTATGAAGGTTTGGGAACTTAGGTTATGCACTTCTATTCCGGTATTGTCCGACAGCTGTGACTAAATGGATGAATAAGGGTGAAGGCCGCCGGCGTACCCTCCCCGCCCCCCTCTCGAACGCCCCAGATGCACCAAAATTCACACTAAGTGCGTCTTTCTTCGTTAGTCTTACTAATATTTGATGTATCAGCATCGTCCAGTGAGGAACAATCACGAAAGAATTACTCAATTACCTGCTTTCCAGTCTGTATTTCTTATGTAAGTGTCATTCCTCGTCTATTGCTGCTGTCAACAAAGTTTTGGTAAATTTATTCGCGAATCTCTCGTCCGTATGTATAATAAAAGGAATATTGAAATTCAAATTTGAACTTTCATCAATAGAGTTTTTAATTCCACTGCGCTAAGCTCAGATATAGCCGAAGGAACCGGAATCTCTCTAATATATCATCAGCGGGTAGTCCTTTACGACGATATTAAAGTCCAGCAATTAAAAAAATCTCGGATTGGTAGCCAAACGCATCCTTGAAGAAACGCAAATTGGGTCCCTAGATTACCCTCCCAACGTTTATGTCGCAAATCCAAGTCAACATAGTGCAATTAGCAAATAGACCACTATAAGGGATGAAATACGACTTGATGCTTTCCCGGTGAATGATGTGGGTAAACTCTTTTCGGGTTCAACAAAATTTATCCGTTAGGATGAGCCCCCAGTCGGAGCTTGAAATGTTGGCCATTATAGAAAAATTAACCCGGTGGGAATCCCGAGAAGAGTCTACCCACACTGCAAGGGGTGTTGGAATTATGCTTATAGCAATGGTATGATGCCTCCTTTTTGGGCGGTATTCGCCTGGTACCATCATAATCAAATCCTTTTTGATTCTGTGTATCTAATTTTCCGTCGGAAAGGAATCGATAATCGCAGATTTTATAACTTTTGCTAATCCTCCGACGGGGGAGGCAAACCTCCAAAAGTGGGACCCTGTTTCTTCAACTAACACCACACATTCCCCTCTAAACTTGTATTGATAAGTCCTCTTCCCTTTTTTCATCAGACAAGAGTATAGTCTTTCATTCCAATAAAATAAGGCCCTTTGATGACACCTCTCTTTTCTTATTCACAGTAATTAGAATCTTTTTCTGTCTACGTAAGTAATTCTGGTACACTAGCTTTGATATATCTTACGAAGTTATGACTTTTACGTCAGCTAAAGTTGCGGGAAAGGTCATTGCTGTTTCTTGGTTCTTGCGTATACCTCTATCACAGTTGGCAGACGCATTTTCCCCGAAGAAGTTCCAATTTGAGTTTATATTCCTTAATGTTTATTTCATGCGGAAAGTAGAGATACAAATCGGCTAATTTCTCGCCAGTTTAATTTTCTTCGGATGAATTGATGAAGAAAATATTTGATACTATTTTCCCGTAAGAGTTTTGACGATGATGACTCAAAGCTCTCCTACGATTCCCTTTTTTCCTCAGTTGTCGAGTTTCTTTAGGGTTCAATCCAGCAGCCACCATCTTTCTTTTCGTCAGATTATTTCTCAAAATATTTCTTCATTGGGGGAACCTTATGCTCCTCCATGCACTTAAAAAAATGCACGCAAAAATATCGCATAATTTAAAATGTTCCTTTAAAATTGTTTGAGTCTTACACTTCAATACGTAAAACCCTACTTTTGGCCTATTACGATTTTCCGTAAGTTTTAGTACTTCCTGTGGTACCGCTAAATCCATTTAGTTACATTCATAATGGAAGAGAAGCGTCACCATAGTTCGTACACCTTCATAGCCACTCGAGAGGCGTCTTCATAGACCGTAGTCTCCTTTCCTGCGTGCGCAGATCTAAAAATATTTCATCACTTCTCTGAAAGTTGGTAACATCGATTTGTTTAACGCCGACGAGGCGCCAAATACGGGACAAGTCATCTCACTACGCATCGTTTTTTACCTTCTACCATCTTCTGATTTATATTATCAAAGATAAACGACCTCCTAACAACATGCGCGGGATGAATTTTGCTGTATTGGAGGCGTGGGAGGGGTAGAAGCGATCGGGGAGGGGAGGGGATCGGCCTGCGGCTCTTGTATCCGCGACGCTGCGTGGGCGTTGGAATATTTTCTTCGCGGACGCGGACTCAAAGTAGGCATTTTGTGGCTAAACGGTGGCAGATACGTCAAAATGAACGAAATGTTTGCCCTAGAAGGGCAGTAACTCGGCCAAATCTATAGGGAATGACCATAAAATATTATATTTTTCGAATTTTGACCCTCCCCCCCTAAATTGCATTTGAGCGAGGGTCAGGGGTTCACGTACAGGTCTCAAATTTTTCAGGCCTTATTTTTGATCGGTCCCACAACTTTTTTTCATTGGGCCAGATGGATTTGAAAAAAATCGATTTTTGCGATCCGCCCTAGTGTACACTGTACACCAATGACAAAGGTTGAGATATTTTAACCGAAGCAATCGAACACATAAGTACCAAAACTGGACAAAACGAGGGCGAGCGTAGATAATTAATGCCGAAGAGACACTTTATTCTCGATTATCAATACTGAGAATACTTTGAAAAAAAAACATCTTTAGCAAATATTCCATAAGGTACCAAACAGGCGGACGTGGGGTGGAACAGGATAGATTTGGGGGAGTTAAAGGAGGATCTTCTCTCGCAAGAGGTTGAAGAAAAAGCCCTTGGAGTGAATAATTATGACAGGGTCGAAGATCAGATGGTTCGAAGGGATTTAGCAATCAACTTGGCGAATGATTTCTTCAAATTAATACAAAGAGCCCAGAAAGAAACAGGCAATCATTGGCATTTCACACAATAACTCAGCAATCTGCGGATAGAAATTTTTAAATAAGATATTTGAAGCATTATTATAGCGAAGAAATCGACAAGTTTCAGTTAATGTCCACGTATCAATTGTAGATGTATCAATGTATAAGTAGGTGTATCAATCAATTGTAAAAAATGTAGCAATTGCTTGACTCTGAGTCTATGGGTTCCACCTAACATGGTCACATGGAAGAATGGTTCACATTAAATTAGCAATATTAATGATCAAAACTTCCTGGAATTTAGGCAAAATGATACAAAAGTGTTTTGCCTACGTTTCGGTTTATTGGTAAACCATCCTCTAGGCTAATTTTTGCACAGGATTTTTTATTGATTTAAAACGAATTAATTGTGCAATAAACAATTCCGTGCAAAAATAAGCCCTGAAGATGGTTTGCAAATAAACCGAAACGTAGGCAAAACACTTTTGTATCATTTGGCCTAAACTCCGGGAACTTTTGATCATTAATAAATAGAAGTCAAGACAAGAAAAAAAAAATTAGCAATATTTGTGTAAAACTAAAAACTATATTTCGATTTCATTATTAAAATTGTTTTCTTTCTCGCCCTATTTACGGAAGTTGGTGAACGCTTGCACCAAGCGATAGCCATGCACATCATGGACTATTGCCTTTCTGGGCAAATTGTAACATAGTGCATTACAGATCCCATGATATTCATTTCTTAAACATTCCACCTAAAGCCCCCCAACCTTCGGCTCTGAAAATTCCCCCAACTTCCGTATGATCATCGGTGATCTACCAATGATTCATCCCCTCCCCACATCGCATTAGGAGTGTATAATTTCATGCAACCGACAATAGGGTGGTTTCCTATTATTTTTTTATTCGAAATCGAAAGATTATTACTCCTGGAGTACGCATTTCACGCTCTTAGATTTTTAAATGACGATATCTATTTTTCGCGATTTAATGAAAAGTGAAAATTTTCAAGCGCGCGAGAACGCGACGGCTAAGTATGAATGCTGGGAAAAGCCCGTGTGACGTCATTCTGGTTCCGGCTGCCACCGTGTGAGGTGACCTTGGGGCGAGGCTTTGAACGCCACTATGACGCTGGCCGCTAGCAGGTAGAAAGGTACCCAGCCAATGAGAATTATTATTACCCTATTATACGAAGGAAACTTTCCGACCTAAGGAAATTCTATTAGGTGATTATTAAGAAATGTTTCCCTGAGCTCTGTGCCTCATGCATGCATTGGTAATCTCAGACATGGTAAAATCCTATCTAATCGTATAGAAACTAGGTCCCTGTGATGTCACGTGAAGTGCATCGCATGGGCGTCAATCTGGTCTTTTTCAAATGAGGTTAAAATTGACCATTAACATTCGTCTAAACTGGGATTTCTTAAGCCAAATAATTTTGATATTATAAATACACTAATGGTGGGTAACGAATCGCAATCAATGCCTTTCGTTTTCTCTGATGAAGGAAACTACCCTAATAATTAATTAGTCAAATAATTCCATCTATTTTTCACATATTTTACGCCTTAAAATTCCGTGGTAAAGGAATACGGTGAAACTAGCACTTGCAGAAGTGGTACTGTATTTATCTACAACTCAAACCACTCAGCAAAATTGAGTAAATTGTTTCAAGACAAAGTAATCGTCCGGGGTGCTACGAGCACTCTAAGCAAGACCGGACGACGCGAGGCTTCCTCTCATCTAGCGCCGTTGAAACTTTTAGGAGAAAATGAATTGTTGAGAGATCCAGGAATTCCAAGAGCCTTGGCGGTGGTCTTTAAGCTTCCAGCCCGGACAAACCAAGGTTACTCGACCCCCATGAGATTCCGGAATGAAGTTATTCTCCAGCGAAAAATTTCGCGGCCCCTTTATTTTTAGAGGTTCGTAAGAATGTTTTCATTCCACCGACACGATATAAATAACTTCGGTCAAACGGGGTGCGAGGATGGTGGGGAGGTAGAGGGATGAAGAGGGAGAGAATTTGGGGAATTTCCTTTGGCAAACACAAAAAACGTTGAAAAATAATTGCACCGGGAGACCCACGAAAATCTCCAGCACATGCATGGCTGTGCGAAAAGAAATGAGAGAAAAAGAGGGAGAGAAAGAGAAAGAAAGAGTGAGAGAGGGTAGATAAAGAGTTGAATGAGAGAAAGCGCTGGACGACGAGTTGCTGGCAAAGAACTAGCAGAGCGGCATTAAAGAACTGTACAAAGAGGAGGCGACACACTCAAAATTAGACCAGAAGCATACGTATGAACACGGCTGGAAACAAGCCCTGCACGTGTGCATGACGTAAAGAGTCAAGGCGAAAGGGTGTGAGTGATTATGCCAGAGCCCGAGATAAAAAAGAAGGGGTATGTATGTATCTGACCAGGGTACGAGATAAAAAAGAAGATGACGAAGAGGGGGAGAGGAGTATCTTCCGAGTGACTATAACAACGAGTGTGTCGAAAAAGGGTATCGGGCCAAATCCGACAAAGGGGACATCAAAAAAGGGAAGGCTAAAAAGGATGGGGAATGTTGTGAAGCGAGATATGAGTGGACGTCATGAGAGGATGGCTGCTGAACGAAAAAAAGCTGTCTGGGCCTTTGAAAAAGGTGCACTATTATGAAACACCGAATATGTTATATACGACGCAGGAACACAACGAGCCAAGTTCAATTCCAATGAGTTTCAATTCGAAGATTGGTTTACTAGGCAACGTACACATCCGGCCAGATACTTTTATCACTGACAGACTACATACTGTTGGCAGATTACTGACTGGCCAGCTATTTTTTTCGGTGTACCTGAATAGTTTTTGGTATTTCCGGCTGTCGAAAATTACAATTTCAACAGGAGAGACTAGATTTCGCCCGAATTACTCCCACAATATGACCCTATTAGAGCAAAAATAAAGACAACATATCTACTTATACTAGCGGTAGATAAGTTCTGTGCTTCAGTGAATATCTGCCTCGATTAATTCAGCGTCCTAAAATCAAAAGAAGGTCATGTGAAAAGAACGCCATGAGTAATCATTGAGGTACAGATAACTCAAAACTAAAATCGAAATACAGATATCCAGATGAATTGTTATCATAAGCAGAATCAGGTTAACAATATCTAGTTACATTTTCATGCCAAATTATTATTTAATTCTCCATTGAAAATAAGGTTTCACATTCAAAATATCACAGACTTTATGTAGCTTAGATATGACGGCCGACGATGTAATTAATACCCAATTTATAATTGTGTAAAAGAAAAGATTTCTGTAAAATATTGATAATTTTCAAAGCCAGAATCACTTGTGTAAAAGCAATACAATCAGAAGTCATCATTTTCTTTAAGTTCAGATAGTTTTTGAGGAACTTTAATAGGAGAATGAAATCTCTAGCTTAACTTTAATAAGTTATCTTGATTTTTGATCAATTTTATATTCAAGTATTTCATATGGTATGCTGACTATGATGAGGTAAATATTTTTCCAGCAGCTTTAGTTCATTACTTTTTTCATATTGGTGCAGAGAGAACGGGCACGGCATCAAGAGTTTTTCTTGATTCTACTTTTAATATTTCCGAAATAAGATTCATATACTACGTAGGGAACAAAATTTTCACATTCAGTAGCTCTTTTAGAGTGACCAAAACCGCTGTTACAGCCTATATAACTTGAACAGGTACTATAATAAAATCACAAATGCTATACTTTACTTGATTAGATATGATAAGAATTTTTGGCATTTTTGGACATTGGCATTTTTGGCATGATCGTAAGAGTATGCACTGTGATAACTCGGAATTTCTGGCGTGGGTATTCCGTTGCGCGGATGTGATAACAGTCCAGAACTTTAACTGTCAGAATGAAGAGCTCAGGGAGGTCAGTTGACTGACAGGCGGTTTTCCAGGCCCAAATCCGAGAGATGCTTCTGTGTGCTCCTAGTTGTACTCAAAGCTCATTTTCAGGGAAACAGGAATTTCTCGGCAACCGCACCGCACCCCATGAAGAGAAAGTGCGCCTCATCAACTGAAACATGGGAATTCGGCAGGCCCCAAGCGTCAATAAACCCAACATTGGATACTTTACGCAACGTAAACAAAATTGTGGGCATTTAAATAACAGCGATTCTCTGGTAAAAAATAATTCCATCTCAAAATCATTGGAAGGATGAAAATGCTGACAAAATATCGGTCGTGCAAGCGTTTTACCATCGCCGAGTACCCAAAGGGCGTTCGATTTATATATTTTGGAATTGTATAGAAAAAACTTACCCTAAAAACGAAAGGCGTAATAGCAATTTTTCACACCGTTACCGTTTCCAAGAACGAAACTTACAATGACACAAGTTTTAGATCTTAAATTGCGGTCGCTTGGGTAATGAGTAATTTTTTCATCCAAAAATCAATGCCAGGTACCACAAAAAGTCGACGGGTATAAAATAAAATTTCACGGAAGTTAATTCTCGTGTCAACGTCATGCGAGTGCAGAAAATAAAACAAAAGCTTAACGATATAAAATAACGATAGAAATGCCATTAAAATACGCCTATAACTATTTTCTGAATTTACTCTAATTTCATTTATCAATAAACTACGTTGATTGCAGTATATTTTTGAAGAAATACATGAATGCGTTTAAATTGCAAAAGCTGAAAAATTGCAGTGATTCTTTCAGTGAAAAAATCTAGAAACCGTTGACCAACAGTCAATAAATACACTAACGTAGCATCGCATTCAACTAAGCAGCAGTTATACACAAAATTAAACAAGCCGGCTTGAGAAGGAAAGCGCGAACAGAAAGTGATATTAAGGTATGTTCAACTACTACCAACGCGGAAGCATAGAAACTTATTCTTTGTATCAATATATCCGTCTTAGGTATACCCACGCAGGACAAAATAAAAAAAACCAACTCATAAAATTGACAGAACCCGTCCGATGATGATACGTGTTCGACGAAGCTGACGATATTTGATGAGTTATTAAGGGCGGAGGGCAAGACGCCAGGACGTAAGACAAAGCGGCTCTTCTCTCGCTACCGGCGCCAATAACTTCCTCCTCCCACAAAGGGCCGATCCCTCTTACACCATCTTATCCAAAAAGAGCAATAACGCGGCTCAAAATACGATGTAAAGTTTCCAGAGAAGAGCCTAAAGAGGATACCGCCATATTCCAGAAGAAAATAATGCTTTAAGAGAGAACGAACGCAATAAGCGGTCCCAAGAATGAATACTTTTGGCTTTGCGCGATGTTGTAATGAAATTGCATGTACTAGATGTATCGCCGAATCATTGAACTCTCTCCAAGGGTCGAAATTACGTTTCTCCTACGAAAGTCTATACTTAAAATGGGTGAACCATTGTGACGAATCATTATTCTCATGAATTTTGTTTCCTTGGCATTTCATGTTTCATAAGAAATACGATTTTCCACCTTTTGTATTCATGAGATAAACTCACTCGGGTCTATTCAAGGCTAAGATCAAGGAAAGCCAATGGAATAATCATATCTGAATTCCAACAAAGCACAAAGCGCTCAACGATCTAAAAAATCAAAGAAAAGCAGCATCATTCTCATATCGCCACTCAACAGTTTAATCACAGACAGTTCGGTTCATAGGGAAACGTTATTTGGGCGAAAAATAGAGGACCCTATCCCTCAGGCGAAGAATGGCAGAGTGGATGGATGAAAATCTTGGGATAAGATGACGCACGCTTCTTAAGCATGTCCATTAAGGAGCACCTTTCCCAGCTATGACACTATATTAGAGGAACTAAGAGGAACATCCACCAATCTGAAGTCGATTTTTCAAGAGCAACAAATTTAACCATCGCTAAAGATAAATTTGAAAGGACTTAAGGAGAATAGAAATTGGAATCGCAGGGAGATTTGTACAAGATATATTAAGGCATGAACAGATAAAAGATAACCTGATAATTCCCTTGTATTATGTATTTCCTACTATATTTTTATAACTAGGTATCCATCAACATTTTCAATTAAGGATGCTACACAGGAATAATTTTTATAACATATTCCGAACTATATAATCTATTTAGCTTGGAAATTATTTGTGAACTTCGTAGCGGCTCACAAAAATCAGGCTTGAACACAATAGTTCATAACACTCTTACGGAGGCAAATGTAATTCTTTCAGTATTCTGACGATTTCTTTCCTTTGTAAAGCTGACCTAAAAGGGAGGAGGGGAGGAGCTCATACGTTTTAAAAACATGCGTGAAATGAAACCCAGCAACAAAATTACGAAAACAGAAATCCACTGAAAAAAAAGAATTAAGGGACAACAAAATTATCAAAGTCGCTGTCCCTTATCTAAATGTATACGTTTTCCGAAAAAAAAAATCGAAAATTGTACAAACATTTTCCCACTAGTAGCCAAAATAGTGACTCGCTAACAATAGACTACTGTTGTAAATTTATTTCAGAAACGGTTTCAACAGAAGCAAAGCAAAAACTATATCAAATAAACTTGAAAACATATGTTAATGCACTCAAAACATTGAAGTCATATTCGCTTAGTGCGCTCGCAAAAAAAACGTATCTCGGCACATCTAAACCGTTCTCTCACGGGTGGGCGTCGCTGGACCTATTTCAGGGAAATTAAAAATTTGCGAGCGGCTCGAAAAAAAATATATATACGCCTTTCATCCCTCCTCCCCCCGCGAAAGTTTCATTTGGAGGGGTGAGAACTAAAAACCCATGCACAGTCACGTTTCCCCGCTTGGCGACGATGCGTGGGACGCCGGTCCATGAAAATGCAAAGCCAAGCGGAAAAGGAGGACGAGATGAATATTAGTGCGGAGGGGAAAGGAAAAAAAACGTGGAGGGGGAGAAAGACGGGAGGGGACTGTGGCATAGCCAGGAATTTCGTTGTGGGGGGTCGGGAGAAGGTCCAAAACCAGGAGGGCCCGGTGGTAAATTTTTGAAAAACAGGGAAATAAGTGCATAGATGGTTTTTAAATACTTTTAACACCTTTTATAATCGAAAAAACTTCATTTTCAAATTAATAATTACTAAATTCATGATTTTTCAATATTTTATTTTCCTTTATGATTAAGCAAAGTATTTGTGTTATTATATTTCGGGGGGGGGGGGGGGTGGGTGGAAGTGTCCGGACCCCTTCAACCCTCCCCCTTTGTTAAGCCTCGGGGAAGGGATGGGTGTCTAAAATACATACCACGCTCAAAAAATGAAACTATCTAGACTTACTCTATTGCAATTGCATTTGGGAGACTTACCTGAAGGCACTAAAAATGAAAATATATGACATACGTTCATGATCTCCAAATCTCATTTATTTATTTATTTATTGTGTTTAACGTAGGTCCAACATATAAATAAAATTACAGGAATGGTTATAACAGAAATAAATACAAATTCTACATGATACAGTCAGACTGGTCTTGTAAGTACCTTATAGTGATTTTAAAGTTCATTTTGTACAAAATTTCCTTCACTGAGTAAAATTTCTTTCGATGCTCAAATCAATTCGGATTGCTGCATGGTACCTTAAGGTATATAAAAGGAATTACAAATTCTATTTAAAGGGGCATTTTTACAATAGTCACTTTTAATATTCATACATATTCTACTAGTCAGATTTATATATCGTACACTGTCACCCGCTCGATTTCCCAGAGACTATTAGGTTAATTTGTGATGATATATCTCTTATTGTACCTACCGTGGGAAAAAGAACACTAAAAAAATAAATTGTAATAAAATTAAGTCAATGACAATTGGCCACCCTAGGGTTATTTTTAGACTAAATACTGCCGATATGGCATTGATTGCAGTCCAGGAAATTTATGTATATAACTTCAATGCAGCTTAAAACTAAGGGGTTATCTTCAGCAATACTCTGTCCGTTAAATATTGCATTATTACGTTTTTAAAATTAAGTTAACGCTACTTTCCATCAATTTACCTCCATTAAAATCTATTTCCTATCCATGAGAAATCTGTATTAAGAGATTAAACTGATTGCTGAGCTGTAAACTGTTTATAAATAATTTTCAAATCGGATGTAATAATCCATGAACAATGAATTATATTATAGCATGCATACTTCCCAGAAGCATTTTTTGTAGTTGCAAGGACCCACACGTAAAACTTAATCGGCAACAGAACAAAAGTACACGAATGAGGATGGAAGGAATATATTCAAATCGGTAAGACATTAATAAATCACATTTACTGCCTACGTGAGCTTCTTTCAAAGTCTATGGCTAAGAAACAAGCTTCCGGCATGGAATACCATCAGTTTATGTCGGAATGTCGCCGAAATATTTCTGGGGAAGAACCGCTATAAAATGCACGGAAGTTCGAGGATAGTAATTAATCTTAAGGCCATCGCACCATGAGATAAACCAGCAATAAAGATAATCAATTCTAAAAATAAGGAAAATTTTTAAAATGCCAACAATATAATTCATCGGAAATTTCACGAAGAATGACAAACTGTTGAGGATCACTTACACTTATTCGAAAACCATGATCCTTTTGCGACCACTTTCATCCCTCCCACTGATAATTAACTGGCTTCCATACTTGTGGGAAATAAATACATAACAATTCATTGCGAATGAATTGTAGCACTTTACTACAGAAACAGAGACGATTAAATGTAGGCAGAAACTGTATTCTTCCGAGGAAAGTCGAGATGATGATATGGAAAGGAGAAGGGGACGAGTGAGGACTGACAAACGTGGGGGTGTACAGGATTAAGATCTAGATAGGGATGCCGCAGGATGAGTGGGCGAGCTGCTCCCAGATAGAGGCGTGTTTGCCGTGGCTCACATCCAGGGGAGATTGAGAGGCTCAGGATGGGGAAGATGGCCGGAAGAGTGATGGGGAGGCTTCAGCAAATGCACCTCGGTCTGGAGAGAGACCTCAGAGGAGATGAAGAAAAACCACAATCCCAAATCATAATCGTAAACAAAGCTATGGGTTCGGGATTGTTTAGAATGATTCGCAATGTTTGAGCACTTGCACTCTGCATACCGAATCCCGTAAAAGATGGTCCAGCTATGACTTTAAATTGTCAAACGCCCCAAAAGATTGAGATGCGGAAGTAAAACTACATTACTACATTGTTATTACTGTAAATTGTTGCATTACTGTTGATTGTGCTACATTACCACAGGATTCCCTCGAAATTTCATGCAAATATCCCACGGGTTCACGAAGACTAATCTCAATACCAGGAAGAGCACCAGATGTCTAAAGAACATTAAAGTTCGTTGATTCCCACGCTGGTTCAGTGAACAATATTCACTCACCAATTATTCAATAGGCGTTAGATAAAATCTCCTTTGATCCTCCTGGAACAATTTTCGTTTTTGTGACTGAATGGTACTTTTTGACACTATTTTATAAAGCAAGTTCATATAATAACTGAAAACGGGAATGCTTTGGAGACAATTATTTCGAAGGATATGTGAACAGATTATTATTGCAATTGAATAGCATAAATTTTCAACGTTTCACCAAATGGTTTGGTTTCGAATATAGGATAAAAATTCCATTCACGATGATAATGAAAATAATCTAACTTGCAGAAAGACGATAAAGCACTTTGTTTTATTAAACGGCGTATTCATAAATTGGCATTTTTTCCAATATATATATATATATATGGTGCAGTACAAACATGAGATATGTCATTTATCTTGACTGGAATCATGAATGAGAGCTACGGAAAGACAGGAAACATATATTATACGTCACAGCGACAATTAAATAAGTGAAGGGCTCACAACAAATAAATTTTGTCTCATGAAAAATTCTAACAGGTATATCATTCCCATTAATACATAGATTAAGAATTTGGACGCTGAATATACATTACCCAAAGATTTTAAACATTATTCCTTCGAACTTTCTGTAACCGCGATGGTGAAGACTCGCATTATCATTTTTTCATTAAAAAATAATATGAAACAATAAAGACTGTAAAGTTCACAGCGCATTCTGCATCAACTATCGGAAAGGTGAAAAACAATATTCACCTTCTGGTTAGTAAAAGGGAATTCGAGAGAAACCAGACGACCAAGGTATAGTCTATTAAAGCGTGGCTCATGCGCAGCCTAGGGCACTATCTGGCTGATGTTGTACTAAACCTAGAAACGCTTCACCGAATCTACGACATTACGCTATACTGTATTCCCGTAATTCGAGAGCCAGTTTTTGATATGGGAAATTCCCAAGGCCCTACACTATGAGATATGCATAAAATATATGCTAAATATAATACACAAGATATATGCTACATTTATTTCTCTTGTAAAAATAGGCACTCAAATTATTTAATTCATAAAGCCTCCAGACTTTAATGCTTGCATGAAAAATACTTTTAAAAATTTGAATTAAAAAAGCGGCGTGTAAGACATACTTGAAGGCCATTATTTTCCGAAAACGAGGCATGTAATATGCTGCTACTTAAGGCGAAAAGTGAAGATAACCCATGGCAATAAAAAGAAAACTGCTGAGGCCAGATGATCGATCTTGAATCCCTTCATAGCTGGGTTAAAGCCTTTAGTGGTGATCATAAACATGATTTCATGATCCCTTCACCTTTCGTGAAAATATCTTTAATATGAATCATTATCCCGTATCAAAGAGTTATCTTGTCTGCCCAATGAGCAACCTCATACTACCCTCACGGCTTAAACTTGCACTGTTCGACTGGCCTTTTTGCGATTTGAAGTAAGCGGATAAGTGAGCGATTAGGAGCCAGAGCTCAAACTGGGATGTTAGATATCACAAAGAATATTATCGCGCGCCCCACACCATAGATTTGCTTTTGTAAAGGCACACTTTACCATTATGTCCGGCCGGCCTCCCCTTATCGATTTGATATTTTACAGGACCACAGAGAACTGCCTCTCTTCAATTAAAATATAGCTTTTGGCACATTCATTAATAAAATTAATATTATTTTAAATGAGGATATAATTTTAGGAACAGTTGCTAATTACAAAAGACGACATGAAGCTTAATAAGTTGATTCAACAGCATTTATACAGTACGTAAGGTTGTGTGTGTGTGTAAAACTTGTGAACTAATGCTACACACCTAACAACCCTTCATCTTTTTCCTTTAGCTATATTTCATATTTTTTGTGACTATCATTGCCTTTTAATTAAAGGATGCTCCACAATGGTGTTAACGCCTGCGGAATTCTAAAACTCCTTCAGATTTTGTAACCAAGTTGTGAATTTTAGACATTTGGAGTAATAATTTTACTATATATTATCACTGCAGCACATAAAGAATAGTTAGATGAAGTATTAAATGTTGAAATCGATAATTTATCCGAAAACCTCAAAACGAAAATGGACTATTCGAGGTCCTCAGTCACCACCGGCATAGCAGTACAGCTAAGCAAACGATAAAGCCAGAAAGCGAAAAGGAAGTAGTCAAGCACACAATAGCACGGCGGCAATGAGAAAAAGGCACAAGTAGAGGGAGAGAGATTTGAGGAGAAATTCCCACATGGGATGTGAATGGAGGAAGAGATATCCAGGGGGAGCGGTCGTGGGGGAAAAAAATATATATATATAGCACGAGGCTTTCCTTTTGAAATAGGTTACGGGAGTGAGGGTATGCGAGCAGAGGATGGCTGGGATGAGCTGGAGGAGATGGATTTTGCCTGCCCAACCCCTTCACATAATTCGTGATGCAAACAGGCATGCGCGGTGGCGTAAGGGGTGGCGTCCCCATGGCGCCTTCTGCACAACCCACCCCTTCTCTCTCTCTTTTTAAACCACCGGTCCAGGGATGACGTCACGAAGTCGGATTTCCCGGAGTCGTGACGTAAGAGGACACACTCGGCTGGACGCCATCGGAGTTGAGAGACATTTGTTCTCGTTTTTTTTTTCCATTACATCCCTTACCGTATTCCGTCGACCGGAGAGGTGGATGGGTTTCCAGTCACTCCCCCGAATTGCGACAGTGTTTTTTTCTTCCTTCACGGTAAAATCACGTGCACAACAAATCATCTCTCACCTCTCCACACAGAGTCACTGCTGCATTTTTTTTACTCAATTCAAACTTGGCCACATCCGAAGTTCTTCAATTTCCTTACGACCTTACCAATGTTTCCCATCCACCCACGCTCCCCTCACCAGAAACAATCAATTGTCCCTCCGACAAGGTCATTTTCAAGTTTTCCGCACGGGAAAAATAAGGGACTCAAGATTATAGAATCGATTCGTTGCAAATAATTTTCTGCATCACAAATTTTGGTTCAGTTTTCCATAATAAGTGACGTGCTTTCGAAAAGTTTCGAATCCACATAACTTTATTCCATATGTTGCAATAACTGGTATACAACGGAAATTTTGGTAATGCATGGTTATATTCCGACAGAAGGAGCAGAAATTATATGAATAACGATGATCCACACGCTTGCAAACCACCAGTTTCGACCACTACGATTGAGGAACAAGCTGTTTTCATCCATGGAAACCAACCTCTTTCTCAAGGTTTTAAGCATAAAATATTTCAAAACTTGTCACCCAATATTATTTCAGAACATAATACGAACAAATGCAGACGAAAACTCAAGTCATGAGTGAAATATTTTTTCGAGAATTTGCTCAAACGAAATTGTACACAGTAGCATTTAGGAAGTAAAAAATTTTAACCAACACGAAAAGTAGATATTTATTAGTCTTCTGTCATTTTCTTTAACTTAAAAGTTTTTTACATCTGCAATTATAGTAATGCCAGAAACACAAAAGTGGCAGTATGCTTTGCGTGGTCTCACAAACAGAATTATATAAGCAAGAATAATGCGGTTTCGACGAGTTTATTATTTCGCGCTGGTGGAAATTGGTTGATTTTCTTCAACGGCAACAATGATTGTGCAGATGAGAGCAGGCTTAGCAGTATCTTGAGAGTACTCAGTCGGGATTTTATATAGTGGACAAGAAAATGTTTAAGTCTGCAAGCAAACCGTTTCCGGTCTGCTCCATCTCACAATGGCCTTGATGCACAGCAAACGATGAGTTCTTTCAGTTCGAGACAATCGCCGTACTATACTCGTCTGCGTGGACCGGCGGCGACGGGAAGAGCAGAAATAAAAAGCACTTTTATTGCTGCCCGCTCTCCAAAATCCCTCGTGGTGTATACGGAGAGGGTAGCGCTGCATCGAAGTCTCAAGATGCCATTAAACATGCATATAAAATCATAGAGTTCATTTCTACAAGAGATACAAAATACTGAAATGAATTCATTTACCATAATATTAAAAAGTCATGCTAAATGGCTAATGAATGAAGATAAGTGGACATTTGAAATGACATTGGGCTCTTAAAAAAGCGATTAAATAAAACTCCTAAAAAGCACACGGCTAGTTATGAGATGCCCTCCGAAAGACACCGTTTTCGATGCAAATAAAAATGTTTAAATAACTATAATTTTGTTAGGTCGCTCCATGGTTAGTTTAATCGAAACCATTACTAATATTTTTAACCATTAATATCGTAAAATTGATAGCAGGTTTGCGAAACAAAAGTGGAAAACTTAATTTCGAGAATGGCATACATAAATAACTATTTTCCCTGATAGGCGGATCATGGGCCAACAAATTTATGGTTAGGTGGGCTACTGTTTCAAAATTTTGTTTCGAAGAGACTTTGCATATGGAAATGGTTTTCATTTCACCATTTCACATGAGATAGAACCAGAAACGATGGTAGAAAGTCGACACTGTGGGAAACGGGACCGGATCGTATGTGGGCACTGCATCAGGGGGAGAAATCAACTCTGCTGTAAATCACCGGTGGACGTTTTCCAAAGCAATCCATGAAAAATTTATTTATGTAAAGTTAAATAGACAGGTACAAAAACGTGCAACAAACACATGATTTGCTGCGGTAGTAGGGGATTTTTGGGATTGCCGCGGAAGTCAATTTTTGGGATTGCCGCGGGAGTCAAGATTTGTTACGGCGGACAGAATGAATATTTTTTTAGTTAGGCTAATTTTCGATACACGAACAACTTTGACTATCGACATAAGTAGAACATTGTTGACGACTCCCAACGGAAATCTACTATATCTAACCTGTATCACGATCACCTATGAAGAAGCATAGAGCATTTAAATGAAGCCATCTGTAGGCACAAATATCAGCACGCATATGAAAAGAAGATTGACACATCAGAATCAGTGTTAATCTGGGATATGAATACCCTGAAAATTATGAATATCAACCAGGATCAACATTTAGCCATCAGCTACCTATCTATAAAAGAAAAACTAAAAATCCAGTAAATCACCCTTTCGTTGCGAAGACAAAGCGGATATCAGCGACAGTAATACACGTGATATTAAGAATCTTCTGATATATCTTCCATCACAAAAGGCTGCACAGGAAGCCAGAATGGTTTTGGGAGAGGTCAGGAAAACTGGTTCAGACAAAATCGTCAGCTAAGCTGTCTGATTTCTCGCAAATGATTCCAATCACCCTGAAAAAATAATATTTTTAATACTTTGTTGAATTGATAATACACTTTCCTGCGGCAGCCATGAAAAATACTTCAATTTAATTAGGCGAACTTACAAATAACCTAGCTGAAATGGTAAGCGGTTTGTTGATTACCTTAATTTTATGAATGAACTATAAGAATAAACTTTGCAAGGTATACAGAAATAAGATATACCTAATAGTGAACCTTACAAATTTTATTCTTTTATTTTCCACAATGGAAATGTTTCACACGATTAATACTACAGTTATAAATTATAAGTTAATTAGTTATAACTTAAGCTAATTAAAAGTGTATTTAACATGCCATGCTTCAAAATGAATTTCCCCAATGCTTCATGTTAAAAACTCTTTATGATTTAATTAGCGAATTTAGATGCTTCATCTTTCTCCCACGTTTTCAAAGCGAAAAGATACGGAACGAAGGAAAAAATAAAATAGATACCTACACTAAAAATCTCTCAAAAAATATTCTTGCAATATCGATCGTTTAGAAGTACCTTCTTCCTAATTACTCAACCATCGCCAGTTTTTTGAATGTGATAATTTCTTCCTCCCACCCCAATCCAACATATCTCCAGCCACAGTAAAATATTGTCTCCATATTGTTCTACCATCGCCTCCGCCCAACCGCATTCAAGAGTCAACCCTTACCGCAATACCAACGACAAATAAAATCCATATATTACAAAAGAATAAAAAAACATCAATTAGTTAACACATACACGTTACCCTTACTTCACTTCCAGAAATGCTGGCCGCTAAGCCGATATTTCCGGACTTTTATAGATTTCAAGAAAATTTCCGTCACGATCTTAAAGAAAAAATTAACCCATATTATAAATTGAATATTTAGACCATAAGTTGTTGGTGCGTCTTACTCAGGATACTGAAATAAACCTAAATACTTGAAATACTAAAAGAGCTAATCCCCGAAATAAACTAAAGGATACAAAAAAACCTAATCCCAGAAATGTTAAGCATTCAATGTATTTCCAGAAGAGCACGACAACGCACCTAAAAAATATTCAAAAATTCCACTCAATTACATAAAAATTAAACAAAGAGTCCAAAAACACAACAAGGAATTTCCACAATAGAGGAATAAAAAATGCTCCAAAAATAACGGTGACGAAGTAATTAACTTTTCATACGACAAGTGAGACTTCATTTCCATGGAATACTGAGGCGCGGAACGAAGAGACGAGAACGCGTGCGGAAATTTAAGATGCAGGAGAAGAGAGTGAGAACATTTAAAATTACCTCGATGGTCGACTTTCTTAATTCTGGGTTAAATTACTCGGAAAAAATTAGCTGACAAATGTCAAATGGAAGGATATGCTTAACTTTTTTGAGACTGCACTCGCACCTCGGAACATGACGGGGAAAAATTGAATTTCCATTTTTTTCATCGCCCAGGCGGGAATTTCCATTAAAACTACTTGCCCGTCACCTCCTCACTGCCTCAATTTTCGGAAGCATTCCGCGCTAGAAATTTTTTCCACCTGTACTCCACGCTTAACTATCTCATCATCTTTTTTCTTCCTTATTTCGGAACCGCATATCTCTATTGCATTTTCTCGCAAAATTGGCTCTCTTTAAAATAAGCATAGTTTTTATTTTAGGAAATCACAAAATCTTCTTTTGAAGTGTTAAAAAAAAAACAATCAATTGTGATTTGATCTTTTGAAGGGATTAATGAAGGATGATGAATACAATTTCGTATTCCAAAGGAAACCATACCATCATAATCAAATTCGGTCTCACTAGAAATAAATTGCCACTATTTAATGCCGCCAGAGCAGTGATAGTGCAGGACGACTATGATTATGGGATAGTCGGCAATAAGTAAAGCGAAGAAATTGAACGCACCTACGTAGATTTGGGAAAACACCTAAGCTGTATGGTTTATAAAGGGATTAAAGACTCATGAATAATATAGAATAAAACTGACACTGATATAATAGAGAATTTACTAACCATCCAGGTATATTTAAGATCATTATTACTTAAAAATAATATCGAATAGGTACGAGTTATGAGAATTTCCAAAGAAGGCAACTGAGATTCAGCATGAAAAATATGGACAATAAACTAAAAAAAATTTTGAAAAAAACCATCACGCTCTTAGAGTCACTATTACCATATAAACTCTAGATTGAACAAATTTAACCAGAATTTAAGGAGTTAAGCATTCTGAATATTCAGCATTAAAATTCGAACCTAAGGCCCATAGCTGGGAAATAATGCAAAAATGTGAGTAGAGGTTCAACTACTTCTACTGATAAATTATTTGAACAGTAAACCAAGCCATAAATAAATAAAAGCCATAAAAATTCCACAATTCTGACAAATATTTTTACCACCGAATGTAACGCAATGTAAAAGAGTGATAGAATGCATCGATTCTTTGAGCTCTATTCAAGTTTTGAGATAAAAAGGAGAAATCAAAATTCTTCTTGAAAACTTTATAAGAAAATAGGACAACTAATTCGACCTCATCATAAGACATTGGGAAGGTACCGCTTGAGGTAAATGAATTATGTGATGAATGACTGAAAGCCATAAAAACTATGTAAAAGGCAAAAGACAAGCTGACGGGAGGATTTTGGGGGTAGAGCTGCACTAAACCAAATTGCGGGATTTTTGACTTTTGAATATGATATGATGGAAATATAAAATTGTTGACACCGATTGAGTAGGAACTTAATAAGATTTTTAAAAAGATAAAGAAGTAAACTTGACTATTCAACCTGAACAATTGATAATGCTTAAACACCACTACACACATACTGCATATGCCATTTCTATTGAATATGATTTTAAAATTTCTTCCAAGATCTTCCAAGGAAGAGGTTTCAAGGAAGGGAGATATTAAATGGATTCAATGAATATCAAATCTCCAGGCGAGGTACCCGAATCGTTTCGTTCCTCTGTAAGATATTTCTTATTTCCCGGTAGCTGTAGGAGCTTCTCTCCGTGAAATCACCAATTTTCAAAGGCTTTGACGGAAGGAGGTAGTTAATTTGACCCACATCACTGGGAAGAAACATGAAGGTTACAAACGTGAAGGCAGACTCAATAATGTAATGTTTAATAATATTATGAAAGTACCGTTCAATTTTTGGGGAAATAAGCAGATGTCTACCAGCAAGTAAAATTTTAAATAATTTTTTTCCACACTTCCCTTTAGTCACGAGAATAAAAACGTTTTGAAAAGACATTATATAAGTTTCAGGTACGGTAGGTCACGGTAAGCTGGTATTGGAGGAAAAGTTAGTTACGATATTCACGGACTATAGAACAACAAAGACGTTCGTATAAACAATTTTCATGAGCGGTGTTGAGCATGCTTCATAAACCGAACAACAGCTCTCAATTAAGTTTTGACGTTACAAAAATGTGCTTCAAAAATAGTCATAGCGCAATGTTTCAAACTTGGCAGGTCTCAGAACAATGCCAAATTTATCACACTGGACAGTCGGCGATGAGCGGAAATTGCAGCATTCTCATGAAATTGCCCGCTTTGCATGCGTTTTTGGAAAATAAAGCAATGAAAGCATTTAACCGTTGAAAAATTTAAAGCATAGTAAAACCACAGAGTATTTATAGTGACAAAGAGTCCATAGTAGGGACTCAGTGGTAATACCTAAAATTTAGATAAAAGTGAGAGAAAGCATAAAATCATGAGGACATTACTTAAGCAACCTAAGTTCTGGGAATAATTACAGAGGATTTTGAAAGGATAAGGGTTCAGGAATTATTTCACTTTGCTATCGAAGGAAAATTATCATTAAAATTTTCATCATGCGGAGGTATAAGGTATACAAGTTAGCCAAATTGCTGTTGGTCAGCTCCATGTTTCAAATTGTAGCTTGAAAGTACACTGAAAACATTTATGTGTTGAAGATGGTGTCATTTCAACGATATTTGGGAATAAATAACATAAAATAACTAAGAAATGGTGGAATTGGTCCGAAAAAATGAATAAATACTAGTAAAAAATTATGGGTAGCAAAACCTAAGTATACGTAAGCGCATTTTACCGGAGTAAAAACACAAGTTGGTATGTGGCACGGCTTACACTACAGAAGGTTCTTGGTTTCCAGAATCAGAGTTATACAATATTTTTCCTTAATTTAGACGTGGGAAAAAATATCGGATTCTTCTATACAGATAGCGAATGTAAGTATGCCATAAATATAATGATGTTATAAATAATTATAATAAACTGGTATGCACGAAAAATCTCTATAAAATAAAATTTATAGGTGTTTATCTTCGTTCAAGTCAGCAAAAAAATATCAAGTTTATTTCTGATAATGATTCATGAGTGAATATTAGGTAAATAAATGTCGATTCACATCTTGATTCTACATGATTATCGTTAAGATATATCGTCAAATATCTCGGTGGCTTAAATAGCCGTCCATGGCACGCACGCTGAGTAAACCCATCCGATCATGAAAAACGAACGTCAAAGACGAAAATTGTGAACTAAAATACTTCGCGAAGTCAGATGAAACTAATACAGGAATAAAACTGGTATTGAAAGATACCTGCGTACATTTTTAAAGTAAATTGCGAAATCGTAAATCACAATGAAAAACGGGGATTAAAATTCCAACGACCGTTTCGAAGCAAATGATTTATACTGTGAATACATTTTCCACACTGCTGTCTAACAATGGCGACGGGTAATCTATGAGACAGCTTTTTTATAATGCACTATCAAGCTAAGAACCATACTTATAAAACGTTTATTCTTAGAAGACTCGGTTTTTGAAAGCTTTATTTTTCAAGAATTCTATTTAAATGACGTGATATATATAACAGGATCAAAGGAATTTTATTTACCAAATACTCAATTTGATGCTGCCAAAACTAAAAATGCTATTCCACTGTGTCTATCTATACCATTATGGAAATAAAAACAATAAAGTCGCAATATGTAATATTGCTTTTCAAGGAAGATTTCAACTTTTTAAATGATATAATTGTCACTAATATTCCATGATGACGTATTCATTTTGAATAAAATAAAATATATCCGGAATTTTTATGACAGCAAGAGAGTAAGGACAGAAAATTAAAAAAAAGATACATATGTTTTTAAATTTTCTGTCATTACTCTGGGCAGCATACTATAAGATCACAAGACAGAAAAAGACAAATTTTTACGTGCATCTAAAGTTTATCGCCCAGCTAAGCGACGCTCAATCCTAGAATGGGACGAAAACATGAATCAGAATTTAGAACCTGGAAAAATGCAACCAACCTTCGAGTTAATACACTGATAAAGAAAATGTATAGCAGTATAAATGATACAAATTATCTGCATGAAGAAATAACCTGATTCTACTGATTAAACCCTCTAAGCGAGGTATTGAAAAGATCATTTTTCACTTCTAATAGCTCCATTGATTTTCATAACCCTTTAAACCCCAACTTGGATTCTCGCGAAATCCACTTTAGAGGAGATTATCATTGAGATCCGCGGAACCCAACAACACTAAGTGTGACCCACAGATAATAGCGCACAGTGTGTTACCATTTCCTCTTCCGCGGTACGCGCCGGCAACTACAAAAGTCGGCGATAAATTATTTACGAGGTTTACCACTTTCAATTAAGTTTCATTATGTCGAAGAGTGAGCGAGAATTGTAAGCGTGAAACGATATGCTTCCGCTAAGGCACCCATTCTTCCTGTATACACACATCAATATATATCTCTCTTCGTAGATTAGGTGAGTCAATTCCTGCGTTGTTAGCACGTTGTTGTGTTATAAAGCACGTATGACAACGTGGCTGGGCAATAAATTTCAACCAGTGTCACCGTCGTATTAAACGCACCCCGATACCTTTGCCAATCCTATATTTCTTTTCCCGTCGATGATAGTTCCCGCGGTGGTCAATAATAAACGGTGCCACTCAACGGAAAATAATCTTCTTATGAACCTGTATAAAAGCGTAGGTGCTCCGTAAAACATAAAGGTCGATGGGTGAAAAAAGTGGGAGGCACTCTACAAATATTTTCGCAAGAGAGGGAAGTCAAGAGGATAGAGTCAACATATTGGCTCAAGAGAGAAATGAAGGTCTGGGGTTCGATCCTGAAAAATAGACATTTCTTCTTTAAACAAAAGCTCCCACATTCATTGGGTTTTGTGCAAATAACAATTCAGAGTTGGCTCTTATGCTAAAGAAGGTGAAGGATACATTAAGGTTCCGGTAAATCTTATATGGTGCTGAGTCTTTCTGCATTTTATGAACTATTTTGGACGCGTCAAACATTATTTTATCATACCTTTAGAATATTTTAGGCAAAATACACCCAATAATTAAAAGAGAATGACATTAGGACATGTGAAATACGAAAAAAATCAGCTATAATACGATATCAGTAGCATTTAGAAATAGCTGTGTCTCAATTATTTACTGATAGTTTTATAAAAAACTTACCAAAACAAATGATCTAAAGGCAATGATCGGAATAAATCATAAAATAACTGGAACTATATAATAATAAAATATTATTTGATGGATTATTTTCAGCATCAGTATTGAGAAAAAATTTAAATTACAAAGGAGAATGATTCACTCTTGGCAGGCAACGACGAAGGCGATTTACTCTCAATAAATGTATTCATATCTTATAATAAATCTATCTCACACGTCAAGAAATATTTCTTGGATACATAAAATGCAGTAATAATATTCCATCACAACAGAAGTCATCGAAACTTTTTGCATAGTAACCCATTCACATCCATTCCCTGGAATTTAAATCGACGCAAAACACCGCTGACTTTTAAAGAATTTGAGCACATTTGTAGTGTTTGTTTAAATAAGACATTCAATAGAGTATTTGTTGACTGATTTCGACCAAATTTTGATATGTCGTTAAGACTTAGCTGCTCTCACACTTTGTGGGAGCACAAATATTTCTACAGCGACTTACTATGGGAAAAAAATCTAAATAGCTACCAGATGGCAGCTACTGTCAGGTACTCTATCTGGCAAAAAACTTACAAAAAAATGTAAGATAGCAGTAGGATCAAATGATAGATATCATATGCATTCTGCGTACTGGTACGCTTTTGGAGTTTGTGGCCAGTACGCTTGTGGATACGAATGGGGTTAGTAAATCATCGCATATAAGAATATGAAGGAGAGAAGCAATGAAACGGATTTCAAGCAAGCGATTGAAATTTATAATAATTCTATAGCTTACACAAAAGCATTTAAGGTGAAATAAACAAACCTTACTCTCAACGTTTAGATTACCAAATATTGAACACAAAAACTAAAATCTTATCGCTTTTCATAAAAAGGTATTTTTCTCTCATGCTAGTTTAACAATATTCTAGGCTAATTGGAGCATAAAATTAAGATTTAATCTCATCTGAACCAACACTCAACGTATGCCCGACTAGTGGAAGCTTCAGTAAATTACAGGGGAAATTTAATACCTGGGGCAGTCATTCGATGAAGCTTTAAAATGTTCCTGTTCACAGGAATTTGAGGCAATACATTTCAAGTGAAGGCAGAGTGACCATTGTGCGATTGTTTTCATGTAGGCACATTATTTTAATGCCGCAGGATACCGACGAATAACAGGTTGGAAATAACAAGCCCTTGTGCGACCGAATTTCTTTACGGTCTCACGGTGAACTATCGCGCCATACGCTAACAGAGGGCAAAACTTGAAAAACAGACTCACTCACCCAGTACGGGATACACTATTATACAGAAGTGTACAACGCTACGAAAGAAAACAAATCGCAATTTAGAGGCCATAGCAAGGAAAGAGGAGACAAAACTACCCGATGTAGGACAACGAAGACGAAAAGAATGAAATCCTAAAAGCTATTACAATAACCTACATTTTAAATAAATTTGAAAAGAAATATTTTAGCACAACACAGACCTTTACAGGCATGCACTCTGAATAAAAATTTACCGTGGTTTAAACATACTTTTAATTAAAATCCAACAAGATTTAAAAAATAGCAAACTTTTGAGTGAAACTATAGTTACTGCTTATTCTAAGTTGTACATTCAAAAATTCGATCTGATCATTTATCGGCAAAAAGGGAATATTAGTAAAATAGGAATTATGATTCCATACAAAATATAGATCACCTATATGAATTCCCTCTTCTTTCTGGACTCCAAGGGTTCAAATATAGGATATGTCCGGGGCATTAGGTAACCCAGGGTGGAGAGGCACTTCATAGGTATGTATGGAAGGATTTTGGGTTAGGCAAATGTGCCTTCATCCAAGAGAACAGCGAGCGGAAGTGGAGAAAGAGCTCTCTGAGTCGCGGAATATGAATCTTAGATACACATCCCATGGGAAAAGTTGGACACTCAGAAAAGGAAGCGTGGGAATTTGATCTGCTGCAACACCACACTTCCTAAGACCTAACTTTTGAAGGAAATGGAAAAATGAATTTTTTTCTTCAGCGCTACACGATTGCCCTAGAAATATTTGAGTGTACATAGATAATGCATTTTCTTCAGCTGAATTGCATTTTTATCTTGAAAAATTGATAGAAAAACTAACAGCTGACAAACATATCGGCTTGTAATCGAATTTACGACTACAAATTTTATTTGCCTCATCTTGATTTCAACTTTTTACTTCACTTCAATGCTCAACCGATCTCATCTCCGTAGTGACTCTGTAAAATCCTATGTTATGTTGGTAAGTTCAAGCTTCTCTAATAGACGATTCCTTAAATGCTTGAAATTAATTCACACTTTCACAATAGTAAATGAAAATACATGTAAGAGTACATAGATACCATAAATAATTATAGTTGCGTAATACTTTTCATACTTCAGAGCTAAATTTTACATAAGTAATATTTAAATTCTAGGTTAAAATTAAATTATATTCATTCAATGCTGAGGTTCTTCTATTTTTAAGTTCATCAGCAAAGACAATACCTATTTTTTCTCCTGGGGACACAGCAATGAAAGTACGATATCTTTCATCCATTCCAAAATTTCTTTGTACTCATGCGTTTGAGTATTCTGAAAAATCAGAGATAAGCGCCACGTGGAAGTCATTAAGAAGGATAGATATGTCTCTGTAAATGCTCCCAGGTTAGATATTTTGGATAGCGTTACATACAAGCTGGAGTAGTTTAGATTCCGCTACGAAAGTAAATGCGAGATTTCTTCTCAAACGAAATTTAAACACAATACAGCATTAATACTTCACATAAATTTTGTAAATGCTCTATGGTCATTAATTAGCGCAGTTGGAGAGATTTTTAGGCTTAGAGAGAAACAATAACCACCTTTTAGAAAAGAATTTTAAATTTTGTTTCGTCTCCACCGGTTTTTCTTTCTATTATATCCCCTTAAAGTCGCCCTTAGAGAATAAAATCAAGTTGCATCATGTTTTCATGATAAAATGAAAAAAGATAAAACGGTAAGTATAGAGCTCCCAGAGGTACTATTTAGGAGCTCCATTGCCTTCTTAACCAACGAAAACTTGGATAAGTACAATAGGCTCCTCAAAATAATGCTGCAATACCTCTTGGACGACTTAGTCTTGCGTGGTAGAGCTCAGACATGTACAGGATCACAAATAAAGGTATAATATAATAAAGAAAAGACAGCCTGCATTCCATCTCCAGTCGAAAAGCTTGCGGAAACATTCGCATTGACCGAATTCAATTTTTTGTACTTTGGCGGAATCAATTCCGGCTGGGTCTCCCTTCCCAATTCGCACGTTTCCTTGAACTCTGTCCCTCAATGGTCTTCCGTCTCCCTGTGGACCGATTCCTATTTCACTCATCCAGCTACTCCCTTCGCCCCTTCACTTCCTTCTTCTTCGGGGTCAGGGCCGGCCGCCCGGATATTTTTAGTCGGCCCCTGGCCGGAAATAATGCCAAGCACACTTGCTCCATCGATCAGCCATACAATTATTAGATTTTGGATCCTCCCTCCCTCCCTCTCACTCTCGACTTACAACTTGGGCACTTAAGATGCCCAAAGGTCGTGAGTCACGCGTTAATACCCTTCCGAAGAATTCGGGACGTTAGAGAAAGTGGATTCCGATGCTTAATGAAATCAAGGAGTGATTTAGACAAGACGAAAATTTGAGTCCAAAATGAAGCAGATGCCTTTGGCCTTACATAAACGTGGCTAAGATAAAAAATGCAAGTACCTTACAAGGGCGGAACTTTAAGAATAAGTCTACAAACCTGAATTAAAACTGTTCTGTTGCCATCATATGTTATCATCAATGAATAAGCGCATTATTTTGCCAAAATTCTTTGTGCCAAATACTTTCCATGATCTTATCAAAAACATCGGCTAGAAAGTGGCCAATATCTACATATACATTCTACCCTGTAATAGAAATGCTCTAAAGAATTTTACACCTATAATTAATCAAAGTATTTATTGTGCGGGGGACAAAGGAATCCCCAATCCAATCCGTTCGGCAAAATATCTCTCTCTCAAGTTAGCTAGATTATCGCCTCTGTCGGACCTGGAAATGCAGTGGAGTTTTAAAATCTCATTAATGAGTGGGATGAATAGTAAGACTAATGAAATGCAGCAGGGAATTTTAAGGATATAGTTTCCTTTTGTTTTTCACGTTCCCGCTGAGATTTACTTGTTTTTCGGTTAGGAGGATCACGAAACTGTTGTCAACGACAATACTGAACGCGGTAAACCTGTAAAAAATTTAAAATCGACCTCTTTTTCCACCTTGAGATATAACATGTATCCTGTGTCAAAATGCAAAAGTCACACATTAGCGTCAAACATCAATCACTGACTTAGGCAGTCACAGTTCAAAATCCAAACTCATCTCTATCGAATAAAATAAAGCAATTTTATTTATTTATCATTTTAAACATTTATATAATAATTTTAAATTTACAAAATACATCAGAAAATAGATTTAAAAGTAATAAAATACCTGTTCCCCGCATTTTATTTTACGTTTTCTAATAAAAAAAGGACATCTTAAGGTGACAAAGAGTATCAAACTAATTCCCCAGAAACGAAATAATTTATCTCATCTCCATACGACCACATTAGTTAATTAAGTTTCAATGCTACAATGTACGAAAAACACATGTGGTTGAAAACAAGTTAAAATGAAGTTTCTAAATATCACCGGACTAATGATTATAGTGAACTGCCGCAACTGCGTTTTTAGGTAGAGAGAAGGTAGGCATTTGGAGAAGGTGACCGACAGCTTATATCAACTGTGCCATCAGAAAAGGTAGGGACGGAAAGGTGGAGAGAAAACAGCGTCGGAATTTACCTTCTATATACGATACGTGCCAAGACAACCACGGTTTGACGTCCCATCCGACGAACTGGGTGGTGTACTTGATGTGCCCTCCACAACAGAGCATTTACGCGGGGATCAGGAAGTCACTGATAAATCTATACCACCGCCGGGATTCGAACTCCAACCCAAGGGTGGGGGAGCCACCACTTAAGTCAACTCACCAGCCCCTTTCCGCTGTTGAAAGGGGTCCGAAGACACACCACCCACGCCAAGGAGAAGAGAGTTTTCTTTTCCCAAGCTTAGTAAGGCACGTCTTCTGTGTTTCATTTCGTCCACCCATCTCAACACGGAGCCACTAATCTCTTCTTTGGTATTCAGATTCGTCGACGCCCATGATTCAAAAGGGAAACACAGAAAAAAGCGCTCAAAGGAGATGGACGGAAGTCTCTGCGTCGTGAGTAAGGACTCCTTTGAAAGATAGGGACGAATGGCTCCATTGGAGAAACCTCCCGACGCCTATTTTAGTTTATTTCTCATCGGAGGAAGGAAATTGGCAAAAGAAAAGAAAAACGGGAAATAATTCCATAGATCTAATCAGGGGAGCGCGAAAATGAATATGTAAATTATCCCCGGATTCGACGATGGCTACACAACAGGGGGTGAATTTTTTTTCACCTGAAGAACCTTCGGCTGATTTAATCCTGGGAGGGGCTAATTTAATTAACAGAGAGAGTGTGGGTAGCAGAAAGAGGGGGATTTATTTTTATGGGCCGAGATTTTTTCCACGGTTCTTGATGAACAAGGATGATAAGCTTAACAAAATTTTAGTGCGGAAAAATTAAATCATTCCACCTGACGGAAGGTAACAAATCTAAATCGGTTTTCAGCCACGACTACGATACAGAACCTAAATAGTTTAAAAATAAGCTATACAACGAGAAGTAAAAACTCTCATTTATTCCACAATTATGCATAGATGACAATACAAAAGTGAAACCAAATATAAGTACAATCAATTTGGATGAATCGAGACATCAATGACGGCGATTAAATTGTAGATCAAAGGCTCTCGCTCTATCTACTCCAGCAAAGTATCTACCAAACGCTGATAAAATGCAAATCCTTGGGTGCTCATGGTAATTTATCATTATTGCGAACAACCGATATCTTTTTCAGTTATCAATCCTATTCACTGATGACTCTGTAGGCATTTCCAAGGACTCATCATCTACTTTAAAATACTCTCAGCGAAATTACATTTTTATGGTAGTTTTTTGGAATAATATACCCGTTTCCCTGTAACCTTTCCCTTTTCTCTTCCGATACTTAACTCGAGTAGTCAGTATTACGTCAGGTACGCTGAAGTTCTTCTCATGCTTAAATAGAGCATTTAGATATGAATTAACTTATCAGACCTTTAGTCATAATTCAAAGTCGTTTCAATGAATCGATCAAATATCTGCAGAAATTTCGGACACTTGCACATTTAACCTACCTGGTCCTAGTAAATTAATTATTAAAAGCCAGTTAAAATTCGGTGAATTTCCGGCATAAAGTAGATGGTTTTTCTTCTTGTTGTTCCCAAGCTATATTAATCTCAAGTGCACTCCCACAATTGCAAACAAATAAATGTGTACACAAATTTGTGAAACGCGCCAAAACTAGCTGCGAATACTCGCAAATATTTTCAGTTGGATTATTCATTAAGTGATTCAATCCAAAGTTTTGTTAAGATACAGCACTCCCTAAACGAGCGCATCATTTCCATAGCAATAAAATCCTTCACTATGCATAAAAGAATTTAGTTTTTATGAATCGAATTATTCTTTTATTCGTAAAAGTATCTACCTTACGCTCAAAATAAAATATAGGAATAAGAAAGAAACCAAATGAAGTATTCGCAGGCAGTTATCTACTGAGAAGCTCATTTCCTCTCTCAGTATCTGTGATCAATTTGAATGTTAAATCCTTATCATAAGTCGTTAAAACGCTGTACTCAAATTAAAAAGGAGTAAAAAAACTCATGTCTCTCGAAAATTAAGTCAGTCACTGTAAAGCTGTTAAAAAACATTAAAGCTGTTATTTTAAAATTACATGAAAAAATAGGAATAGGAATATAGAAAGTATTGAATATGCTTCGGGAGTATGGGGTCTATTTGCACAAGGATAATTTCAGATATTTCAATTACTGAGGTTTATCCAGTATTTCTCTAAAAACACCAGCCCTTAATTTGATAAAATTCAAAAGATTTCTTCTCAGATTTACTTAAATATAATAAATGATTTTCGACGACGTCAACTCATATCCTCGACGGCCTTTCACTGATAAAATATTGCAGAGGAGATTAAATAATTAACAATTTCTTCTTATATTTGTACAGCCTGAAGTACTGCCCTTTGGCTCCATTTCTTCGAATAACGAGTGTTTTCAGATCAGAAGATGTATTTAGTTAAGGTTTCTTATAAGTATGGAAATGAATTTAACGATCATGGCACTTGAAGTGATCTTGCTTTTGGAAAAAAGGTACTTTGTTAATTTATAAATGTAATTTAATGGTAATTAAATCAATCTACTGACCGAAAGGTGATAATATTTTTTTAACCACTAGACCAACCACTGGATAAATAATACGAATTTAATTTATGGAGAATTAAATTTCCCATAATCATCCGCCGATAAAAGAGAAAAATACGTTAATTTACCTTGGCTATCGGATAGTTACATCACTGTTGATAATGATACGTTCATGTACGAATTCTCTATTTATTTCTTATCGACATTCAATAATGTCTTCATTGTCAGTTCTCATTTTTAATGTGTCATTCTACCTCGATCGACTTTCAAACAAATAGACCGAGGAGGAACAATTTTTATCTAACGTGCACCTATCGTTCAATGACTCGACAGCTAACTTTGACCATAAACCGGTGTCCTTGCACTCAATCATTCACAATCTTCACGTGCGAATATCTCTGGGTCTCGCCTCGCTGGACCGCGGTGTGGATGACAATGACCCACACGCTTCTTGATGCACGTGAATCCCGCGACCCGGCTATCGAACGTTTTTGGCTCCAACGACCCGTCTAACTCCGTAGATGTCCGACTAAGTTCATGACCACCGCAGCCGAGAGTCGAAAACTCCAGGAAACGACGAGGAAATCATGTCCGTAGCTCTTGTTACTCGACTGGGAGGATTTTAACTCACAGAAAATGGAGCGTGAGGTTATACTCCAGTCACAGCTAACTGGGAAGACTGAACGGCTAAGTATTATTTTCTCATGTAGGCATCACAGGATTTGCGAAGCGATTAAAAGACAGGAAGCATTATTAGAAATATAGGAATATAAATTAAATAATATCCACATTCCATTTATTTAAAATCGATTGTAATCAATAAATTAAAATAAAACATAAAATTACGAGCAACTGATATTACCCAGATTGATTGATTTTAAAACTTGTTTATTCGTAAAATTCTTTCTCTTTCTAAGCCTCCGATTTATTCAAAAAGCACACGAAAGTTTTCTAGTAAAAGTCACTATTACTTATATCGCCATAATCTCTCTATCTCTTCCAGATAAAATACTCATCTCCATTTTTACTTTTAGAAAAATTCTGATACGAGTTAGCATGAAATTTTTTCTGTTGATAAGCTCATTATTTCCCCCCATTTAGCATCCTCAATGAATTAAGAAATTCTTTCATTTTTTTGAGTATTCGACATGCTAATTATTTATCAGCACCTTGCTTAATTAAATTCAGCATACAGTTTTACTACTCTTTTTATCAACCAATTAGCAAAATATCCTGACCCGTTTCAAGAATATATTTCCAGTATATTCAAACTTCTGCTAATTTCCACGTCATGGCCTGTCGTTTCAGTCACCCGGATTGGAAACGCTTTAACTGCAAATCACCACTGCAGTGATTACTCATCACTGATAAATAAATACCCTAAAATAGCTGGGAACATGATGAGTAATTCGCAACATACTCCATATAAACCTACCTAAATAAAAATTTTCCGGCGAAACTTTTTGGAAGGCATGACACTGCTAAGAACCTCATGACGTCGCAACGGTGAGACCAGTTTTACGCACGAATTAAAATATATTTTGGAAGAATAGAATCCCTAGCGCTTAGAATCCCTGCCCCAGGAGTGTAACCCGCGAGCCCGCCCTAGGTGTCTCGTTTCCATTGTGGAAGAACAAGTAAATACCAATGGCCTCATATAAGAATGCATACAGTTTTCTCTATCCATTTTCAAACCCAAATGATAAAATAATAGGCACCGTTCATAAAAAAATCTCCCTGACATTCAAACTGCTACTTTTTATTCCACTTTTACGGCCAATCGTTTCAACTACCCGCACACGAAACGACTGGACTGTACGTCATCACTGCAGGGCACTGAAAACGCTAAAATGGGTGAGTCATGCGATCATGCCCCTCGTTACTTAGACAATCCACATCGCAGGCTAAAGGCAACGGCGCGGCGTGGGCGATATGATTCTCACTTGTAGTACGAGACCCACGTCACGCGGGTACCACTCAATGACGTCGTAATGCGACGATAACACTAGGGACGGCTGTCGTACTTCTTTTTTTTTCTCCCCTAGAGTGCTAGAGAGAGAGAAATGCACAGAGAGACTTGCGATGGGCTGGCAATTGTCGCGGGCGAAAATCGAGGGAAATGCATTGCGGGAGTTTGGTGTGGGTTGTGGTGGAATGAGGAATGAGGTAGAGTGGGAGGGTTATAAGGGAAGGAGGCGACAGAGCGAGCAAATGCGACGATTATCCGGGAGGCAATGAGGGCTGTTACTGCGGACGGATGGATGCATTGGGGTGTGAGGCTGGGGGCAAACCATCCCAGTTATCTGAGAATCCTCGGGGTGGAAGGTGGAGCATCGAGCAGCATTATTTATTAAAGTATACTACTTACTAAGGTAGTTTTAGTCAGTAAGTCAGTTATATTAATGCATTCAGTTCCTGCAGTCAAAAGTTAAAAAAAAGACACTGGTATGCACACATAACTTTTTTTAAATTCGAGTATACAACCAGTTACACCGCATTACCGATGATCCAATAATATCATGCAAGCCTTCCAAAAAGTAACGCAAGAAAACATTACTTATTATTAAGTTAGGTATACATGGAGAATCTTGATTATCGTCACACCTGCCTGCACCCCGAAATAGCAACCCCGTTTCCAGTTCCCAATATGGTCCTTCACAATTCACAATTCCCTTCTATAAATGAATCCTAATATTTTTATAACCCTCCCTCGCTAAAAAACAGCTGTTATTGGCATCCGGAAGGGAATGCAGGCGGCAGAACTAAATTAGATTTCATGGCCGAATCGAGGTGATCGGTTACGTTACTACGTTTTTTCTTGTGAGACGACAGCTAGTCAGCACTGTGCCAGTATACTCTCTTACCAGAATATCAATAGCATTATGATGAAAAACATAGAAGTTCATGAGCAACAAAATGTGCGGCGTTTATAGTTGCACTAACCAGTGTGAGACAAAAGCTATCTCTCAACATAGATCCCCCAAAACCCCTAATTTTAAAAAAGGAGTGGGAGAACGTCTAGAGAATGGGCAAAAGTTAGCTTGCTTACTTAAGAAAAAATTAGAATGGGTCATACAGAAATATATGTAAGGCATGACAACGTCAATTTATTATTTAATGCCTACTTTAAAGATGTTCGCATAAGTATGGGAGTGTCAGAGGAGGGGATGCAGACAGAAGGAAGGTTGATCAAATTTGTAATAACTATCAGTCAATTTTCAGGTATCCAATAAGCCAGGAAAGATAGGGTAGGGGAAATAATTAGAATCGTGACAACTGAGAATGATGTGAAGCGGCTAAAAACAAGAAATAACTCGTATTAGTATTCCAAAACCCAGCATGCATATTATGCTCAAGTACCACGAATGCTGCGCATCTGTATTTTTAATGTAAGCTAAGTAACAGAACTTGCTTATGGAGATTTAAATTTTTATTCTAACACAAAAAGCAAGATATTCTGGCACATGGAATCAAAAGCAGAATAGGGGAGACAGGACAAAGGATGTTGGTTAATTACGTCAATGAGGGTTTCTGAGAGAGAATTCCCTTAACTTAAATGATACAGGTTGGATCACTATTCACAACCTTTTAACAAAAGATTATTGCGGACGGATGGCATATATGAGGAGATGCCTTACATATTGTTTGATGATTCTAATAATGATGTATTGTAATAGATGGTTAATAGAATTGTCAAAAATTATACACGAAAGCGGAAAAAGAAGTGCCAATTTTCTTTCTAAAAGAGTGTATCTCGTGTGACATGCCACTAATAATGCTTGTTTGTACGTAAAAGCCCAATACAAGACCCAAATACTCTAGTGCTTCAACCACGACAACTTCCAAAATGTGATTACAGTGTTCCACTTCATAGCCCTCAACGAAGGGCCTCTTTGAAGTCTCTATTGAACTCCAAAATGTCGAATGTGGAGAAAATTACTTCATCCGTTATTCACAACTGAGATATACATCAGTAACTGCTTCACAAAATTGCTGCAAATACACCCGTCTCGCTCACCGCCAGGCTTAAGCACTAGTAAACAAACTGGCCGATCACCTCTGTCTCATTTCTGAAATTGGCCACCAGATGTCAGCTACTTTGATTCCTCTTGCGAACAAAGAACGTGGGCAGCCCTACCAGCAATCTTTTATCTGGAAACATGGAGCCTAACGGGATTCGGGAAAATTAGCTGCAAGAGGAAGAGCAAAATTTTATCTCTGAACAGCTTGACCAGCATAAACATTTGCTAATGCTAGAAAAAATAGCATTCCCCGAATACACCTCCATACTTATTAATTATATGATAATTATTTTTACTAACGTATATCATGATAAAAAGAAGCGAGATGGATTTTTCGGAAGAAAGTTTACCTGCCATTCGAAGAATAGCGGCTTCAAATCGCAGTAGGATACCCACACACAAAATTCTTCGTAGTAAGACGACGTCAAGGGTAAGGAACGGGGACCCCAACCCTTAATAAGTGAAATGCAGACCACTGTGTAACATAGTCTGCCTTAAAATTAACCCTGACCTATTCATATCAAACTTTGGGTTAATAGCCTAAAAATAATGTGGTAGTGGTAATACGGTAAGTGAGTGCACTTTACTTACAATGGTGTGCGATCATTTCATGGTCATCGCCATGAAATTTTTGGGATCGTGGGAGAGCATTATAAGAGGGGATCGCAAGGAGCGATAGAGGGAGCAAATGCGACGATTATCCAGGTGGCATTGAGAGTTGTTAGTGAGGATGGATGGGATTAAAGGAGAGAGCGAGGATACTAATGGATAATCTCCAAAGATTCAGGGAAGAGGGTGGAGAATCGAGCTACAATCATTGCACACAATGCAACAGAATAATGATACTTCTTCTCTGAGTGAAACCAAGAGATAAATATTTTTCATTAAAGGATCTTTTAGGATTTTTAATATCAAATATATTATTAAATTTATTATATCTGTTAACCGTATAAGACCATCTTAGGAAGCAGTGGCGCAGCGAGGGGGGGGTTTTGGGGGATTAAACCCCCCCAGAGCTCAGAGAAATTTTAAGTTTAATCCATTTTATTTAATTGGACTGATATTACTAATAGAATAGTGTAAGTTTTAATAAAATATCCCTCAGAAAGCCGTAAAACTCACAATTTTGAAGCATTTATCTTAAAATTCCGCAATTTATTAATCTCGCACCTACCGCTTATCCTGGTGGGTGTTCTATACCCAATCACACCCCGGTATTAGTTGTACCTAAACCACCCCCCCCCCAGCCGTAATTGCACCCCTGTTTGGAAGCACGTAGAGCATTGTGTTTCGTGCGTGGAAATTTTTATGGCAAAACATATAAATCACAGTGACCTTAAATTTGGAATACAAAAACAGAGGCTCTTTCACGAAAGCATAATCACATTAAAAAGTACTAGCTTAAAACAACTTGTCTGTTTCCACACTATTTTATTTTTACCGACCATGGTTTCGGCAGCTTATGCCATTGTCAAGGTCCGTCCTTGACAATGGCACAAGCTGCCGAAACCATGGTCGGTAAAAATAAAATAGTGTGGAAACAGACAAGTTGTTTTAATAAGCTGAATATCAAAGATTTCCACCGCATCACGCCGGACACTGTATCTTTTAAAAAAGTACTAACCTCAACTTTGAATTTCTCATTTTTCCACTTTAAATATATGGTGTTCAGCCACGCCGGGAGGATCCGGACAGACAGACACCGTACGAGACTAACAGCTATCAAATCTCTAATGCGTTGCTTGGATTGATTATCATGAGAAGAACAATTTTTGGCGAGTGAGCATGTCACCAATTGCTGGAATTCGTGAGTGTATGCTAACATAATTTTTCCAAATGAATAAGCTTGAGTTTCAACACCATCATAGTAAAACGTTTGCTTCCAATTTTAGTGGTAAATAGGTAGGTAAAAATAGTGAATAATAGTTTAGTTAAATTTCATGACAACTAGATATTTAGAGACCGCTGAGCGCAATCGAGAGGTGGTAGACAAATTTCATTTCAATAAAACAACTAAAATCATGTTTGCATCTGCATTTGTAATTTAATTTCATTGTTTGAACTGTGTGTTTGTCTTTATTTCAATTTTAATCCCATACCGTGGACGACACATGGATGACAAAATGAAGGTACACTGATGCGAAAATATTGGGAGAGAACAAATACAAGTTAGGATGAGTGTGAGGTAACATTATACGGATAAAATTAAGTAATCTTGAAGATTTATGGAAAATAATTTGGAGTGTAATGTAAATAAAAATTGATTATTGAATGACACCATTATGAGTCCTCGACAGAGACGGAGCAAGAGTTGAAAGGGAAAAAAGAGAGGTAAAACGAGGAATATGGACTCAAAGTTTAATTTAGATTGACTCGAATAGTTGAGTGACACGAATTACTAAAAAAGGAATCCGGGGGAAACATCACATTCCAAATGGATTTTTAAAATCAATTTTCAATCGGAATTTAGATTTGAATTACGGCAAAAATTTGCTGTGACGCTGAAATTGTGCGAGTAGCCTCTTTTGAGTTTCGTATGCTGATAAAGTCACAAATGTTTAAAGACGTAAAAGCAAGTTGAAAGTTGATTAACTTAATAATATGAGCAACATACTCAACTCTGCACTTTGCGTTATGTTGTTCGGGTTGATATCGGCATCCCTCAGGGAAGAGTCAATTACTTTCCATTCACTTTTTGTAAACATGACGGCAATTGAATCCAGGAGTGCAGCTAGGAATTAAGGCTGGGAGGGGTTTACGAGCAACTACTACCGGGGTGTGTGGGTATAGTATACCCACCAGGACAAGCGGTAGGTCGAAATTAATAAATTCCGGAATTTTAAAGATATATGGTTCAAAATAGTGAGTTTTAGGGCTTTCTGAGGGATATTTTATTCATCCTTACATTATTCTATTAGTAATATCAATCCAATTAAGTAAAATGGATTAAACTTATAAAATTCTCTGAGCTCTGGGGGGGGGGGGGGGGGGGGGTTTATCTCCCAAACCCCCCCCCCCCCTCGCTGCACCATTGATTGAATCCTCCTCACAAAGTCCATAATGGTGGATATACACATGCTCTTAGAGGAGGGAATATAGCATTTCCTGAAATTCCTCAATTTCTGCACGAGAAACTCTTACGTTAAGACGAATAAATTCATTCACAAGCTGCTAAAGACCCTAGCACTTGAGCTAAAATACTTATTCCGCATCCATGCACAGTAAATGACTCTGCTCAGATTACAAACCAAAGTTATCAATTAAATCCAATTACTAGCAGGGTCAACCAAAACTGAGGGTCTCTCGTGGTGAAAATTGATTCTTACTTGTTCAAATTTACATTGATACTCATTTAATATAAAAAGGAGTCAAACATATGCAATGTATGGTATTAATACTTTGAATAATTATCCTCATAACAACCACATACTTTCCTATTTCCGTAACGAAGGCAGAAAATACCGATTAATCAAGGTGTACAAAAATCTGTAATAATAACAATATAGTTAAATTACACCGATATATATTGCACTTCAAACTTGATAAAACATTTTCTTTTGTTGTAGTTATATTTTAAATATATATTTATAAAAACAATGAAGACACAAAATGAACATTGCTCTTGACATGGTATCAAATTTGTAATTGGGGTAGCGGAAATATTAAGTACAATTTAGCCAAAAATGTTTGATGAGAGTTTCAAATGATAATATTCTGAGGCATTGTCACGGAGGAACTTATACACTTGTGAACCATAAAGCTGGTGTCCGCAGCACAGTCATTGGTGACTTTTTGAGCCAGTATTTCAAAATCATTTCCAAACTTATCATACGGGAAAAAGTCCTTTTTTTCTGAGAAATTCATGTCTAGAAATCACATATACAAGACAGTCATTCAGCATGGAAGTAATGAAAATCGTAGGTATATAGAGGACCTAAGATCATCCTGAAATTAGGTACTAGTAGAAGTAAGATGAATCGGTATGCAAAAAAAAACCTGGCATGAGACCGAAGGAGATGTCACGCTAGACCTCCTCAAGTACATAAAATTTAGCTTACACAGAGATATATCATCGTGATTTAGAATAATAAAGCACTTTTTCAAATTAAGATCTTAGTTTCAGCAAATTAGCAGAATATGTTAATAATATTCACGATAAAATATTAATTTGGCTGAAAATTTAAATTAAAGAGCCATCTACGAATTTTAACTAAGTGATCAAACTCGCACTAACATAGCAGAATTTCCCAAAAGTAAATTACTGGATTTAAACATTAGATTACTATAAGACTTTTGCGTTCTGCATTCATTAAATTTCAATCTACCATATAAAAGATATGGGGAATGAAAAAAAACGACGGCGGCTCTTCAAGGGATAGGATCACATCCCGATTCACCCACTTCAAGACATCAAAAACCTCTTAAATAGCAAGAATTACGATCAGATTGTTTATTTTTATTTTCTTTTATGGAATCTACCGATTCGATCGATGGATTTTTCTTCCTCATAGGAAAATCCACTAGGATTGGTAGAAAATTAATTGCGTATGCTTGGTTTCGCTATTTAGTGGGCCCTTTTCGCTTCTATAGCGTTGAGGTGTTTTTCCCCGTCCCTCCCTTCCGCTCCTATCCCTTCCCAGAGGCGTCGGCGGGCTCCCATCGCGGCGGCGCCTCTATCCTTTTTCCTACCTCTCCAGCCCCTCCCCGGGCGATCGGGCGTATAAGCCACTGGCTTGGTTCCCGGCCCCGGTGCGTTGTACCCTTAAGAGGGTTCACCTAGAACCCTCATAGTCTCCGTTTTTTTATGGATTCGTTCATGGATATAGGAGTAAATTTCACATGAATAAAATGCACTAAATCCTTAGTCTATTCTCAGGCTAAAACAATATTGTGAAAGATTATAATCTATGCTTAAAAATGTTTATACCTCATGATATCTATCTAATGGAAACCATTTTGCACTCTATTGTCTTGCATGGAGACACTTGATTATTGTCAAGGAGTTTGTAAATATCTGTAGGGGGCACCACTGGTTTCGAGCGTGGAGCGAAGTGTGGCCGGAATGGGGGTGCTTGGGTGGGACAAGCCACGCCCACTTTGACCAAAACATCGACAATCCCATAAGGGTCAATGTTTACTATTTGGTGAAATACATAGCAGAGAAAATTGTTCATAACTTGGTAATACATTAAAATAAACTATGGAACGCACAATGTAAAGCTTTTTTTCTTACTTCATTGGTAGGCTTCGCGAAGTTATGACTCAAACACCTTTTCCCAGGGAAAAATTATTGTCAACCACCACGGTTACGTTCTGCAACCAGCTCAGCTTAAAATAAAATTTTCCGAGATTAAACAAGTCATTTACCTGCACTTATACTGGTATTGAAATTCATTATAGCCAACGGAAATTAGCAATTACAGTATTAAAGTATATTTTCAAGGATATCCCCACCAGTAAAGTGGCTAACAGACACGGAGTTTATAGATTTATAGGAGTATCGCGAATGATGGGGAAAATCCTGACAATCACGGGCGAAACACTAATGATTTTGGTAGCATTTTTCGATTGATGTAGTTCATTCTCAGAACAAAACTTAGCCACCTCAAAATGTCAGTCGGAGACTAAGTCGAAAAATTGTCAAACTAAGATGGCGGAACTTTGACCAAGCCAAAAACTCGGAAACAGCGCCCTCAGATATTTACAACCTCCAGATATTTACCTAGATTATTGTAGACTAATTTTTGTGAAGTAATTCTTCGCTGTAGGTTTAGTGTTTCCTTATTGTTTTAATCGTCTAGATGCTTTCTTCAGTCGATCAGTATCGTAAAATAGCATTAACCGTTGGAAATGAATAAATAAATACAACTACAAGTTGGGCTAGTGCTTGCTGCGGAGGGAAAGTGATGAAGCTACACGGGAGGCAGCATCCATAGAGGTACGATAAGTTCTCTGTCGACGACCATTACGTGTTACGGGGTGGGACTCATCGGGATGGTTTATAAGCGTAATTTTCAGCGATGATTGCCACTCTGTTCGAGGGGGAGCGAATAAAGGGAGAGGCTGGAAATGTACGAGTGGAGGGGAAGCTCGTATGCTTCTGTCAAAAGTGATAAGTTGGATGGAGGGCGAACCGGAGGAACAGACAAGGGAATCGATACTTCACTTTTCTTCAGCCCGCACCCTTACGACTAAGTTCGAGAGATCGGCAGAAACGCTTGTCACATACAGACGGGACCGTTACTTGAGAATGGAGTCAACTTTTGATCTTGCTCAATATTAATTCAAACAAGGACTGGAAACGGAGAATGAAGAACTAACGGAATGGAATGAGAGTGAAAACTTTGTAGTGATCACAGTTACGATGGAGGTAACATCTAAAAAATTCCGTCACACAATGAATATTTCCTCGGAAATTTTACGTAAAAACAAGTATTGAAAGAAAGCACATGTGATAAGTAAGCGTTGACAGGATAAAATATGATCATTTGTTTTTACGAGTAGTTACGTCGAGAATGGGCATTGGGCAAGTAATAAAGTACATCTTCCTATAATTAACACATGCTTCAACTTTTTTATTTCACTTTGTTGTAAACCTTGGCAATGCCATTAATAGGTGGAATCTTGTATAAAGAGATATATAATAGCGCTATTTTTTCTAATTTTGAACAAATTTAATAGAATTCACCGAGTTTATTCCATTACCATTCGTCCTGGATTTACTATTTTCCCATCAAATAATATTCAAAGCATCACCATAGAAATATTTTTGATTACTTAGTACTCCAAAAAGGTTCCTTTACCTCTCTTTCGAATTACCTCCTGATGACTATGTTTCCTTCATACTGCTTTGAAAGGTCAGACTTGAGAACGCTTAACTGAAAGGGCATTGGCTTCAACGGCGAAGCGTAGATGAGAGTTAGCTTACGAGAAAATTAAAGGACAACCTGCGGTAACAATGATATAATTCACCTGCGTAAAATGAGAGCGTTGGTTTCTGTTATTTTCCCGAGGCAAATATGACCCCCACCTTAATAACGGTCATATTCAGGGAATTATTCGCGTTCTCTAACGAGCGAGAGGTATAATCCAGTTTACCAACATGAAAACGACCCCATTCAGGAAATTTACGGAGCGCTGGACCAAGCATACAAGAGTGTATATGAGAAATAATGAAAATATCGAGAGAGATGATTAATGACGGTATGAATGGATATCTCAATTCAGCAAACGTTTGTCCCTTAGGGTCTCAGATTTCGATGAAAATTTCTGTGTGTGTTTTAGCTTTCATTATAACCTACCAGTGCCGCAATATTTGCTATTATACAGGGTTATCGTAAAATAATAGACCAATTTCACTCATTCATACGAAGATAGTAGGGATAGAGTGGCAGAGATTTTTTAGGGGTTACTCGATCCTTGCTTGAGAGCTTTGAGTAGGGCACTTCTAGTGCTGCGCTCCGTTCGTCGGATGGGGCGCTAAACCGTAGTCTCCTTGGCGCATTTCCTAACGTGTTGGCTAATGTCGATGCTAGATTTTTCTCTTGCTGAGCGATACAAGGCGCACAAATTGATATTTAGTCATTAGGCAAAACAAGCTGTTTGAGAAGACAAATCCGAAAAAAACATAACCTCTAAGTAATTCTGTTTCCTTTTAAACCATGTTCAAAACCGCTCCATACTTATATAATAACCATGTATTATTAACAGTGTGCTTTTGACTCATCTTATGCGAGAGAGATGTTAGCATATCTAAATTATATCACGTCTTTGGGAAACAATAATTAATGTCTTTCTCAACCATTATGGCATGGGTAAACTTGTAAATTAAGTCATTTTGGCTGCTTATAATATCCAAATCTTCAATGCAGTTGTGGCATACGTTCGTCAAAAGTATATTGATAATAATATTGTTAGCAGCGTTTGAATTCGCGCTAGCATCACGGCGGAGGGATACGTCGGGCTGACGACGGATGTGGCGGAAGGTGCGCCGCTAGCTTGCGCGAGGGGAAGGAGAACTGACGACGAGCTAAGCCTATCCGGAGGCGGCATATTGGATGCGAGCCCTCGCCTGAGCACACGCATGGTCGTGTTGTACTTGCGAAAATAAATGTGTAAAGCCGAGAGTCTCGTGTCATTTTTAAAAGATCTAACAATATAATTACATATATTGGTGGCGATGATATAGTTGAAGTTGAATAGTTAAAGCTGCAGGTAATATTACAATGATCTGGACCAGAAATCACATCCACGGACTTCTATCATAAACCTAAGGTTTGTGTTTGCGGTAGAGAAGACGGAACGCCGCGGGAGAAAAATGTAAATGATAAATATTTTCTAAAAATACATTTGTAAGTTGCCACTAAATTTACTTAAGGAATAGCAATTCAGAGATGGAGATATTTGAGAAAATTTAATTAACAACTTTTTAAACATATTAATATAACAATAATAGGAAGGGAAATTTAATGAATTTCTCACATATTAAGAGTCTTACGCAAAGTATTTGAATTAAAATAAGCCATGTATCATGGTTCTATGATAATAAGGTGGTGAAATAGAAGGAATTGTAAGAATCAAGGAACTTTTTTGGGCAAACATGCGAAAAAATTAAAATGTACAGAAAACGCACAGCAATATTTTAAGACGGTCTCGTGGTGCTTATTTTGAGGTAGATGTAGACCCATATAGATATTTTCCCCGAAATCTCAAACCCTAAGGGACACTTGTTAGTTGAATTGAGGTGGAATGACCCACTTGCATAATTGGACATCACATGAAATTTTCTGAGAAACTGATCAAAGCTTGTATAATAAAATTCCAAAAATACCCTGGAAAAATACTAATTATTCGTTATTAGATGTTTTTTCAAACAAAAAGTGCAATTATAATCGTATTAGAATGGCGCAAATATGATATATTTTGTTGTCCTTTCCAATCTTATGATCACAGTCCTATTCAATTCCAATCAAGATGCGAGAAATGATTCAGTATGTAAACATAAGATCTAAACCGCCGAGTAAGATTACTTAAATAGAAGCGCCGTCAATATCTTCTCATTAAATGATAAAATATGACAATGCATTAGAGAAATATTTTCGAGGCATGTGCTAATAATCTCTGAACGAGTCCAAAATAGGAATAGAGGTTATAACATGTAGTAATGCATCATGTTTATATAAAAAAGTCACGACAAATAGCATTCTACAAATATTTTGGGACAAAAATGAAGCTATGCATTCTTACGGATACCAGTTAAGACTTGGAAGACTGGATACTATGAGTCGATCAACTACTAAGAGGCTTTTGTGGCTCATTTTTAATTCCTGAAGTGTTTGTGGAGAGCAATTACACAATATTTTAGGAAAAAATTAAAATTAAAATATTTGCCAAAATGTAGGATGTAATATTTTGTATTACAAATATGACCCACGTAGCTATTCAACTTGAAGGTATTTTTATGACACGTTACCACTAACGGAAATATATTGAGATTAAAAAGAAACGAACCGCAGCAATTAAAAAAATCTTCAACATTGCCGCTGTTGTTTGTTTTGAAGGTGGTAAAAGTTTCGGGAGGTATGTGATGAATCTTCCATTAAGCTGGTACATCCATGTTAAAAACGGGGAAATGTGTGCACGAAATGGATACTTTAATTTTTACTTCTCTTCGCAAATGGGAAAATATTGTACCACTTTTCGGCACATAAAATAATCGAGATTTCCGCCACTGGTAATTGAAAAGGACGTTTCTGCGTTTGCGGTCACTCTAAACCACTTCCCCATCCCACGCAAAATCCTCTCCCAGACCTAAAAGCTTTATTACAGCAGCATTTAGACCTCCAACAAGCATTGTCAACTCGTGCATATGCATGAAAATCACCCGAAACTAAATTAACAATCGCTAAATTTGTCTCACCAAAAAACTGGACTCTGAAAATTGACGAAAGATACAATTTTCGGCGTAATTCAGTGTAAATCTTTAATATAACGAAAGCACTTGCCTATTTCCACATTACTTTATTTACACCCCATACCCCTTTCCATTGAAATGAATATATATACTGTCATCCAAAAGTCACATACCTTGAAAATGGCATTATGTGCAGAAACGTAGATCGGTAGAAATAAAGAAATGTGGAAATAGACAAGCGCTTCCATTGTGTTACATCTGTTAATTGGGCTATTTAGAACAATGGGTTATATTTTTTCTGAGCTCCAGTATAACTAATTTAACAAATATAACATATGTACATGTACCGCTCAACACTCATGAAAAATTAATTACTGTAACGCGTGGTTCACCGAAAAAGTGGCGGAATCGTTGTACAAAACGTCCTCACTATCACTTAACTGAGAAGTTCGAACTACGTACCTTACATGGATGGATGGCACAATGGATGAAGGAAAAATCACAAATTTCAAAGGAACTGCATTGATATCTATTTTCAAAATATCTCATCCGTAAAGGAACATTTTACAGCCAATAAAAGTGAAGGGATATCTTTGGCACGAGGCATATTCATGGAGTAAGGGTCGTTTGTTCACATGAACAAATGTACTCATACGAAGCACATTTTATTGGCACTTTAAGTAAGCTACAATCCTACTTCACTTCTCTACATAATCGCCGTTCACTTCAAAGCATTTTTTGTACCGCTGCACCAGCTTCTTCAACCTCTTTGCAGAGAAGCTCGCCACCTGAGAGTGGAACCAATTGACAACGCCGTTCTTAAGTTCTAATTTTCATCACTCGTCCGGTCGACTTTTCCGTCGCTAAAACCGTTGCTAAAACCCCGTATCAGCTAATCGGAACGCATGGCCGTACGGAGCTGTTGCAGCGCAAACTTTGACAATCGTGGGAATGACATAGATAAACAAATATGCCATATATTTTCGTTATGCGGATCCTATGACAACGAGCTGTGATATCAAAAGTGATGCGAAAAGCGACGGCGGGAGGGACCGTGTGAGATCACTTTTTTCGTCGCGAAAAGCGATCGGATCACTTTTCCCGACGAAAGAAAATGATCGCGTGATTCAAGCATTAAACTAGGCATAACTTCCGATGAATTTAAGCGGCCGACAATCCTTTTGCATGCAAGAATCGTATGACAGAACGCACTTCACAGCTGGCGGGAACAACGATTATCGCGAACATGGTTGTTTGCATGCTGGAATGTTTAATCGACTTCTGAAAAAAAACAAATGCTGCTGTAGGTTCTCAATGAATCAGTAGATGGCGCTGCAGGAGCAAAAATTTGTTCTGAAGCTCCCAATATTTAAATATAAGCAAACGCCCCTTACTTTATGAAAATGCCTCTTACATTTCAAAAATCAATTTTGGAATATTCTATCATTGTTGGACAGGGTGAAATACTAAAATTTCACTAGATTGAACTATATGAGTGGATCAGATAAGTAGCAGATAATTCATCTTCAGGAATCACATTTATTGTGAAATCGAAAAAAAACACGAAATGGATTAATATTAATTCATTACAATACACAAAAAAAAAATGGGCGAAAATTATCATTCCCAATGAGCAAAAAATAACAGTATAGGTACTTAAGTTTTCAGTCAATATCAATACATCAGTTTTTCATGCAACTGCCTCCATGTTTGAAACAATTCTACTTGATATAGAATGACGGAAGTCCAAGTCCAAGGAGGATGAGCAAACCAGGAAAATCACTTACCATTAATTTTAATAACATAAAAAGATAGATAATTATTTTAATGAAATGGAATCCATTCTTCAGTTTTACATATTCGAAACTATACATGGTGTACCAAATAGGATTTAAGCAGCAAAATAATTTGGGATACTTTTAATTACATTACTAGCAGCAATAGCAGCCGTTATGATAATTCCAATACAACGGATTATTATAATTAGTTGACCATTACCTCCAGTTTCTTCCAGTAGCGATCAATGCAGCATTAATAAGAGTTTACGGTGAATTAAGCAAAACCGTTAGATCTAGGAAATGGTTTCCTTCATACTAAATGTAGCTTATCCTTGGGAACGCATTAGGCTGCAGAAAATTTTAGATTTGATTTTTAAGTAATCTAAACTTGAAATTGTTTAAATGCCAAGGTATTTAAGTTTAACGCACATATTACGTACTATTTATGTTGATCGACTCATTTATACTTTTGCAGAATTAAATTAATTTTGTCACCATCATTCCAAAGGAATGCGGAATTCGGATGGTAATTTTTAAAAGCACATTATCCCGTATATATTAAACATACTTAATTATACGAGATCAAATAGGATCTTTTGAATCAAAATTGCTTAGAACGACGCGACGCGAGGATAAACCATGTTCTCAAATCAGGCATTCAGATAGTTATTAAGATGAGTATAATTTCGCTACCAGTATTCCACCCTAATTTTTCACTTTTACTGGAAATAATTTTCATTTGGGAGGACTAAATACGCCGGATTTTTTTTTACCAAAATAGATGTCAAATGGTGAGCATGTTCATTTAGTCCAACGTAGGATAGAGGCAGGAAGGGACTAAGGCCGTTGCTGGTTACCCAGCAAAGAACACCGCGCCGCTCCTCGTCCGTGCAATAATACACAACAGGAGAAGATAAGGGGTCTTCATCACAGAGAAGCGTCCAACAACAGCGATAAGCCACCCGTCGGCGGCGAGGCGGCAAGAAATATCCCAATCCCAGCCGCCGCTAGCCCCTGGGCGGCTGAAATATTCAAATGACAGACACACCATTGCTGCTGGCCAGTTGGTCATTTTACTAACGAGCACATGGGATCCAAAATCACAGAAGGCTAGGTGGGTTACGGAACAACTAAGGAGGGAAACCCGGAGTCGTAATTAGAACAAACAAAATGCACGGACCGTAATATCATTTCCAACAGAAACGCACAATTCATTACAGAAAATCGAGATGAACTTATTAATGGCGCGTTTATAATTGTAACGTAAAATGGGATAAGTCATAAAACCTACCGAGCCTGAAATCCACCGAATTTGCTAAACTATGGGTAGGCTGCACAACTGACGTATCTAGATCCCCGTAGATAGCACATCTGATGAATTAGGTCCTGTGTTCCCCCCTTTAGTATTGTGACGGGCGTACATTATTAAGGTAAACACAAATGATGGATGGATGAAATCTCCCCTCATGTGACTCAAGTGAGGCTTCTTTCCCAAAGAAATAATGTGTAAAGGAATAATGAAGTCACAATTGGGGTTAAGCGATGTTGCCACGACAGACGCTATAAATTTTTGAGCTAATAGCGTAAGGAAAAACTTACGCAATAATGCGGCCAAATTCGTCGAATCTTTACATTACCACTACTTTTAGTACATCTACCTCAAGTTAAGCAGCGTTTAACTTTGAGTTATTTAAGGAAGCTGCATGAAATTGAATCCGATTTGAAACCCAAATTTGGTACTAATTTAATTATGTACAATACAAGAGTTGGCTACTTGATTCAGCGCTGACCGGATCAAGGTGCCAAACAGTACCCAGGGGACGATTTCCTCCCGCTCAACCAGCCATATTGAATTTGTTTCTCCAGGAATTGTTTCTTTAAAACCTACGCCTCAATTGTTTGGGTGAAAGAAGAAGCCTTTTAGTCAACAATAATCTCAAGCAATAAAACTGTTCAATTATATCGCAGAAAAACTTATGTAAAATTTTAAATTTGATACGCAGGAAAATGCTGACAGGAGTCAAGAAGAATTTGGTGCTTTCACGGCGAATCTCGTTGATAAAGTCTTCTCGGAAATCAGCCGGATCAGGATGGACATTGCTGCCATTGCGTTTCAATGGCCTCCTCTGCCATCGTCTTCAGGGCGAATTCGGAGAGAAGGGCATTGAAACGTTAGCAGCCATGTCCATCCTGGGGCCGTATTCTGTATTTCTTCTTCACCTCACCGATTGGTTTCCCTTTCACGCCCACCGACTGGACATCATTCCCTCCCGACAACGGTTTCCGTACCGACGACGGCACTTTCAGCGGTTCTGTAAGGTTGTCGGTTTCAAACCAGTCGGTACGGTTCCCCCTTCTTCCCAAACAGGGAAAATCCGAATACATACGAAGTTTGAAGTCATCTAACGTGTCTCCACCAATGAAAGAAGGATAAAAACAAGTGAAGACTCATTGGCACAGTTTGTTGTCGTCATTTTAAATCTTTTTATTTGCGGAAATTACGACTTATTGTTAGATTAAGATAATCGATATTGGATAAGTTGTTAACAATGCTTATATAATGTGTGGTAACAATACTGTACCTACAGAACCGAAGGAAACAATATTACAACATCACAATATAGTTTGTATGTGATGGAGATTGTTGTTGCTGGAATGAATTATTGAAACTATCCTTGAGATCGTAGTTTCTTTTTTTATATATTGGTTCCGTATATTGCTATTTATTCATGATTTGGTAATGTAGTTGTCATTAAGTAAGTTCCGTCTAAATGTTATCAACGGAAGGTTATGCCATTGGCACCGTAGCAGACGAAAATCACATACCATGGAACGTGAACGTAGGATTCAAAAGCAAATGTACCTAAATGATATATTAGAGGAACAAGTAAGGAAATTGCTATAAAAATGTGGAGCTGGGTGTAATTAAAAGAAAAGTAATGACGATGAAGTATAGAAATTGTGATTGGGTTAAATACATATATCTATGTATAAGTTGCGCATTCCAAGTGAGAGACAATGATAATATAGCGGCAAACCTCATACTTATTAACAAATACCTTCTTTTATCGTAAAGGGAATCAATGGCTGATGATAAAATGAAATATAGTTGCCTATTACAAATGAAAGAAACTTATACCGTTGCGGCAAACTTCATATTTTAATAAAAAGATCTTATTACTATGTCGAGAAACGCCAAATGATGATTAAGTGAAATAATAGTTGCCTATTCAGAGTGATATAAAGTGATAACATTGCGGAAAAACTCATCTTTAATCAAAAATATCTTTTTTACGGCAAAGGAACAAATAAATTATGATAGAGTGAAATAAATTCTATTACAAGCGAGTGAATGTGGTAACATTAATGAGAGAAAGTCATTATATGGTGGCAAACCTCATGTTTATTAACCAATATCTTATATTTCTGTCAAGGTAATCAATATAGATGATGACACAGGGAATTATAGAGGCCTATTCGAAGGGGCAGAAAAAGATAACATTGCAGCAAACCTCATTATTTACTCGGTGATGAGGTAAAAACAAAATAAAACGTACAATGCGCAACGGGGAGTTCATGAAACCCACTAGTCGGTGGCCGTACCGACACCTTTTTGCTGTCGGTACGGCTACCGACGATCTCCCGTCCTCACGTCGCGTCGGTACCGCACCGATCGGTTTCGTACAGAATCGCACCACTCCTTGCCGGGAGTCGGTGTAACGTTCCACCCGACGAATCGGTGCCGCACCGATCGGTTTGGAGATATAGAATACGGCCCCTGACCCGGCTGATTTCCCGAGGAGACTTCATCGTTGACAGGAGTCATCTCCATGTATGCCAAAAATTTCAAGCAGATATCCGACCCTACATAATACTGGCACTCAATAGCAGCTTCTTTAAACATGGAATTTCGTAACTACTAATAATATCGAATAGGTTCCGCGAAGCAACCTAGTTTCCCCAAAACAGGAACCCTCCTTCCGCCACCATATACTACACGTTGACCCAATCCCATTTACTGACAAATCCGTGATCATAAAATTCGCTATCCGCGAATGTCACACAGTCATACGTAAATAGGCACTTCATTTATTCCACATTTAAATTCAACAGCCGTGACGAGCGATGAATTACCAGACCGCTACCGCAAAACCATATTGAGTACCCAAGAACGTCACGACCAGGTTTTCACGAGGTAAAAAAAGGGAATAATGAGGTAGCGAGTGAAATTAATTATCCCAGCTTAATCGGTTAAAACAATTTAAACGCGCATTCGAACACCAGCTCCCATGTATGGTCTCCCTCGCGCATATGTGTTGCCGCAAATAAGGTTACTGTCCCAAAAGTGAGATAACCGTCAGAAGGGAGAGAAATTGATGGACAGGTTTAGTTTGAATGGGGAGCCTGTGTGATGATGAGGCCAATGATTAAAATAGGTCACCGGCCACAAAAACCACAGGAAATTGGATGAAAAGAAAAAAAGAATAGTCTTGGTCTCGTTAACTAAACAAGGAGAGTATAAAATAAACAGGATGGTGGAAGATAGGAGAATGCACAGAATGTAGCTGATACAAAAGACTATAATACCTTGGCAACTAAATAAAGATAAAATTCGAATAAAATAGAAGGTATCTAAAGAAACAAACGGGGCATCATTCTTGAAACTGAACGCACCACTTCATTGAAATCCTAAAAAGAAAAATTGATGATTGGGATTTCACTCTCGGTACCAATCCGTCGACATTTTTCTGGTTGTTGCGATTGTTTTTAATTATATTCTTCTTTCTTATCATTTGGTAATTTCATATTGACTTACAGATCGTATATCTTTGGACAAAAAAACTTGACGCAACAAAGAATCGTACATACTAAGTTTTTGTTTTTTCCTCCACATTTCCATTACTTTAAGATATTTTGGAAGGACTAACGCTCAGACGAAAGCGGAAGAGAGAAGAATTTTATGGTGGAATCTTGAAAGAACTAAGTTTGGGATGGATTGCATTAAGAACATTTGCCAGAAGTCGAGCGGAAATGAAAAAACATCGTATAGTTGGTGGAGCCTCTTAAACCTCTTGAGTATTCACATACAACTGTGTGCTTGGAAATGAAAGCTAAAAAGAGGAATCACCAGACAGTGTTTTGAAGCCAAATTTTATGACTTCATTTAAGGGAACTACATCTATTTCTTCTAAGGAATGCTGTTAAAAATTGAGAATATTAAATGTCATTCTTCTGAACACAAAGCTACATTTAACTTTATAGAGCAACATAATGACTCTTTTTAGAGACAATAACTGGCATTTTAACGGATTTTTAAATTTTATTCAGCTTGTCTGTTACTCAACGACTCAAAAACTACAACTGCGATTGCGGAAATATTTATCAGAAATAATACGAAATATCAGTCGGATAAGAAATGTGGTGCATTATTATTTTATCTATAAGAGTAAATTTTCTTCCAAAATGCGTAATTATCTATATATCCATACATGACCCCTTCACGCGATAACACGCCTATTTAGGTAGATGATGTAAGTGAGGTAAACTACTAAGTAAATGTTTCTTTTACATGGCTTCAGACAGATTGAAATTTTTTCACAATTTTTGGGCGTTAAGATTCGAAAAGATAACTCTTGCTAAAGATTCTTCTCGCGGTATTATATTCTCGGAAATTTAAATATTTTCAATACATAAACGATTTAACGAAAAACACATGATTTTAATTCACATATAACGATGCATGCAAGTTGAACTTGAAATGACTTTCGTAATAATTCCACTGCCTACGCATAAATATTCTCCTAATATCGAAATATATTCAAGATATATTGGCATAGAACATGAGAATATTTCAAATCCGTGGCTCAATAATATATATTGCTACTTAGAAAAGCTACTTCGCAACATTTTTTTAAGTATATTGTACCTGTTTGATGAGAAATTATGACAAAACATTACGTTGGCAGCTATTTTATAGCTAACAATCGTGCATCAACAATGAAATCAAGGTTAAATAAACGAATATTCATGATGGAATAATAAAAATTTGTAATAATCTGTTGAAATTACATATGAAACATGTTGATAAAGCTTCAAATAAAATCTCAGGGTAAATTACAAAGTTTAATTTATCCATCATAAATATTGAACACTTCCACCAAGTTACATCTTTTGAATTTTAATTTTGCACGAATGTTCTGCTCGGTATATGTATTTCAAAGTATTTAATGCCCTTACGACGTATGTAAATGTCTTAACTAACCGTTTGTTAAAATTAAAAAAGTAAAATAAGTACCCATAACTACCATATATTGTTTCTAATAAAAGATAACAGAATGCGAGACGAGTCCTATAAAATAAGTTTTCTCCTAAAAAAAGTGTTCGTAGTACGAGGTCATATCAGTGCCATCATAAAATAATAGTACTGTTTCAGTAATTCAAAGAAAAATAATAGGGATTGGGTGGCAGAGATTATTCAGAGGCTGGCCGTTCCCTGCCTGAGTGCCTTGAGGAGGGCACTTCAAGAGCAGCACTCCTTTCGTCGGATGGGACGTTAGGCCGTGATCCCATTGGCACCATTCGTTAAGAGTAGGATAATGTCGACGCCGATTTTCTATCTTATTGAGTGATTAAGGGCCAAATATTTAAATTTATCAATTAAGTAAAAAAAGTTGTTATACAGGACATATTCGAAAAATATAAAACATAAACTATTAGTACTAGTGTTTTCATTTAAACGATGTTCAAAACCGTACCATTATTATGTGATAACCCGACTGAATTCACCCAGACTCGTAAGATAAAATGTCATTCCATCAACAGCGCCCTAAAAGAAATCAGATGGAAATTCAGCATCCCTTAGAGGTAAAATAAGTTGTTCCCTTTTTTAGATTAAAACTGTAAATTACTCTGACCTTGCTCCTCCCTAATTTTTCTCACCCGCTTCATTCACTCAAACCCAAGAGTTTTACCTCCAATACTGTCACCACCAAAACACGCAGATACAACCACTCAACGACCTTGCGAAGCCGCATATTATCAGTGCCACGCCCCCTTCGCCTTCTCATTACGCTTTCACTCCTCCCGAAATTAGGGACACCCTCTCAAAACCATAATCATCAACATCACACCGCCACAGCAGGGAATTCATGCCGTCGCCGTATATTGGCTCTCTCTTTCCCCGTTCCGGTCTCCTCTCGGACGGCCTTTGAAATCATTTTTAACCACAGCGGGATCCCTCTCAAACTGGGGCGGGAATTACCAAGGGGGTGAGGAAGGAAGTGAGGGGATATTTCGATTGGAAAAAAATTATCGAGTCCCTACATCTCCGAGTACTAGGCTAATGATATAATTCGCGTAAAAATACGAAATTAGAAGAGCAACGCTCAATAACGGTTTGACCCATCTTTTATCCAAAAATCCATCCTAACACCACGTGGAATACTTTCGCAGCACATCTTTCTGAAGCACGATTGAGCTGGATTTACAATGAGGAAGATTTAAACTTGGTCAACTGAACTATTCTAGAATCGAAACTTAGATAATCCGAAATAAAATAAAACGAAAGGAAAAATCTTTATTTGACTTTGATTACAAATCTGAGATTAATAGCAATCACACAAGCAATCACAAAAAACGAAACGCCCACTTCGCCGCTCGATACTAGTAACGATTTACGTATTTAACTACTTTAGTCACCTGTTAGCTGCACCTATAGTTTTTTCCCCTGATCAGCGACTAATTTCAACATTGAAATTCGTCAATCTATGTATTATCGTGGGCCTTTCTAGCCCATATTTTACAACTACGCAACAATTCCGGAAAATCAATTGACAGAGGTGCAAAAAAATTACGACAACAAGGCTCAGTAAGTGCAAACACAAGCACAATTAATGCCCTTGACGATTCCCTGAATTCTCTGATTACCCTTAAATAAATCCCGTTTACAATTCAGCTAATACATGTAGGGATAATTAGAAGCCGCAAACAGCTATTTCGCCAGGAAATTTGTCACTGCAATTTTAAAAAGGTTTAAAAAATTAACATTACATTATATAATAAATTTATAAATAATATAATTTAAAAATAATATAATTTAAAAATACAAATAATTTATACATAAATATATAATAAAAAATTGAAATTGCAGTTAAAGTTTGTAATGTAAATTGTAAAATTCCATGTATTTTTGACCGTAAACTATGATCTAAATTTTTCTCGTTGGAGAGCATGCACAACGCATGATCTCAGAATTTCAACAGAAAACTCTTCCCAAGAGAATACTACTCTATTATCCGTAGTAATAGCTCTTATCTCCTCACGTTACACTCGCCGCTGCCATCACAAGTCCGGGAGGAAAATTCGGTGCCCAGCACACGGATTCAGCAATGTGACTTGAGTTCACGCTTCGGAAACTGCCACTCCGAACGTGAATCCCCCAACACGGCGTCGCGCCTTTGCTTTACGAATTGCATGCATGAATCTGATCTGATGAGTAAGACCCTTGGGATAAACAATCACCCGCTCGCCAACATTGTCACGCATTGCGAACGTTCTGACTGCGAATAATGTGCCTCTGTGCTTCATTCTGTTAGATTCAGAGGCTCATTCTCGTACATTTCCCTTTTCCGTCTTTTTTATTGCAGCTCATCCGAAAAATTATTGAAAATAATTTTCTCCAATAAAAAATTTCGTCTCCGACAGAATACCAAAACCATTTAATGAGTTTTTTGTTTTTTTCCATTTTTAAACAAATTGAATCTGGAAGTTACAAAGTACCGAATCAGACAGAGCATTAAAATAAATTCAGGCTATTCAGGTGTGATGTAGTGGAAATTCGACACATTGAAATAAAAGGTAGTTGTAGTTTTCCACAATTATTTTAATGCGCACGACGCTTTTGGCTCAGAGATTCATCATCTGGTACCTGCAAGACACCACAATACACAACGCCATTGCTCCTTTGTGTCTTGTACCAGGCAGTGGCGCAGCGAGGGGGGTTTGGGGGATAACCCCCCCCCCCTTAGAGCTCAGAGAAATTTTTAAGTTTAATCCATTTTACTTAATTGGATTAATATTACTTATAGAATAGTGTAAGTATTAATGAAATATCCCCCAGAAAGCCGTAAAACTCATCATTTTGAACCATTTATATTTTTAAAATTTTTCTGGGGGTGTGCCTCCGTACCTCTCGCTTACCCTAGCGGGTACTCCATACCCCTCAGTATTAGTTACGCCTAAAACCCCCCTAGATTTAATCCCTAGCTGCGCCCCTGGTAACAGATGATGGCTCTACGCAAAAGAGCAACTTCCTTTTATTTCAAGATAGAGTAAAACATTAGGCTAAAATTGAAAATTGTGTCTTGTGTAAATTTATGTATAGATAATTAAAAATATGTTCCAAAGTTATGTAGAGGATTTGATAAATATATTCGCATGAGAATTATCAGTTAACTTTCAAGGTGAACCATTCTGGCCCTTCTCACGCCTTCGTTTAACGAATTTCAAGGGCGCATGGCGACAAAATTTGAGGACCTTGAACTCCGCAAAACTATTTAAGTAAATAAATCGGAGGTCTATTCAATAGGAGATGCGAAAACTTAAAATCCCCACGATTAACGCTGACCACCCAAACGTAAGATTAGTGTCGGATAGGTACGCCAAAGTGCCGCAGAGATCTATTCATATATCTCTGATTCTCGCCTCGTTTCCAGCTGGGTCACAATATAGGAAGTAGTATAATTGCTTTTTAAATTCCTCAAAAGTATAAAAAAACAAATTTAATGATTCATCAAGAAGGTTTTCTATTTTTCCTCAAAGATAAATTTTGGAACATGTCTAACGAAAAAAATCCAATTTTCTAAGAAACAACCAAAAGTTTTAGCACTAGAATAATCAACAGATTCAATTTTCTTATATATTCAATCTAAGATGAGGAATGCGAAGGTCTTAAAAGAAATGGTAAGAATCAAAAAACAAGAATTACAATAACAAATAATTAGACGTGTGGTACTCCTTGACATACATCCTGAAGGTGAACGTGGTGGGAACGATCAGTACTTGTAGCAATGCATATTTATCGTCAGCTTTGTCATTACATCAAGGTTTTTGGTTAAGTTTGACTCATATGTAATCTACAAGTCCCATTTTCGCCCATGTAAGCGCACAATTACCCTCAAAAGACAATGGATAGGTCCGTATACGGCTGACTTATTGGTAGGAATATGTGCACACATGTAAAGAAGCGAAGATTAAGGCGTATTGCGATATTAAGTTATTTTATTTGATAAAGAATGAATCAATTTATTATTATTACTAACAAGCTTTCAATGAGAAATGGCCATTTTGTTAGAAATATATTTGAAATTGATTTTGTTTGAAATGTATTCGGTTTCCCATTAAAAGTAAATCATATTTTATTCATATTTCTCTGCACGATCCATTAAAAATCTGCCGAGGAAAACATATCAATAGATCTCACAGAAAATGTGCGTTGAGACAGAGACAAATGGAAAGCCTGATATTTTTCATAGAAACGTTGATTTTTACCTCAATCACTCTTATTTTACCGATCTGGCGATTTTATTTCACTCTGTCCGAACTTTTATCCAGAGTTCGTCAATATTTTCCCCGGGTGAATCACAACGTGAATTCAACGGCTTCATCAAAAGAATACGACCATCGACAAGGCAAATCAACTTAATTTGTTAGTGACACTTCACCACGAAACGCCGACAGGAATTTTTTTTTCTTAGGTTGAACGCGCTGAAAGGTATAAAGAGATAATAAATTACTCCAGTTTACTCAGAGCTGAGTGGCTGGCTTTCGTATGGACACTTAGCAAAACAAACACCCGCAAACTTGAAGCTCTTTGACGGTAACTGTTATTCAGGAAACATGTCACCGGCAGTATTCGGTGCATTTAGCTTTGAAAGGAACATGCACGATGACCTTGTGGACTTCGCGGTCTCACGAAGTCATGTCCGAGTATTCGGAGATGGTCACGATTTTACCCTGTTTGGAATTTATGCTATTGCCCACTTCCATAAGAGACGACGGCTATCAAGAAAGGTTAAGAATTCAATCACACATTTACTTAATGTCCATAAAAGCGTGCAAAATTCCGTGCGTTTGTTTCTCACAATTTTCAAATGAAGTAAGTGACAGAGGTAAAATTACACTCTTACATACTTTCTTGGATAGACGAGAGTAAATAACGCAGTAAAACCTGACTCCAAGCGGAATAATGAAGACTTAAAAGACGGTTAAATTAGAAACGTCTTCGTAGATAGATTAGATACAATAATTATTGTTCAGAGAAAAATATGCTGAAAGAAAGAAGAAAGACTGTGATAAGACTGGGACCTTAAGGTCCTCTTTTTATTACATACGGAGCAAGAATTCATGGTACACTGATATATTGATATAAATTTCTACATAGTTTAAAATATTTTGAAAACTACCGGAAATAAGTAAAAAGAAAAATTACAAACAAATCGTGAAATCGGTCGTTTCTTCTTCATTATAAAACCAGCATGTATCGAAGTCAAATACTCACTCTTTGTATATCATTGTAATATTTGTATCATTAGATCAAAAGTAGGAACGAAATAATCAACTTCTATTAACTTATACATTTTAACCATTTGATTTGTTTAAAGTACAATGAAACAATTCAAGTAATAGAGATTTCCAATTCTCCATCCTACAAAACCAACGTCGTCCTGCGGCATTCTATGGGCAAAGACAATTGCGATTGGGACGAAGCGACACGCATGTCCCTTTTTGTCACTCCTTCTCCACACGGCCCTGGATTAGACTACCCCTGTCCTCCTTCAATCTATCCTCTTCCACCTCTCTTGAAAAAAAGCGAATTCGGAAGCCTGCGAATTGGCTGGAGGAACGAGGGCCAGCGGGTGACGGATCGGGGTAATCCCAGACTCGAAGCTAGACGCCATTCTCGAAAGGGATAACGTATTCATAACTATAAAGTTGATACTTGAAACCCATAAAAATTGTGAGCGAAAAGTAAAGCAACGCAAGACCACATTATATCCTGAAGCGATAGCTTATTACATCTGCTATCGCAGGATATTCTGATCCAAGACACAGATCCATTTAGGATGTTGAAACAATTTGGTATTTTAATACTATTATTGGTACTTTAATACTCCTCCTTAACAGAATTAAAAAGAACTTTAGCAAAATGAACTTAAAGAGAAAAAACAACTCTTGGCTAAAAAAAAGAATGCTGCTGTCTTATTCATATTTAATACTAACACAATGAAAAAACGGTGGAAAATATTATGTCTTACGATAATATTACTTAGCCAACAATTTCACTCATATACAACTGCAGAAGATTGCTCTGATGCTACAAGAAAACTTTTTTAAAACCCCCTCTGCTCAAGTCCTTCCAATCTCCAGTACCTCATGTTATCATCATTACTGGTCAACAATCCTAAGATTGGTTTCACGCAGCTCTCCAATCAATGCTCCAATCAGGTACAAATAAGATTTACGAAGCAATTCGGCTCATGAGTATACCAATATTAATTGACTTCCTCATGATCTCCCCATCTGATATATGTAACAGGTAGCTGTGTCACAGGGGACAGGTATGTGATGGGCAACTATTGATATTCTTAGAATTTAAATAATATTCAATGAAAAATCAAATATTTAATGTCACTCAACGGACAAACGCTATAAACATATCGAATATAGTATACATCGATATTTTGAAAATTATACATCGATGCATTGAATATATTCGATTTATTGCATTACGTATAAACAGGGCAGGCATTCCTTTTTGTCACTACTTCTATAATCAACCCTGGGATCCGACGCCTCCCGTCTTCCCTTCTGCTGTTCCATCGCTTGAAGAAGGGAGGATTTCTGCGAAAAGGGTTCAGGGACAGCGGTAGAAAGACCGGGACACCCTCCAACTCCAGGCCGGGAGCCCTCCCGGGAAGGGACGGTGAAATTGAAAAAAAAAAAATGAGTCAGTGATCAAAATATTTCGGATGGCTTTCATAAGATTGTGCGTTTCTTCTTACAATGTTTCCCGGGAGATACACGTTCACTCCCACTGCAAGCAGGCTCTTGGTAACCCAGCCACAGAGGGAGTGCTTGAGGAAAGGGATTTTGAATTTATTGCGTACCGCAGATGAAGCGCGTAAAAATTCTTCTCGCCTCTGAGTGCTTGCTTCAAAAAGGATATGAACCCAAGCGTCGGAACTCTATTGCCTCAAAATAAATGGAAAATTTCGGGAAATTAAAGTTCCGGGGCAACCTTCCCGCGTCTAAAATTTCACTTTCACATTTGAAAAGAGACTTCATTAAATATTCACCTCTCTTTTTGAGTAAAAGAGACGTCATTACGCTACTATCTTTCAATATCATCTCCGAACGGTGGTTGTAACACTGTAGGGGGTAACATAACAGTAATGGATAAATGTCGAATGAAACTACTCCTCTTGATTCTTGAAGGTATCTGTTTTCTCAAAAATATGACAATGAAGACAGAATTCATAGCTTCGGAAAATGTGATCGAGCAAAATTTTAAATTTCCTCTAAAATGGGAGTATAACTGAAAACATGATAAAATCCTTACATAGGCCACCATGCTTGGTAAGTCTGGAGAAGGATGAAAAAAGACACGTAGCTTACAGTTATGATTTAATATTCAGATACCAGGCAAACACGAAAGTCGGTATACATAATATATCGATTCCTAGGTATCTGGAAATTTTATAATAATTGTATTAAAAAACGTGATACCACGTGACACGTTCCAGAGAGTATCTTATTCCAGAGATAGGATTAACAACAAATTTCTCGTCTTAGGACGAACACCAAGTCGTAGTGTGACAAAATAACATTTTCAGATATTTTTATGAATTAAAATCGATATAATACCTTAATATGCATTTTTAAACAGCCAGTGCTGAATGTCAAGTGGAAAAAAGATCAATTTTTGGGAACCATTTCTAAAAATGCCTACATATATGTGGCCAGAAATAACAACGCACTTCTCCATTTCCATAGTGCCAACAACCATATATTTTCACTTATCGCCTTCAAATGCAAATTAAGAAAATAAACAAAATATTTATCAAGGCATTGTTTGTGAAAAGTCATTATGTACCAATATTTCCCATAAATTTAGGTCTGCTTGATTTGCTTTTCGAAGTGAAAAAAATACTTATAATATCAAATAATCATTTTACTAGTGAATTAAAATTACCGAAAATCAATACATATAAATTAGGATTTTACCAACAGAATTCTTTGACCAAAGAAAACACGCAAATTAACTACATATTTTCAAGGAAATACGAGAAGCTAGAGAAAGTATGATGCAGCCGAGAAGTAAAAAAAAAAACAAGAAGGTTAATCGTAAAAGAATTCAGGGTGACAGCTATATCTCGATAATTTAAAGTCAGAAAACCTAGTATTTTTTTAGGAAGACGAAAAAAATACTGGAGCGAAATTTATTGCAATTCACTAAAGTAGTTGGCGCGACCCATCTTCAACGTTTCAAAATGCGTTGTATAATTCAATCGATCAATTCATCAGCAACGATGATTAAGGTCAGCTAATAAAAATTTCTGGGAAAGAGATGGAATTGGTACACAGCAAATTCCGATTATCTGGATACGCATTATCCGGGTCCCGATTATCTATGTATAGCGAACTGATCCAGTCCAATCGGCGGCGTATCTGACGCGCTGGAGGAAAATGGAATCAGCCGTTTATTGGATGACGAGGTGGTCCACGAGTAATGGAATGCCTCTGACCGTAATGAAAAATACGAAGTTTACCCCAATGCATAACTACAGCCAATACGCATTCTTTTCTGAAACAATTAGAATCAATAGGTACAAGTGACTAACAGAGGCACACATCAACAGCAAATGGGTCAAACCCTTAGATAACTGAAAACGAACATTTTACTAAGGTAGCTATTTTAAACCGTTATTTCTACTCCGTTAATATTTTATAATGAATATTGGAACACAGTATAGAGTAAAATATTTTTAAATCACACAAACACCACGGAAAAACAACATCAGAACAAACTCTTCATACTTCACAAGATGATAGGGAAAACGCTATCTGTACTACCACTAATTTTTCCTCTTTACAATCTATCGGGTGGGAGGGAGGGGGAGAGGAGATCGTGTATTCTTAAGATTGCAAAGGAATAGGGAATTAAATCTAGTGTTTGCCTAAAAAAATCATACTAATATCAAATTAAAACAAACATCAGAACAGCATATTTCCGCAAGGGTAAAGGGAAAACGATATCAGCACTATGTCCACCATTTCCCCTTTTGCAATCTATCAGGGGGGGTCACGCGACCCCATCCCACCTAGCCTCCCACGACCTCTCGCTATATCCACCTCCCAACGCCATCTTGCTCAACAGCCACAATCCTCCTCGATTTATACGACCCGCCCAAACCCACCCCACTACACTCAACATCAGAAGGGTAGAACCCTCCCTTCGCTGCTATTCCCCCAGCAGCTCCAACGTTTATCCAACTATCCCTCCTCACTCCCTCCACACCTTTTATCATTCTCAAACCCTCCCACGCATCAACACCCCCACAGCAGCCAGGGGTTCGCCCTCTTCTTCTTTTATATATATACGCTGTCACCGCCCTCTACGGGAGGTCTTCCTTCCCACCCACACCGAAAACCGCTTTTCTCCTTTCCCATTTATCCCGCGTCATATCCCTTCCACATCCCACGGAAACCCCACGAAATACCCTCTTCATTTCGAGCTCTCACCGCCCCCATCTCTGACGCACCAATCTGCATCTTAACGCATCGGGAACCGATCATTAATTAAGTTTTTCCAACTTTTTCCTATCCTTTTAGAGACAAGATAAAAATGGTGGAATTGGGTTTTCTTTCTTTCCGAGAATCGCTAGAATATTGACGTTTTGATTTCCGATCGTTATGATATTGACGATATGAAAAAATAAAATTCGAAAAATTGCATAAGAGACTAAATGCGAATTGCAGTAAATTGAGAACTAATCGTTAATTATTGTTTTAAAACTATTTCCTTCACGTACCTATTTGTTTTATTGACAAGACCAAACTTAGCATGCCTGTTTTTCGTTTTCCTAATAACATAGGAGTATTGACGATATGAATCGTAAAGAAAATTGACCTCAGAAAAAGTGAATAATAAAGGGACTGTCTGAAGAAAACAAAGAAAGCTCGTAGGCAAAAGTCATTCTTTTTCATCAGCTGATTAACATGAGAATATCAATTCCTCCAAAAACCCGATAAATATCCCATTTACGTCTCATCACTACTTACTCTTCTCTATTTCTTTGGTACCAATTTCTATATATATATTTCAATATACTATAATTTTCTGCTCATGAACGCATTAAGAACCGATCATGAATTAAGTTTCTCCAATTTTTTCCTACCTTTCCTGCGACGAGATAAAATGGATGATGGGGTTTCTTTTTTTCCGAGAATCACTAAAATATTGACGTTATAATTTTAAAATTAATTATATTCTAAAAAATTACATAATAGACTAATAAAATCAAAAATAAATTTTGTTATATTCTACGCAGTATTTATTATTCATGCATTCAGTAGCCTCTCGATAATCACATGAAAAGGTCGAAACTGGTAGAGGTTTTAATAAATACTATGAGGAATATAACAAATTTTATTTTTGGTTCTATTGTGCCAACTTTCCACGAAGTAAACTCACGAACCATTGATTTCATAATAGACTAAATTCATATCAGAGTAGATTAAGAAACACTCAATAACTATTTTTTCCAACTTTTTCCTTTACTTAACTATGTCTTCTAGTGACAAGACGAAACTAAGTATGCTTGCTTTTTATTTTCCCGAATATCATTCATATATTAGTATAATAGAAGAAATTAATAGTATTTTTTTCATTGGGTTATAAAAAAGATACCGTCGAAAAATTGTATGATAAAGTGAGTGTGCACTAACGCAATCAAAGCCAGTCCGTAGGCAACAGACATTCTTTTGCGGCAGTATTTCCTGGATGCCAAAAGCCAAATAGCATAGTGTGAACTGAAACGTATTAGGTGATTAACATGAGAATATCAATTCCTCCAAGCACCTGCGGAATAGCCTCTTCACGTACGCTCATTTCTGCTTACTCCTCTCTATCTCTGACTTACCAATCTGCATCTAAACGCAATTAGAACACATGATTTATACACTTTTTCCAACTTTTTGGCATCGTATCGTATTATCTCCAGTGGCAACATTAAAGTTACCATATTAGTATTTACTTTGACGAAGCATATTTAGAATACTGATTCAATTATTTATCCCACAATTTACAAAATATTTTTAAAAAATTGTAGAATGCTCCAGTTTTTCTCCAACTAGTTAATTTAAGTGGACGGACAGTAATAAATCACAAAAATCCCTTCGATAAACCGGCAAAATAGCCTCAACATTTCCTCATCCTTCTCGTGACAAAATGAATATAAAAAGATTGGGTTTTCTTTGTTCCAAGAACCTTAAGAATGAAGAATGAAACCAATCACCTCAAGAGGAATTTGAGCTCAGTTCTCACTTCCGAGAGATATAGCAATGAAGTCACCACCAGTCATAGCAATGAAGCTTCGGTCTCTGGATTTGTTTTCCAAGCACAATTCTGATCAAATTTCTTTTTCAGAGCATTTCATTTTTCCGCCATTCCCAATTTTTTACGTTAATCTATGAATAATGGAGTCACCTATTCCTAGAAAATTCGTACGTTTCATGCATCATTAATGTAATCGTAAAAAGTACTATGAAAGAATACTTCATGTATTACGCTTCTTTGAGTCTCGATAACATATTTTTCGCCATTTAAATTTAAAGAAATCGATTTCCAAAAATCAATTTGAACATTATTCTTATTTCAATCCTAAAATGAAATCGAGGTTTCATGTGGTTTTCAGTATTTCATTCTGCTTGTGAATGAATCCAATATTCAGAGGGACAAGAATACTGCAAGGTTTGCACATGTATTGAAGAAGAGAAATACATTTACAAGATAAATAGCTCAAAATTTGACCCGATCAAAAATAACATTCAGGTTTTATTAGGCATAAAATATGAATATGACCGACAAATAGACTTGATTTATTCGGTATTGAGTTGCCTTTTACACAGAAAGTAACAAACGAAGTTAAAGGGAGAATATATTCAATTTAACCTTTCTTTACTATATAGGTATGTATTCCGGTGCGAAGCTACAAGCTCATTACCGTATTGGTTTGCAAAATTTATTTTTGAGCCAATAGTATATTCTTGATTTGATACGAATCAATGAGTCGTTTGACGTGATTAAGGGTATGATGCTTTTGATTTCCCTCCAAGGAGGTCGGAGATATAAGATGTAACAAGTCCAATACATTTGAATCCAAGCTAAGCATACGAGATTATTGCAGTGAAGTTTTCTCGGGTTTCACACCGGGTCAGGTCCTCCATTTCTCCTTCCAACGTTTCGATGAACAACTCGCCCATCGTCTTCAGGGATTCAGGAATCCAATACCAATTCCTCAAATTCTCGGGGCATATATACATAATTCTGAGATTGAGGGCGGTTCAGCTGATTGGCTGCCAGTCCCCTCGTATTTTTAGGAGGTGGTCCCATATGTGGCTTAAATTATAGCCGCATTCTCTGTTGATGTTATTTCTGTTTTTCGGGATCTGAATAGATTCTGTTACTACGCGGTCCCAGTATCCGAGATTATTGAAGAAGTCAATCTAATCCGGCGAAACGGATTGAATGAATTGATCTCCAAATGAATGAATGAAACGTAAGTAGGTTCATATCCACTAAAATATTTAATGATACTACTAGTTTCAAAGAAGATAATTTTTATGCGCTAAATCCCAGAATGAGGTAATTGTGAAACTTAAGTGTAGACGCGGGCTTTTTATTCTTCATCATCGACCTCATTCACTGCTTTTTGTGTTTTTCAAAAAGGTCAGACATTGCAAAAGAATATCATTGAAAATTTTCCCGCTGATTATTCATAAATATTTTATCTTTCAACATGCAAACACTTAATTAACGGATTTTAAATAATTAAGGGTTTTAATTTCATTTATATTGTAAACGAATTTCCGGGTGATGAACTGACATTTATAGCAATTAAGTCAACCATATTCTCCAAATTAATTCCTTTATAACATTGTAAAATTAATATCAAACCTTGATCATACAATGAGCTAAATTCCGCGTCAATGGAGCAACATAAATCCTATTAGTATATAAAAATGGGGAATGAATACGAAAAAAACGTTACGAATAGGGCCTCTGCTTAGGAGTAGGATATCACACTGTCCAATTACGCAATGGTCCAATAATTTGGGCAAGTTTGTTCGGACTCAATTTATTACCTGGAGTTTACATAAAAGAAAAGATATTGGTTAGAGTTGGGAATAAAATGGGACACAATATCTACAAAAGGCCAGGTAATAGAGATATTGGATGACATTGTGTGCTATTGTGTTTTAGATCAAATGATGATGAGAATCATGTATTGGGTTTTTTTTATTTTGAACCGCACGTATAGGGCTAGCTAAAATTGTTCATTAGGGAATATCTAACAAACCAGCTCGGAATCCTACGAGAAAAAAGTAAGTTCGGACCCAGGTCGGAGACAGAAATACGTTGGACCGTAAAGAAGTCACATCGTCAAAATTTGTAGCCGCTCAATGCCCACACATTTGATACGCTCCTGCAATCCCCGGCGAAAAAATAAAATGCATAACGCCTACGTATTTATACACAATATGAAAGGTTAAGGGCGTAATATTAGGGATTGAGAGATTCAGTTATAGTTCTATTTTTTATGCGACTTCCATTTTTTCTGCGAAAGGCTGGGAAATCATTCTTATAATTAGAATTTTGCAGTTCTGTTCTACAGTTAAACCTATCAAGAGTAAATGCTCATTAAGTCAACACCCTCCGAATCTAACATTTGTGTAAATAATAAAATCCAGACTTCGCTCGTTATGGCTTTTTTATACCCTGACTAAAATATAATCATCAAAGCTTCAATTACCGAAATCCAGTGTTTTGTTTGACTTCTGACCAGTTCTAAAAAACCGAGAGCTTACTCCAAACGGAGTAAAGTTTATCAATTGGATCCTGCCGCTCATTTGTTTCACAACTTCCGTAAAAAAAGCCGGCGTTCCCAATTATCCAGGAGAAAAACGTTGAGCAAAGGTTATATTAGTAAAAAATGCAGGGAAAAACAATTTCATCCTCCTGTATTATATTTTTCATGCCATGGCTTACCCTACATTCCGACTGAACTTTACCCTATAAAAGTAATAAAACATTACATAGAGCTGTTCTTAACGATATCAATAACGCTAATATTCAAGTAACAACTGTGTTGATAAAAGCAATTAAACAACAAGGCAACTCATCACAATCTTCCTGATTCAATAAGAGTAGAATTTGATACAAGGATGTAACTTGATTCTTTCATTGCAGTTGAAGAAAGATTAATAATAAAGAGAACATTGTTTCTGGTATATTATCCTCATTAGGATACTGATATTATACTACTTATGAACAACAAAATATCATGTTGTAATCAGTATGCATTGAAACCCAAAATAAATACATGCCCCTAAAACAACTTGCATAAAAGGAATTCAATCACAGCAATCGTTCTAGGTAGTTCCAGGCACTCCAACAAAATTCAACCCTTTTTTACTTTGAAAGTTTTCCCCAAAATTGATGTCAAAACGAGCAATGGTACAGCTGAACTCACTTTCTCGTGATGGATTAAGACATTAGAGCTCTGGACCTCGTTATCAACACATACGGAGAGAAAATCACAGACACTACATCCGCGTATTCCTGGAGGAAAAGGATTGAGATTTAGTTATGTGGAAGTGGGTGAGAACGGAAAGGAGTACAAGTCTCAATGCGAGAGAAACAATGAGAATCAAGAGAAAACGATTTCTTCGCAAAGCAAAGCGAAGGACGTGCCCAGATGATATCGCTACTGGTGCAGAAAAACAGCCTCTGCCATTCTCTTCCCTGCTATCTTCCGACCACGTCAGGAAGAACCTCCATCAATCTCAAAGCTTTTTTTTAACGATTCAACTCACACGCTGTAATCATGATATTCAACCGATTGGTACAAGCTGGTCCAACCCCGTAACCCGCCGTAAAATTTACACTGATTGGACGTGATAACAGTCCATTAGCTCATAAGATTTTAGGCTTGACCGATAAATGACTCACAGTGAGTGTCTCATGTAAATAACTAACAAAAATTAGGAATGATTTCAATCATAAAGGAGGATCTTGAGGGGGAATGATATTTCCACTTATCTCTTAATAAAAATGAAAATAGTCACTAATTGGCTGAGTAGTGATGTGCGTAGAAATGATTCACCTCCATTATCTTCTTCTATTTTCTAACTAACCTATCAAAGTTTTGACCACATAAAAATATTTCCTCATGGAAGTTGAATTGCCCATGACAATTACAAGACGGCAATATTTTCATAATAATAATTCATTTTTTCGACATTCAATAATTCATTTCATAACGATAATTCATTTTCAGCAAAATAATATGTTTGTATTTCTTCGCTTGACGCTATTCACTTTTTCATACGAAATAAAAATGTTTAAATTAATACCATAAGATAGTTCAAAGCTATATTATGAAACCTATCTTAAGTTTTTAGGCTTAGTTATGCGGTTAAAGTGATAGACATTGTCACTATGTTGAATGAGTAAGGGCATCTCCTTTATTTGGCTACTTAATCGTGGACACGAAAGTGTTAAGGCCTTTACGGCCTTTTTTGCCATTTTTACTTACATTCCGGTGCAATTATTCCCTAACCATTCATCTCCAAGGACAACCTAACTTCAAGAATTAAAAATTCCTACACATTTTCCCAAGGGAAAGTCCCTCCCCGAGATTAGAGAGAATCAAGGATCAGAATTCCGCTCACACACAATGTTCTATATCATTGGTATGCGTAACGACGATGGACTTAGCGAGTGGAGCAGTGAATTGTGAATGAGGAATCGATTAGAACCACCGAGCAGGTTATACTTTAATACAACTGCGACATCGCAAAAACTAAAACATAATATTAGCAGAGTGAAATCTTGCCAAGAAGAATAATTCTTAAAGTTCTCTATCATCAGCATTGCACTCAATGATGAGGCGCACATAAAAATATTAAGGTAAAAATTTCATCTAATTATCGTTATGATCAAGTGCGGGCACACTATCAATTACGAATTCTCCTTCATTTATGATTACCAACGTAGAAGACAACAACTTATGCATAATTTTATACTCCGAGTTTGAACTAAAAAACAAAACTTATTTATTTGAAACTATCGTTTTTTGATAAAATTACCTCGTCGATTAAAATCCGCAGCTCAAATTAGCTTCTTGCTTTAAAAGAACGGGCTTAATTATAAATTTTGGCTCAAAAAAAGATGATTTCAATCACTACTGGGGAGGCATATTTAAGTGTTACGAAATTCAAGCAATCAAGTTCCGTTTAAATTATCTATTTTTGTCTAAAATATTTCAATATTAAATTCCTTTATCGGCTCGGCCTAATCAGCAATTGGATTAAACTACAACCGGGCTTCATTTAAACTCAGATGGATGTTCTATTCCGACGTTTTTTTTCGAGAAAAAAGAGCTCCAACCAATCCTTTTCCCTCCGCCGAGACCTGCAATCCCCCTGTCGCCTCTTGGCATTGTTTCCTTTGAAAAAATCCAGCTTCACCTGCCGCGGCATTCATTCCTCGCCTCAAAGACAGAAGACCCCCTTTTTCTTTTTCGATGAACATTTTATTCCTACTCTTTGAAACAAGGGAGACACACCTATCCTTAACATTCCACTGTGCAGTTATTTTTTTCTCAGCTTTCAGAGATACGTCTCACGCTCATTCCTACATCTCTTACTCCTGGTGTATTGCTACTGCGGAGAAATATATTTTCCTCAGCGCCTCAGAAAAATTAGATGAACTATCTCAATGCGAGAGTATTCGCTTCTTCATACCATTATCCATGATAATGAAATCCTGGCGCTAAAAGTCATGCTATCGAACAGTATCTGTGAAATAATTTTGATATATTCGAAATAGTATTAGAAGTTGACATCAGAGTTAAAAGTGTGTGGGCATGCATCTGCAAATGCATTAAAATTCTCCCGTTATTCAGCAGCAGATGAGGAGCACAAGATGTTCAAAATTTATTCACACAGGAAGTTAGAACTTTATTTGCATTGTTTAGCAAAAATGAAATACGCAAAACAACATACAAAGATAGAATAAAATTGAAGTACATTAGTAATACTAGAAAATGGATGGACACAAAAATCAAATAAACTGAAATTTAAAACATCACCCAGCGCTAAAAGATATTACGGTAACCTAGGAATACCTTCGCAGAACATCTTCAACAAATGTTGCATGAAAACCTTCTTGGTCGTAATGGACGAAAGTGTGACTAAATGTCACAGACCGAATGAATAATCTTCAAGACTGCACTTTTAGTAATCATCATTACACCAATTAAAAACTTATTGATGAAAAATTCATTTTCGTCGACAGCCAAAATGAGGAACAGTTTCTAAACTCTTACACACAGGAGTCGCAATAATCGGGGGAGAAAAGTAATCATGTTTTTAATGTAATTAGATAAGGAAGTGGGAGATAGAGAATAAGCAATAAAAAGTGACTACCTGGAGACACTGAAATATCTCTGGAGGCGAATTGGGTAGGATAATAGATGTAACATAGGCATAGGCGGATATAGGGGGGGGGGTTATGGGGGCACGTGCCCCCCCCCCACCCCAGAACCTTAAAAATATTGAAGATTTTAATAAAGTCCCATTATAATTGCGTTCGTTTTGTATTACGAGGTAACCTTGTGCCCTCCCCCCCCCCCAGAACAAAATCCTGGACACGGCCTTCAGTGTGCCCTTCTTCAGTGTGAAAGAGTAGTAGTAGTAGTGTTTGGATTTAGGGTGCGTCGACGGCAAGGTCATTTTGCACCACTACTGTGCTATTTAATTACAATTGTTATGTATAAAGTAATCTAATGCATCTGATGTCTTCGTTGAAAGTGTACATAATTAGACTTTATTAAAAATGTTTATTTCTCTGAGAAACCGAAATGTACAGATTAAGTTGGTAGGGTGGTCTCCTAAAAGGGTTTTTAGGTCTCCCCCTAGATTATTTCGCCTTCGCGCTTCGCGGTACTTAACACAATCTAGCATGATGTGTCTAATACTTACAGGACATTTACAATCCCCACATTGGGGAGGTTCCTTCTCTTCAGTAAAGAGATACGCATGGGTCAGGGGGCTGTGCCCTATCCTCAATCGTGTAAGTACTACTTCCTCTCTCCGATTACTACGAGCTGAGGAGGGCCACGCTGCTACCGTGTCCTTGATGCCACGGAGCTTGTTATTATTTAGAATCCTCCATGACTCCCTCCATTTTCCAAATACCACGTTTCTTAGAGATGCTCGTAAGTCCTCGTGGGGAACCAGCGTTGAGACAAGAACTTCGTTATTCAGAGCTTCCTTGGCCATAGCGTCTGCTATCTCATTCCCGGCTATCCCCTCATGTCCAGGTACCCACAGAAAATGGATATTCAAACCCTTTCTCGAAAGGGTCAGCAGGAGAGAGTGTATTTCTTGCACGATCGGGTGCACGGGTGAGAAGCCAGAGATGGCTTGTAGCGAGCTCCTGGAGTCAGTGCATATCACAAAGGAGCCGCCGTGGTCATCTAGGGCTTCTAGAGCTATCCTTATGGCATAAAGCTCCGCCGTGTACACACTGCACATCGGGTGAAGCTTTGCTCTGATGTTCCCGTGGATAGGGGAGACCACTGCACATGCACAAGCAGAGTTATCTTTCGAACCGTCAGTGTAAACGGGGGTAAGGTTGGGGTGATTCCATCGGAACATGGCAAACAAACGCTGGTACTCCGAGGGAGTTGTGGAAGACTTCGGTCGAGATCGTGAAAGAACATTCACCACCGGAGTGGGAGTGATCCAAGGGGGGTGTTCCGAGAATGAAACAGGATACACTTCAGGTAGCGTGAATTCGCATCCGCGAATAAAATCGTTAAAACGAACGCTTACTGGTCTGGTTGCTTTAGTCCTTCGGTTAAAAACATTAATAAAACGGGGTTTAAAAAGTAAACTATAACATGGGTGACTCGTCATTGCTATAATTTTGGAAACGTAGCTACAAAGAAGCCAGGTCCTTCGGTAGCATAGAGGAGGCTCGCCTGCGTCGGTATATATACTGGGAATCGGGCTGGTCCTAAACGCCCCAGTGCATAGTCGCAGACCTGCGTTGTGCACTGAGTTAAGTGCTTTCAAATACGTCTCGCGTGCGGACGCATACACGAATGAGCCGTAGTCTAATTTCGACCGCACCAGTGTGCGGTAAAGTAAAATTAAGGTGGTGCTGTCTGCTCCCCAAGATGCGTGGCTTAAAAACTTTAAAATGTTTAAAGACTTCAAACAGTTTACCTTGACAGAATTAATGTGCTCCTTCCAGTTGAGTTTGTGGTCGAGGGTCATCCCCAGAAAACGGACTGATTCCACAAATGGGAGGTTTCTACCACCTAGGTGTAACGTGGGATTTACATGGACGCCCCGAGTGCGAGAAAAGTGAACGCACTTTGTTTTCTCCAAAGAGAAAAGGAAGCCGTTATTTTGGGTCCATTTGTGAAGTTTATTGATGGTGAGTTGCGCCATACGCGATGCATTCACGACCCTAGATGATCTGCAGAAAATCGCGAGATCATCCACAAATAGTGACCCTAACACTGGCTCCTTGATGCAGTGAGCTATGTCGTTGATAGCAATAGCGAACAACGTCACGCTCAGAACCGAGCCTTGGGGAACTCCGTTGTCAAGAGGGTAAAAATTTGACAACAACTGTCCCGTCCTTACTTTAAAAACACGGTTGGTTAAAAAATTTTGTATAAAAATGGGCAAACAGCCTCTAAAACCCCACTCGCGTAATACGCGTAGAATCTTACGTCGCCAGACCCGGTCGTAAGCCTTCTCTAAGTCGAAAAATACACCGACTACGTGTTGGCGGAGGAGGAAGGCTTCTTGGATGAAATTTTCAATTCTGACCAAGTGGTCCATTGTGGAACGGTTCCGTCTGAATCCGCATTGTATCCTAGAGAGGAGTTTTCGACGCTCCAGCCACCAAATGAGACGTCGATTTACCATTCGCTCCATTAACTTGCACAGGCAGCTGGTGAGAGAAATCGGCCGGTAAGAATTCGGGTCAGCTCGGTCTTTTCCATGTTTTGGGATGGGAACAATGACGGACTCCCGCCAGGACGGAGGAAAATCCCCATTGGCCCAGAGCTGATTAAAAGTTTCAAGGATTTCCAGCAACGCCGATTCCGATAGATTTCGGAGGAAGGCATTGTGGATCTCGTCGGGTCCTGGGGACGTGTCGTGGGAGTCATGGATGGCAGATTTCAGCTCCCAAATGGTAAATGGCATATTGTAGTCTGCCGTTGTTTTAGGCTCCATAAAGGATATAGGGACGTTCTCGAGCCTTTTCTTGAGGATCGCAAAAGAAGGGTCATAGCATTCGTCGCTGCTCGCTTTGGCGAGTAATTGGGCGAATACGTTCCCTATCGCAGCTGGAGAAGTGATAACCTTTCCTTCGACTTCTAGGAAGGATATACCTAGATGCTGGCTGCTACCCGATATGCTCCTCACCTTACGCCATACCTGTGCAAGTGGAGTCCTGTGGTTGACACCGGAGACAAAATTCATCCAAGAAATCCTCTTTGCGTCCTTTATTACCTGACGCGCTTTCGCTCTTAGTCGCCGAAAAGCGGAGAGATTATTTGCTGTAGGATACTTGTTGAAAATTCGGAGAGCTTTCTTACGTTTTTTAATGGCTTCTGCGCAGGTTTCATTCCACCATGGCACCGCATTTCTTGGAAGGATGCTTCGAGATCGTGGTATGCTAATTTCGGCGGCTTGAATGATGCTGGATGTCAAAAGATTTACGTTTGTTACACAGTCGTTGTTTTTATCCCACACGTAGTTAAAATTTGAGTTAAAAAGATGCCAATCAGCTTTCCGGACAATCCAACAGCCTGGTCTAATAAAATCGGGGTTTATATTTTGCTCCCTTTTGATTAAAAGGGGAAAGTGATCGCTCCCACTAAGATCCTTATGCACAGAGAGTTTGAGTTTATTGACCAAACTAGTCGATAAAATACTCAAGTCAATGGAGGAAGAATCGCCGCTATAAGAGTTAAAACGGGTTTTCTCGCCGTTATTGAGTAAAAAAAGGTTAAAATCACTAATAAAACTTGATAAAATACGTCCCCTGCGGTTGCACTGTTCCTGGGTGCTTCCCCATAGACGATCGTGAGCATTAAAATCTCCGAGTAAAATAAAAGGCTGAGGTAGCTGGTGAACAAGGGATTCTAGATTAAAACGGGTGACGGGTGCACCCTCCGGCAGGTAAACGTTGCACACCGTTATCGCCTCGGGAGCGTGCACCGTCACCGCTACCGCTTGGAACGGAGTGTTAAGATTTATTCGGGAGGTGTAAAGAGCCTCCCAGACAAAAACCGAAACTCCACCATGGGCTCGTTGGCCACTAGTATCGTCCAGTCTAAAAGTGTTAAAATGTTTTAAATATCCCTTGTCTGTATCTTTAAAACGCGTTTCCTGCAAACATATACAGAAAGGGTTAAAATCATTTATTAAAACAGCCAGCTCCTCCTTATGCCGATAAAATCCATTACAATTCCATTGTAATATAAAATTCATAAAAAGGGTTTAAAAAGGGTAAAAGATAAATAAAAACAGAAAAAAAAGGATGTCAATATTGAAACTTGGAGCAGCATTAGCCCGGAAGTCTGTGGAATCATCGCTTTAAGCGACTTTTCCTTCCCTTATTCCTGACTTTTTCGATCTCTGTGTCCGAAATACAGAGATCTTCGTCTGTGTCCTCCTGCATCGGTTCCATACCTTTGCCGGAGGGACCAGGAGAGGGAGTTTTCTCTCGCTGGTCAGGTTTTCTGGTGGTTTTCTTTGTTGTATTTTTGGGAGACACTACGGAGGAGTTAGGGGTGTTTTTTTTAGTATTGCTATTGTTACTCGCATTTGTTTTTTTTAATAAATCTATCTGCTTTTCAGGTTCCGTCTGTGTAGAAATGGTGCACTTCTTAACTGGAGCAGAGGCGATTGCGGCAAAGGAACGCGAGAAAGAGGGGGCACTAAGGGCTTTGAACTTTTTCCTTGCCTCCAGGTAAGATATTTTTTCCATAGTTTTTATTTCCATAATCTTCCGTTCCTCTTTCATTTTCGGGCAATCGCGAGAGTAAGCCGCGTGGGTACCCTCGCAATTCACGCAGCAGGCCGCTTCCGCACATTTGTCCCCATCGTGCTTGTCCTTGCCGCAGCGCGGGCAGGTGGCCTTGCCCTCACATCGCGGTGCGATGTGGCCGAATTTTTGGCATTGGAAGCAGCGCATCGGTTGAGGGAAGAATGGTCGCACAGTTACAGATTCGTATCCTAAGAAGACTTTAACGGGCAGTTTGTCTAGAGCGAACGTGAGAATTACTGACGTGGTATTTATCACTTCACCGTTTCGCTTCGTAGTCAGTCTGCGGCAGTCGATGACGCCCTGGGGGGCCATCTCTCTCTTGATCTCTTCTGGTTCCACGTAAAGAAGGTCGTAGTGACTTATTACTCCCTTAGAGGTATTTAGAGTGCGGTGGATCTCGACTTTAACTGGGATGTCGTGTAATTTTTCAGTTTTAAGCAGTTTTTCAGCTTGGATGTTGTTCGCAGTCTCTATTAGTAGGGTACCATCTCTTAGTTTTTTCACCGAATTTGGCTCTCCAGTAATTATCGATTGCATAGCTTTTTTAATGAAAAAGGGAGACACCTTTTTCAGAGTGTCACCTTCTTTGGCGCATTTCATAGACAAAAAACGCTTCGAGCTTTCAAAAGACTTTTCTCCTCCGCCCGTGTCCGGGCGGGATCTTTTTGGTGGAGGAAGAGTAATCGTCTCCATGAAAGTAAGAACATAATTCGTCCCCTGGGCTCCCCACCCACCACGGAGCCACACATTTGGGACGCCACCCGCAAGCCGGAATGGACGTCAGGGCTACCCAAGGGATATAGGAACCTTCGATAGGGGGTCTCTTTTGGGTTAGAACCTCCGGCGCGGGGGCCCTCCGAACCCACACGCCTTCGGCCGCCCTACGGAGACCCCCATATCTCCAGCACTAGCCCGTCCTGGCGTACGCTCGGAAGGAGCCGCCAAGCTCCCCAGCCGCCAGGAGCCGATTGACCGAGCTGGGCTCTTCTCGGCCGCCCGTTTTCGGGGAATCCAGGGCCGAAGTGGGGTATTGAACTCCGGCCCATACCGGGTTTCCGACGCCCGGCTGGGTGCCGGAGAACTCACCCACCAGGATCCCTTTCTCCCCCATGTACGGGTCTCCACGCACGGCAAACACGTGGGTGATTCTGGACGCCAGATGTTACGGCTACTCAGAACAGCAGAGTCACATGCTGTCTGGACACTATCCGAGCGAGCGACGGGGTTTTTTTACGAGCTTGTCTCCTCGGTGGGCTCGGGTCCGTGGGGGCGCGACTCCCCAAAGGAAGAGATAACTCCCCTCCCCCCGTGCGGGGCAGTGTGAAAGAAATCCTGGATCCACCCCTGAACATAGGTACTTATATCAAAAGTCAAAATTAGTCATGCGTAAAATAGAATATGCGTATGGAAAGAATCTCACAGGTTAGAGTGTAGGCTTTCACGTGGCCGGAAATGCAAATCGATAAACAGCAAAGCAATAGGAAAACTAAAGGAAGGAGTCAGCATCCGCGAATAGGTTTCCCATTTCAACCACACCATTTTACCCAAAAGAAAATCATGCCTCAATCGCCAGATAATCAAGATCACTATACTTTCTCACAAAGATCTAAACTATTACCACAATTTGATCATGCTCGCGGTAACCGACAACAAGACTAATCTCTTCATTGACATTCAGTAACCTTTGAACTACAATCGTATCCGTTTTCTTTACCCTACGAAAACCTATCGGCTTTTTTCCCGTTTCCAACTCCTTTCAATTCCCCAAAAGGAAGTCGCAAGAGGTTGGAAACCAATTTTCACTGACACCGTTCGAACAACCCGAGGCGCACACAGACGCGCGGAATATCGGCGATCCACAGCAAGACCCTCATTCATTCGGAATTTTCATTCAAGAGCAGCGGCGAACACTTCCTTCTCAAACTTCCACACCACCTCACCTTTTCCCCATTCCCCTCCTGCCATCCTTCATTCTCCACTCTCCCATCCCAACCACGACTCTTAGCTGAAATCTTCGGCTCTTTTTTTGTCGCTCCTTAACGTTGAAAAGGGAGGGACCGAGAGTAGAGTTAATATGAGAAAAAAAGGCAAATTGATTGGACTTGACTCACAGTTATTATAGGTTCACATCATAAAATTATTTAAGAAAAGCATCATTCCAACGAATGGCAATTGAGGAGGTGAGAAGCCAAGGGGCAGAGGTGATTTGTTTTCCAAGCTGAGTTAGGATTAGGAATTTATAGAAGGTGTATACATAAACTTGGTGGCCAAAGGGATAAGAGTGAGTCTCTGTTTCGAGTTGACATCGAGAGGGAAATAAAAATTCCTAGTTAATTTCGTTTTTTTTCTGTACCCTAATTTCCATACCTAACTCTGTCCAGAAAAAAACCACTTGTACCCTTTTGCTTCCCACCCCATCAGTTCATCTTTGATTCACTACTGAAAGGGTTTGTGGTTACTTAAGCGAGGATAAATACATAAGTCAAGTCTACGAAGTAAAGACGGAAAATAAATTCGGCAACTGCCGTTGCATTTCAACTGGGTAAATACATTAGAATAGTGAGAGAAGAAATTATGGTGGATACGCCTTTCTTAATTCTACAGACACAGCCTTTATTAGCGTTTACTAATTTGAGAATCTATAAGTCAAGAGAACAATGCTACGGAAGGATATCCATTGAAGTTTTAATAAAAGAACGAGAAAAGACAAAGGAAATAAACATTCAACTCGGAAAAAAATTTAATTTGAATGAATGTGATGACTGTACCATTATACATAAAAAAATAACCAGGAAACCCTATATCATTCCTTTATAAACTATGCCAATGAAAACTAAGAGATAAAGCGTATGTAACCGTGGAGTAGTGACACATACAGCAGGTTACAACTAGAAAATATTATTTTTACCACTGCTTAAAAAAGTTTCATCAAAACTCCTTCGTGAGGTTACACGGAAAAGAATGTGGGAAATATATCCGCCGTATATTAATTATGATATAAAGTGAGGAATTATGATGAAGGAGCACAAAGATTACACATTATAATAATGGTTTATTAAGGCATAACACACGACACATCTGAAGCCACCACTTCACGGTGCAGGTCCGAACGTGCCACAGGAAGACACAGGGGAATGAAAAACGATAATTTCAACTTATTTGTTCCAAAACTAAGATATGCGTTTACGCGAGTACATTTTATAGGCTTATATCATCACCGTACATTTATATGAATGAGCATATTGTTCCTTCAGCTGACCCTCTCATCCAGAGGTACGATACAACGGTTATGGATATGCGTAGGTAGAGCTAATTCCGAACTATGTCACAGGCATGGGAATGAATTTCTCACTTCCAGCCGCATTTATTTCCCAATAAACTGCGATAATTTTTATATAAGAGCGTCCAAAAGTTTCACCCAGATTTTAACCCGGTTGCGTGATTGAAATATTGCATCTGTAATAATTAAGCTTGTAAATAGCGGTTACAATGCACAACAACACTTTCTCAATGACGAAGGTGGAGCAAGAAAAATACTTTCGGTAAACTGGTATGTTTTCAGAGATATCTATCAATACCCTCTAAAAAAAATAATGAAGACAGATAAACTCGTTCTTGTAGCACAGAAAAAGGAAAGAAAAACAAATAAATAATAAAATAAAAACAAAGATTAAAATTTTTGGAAACAAACGCTCACGGCTTGTGAACAAAATTTTGAAAACGCAGGTTTTCAAACTCTCTTTGCTTAAAATTCTTAGATATAAGGAAAAGCACTATCTCATCCCACCTAAAGGCATTCTCTTAACAAGCAATAAAATTTCACGTAACGCAATTTTGTAAACGATTATGTTTGAGGACTGGAAATCCTTAATGAGCCCATAAAAGATATAACCCTTCGTTATCTTCCATTATCCCATCGTTAACTCGCATCCACACACCATTGTCTTCCTGAATCTCGTGATTTAGTAGCCATGCTATTATGGACATGTAAAACGCAGAGCATCCTCAAACGCAGGAGTCTAATACGCACGTCAAGCTTCCGAATTCAGAGCACCAAATGAGATTTAAAAAACATGAGTGATGCCAAATTTATCATAAAAAAATAAAAAAGAACCTTTTGTGATTATGAAACTTTAATATTTAATTCTAATAACGATGATTTAAAATATTCAACGCTAAGCTAGTTACCCAATTACCGCTCTATCTCAATTAGATTTTGAGACAAGCAGCTCCTAGACTCACAAAGGGCATCATGTAAGAAAATTTAAAAATGTATGAATTATTTATCTCCCACAGTTAAAAAAATATAAGCCAAATTAAAATGGATCAGAATAAATTCTCACACCTAGTATGTTATTTGGGAAGCAGGATCACTAGCGACGGGAGAAGTGAGAAAGAAATTATCAGCAGAATAGCCCAAGCAAAGAGAGCATTCCGCCAAAAGAGAGACCTGGTTACAGCGGGAAACTTAAATAAGGAAGTAAGGAAAAAATTTATAAGAACCTACATTTAGAGTATACTCCTATATGGAAGAGAGGCATGGGAAATAACAGCAGTGGAGAAAGCAAGGATAGAGACCTTCGAAATATGGTGCAACAGAAGAACGATGAGGATCAAATGGATCGACCGAGTTATAAATCAGGAAGTCCTAAGAAGAGTAGAGGAGAAGAGAAGCTTCGTGAGAACATTAATAAGAACACGGAACAACCTTATAGGCCACATCTTGAGACATGATGGTATGATGAAGACAATCGTCGAGGGACAAGTGGATGGTAAGAACGGAAAATGAAGACCTCGGACAAAATATATGGAACAGGTAAAGAAAGATGTGAAAGAAAAGAAATACGTAGGAGTGAAAAGATTAGCTGATTGGAGAATTGAGAGGAGAGCTACGTCAAACCAATCGTAGGATTTTTGACCAGTGATGATGATGATGATGAGCCGGAAATCATCCGGAAATTAAAAAGACACGCCCTATTAGAGATTCTGCATATGTGAGATGCCCCCAAAAGTACAAATTCTCGAAGCTCGAGGTAGCCCTGAGAAAAGAATTGCCCCCCCCCCCCTTCCCTGAATATGTGAAATTCACACGCCTGTGGCTTACTTCGAAGTGATTTCTATCCGCACAAAACTTCGGGTCCAATCAATGAGAGTGTGTGTATGTGTGATGATGGTAATCGGATTCATTCATTTAGATGGAAATCCATAGATTTAATAGATTAATAATCATTCAGATATAACCAGAATACGACATTTGCAGTGCCACCAAAAATCCGTTTCTTTCCTTTACAAAACTCGCCAGAATCAGCGTAGCATTAACCAATTAGGCCAATGTACTATAGCTGATTAAATAATACTAAGGGAAGCGTCTTCGGATGATTCGGGAAAAGTTAAGTGGCTTCCGAATGCTGGCATAGAATTTGGTCCTGAGGGTCAAACTCTGAATAAAATGATCTGAAGTGGAAAATAAAAAAATAAAAGGAGAAAAAAGGAGGCTTAACAGGTGTCAGGAGAGGAAAAAAATAATAAAATATACATAGACACGGAATAAGGCAGATAAGAGTAAATCGATTCACCTGAAAAGGTACAAAAGGAGGGACAGAATCATAAAGGACGGTCCTCCCACTATGGTAGAGGAAACAAGTAAATTTTGCGAATGGACCTATTTTGGCGTGAGAAATGTGCAAAATTCGGCACACATAACTGGAATCTGGAAAGAGATATACGGTTTAAAGGCGGAGGGGAACGAAAAGTACCTAAGCATCAAGCGCCCGACACCTTGAAAACTCCCAGCCGCAGCTCGGCACGGCGTACACTGGTTCATTCAAAATTCTCATCCTAATTACCTGCCAGCTTTAATAATCTTCAGGCCCTCATTGCACTCGTTCGTGGCGACTATTAAGACCAGCAGAAACGACAGCTACTCCTTCCCATGAAAGCTTAAGAAATAAAAGAGGCCAAGATGAAAAGCACACACCCATTTTAATCAGCCACGTGCCGCCATTAACGGCCATATCCAGCCCGCAAGGCATGGAGAAGACGAAGATGAGAAGGGAAGGACCAAAGATGCTCTCCGAAACCGCAAGACCAGCCCACGCAAAGCGCCGCAACACGCATTAAAACGGAGGTTTTCGTCGTCAAGCAACCAGCATAAATAGCGGCCCTGAAAACAGTTCCCCCAACGGATACCTTCGTTTATGCGGAATTATATCCACAAATCAGGTGCAAAATGAAACTTGAAACTAGATATTTCTATAATTAAGGTAATTATCAAGTAATGTTTTCTTAAGAATTTATAAAAAATATCCTTCGAGTATTTTTTTATTACCTCCGTCAATATCGACCACAAGTGATATGTCCACCACCCAAAGTTGATGAATCACATTCTAGACAAAGAAGGAGCCTTTGGTTAAAAATAACTTTCAGAGGTATTCTTCCGTTTCTAGAACGGAAAAGAGTCAATAAGATATGATAATAGATGATGAGTCAATAAGATATAGTCGTATGGAGTGAATCTGATACTTTAAACTCTTTAAAATACAGAATGTCTCGTAACTTATTCTGACTACAACAATTACAATGATTATCGTGGTAAGACCTCTTCAAAATTAAAATAAAACAAAAACTTTGATTATCTGAATAATTTTGTTAGTTACTATATTAACAGAGGAAGAAAAGAGAGCGAAAGCAAATACTTTTCAAGTAAAATTCAAAAGCAATGATAATTAATACAGAGACGAACGACTCATCTCTGTTTTTAAGATATAAAGTTACAAATCCAAACTGAAATTAAGACAAAACTAAAAAGGTGACGGAACAAGATACAATATTTTGAAAGAAAATTTGAAGAATTAGTCCCAATTAAGTCACATAACTGGATAACTTAAGCATGATATAGACGATTTCTGAGCGTTTGAACTTATATACATTAAAAGAGGAAAAACCTTGAATTTTTTTAGTCGGCGGCGTAGGCGTAAAAGAATAATACACTTGAGCATGGAGAGGAGGATAAAACGGAGGTGATATATACAAACAGTTAATGAAAAGAAAAAATCTCGAATTAACGATACCGCCAAAAATAAAAATCACACAAAGAACGCGAAGGAAAGGTTGGCGTCAATTCTTCTGAAGGGAAGGAGACAAAGAATCCAAAAATTGATGAAAAAACCTCAGGCAAAGCAGAAAGCGTGGGGTGGCGCTAAGTAAAGAGGGGTGAAAAAATACCAAGAAAAAAAGTAACAGACGTTGACTACTTAAATAAAAATAAGATTCCTGTTCAAAATATTCAAGTACCATGCTAAAATAATTCACAGCACACTGGAAGGTGAATAGAGACTTAGCCAAATTAAACGATGAGATTAAGACATCTTTGATTATAGCAAGTATGAATAGACACCACAGCAACAACAAAAAGTAAATGTGAATGGTAATTAATCGCCATTTTGCACTGGTGGTGTAGGCGCTACGGAACAAAACTTCATAGGAAGAAAACAGTACATCATCGTCAACCACGCAAAAAAGGTAAGACGAAAGCATAAAAGGAGAACAAAATTGTCACCAAATATGAAAATTAAATTTAAAAACATCACACCAAAATCACTTGAAAAACTTTATTTCAATTTTAAACTTAAATAAGGCGGAACATTCCGGAATGAAATGAAAAGAAACGACGGGGCTCGGAGGATAAGTGGCAATGCGACAAAGAAAGATTAAAAAATGAAGGCTCAACTAGGTGAAGGACGAAAAGAATCGAAGTAAGAGGAATACGATGGTTTGAAAGAAGCTGACAGTTCCAAGGATTCTGACCCGTAAGTTCCATTACGAAATATACGTGCATCATTACCAGAGGATTAATTTACATCAATCATTTCATTTAATCACATAAACATTTAAATTATGATATAACTTAGGCACTCTATGATATCAATTCCAGGAAATAAACGGAGAACATGTTCTGGAATGGGCAATGATGGTGCAAAATAGAACCCTTTAAGCGGTAAAAGAAATCAGCTAAATGGATCTGGAGAAGCCGGATGTAACGCCATCGAAATTCTCTTCCGGGGTAAATGAACAAACGCAGGGTGAAAACCAGATCCATGTGTTAAAAACCATTAATTTTTGTACAGAGAAAAAAACTTAAAACAGATATTCAGGGTGTATAAAATAGCGGAAAAACTAAAATTTATATCAGAAAAAAAAATCACAATTTGGCTGTTAATACAGCCTCCTATTCGGGCAGCGTAAGGCAGCGTATCATAAATACATTAATTATTCAATTGGCGTTATTCACTGTCGATAACACCAAGAGAAACAATTCAGGAAACATTTCTGGCCAGCATTGAGCGCCAGTGGAAGCACAAAACAAATATTACAGTCACCACAATTGTCAATTACCCAAAAAATGTGCATTGCATAAAAAAACTTAAAAAAAATTATCTTAAAAATCTCTGGAAAGGCAATCTTTAAACGCTTTGAAGAGGGAAGGATACGAGAAGTTCCAAGAATAAACAAAAAAAAACTTGAAGGAAAGGGGGAGGGGAGGCTATGGAGGCAAGGTGAGTGAGGAGGAGTCAAAAGAGACGGAGAATGAAAAAGGAAGCGAGCAATATAGATAGAAAGAGAAAAGAATAATACAGCCCACGCACTCAAAGTTACAGCATAAAGAAAGGGAGGACGAGCGGGAATATTTCGAGAAAAAAGGTGGAGCTATAGAGTATACGGGCTTTGGGAGAAGAAGGGGTTTGATACGAAGAAGGGGGTCACGTGAGGGGAAAGAAAATCTTCTCCCCTCCCTCTTCCCCAGGGGTGCAATTTGGTCTGTGCCCAGGCGAAGAAGAAGAAAAGCTCGCGAGAGGAGAGAAGATGGATGACAAGGGTCCGGCGATGCGGGTGTTCCTCGCCCCGGCGATGGGAGGGCTCGCGGCCGGGGGAAGGTGAGGGATGAATGGGCGAAGGGAGACGAGAGGAGGGACGAGGATAATGTGCCGCGTGATTAGAAGGGCAGATGAATGAGCCACAAAAGGTCTTCGCCGCTTCATTGTGTACCGAAGGATGCCGATATGGAGCGGTATGTAAAGAGGACGCGACGACCTATTGCGGCGACTCGAGAAACTTTGCATCGTGGCGTTAAGATTTAAAATTATGGGAGCAAGTGTGGTGCTAATTGAACGGTTTTCTTTATATCTCGAAAAAGGCCGAGCAGCTCAAGTGAAGCTTTGAATATTAAATGAAAAATTAAACCTGGTCGCTACGCTAAAATGTCAATTTATTTTTATAGAAAAACATGTTATCAGCTTTTCAGCTGTCTGCTGAGAACATTACTGTAAAATTAGTTTATATGTGTGGTGAAGTAATGGAATAGATTCAGTTAATTTTACTCGGGGGCTAACTTTTATCTCTACCCTTATAAATATATACCTAGCAGTAGAATTTACCAGCGTATTTTTCTGTGAATAGTTACATAATATCAACAAAGATAAATACCGAAGGCACATACATTATGATACATTTACAGTTAATGTGGAAATTAATTGTTTCCAACTCGAAATAATCAACTATATGACTCGAGCTTCAAAATAACTTCTCCCTCACATGTTTGCATCTCGCAGCACACTAGTTTTGAGTCACTTTTGGATTTTCCTAAAAAAAACAAAGTGCATGCGCTGCTTCAAGAATGAAATTTGACAGATTCAAACGACTGTGACTACGTAAAACTACCGCCGCGAGCTAAATACTCTCCCATAACTAATATAACAAATTAACTCAATAAATACTCGACATGCCTTGTAACAATATTCCTATGATCGATTGAGGAATCACCCGTAAAAGATATTATAAGATAAATTGCCTTTCGATTACGAAAATTTAACACCATAATTCCAAATGAAAATGTATTAAAGATTAATTCCTTCATCAACTAGAAAAGTTTACGCCAGTGAAATCAATTCTCGAGACTGAATAACACTTTAGAATTGCTGTTCTTTGAAGAGATAAGGCAGAAAATAAATTATTTCGAAAAACAGTCTAAGTTTACTGTTTTGTACGGGATAAATTATTTCCTCTGCATTAAGAAGGACCAGCGGAAACCTTTTGATGTGATTTGTAATCACCAGGTATGTCATTTTTACCTAACATAACTCAATCTCTATGGATATTTGAAGAAAATATGCAAACACGAATTAAAGTTTAAGCGCTAATCAGATATAGATGATAGGCGTAATCGATTAGACGCGAAGAGGGTAATTATCCCACGGAAATAGGCCATTTATGCTGATTAAAAACAAAAAAGGATTTTTAGAACGAGATGGTAACTACTACCATCACTTTTAATATAATTTAATTTGAAATGTAATACCACTAGAATCTATAACGCCAGTCTTTAACTGATAGGTCATACTCCAAGAATAAATAACACTTTTCCGCATTGAAATTCCACAATCTTGAAAATGATAAGGCTTGCAATATGTTCTCCCTTTCCCAATAACATATCGCAATGTAAACAGATTGCAAAGAAAACAACATTGCATTTGTAGAGTTATAATTCTGCTTGGTAGACTTCATGAGCGGAATTACCTTAAATAGCTAGAGAAATATCATTGCGCAAGACAATCTGAAAAAAACGAAAGGTAAAGGCAAGTCTTTTTCGATTTATTAGGTATTTTAACCCTGTAAAAAGAAAGCCCCACATTTAAGGAAAACCACGTCATGAAACTAATGCTAGGCGATGAAATTGACCTCAAATTTATATCAGGGGAAATTGCTGAACAAAATAACTAGATGGAACATACATAACCTATTACTTAACTTAAATAATATATACTTAAATATAACTTAAAGTAATGGATACTTCTGATAAGTATAGAAGATTTTTCAGAATATGGGAAGCAATATAAGGAAAGCTGTATTAATACGTGCACTGAATAGAAAACAGATGACTGAATGTGATGTGTATTAATGGTAAAAAATAGATATAGAAGTTATTTAAAATGGATTAACGCTGATATCTCCATGCATTGGAACACTAATTACGAGCGAGGGCTTGAATAAATGAGACCTTAATTCTGAATTGAGAAATTGCATTAAACGGATACCTTAAACTTCATTAAATTTCCATTCATACTAAACGAATAAATAAAAACCGACGTCCGGAAATGAATAATTTGATTTTAAATCTCAACGTGAGTAATCAGCGATATTTGAAGACCATTTTTTAATTTACATCAATTTTTCATACGCATCCAGTGATATTTGATTAAATTATGAGAAGCATATTGGTATCAGAAGAATTTCACGCGCAAATGGATATATTTGATGACTCAGGTCATCGCTGCAGAAATTGAAACAATTCACTCCTTGCTGATTCCCTTCAATATTTTCGCAGTGGGAGCAATCCCGATTAATTTTACGATTGGCAATAACAACTGAGCCCCAGTTCAAAATTTCAGCACTCCAGTCCATGGAAATATATAAAATGCAAGACCGAATCGTCAACTCAAGATATTCCAATCGTTTCGCTTTCCTTTTTCTTACCTTTATATTCGACGATTATAAAAAAGAGGACTTCATTCCAAAAACTATTCATTGGAAGATCTTCCAGACGAAAATTATCGGAAAAAGTTCAGATCGGCGAGGACTTTTCTGGAGTTCTCGTTCAAATAGTAAAATTCATCTTCGAAATGCTTCCCTATTTTTTGATGTATCATTCCTTTCCTTTAATACTTCCTGGCTATAATCATTTCTAACACACAGCTGCTTCTAGGAGAAATTAAATTTCAAGAATTCTCATTCAAAAAAGCGAAAACTTTCAGTCGTAATTGTTGTGGTAGCTACTTATTTCACTATTGAACTGTATATCACAGAAGAACGTGTAGTTTAAATTTTTACTGAATTGAGCTGAAAATGTATACATTTTTGATGTTAGTTAGAGGCAATATTGGGTTATAATAGGTTATTAGCCAACTTCTCCGTCTCCTTAAGACTTACGCAAAATATGACGTAAACCACATCCACACTGATATGTGCTAGCCATCTTTATTCATCAAAGGCTTCCCAGAAGACAGGTATTAGAAGGAAACATAACGCCGCTATTTAGATTTCCACGCTTGCAAAACATTCTCTATCTATAAATGGTATATGAAGCGTGTAAAAAAGCATAATCGAGGAAAGATGTATGCGAAATATTCAAATATATACATGGCGAATGTTTTTCCCGCTTATACTGTGGGCGTTTTTTCCGAACCATTGAAATCGACCTTAAATGCAAATTCTAGCAAAAATAAAGGGAATCGTTCGCGATAAAATACGCTTTCAAAGATATTTTTATGAAAAAATGTCATGCATCGTAAATAATATGATGTTTTTTACTCTCCAATTATCATAAATGCTTTCGCTCTAGCTAATTATGAGACGAAACATTGCATACCCCTTTGAGCACTGGAAAAGTCGCCGTAATTAAAGAAGGGAGCTAGGTAGAAAAAAACTGGCGATGAGCATAATTTTTGTTATATTTTACTTAAAATTTAACAATATTCGTCAAATAATACAAAAATTACCAAGGTCCATCATTAACGACTATATGTTCAGTTTTTTTAATTTTATTTTACTTGTCTACTCTACATTTTGCCAAGTAACACCTTAATTCGATAGTTTCATTGCAAAAAAACTAAGAAATAAGTTATGAAGCATTATTTCATCAGAAAAAATATGAAGTCACTAATTTCAGCTGCGCAAATATTGAATTATAATAATAATTTTCAAACTTATTGCAATGATAATAGAGATAATATTAATTATAAGATAAGGTATGGGTTATGGTAAGATTCACCAATGAGAGTATATTATTGATAACATAACGGGGTTAAGTATTACCAAATAATGTAATTGAAGAGTGAATATTTCATCTTAAAGGTCCTGATAATCCAAATAATCCCACGCATTTACCGCCAATTCAATTAGTTTACACGCCAAGTTCTCATCTCCAGATTGCATGAAATGATTTCCTTAGGACCGCTTATTAAGAGAACTACTTCGTTTCATGTGATTAAAAGTGTGAAAGACGAGGAAATAAGCACAAACTTGCTTGTGGATAAAATAATACTAAGGTTTCTAAGAATCACGTAACGTGCTTAAATTTAGTTGGCAGTTTGACGGACGGTAACGTTTTAGGCCTGTTGTTACCATTGGTCGTCACAAAGCGCGAACAAGAACTAGAATGCGATTTAATTCTCATCTTCGGTATGATTCATAGTTTAAGTGCTGTTCTGCACGATGATCTGATACTCACCGATAACTGAAGAACGAATAAAGAAATATGAGCATATAATCAGATGAAATAATCCCTATATATTGTCACGATCTTTAATCCTAATTTAATGCGTCAACTAATTTAACTATCAAAAATAGAGCTAAAATATATTTCTTAGAAGAACTTGGATGCCCATTTCCATTAGCAAGTTGTATAGCAGAAATTAGGAATGAATCGGAAGCACTTTTTCTTCAACCTTGATCAAGATACTATTCACACACACAAATCACTAACCAATCCCGAGTCCCATGATATGGATTCATCCCCTCTTAAATTTCTTAAAATATTAAAAACAGGTCTTGTAATCGTATGAAGCCGAACTTTTTCTCATCATATTAATGCTTGGGATTAAAGTTGGCAAGAGGATTAAAATTTTTATGGTTCGAAGGTAACTAATGAGAAAAGATGAGCATATTAAATATATTGGGGCAATGCTTCCTTAAGCTATAAGGTATCTCGAAAAAAGCCTACAGAGCTGGGAAGATGCAGCCCCTCGTGTATTTCACTCGAAAATAGAGAACCTCGGGTACTGCGACTTTAATTTCTGAGTGAAAAAACAAATATGTTAATTTTACATGATAAAAAGAAAATAAAATCAGCCAACTATGAAATGTACTAGTCTGATTTCAATTTCTTCGGGGGCCGATTACCTCCCTTTTTTATCTTTCCGAAATACCACCACAATCACAAAAGCTACCGCGAAGGGGCAATCGTATCGAAATATGAGTAATTATCAGAAAAAGCCGAGTAGGAGTAATATCGAACCAAACATGTTTACTGAAATGTTATCATTCTTCATGAGTTATTCCGCTTAATTTTACAGTGAAACACATCTTTGGTAATATTCAACAAATATTTCATTCGCGCAATAGGTCTCAATACATTAATTAAGGAGTAACTTGCGAGAAACGACGAATATATAATTTTTATGAAAATTTTAAAAGTGGAATTTCAAACGCAATTTTTACAAATTACATCTCGGGCAGCTGATTCCTTATAGTCGTCAGTCGAGCTGTAGTTCGTCAACTAACGAACACAATAAAGTGGCTTCCTATATGATGAAACCTATGAAAATTGAATTTGAAATTACACATTTTTATTCAGGGTCCAATTGCAGAACTTTCGTAACTGCTAACGTATGAGGATGTCTTTCATGTTCGCAAAACCTTAAGAATCATGATACATTTAAAAGTTATGACCGTCAAAAAACTAGTATGGTACTTGGAGAAGGTGAATGACAGCTAAGGTCATTTGCAACATGACGGAAGGGTTTGGATGGATAGGTGGAGAGAAACCTGGCGTCGGCATTAGCCTGCTCTTAACGAAAGGCGCCGAGGGGACCACGGCTTATCGTCCCATCCGACGGACGGAGTGTTTCGCTTGAAATGTCCTCCACACAGCACTCAAGCAGGGATCGGGCAATCTCTGAAAATTCTCTGCCACTGCCGGGATTTGAACCCTTGCCCAAGGGGCTCGGGCACGGGCAGACATAACTACTTTAAGACATATCATCATTTGAATCCGGAATTAAAGTCAAATCATGTCAGTTTTATGAAAACTGCGCTTCTTCTTCTACAGGCTCAAAATTTGGAGGCTTGACTGAAAAAAAATATCATTGAAATACTCACATTAGCTAAAACCTTGATTGTGCTTCCTAGTAGTAATGGATATCGTCTATGATGGCAAAACGTCTCATTAATATACACACGAAGTGTTCGTTTTGGAACGCGTTCGATTCACAGTCGCGTCACTGCGCTAGCCATTAGGGTCACTTTGATCCTTGCCATTCAGGAAACAATTAAAATTTCATGAGTATAACTCATAGATTTACCCAGCCTTGGGCGAAACCGTCAACGTAGGAAATATGTGTCCCTATTTTTCAAAGACGGTGACCGCCTGAATAGGTAGCGAAGGTTTGATGTAGTAAAAAATAATATTAAATGACAAAGAAATAAGATAATGAACGCCGGCGACCGTGGAATTTTATTTTTATACTATTTTTGCAAAAAAAAAAACAAATTCATAGTGCTATGTGCTCGGAGCTCCCACCCTATGATTGGTTTTCACGGGCGAGCTTACGCCAGACTAGGCCACAGGGTTGTGAATATTTCGCATTCAAGTCACGATAATTCAGCTCCTTTCCCAAAACCACTACTTAATGGGTGGATTGTTTAAATAAACAAATGCATTCTGGTCTTTAGAGAAATATACCTAACTTTTCTATAGGGTTTATTTCCACACATGCGTCTAAGCATACATATTACCTACACTCATAGCCAGTAGCGGATCCAGGATAGGGACAAAGGGGGGAGGGGCTAAGCATGCGGTAAACACCCAGAAGTATTGCGGGTCCGAACAAAAATTGCCATTCTATCTAGTGTAAATTGGATGTTCAAGGGCGGGGCTATAGCCCCCTTTGGCCCCCCTATGGATCCACCACTGCTCATAACTGTTTTGATTCTAAAATGAAAAGGAGACTTCGTTGATTTCCACTAATTATATTTGTCCGTACGACATGCTTCGAACCATAGAGGTCATTATCAAGACTTGATAACTTCGAAACATGCCGTGCGGACAAAATAAATTAGTGGATATCAACGAAGTCTCCTTTTCATTTTCGAGTATTAACTTCCACTTAGTTGAGCCTAATACAATTGAACGAACTGTTTTGATTGGCTCAACAGAGAAAGATTAAACGTTAAAAAGGAAAGGTATTGGTTTGTTGTAAATAATTATACTGAACTAATAGTAACGGAAGGGTTATGAGTTATGTGACTAATTAAGTGAACATGACATTCAAAAGATTCCCACTATTTCCCAGAAGTACCGATCCATGAACAAACAAGTGAATTGTACCATCACGAAAAGAATACTATAATTTCAACGCAACATAACTTTTCTGTCCACCTCTCAAATGCTCTCAAAAATGTCTTTCAATGATGCGAATTACTTTTTAAAGGGAATGATTCCAGGCATCGGTAACATGCAATAATTTAAACCAGCATTCCCATAAAAGGAAGCAAAGGCAACAAACACTAATAAATTAAAATCATCATTTCCTGTTTTACCGTAATCAAATATCAAGCTTTTGTGAGATGACAAAGAGAACAGGTCAGATCTGATATTCACTCCAAGTTTTAAATGACGAGGGAGCGCCTAGAGGAATTTCACTGTTAAAATATCAAACCCTCAGCACGATTCTTTTTCAAGCAATTTTCCGCACGCTGGATGCTCATTTCAGTTAAAGCGATGACGCTGAGTTTTGCCACTATGCTTTCATTGTTATTAAATCGCATTTTTTAAATTGATATGTACGTCAAAGTCATCCACGAAAAAACAGTGGACGGCACCAAAAGGATTTTCAATCCCGCAGAATCCTTGATTTCGCGTTGCGGACACCTCCAGGGCGTTTGCCGAACCGCATTTCGGGGAGCCCATCTCTCCAAAACTGGGGCAATCACTCACTCCGCGGGTAACTTCCATTCGAGTGCTGCTCTCCATGGATTATTGGTCCGGTCCTCAAGTTCAGTAAACCATAGTGCAACTTGAATATGTGGCATTACAGCCCACTGCAACTGCCGTATTCCAGGCAGTTTTCAGCACATCTCTCTCTTATTTGTCTCCCGAGTCTCGCTGCTTGCAACAAAACTGCGTGAAAAAAATACTTCGCTGAAAGTGAACAAAAGTGAGGAAAGTCACGGGCCCAAAATAGAAGCTGAGCATATAGACTGAAAAGTGGGTTGTTAGGATATTTCCATGAATCGACGATCTCTGGAAAGCGATATTCTGCCCTAAATTGCGAGGTACAAAAAACTTGAATCTGACATATTTATGCCAATGCATGCCATAAAGCTTGCAGTTACAGATTTAGTACTATCACTGGAATCTAAGAGGCCCGATTGCCTTTCAGACAGAGGTTTTAGGTCCATCTCGCCATATTAGCGGGTTAAACTTAGAATACTATATGAGATGATTGTAACCGTCGAAGGATAAATAAATTGCATGTGGAGTAGCTAAATGAAAATAGGATAAAATACCACTAAAGATGACATAACTGAAAAAAAAACAGATGAGAGAACTAATTGTCATACTTATCAAAACTATTTTGCACAGAAGAATAAAACACAATCAAAAGAACAAATGAAAGATAAAATAAGTATGGCCGTTAATAAACGCAACCAAGTATCTTAAGGTGCTGCAATAGAATCATGAACCTCAATTCAAGGATATGGTAGTAAAATCCATGCACTAAAGGCGTTTATTGTCACTTACCGCAATAGTGACTTTAATTCTTCATTCAATTATACGATTACCTTTCCTCATAAAAAGAGAGACTAATTAGCTCATTTGCATAGTCAGTAAAATCGTTATAAAATACTTAAAGAAATCCAGTAATAACGGTGTAAATTTTGAGGATATATATACATCGAATTTTTGTGCACGTAAAATGTACCATAAAATAGACATTTTTCCCAATCTTTGAATTTAATCAAATGAATACAGCAAGATTTAAAGAATCACAGAAATCAACTTATGCTTCGCAATTACAAAAATACTGAAGTGTATAGCCCGACCAATCTATCTTACGGATCTAGTTTCAAGATGTCAATACTTGGCCCTAAAGCATCTTTCAAGGTTTGAAGTCGGAAATTACTCAGCCAAATATTAAAAATTGACGTATACCAAAACCATTTACGAATTCTCAACGTTATTTCATCAAAAGAACCCACCAGTAAATCTTAATAAACGTTACGCCTCTTGTGACAACGAATATATCTATGGCAGAATTATCATTCATCATGATATAGCACGGCATTTTATCCGTTTCAATTTCTCCTCGCGAAATGAAATCTCGAAATAAAAACACGTTTACCAACACCGCAGGTAATATGCTCGTACCTACTTCACTCTCTCTATATGGATACCATCCTCATTTCTCAAAACCTCAATTTGGAATCACTCACGTATATTTTTCTGATATACTGCATCCTTCATCCTTCCCGGAAATTCTTTCAAATATATATTCATCCCTGTATCTCTTTCCAAGAATGTATATCACACCAAAGTGGTATCGTCAGCTCAATCTAAAAAATATTTTAGGCTCCCGTCAGTTTACCGCAAAGAGTCCTGAAGAAGGGATAGTTTTCCGGGTAGGCATTTCAGAGAAGCGTTAAATCATCAGATAACTATGTACGTGTTCATTGGCAACGAAGCAAGGTAAAATCCCTCGAGAATCAAAATTGCCATGAAAAAATTATTTGATTTGATCAGGATACGGATCTTCCATGTATCGGACAGGCATGCTACTATTTACACCGGCAAAGTATTAGGATTGATGGTGACTTTCGGAAATGGTTACCGAAAAAGATATTCGGAAATCCATATCATGGCACAGGATACTACGTTTTTCTCACCAATCCACGGCCAGTGAATCAAAGTACCTGCTGATCTGCTAGGTAGTAGAAAATACTTTCTGATATTGAAATCTAATAAGGGAACTTCCCCGTAAGGTATGCAACTGGTATGATACCTTACTAGCAATGGGGAAATCCTGGCCCATTCAAGAGGTTTTTTTGTGGTTAATTTCATCCTAAGAGCACAAACGGAATTCCTTCCTCTCATGACAAAGAAGATTCAACATTGCAAATGCGGGTCTTCGGAGTAATGGTCCCCGATCTTAAGCACATTCTATGAAAATCAGATTTATAGAAACTATATTCCGATAACCTTTTCTGATGGGCTACACCTGTCACACTGGGTTTCTACCGAAAACATTCACGGAAAGCTCACCTTCATTCCATGACTGTTATTAGCGGAAGCTACAATAGTAGATATAGCATCAAATTATCACTGTAGGCCCAACTCGAATTTTAATTCACCTTCAACGTACCAATTTTGACCATTATAACAGCTCTTTATTCGGTGGTTATTATTCAGTAAAGGTGCACAAGGGCAGCAAATGCCATTTTCCTAACAAAAGAAAGGTTAGAAAGCGTGAGGAGAAACCAGAAATCAAGAGGTAAACCTCCTCTTGAAGGAGCAAGACAAGCCGAGAGGACCACAGGTTTATATATCGCTAAATAAACGAAGTACTGCATACGAGACGATGAAACAGTAACGAAAAGCGAGGAGGGTTTACTGTGAAAACATTTCCACCACCGCTGGATCGGAACTGCAGCCCTCACAGTGATAAACCAGCACTCAAGCCATCATACATGCAGAATAAAAATATTTTAAAATATAAATGAAGTTATCTATCAACTACGGAAATATCGTCACAGATATACCGCCTCTTTTTATGGACATTTTTCGAATTTTTTTCTTTGAATCTCTTCTTAGGAAATTCCTCTCAATCATGCTCCACGAAATCCATTACGCCACAGAAATTTCCGCTTTTCTCAGTTCTATGAGAGCCAAAAAGTAACTCCTCACACCACCAGTGCTCTTCTCTGTTTTTCATTCTACCAGTACCTTTGATCTTGAGCACTCGCTAATAAAACAACGATATAAATAAGTCCATTCTTTCCTATGAGTTTCCCTGATGGCCTACACCCCACACCGAGTTTCTCCTCACATCCTACAGCATTCACGCAAGCCATTGCTTCTTAAAGTGGATGACCTTTGATAGCGGAATCCACATCAGAAGAGGCAACATCAAACTATCAGTTTTATCAATGAGTCTAGGTGAAATTCAAAATAAAATTGATTTCTCCGATATAAATGCATGAGATTCATACACACGGTTGGAGATATTCATCCACTCAACTATCCGTAAAAAGTAAGTTAATAATAATATAATCTTAGGCATTATATACATCAAGGTTGTAAATCACCATGAAAAAATCACCGAGATTAGCCGGGGTTCGAACCCGGATATCCTAATTTTCGGTTCGGTCCTTATGGGTGGACCGCTTGACTGTTGCCCCAAGGGTTCTGGCCTCAAATCCACGGGTCATCGGACGCCCCAACGCAGTAATCCTTGATGGTCGAAGTGGCTCAAGAAAACGATTCAACCTCTATCAAAATGCGGAATCGCTGGCTTACAGATAGTACTTGCTCTTACGTACGGAAAGAAACTGACCTGTTAACCTGAATGCGTGAAGTTCATGCATCTACTTGGAACGTAGGTTTTCGCAGCGAGAGGCATCGTTGCTAACGGCTTCCGGGAACAGCTGAGTGTTGCGCTTTGTCGTGCGATCTTTCGCGTCCATTACAGGGCGCATCATCAGGCGATGAATGAAAATTCGGAAAAAGGTTGTCAATTAATATACTCGGATTACTATAATTAGCACACGGATGGGGAGAGTGGACGAGTATGTTAATTGACAACATTTTTCCGAATTTTCATTCGTCGCCTGATGATGCGCCCTATTATGGACGCGAAAGATCGCACGACAAAGCGCAACACGCAGCTTCTCCCGAAAGCCGTTAGCAACAATTCATGCATCTACGATTCACCTTCACCGAAATCTGTCCTTTTACATTGAAATCAACCATCATGTTCAAGCAATGAGCGATTAGGTATTTAACTATGCCAAATTTACCCCTTGCGGTCCAAAGTCGAGGCTGTCTCAACAGGCCTAGTGCTATTCAGGTCCAACGTCGAGTTGAGCTCGAAAGCGCAAGGCGTTGCGATTATACGCAGACTGCGATTATGACTGACGAGGGAAAACTTTCCAGAGAATCGGGTATTGAAAAATTTCGAAGAATAATCTCTCTGATTGAAAATGAGTAATATTACAACCAGTGGATTTTTACTTCAAACAATACGATAAGAACATTTAAAAGGGCAGCCATCAATCCAGTCAACAATTTCTTTTTTCATGATTAAATTATTCCTGGAGTATAGGTCATATATAATGCAAAAAATTTCTTAGCCAACGTTTCAGTTTATCTAAAATCTTCATCAGGGCTATTGATGAAAACATGAGGACACGATAAAATATAACGATATACAATATTGTTACATACATAAAGGTTACAAAAGAGTTTTTTGTTAACAACATTTTTGCATTATATATGACCTATAATCCAAGAATTATTTAATCATTAATTAAATGAGGTCAAGATAAGAAAAAGAAGAAAATCTAATTTCTTTTTTCTTAAAAATTAATTTGGACAAGACTGCTAAAATAAAAAAAATGGACCGCAAAGGTGAAAGAAACCACCCCACACGTTTGTCCGTACTAACTCTTGATCCAACTATAAAATTTACTAGAGAACGATGAGAAAACGTTCATTTTCGATTAAACAGTCTTTTTCGATTAAGTCACACAGCGGCCTATACAACCGATTCATCTCGATAATCCCTGATTTTGATTACCTATAAGGTGTGTGGTCCCAGGTAATCCGGATTATCGACATTTTTGAGTTAGGACAAGCGTAACCTTAAAATGCTTCAATGAACACAGAGTCTGAATCACCACGGATTGAGTTGCATTATATATTTGGGAAGTACAATGTAAAGAGTTAAAGTTATCTAAGAGAGTAAATAAAATCACCGAATTTATCGCATGGAATAATATGATGATGGAATGATTTATGAATTTCTTGGACATTGTCCATTAAGGACACATTGCGGCTATACCATACAAAAGAGGTCACAATATACAAATCGCAATATTTAAAATTGGAAAATATAGGCATAGGCGGATAAATTGCAGAGAAAAATTACATAAGAATATAAAAGAGAAGAGGTGGGGTAGGACGGGAAACTGTGAGCTAAGAGCCGAGGAAGGGATTCGATACACATATAAAATTTAAAAAAATCACTTGCTCATTCGCCACATAGAGTGCACAAATCAATGGTTTAGGGGCGGGAGCGGAACATGAAAGAGGCGGGGGAACACTGGTGGATTAATGGGAGGAAAGTTTCGGGGATAAAGATGAAAGGGCGAAAAGAGATGAAATGTGAAACAAACGGCGAATTCCATAAACTACATTAATATGAGCGTGAACAACCGAGCGAAAAGTTTGGATGTAAAGATACGAGTGCCTTATTCTAGAGCTATTTTTTTTTTGCTCAGCGAAATGAATAGAGTACCGTGAAAATCAAATATTTCGCTCCACAAAAAAGTCTGCCAGTCGTTCTGTTTTTTTATCGCGTTAGACAGAAATTCACAAATATTAGCCCATGGCTAAAGGTAAAATCATGCTTATATTTCCAAAACCTCTTTATTATTCAAACCACCCTATCTACTTGAATTTAGCAACAATAAGCCAATTTTCAAGCATTTTTTCTGTGAAATAAATATTGAATTGAAGTTTTTCAATTTTTTTAATCAGCATGCCACTAATTATATTTTCTGTTCCAATGAAAACATAGGCTTATTCATCATTTTACAAATGTATTAAGGCCGCACTGAAGACAAAATAAAGCTTCAAAGCAGTAAATAATGTCGACGAAGTTTCTACATATCCAAAATTCGAGGATATTATGCATTGAATATAAGCTTAGAATTATTTTATACGTAGGTATGTCTGCAAGACGGCAATTTATACTACTCCATTTAAAAGTATTTAGTCGTGTTGACAGATAATACTAAAGTAACTATACTTCTTAACATCTCTAAAGCCGCATCTCCCGCATAAGAGTGAATCAATCTTGTGGACTAAATGACAAATTCAGAGGATTCTATGCCTACACGATACAAGATAACTGAATACATTCGTCTTAAGTAGAGTCTTTATACTGATTTTATTATAAATGAATGAATCTCAAAGCATAACAAAGACCAGCGAGGAAAAAGAGTAAAATGTTTGTATACAATAAGCGAGTTCGAAATAGTGTTTACCGGAAAATCATCATATGGTATAGGAAGATCATAAGGTAAGGCATGGCTACGAAATTAAAAGGGAAAATTTAGTAGCTAAATTTATAGCAAACTTATTTTCCTATTTGCCCAGAAATACATTTGGAAACACCTACTCTTAATGTCATTCATTTTATATACTGAGGCACGCTAAATTAACATTGGAAAAAATTACTATCACCTCTATTTTCACTGTAAAAACTATGTTTGTAGCAAATATCAGCATCACTTAAAAATAAGCTGCATTTTTATGTATTCCATTCATTTTTTTGCCAATAAATAGCAACGCAAGGAATTGGAAATAGTAAACCAATGAAGTTACACACGTAATGCCACTCAGGTCAACAATTCGCTCCAGGCACGGTTAGCACGGCTTTGCATTTTTTTAGCATGGATGTTACGCAATGAAATCGGAAAAGTTAAATAAATCTAGGTTCTTTAGATGAATGTAAGCTAAATCAATCCTAGTAAATCCTACTAAGGAAGTGTAAGACATCAATTTTGGCTTTCAGAAATTGCAATTATCGATTCTGGGATATCAACTTGTATTTTAAAATAATGAAAAATTACATTATCTACGTATTCACTTGTATATAATGGATTTTATTAGCATCATTACCTTATGTATGATTTTAAGCGCATTATTCCGCCCATTTACCCAAAAAAGCTAGGAAATTCACACAGCAATGCAAAGACTATATATGATTATTTCATTCAATCTATTCATCACGACAAATATTTAAAATATAGCTATTCATGCTGTTAGGCATGTTGTGGATACATTATGAATAAAAAAGCCATCCGGTGATCTATATAGAAAATGTTTTGATAAAATGAGCATACTTATATTAATAAAAGTACCTCAGGCTTTAATGATTTTATTTAAAATATATTATACACTTGATTAATAATTGAAATGATCTCTATATTGATAGCAAAGTAGCTCATACGGTTCGTAATCAAATGAATTCAAAGGATTTTACAAAAAACTAAAGCTGCAATTTGCAACTGCCATGATTCAGAGCGATTGGCCATGATTTTTTATGCTTCGTTACTTTTAGCCATTTTAAATCGCTTATTTAAACATTACTACTAAAATGCAACAGTCAATCAAAACACTACACACGTGGATAACGAGGGCGCTCGGAGTAATTAGCTTGTTTTGCTAGGGTGAGAAACTAAAAAGAAATGATATACAATAATAACGAATCAGTAGTATTTTTCGATTGTAATGAAAAAAAAATTATATCAAGATTTTATAATGTTGAATTTGACGTGTTGGCAAGGTTTTAAGACATTATAAGAATATATGATAAATTTTTCCTGTAATATCGAAAACAGCACAATTAGACTCTAAAATCAGGGGTTTTAACTTAACAATTAAACGTACACGAACATCCACATCCTGGATTGTTGTAACCTACCTAGGAGGCATTCGAAACCGTAACCTCTTCTGTGCCCGACTAGGACTTCACTCAGCCGCCACCGAAGACTGCGAAAGAAAGAAAATATCCACGAATATATTCAAGATAAAAAACAATTTTGTCTCCTCCTTATGGAAATTTATGATATCACCCATAGCAGTAAGACGATCGGATTAGTGTGATGGCTAGTGTTGGCTTCCTATCCCGTGAGCTCGGGTTCAAATCCTCGTGATAGTAGAGAATTTTCGAAGACTCCCCGATCCCTGCTCGAATGTGCGTGAAGGACATTTCAACCACAACACTCCGTCCATCGGATGGGACGTTTAGCCGTGGTCCCCTTGGCGCCTCTCGTTAAGAATAGGCTAATGCAGACGCCGGGTTTCTCTCCACCCTTCCATTCTTAACCTTCCTTCACGACGCAAATGAACTCAGATGTCATTCGTCTCCTCTAAATAACATACCATCATAGGAATACTCCGTGCAAACAAACAAATTTGAATGGACGTTGTTCATTTTCATTATTACGTTCATTTTAATAATTTTTCCATGTTCATTACATTTTGAGGTGTAGAGCCTACTATTATTTCTGAAAAGAGCGACCCAATAATTACTCAGTTACAGTAAAAGGTCACCCATCTTCCTGATGCAACAGATGTGTTTCCACTGACGAACTCGATATAAAACCCTGTAAGCCCATCAAAGGGGCGACCAGCAATGGGACGCACTGAGGATAAATTGCGATGCCGAACGCGATTGGAGGAAAAACAGCACCGCCACACCCGACAAGGAAGAATATATAGAGGCAAAAAGAGCTGTACCCTAAAAGGCCACAGGGGAAAGAGGTTACGACCATAATTTAATTAAACGAATCCGGGTGCTGCGCCGGGGGGGCGAGAGATTGAGGGAACGGGGCGGATGTGTTTGAAGGTAAACACGAGGGATCAATATGGCATCGTGTGCAATGAAATTGGCGAGAAAACTTGCAGAGCGGAGGGCTAGATGGATGGGAGAGAGAAAAACGTACCGCTGTGAATAAGAGGTTTGTCGGCGTGGGAGAAGATACAGGGAGAATTATAGTGGATGGTGTGACTGGCGGCTGCCATGTGATGAAGGCATCTGGTCCGGCGCTAAGTGAGGAAAGTAGGGGGCGTAGAGTGACGCGAGGACTGGACGCATTGCCGCTTAGGAGGGGATGATAAAGATGGAGAGGGAACGAATGTTAGGGGGAGGGGAAGACAAATTATAGCCGAGAGTGGGTAGCAGTCTCTTAGGTGGATAGCCATTCAACACGAGTAAAGCATAATCTTAATTAGCATAACTTAAAATTAGCAGACAAAAAGGCAAGTTTTTACTTGTGAGATATCTTTATTGAATTCTTTTTTATTATATTATAGCAAAATATTAGATGATATGTGGAGGAGACAGACGGTATGGATAGAGCATGTACTTAGCGGGAAGGGGATGTTGAAAACAGTGTTAGAGGGCAGAATGTTAGGTAAAACGAGGGAGAGGAAGGAAAAGAATAGGATTTTTAGATAGAATGAAAGGGAGTATGCCTTATTGTGAATTGAAGAGGGAAGTGCATGATGGAAGGGGAGGCTCCAGGAATTCTTCTTAAATACTCCATTCTCCATGGAAACCTACCTTAATCGGTAGAATACTTTAATAATAATAATTGTAAAATATAATTTTAAAACCTTTTATGCTTCTATGTATCAAATTAGTGTAATCATATTTATTCATAGCCTAAACAAGGTATAAAAATATACCAAAACGTTGGAAAAAAACATGTATTTAATTTTTAAAGACTTACATTCCAAGACGCTTTAAAAAATAAAAATTGAGGTCAAGAGGAAATAAAAGCACTCGATTAAACGAATAGTTTATTTTCATTATCACGCAATAATTTCTAATTATTATTACAGTAATAGCGGGATACGTAATATTATCATTATTTAGAAATGTACAACTGAATCTAAATTTAAATATAAAACGGAATGAGCCATGGGGAGGGACGGGCAAATTCTCCCTTTTAAATTCATTATGTTTTTTGTTTCCATTAATAATCTAAAAATACTAGTGATTCGTTATTATTATAGATGTTCTAAAGAGATAGATAGATTATCTTCTTTTTAGTGTCTCACCCTAGCCGAAGGATGGGAATAATTCCTAACGGTCTCGTTTTTCACTTGTGTAGAGCTGTGATCGACGGTTGCAATTTAGAAGTAGTATTTAATATTTAAATAAGCGATTCAAAATAGCTTAGAGTAGTGTCCTAGGTGACAAGGCTGCTCATAACCATAAAACTGGAGTAGCGCATAATCCTAATTATATTTTAAAATTTTCATAAAAAAGGGTGTATCCTTAATAATAAGATATTTTACGTAATTTTTTCGAGTGACTCTTCTTGACCAATTGCAAGTTTTGAACTCGTTGAGCAAGGATAATTCTTTCATTGGCGTGTGCCATAAGGGAAGGGTGATGAGCTATGTAGCCGAAACACTAGCCCGTGGGTGGGTCTCACGCAAGGGTGGATAGAAACACGGCATCTACATTAAAATACGTAAACTTATTTCCCCCTTTTTCAAGAGTTGGTATTTCATGACGTCAATGGAGTTTTGACTGATTGAATCGCTCAGAGAGACCCGGTTCTAAACAGAAAGAAGCGCTCACACGAGTATTAGTACACACGAACCACGTTAGCTGATGAGCAACAGAGAAACGGTGAGCCGTTCGCCAAGAGTCGGTGACGTCATAAACTTATCTATGAAAAAGATAAGCCCGTCGATTTTTCGCTCCCATGAGTAGTTTGAGGAGTAGGAGACGGATCGAAAAACGAGAAAAGGGTATCTTTATTCTTCAAACATTATCACAATTAATTATGATAAAAATGGTGAACGATTCCAATCCTCGTGTTTGTGTCCATAGGTCGGAACAAGTCCACTCTTCAATATTATGTGCCAGATGAAGGTTTGACGATAATAGGAATCTGGCTGGCTATTTGAAGGTGTTAGGGAACGTAGTTGACGCTAATTATTAGGAAAACGTGAACGCGTGGAGAAGATATACAAATGGAAGGACAGCGGCGATGTACTGAGACTGAAGGACTGACCTTCTCTCACTCAATATACAAACAAGTAAAGAGTGAGTTTCATCCAATAATGAAAACTCAATCCGGAGAGAATATTTTATTGCCCAATGAACGCAGACCCATGATAAGGAAATTTATTCGAGAGCAACAGAATAGGAACTACATCAATGGGTACACCATTAACAGCCTTCTATTTTATTCCTGTGCATCCCAATAAAAACGATTCTGAAATTTTTGGTAGTATATTTTAAACCTGCTACATAAAAACTGTGTGAGCAACAGGCCGCTAAGTGCTTAGCTTACGAACTGGAGAACATGAATGATTTTCAGATTTTTCATTTTCCACTTAAATACTACACTGTATGAAGCTTAGGAAACACATTTTATTCTAAAAGAAGCTAAAATTACTTCTCGAAATCTAAATCTATAGCCACGTCATGTAGCATACACTGTTTTAAACTCTGTATCATTTAAGTTAACGAAACGCGCGGAAAATTATAAAAAAATCATGCCTCAATAAAAAAGTGAGCCATCGTTCTTATTTTGTTTGATGCAATAAAATCCCAACTTTGAAGAAAAGATACTCTAAAGATGATGATGAAGAAAATGGACAAAAATGATAAAATTCAAATAAAAATCATTAATTTCATCGAAGAGAGAATATCATAACATGGGCTTCTAAAAAAAATCAATCTCGGCACGTACTGTCTCCGCGCGACACATACTACTGAATTATTTCGTTAGCTAATTAACAATGTCAACAGCAGTATGATCAGCTGAAGTGTCGATACGACAAACATAAGGTGGAAGTAACAGAATGTAATAAATCAATATGGAAGAATAGCTAATAATGGTGATCACGAAAAGTAATTATTAGAGTAGGACTGGCTGCAATATTCACTGTCAGTATCATATATTATTTTTGGTAATACAAAAATATAGAAAAGGAGGGGATATAGAATGTACTCAGTCAAGCAAAAAGTCTTCAAAAAATAGGGAATTGTCCAACAAAGGCAAAACCTAACAGACTGTCATTAACTAAAAATGTTGACCTTTTATTAAATATTTCTTCTTCTATTATTAAAAACATTCCATAGGCTAAGCTAAGCGGCTTATACGTAAGAAAATTACATTCAAAGAAACTAAACAGGACTACTTTAGAGCATGTTGATTAGTTAGTGGCATGAGATTAACTCATTCCGTTCAAGATTACTTGAAAACACTCATTTAATTCTCTCCTTGAAGATTTTCAGTTACAAAAAATGCTTACAAATGAAATACATGAAAAATCGAACTTTCATTTTAGAGAGAACAGTCCTAAAATTGCGAAACAGGCAAACCTCGAGGCTCAAATCTTGTATCTCAAATTTGAACATTTATCCTCAGTCTTCCTAAAAATAAACGGGAGCGATGAGTTCTCTTAAAATAATCCAAAACCTTGCGTGTAATTATTTTTTTCCACATTTTTTTGTATGAAAGTGTCCTCATATACGAATAAGGTAAAAATTTGCAAAAGCTTCTTTCGTTGAGCTATGGCAACGATGATACAAGCATATTCAAATTTGCACTCGCAATGCGGTGCGTCAGCATAAATAAGTATGCTCACAAGTCCATAAATACGAATATGTTACACGTTAACAAGGAAGATAATCTCTTATACTAAAATAATTTTGATATTTACTGACTTCTCTCAGATGGTCTTACCCAATTTTTTTAACACTAGCAAGTTTCCCATTGGTATAAAATGCTATTCTTGTACAATTAAACAATCAATTGAGGTTATGAAAACTGTTTAATACTCACACTAGACATAAAAAAGGTGCGAATTCACCCCAATAAAATTTTAAAGGGTATCGATCCTCATAAAATGCTCATCTTACTAATCATCCACTCAAAATCCGGACTTGAGAAAAAGTCAACGAAAAGTTGAATCTTTCAGGTCTACATAACCAAAGATTCTACGAGATCAGCGTGATCATGAATTAGTATACGGAATAACATAAAGAATAGGTGTGCAAAAAATGGGTATAATGCAAGAACAGCGAGAGTAGGAGAATGACTACTAGCCTAAAGGAGAATGTTCAGCAAATCGAGAGCGCTTATTACCAACCACATTTTTTCCTAATTTTTATGTTTCTTTTCGATACTATCGCCAGAAATCAAAGTATCCAAAACACTTCGAAATGTACTACATTTCCTTATAAATGACTACCCTGGAAATTTCAATTACAATGTGGAGGTAAAGATATATAACGTATTATGGTTCGATGAAATTTTTGTCGATGAAAAGGGAAAGAATTGGCAGAGGTCCACGAGATGCAACACGATGAGGGTAAAGGGCATCGTACATCGGGAAAGGAGAGTTGATATAAGGGATTACTATATTTCCTGAAATGAACACCCTTTAAATTCAATTTATAAGCTGCGAGTAAAGATATTTTAAAATATTATTTAAAAGTAAAACATAATAGCAATCGAGGAAAACTGAAAGAATTAGTATAGATCCTGAAGATGGAATGACGACGAGATAACAGGGCGGGTTATGTCGGGGAGGGTGAGTTGAAATAAGTGCTAGCCTACTTTTCCCTGGAAATAACCACCCTGGAAATTGCAATTAAGAGCTGCCGGTAAAGGTATTTGAAAATATTATTCAATAGTAATATGTAATTTAAACCAGTAAAAATGAAAGGAGTGGCAGAATTAGCAGGTCCTGGAGATGGAATGACAATGAGGGCACAGAGCATCGTATATCGGGAAGGGAGAGTTGAAATAGGGATTAACCACTAATATAATTTTTGTTTTTTTCCCGGCGAACAATTGCAGTGAAGTTTTCTCGGGTTTCACACCGGGTCAGGTCCTCCATTTCTCCTTCCAACGTTTCGAATAGCAACTCGCCCATCGTCTTCAGGGATTCAGGAATCCAATGATTCCTGGATCCATTGGATTCCTGAATCCCTGAAGACGATGGGCGAGTTGCTCATCGAAACGTTGGAAGGAGAAATGGAGGACCTGACCCGGTGTGAAACCCGAGAAAACTTCACTGCAGGGATTAACCACATTTCCTTAACCCTTACTAACCCATCGCTGCTTCTGGGAGGAATCAAATTTCAATGCTACTCATTTTAAAAATGTGAAAATATTCTACTTAATTATAAATGTTATGGCAACTATATATTTCTCCATTATACGTGCACGTAGTTTAAATCTTTCCTGAATAGAGGTAAAAATGTATACATTTTTGATGTTCCTTGGAAGAAACATTTGGCAATAATGGGTTACAAATAACCACCATGGAAATGCCATATATAACCTGCGGGTCTTACAATTAAGTAATATTTCAGAATTTTATTTTATGATATTACTTAATAGTAAGCCGTAATATTTTTATCTAGGAAAACTGAAATAATTAGCAGTTGTCCTGGAGATGGGAAAACGATGAGGGAACAGGGCCCATTATATCGAGTAAGGAGAGTTGAAATAGTTAATTACCAGTGACATCATAGCAAAATTGGCAGTGTCGGAACGCACTTTCCTTAACTTTCTTTAAAAATGAAATATTACTCTGTGTGTTTTTTATTACAAGATATTATTTACATTTTTTGTTTTGCTTACAAATGCATATGTTAGACATTTTTGGAAACAAAATTGATGAAAGTGTTATTTGGCAGTAATGCCTTTTGTTAACCAGTGCCAGAACGGCGTTACGACGCGTTCCGTTACCATGACACCACTGGCATTCACCACAATTCCTTAAAAATGACCACCCTCGAAATTCAAGTTATAAGCAGTGGGTGTTACTTTATTCCTTGCTTACTTAAAGTCTTACTACTAAGCAATATTTTACATTCTTATCCTCCTTCTGTTACGTAATGATTAAAATATAACTTAATAATAAGACGATATTTTAAAGATAAAAGATGAATAAAGAACATAATTGAAAATAGTACATAATAGTAAGACATAAGTAAAATAGAGGAAAACTGAAATAATTAGCAGTGGTCCTGGAGATGGAAAGACGACGAGGGAACAGGGCTTTTTATACTGGGTAAGGAGAGTTGAAATAGGTAATAACCACATTTCCTTAAAAATGGCCACCCTCGAAATTCCTGTTATAAGCTGTGGGTCTTACTTATTCCTTACTTACATAAAGTCTTACTATTCGGTAATATTTTAAAATTCATATCGTCTCACTATGTAGTGATATTTATGCATCAATTAATAGTTAGACGATATTTTAAAGAGAAAAGATGAATAAAGAACATAATTGAAAATAGTACATAATAGTAAGACATAAGTAAAATAGAGGAAAACTGAAATAATTAGCAGTGGTCCTGGAGATGGAAAGACGACGAGGGAACAGGGCTTTTTATACTGGGTAAGGAGAGTTGAAATAGGTAATTACCACATTTCCTTAAAAATGGCCACCCTCGAAATTCCTGTTATAAGCTGTGGGTCTTACTTATTCCTTACTTACCTAAAGTCTTACTATTCGGTAATATTTTAAAATTCATATCGTCTCACTATGTAGTGATATTTATGCATCAATTAATAGTTAGACGATATTTTAAAGAGAAAAGATGAATAAAGAACATAATTTAAAATATTACTTAGTAGTTAGGCATGATTACAATGGAAGAAAACCGAAAGAATTAGCAGTGGTCCTGGAGATGGAATGACGATGAGAGATCGGGGGAGGCAGCGTTGGAAGTGGGAATGGGGAACAGCGTACGATGGAGAGGGGAAGGGTTAGGAGGGGTGGAGGAGATAGGGGTCCAGGGGTGCGCGCCTGAGCGTTGGCGTGCGGACGGCGGGGGTGGGGGAAGGAGGGGAGGGGAGGATAAGCGGAAAACGGGCGCAACTTTTGGGCTGGCTATATAAGCGGGTCTGGTATGCGAGGTGCGGTGTCCTCCTGCGAAACTTGCCGGCGAAACGTCTGTCCTCTCTTCACAACACAGCTCTCCCCAATTGTCGCGGCCCTGAGCTCCAAGGAAGAAGAAATCCCATCCGGACTTCTCGCCGCCTAAAACCCTGCCGACTACAGCCCCGGCGGAGCCCATTTAAAAAAAAGAGAGACCAACGCGTGAGCCACTTCCGTCTACACCAGCACCCTTTACGCACCCCAAAGTGAAAAGGTAAGCGGGTGGTGAACATCACTCTTTTCCCCAGATCCCCGACAGGGAAGTAGACACGAAAGCCAACTATTAATTCCACTTCACTATGAACTACTACGAAACAATTAGGTAGGACCTCAAAAGGATAGCCGAACAAATGATTTTTTTTTAGTTTCCCCCACCGCGGTAGGAAATTTGGTGAATTTCCACTTTCATCCACTTTCCTCTCGAGACTATGGTGGAGACGTACTACTTTTTCACTGCAGGACAGAATTCATAAATATTAAGAGGCTTAAAAATTTAGTCACAGTTATACCGGTGAATTATCGTTTCTTCATCTTGAGGTTGGAAATTTGGTGAACTTCTACGCACCCCAAAGTGAAAAGGTAATCGAGTGGTAAACTTCACTCTTTTCCTCACATCCCCGTCAGGTAGACACGAACGTTCGCTCCGCTTCCACTTCGCTAACAACTACTCCGGAACGATTTATAGGATCTCAAAAAGATAGACGAACAGATGACTTTTTTTTTAGTTTCTTCCACCGCGGTAGAAAATTTGGTGAACATCCATGTTCATCCAATTTCCTCTCGATACAAGAGACTGTATTCAAAAACGTAGGTACGTCTTCTCTTATGCAAGACAGAATTCATAAATATTTAGAGGTTTGAAAAAAATTAGTAACAGCCAAACCGATGATTTATTGTTTCATTTTCTTGCGGTAGACAATTTGAACAACTCCTTTTTTCCCCATTTCCCGAAGGAATAGAGGACGTAATATTTTCCATTACAAGATAAAAATCATGAATATTTAGAGTTTAAAAAGATTATTGATACTGACTAGGAGCTTCTTATACTTTTTATCTGAAACATTAGAGGAAATGCTTTCCTCAATTCCTGAGGAAACTAACACCCTTATATATATCCCCACAACTTACCTGCTCACCCTAAAATTTTGAAAAAAAAGGTCGTAAAAGCAGATAATGTTTGACGTTTTTCCCGTTGCCAATTCGCAAGTCTTCAGAAGTTGGGAACAAAGTTCTTACGTGGATAGAATCCATCCAAGTGAAGCGAAACCTGAATTGTTGGAATGATGGGTCCAAATTACATCCCTGCTCGAGTTGCCGTCTTCATTTCACCTACAGAGGTTTATCTAACTATCACCAAATAACAGCTTTTGAGGCTCCGATGTCTGATAGCTAAATTTCAAGAGGAAAACGGGCCTTCTCATTGAGTTAACTCGCAGTCCGCGTCAGTCAGACTAGCATGCAATAGTTTGTAAACTATCAACATATTTTATTTTCATCGCATTTCCCGATTAGCGGCATAACGTGTCGACAGAACTTAGCAGTAGAGATGGCGATATTCCATTGCATAAACTTTAGTCCAATGAAAATGGCATCAAATTTCTTCCATCTCTGCCATACACAATTGTGCCGAAGGAAAAACACCGGAAGAAAAAGTGAATAAAATTAAGAGTGCAAATTTTATTAATATGCGGCCATAGCCATAGGTCTAATGAGTTTCGCCAACTGCTTACACTAATTAGAAAGCATTTTATTCCCATAACAAGGATTCCATGGCCTTTCTTCCTTCGTAACATAGAATAAGTTTGAATATGCATAACCTGTGCGGGACTAAGTTCTAAGTAGTAAAATGCATAAGTAGAAAGGCCTTTCTGCCTCTTAGAACTTACTCAGCCTAGGACTTCGCCGTTACATCTTTAGGACATGAATACATTACGTTTTAGAACATGAATAATTTGAAGGTGACTGTTACTCTCGTGAGATTTCGCTATAACTTTACTTAGCACAGAATTACCGATGCCTGGGAATGCAAGAAGCACGACGAAAATAAGAAGACTCTTTCATCTTCATCATTGAGGAAGGATAAGTGATTTTCTTTGCGTGCTTTGGCGTTTATTCTTTTCTCATGCATATTTAATTAAACATATAAAATATTTACGCTACTTGAACATAATTTTTAACAAATTTCAATTTCTTGGGAATATATTTCATTTGAATAGACTTTAATTGTGTCAAAACATAAAGCTAGTACAGGACGATAGAAAACTCCTATAATGATGCTGTTAAAATAATAACGAAACCGTAAGCTGTTTAGGGAGAACATGTCAGCTAAATGAAATCAAAAATAATTACGAGTGATTTTACCTCGTGTTTCATCAAATGTTAGTTTTTTGCTAGATCCGTAAAATAGCGGCATGATTATGAATTAATATTCACTTCAACATTTTACGATGATTTTGAATGCTAGGTTAAAATATATTCGCAGAGCTATGACAATTTTAATTCGTTTAAAACTCTCTGACGCATCGTTTCAATATTTACGCTAGAGTAAAATTAGGAATAAGAAGATAATTTTCTTCTAGTCCGTATCCCGCTTGGCTGCGAAAAATGAATTCACCGCAAATGAGGAAGGCATTTCATCTAAAGAAACGGGAAGAGCCTCCAAGTTATTCTCCTAAATGTGATAACTATTTATTGCGTAATTTGCCGTGGGACACGGAATACGTAAATCCCTATCCGGATACGCCGTCATACGTGTGTTTAGCATGAATGAGAACACGGCTATGCTACTTTGGTGGTAGAAGGATAAAGCTTAGTTATTGGGATTATATGAATTGTAGTTGATATGGAGAATTACGTGTTTCAAATGAAATAGGACTGATGAGATAGATTTAGTCACTAGTAACAACTGCAGTAAAAGAGTCAATGCGTCCGCAGTTAAGCCTGGATCCTTTTTTTGTCACTACACGATCAAGTTGATAATAATGTAGACCCAAGCACGAGATGCTCCTTTCGATTTCATATGATATTGTAATTCCCTCCATCCTGGCTGATTTTTCTTTCATGGTGAGTTTCATCCTTGCTGTAAATTTTCTCGCTTATTCTGTATTAGTGTCAATATTCAATATTTCCTGAATTCAGGTTTCGCGCTACGAAATAGAGCGCATTTTAGGACTATAGTTTCGCTCTGATTTGACGTTACTTATAAAATTCTATGCAAGATCGTGGCTGTATCTCGGGGGCGCAATCCCTGCTGTCAATCCGTCACCTCGTCTATAATCTTTACAGGTGTAATCTTGCTTTCTTTCATCGACAAAGAAAAAAAATTTTTAGATTCAAAATTTAGGTTTAGCGGATGTTAACAGCGCGGAAGCAATGCATTCAATCTAAACGATACGCTGTATTCAGTAGATCCCTAATGCCGACCTCGTGTGAAACGTTTAGTAACGCTGGTGACTTAATATCACTGTGATATAGATGATTTTAATGGAAGCAATTCTCCATTTCAAAAGGCCAACGAAAATAAAAAGAACAAAAAATTTCATATCCTATGAGCACATTCGTTTCCTATGAGAGAATTCGTTCAAATAAAAGTCAAGCAAATATCCACCGGTGAAAGGTACGTTATTCCTATTCACTTCATATATTTGTAGACTTGACGGTGTAAAATTCACTCCGCTTACATTTTATGAAATAAAAAAACAAATTGAAGTGTTGCGAGAAACCGACATCAATGAAATCGTTTAACTGAAGAGGTCTTTTTTATTTAGCTTCAGTTGTATGGAAACATTTTATGAGCGTTTTTAAATCACGCTCGCAGCCTCTTATAATTATACAGTCCCTATTCGCGTACTAAATGATGTCTTTTTCAAAATGGGAATGAAACGCTTACTGAATCCTCGCAAGTATAAATTATGTAGGGAGATATTTACTGAATGGAAAGAAATTGGCGACACGAGCGAGTAGAATCTTCTCTTTGCCGAAAGGAGAAAAGCCTTACGCTAATCCCCAGTCACGTAATTAGAGAGAGGATAATGAGAATGCTAAACAGTGTGAAGAGCTATCTGAATGGGATTGCAATATATAATTGGTGTTCGTTTCAAAAGCCCATTTTATTAGACGCCAGACCGCGATCCCATTGCAGAGCTAAGAAAATCCTACATAGGAAGCGCAGCTAATTGAAAATCTGATCAATTGGTGATCATGGCTAAACGTGAGATTCAAAAACCTCGTACGCAATTGCTTACTCTAATCAGAAGATGTGAACCATGGAAATAGCTCGTTTCGTGCATCGCGATTCCATCGGTCCTAAATAAATTCAAGACCCGAAACAAACAAATCAAGTGAATTACACTTTATGTACTATATTTATCACTTGAGGAAATTAGAAGCCAAGGGGAACAAGCGAAATTTTTATTTTTGGACATTCGTACAGATTGTTCTAATGGTACACAATACCGTTGCGGCAAAGGGATACAAGCGAATCACTGATAAGCAGATGCATGTATATTAAGTGATTTTCGCGTATCCCTTTGCCCAAACACTATTGTGTACCCCAACAACCATTATCTGTACTTATCTCCACAAAAAAAAAATTACACTTATCCCCCTTGACTTTTAAGGTCTTCAATTATAAGGGCGCTAGTTCGATTAAAGAAATTTACCGAAGCAAATTATCACTAGACAACTTTCAATAATAAGCCAAAAAGCGACAGTTTTATCATTAATGTTAACACGCATTAATAAGTAAAGTCAAGGAAGCTAAAATTAAAGTATAACTTCATAGTTCAATTTGCGGAAGAAATACTCCAGTGGGAATACGATTCGAAACTGTGAGCTCATAATACAAAATTGGAAAGACGGTAATCCGTTCGCCGAATGGGAAACTGCACTGCTATTCCTTGTTATTTGCCGATGAGGTCAGTATAATCCGGACTAACGGCTTCCTTTACCTATAAATCTCACGCCTATTATTTTACCAATCCTTCTTACTTAGTCGTGAAAAGGCAAACTTAAAGATAATTCTAACTATGAGACAGTAAATCTCCAACGGCCGACCTATTTCGGCTGATTGATTAGTTTTCGGGGAGATGACTTGGTATGTAATCAAATAAATACGAGAAGGCGTCCAAATTTCACGAGAGTTTATCAAAGAATTGAGAGAGGTTGAGTCTCACTTCTTACTCGGCTTCTGAGAACTCAAACCTGAGTTATTTGTTGAAAACCGCCGCTGATAAACGCGTAATGTAGAATGAAGTCTGAAGCAAAATTTTTCCCTTGAAAGACTAATTTTTATGCTTGTAACCCAAGCTTACTCGAGAAAATACTCATTTAGGGAATTGGCTCTCCATCGTCTAATTACTTCAAACCCCAGGACCTAAATTCCATCTTAGACTTTCATTTAATTTTTTGTTCAAAAAATATCGGCAACATATCACCTTCCGATATGCTTCAATGCTCAAAATGAAAACTCGAAAACATTTTACCCTAAAAAATACCAAGCACGCACATTAAAGCGAATTCAGGGAATGGTGACAAGAAAAGGATTAAGGTTAAACTTAATATTCAAACGACCAACTGCGAAGAAGCAAACCACAAGGAAAATTCTGCTTCAAAATATTAAAGAACGTATTTTTGGATCAATAAGCGGCAGCACCCACTGCGGCCGTAATTATCTGATAAGCAATTGGATTTTTTAACAATCGACCGATCCATGCCTCACGAATTTTCCTGGACTAAATTACAACATAATATTGAAATGTTTTCATATCGAAAAATTTATGACCATTGAATAACACCTGAATTATTTTTTTCAAGATTGATACTTACGGGAAGAGTACGTGACTGAGAAAAATATATTGCACCACCGATATTCATACTCAATTTGAGATCCTTCTGCCATAGCCGTCACCAAAAACTAAAGTCACAGTGAACAGGTATCTCAAAGAGAATACTGATAAGATTGGAGCGAGCAAATTTATGCCACTTATACATTCAGAACCACGCTTTGACAAGTCTATTATTAAGGCAACTGAAATCATTGGAGAATATTTCCCCATACCTCGGGCCACTTTTGGAAAATATTTTCTAAGTCCTGCGAGAGATCGCCTCTCGCCTAAACGCCTTGTATATTAAATACGCACAGAATCGAAAGTCAAGTCTTAAATAGGCTAATATGCATTTATGTGTAATCATTACCTGACTTATTTTCACTTCGCACAATTTCACGCAAATTACATTAAAATAACGTTCTCCAGAACAATTGAATTGAAAATCCAATACAGCCGAATGTCTTGCAAAGTTTCATCCTAGGCCTTCGCACCAATCCGTTACTGGCTATACCTTGGCAATTGGCGGCTTATCATTTTGGCATAAACAATAGCCAGCCTCAAATATTAAGCGTTTTATGTTCCTTTCTGATTATTCGTATCAATTCCTTTTGGTCTTAAATCTTAGATATGACCGGGCTAATCTAGCACTTACCTTCGTCACTATTTAGTACTATCATTTTTGACTAACTATCCACGCTAAATAAGGCCGCGCAAGAAAAAACACTGTATAGAACTACCGCGCAGGAGAGCGATGAAACATTATTTAAGTAATTCCCGAATGGATTAGATACGTCAGGTATGCCTCAGCTGGCAAAGATTAGACGCATGAGATGACCAATTTCCCGAGTGAGCACAAAATTAACCATGCATCCGCTATCTTCATATGGAAACGTTCTGAGGAGGGGGATTCATACAACCTACTAACGCACAGTTGCGGGAATATGCGTAAGGGGAGAGAAAATAACGATGCTGACCTCGGTACGGGCGACTCAGGCCAGACCTCTTCTCTCCGCTGTCGTCCCGGGGACACACCGGGAACTATCCCCGGGGATATGCGGCAAACCGCAATCCGGCGCACGTAGGTACCGCCTGAGATGCAGCCGGCTTACTTCCCAGCACATGGCCACTGACAAAGGAACGACGATGAATCATCGCGGAGAATCATAACGGTAACGTCATCCACGCGTTTATTGATCGATCGGATAAAAAGCAGAAAATATTACCTTTGAAGAAAACAATTCATTTGTCACCTGATGCTTTCAAGGCCGATTCACGTACTCAATGCGAGTTTCATTATTGTGGGCGAAGATATATTGCTCTCATCCATTTCCTCGGCAGAATTAAAAGAAAAACCTGCAAAACATATCCCCCGATGTATTCCCATATGAAAAAAACGAAGCACACTTTGAAAGGTTCCGATGAACATGGAAACATTAAGGGCGGTCGCAAATTTTGAAAGTAAAAAAGCGGCGGGAACTTACCGCGGTGCAAATGCGATAGTATCTCGAATTCCATTAAGGTTTTGAGTGATTATTCTTTCCGTCGATCGTTCGCGAATGTGAAAGTTCTCTCGCCGCATAAATAAAACCCGGAGGCGATGGCGCGGATATCGGAAATATTTTTCACCGGCAGAGCAAAGTACGCACGCCCGAGAAACGAAACGAAATTCCAGAGGTGCTCCTTCCTCTCCTTCGTCTTAATGAAAACTACAATTTTTTGCGTTTAGAACAAACCCGATGTGCAGGGGTAGCATCTCAATCAGTTATTTGACAAAAAAGTTAAACACGATAAAAGCTGCCACTGCCAATTTTTTTCCGTTGTGTGATCACAAAAAAGGAAATATACCATAAATGGCTTGAACGGGTAAATAAAGTTTTAATATCAACGAACAGTAAAGAGAAGAATGCACATGTGACAGTTAGATTCATCAATCCAGCCTTCTAACTATAACTTATTACTAGTGAAACTAGCCATATACGAGATATTCGTCACTCACATGAACAGGTACCCTATATTGCTCTCATCCTGTCCATGATCGTACGGCATGCTTTATGCTGAGTATTCCTAGATTCTGACTTAATTATCGTTCTAAATTCTTATGAGGCGGTAACTTCGAACACAGAGGTCACCCGCACAAAAACAAAAACTGTTAATAGCATCATTAAAATACACTAATATAGTAAATTTATCAACTTACCATGCAATCGAAGTCTCATTCTCTCAAGAATAAGGCTGGCGGCTGGTAAGAAAGAAACAAACAACTCTCCAAAGGCCTCTGAACGTGATGATTCGCGCACGACGCTTAAATGTCCTTAATTATCCTAAAGAAAGAAAAAAATCAACTTTACTTCCAAGACTTTCTGGTAAATTTACGAGAATTTACATGCGTTGAAAATCCCTCTATCGGCTATATGCTTTTCACAAAGAAACCGCAATTCCAGATTCTGAGGAAATAATTTCATAGTCACCGATAGTATTTGAATTGATTGAGGCATATTTCGAAAAAAACTAAGCAAACCGGGAGAAGAAATGAAATTAATAAATTCCGTTCAGTAAAAGAATTGAATCCATGGATATTCCTTTCATACAGTAAATAACGAAATATCATGCATAGTAATTTAAACAATACTAGATTTACAATACTAAGATACTAGACTTACAATACTAAGATAAACAATAATAGACAGATTTAGAGCGTAGATTTAGCGCAAGAATAACAAGACAAAATTATAAACGGCACGGCACAAATCATAGCGGACATTAAACGTATGTATAACCAAGTATATCCATTACAGGGATGAACCAAGAAAAATAGCACACGTCACATTTGATTTTTTTTTAATGAGCAAAGAGTACGCATTTATTTCATAAAATTTTACGGTTATATTAATTTTTAAAATGATTTTTCGCGTTGAGCTAAATTTTTTCACCATATTGTATCCGTAGAATCAAGTATTTCTAACGTATTCACAAAGAGGAAACTACTCATTCAGAAATCGGTGCATTGCGACGAAAATTTTTTATTCCACTACAAAGAAAACTAATCTTTCGTTACATTAGCTAAGATATGAAATTAGAGGTTTGATAAGCTTAAAAAAATGAAAACAACGTGTAAAGAACGTTTCATTTTAAGCTCTCAACTTTCATGGCGTCTAGCGCATGGTAACAAAGAGGGTGCAATGAAGTAAATGAATGTAAATTTGAAATGAAATCTTTTCTAAGACAGGCCAATTTAACTTTTCAGCCACATAACAGGACCATATTTAGCTTGCCATACTTCGGGACTCCGGTAAAAATTCTTCATGATATGCGACCGTGGAGAAGACACTGTAATTACCCTTCATACCTAGATAAAGATCAAAGACTAAGTACCAATTTTATACTAATATGAAAATTGCATCTCTTAGGTGGGAGAAGTAGAAGAGGCTGTAGCGGACAAATTTAATTATAGCTGTAATGAGTAATTAATTTAGAAACTGATTCAGATATAAAATTGGAGCCAAGGGGCACGCTAAAAAAGGATTTATTAGAAGAACAAGAGAACAGAAGAAGCATAGCCGTCAACTTTTACCTTTCATTTCATTACAAGATAATTATGACGAATAAAAAAACTCCGCTTTTAAGGGCAATGTATCTCTATGCATCCAACTGAAATACCTTGGTTGGCGATTGATATAGTATCCCATGGATCACTGAAATGTTTTTTTTGTTTTATAACAGTATTTCCATAATAGCTATGATAATTACCACCGCAAACGTTAAAAAGGCGATATGCCTCTAGTATCAAATGCAGTTGAAATTTGAAGTTGCGAAATGGAGAGTTAATGAATTATTCATCAGTATTATTGAATGATCCATAAAGAACTTCTAGCATTAAAGGTTCCAGAAGAGCTTGAAACAAAAAATTAACTAAACAATACTTTCTATAGCGAAAGAAGGACACGTTGAATTCTAAACCCAGAGATGACTTCAGAAATGCGGGTGGAGAGAAAAAATCCTAGTTTCTGGAGGAAAATGTACACTGTTGAGAAAAGCTGCTGCGGTGCAAAATTAAAATATTCAGAGCGTAAGAAATACTGTGCTTATCTTCACGTGCATCGCAAAGATGAGACGAATCTTAGAATCGGGAACCCAACCCTCCTTCAACTCAAGAATTTCAAGAGAAGAAAAAGAGGGCCAATCCGGAGTAATACAAGGAGGGCTTTCTTCTCAAAGAGGAAAGGACAATGGACTCCGGCATCTCGTGTATAATAGTCTGGGTCTTCCCAATTTATAAAGCTTTGTTTAATTCAAGCAGTAAATGGCCTTAACGAAAAAAAACAGGAGTGATATCTCTCCTCAAATAATAATTAAGATTAGTACTAACGAGAGGAAATTTGTATAAAAAAGAAACTATTCTATAAAGAAACTACCACATTTAATAAAGCGCAATGGATCCATGGAGAAGAGGACATTTTCGATTTCCTCATCTTCCTAAATAATTAAACCTTATTATCGGCAAACGCAAACCTTAAATTTGTAACTGAAAGAATCACGTACACATTAATTTCCGCATTAAATATCGATCAATGAAAAAAACATATACATTCAGATGAACAAAAAAGAACAGCGTTTTAGTACACTTTCCCACCATTCGACTGCCTGCTTATACCACGTAGCATCCTTGTAAACTGGGCTAATATGGCTGACCGTTCTATCCTGACAAGTTCCTGTGGACGACATAGCAGGCTAGCAAAGCGTGGTCGCTACAAGCTAAAATTCAATTTTTTTCACATATCAAGTACTTTACAAAACGATTCACTAAATAGCCCAAATGACTTGTAAATTCACGCTATTGGCTGATGAGTAGGATAAAGTTATAACAAAGGTATTAAATAATCATTTGTGTGCTTCAAAACAACTTTCCACGGCCTAAATTACAGCTAAGCTTGTATTAACTTGAACTATGTTTCAATTTAATTTGAGAGTACCCCAAGCACAAATGTGGCGGAAACTTGGCAAACAGCAATTGACCCACAGTATATTTTAAACCAGAGCATTATCACAGAACGGAGGCAAAATGATGGGAAATTATAGCTGATGAAAATATTCACCACATAATATTTATCACTAATGTGAATACAAGCACAATCATTCCTAGGGTACAACCAATTTTTCCCAAGAAGGCATAAACGGGAACAAAACAGAAATCGCGACCCAGGAATCATTTTTCCGCAATCACAGAAAAGCTAAGTGTCGACTATAATTGACTCGCATAGTTTTTCCTCACTGGGATATCTTCAGAGTTTCGAGTTTATCTTCCATTCGAACGTTTTTATTTCACCGACAATTTTTTTCGGAATGAGGCAATGAGTCCTATTCTTCTGCCCCCGTTCTTCAGAGCGAGCTCACTAATTGAAGCGTCGTGTCAATGGTAGCAGAGGTTTTATGGCCGCGGTCAAAGCGGTGGAGGTTAGGGAGAGGTTAATGGCGGGATTATCGTCGCGCGGCGCGGCCGACACGAACTGGGATGTCGGGGCAACGGTTAACTGCTCTCATCCCTTCCTCTCTTTCCCTTGCAAGAGCAACACGGCTGACATCCGAGTGGACGACAATCGAGTTAGGCAAAGGGCAATTGGGATTTAGACCACCACTACAAGCAGCGCGAAGACAGCACACATTGAGAGTGAGGTTACGGTGAACAAACGTTGCATTTGTTTTGACGTGGTACGGATAACATGAGAGCTTCGCATGGGTTATACCGCTTTTAAGCTGTATTAATCATCTGTCGACGCTAACTTAATCCTCAAGTTAAAACCCAAATCGTACAATAATGAGCATTCTCTCTTCGCTGTTTGAACTAGAAGAATAGTTAATTGGTGAGGATAGAACTCATCCCGGACTAAGCCAAGTGAATATAACCTGCTAAGAGGACGTATCTCTACCGCCCGGCCGGCAGTATTGTGTCGTTTTAGAGAGGTATTACCTGTTTAAAACTGACGCTTTCATCTTGAATTTTTTAGTGGAAAAAAGTAGACCCTTCCAGCGTTTGTTAATATATACCTCAAATATATAAGAAAATATATCTGAGAATTTTAATGTAATATATTATTTTGTAATATTATATGCCTGAGAAAATACTGAGGAAAAACTTTGCGATACAGGAAAGAGATAAAAGAAAACTGCTAACAAAAAGTTCAGATACAGGAAAATATCGAATTGGGTACTCCATATTACTGAAAATTTCAAGAGAAATTTCAAATACCTCCAGAAAAATTCGTGGAACGAGAGTGATGTAATCCCTCTTAAGTCATTTGCTTGAAGTAAGGTCGCATTAAAAAATAACGCATCGTGCTATACATCACCTCTTCCGAACATTTCAAACGCCGCGATTAAAATGACAATCTTGAAAATCTAGTTAAAGGATGGGTAATTGGGCTTCCAACCAGACGAATAGCGACGCGAAGGCAGCGCACAGGTAAAGCGTGATAACAAGGAAAAAACTTTAACATTATTGTGGCGTGGCCTATAAAAAGAAACACCACTTTACGACAGTTATTCTGATTAAAATTACTTCATATTGGGGTAGCTTGTGGTGTTCGTCCAAATTGCTTTTGACCAGACAGTATACGATACATATGCATAACAAAATATTCCCGAGATAATACAATCCATTTTGTTCGCATTCCACGCTTTGATTTCAAACATGGTCTCGAGTTTCATTCCTATCGTCAAGTTCCATTACAGTAGATATCTTGGGCCTAATTCATCGAAGGAAAATAACCGAAAGATGAAGAGTATATTTCTTATTAAGTAACATACATTCTTTAACTTCAACATTCCCTGAGACTCATTACTATTTACCTCGTCTAATATTCTCACCGCTCAATAGCATGTAGGCGGGAAATATGCTGGCAGATTATGTCCATGGTGATGGAAGGTTGCTAATTTGAGGAATATAATTGAGTAGAAGGCATAACTTGCCCATAAGAAAGACATAACCTCTTTCAATTGAAACCAACTCACTTCATTCCATCCAAACATTTTCAGGAGTATACACAGTAGAGTACATTAATATTAAAGCTTCGAAATAAATGCATGTTGCGATATCTAATGTAATTATTTTTTGAGCGAGCGAAATATGTTGTCAGGTAATGAATCACGCGCAAATCCAGGAATGAAGCGTGTTAGTGAAAAATAAAGCCATTTATCACAATTAATACTTGAATGATCGATCGAGCCGATGACGTTACATACCTCTTATTATTCAGATCATGTCTCCTACAGCTGAAAAACAACTACAAAAATTGAAGTCACTAACTTGAGATTTCATATTAAGAGGTACGAGCGTGCAGTAATTGAAGACTTATGCAGATATCTTTAATAATTTCTAAATTCAAAATTTGTGAGGGGAAAATGAGATTGGATTTATTGAAAATTTTCCCTGACAAGGAATAAAAGATGGCCATTTGCAAGAGGAATTTCAAGGACACAATAAAAATTTTTTAAGCAAAGGAGTATATTATTCCACTTTTAGACAATTGACACTATTTAAAACTCTTCAATGCTACACTATAAATTTAGCTAAGTTTAAAAACCAACAAACAACTAAAAAACAACTAAAACACAAATGGACAATTTATTGTAATACAACATTTAAAGCATCACTAAATTTATAAACCTGGTGCACAGAATATCAAAATAAGATAAGCTATGGTTGATGCTACCTTACTCCATTTCAACTACACTCGAACAAAGTTAGAGGCTGTTGCTCTTGAACTACAATATTTTAATACGAGGGGTTAACTTAAGTATGGTAAAAATCTTACAGTACAGTTGAGCGTGAAATCCTCTAGTAAGCGGACACCTCATGAGAAAAACAGCTTTAAAGATCGTCAAAAGGTTCCGAAATACATATTTAAAATGTCCGCCATGTATATTTCCATGCTTCCTTTGACTAATATTTGAATGATGCACACAAAGAGGAAAATACAAAGAATGGACTGCAAGAGATGGAGATTCAAGTAAATGCCTTTAATGAGCGCACTGAGAAATGTCAACCATACGTATCTTAGGAATCCCTCCCGAGGATGCGGAAAAAAATTTCTCCAATGAATACCGACCAAGGTCCCGGGAGAGTAACCGCCAAAAGCCGCTGAATTTTACGCGTGCGAAAAATTCTCTCCCCCTTCAAAACCCACAAACTCAAATATTATTCCTCGCGCATTTACACTGCACGGAATTTTCCTCATTTCTTGGATTTCAGTAAAAAAAGAAACTCATCCTGACTATGAATACAGAGAATGAATTCCGCCATGCGAAATTTCACTCTCCTTCTTTTTAACGTACCATTTTTTACCGATTGTCAGCAAATGTACGTGTATTTCGACGGATAGATCGTGGCAAAAGGAAGTTAATGGATATCTTTAAAAACACGATTATGGATCCCCCGGAAAGTGACGAACCTCCCCATCTGTCATTTTCCCGGCATCGCAATCAACTGCGTTATCGTTCCTTCTAAATGTGGGACGCAGTTCGCTCAAAAGAAATACCACCTAAACTGAACTCGAAACTGCTGCAACCAGGACGACACGTTTGGTTTGATGTGCGGTATACCTCTTAGGAGCTTTAAAACGTAAAACATGAAAAGTCGAAGTGAGAGTGATCGTAAATGTTTAACAACTTCGTTTATTAACCTAAAACATACTAAATCAAGGTGAAACTGAAAGTAATTGGTTAAAATTGTAGTTTAAACACCCGAATATGAAAATCCTCAACCTAATTAAAATGATGCATCATATACATTTTAAATGAGAAATTTTGATAATGCGGAGGTGGAAGCTTGAAAAAGGATCTACGAGCAAAAGTTTACTTACTTTCTAAAAATTCAGAGCACTATCATGCCACAGCACACATGAAACAGAAAAAAATATCAAATTAACATTTTTCTTCGTAAAAACTTTGAAATAAAAAAGGTCTTCCTCTTGAATTAAAAATTTATCCATCAAATAAAAGGAAAGTCGGTATGAAACAATAATCTGAACTTCAAAATACAATTTTGTGACATTCTAAAAAGTATCAAAGATGCCATCAAGTCTGTCTGGAGATTCAAATGCACCGAATCAAGAGACCAACTATGGGTTACAACACCAAAACCTATCCCGCAACAACACTCTGACGCAAGGTATACCGCCAGAATCATTTCCTACAGGAGGTTCAAAGATTGTCGGGCAGGAACTCAGCTTTGAAGCACACTGCTGTGCAAAAGGGACTAGATTGAATATGACCTAACGCTCTGAATTCAGTGGAGGTAGACGGCGGGAAACGGAGAGGTTACCCAACGTTTCCCCACGCCGACCAAAAGAGCATCCCTTGATCTGCTTCATACAAGCATATACGACTGCCACCGAATCCCATTGCATTCAGGAGTGAATGAGGGAACTTAATTCTCACTCCAGTGTTGTGCGGTAACTGAGACGGTATGCCATTTCAGACATTCTCAAAGTACCGTCTGTATACATCGTCTATAGTCGTGGACGCGCGGCGGAAACAATGACGGCAAGAGCTTGGGTCCGACAGTCCCTTGCCCAATTTCGTAGTCACCTGAGTAGATAGAGCGGGATTACAGTTTCAAACGCATTTACCGCTTAAACGGAGGCCAGTAAGGTAACAAAAATGTGGCGAGTAGTATGTATTGAAGAGGCCGACATCTGAGGTCATTCGAGTCATTTAGGCAAGGGAATGAATGGTGATGAGAAACTCGGTGTCAACGTTAACCTTTGATTTTAAAAAGTATCAATCTATTTTGTTTGCCAGAAAATATATATTTTAACAGGATCACCATGATTATATCTGTATTTACTTCGCATACTACTAGCAGCGAGATCCTGCTCCAATTGTCAGTGCTCTAAACCTTTTAGCAATTGCGCATCAGTGTTTAGACTAAATATCACCGTTTACACCATAATTCAATTGTTTTCACGAGTTTTTCTCGCATATACCATTTGATGGAAATGACGCAAAGATTTTTTTAAAAAGAGGAATAGGGTATCACGATATCTCGTATAAATACATAGCTAATGGTAAAGTTATTGCTGGAATCTACTCCTTTCTGAAGGGTAGAGCGGGGGTAAAAGAGCTTACTGAGAAAATTTGCCAAAAATGAGACCTCATTGAAATATTTTCTTCATCTGAGTGCAGCTTTCGTAGGTTTATTCTTGCCACCATAGATTTTACCCTAAAATTCTTTTCTTATTAAAAAAAATTACTGCGGCAATTTTCAACACATGCCTGTTTTCAATCATGAGAAAAACGAACGCTAGGAAACTTAAACAGTAAAAAGTAAGGCATTTTTACCCGCCGTACAAATGAGTCTATTCATCTTTAACAAACCTTTACTCACAATGATTGGCCACAAAAATCATTCGTTGAGAAATAACAATTTTAGAAGAAAAAAAAGTGCCTCGTTTGACCGGGCACACAATGGATGACCGTCAAATAGTTTTCTGAATAAATTTGAGAAGCGAGGAATACTGGTTTGAAAAGAGTTTAAACGAATTCGCTGGGGGAGAAAACGAGGGAAAATAAATAATTGGTACTTGGAACGTCTTTTTTCCGTTCCTCGTTAAATAATGGAGGATTTTCGGTCGCAAAATGTGCCATTTTACGCTCCTATGCGCCAGAAACTTGACCACCAAGAAATAAAAAAAGATCCCTCTATTGTTTGCCTTTTTGATAATACCTTGATTCCGTCGCTATAGCGGCACGACCATTGATGCAAGAGGGGAGATAAATGCGAAGCTCCAGTGACAACAAGCGAACGTTTATCCGTATTCACACCTCACAGTCTCTGGCTTCCACTGAACTTTTCCGGAGAAATTCCTCTCTTCTGTTTCATTTCCGATTAATACAGACTTTAAGACTAACAGTCAGAGGAGGAAAAAGGATAGAAATGAGGGTGAAATGTCAGCTAATAGAATGCCTGTTCATCCTTATATTTCGAAGAACACTACGGTAAATATTTGACCTCTCGTTGTGCTCCCTCCTCTCTCTCCACATCTTCGGCTGTCGATCTTTTCGACCCTTATATTGGAAAAGAGAAAAATATTATCTCCGCCTCCGGCTATCGTCGTGTTTTCTTCCTAAATTCTCTCATTCATCCTCATTGCAAATGTAACATTTCACCATTTTCTCTTCCCTCTTTTAGGGGTTTCTGTCAACACAAAAATTAGACCAAGGGTATCAGAATGATTTAAAAAGCTATACTTTCCCACGATTTGTTTTCTCATTTGATGAACCGGAAGGAAAACAAAGCATTCTTTTCTTGATTAAGTCTTTCTGCGTGAAGTTTTCTTAATTAAATATTTTCAAACACAATAGGCGAGGTACGACGAGAATGCGTACTATTCTTTGTTGAACTTTTCCGAACAATTTTCTAGCATTTGGCCACGACCTACTAGGAGCACGTAGTATAAAAAAATTCAGTTAAGCAATCTTGATTATAAAAACACCTGGCAGAGAGTAAACTTTCAAGAAGAAGTATTCAATCGAATTTTTGAAGAGAAAATAGTATGAAACGAGACAATTATTGCCAAGAATCAAATATCTAAGGAAGATACGATGTATTCTACAAATATTAAGTGGAATAGGCATTAATTATTGAATAAACTGTTTGCAGGATGATGATTCATAACGTCCTTTTTTGGTTATCCTCAAACGTACGTGGGCTTTCAGTATTTGTATCGCAACAAGTGACAATGGAGGTAAAAAAGAAGGGATCAATTTGTGGTAAATTCTCATTTAAACATAACATGTGACTGAAACTGTTGACACCTCACAATAACTACCTGCCAATACTTAAGTCTAGCAAAATAATATTTGGCGAGCGAACTCAGCGATTTGTAATGGATTACCACATCATCATCAACGTCCAATTTGATGGCTAACTTAATAATATGTCACATACATTTAAATTAACCTAAATGTCTTCTCATCCAATTTAATTTCCACTGTATCTTTAAAAATTCAAATTGCCAACTTTCTTCACCATTATGTTTTATCAGAACGTTTCGGATGGATGGATGGAACAGGAAAACCATAACAGCGCAGCACACCTGCAATTACGAAAGACTAACGATTTTAACCTTAACGGACGCATCGGAAAAATTACCCAAATTGGTTTCAAGGCACCGCACGAAAAATTGGATGGTGCACCAATGATCGTGACATTACTCGTCAGCCAGGTGCCATTACTTGTGAGGCAAATTCGGTTCAATGGTTTTCCAATACGAGCGAATTCACGATTGGAAAAAAAACAGATGCAGCAGCAGCAGCGTGGGCGTGAAAAATAGAGCCGATGGCGGAAAATGGCTGAAATTGACAACAAATATACACATGAGAGCGGGGTGAAAATCTCTCGGATGGTCATGACATTAATTCTGGAAAGGCGAGCGGAAAAATGTATCGGATGAGAGGGCTAAGGGAACGAGCCCTCGGGGAATGGGATAATTCAAACAAAAGGATTTCAGTCGACCTCGCCACGGAGCTGTTAAACTGGAATCCACTCTTCGGCTTCGAAGAGATGAAACCGATACGGACTGAAAGGAGGGACGGGGGCGAGAAAAAAATTGCAGGGGATCGAGGACACACATAACGCGATATAACGAGCTGGGGCACGGCTCACGAAGGAAAAGAAGGTCAGGAAAAAAGAATAAAGAAGGTGTAAAATGTGTGGTGGCTCTTTTAGGACGACGACGTCGCGCAAAGTGGGCACAATTGGAGAACTAGGATCCTCGGATAGCAAATAAAAATGACTCGAGATAAGGATAATACCCAGTTCTTGGGGAATAAATACTCTAGGATTCGCCGGATCAATGATAATGACGCATCGGGCGGCTGAGGCGAGTGTACCGGGGGGGACTAGGAGGATATCCCGGGATAGATAAGAAGATGATTCTCGAAAGCGTGGTATGGGAGTACAGACTTACACACGAGCGTTAGCACAATGGATAAGAGAGAGGGGTAGGGTCTCACTCGTCCACTTCCCTTCAGCACTTGGTTCTGCATTTCCCCTCATATCATGCTCGACACACAAGGGCTGGAACACGGCCAAAGTCATGTAGGTTATTGTCGGAGGCACTTCGTTTAAAGTGACCCCATCGAAAATGAACTTATGTATCATTTAATAATTAACATTTTGAATATCCTTTTAAAAACTATGAGCTATATCAATGCTCTAAATAAGAGATTTATGACGTTACGTCTCACTCACACATCGAGAGGAAATGACTCTCCACGAAGGTCAAACCGAATATGCCAACATTTGCCCGCCAGTGAGATTTGAAGAACTTTACGAGCATAGACAATGTTTAACGAAACATGCAACAGTGTAACAACTTAACATCAGCAAGTTCCACGAGATCATGCCTGTTCAATAAAATTAAAAGTTGTCATTCCGAATAAAGTTTAATGCAGTTACATCTCATTTAAAATCACAAAATATATATTTTTTAATAAATCCAGGGAGAACTTAGAAAAAAACAGAACAATGAAAGGGTGGTAAATACCGAAAAACCGAATTTGATCGAAATAAGTCTGGATTTATTAGAAGGATTTATCGGGATACGACAGCGACGGAATAAATGAATCTAAAAACTAAAATTATTAAATATTATAATTCCATACTTCGAATTCAGAAATGAGAGAAATCAATCAATCAAAAACTTCCTCAGATAATTACAGATTGAGTTCACGCAAAAATGAAAAATTTCGTTTTGACACGCAAAATAAATTTTCACATCGGATTTACTAAACAACGGTCCTTAATGCCGGCTAATTTTTTTTTTCTTGGAGCTATTAAATGATATACAGCAGAGTGATATATATTCCGATTCACGTCAACATTTTCAAGGAGGCGTTTACTCCAATGTCCCCAGTTAATCTTCCATTATTATGGCCCACTGAAATTTTTTTTCCAATGGAATAGCAAGGATTCATTATCGAATGGCAGACAATACCATAAATAACAATCGTGAGCAATATGCTGTCATGTTCGCACTGCTATCCTTCTGCGATAGTTGATTTGCTTGTATCACTTTATCTTTTCTTGTTTTGATTGCATTACTTACAAAATGGCCCGCTAAATACCGGTATATTTGCACGATAGGGACGACTATCCAGTTGTAAATTTATAGAATGCTCATATGAGGCTGAGTGGCATCCGAGTATGTCACAAATTTTCGTTCAATATTTTGTGTTGGGATTACGAAATAAAATCTTTTTTCTCTCTTTTCTCTCTCCACCCTAAGTGAGATAAAAATAATTTGACGTGTGTGTCTATCATTAGGCAGTTTTATTCTTAATAGCCTGCCTCTTCCTTCAAATAACTCATCTTTCATGGCTTAAAAAATTTCCGCTTCTGAAATTCCTTCTCTCGCTCTTCATTTTAACCGCTTTTCCCTCCCCGGTGTGGCCCCCATTAAACCAAGCCTGCCTTTCTCAGAACTGCTCTTACTCGTCGCGCTCTTTCCTTGAAACCCCGACGACTTCCGCGCTCTTCATGACTTTATTGCCTTTATTTTTCACTGATGCTCTCGTCTCCCCTATAAAAATCAAGCTTATTTGTCTCACTCCCAAAGTGAGACGCTAGCAGAATATAAGGCTGGTCAGCGGTAAGACCAAATAAACTTCTAACACGATGTTTAAACGGAGAATGTAAAGACATCCTCATATTAAGTGATCACTAGATTATGAATACAGAAAACTCCAAAAGGATGAATCTGAAACGTTTTCTTTCATTTTGCATAGAAACAGATAAACATTAAAAATAAATGTTACACTTAAAGAACCTTTCTATGACTTGGACAGGAAGCCAATCAGTGATTCTACTGCCAGGTTTATGAAATGTACCTAATAGAAGTAGAAGTGTTTGCTTATTTCATTTAATTTAAAATATTCGATCAGGCAAAGCACTCCATCCAGATTTGCCACGGTCATTACATCCAAGCTCAAAAACAGTATTAAGGCCATTGCACTCATGATCGCCATCAAAATATTGAGGATAACTAGTGCCTTACCGTTTTGATGTTATAACAAGCTATATTTTTTAATACACTAAAGATGGCACAACAAAAAATTCATTCATGTACTATCATTAACTGAGGTAGATCAAGTCATGCTGGAATATCACTTGGAGAGTAAATTTAAAAGCATTCAAATCCGCTGTAAGTAGTAGCTAATCAGAAAGATAAATGTCTTAATCCATTTTTATTTCCACAAAAGCTTATTAACTGAGTTTGAACCGCGAGAAAACAGTGCAGGTGGTTTAAAATCTTTTCCTTTACATTTGAAAGATATAAAAGAATCGGTCATGTCCGCAGTTGCCAAAGAAGGCCAATTCCTGTCGCCAGCAAGCTGGAGATGGGGTATCTGATACTATAATTCCTTCGCAATAAGCATCGCCAATTGGACACTAATGAGAAGTAACTTTTCGACCAAGGAGCTCAGATGGATTATCATGTCAAGATTGGTTAAACCCCGATAAAACTTTCCCCGGACACTCTCTCAATCAAACGACTTTTCACGCTAATCACAAAATCCCTGAGGACAACTAATCCTGAAAAGTTCCGTCCCAGGAATTGGTTTCCTGTCGTCGAGGGTAAAAGTTTCACATTTTTTAACACTCTTTCCAGTGTCAACTAGGCCCGTGATCTCGGGATGTTTGCCGTTCAAAAAAGACCCAAAAGAGAAGATGATTCTCTGAGGCAACTTTTCACCTTTCGCTTCTGATCACGCATCCATACAAAAAACAGGCTGAGAATAGAATGGAAGCCAAGATGTCCACTTGTTTTTCGATGGATTTAAAAGAGGGTTAAATAAGAATAGTTCAGAAACGACGCGTAGCACATTATCACCAATATATTGCATATTATCTCCTATTGTGGATAAGTAAATGGTTGGTAAACACGACCTCCGTCTCCTGTATTATGCATGTCTTGAGTCGAGAACACCTTGCTCGGTTAACTCAATCTGAAATTCAACTTGGAGAAAGATGGCTTGGTGGTGTAGCTGATAGCTTATACTTAACCGGCAATCGGTAGATTCGGGTTCGAATCCCAGCTAAGGTAATAGATTTTTTCATACCGAATTTCATCCTTGGTGTATATAGCACTGCACATCATTCTACGAACTATCAATGTGGAAAATTAATAAACATAGACATGAACCGTAAGTCCCAGTATCATTTGAAAAAAAAAGAAAAATATGCTAGTACTTGCAAACACTCATTTGGTGAGGCAAAAACCGAAGTATCCAGTTTGAACATGGTGGATAGCTCATAAATTGCACTGTACTTAGCATAAAAATTAGGCTATAGAATAATGAGTAACAAGTTTAAATGACGGTAAAACGCATCACTAGAACCAAACTAGTTCATTTTTGGAACATTTTTTTCCTAAATAATTCACAGAATGCGGAACAACAGATAAGAGAAAACAGATACAATAACACACGCATGTAATACTAATTGCCTGATATAACCATACACGAGGAATTATATTTCATATTTAAAATTCGCTTCATTCTTCAGTGGCTTTAAAAAAATTGTCACACACGCTAAACTAATAAGCGTACGCCTACCCTAACAAGTTTTTTTCTCAAATAATTCATGATAAAAAAGCAATAAAGTTTCGAAGGATTATGGGTCTAGCCATAAGAAAAATAATAAAAAAGCGTACACAAACACTGAGAGAAAAACCATTGAAGTGGTTTATCGAAACAGTTGCGGTATCTAGGTTTCATTGCATTCTTTCACGAAGAGATCTAAAAGTTATCGCCTTAAACAAGAGAGATATTTAGGATGAGAGAGAAATTCCTTCGTTCTCCTCTGAATTTCTGAAAGCATAACGTTTTTGAAATAGATATGATTTCTTCCCATCAATGAGTGCTAACTAAACTGAAGATAGAAAACCTAGAGAGAAATAAATGAGTCTTCAGCTAAGAAAAAAATCTTTGGAATGTTCTTTAATGAAGTCAAGATAGGGGTAAAGACGAGCCTGCAACTAAGTAGAGCTCCGTTGATAACGGGATCGTTAAAAATGTTCTCCAAAAATTACCATATGACTGCTATTCAATCTGATCATGATAATGATCAGGTAATAAACAAATATTGCCTAGGTCTATGAGAAATGAAGGTTTCTAATTGTCTTACATGTTTTTTTCAAACAAGAAAAGCGACAAGGAATCTAATGATTTCTCGAAAGTACATACTATCACACTAAGATACCGTCTGAAGTTCCGTGAAGTTCTTGCTTTAGTACACCTCGGAAGCAGTCACTACTGTGGTTTCACGGCAAGAGAAGTTTTCTTTCGATCGCTTTTCTGTAATAAGGGTAGAAGGGTACTCCCAAGAGGAAGAGTCAATTCCATCCTATTAAAGATTATGTATTCAAGATTTTCCTTCAAAGCAATTACAGCTGCTTTCAAGAAACATCAAGTCGAGGTGAAGTTTCAAGACTCAAGTAAAATGCTAATTTTCGGAAAAGCATATAGCGCCAAAAGCGTAATTTCAACGATAGAGCATTCATCAAAGTAACGATTTTAGCCGCATTCAAATAATTCAACGTCAATATTGAAGAGAATCAAACCATTAGAATCATACAATATTAATCATTGGCTATAATGATGGTACCAAACAACTGTAAAACTGATATGGTATGGTATTCGGAGGAGGCGACCAACAGCTGAGGTCATTTGCGTCATGAGGGAAGGGTATGGAAGGGTGAAGAGAAACCCGGCGTCGGCATTAGCCTGCTCTTAACGAAAGGCGCCAAGGGGACCACGGCTTAACGTCCCATCCGACGGACGGAGTGTTGAGCTTGAAATGTCATCCACACAACACTCAAGCAGGGATCGGGCAGTCTCTGAAAATTCTCTGCCACTTCCGGGATTTGAACCCGAGCCCGCCGGGTGGGAAGCCAACATTCTAGACACCACATCAACCCGGTCCTCAACTGTAAAAACCAACGCCAATGTCATGTACATAGTTATTTCATCAGATATCCCACAGATTTTCACTTAAAATTCAATAAAACCATTACAAAGTACCTACTTTAAGTAACAAATGCGTAAACTAATGTAATTATCCCTAATAAAAGAAAACATTGCAGGCCTGACTGTTCTTGTCGCTTTTCTGATAAGCGATAAACCCATTTTTAACCTTCCCATTCCATCAGTAAGCATACAAAATTTGATAGAAAATTCATGAAAAATAGTCAGTGGTAAGTGGCAAGGAAGAAAAAAAATCGTGCGCTATAAATTCCAACAAGTGAAAGGTATTACGGTGCCCCTACCTCTCCTACATTTTAAGGCAGACAAAACACTTACGTGGCTCATACTTAATTCTATCCGAGAATAGAGTCGCGAGGAGTTACTCAAACGCACGATCATAATCTTTCCAACGAGGATAGTCCTCGCCTCCGAAAATACATCGTTTTTCAAACATCTGCTCTTTTACTACATTGACACCTAGTCGCAGGGAGTTTCAGCACCGCAATATCCCACGCAAGTCACTTAAAGCCTCTGAATAATTTACCGCCCGAGGGTTAACTCCTGGGACAGAAAACTTGACGGAGGTGGACCCTTCCGGTCGGGTCTTGGAGCGGAATAGTGCTGCGGTACGAGGGAAAACCCCGGGAGCAGATAGGGTTTGGATGGAGCTTGAGCAGTTTTATGCTGTGGCGACTGCGGCCGCAGGCAGAAACGGTCACCGCACACCTTATGGAAGAGCGGTAAAGCATTCTAGAGCTCCTTGGTTACCTACCTCACCAAATTTTTTATATAGCCCCGGTGCCGCAGAAAGCTGTTTTACGCGCGTTCCGAAACGCACAGAGAAAGAGACGCAGAAATAGAAACATCCCTGGCGCCATGCGCACGCCCCAAAATGCGTCTTAAATGATTAACGAGACGAGTAAAAGGTTACGACCACCATGGGAAGGTGGAAGATATTGGGTGAAACAAAAGGATAAAGTGAGAAGTTGTAAAAAAAAAAGCAGTTCAGTGTTTGTAACAAAGGAGCGTTCGAAGTGCGGGCTATGAAAATGTTCGAAAATGACCCTTTGAAATGTAGGGGCATTTTTCAGAGGCACTTCATTACGCCACACTGTCGTTAATTCGAGAAAACAGCATGTGTTGAAAATTGACCACGAATGAGACTTCAAGACCTTTATCGTGAGATCGTTCGTTTTTGGAAAACGGCTGTAAATTCTAAGTTTAGAAGGCCAGAAAATGCTGTTTTTGGGAGATTATAGATTCATAAAATTAAATAAAAAACAATAAATCATACAGAGCACTTTATTCAATCTAAGCTTAATTCTTAGTACGCATGATTTTCATCCTAATTCCGATGGACAGTATTTCTTCCTAATGGCGATATTTGTTTATCCCTCTACTATCTTAGCTTAAGTATCTTTAGCGAAAATATGACTATAGAAATTAATTAACAGTATTACTCAAATGGATGAAATACAATTCCATATTGTAAAACAAAACTCTTTCATTAGGAGCGAATGTAAATAAAATCTATACCATGAAAATGTGCCTATGAGTTGAGAGAATGTGTGTACACAATCACTCAGAGTAGGGAATAGAGACTCTCAAAAAATAAACACAAGTGCCACAATAGTTTTCTAAAATCCAGACAAGGGAAAAGATGGCGAGGATTACCAAGGCAGCGAATGGAAATGACTTTGTGTTTCTATGACACCAGAAGAAGAAAGGTCACAACAGGAGGAAATTTGAGATAAAATTATATGTAAATGAAGAAGTAAACGTGTTTACTGACAAAAAGACTATTATTAGGAGAATGTACGTAGTAGTTGCAATTAATTTTGAAAATGGTGGTTGATAAATAATGAATCAAATTTGTCAACATCCAAAATTAGGAACTACTTTGGCAATTTCCAACTTTTTCCATAATTTAAATGTCGAAAATATTAGCGTGAAATTAAATACTACTGCACAACCGATTGAGATCGCAAATTCATAATAAAAAAGGAACTAGAATACTTTGTAGAAAATATTCATTTATGCTCATCCATCATGTTACTCCCTCTGGAATAATTGCTTTCCTTCAGAGTGAGAACGAGCTTTCTATTTATTTGGACAGGTTTAACTGCTCCACTCAGTTAATTTAGACAACAAAAACTCTTTCTCATGGGTAATTGATGAGTACCCACTTTAAGTCGTGGTAAGGAGTACCTGGAGTAAAAAGAGATAATCCCACTCGAGAAAATGCAGCTCGTAAGCAAACTCCTTATGGTTTAAACGAGTATATGGTTCAGAAATATTTTTTGTATTGCAATACCCTGAGATATATTTTTCAGCCTTAATGGCCTGAATGGGTAGATAACGAGAAAACTCATTGAGAGTCAGACGAAAAAGTTAATGTAACGGAAGGAAACGTAGGCATCAAAAAAGACTTAAACCTTCCGGAGTCACTATCATTCGATACTTCCTATCGTAAACATTTATATCATAACTACAGGGGCGGAATCAACATCAAATTTGGGGGTGGGCCTATCCCGATATCTCGCGAGTAGCAGTTTTTAAAATACCATTCTTTTATGCATTTTGAAGCCTTAAATTTCATGCACTCAATGAATTTGGATATAAACTCCCTTGACTCCTTTACAAGGATACAAAAACTATTAAACTAATCAAAATTAGAACTTTTTGATAAAATTTGGAGGGATTATGACCCCTGCGATTCCCCTTCAATCCCTTGACCACGAATAAGAGGAGAAGTGATAAGCAGATAGGCAGCTAAACAAAAACGCTAAAAATGCTTAGGTCAAATTCAGACTGCATAAATTTGAACGTGATTGACGCACATACAGCTCGCTATAACTGCATAAAATAGGATAGTTTCCTTCATCAAAGAAAACGAAAGGCCTTGATTGCTATTTGTTAACCGCCATCAGTGTATTCATAATATACAAATTATTTTGGTTTTAGAAATCCCAGTTTAGACGAATGGCAATGGTCAATTTTAACCTCATTTGGAAAAGGCCAGACTGGCGCCCATTCAATACCTCTCCACGTGACGCCACAGGGACCTAGATTCTATACGAGTAGTCAGGAGTTTTACGTCGTCTGAGATTACCAATGCATGCATGTGGCACAGAGCTCAGGGAAACATTTCTTAATAATCACCTATTAAAAATGCCTATGGTCGGAAAGTTTCCTTCGTTTGATAGGGTATTAACAAACCTTATTTAAGCCATGCGCTACCTACTATCAGGGTACTCAGCTACCTGCTAGCAGCCTGCATCGTATCGGCGCTCATAGCCTCGCACCAAGGTGGCCTCACACTGCGGCAGCTGGAACCAGAATGACGTCACACGTCCTTTTCCCAGCATTCATACTTAGCCGTCGCGTTTTCACTCGCTTGAAAATTTTCACTTTATATTTAATCGCGAAAAATAGATATCGTCATTTAAAAATCTAAAAGCGTGAAATACGTACCCCAGGAGTTACAATCTTCCGATTTAGGCAATTTAAGAAAACAGGAAACCACCCTATTGACAAAAGCTGTTACGAAAAAAGCGTCAGGGAAATGACCTGTGGCATTTCTAGAGGGAAAATATGGTACCGATGAGGACTTAAAGGGAGAGTAAAAAAAAGGTTGGAATGAAATGGTAATCTCCACAATCTCCGGGTTAAAATTGCGAAGTAGCCATAGAATATGACGGAAATACTCAAGACAATGAACATAAATTTCCTAAAACGTCCCTACTACTTCCTTATGATTCACAAGCTCCCCTATCAGCGATAACTGCTTATGTATATCGTTTAGAACAGGCTTCACGCTAAGTCTCATCGGATTATGCGGATCCCTCCGTATCCATAAGCATATATATTTTTTTCCTTCAGAAATATATCCGGGAGACGCAAAACACCATTAAGAGAGATACACACAAGTTTCCAAAACTTGTAGAAAAATGAAAGAGGTCCATATTTCCTTTTTCAAAAGCAATCTTTTCCTTTTTCTTCCCCAACCCACCCCCCACACTTTATCCAATCTGCGCTTAAACGCCAAAAAAAAAAAAAAATACCACTTCATTTCCTCAGCATCCCGCCTTTTTCTCCCCCGACGAATCTCACTAATGGACTCCCTCTCCCGTAAGTATCTCGCAGCATCTCCTCTCCCAGGGCTACTCCTCCCGCCCACATATCTCCCAACGATTCACTCCACCTACAACATCCGCGCGCGCACACAAACGAACGTAAACACACAAACACATATACGAGACGCATTTCCGCCTTCCTTCACCGCACCTTCACTAAACCATTCCGCACTCGTTGTCTCCCACCAGTTACCCCTCCCTCTCTCGGGAGGTCCCGCAAATATCTTTCCTGTTGAGCAAGTAAGTAACCTGCTGGCTGCTGCCTCTCCTCCTTCCTCCCCCCGCATATAAACACCCCTCAGAGTCCCTTTCCTCCTCCTCCTCCAACCCGACACACACCCTGCAGAGCGAAAACGCACTCATTCACCAAATTCCTGCCGCTGCTGATGCTTCTCCGCTCTTCCACTCCCTCAAAACCGGATGCGTCTTAAGGACGGAGAGGCCTTGCCATACATATATATTATGCCTATATACTAACATATATCGCTCCGAACTCTCTCACTGCACCTTACAATCCTCGCAGTTCCTACTATCTCCTTCCTTTCTCTCCCTAAATTTCTCTCGTCCTTGCCATTTCCTTCTCTCCATCCTCCTTTCCTTCTCCTCCATCCCTCTGCCTTCCGCCTTACCCCACTATACTCTGCTCTTTCTCCTTTTAATTCTCTTCTGATTTTCTCCATCTCCCAGGGGGACCGATTCCTTCGCACCGTCCATCTTCTACCTCCAGGCTTCTTTTGTCTCAATACCCACCATAATCGGGTAACCTCCCCGACTTGGCCATTATTATAATCCACCAGATATGATATAGATTTAAATCGGTACCAGGAATATTTGCGTCCTATGAAATCTCTCTCTTTTATTTTTATCTCCATTACATTTATTTCATATCGTTATGAATCCAAATTGAAAACCGTAAGGCCACCTCAAAAGAATTAGCTGATGTTTGGCGGATTTCATATTACATCAAAAACTATTGCCTATAATAGACCCAAAACCGATCAAACCTGCAAGATGGAGGCTAGAAATCTGCTGCCGCTACGATGGTATTACTACACATATGGTTATTTGAGCTGAAATCGAGAATGGACCACGCAATTTTGGCAAGGAATGACTGCCACCCAATAAGGGAAACTTAACCAATAATAGCCCGCCTACAAGATCGAAAAACCTTTTACCTTTTCACATGAAAAATATTCCTCTCTTTTTTTCTTAAAAATATTCCGTTTTATGATATTATGCTCTCAAATATGATTGATTTCCATGTAGCGAAAGGTTAGGTCATCTTCTGCCATTGATAGGAAGACATTATTGCTGATATGAGCAGGGTATCACATTTTTCCAAAACTAATTATCCAAAATTGACCTAAAACCGAACGAAGCTGCAAGGTGGAGCTAAAATTTTGCTTCCCTGCCCTGATATTACAACTCATGCGGTTTCTTCAGCTGAAATGCGATTTTGGCATGGGATGACTGCCACCCAATTAGGGTAACTAAGCCAACAATAGCCCGCCAACAAGATGGAAAAACTTTTTTCCTTTACACATGCAAAAAAAAGTTTACATCTTTTTTAGAAATTTTCCGTTTTATGATATTATTTTTGTGAGTATCCCTGATTTCCTTATATCTAAAGGTCCTGTCATCTTCGGTCATTCATTGGAGGACAACGCAGCTGATACGAGCAGAGTATTACATTTTGTCAACAACGATCACCCAAAATAGACCAAAAATCGACCGAATCTGCGAAGTGGAGGCTATAAATTTGCTTCTACTGCGTTAATATAGCTATATATACGGTTACTGGTGCTCAAATCAAACGCGAACCATGCATTTTTGGCAAGGACTGCCACCCCATTAGAGTAGCTTGGCCAAAAATAGTCCGCCTACAAGATCGGAAAACTTCTTACCTTTACACATGCAAAACATTTTTTCTCATTTTTTTCTAATATATGTTCCGCATTATGATATTATGTATTTAAGTACGATTGATTTCCTTACATCGAAAGGTCATCTTCTGTTATTCGCTGGAGGACTAAAAACGAGATATGTGACCGTCATGTGACAAGTAGGACGGATTTCATTATTTTTTTTCTCATGGCCCTCTTTCGAGTAGGTACATTAAAGCACACTCCTTCGGAAAAAGGAAGTCGAAAACTGTGGAGCGCCATCGACGTTTTTCATTAAGGTAAGGCCGGAATAAGGTCGCCCATTCCACCCTGCTTCTCCACCACCATCTCCAACCCTTGAGCAAGCGAATGAATTTCCAACGCCGCGCAATCAAAACCCCATCCATATCCAATTACAAACCCCTCTTTTAACGCACCCTTTGCTTTATTGCACCCAACACACCCACTTCTCACCCCCATCTCGCACAAGATTTTTTATGCCTTATCAGTCAACTGTCTCCGAAAATTTTACCTCCGTCATAAAGTCCGCGGGCTCGTTTTTTCCGAGCGGGCAGTTTCTTCATCGTCATCGAATGTCTCTCTTTTATCATATCCCCCGACCGAGTTCCATCAAAGGAAATGTGACGCCTTCAGCTTCATATATATCTCTTTTACAATTTCGAGCGGAATATCTCTTCCCGCCTTTTCCTGAAAGTAAGTAGCGATTTCGTAAATGAGCACAAGGGAGGTTTAATTTCATCGGGACGTTCAAGCCGAAAAATTAAGCGTGTGTGAGGAAATTACAAAACATGACTATTTATTCGACCCGTTATCGTGGGCGGTCTCACAATCCAGCCGCTTGGCCTACAACAATTAGCCACGACTGTTACCCTCCGTTTGCAATCTCCTCCGGAAATTAAGAGGCTGATATACTCGCAGTAGATGATATAACTACATTTCGGAAACTTGTGCGTGCTACAAATATACCGAACGATTTTTAGAGGGAAGAAAAAATCTAAAATCGTGAAAATAATAAATTCACCGTTATTTAGAAAATATGAGCGCTCATGACGATATGGATTCATCCCAACGTCCTCTATAACAGAGACAGTAACCCATTTCTGTAACACAGACTCGTAATTCAACCCGGAAAAGTAATTTTTAACCGTGCGAGTCGTCGAAAATGTATGTTTTGCTGTCGTTGATGGAGCAAAAAATTAGAATGGTAATATATTAATAGTAAAAGAATGCACATTATGTTAAAATTCACAGAAAACCCTACCCTGACCATTTAACAGTATTTTAAAAAGTACTTGATACAAACTTCTATTACGTTGATCTTGACATCTATGCCAGTACTATGGTCATTGACAAAAGAAAGACAATACCAGTTACGTAAAATGTCTTTTCCAGCAAAATTTCGAGATACAGGTGGACTTTGATCCACTCTTTTTGTAAGTATTGTTAACTTTACATTCTTATTCTCTATCTATGTGGCGACCACCTACTGACCACGCTGGGATCAGATTCCGCGGCAACCTCCTACGGAAATTAAGAAATTGACCTGTCCTACCCATCTCCGCAATTTCCCGTCCAGCCTCTTATCGATAGGCACGCCATGATATTCCCCACCTACAGGAGGAAAGACGGCGCTAATAATCTCAATTTCGCCACAAATTAATGAAGACATTTATCTTTCCATCTCATACTCTTACCTTCGTTCTCGCCCACCGTCTAAATTAAGCCATCGCTATCCACATCGTCCGAGCCTCGACCACTTAGAAGCCGAGAAATCTAATATCGTGATCGTAAATTAGTGAGCAAGGCATGGCACCTAAAATTAAGTACGCAAATGGCCAGCCATCATCCGCTCATTTGGCATCAGGGTTGGTTCTATCTAATCTATTGGTTAGTTAACTTTGAACTGTGGGATGTGGAACAGTATATTACGATAGAGTAAAGGCTAAAAGATAGTTCAGCATGGGAGTTGCGGAGACTACACGTGGTGGCACTTATAATTAGAGATAAGGCATAGGAATAGCGTCAAATAGCATTCACGTTCAACATTAACCGCTAGTTCTGAAGTCCTATACCTACAAGTTTCCGTTGTTTTGAAGCGAATACAGAGCAAACCTCAAATGTTTCTCACTGAGATCATGCAGGAAACTAAATATTGCTCGTATATACGCATACTTTCTGAATGGGTTATAAACAATTAGGAAAAGTAAAATATTTTTTAAATATGATGGATGAAAAAGTCAGCAAAAGCGCTGATGCCATTCCCAAGCATATTTATATGAGCAACTCAAAATAGCTAATGAGGCATACCTACCTAGGATAAATTTAAAATTTAATGCAATAGATGGTAAAGAATAAATAGAAGAGTTACTCATGGAATACTAAAATATAAATGGCGAGGTGGATAAAATTCACACTTCGACTGCCTCAGTAACGGTGCATTTTATTGTTTCATTACTGATAAGAGTGAAGGAATGAGTAAAATACATCTTCAAATATGACTGGAACAATAAAGATTAGGAAAATTCACGACATCAATAAATTTTATATTGTGTTGAATGATATTCTAAAAGCGATAATAAAATGATTACAAATAAATGCGGCTGTGTAGGAGACTTATGGCTTCAGAATGTTAAGTACGCAATCAAATAAGCAAGTATTTTATCCCGATAAAAGAAAAACTTTAGCAATTAATGACGACAGGTACGACGACAGAAATACGGCATTTGATTTTAATATAAATCTAAATTAACTCCACCGAAGTATTGATTTTCTTGCGATACATTTATTGAGACAGTTAGAGCCATGAAAAACAGACAATTCTTATAGCTTGAGAAAGCAAAGAGATAATAGCAATTATGATTTATAAATATTTTCATCATCAAAACCTGAAAAACTGTAAATATAGACCATGTGTCCCACCCTATAATACTATAAATATATTTTAAAAAATAGTTTATAAAATGCATTTCAAAACAAAAAAGGACCTGATGATAGCAATTAATTAAATGAATGACTGAAATTATAAAAATAGTATTATCACAACTATGCATTTCTCCGAAATTCCATGGAAAAAATATTTTTAAAATAATGGCTGAAGAAGCAATTAAGTGCCAAGCTATGCAGAACAATAAAGTGAGAATACCATGAAAAAAGCCCAAATGAAAAAACCACATAATTAGGAACTATTAATTTAACAAAAAATAATAACACTAAAAGATAATAATAAAACATGCATCGACAGCAACATATACAGGTCCTAGAAAATTTTTCTCCCTTGCCATTTCCGCACTTCATTGCACGCGGAGAACTCATTGTTAGTAATGGTACACCGCAAAGAAGTCTAAGGCTTCCAAATTAAATCAGAATACTATCATCTGCTTCAAGGGTCATAAAAGAGTTCGCTACGCTTCCACAATTTCTCGGTGAATTGATTGCGATCATAAAAAAAATATCCCACCTTGCCCCAATTTTGAAAATATCTCTCGGAGAGGCAACGCTAACGAGATATCGCACAGGCTAAAGCGAGCATAATCATCGGAAATTTAGAGCTCTAACACAAACACGATTCAAATACTTTAAACCACTTTCCCATTAAAGCCTTTACCCATCCACGATTTTCTCCGCGATTTCCCAAAGCCTTACGCATGATCCGCTCCTTAAAGAAGAACCCGGCAACTCGCACATACAACGCTTCCACTTCACGGCTCCGAAAACAAGCCACCTAGCTAGCTACTTAAGGATATGCGGATATACTTAAGGATGTGCGTGACTAAGTTTTGTCCCACCAACGGATGCAGCACAAACAAAAAGGAAACAAAACTTCCTCCCCGAGAGGGAAGAGGGTAAACTCGTCCTCTTTGAATGCTTTCACGTCCCATATCTTCTTCCTACACGACCTCTCCTTCCTAATTACCCTCACGCGGATCCAAGTTTTCCCGAGAGAAGGTTTGCGGCCAACTCCGCGCTGCACGGGCGGGCCATTACCTGAAGGCGCTGTTACATCCCTCCGCGCCATCTGGGGTCACACGCCCGTGACCTCGAACCTATGAGAGCCCTACTGCGATCCAAAAGTTGAAAGGAAAACCAAGGAAGACTCCCGAGAAAAATGAAATAAATAAAAACTCCTCAAAGTCCCCTCGTTTCCACAAACTTCCGAAGGAGTTACAAAAATCACAATGCCCGCGGTTTCGGAGGGGAGCTGGGGAAAATGGCGAATTTAGGTCGTCCGGAGCGCCTCAAAAAGTCCCCACTGTCACCTTAAAATATTCTTCTACCGTGAGGGATTCATAATGGCGCGAAAAACGTGCACACTGACATTCAAAGTTTACTTCGGCCAAAAGTTATTCGGGCTAAAGCGCACACTTTTGAAATTGCCAGGTTTCTTTGAAAAAGACGCTTGACACTTAAGAAGGATATCCACTAGAGCAAGGGTAATAAAGGCGCCGTGAATATCTACACCCTCTTTGTAAATAATGAGATTTTCCTAGGAAAAACTGTATTCAAATTGTACCTCCTTCGCAATATACCTATCGCCTCAATGGTGAATTAAACTATTCTCAGAAACTTGCTAAAGAGTGAACTTTGTTACAAATAGGGAGAAATCAACAAAATTCCATCACGGGGCATCTAAACGAGGAAGGGTTAAAATCAACTATTTTCATTGAAGAACCTGAATAGAATTCGTTTTAAAGTATTGATTGATCCGCACCTTCTGCGTGGGTCAGTAATTGTGGCCATTTTATAAAATATATTTTTCAACAATTTTCTTGCCTTGGGAGATTTTCGTACTGGACGTATTATGGACTTAATGTATTTTCCTGAAATGAAGCCTTCAAGAAGAATTCAGCCGGACATGAAAATAGTTGAGGAATCTAAATAATCTCAAATTCACCGGCACAATTCTGTATATTCAATTAGTACATTTATCCAGCCAACTCCCCATGGGCGGTATTCAGGCATCAACCATGACACTATTTTGCGTAGAAACTTGTGTTGCTGTCGAAGTTATTTTCCTCAGCGTTATTTTTTAATAGTTCTTAATGATGTGAACTGTTCATCGGGGATATTTTTCTTCACTTTGAGCCATCCTATACAACATTGTACTTGAATGTTTCTCCAGCCATTATTTTTCAAAATTTTTTCTACTTTTTTTCTGAGAAATTATAGGCATAATTGTGAGGGAGGGAGAAGCATCACTGAAGTCAGCACACAGTTACTTATGCTCTCTCAGGATGGGTAATAAAAAAAGAAGGAAAATGAAATTATTCACTCACCGGAGAGAGGAGTGTGGGTGTAAAGCTCATCCGTCCTTAATGGTTTAAGCGCTTCTCTTTCTCATCCGAAAACCCAACCGAGTCCAAAAGTGGACGTGATTAAAATATATTACATGAGCATAATTGGGATTTATCCCGCACGGCACGGCACGGAGGTTGAGGAGTTATTATCGGCAATTAAGCTTTAATGGTTCCCGTTGGAACCGTCACCGAAGCGGCCTTCCACTGAGGGACACTCCTCTTATTTGCACCCGGAGATAGCCCACCGTATTGTGCCTCACCCGAGGCCATGTGATCGAGGGAGACAGGTATAATTCACTCAGGTATGAGTCTTAATCCCAGGATGATGACTGCCGCCAGTTTGCGTAACGGGCGTGGTGGAAATATTCGCCGGGGAAAGACTCATCCGAAATACGAGTCCATGCGCGGGAGATGAGTTATCAGGGCATTAACGTAATTCAAAAAAGAAATCCCCTAGAGTGCGATAATTAAGGACAGAACTTATTCAGTGCAATCGCAACTGAGATGAAGCTGTTCCGAGGAGCTTCATGGGAGCGTGGGTTGAAATCGTTGCGTAGCTCTTAATTTTAATACATATCAATTAATTTTTAATATTCTTACACCAAGCTAGCTGCATTAATGGGCTCCTTCGCCATTTTTTTACTGTCGCAGTGTTCCAGAGGGAAAAACATATATTATTCCGAAAGCTCTATTCACTTGACAAATGAAGCAAGCAACCACACTTCCTCTCACGGTATATAAATTGTCAAAGCCGAAGAATGCACCACAACGAACGAGCAACTCCCTCATTTTCTGGTTTACCTCTAATGGATCCATTATATAGCCAAATATGAACTGACATAGTACACAGGATAAGTTTTGGTATCATCGTTATTAATACGAGTAGCAAAAGCTGAAGCATTTTATTTATGAAATTTATATTTGAAATGAAATTGCCTTCATTGGAATAACTTTAAATTTGTAAAATTATTATTAAAAAGATGTATTTAGCTTTTCTATGCAATTCATTTTGATTATTAGGCAATGGATTGAAGATTTATACCCGTAATGAACATCAGCCGCTATCTTACATTATACTATCTCAACCCTTCTGCAAGATCGCAATGTTCAAAGGCGGAGATTCTCCTTGCTATTTTAAAATCAAATTAAAAAATAAAACTCACTTCCTGACTCCGCAAAAAGAAAAAAAGTCAGAAAAATTTAGCTTCGCAAAGGTGGATAAACGAGAGATCGTATGTAATATTCTCCCAAGAGAGGTTAACCCCGGCAACGAAAGATTACAGGAACCTGGAAGCATAAAAAACGCACAAACGAAGTCATAGGAATTTAATTACCTTGAAACCGCACGGGAGTCATTGGCGTTATTCATTCTCTTTCGCATTTCAAAGCTGACACTGAACACTGCAAGTGCGCAATTTAATGCCTTTGATCCAAAACAGTTTTTCTTTTCTCAAATTTTTAACTAAATTACCATAAATTTTAAGTCCTAAAACTAGCAACAATTATCCAACTCACTAAATTTTCTTCAACTCCCTCGTAAATTAAATCGAAACTAGAAACTTCTACAGCGCTTTACAGAGAAGTTCCTCGTGTTCTCGATGCGGTGACTAGAAACATTTTCGGAATACAAAATTTTCCCTACAGTACACCTTCTACCTGAGATAAGCCTTGTAAGCTAAATTAAAAAGAGATTGACTAAAAATAGAATGTCTCTCCGAGAAGAAGCATTTTTAAACTTACCTTCAATTTATATTTTCAAATCGTTGATTTCATCAGGAATTTATTTTGCCAATTTAACCGGTCCACTATCCATTTAACAGAAAAAGGGTATTCTTAGCTCTCAGGAAAGGGAGTCTTTACAGGAGCTCTAGTACTGCAATGCCTGTGATTTGAGGACCGCTTTCCTCTTCCACGGAGCATTTTCCTTGCGTAATGGAATAACGAGTGGCTTTTTTTATTCCCACCTTAAATCTTGCGCATTAGCCCTTATTTCTTATGCCTCCACTTAAGCCGGGCTTTTCTCATTTCATAATCCTTTTAACGACGTAGCAAATCTAGTTGAGGCAAAAATAAGATGTATGAATTTACCTTTAAATGTTGCCCTTGACTTTAACGCTTAATTTCACTTTATTACGCGTGTACTCATTTTCAGAGAAATAGAGAAGAGGAAAGACTTATAATACCAAGCATTTGCTCAAAAATAGGACATCATTTCAGCACTACTATCGCAGCAAATTTTGCAAATAAAACCGTTATTACAGTAAGGACTTAGTCTTCCTTAAGTTCGAATTTATTCAGCAATAGTTTAATAATGTGCACTAGCTTTTCCGTATGTTTGTTGCCTTTCAATACTAATAATAAGAGCTGGCAAAACAGAAAGCAACAAGTTATTAACGCAAGGTTATATTCCAGTTCATAGTCAGTAATACGTAATATAGTGATTGGGTAACACTATTCTTGTGAGACGACTATTAAACTAACTCATTTCAATAATTGTCCACAAAGGCAAAAACGTAAATAAAATTGCTATCACAATACCAAGGGTATATATGAGACAACTTCTTAGAGGGAGTATGTGTTATCATTGACTCAAATGTTAACACCATTATTTCACGATTCCCTAATCCGCTTTGGTCATACCCGCCGTTACCACAGGCCAAAATTCCTTTTTTTAAACCAAAAAACTCTACGAACGAGTTAAAAACTAAAGCGCCATGGAGGGTTTTAATAATCAGCAGAAAGTAGGACTTTGCTAAGAGGAGAGGTAAAAAGGGCCGGTACCTGCAACCAGGCAATGAGGGAAAGTCATTAATATTCATGCAAATCATCTGATGCAGATGGAGAAGCTGGGGAACTCTAAAAGAACTGAGTTTCTAATCCAGTGAATACAAAGAATTCCTAATAAATGCCCACCGAGTATCTTAAGATCGATTATTTAATCATAGTAACACTTAAAATTTCTATTTATTTGCTTATTTTTACATATGTTGCGGATAAGCACCCTCAAAATATGATGCATCGCTGTGAAAGAAGTACATCCTCTTATTGAGAAAGGCACCAAGGATACAATCCAACCGAATGCGAAAACCAACGGTACAGGTCACCTTCATGTGAATCATTTCTTTGAGTAGCTTATTTTTCCAGAAACGATCGTAGGCACAGTGGAAATTCCTGCAAGTGTTTGTTGACAATGAATTAGTATTTCTCAAATTTACACGAAAATAGACCTCGACCGGGTGCTGAAAAGGTTCCAGAGAGATATTTGGGATAGACTACGCCCACCCCCGAAAAAAGATGACTTTTCATCTCCAAATATAAATATTCTAGCACACAACGTCTGTCCTTGCCGCACTAATCTCACATCACATTCACTCCGTTTGAACTTAAGTGAGTTCCTCCTACCGATTGCGGAAAGATATTGTACTGGTCACCTTTCGTGTGAATCATTTCTCTAAGAACCATATCTCTCCACCAACGTTCGTAATAATTGTAGAAACGTGTGAAAGTGCATGTTGATATTGAATGCGAATATTTCAAATTATTATACGAAAATAGACCTCGAACGTCCCAGAGAGATATTTCGGGATAGAATACGTCCACCCTTGAAAAACACGAATTTTCATCATCGAATAAAAATGTTCTGGCACCCAACGTCTATCCTTGTCACACACACACTCTCGTGAACTTGCTAGAGTTCCTCCCACTTTTCCCTACTCCTCTCCCGCCCTCATCAACGTCCGAAACCTTCATCGCTTCCTTTAACCAAAAATCTCCCCACGCGTTGCTCTCTCAGCGGCTCCCGAATCCGCATCCGTTTTCTATCTTACAAACCGCCTGACACTTACTTGCCTCCGAAACTCCACCGGCCGACCAACCAGAGAAATTCTCCCACCGACCTCACTTCCATCCTTCCTTTTCGGAAGACCGCATAAATCTCACGCATCGACCTTCTCACGCACCCCTCTCCACACGGCTTCCTACCGTACTTTTGCCCTTTTCATCCCTTGTCTCTTAAAAAAATAAATCTCACTACCTTCAGCATACATTTCCTACCGCGTTCATTCGACCAATTTCTTGAAAAACGCACATAACCTGCGTATTTTCTTTGAATAGCACGGATTAGGAGGCTATATTTTTTCAGCGCATATATTTTGAGGATATTTAACTGGAAGTGTAATGCTCTAAGCGCATGACACTCCGAAAATGAATGCAGTGTGCGAGTACTATGCTGGAAGGGGATTTTAAAAGCTATGTTAGAGGGAAAAATGTTAGGTAAGCGGATAATTGGGTGAAAGAGAATAGAATTTATATATGAGATGAACTAGAATAGGTCTTACTAATAATTAAAGAGGAAATTTCAGTTTTGGGATGAGTGCTAGACGTGGTGCTTGAAAAAATGCTGTACGTAAACCTACCCCATATAGACTGCGTATTTTCCTTTTGCTTATAGTATCCAATATTTGAGTATTAAAGGACAGAGGAGATTTTATAAATTTTGATGCCATCGTCTTTTTGAATAGTTTTTTTTTTATTTTTGCATGTAGCAAATATTTTACATCCATCGCGTATAAATAATGCGACGAAGGAAGAAAAAATGAATCAATATTCACTGACACACTGAGTCAGAAAGACGGTCAAAAAACCAATAAAGGGTTCTGTAGTTCGACAAAACAGACTTGCGCAATAGTTACCACAACCTAAATCGGAGTGACTAATATTGGCTCATCCGGATGAAAATGTCTAATACATGATTATGCATAACTGTATATTGATATAATTATTTGTGATTTACAGATTGTTTTACATCCATTATTTGTATTCATTGTCATAAGAAAAACTACATGCATCTTCAGCACAACACATCCTCTTTGCGCGTAAAATTATATGCGTATTCATTCACATATGACTTAAAAACAAATTCTCAGAAACAGCATTATATCCTGGGGCTTTTTAAGTCAGAGTAACGGATCGGTTGGACAAAGGAAGGCCTGAGGGCAGCTCCTTAAATCCGCCTTCGCGATACCAGGCGGAGTCCATCACCTCCTCGTAAATACACGTCTCTCTTCTAGAAGCATCGCTCTTCCCTCTCGCTCCTTGCCTCTCTGCCTTATGGTCCCATTTCCGAGCGGTCTCCGAGCGGCCTGGCGGTTTAATGCCAGCTGAAAAACCTCGCAGGCGCACATGTCGGACCCGCGCGCCACTGCGAGGAACGACGCGGGCACTAATTGCCACGGACGGGCGGGCTCCTGCTCCTTCCCCGCGTCTTATACTATCACTGCTGCATGCTTGTGCTCCTCCCGCATACTCCTAACCTTCCCCCACAACTTCGCCGTCAATTACATCACGAAGCGCGACAATGAATGTTTTAAGCGCCCACGCGAGGATCTCTACCGTCCTACCTCTCCAACCACCGAACATCGAGACTACGCAGCAATTATCAAGAAGGTGGGGAATTTTTCCCCGGCGAGATTGTTAGTATCCACACACTGAAGCAACATCATTTTTGACGCCGCACAAGCTCTATACGCTGTTATCATCCAACTACGGATCTACGAAAATGTCGCGGGGCGTCACAACCACCAACGGAACCCGTTGTTATAATTGTCCTGTGGAATAATTTTTGCGCGAATGAAACCATACATCTTCACTGCACTTTTAAAATGGTCCTTTCTTTCCGAAAATTCAATTCAAGGCTTGATTTGTAAGAATATCACCTTGGTATAAGAGCATAAAGTAGCAATCCCAATTTCAATACATAATTGTCTAACTAATCGTGGTAAATTAAAACCAAACACTTGGACAGATAAAAAATCGGTTTGTCCTCAAATTGCCGGATTTACAGACAAAACAAATTCAACAGCAAGTATTGGTATTAACGGGAGCACATAAATGTGGTTAATGCACCTCGTTTTGACTAAGAGTTAAAGCTCTGGCTCATTAAAATCCTTGTCCTTGAGTTTAATTTATCAGAAAATTTTAGACAAGATCTTTTCTATGCATAGCACTTTTACGTGAAATCTACGGAGGAAAATAGAACGCTGGATTGATGATCGAGGCTCAAGGACAAATCCGGGACTTTGTAAGTGCATTTGGATTTATGAATTTAAATTTACTCTCTTGAAACGGGAAAACAATGACCCATTTTCTTATACATATCAAAGAACGCCGTCACAATGACCGATAAATGACAGCCTTTGTCCGCAGATTCTACACTGCAGACCCTTCCAACTGAAAAAAATACCATTTCAAATCTTATTTATAGCGTAGCATAATGACATCCCTCAAAAATTAACTGACAGAAATAACAGCAGTGATATAATAACTTATTTAAAATAGTTATTCCAGCCTGCCATAGAAAGCTCTTGAAAAATACCCATAAGTTTTTTTTCACTACCATATTTGAAAAACTCTACCAATTTTCTTTATAATATCACGTTATTTACTTTAATTTACGATCAATAATTAAACGTACACATTCCGCTTTGAAACGCACTTTGAAGTCTCATGTATTTCTTATTTTGGAGAATATCCTCTGAAATGAGTGACACTTTGTATTGAGACGGAAAATTGGATTATTGTTTTCTTCTTTTTTCCATCTCCTCCGGTGACAGCGTAGGAAATAAATTTATGAAAACAACGAAGAAAAGAAAAAAAATCTTCAAATGACGGACACATTTATCGACAATATTAATCTTGACTTAACTGGTTCAGCACTCGCAACCGAGTTTTCTTATCACCTTCGAAATTTAAAAATACACTTCTTCGGCAATATATTGTTGCGTAGCACTCGGAGGGAAAAAAGACACGCGATGGCTTGGTAAGGCCATCACCTGGACGACCGCTTTTTCCCCCCTCGGCCTCGACACCGGAAGAAGCAGAGGCGAGGAAGAAAAGAGAAGTGAACGAAGGCGAAAGAAGACGGAATTCTCCGCCGCCAATTCTCTTCGAGACGGGACTTAACGGTGTTACAAAGGAAGGGGAGCACTATAGGGAGGATTTCAAGGATCTACCGAGGAGAAAGGCAAGGGGAAAATTATTCAATATCAAAGCTCGCCTTCAGCTTCCAAGGGCAAAGTCTACTACAATATTTCAAACGAGGCTTCACCACGCCTCCTGAAGAGATGTTCCTTTTCCTACCTTACCTAATGCGCTCCGTTATTAAATACAGCATACGAATTCGCCCGATAATGGCTGCCTTCGTGACTTTGTTCGGCATAAAGAGTTAGTAACTCCAATATTACATGGCATTCAGGTCTTCTAGAAACTAAACGCTCATAAACGATAAGTTCAGGTGCTCAAGGCTACGGACGACAAATACTACTGCTAACGTTGTTATTTTTTCCATATGAATTTGCTTAAAATTTCGACTAATCTGTTTATAAATTTTGTAATCAAAATCTAGGTGATGCCAGTAATTTCATCAACAAAATTAAATATGGACAGTCTTATACATTTAAAACCACCCGCCCGACAAGGATAGGTGAAGTATATTCTTCATGCCATACCGAGCATAGTGCGCGGTGATTTGCAAAGTAAAATATAATATAAAATTCAATGGCAACAAAGAAATGACTGACTCACTGAGACTACTAGAGACTGACTTCCATCGGACACGTCTGATGCTACATTAAATTCAATACAATAATAAAACCAACTATCATTAAATACCTTAAGACATGGCAATTCTCATTTGCCTTTGATAGTTTGCATTACACGAAGGGCGGAAACAGCAATGTACACGAACTCAAATTATTGAGAGAAATTCTTGAAGATGGGCACATTTAAGAACATTTTGCGGGACAGAATTTTCCTTAACTATTCTATCGAATGAATAGAGTCGTCTAATAAGAGTAAAATCAGGGAGACAATTCAAGATTTATAGCACGTAATCTAAATAAGGACGTTTCTATTTTATTCCAAAAAGCAAAAAGAAAAGTACGCAATAGAGGAATTCACTTCATCCTTGAGAGGGTACTTATATCGTTCCTCTACTTGGGTGCGCCTTCTCTCCACATTCACACGAATCCGTCCCTTAATCGCCCACCACTTCCCTTCCTCATTCTTCCGGAGGACGTATTATGCTTCCTTCCATCCACGTCTCCCTACCCAGAGAGCGTTTTCATTCTCCTTTACGGCAAAGGAAAAGAAACTCCACAGTCGGAAGCTTCCCTTGCCGCACCTAATGCCTCCATTATGTCTCTATGGCCTCTTTCTGCACAGATTAGGGGAATACATCGTATGAATATACGATTCTCACTTGCTACAATATTTTTCATTAAGTTAGCAACACGAACTAGGCATATATATGCTAAAAAGAACGGGAAAAACTGGAAACAGCATTTAAGTGGAACTGATAAAATTCATGCATCATAACTGATATTTTCTAAACAAGAGAGATTAATATGCTACTAATGTGATGAGTCAACAAACCTGAATCATCCATATTTCCGACTGTCAATTAATTTGATAGCATAGTTGTAATGAGTACACTGAATGCATAAGTCCCAGGTGTTGTTTGGAATATTTCATGGAAAGAGACCTGAGAACGAATTCACAATATTCTGTTGCAACTGTCTCCTTAGTGGAGACATTTTTATTTTAATGTTGAATATTCTGTTCCCACTGATTCAACCCTAAGGTTTTGTAATAGGTTAGGGAAGAGCTCACCATAAACTAAACAACAATCATTTAAAAGCCAAGAATTTACCGTACGGGACCACCGTGGGCAATTTTTGGTTTGGGGCTACAAAAGCCTCCAAGCAGAAATTGAAAATGGAACTCTTTTATAAATAAGGAAATAATGTGCTCACTGGACAACTACGCTCCCCACATTTCAGTGTTGTAGACCTAAATTACTGAAATTTTTGCGCAAAACTAAAAAAAAATGATTATATATAAATTTTCACAGACAATAATTAAAACTAAGATTGGTCGTTGGATCAATGACTTTCTAAACAAATCTCATTTTCCTCTCAAAGGATTACTATACTTGGAAGTTAAAAGCCTTTGATTAAATTCCTTCATCAGCCACCATCCAAAGGGCATAGAGTGACGCTTAGGAAGTGTTGAGCATAAAACGTAAGCGGTGGCAAGGGATAAGGATGAAAGCGGTGAATCACCTGCTTTCCAAAGAGACTTTTAAGGGAAATGAGAAAGTACTGCATCCATATTTATATGCACATTCCCTTAATACAACCCAACGGTCGCCTTTGAAGGTGCCGCAAAACGACCGGCAGGTTTAGAATGAATCGAACATCAATGCAACGCTTGCAAGAGGCAGAGACCGGGACAAGTTGACAGCTAGACAGCGGATGACAATGATTGGCGTTCAGCTAGAAGCGAGATTATGAGGTGACAAATGGAACAATCCATTTGACACTTCAATGGTCCTTTAGCGTTACGTGCATGCGAAAGAATGCGTAGAGACTATTGGCCTCAAAGAAATAATGTGTTAATGACAGATCTTATGGCTCGGTATAATGATGACCACCGCATGATTTGAATAAAGGATACAATAGAGATACAACGCAATCTATTGGCCTACATTTAAGTTTAGGGTATTTCTTACTTGTATCGGATACAAGTATTTTTTAAATCCATTCCTATACAGGAATTTCAACTTTTGAAACTGTAAACATCGTAAATGGCTACATTCACGATGGATTTAAATTTAACAGACGATTCATCATAGAAATAACAATACTATGTCATGGAAGAATAATGGCCAGGCATATATTTTACAGAATATTAAACACAGACATAAATGACGGTAGTTGAGTGGGTAGAGTCACTTGGGTCGGTTTGGGTTTACCCATAGGTCTTGAGTTCATATCCCAGGTGACGCTTTCGGACATCCAAGATCGTATATCCTCGATTTTCGAGTTGGCACAAGGAAAATAACCGGCCCTCTTTAAGAACTTTAAAAATACTGAGTCATTGAAATACAAATGCTTCACATAAAAATGCAAACAAAATAAAATGGGTAAATCGAACACGGCAAACTTCCAGGAAGTAGCATAATGGGGACGGCATATTTTATAAACTACAATTATGTGAATCTATTATTATTTACGGAATTCATAATTTATGTACGCTAGGAAGGTAAATCGTTTATAAATGAGCATTCGGAAACATCTACGACTAACTACGATCGAAAGAAATGGTCTGATAAAAATATCCTGCATATGACAGGAAAAAATCGAAGAGGTATGTAGGACAAATAGCCTGTTTAATCAATTATTCTACCGAGGAGTATTGATTTATCTCCGTTCACTGGTTAGCTGAACTTGAGCAAAAAATCAATATCACCTGAGGGGAACGACTGGATTTATTTAACACTTATTTCCTCTCGGCCACGTTGAGTCTCGTATCTGATCACGGTAATCTTGCGTACGGCACCAAGGCTTTTATTATAAATTGAAAACTATACTCTCTTCACTGCGTGGGCGTCAAAATATATACTTGAGGGTGTAATTAAGAAAAATGATATCGCATGACTAACAGCTATTAAGTTGAGTTCCTTGTTTTTTAGCACGGAATCTGGCTTACAATACCCGCAAAGTTTCTTTCCGTTCATCAGAACCAGCGTAACAGTTTTAGCACTGATGGTAAAAGGACGTTTCAAGCATTATTTGTTTTACGAATTTGAAAATAACCAACTGAAATGGTTCCTATTTCCAGGAAATAATTAAAAACAATTAAATGTTATAGGGGGATCATGCATACTTTACCGTAACGAACGACCTCATGTATATATTCCTATGCGTAGATATACTTTATTCTAGAGGGAATGAGAAAAACAGTGCCACTGGGCATCGTATGGAGCCTTCAAAACATTGTACCAGTGACAGTGGGCATAAAAATATAGTATAGCATTGAAACTCAACATCCTTTTTAGAGGTTTTTAACGAAAAAAAATGACCGACATTTTACGATGGCAGACAAAGAATAAGAGTTTGATAAGGGGCGGGATTTGACGTCGGAAATTCGCGCTGGTGATAAAAGCGGAGGATTTTACGGGAAATGTAAAATAATGAGAGGTCTAACATTTTTATCAACCTTTACCATGTCCACGTCAAGCATATGAGAGCGCTACATTAAGAGGAATAGTAAACTTTATGTCGCCTACAGACGAAAATGTATGACCATCGGCTATTTTTTTCATAATTCCCTGTGCCAAGGGATTATGGACTGAAATATAGATATTACGAATGAAACAACGCAACTTGACTCTTCTATATTAACACAACCCTGTAACCGTTATTGTAATACTAGTGAGATAGTAAAATTTAAAGTAATAATTACCATTAAAAACCTCTCATTAACAAATCATCCTTCATTATAACAACAGATGAGACTTCCTTAATTTTAAAGGAAGAAAAGGCTGCACGAAAGAGCCGAATCAGCATACAAAGCGTCTGAAGATAACCTTCTACCAAAGAACATGTAGAGCGGATTGCACGTATCCCTTATTCTAAAAAACACCAAATTTGCAAAGGAAAATAATGCATGAGTCACGAAGGGGAATTCGGAACAGACTGAAAAAGCAAATCAAGTAATTTTTACACGAATATAAAAAATTAGATACACAAAACCTGAAGTCACCTGAAGATGTAACTACGTCACGAAACCCGGGTCGTACCCATTTTAATATAATAGTGAAACAAAGTTATATCCCTTTATTTCCAATGATGATCCCTTTTCGGAAAGATCTATGGTGAACGTAAAAGACCAAAATGAAAGGTCTGATAGAAGTGGTAGGGTCGAGTTTGTAGCATTTTACGGTAGGAGCGTTAGTAGCATTCAACAAAAACTTTCCCTAGATTCTAAGCATTTTAACACACAATCCCAGTCACAATGGTCGAGCCGGCACGAACGCGCCCCTTGCTCACGAATTCTGCCTCCGCGATTTCTGAGGTAAGGTGTACGAGGGGGAGGAAGCTTTCCCTTGCCCTTTTGACCTCTCGCACTTTCGCACCGCCGTTTCCTTCCGTCTCATTTGAACCTCACCGCCACCGCTGCTGGCCCGGACTTTGTTCCGAGAGGAGAAAGAGAACCGGAGACGCACAAAGGGAGAAGGAAGAGGAGATTCTCTCTCTCGTAAGGGACCCTTCCCTCTTGGACACGCTCTCATTGTCCTTATTCGGCCGTCCAATACAATCACTTTGTATCCCACACTTCGGACCATCATCACCCTTCTTTCGGAGCCCTTTTTTCGCTCCGTTTTTAAAGAAACTCCCACTCATCACGCTCATCTTCTCGTCCTTTGTCTCATTCCACTAATTCCTTCTAACTCAATTGCAATATGCCTGATTGTAATTCTGTGTATTCAGACCGGACGTGCCATAAAAACTAGGGAAAATGAACATATGAAGTGTTGGGTAAGAGGCGATTCAACCTCTAATTTTGCTAAACATTTGTTAGACTGCAACCATAGCAGTGATTTCAATGTCAAGGTTCTCCACAATCTTTGCAAAGGTAAAAGGTTGGATTTCCTTGAGCAGTTAGAAATTTTAAGAGCATGTCGAAACAAAAATGTACGGGTGGTAAACGACCTTTTGTACCCCTCCCACTCATCCCCTTTATTATCAGTTCTGCTGGACTCGGCAAGTAAACCCACTGACCTTGAGGAAACTATTCCTCGTTAGCTTTTCCCCTCCCACCATCACCACCTCCTCCCTGTATTAACCCCCCTTCTCCATAAGGTAAATATAAGCTCGCAAATTTTTGTATATTCACCTTGATAATGACAGTGTGTACTGCCGAAACCTGGGTCGGTATTAAAAACTCTTGTGGAACATACAAAAGTGTATCTTCATTATGTTTCCTGTCAACAAGTTCCACCAAATATCGCCTTCCAACCTTAAGCTGATCCTTCTAACTCCTCATTTGATACCTCCATTGAGTCATTTAACTCAGACCATGATTCACAATTAAATTCATAGCTTCGACAAATTGCAAGGATGCAGATTATTGGTCAGGTTGCGTAAAATTAATGCATCATCATCTTATTTATTAATGTTTCAACATCATGTATACAAAGCGAAGTAGTATAAACATTCAGATAAATTGCTGACGAGTTCACTTTATGGAAATTCATTGATAGCAATGATACAAACATTATATGGAGCAAATTATATAGTGTGGAAAATTACTACAGCTGTTTAATAGTATTAATATTTCTAACTCATTAAAATAATACATAAAATTCCACGAACTACAGCTAACTCCTGGAATTAGGACCTCGGAAGATTTACTACTTATTAGTTTTCCAACGAATTTACTACGTTACCACGATAAATTGAATTGTAATATTCTTAATCAAATTCTAATGTTCTATGAATTGTAAGTTTCTTTTTCATTTTTGTGAGTTCACTGTGTCTACCGTGATTTTTATTCATTATTACTTGTTTATGGGTTTAGACAACGACCGAATGTCGACTTGTTCCTTTATTTTTAACAATAATATCCTGTGTAGGAAAATAATTCTCCAAAAGCGCCATTCGTATCCACTCGGATTCAGACTTAGCTCCGTCTCTAAGGCGGATTCTGAGGCCCGCAACAGATCCAGATTCAATAAAAGCCATTCTTTTTCCACGCCTTCCTCTCCCTTAAAAAAATCGAAAACTACTAACGAGACGTGACCCTTCTTTCTCCCCATCCATCACCCTTCAATGTCCCTGCTCAGCCTCGCACCTGCTCCCTATCCGATACTTCCCAATCCCTCGATTGCGGACACGTGCGCCACTCCATTACGAAGCGTCTTAATCGATTGATTAACGCGTGCCTGCCCGATAGTCCGTTTATCCACCATTCCAATGGTCTCTCTCTACCCCTGCTTTCTCTCATCGCGATTATTCAGCAGCAGGAGTCGAAATCCCATTCATGCCTGCGGGTTGCATGCTCAAAATTGATACATTGGGACGCTAATGTCTATATTTTCGCGGGCTGTTTTACACTATTATAAATTCAGGCATACATAGACCAATAGTGCATATAAGCTATGGAAATTAACCCACTCCAATAGCACCCCAAACAACTTAAGATGAAGAATCACAACCACTCGAATGTTTTTATTTCAAGAAGAATCTCTATTTTAAAAATAAGAATCACTTTGTTTAAAATTAATCCCATTCATCTCGAAATTTTTATAGTATATTGAGTAAATCATTGTAAGCATACGCCTGTATCTCAAATTTGAAAATTTAACTTCAGTATTCTTCCAATTTTTACTAAAAGACAAACTCACATACATGGCGCATGAAATTGTTTCGGAGGCCTTAAGAGGATTGCCGATTCCTGTTCTAAATCTTATGGAAAACAGGTGGAAATAGCTTTGGATACTGCTATCATTAAGTACCTGAATATTTAAAAATGTTTTAGGGAGAAACCCTGGAAGAGGATCAAAAATATTTAGGGTGATGTATGATTTAGAAAGTAGCAAATTGCAGAAATTGGTACTGAAGTACAGAAATCATTCGCGAATCACTGTGGTTTTATCCTCAATCCCATCAAACCTCCCTCTCATTTAAGATAGGTAGTAGTTTTATGAAAAATATTTTATTATTGGCACTCCGTGGTAAATTATATTTCCAAGCTTAATTCATGAATTAAATCTAAAATAAAAAAATATTATTTATAGAATTTTCTCCTTCTAAAAAGGTTTAATTATACTGCGACTGGATTATTCCTAACACGTTAACCACCATGGGTTTTTAGTTACATTTATCAGTTACGTGTTATTGATGCATGCGACGTAGAGATAACATCTTGATGAATTTTACACAATTTTGAGTTAAAACGACCATAATGACCACTTCAGGCACGGTATATGCCAAAACAATCTCTCCCGGTAGCCCATAATTAAAGCTAAAGAGGAGGGTATGTGGGCGGCGTGGAAAAAAAACTTCTGAGTGTACTGGTAATGTCACTTTTTATTTGGAGGCTATGAGAAGAAAATATCACCTGCAGCACGCAGACCGTCATGTAAGACTAATTAATACGAGACCTGTGGCTCTCATGTCACCTTTAATTCTAGAAATATAATATTTAAAAAAATTCATTACGGTCTGATGAAAATTACAAGTCCCTGCAACATTTTTAGGCAACACATCCAGTAAGCTAGAGAAATATTATTATTCTTACTAAATATTTAGGCTCCATTGGAAGGATAAAAAAAAACAAATTCGAAAATTAGAATTTAAGAGATAAATCCAAACCTTTTGCAATTCCATTTCACAATGTGATTTCAAAGGAAAATATTGTTAGAAGCACTGGAGGCAATTTATAGAGCCGATTTGATATTTCACTGCAAATCGCAGATAGAGCCGCAACATTGTTTCAGTTAGCTATTGCAGTTAGTTCCTTACGGCCATTTAATACAGATGAAATGAACAATAATACCAGAGCAGAGAAAAGCCTTGTGATGACGGTTTCCAGAGGTCATAACGGAGTGTTTCAATTTATTCGACTAAATGGAGTCAAATTTTTTTCAAGGGTTAGGTATGAAGTTTCCTATTGACCGCGGAAGAAAAAAACAATTTATCAGCGGCTGAACGGCTTGGATATTGCCTCCAACGGTGACTTTAATTGACAACAACTCAAATGAAACGGAAACAGATCCTTCTCTTAAGAACAACGACTACAAAGTCGCACTAGCTATACCATTAATGATTTTCGCGCAACAGAAATAAATATTTCCGGAGCTAGGATTAAATTTCTGCCTTTTTAACGTTAAGTCAAAAGTACAGACAGTATTACAGAGAGAGAGAGAGATCGAGGGGCAATAATATAATCCTTACCTCAGAATTCTCCTGGCCTACGATTCGATAACGTTCAAAAGTGGAGATATACCAATGGCATAGGTGGGCATTGTAGTAAGTCGTTGAAGATAGCTAAAAAAATAAACTCCTAATTCAAAAAAATAATTTGGAGCGTAATTTTTACGGAATTTAATCTCCTTGTGGTAAAAGCAACCAAAGGAAACACATTTCTATCGTGAGAGACCAGTTTAAAACGGCCTTTAAGTCGAATAAATACGACCAATCCACAAATATTCATTAAATATGTACCAAGTTTTCCCCCCTCGCATAAAAGCCCTGCTAATTGAAAATAGTGAAGCATTCAAGGAGAAAATTTTTTCCTAACAGTGTATGAAGAAAGAATTAAACTTCGCAATATTCCATACCAGGATTTATTGCTCCCGTCAAATTTCAAAACTTGTGTCAGTACCTAGGGGCCTTGTTGTAAATGGCGCATATGTATTAAAAGCAGAACAAGGTGAAGAATATCATAAAGTTTAATTATTAAAATCATACCCTAATTTAAAAAAATTAACGTGAGAGTTAATAATATTCAAAGCAAAGATACAAAAATCTGTCGTTGCATGCATATTAAATATATTAATAATGAACTCGTTCTCTCTTTAAGGAAACTTTTTTTCTCGAGAAAGTAAAAAACTTCACTCCCCTTCATTCATTTTATATCCATTCTTATCATTAAAAACTTTGGCTGCGAGTAATTAATTTTCTTCTTCATCGGTCAAAGGGAATTTAAAACTTCATAACAAAGCATATCATCCGCCAGAAAATTTCAAGATACCATTATCATTCAAATTCCTCTACATATATTCACCCGTCTCACTTCTTCGCCATCAAAATTTCATTTCAACGAGAAATTTTGGTTTCCCCGTAGAATCAAAATAAAAGCGTTGCTACTTACATAACTCGATACCATGCATAAGCGACTTAGAAGTAAAACCGTGGGAATCAAAATATTGAGTCATCACATCAAAACATCTGATACCTGAGACCACTAGGTGTGCACTTATTTATATATTCAAAATAAAAGAAATTTTGACGAGGCGATTACTTGTACTGTCACCTATGGTGGAAAAAAGCATATGTAAATGAGTAATATGCATAAAATAGTATAGGTAAGAATTGAGAGATAAATTTGCGATAAAATTAATCGGAAAATAGAAATTTTCGTCACTATTTGACAAAAGCAGTCATTAGCGATAAAATGACCAATTCACACGTTATTTTTTATTTTATGAAGACTAATATAACTTATATTGTAATCATCGAAATGGAGGAGTGTTTAAAATCCGAGATCGATGAATTTAAAAGTAATTAAGTCGTGGAACGAAGATGAGATGTATTCCCGTATCTTTCAAAAAAAAAGGGTGGGAGCATACAATTTCGAAATTATCTACAATACACAAGGATTCAGACTGTTGATTGGTGAGGGCAATGATCATTCGCAAATTTATACGTCTGAGGTCAATACTATATAGTATCAAATGTGACGGTAAATTGTTAGGGAAATATACTGTGAAGCAGAATCTAGGCAGCGTTTTAGAATTCAACATTTCTTTTCCTCTCAAAATCAAATTTCAAAATATTTGGAAAACCTGTTTCGGGTTGAAATTCCAAAATAGAATTCGCTCATTGCAGCCAAAATATGATATGATTGAGTATTGGTCTGACAGGCCGGTTTCTCCAACTCCCTTGTTTTAAATCTTACTTGACAAGGTCAGAGAATATAAATTCCAACGGGCGGAAGGGCCGACAAGCTACTCCCACAAATCACAGGGGTTTTGAAACCAAGGATGGGGCGCAGGAGGGTCACCGCGACAGATAGGTCAGGGATGCAGCCGCATCACGGCTATCGCCGCAAACATCCGCCCAAACGCCCTGCCGCTCCTCCGGGAGCCTCGCTCACGTAATCCCCATTAAACCCAACAAAACCTCCTCCCCACTAATGGTGGCTGGAGCCTAATCACTGGCTTTAGAGTGCTTAATCTAAGGACGCATTTTTTGCCCTGGAACTTGTCATACTAGAAGTAATGGAATGATGCATGCAAAAAAATGTCTTCTTCTTAATGAAAGCAGGCCAAAAAATAGCTAAATTTGGAACCAAGGTACTGTTCGAAATGATATAATCTATAAAAATGATATGCTTGAAACTACGTCCAGGTTAAACACTCCTCGATAAAAGTAATATCTGTTAGAGTATTAAGAATTTTTACATACATCAGGTAGGACGCCTTTATATTTTTAGAAGTCAGATAGAATCATGAGGATTTTCTTTCTGAAGGGAAAATTAACCATTTTATTCATATTCAAACTAAATTAGCTACCACCGCACTACATTCTGTGAGGGAGATACTAAAATTACTTCGTTAGTCGGATAAAAGCTAAAACTGTGATCCACTGAAATTAAATCTAAATAATAAGTATTGCTACTTCCCTTTGTTCCCTTACTTTTATGCTCACACACCCTACATATCATTCGAAATTTCTATGGAGATTTTTATAAATAAAATTTCGTTAAAATCTAAATAATTACCAATCGTAGGTAAATGGTGAAGAATTAAATCTTCCTCGAATTTAAAGGAATAATTACAGGGTACCTATGTAGCTTATTGTCTATAGCGCTTGGCTGCTGATCGCAGGGCCCAAGGTTCGAATACTGGAATTGAAGCCTTTGAATATCAATGGCAACAAATCCAAAATCCGATGCAAAGCTAAAGAAAAAAATTACTACGACACTACGCGTTCCCAATTTTCACGCCAATTTTAGCGTAAATTAAACATAGAACAAACCCCCACGTTTATTTTTGCGCTAATTTTTCATCTTTGAACGCCAATGAGAGATGTGTAATGGAATCTCACGCTAAGTACACCCCACGAATAATTTATTGCTAATTTTTTCCGATCAAGCGGCCTAAACACTTAATTTTTTATTGAGGGTTTCGCAGTTCATGGTAGGTAAAATAAAATTTTTATAGTCTCACTGCACTGCACAGGTTATCTCCCGACGTTTCGCGAACACTACTGGACGCTTCTTCAAAGATGATTGGTCTGCTTCTGAAGTGGATTGAAATATATACTTTTCAAGTCAGTGGGTTGAGTGTGGTTGGGGGAATGAGGGAGGGGGAGAGGTTGAGGAGGAGAGTGTGTTCAAAACGGGCATTCAGGAATCGCTCAGTTGGAGCCCGGGATCCCTATCGAAATTTTGTTTTTGTGAATTTTTCTCGAGCTCCCTGCCGGGTTAAGCACTGCATTTCTGCCGACGATTCAATTAAATACTTCTTCGTCGAAACGCCGGCAGAAATAGAGAGCCTAATCCAGTGAGAAGCCCGAGAAACATTCACAGCCGTCATTCGCCAGAAAAGAACCAAAGTCTTCAATTTTGTTTTCGGACTTCTATCGCCTGCCGAAACAACCCAGTTTTACCCTCTTCTCCCAGGCGAGAATTCCGGTTTTCTAAAAATCAATAAGGTGTTCAAGAGCCGCGTGTTCTACCACCGCCGATTTTGAAGGTTGTGAGAGTCGGGCTGGTGTTCTTCTAACCTTGTTTTGACACTCCATCCCGTTTCACCAATACAGGGTGGAGAAAATTGTGTCACGAAATTTATCCCTGGATAGCTGATGCCAGCAGGAACCAAAATAACCCATGATGTTTACGTCGAAAACGCACAGTTTTTGAACTACAGAAACTTGGAGCCAAGTGCACCGATTGGTGGTGAATTTGCCCTGTTACCGGATGCTCTGATCAAAAACCAATGCAGGTAAAGCATTCGTAGTCGTGAGTTACGACACAATTGTGTTGAAAATTTCGCGACACAATTTTTCTCAACCCTGTATACTTTCACCTTACAAGAAGCGACCAATCCCCATTCCCCTAGTGACAAGCCCAATCACCTTTGAAGAAGCGACCACGTCGCAAAACGTCGAGAAATAACCTGTTCTGCGCGGAAAAGACTCGAAATACTTTATTTCATCGCCCTTAACCCTTTTTTTGGGTCTACTCTCACTTTTTCCCCATGAGTGGGAGGAATACGACTTCTTGATACCGCTCCATGGGGAGATTCCAAGCAACTGCATCGCTACAGCCCTCGGGCACTCCCTGTACCCGACCTCCCACACTTTTAACCCACACAGTATCCCTCTCCCGCAACACTCGTATTCCCACTCTTGCTGCAACATGAAGCGGGCGAGAGAGAGAGAAAGAGACTAAGTCAATATCTCGAGGCGCCGCTGTGGCTACCAGAGTCCGCCGGCTATTTCAAATCTCACCGCCCCTCACGCTCCTACGTCCCCAGAGCGAGAAAATCTCCGGAGCTGCATTTCTTCCTCTATTTTTTTATATCTACAGAGAGAGAAAAAAAGAGCATTACTTCCTCCCCCTCAACCAACACGCAGGACTTCATTCGAAATCCCTTAATTCTCCTCCTAGTCTTTTCCCGTAATCTCTCCCAGCCACTGTGGGGTTTGTCATTACAAGCTAGCGGTGAGAATGTCTGAAGACTGCTGCGCGATAAAGACTCCATCGTTGGGTGACCCCGACGAAGGAGGAGATTTTTTTTCACATCCGCAAAGTGTTGTGATAGCTGAGGAGCGATATATATATATATATAAATAGACTACGTCTTCGCTTCAAATTTATTTGTCATCATATGTCTCAACGGAGATGTAGGTCAACGAGAAAAATATCCAAGCCCCATCCTTTTCTACTTTTTTCTTTTCCTCTATCATCATTCCATAATTGCAATTGAAGGAATGGGACAGGGATCCTATACATTAGCAGTCTATCTCTGCCATGAAATGGGCGATAAAGTGGCGTGTTGGGCACTTGATTTGCGCATTCATTATACGAACTGTGCTCAAACAGATGAAAGCATCACTAATAACAGAAATGACCTCCTCAAAAAAGGCTATTCCTAGCAGAGAAAAGTTCTGAAATATCAAAGCGGAATGGAAAACTCATGACACAGATGATAGAGAGGAAAAATAAAATTGATTGATGCTCAAAAGTAAGACAATATGAAAGAAAAAGAGTGAAGTATTGGTAGATGTAATGGTTCTTAAGTAAAGTAAAAGGGTGGGCAACGTAGTATTCCAGGAATACGGTTCAAAACTATGGAAAAGGGTCAGCTGAAATGTAATTATTTCATCTTCAAGTGGTAAAATCATTTAAAATGTCTAAAGAGGAGCCTACAGTTGAAGCAAGTAAAAATGCATGTGTTTCCGTTCCCATCCTCCCTTTAACTTTCATTACTAGTGCGTTTTAAAATAGGCGACAGCGGTGAAAATTTTTCGGGTAGTACTCATTAGAACGCAAATTTTATCAAGCGTGTCCGAATAGGATAAGAATAATAATGTCCCCATTTTACCGCTATTCAATGAACGAAAGTCGAAAAGCTTGAAAACAGCAGTAGACTTGCAAATTTGTTTTATGAAAACCATTGAAATAAATTAAACTACACCCTCGGACCGCTTCAAGAGATAGAGGGGATTGAATATTCAACTATGTTCAGGCAGAAAATTGTCACTTAGGGCGATTTAGAAATGAATTGAAAAAGGATCAACAAAAGAATTGAAGTTCTCAATTCCATCGCCGTCCGAGAAACTAATTAAAATTCAATCAATATGATTAATTGTTCACCCCGCCTCCTTTGAGAAGAGTTCCTTAAGTCGCCTTCTCATTTCCCTTTCTGCAGTAATTCCCCTCGCTTCCAGCCTGTCGATATTAGAAGCTCGACTAACTCTTTGCAGTTTCTCTTGCATCTTCCCTAGTTTTAGGACCACGAACAATCTTCAGAGTATAATGAATAAGAGACTATTAGACTATCACATATTTCAACAATTGGAACGTCTTATCTTACTCAGCTCACGAATTAAAATCCCTTCATTTGGGATGCAGTTTATAAATTCTCTGATAAGGGGATATACAAGTAAAGTACTTTCATTTCACCTTTTCATTCCATCAATCTCGCCGATAACTTCCATTAAGAACACTGCACTCACTGTTGATTAAGAGAAAGAAAAATCCAGTAACAATCACAGCAAAGTATCCCAGAAATGTGGGATATTTCGAAGGCTTACATACTCAGAGGAAGCGCAAGTGTCACTACCATAATGCTCGGCCATTGAATGAACCAGAAATTTGAAAATCTCAGCTTATGCGTTCCCCCGCTTTTTAACCACTGAGCCCATAAATAAAACAACGACAGTGGGAACGAAAATAAAACATTCAAAATAAATATCCCTGGAATACAGGCCTGAAATAGTACTGATGATAAGTCAATAATTTGCTCCCATTAAATCTTTCGAAGCTGACTCTAACGAAAAGAAGGCATACTTTAAGGGAAAAATTACATCTTAGATTGTATTTTTCTCGAAGATAAGCCTCCCATCTCGAGACACGAACACAGCGATAAACATTAATATTCAAGCGTGTGGTGCCATTGTGATCCGAGGGATGTTCGCACAGCGTGCTCGCTTTAATTAAAATGAGTCCTTACAAGTTTCCTTCTAAAAAAACCACTAGTATCTAAAAATTTTATCCCTTGCTTTTTTGCTATACCGCGAGCCTGGTGCATGACCCGGCCGACATGAAATAATGCAGTAATGGATGAGAAACGAAAGTAGGTCGAATTCACGCACAATTACTCCCTAGGATCTGCACCGAATGTTCTCAAAAGACAGATCTCGCAATATGTTCGTTGACGGGGTCATTAGTATTCCTCTCGCACTGCAGCTGAATATTAGCTGTACATTTTCAGCATTTATTTTATATTTAAGTAGATGGGAATAGTTACTGACTAATGACCTGTTAAATGGTGACTAAATAGTTTCTCAAACTTTCAAAAATGGGAATGGATCCCGTGCAACTAATTTTACAATAAAGCTGCCATAATTGGCAAGAAAAAAAATCAATAGTAATGCGCAACATACTGGGTAACACATAGATGCACTGCATGACATTAAATTTAAAATGATTTTACCTCTTGGGGATGAAATAATTACATATCAAACTAAGCTTCTGACATAATTTTGAACCGCATGTTAGGAATACTAAGTTGCTCTCCGGTTTACGTTGCGGAACGGCACATTTACATATACTTTATTTATATAATATTTTCTTGCTTCTCAGCACGTCAATATTTCCTTCCTTCCTATTTTCCTTCAAAACAAAATAAAAAATATGAGAAAATTAAGCCGCGGTCGTGATAATGAAAAAGGCAGTTTTGAGCTCATTGATTAAACAAAAACCGTGTCGGGAGTTGGGAACATGACCTTCTTCAAATCGTTAAAGAGATGCTGTTAACAAATAATAATGATCAGGCTTTAGTGTAGCGCTATGACATGGAATCTCACCGGTAAAAATTGGAAAAAACACCTTTTTCGACCATACTGTAAGTTGTTATACTAAGAAAGCAAAGGGAAAATTGTACATTCTAGGAAAAACTGACAAAGAATCGGGAGATGAAATCATTGCATTCTAGTGAGAAGTCTCAATATTATGGAAAAATCAAAATAAATGGGTTTTATAACTTTCTATCACTTTTGCAAACAATCCATTAACGTTTCGCAAAATCTTAAATGATAATAATTGATTCTCCATTTTTATCAATATGAAAATACGAGGGAAATTTTACCAGGAAAACGATATTCCTTAAAAATTAATGCTATATAATCCCGATGGGATACGGAATAAAGGCGCTACAAAATATGAAGATCTGGCCCACCTTAGAGTTTAAATGAAGGACGTCGGAGAAACCCAAAAAGCTGGTACCCTTCTCAGGAGAAAACCACTAAATCAGCATCCTCGAAAAACATCTCGGGGAAGCATTTCAAGCCAGGCAAAATATCCAAACGCTTCCCAGTGCTTCTGATTCTTAAAAACCGCCAATCTTGGGTAGTTGATGAGAGCAGGGAGGGAAAATAACGCCGGCCTAACTTCTTGACATAAAAAGGAATAAAAAGATAGGGAAAAAAATGGAGCGGGATTTCGGGGCGAAGCCCGAGCGAGAGGCTTCTTAATTGAGAAAGCCTGCATAATGAAGAAGAGGGTGAGATGAGGGGAAGAGGACGTTATGAAGGGGAAAAGGAAGAGGAATATTTGAATATGCATAAACGTACATACCTTACCCACCTTCTAATATACAGAAGGCACATTTCAAAGAATAAATAGCATCCTTTCAAATTTCAGCAAATCATTACAACTTACTTCTTACATAAAAAATAAGAAATAATGACTCATTCATGATTGGGTCATTATTTCTTCATAGTTTGTGGTACAAATGGAACTCGGTCAATAATAGCCTTGGTTAATGGTCAATAATTAAGAATACGTTGACGCTGAATGTATGGTATAATTTCATCAGGCAGGTAGAATTTGAATAGCTGAAAATTAGAGTTCGATTATTTTTCATAAAAATATGAAAAACAATTAGTTGTCTTACAATTGAAAAATCTCTTAGGAGCTACCTTTTCCACTCTACCCTAACCAAAGGGGTTCATGAACCAGCGCTTCCCATAGTTCGTAGGTTTAAATGCCCAGATGATAATAATCCTTAATATTAAAAAATAACTCGTCGGGAAGACCAGACTAATTAGCATAATTCCTGAGACTAGAATATTAGCATTATTCCATTTGCTAAGTAAATTTGATTTTACTGAAATAATAGTAAAGTAAATATCTAGCGATCGAAAAAATAGCAGCTAAATATCAATCCCTATTCTTTCGTAAGGAGGAAAACCTTTTGCGAATAGACTCCTTGATCAATTATTTAATTTTAACCTACGATTAGACCGACAACTTAGGTATAGTAAATCGCTAATGTTGAGGACACGATTTCGACGCAATATGAATAGTTTTTCAGCATAGTGAAGGCGAAAAGCGTTTACTACGCTAGTCGTAAAAAACTATCAATACCACAGCGATTAGTTCCTACGATGACGTGTTGAAGCGTTAACACTGTGATACATTGTATTCCACAATTGAGAATACTTAATTTAATCACGTGGAATGCTTGGCCACAATTTTCACATTGCACTGCAATACACGATTACATTGTAACAGTAATCATAAATACGCATTCAGTGCCTTTTAATAAGCATGCATGATTAAAACTATCGTTATAAAGTAGCTTTCGCATCAAAATTAGAAGAAAATTTCAAATTGGAAAACGTTACTGTAATACTCGAATCACTCACTCAGAGATTCAACCTCAAAGTTAGTTTGGTTAGGTAAGGGTAGATTCCACCCTGTAACGGGCCAAAGAAGTGTGAACTTTGCACATTCAGGAGGGCCAGTTTCTAGCCCTGGTCTACATCGCCCTTCGAGGATTTTTGTATGGGCTGTCCGAAGGCTTCACCTGGGCTATGATAGATAAAATTACAGCAATACTCAAATAAGATTGGTAAAATATCTGTAATTTATACTATCTCTGCTGTAAAAACAGGCCACATAGATCACAGGCATGAGCTGATAACGGAACGCTCGGGATATATCTGCAGCGCTGATGGACGAAAGTGATGGTACAGGATTATTCAAGCGGACGACAACAAGCAGTGCCATTAGCAACGGCATGATCACGGGTCTCTTCCGAAAGGAGTGAAAGGGCAAAGGCTTGGGGAGCTTCCATCGGAAGGACACTGGGCGGTCGACAAAAGGGTGTGAATAAGAGCAAAGGTCTTTCGCCGGCACGTCCGGGGAATATAAATTAAGTAAAAAAAGGAGAATGTATTAAGTAAAAAAGAAAATGCTCGCGAGATTCTTGAAAGAGACGACGAGGTGGAAAAGAGGAATAGATTTCTTTTAAGAATGGTGAGATAAAAGAGGCGGTTTCGGGTTGCTGATCTTATTGCAGAAAAAGGCAGAGGGAAATAGCGGCGGGAAAATCTCAAGAGAAGCGCCGAAAAAGATACGAAACGGTGGAACTCTAATAGAAAGTGTTTCTTTGGTTCCATGAGGTTTATATTATTCCCTAAACGGAGAATCTTATCAGCTAAAAGCATTCACCGCGAGAATTGTTTATATTCCTGAATCACAGAGGGAACGTTGAGATAAATTTCTTCCATTTTAAGTAACGGCAGAACTTTTTACATTTAATTAAAATGTGTTTCCATTTAGTAAAAGATTCTGCAACGGATCTAAGATAAAATATCTTGGTACTTAACAAACTAATTTAGCGAAGCTTCCGTGTATTTGGATTATTTATCCCTACTTCGAGGTAATCTTCAGTTAACATACAACGAACGAACGATTAAACGAACTTGATACTTTGAGCCAGTTTCATAGTGATCGCATAATGATGTTATTTTGTTAAAGAAATGAACTGCAGTCATTTTTAATAAGAGAACGACAGCGAAATAAATTTTAATTTGATAAGGTAAATCACTTTAGTGTCCCAAGGAATCTACTTTCCCGTGATTCCCTGAACCAACAACAACGAAGCTCCAGTGAATACTCGAAAAAAAAGGCTAGCAGGGATGGGAAAACGTCAATAGCTTTAGATAATTGTAATAAGTAAGAAAACCTTTTTAATATCATGCTGCCAGTCAGTGACGTAACTAGGAATGCTTTGAGGGAGGTTAAAGGGGACTTGGGAACCCCCCCCCAGGAAACAGGAGTTCCAGGAAAGCGTTTGAAAAATGACATGCCTGGAAATACATTTTTCTTCATTTTGGCCTTAACATTTAACTGACAGCAGATGCAGTTATTATATATCAAAACTAGACAATAATTTCAAATATTTTTTTTTAATCTCTGAGGCTTTGTTGGGGATCTATCCCCTCTATAGTTATGCCACTGCTGCCAGCGAACCAAGAGTTCCAGATGGACCGACAAAGTCGCACAAAAATTAGTGTCAACACAATCAATCTTTTTAATTTAGTAATCGGTTTTCAAACAACTAGGCTCTAAAATTATCACGCGACAGTCCATTTGATTTCTTAAGGTTGATTGATTTCGGGTAAAGGAAAATTTGCGCTTTAGTTCAGTAATGATAAACCTCCAACTACATTTTCCTTTAAAATGTCAACCAAAAGCCAGTTGGTAAGTATATTATTATTTCTATTGATTTTCATTTTTAATGCGTGAAATATTTGCTTACAAATTGGGTTTTTACTGCTCCTTCGTCCTTCATAAAAAGGATGCATTTTAGAAATAAAATATTCTCGCATGATAACCGGTGAATTTTGAAAGAAACGACGCAAATAAATTTCTCAAAGCATGCTCAATTAATAAAATGAATTAGCCATTTTGAAAAATCCTTGATGCAACTTTCCAAATATAAGTCCTTTACCTATAAATGCGAGTCTACTATTATGCCTACGAAGCACAATTGAGGCGTAGAACGAACGGAACTAGTAACAGGAAGGAAATGTTGAAATTAGATCACACTTAAGTTTAAATAGCAGTGTCTCAGCTAAATCAGTGGTATAACGGAAAATTTTCTTCTTGCGACTGCTCCGCTGCATATTTGATATTATGTAATTTTTCGCATAGTTCAAAAAAATAATTAAAATTAATTTTCGCATATGCGGGGTGACCTACATAATTAAGAAGACTACATCAGTCCGCGTATCTTCTACCTCGAAATTACTGAAATATATATAAAAGTCGCAAGTACAGACACCCATTAAAATACTACGAGAAAAAGATTTTTCTAGGCACCAGAGAAGACACCGAAGTAAATGTACTCAGATATTGTACCAGAATCAACAAAAAAAAGTCATAGCTTACGTCAATACGCTATGGTCACAGAATATTAAAATCGCGGGCGAAGTGTATGTTGCCAGTAATTAATTTATTCATTTGAGGAAGAGAAAGTTTCCTTCATCTCCCTACATCGTTGTAAAATAAGTATCTCACTTGTATAAAGGGGTCTTAAGATTACATCTCAAAGGAGATCTCCCCTCCAGAGGGAAACTCATATAAGCTGGGAGATCCGCATCCCCTTGACGCAAGGAACGTCAAACCCGGTCTAAAACTAATGTCTCAAACCACTCCGATCCATCCCTGGGGCGGTTAAAACTTTCACGACTCAGGATCTTTCCCTCGCCATTGGGAGCCCGTAAAAATTATCTGCTCGGGCGTAGAGACGGGCCGCTTCAAAATACATCCTCCTCCTGAAATGCATTTCAACCCCCACCCTCTTTCTCTCCATGTTTTTAATATTTTTTATCGCTCATATCAGCTTATTATAAAATACGGTGTTCGCAGTACCCTTGGGAACTTCTATCCCGTACATCCTCCCCTCTCTGTCCTTTTTTAACTATGACGGGGAGTTTAAGAAAAATCCTGCAGACGCAGCATCTTAAAATTCGCACGACCAGCTAAGACCTAATACGCAAAAGGGAAGGGAGCTGTGCAAAAGAAAAGCCTCGCCTCCTGCTTGATATATGTGATAGGTCGTTGAACAAGACGGCCTTAGATTGAGCAGAGGGAATGCAAGGTAGTACCTTCCTACACAATTGATTTTTCCAATCAGGCAGGCGGGCGGGTGGTAGGTTTTGAAGTGGAGTTTTACGTGAATCTAACTCCAAAAATGAATTTTCCTTCACCCTCGCCTCGATTACTGATTAATTGAGACTTTGGTCCATTTATCGTGGATCCAACTTTAAAACAATGCTTAAATGCGTGGGAATTGAATATTTTAATAAACTCAGCTACAGTAAAAATAATTTCGAGAGGATGATTATGGCAATTCAAAACCAATTGTTCCATATAACATATGATTTTGGTAAAATCCTATACTTTAAGGTTTTTTACTAAATTTTTATTAACATACGGTGGCCAAGTGAGAGGAGCGATAGTAGATACACGAGTTTTAATACGGATTTAGTGTTTCATAGCGCGAAAACCATGGGAAGCTAGAAGCACGCATTCATATATTTTTTTAAACTTCATGGAAAAATCGCCGGTACGCTATTTGACCACATTCCTTGCATAATCGAAAATCACAGATCACGAAAATCACGCTCATATTTTGGCGCTATATGAGCTCTACCCTCACATATCGCACTAACCTAGGGATATGCTGGATTTCACCGTTCCTGTATTCAGATTTTTTTTTGTCCTTGACGTCGGATTGGATGGATTTGCGGGAGCATTCAACACCAACGAACGTCAGCCCAGCATGTCCTCCCTTAACATAGCAGCAATACAGGCATACATACTTTCGACTCATATGAAGCCATAAGTTTCAAGAGGAACACTAGATTTTTTGATACCCCCTACTCTGTAAGGGCATCATTCATAACTGGAGTTACACTATAAATATACCATAAGGTTACATTTCCCAATTCCGTGAAAAATGTTATATATCTTAAAAAATCAAACCATATTTATCACCGTGATATTGCCCTATAAAATTTATGAGCATGGAATGAAAACGAAATATCCCGTCGCGGGAAGGTTCAAGGGATCGTGAAATGTGCGGTGGGGGCACACACATTTGAATTAATCTTTTCGAAATGAAACACCTAATTTTACGACAGCTGACAAGTATGGCGTGATATTTTATCACACAATGGAGCTTTTTATTTCGCAATTTGAGGACAGCGGCGAGATTTATTGAATGACAGCCATATCCTTTGTTTTATTGCGATTAGAATAAGCACTCTAGAACTTAACGAGAGGAAAAATATTATAACACGTTTCATTTACAATGCCTGAGCGTAAATTGCGCGCTTCCTAAAAATATAGCAGATATAACATTTATACAAAATTACAGTATATTACACACACTCAGGCTTGTAAACGACAAACGGTACGATATGGTATGTAATTCTTCCATCCCAAACAAAAAAAGGAATTATGAATAAATAATTACAAGGCCCATTAAGCATTCCCCACATGAATGCTAAGCAATTATTTTGAGGTCCTCTCAACTGAATAATACGGGTTATGTTAGTCATTAACCTCATTTTAAATAGCTAATTATTATCAATGATGAGATATAATTTCCCTGGCCATAAATTAGCATGATGACGGTTTCGGTTCATTAAATCACAATTGGTTTCATTATTCACAGACAAATAGGGGAAAGTTAAACGGGGTTAATTCGTAAAATAAGCATTAAGCATTCCAGGAAGCAAGAGGTAGTGAATACACAGGGTGACTTAATCCAGGAAAATAGCGTTATGAATACAAACCTATGCCAATTGGCCCACATAGTCAAAGATAAATTTGCAACGGATATAAAACGCATACCTACTTTATTTTTTACGTAGCGCCACAACAGAATAATTCAGCTCATTTCTAGTAATAGAGCGCATGAAACAAGTAACAAAAACATTAATTGTATTCGCCTTTGATTTGGTAATATAAAACCTAATGATTGATGAAAAATAATACAAAATACTTTCGTTTAAAATATGTTCAAAATTATAATATTTCCACAACACACAATGTTAACATCAATGTGGCATTTCGAGAAAAAAGGTGAATAAGTTCTGCATAAGAAGTGAAACACACAATTTATTTAAGGTGAATAAAAGCTGCATAAGAAGTGAAACACAATTTATTTAAATAATTTTTATTTGTCTCAATTACCCCCAAAAATAGCACAATGATTCCTGTACATCGTGGGTTTCGACGGCTAATAATAGATGATCGAACCCAGAACCATTGGTACGGTAGGCAAGGACTTTTATCAGCTGCCACCGTGGCCAACAACTTGTGTAAAAATAAATAACTCCATCAGTTCCTTGCGAGAGATGGTGAGAAAAATGTGAAATAAATCCATCAATGCGTTAAATAGCACGTTCGAGTTAGTGTTTTTAGAGAAGTTCTAAATTCTTTAAGTAAAGCAGAATCGTCACTCTTCTGGACAGTACTCGGACGAAACTTAATTTATAAATGGTTGACTAGGGTGGGTAACAAACAGGAGCAACGAGGAAACTTTCTCTAGAGCAGCCATAAACGCTGTTAGGTAAGGACTGAAAGTGAATTACGAGCAAACGGAGGAGGGATCACTTAATCTCAGTGGAGCATCGGCGAAGCCGGAGGGTTGATAGGGAAGAGAGTCAAAGAAATGCGGTTTGGAACCATTGGAGCGGAATGGGATCACCGACCGGGAAAATTTGAGCCAGACTGTCCCGACTCTTATAAGATATTGGCGAAACCGAAATCGGCCGACTCCGGAAAAAATTAAAGATATCCGACATCCAAAGAACTGATATTTGAAAACATACGTGGATGAAAGCTCATCCCTACCCGGGAGTTTGTGAGCCCCCAAGTGACTCTATAAAATTTTGGCAGCGTTCCTCCAGTAAAAATTCAACATGAATGACACATGAACAAAATTTTTCGGACCTCAGCGCGAGTGAGTCTATTAATTGTGAATTGGGCGAGTACAATACAAGTACAGTACAAGTACGAGTTCTGACCTGAATTAATTATTCATACAAAGAATTCGAAAAGCTAGATAAGTTTTCGGCGTGATAAATATTCTTCATTCAATCACTTTCTCGTAAGTTTAAAATGACAAAAAGCGAAAGCTTTCGCTCACTTTTTGAAATTATTGTCACACCAGGGGAAACAGGACTATATGGCCTCTTGCATGGAGTTTCCACAACATTTAACGATTCCTACACGTACATCCTTGCTCTGTACAGGGCCAACCAAAGCACGCGAGACTCGAACCCACGACCTTCGGGTTGGCAAGCGAGGGATTCACCCCTGCGCCACTGAGACCGGCAAAAATCACCCGAACAGGGACTTGAAGCCTGGACGCTCATATTAAAAGTCCACTGCTCTACCAACTGAGCTATCCAGGATTTTCATAAGGTGGTGACGCCATTTAATCTGGTTTCCCAAATAATACAGGTAGACTGCTCGCTTGCGACAGGAATCCCTAAAAAAAAAGTTTAAAGAGCTAAGAACCTCGGAAGGCCAATGGGAGGAGAAGTAGCCGAAAAGCGTTCACCCGCTCGGCTGTAGCATGTGACGTCATCAACTTATCAGCGAAATGGTTTAAGACGTCATTTTTTCGCTGTGAATAGCTAGAGAAGCAAAATTTTCGTATATCATGATGAAATTTCAGCGTAGAGAACGATGTGCGACACGTATAGCCAAATGTTAGCAGTGTGTGACTCGATGGTAAATTAGAACGGTAAAATTTGTAATACGCCTAGAATAACTCAGATAATTGATCCAAAATAGAAAAATTAATGTGGTTAATTTATCTCTTTCCTATAAAGACGAATATGCTATTTTACATAATCAAAACGCGAAAATAATTTCAAAAGTGAGAAATAGCAGAAAACATGGTTTTATGTTTTCTTTCTTTGATTCTCCTAGCGAGACCAGCCCGAAGAAAAGTGGCACAAACACAACCAACCACCACTTAATTACGAATTACGACGCAAATTCTCCCGTCATAGAATAATCGCCGAACTTCATCCGCATACTAACTGTTTGCAAGCTCAAACAAGAATCTTGAACCCTAAATGATGAATAATATTTGCTCATTACGGCGACGGAAGGACGATTCTTATGGTAATTTCCTCATTAATTGCCGCCATTTGTTTGCCTTAAATCAGCAATGAACTATTTCCCTCACGAAGTACGTAGTTTGCCTCGCATGTTATCGACACTTTTGACACACGAAAAGTCTGAACATCAGCAAACAAACATTGATGCTGAAACTAGAGGAACTGGAGTCAAAAAACATCTTCATATTTACCCAAGTAGACTAACTTAGAGTTCAACCTAGCCCCTGTCAATTAAGAAGAGAGAATTCATCAAAATGTGACATTGACGTGGGAAGAACGTTACTGTAGAAAGGACTATGGATGTCTATAGGACAGAGAAATGAGTATCATAAGCAAAATAATTCTTTTGAAATCTTCACTCACGTCACCATTCAGAACAGGTCTAAGAAACCAATGCTAAACGAGATAGAAGAGGTGTATTAAAAAAAAGGGGTACTTAAATGTTTTGCCAGTGTCTCTTTTGCCATGCAATTTTACTCAACTTCAATAACTCGAATAAATAAGGGAATATTTTTCTCCTTAATTAAGGGAATGGAATGAAAGAACCTCATCATTATGTGTTCGTTAACGCTGTACCGGTAAACCATGTTCAACACAACCAGCCAGATAACAATAGAAAGGTTTTGTAGTGCATTTGCTTGTGTTGTGGGAGTATTGTGTCGTTTGTGTAATTAGGCACTTTAGAACATTGATTAAAACATTTATAATTTTCATCATATGAACATTAATAGCAAAGTAGGTTATTTTTGCAATGAGTTCTTACGGCAAGGCAACTAAAAAAACATCTTGCTCGCGGAATCTAAAACCTTATGCCGCTTATACACATTAACGGGCTATGTTTCTCTGATATCTGATAAGGCTCTTGGGAGAGTTTACGTGACATTTGAAATTCAAGCTGATCCTGGACCTCAGTGTCCGACCCTCAAAGGACAAGATTCTTGGCGAGCACACGCCGGCAGGGGCGGTCGACATTCCAGGGCCTGCGGTGACACGAGGCATTCCGAGCCACGCAAAGACCGAAACCAGGACGCGTCGGTTACTTGAGGGCAATCCTGGCAGTCTCGTATGCGGTGGAGACACCGTGTAAAGGCACGGAACGGAGCGGGGCTCCTATCCCCGTTTGATTCCGTGTGCACGTGGACCACGCGGTTAGCATGGTAAACTATTCAAAAAGATACCTAGAGCTAATCCTTGATGGCCCGAGATGGCCAAGAGCTAAACCCGTTGAGGCTCGGGTATGCTGCCCAACATAATGTTACGGTGAATTTTTTCTGTTCAGCTAGCGAATGCATATACAAAAGAACGTATTCTATTTTCTACCTCTCAAAATAGTTGAGGTCATTCCAACAACATATTGCTACTGCCAACAAAATTCTGCAGCAAAAAATGCATAAAAATGTCAAGTTTTGAGTTGTCGCACCAAATCGAATTACAATTAAGTTACATTTAAAAACTTGCGAATACTTGGGACAGGCTTTATCCCGTGGTAAATATTGTTGACTATATTAAAAGAGGGAGAATACTGTCACTCTTAGTTAAGATACGACATATTTTTCTGAAAGATTTTCAATAAACTGAATTTAACAGAGCATTTTAAGAGCGGTGGAGTTGCACACATGGTGCTTGAGTGCAACGGTTTAATTCACCATCCTTAGAGTCTTATTGACTCAGTCTTAGAGTGTCACTGCTTTTGCTAGAGCATGTGCTGTCCATAAATGACAAAAACCTATACAACTATATCAATAACAACGCGGCACCCAGCTGGTTTGGAGCAAGTCATTTCGCGTTTTAGCGTTTATCAGTGACAACGTGGACAGAGAGACTTGGTCTTAAAAAATAAAACGTATGATTAATAACTCGTCTTTACTCCGAAGGGATTAGAGCTGTTTAGATTAGCTGTTGAGATTAGGTACGAGCTGTGCTATCTTAGCTATTGCTGGTAAGAGGCACATAAAAATTAAATATATTAATTTAAAAGAAACATTAATGAGAAAAAAAGAAAATTCATATCTAAGCCAAGGATTAGAACAGAATTCATGGGTGAAGGCAATATGCATGAAAATGCAAAAGCCAAGTGATTGAAATGATTGGTGCAATAAATTCCTTTCCTTCTCCTACCCAATACTTTTCTATTACATCTCCCATTCTTTGCCTAGTAAGGAATAAAACCTTGGGGAATTACTTAACTCGGTCAATTCTTTCAAACCGAGTCATATTAGAAATACCGACAAGGACTGTGCGAGTTCACCGACCCCAGCTATCAAGAATCGTAATTGATGACTACATACAGTATGAATGTAACGTAAAATAGGACATAAACGACTGTTGTAAAGCTCAATTATGATTTTTCTTGGTTTTAGTGCGTTACCATAGCAGCATAAATTACGGATATCAACTCGTTAACGATTAATTATTCCCGGTGGGACGGACAATTATTTATCACCCTCTAGAATTCCGGGCGCCAAAAAGGTACAAAATGCTTTCAACTGGAGAATTTAATTTTTTTAATCCCGTATAACGTTACCGTAGGCAATTATTCACGCGTCGATCTCACAGCTCGAAATCCATTTCACAATTATGGAATGAAATGACAACATGTCACTCATGATGTCAACGAGAAAATGATACCTTGATCGTTTCCTATACATTTCGCCATATAAAATGCGATTATACCATCATTTTAAGGATTCACAATGGTGTGCCGTGATTCTCCGTTCATTTTTAGCAATAAACAATTACTAACGGAACCATAATGCTAACGCAGATAAGGGTATACATTTTGCTGGATGCATGAGAATAAAGGGATATTTATTCCAAAAGGTACATGAGAGGTTATATCATTACACTTGTCTTTCCCTAATATTAATTAATATTTTTATAAATGATTGGGACGGATTTGATGAACATTTGTCACATATCAATATAATCAATCAATGCTCTCAAATCCATAGTGATACAATAAGATATAAAAATTTCGTGATCATCGAAGTTATCCGAAGGTAAATAACAATTATTCTGGTACACATTATCATCTCCATTGATAATATCTGATATATGGACCACCTAGGTCGGAAAATTTTCAACGAAAATATATTTAGCTATGAGAATGATTTCAAAAGAGTAAAGGCAAATGTTTCCATAGAGTTTCATTCAACGACAGTAATTGCAGTATTCCAAAAATATTCTGATTAATTTATGGCGACAGATGTTTTATTTTTTACCATAAGATTGAAAAAAAGATACGAATGGCATGAAAAATTAATAAATTTTTGGTATTTAGCTCAACTTTTCATTCAACGACAGTAATTGCAGTAATCCAAAAATATTCTGATTTATTTATGGCGAATAAGGTTCTGGTATTTATCTCAACTCAACTCCATTATGGAGATCGGCTCCACTAAAAGAGCGGTACCCTTTTTCCACGACAAATGATTTGCGTAAGCAATTCGGAGCACGCGAGACGTGAGCAGAACACTGATGAGGGCAACACACGTTACTTTGAAATTCAGGGCATCCAGTCGGATTTCACGCACATATTTGACATCCAAATTCCGAGTGAAAGCATTAGCTTGGAGGAAAGGTGAAGTGATCTTTAGGGCTTAGTATCAATGGATGAAGTCGAGCAATAGAGAAAGAATGAAACAAGGAATTGCTCCTTTCGAACGGCCTGCCTAAAAAAACTGACTCGGGAAAATAAGTTTGAAATATTCACGCGGAAAGAAATTTCCTAAGAGGCCATTTCTTTCTCAAACCCTCATATGACACCATTCATTCAATATGAGGAAGATTCAAAAATGTCTACTAATATGGAATTCAACGAAACCCAAGCAAGAAAATACAAATCTCACCCTATTCCATTCCACAATTAGAAGGAGACTGCTCACTAAACAGTTATTAATCAGTGCTTACCCTTAAAAATTACCAATACTGAGTCGTGTTGCCTAAAGATATGCATATATTTTTTCGAAACAAAGTTAAAAGAGGACAATAATTAAATTAAAAATTGTACGACTGGAGGAAGAGAGAAATAATCAGGTACCTAATAAAATAACGCTCATCGAAACAAAAGAGCTTATTTTCACGAACTGACGAATGAGCCAGTGTCATTTACATCGCGTAGTTAGTCATTTTAAAAACATTAACTATGAATTGATGATAATATGCTAATGTGTCAATATATGCTTTCAGTTAACGCATTTTCAGCTATTGCTTTAAAAACGTATTTTCACATATTTGCCGCCCCACTATTTGAAGCTATGCTTACTAATAAGGTAAATAATTAGTAAGCATGCACATAAATGATTAATATAGCAATATAAGGGATTTGAAATTTTTAAATGCCGTAATGCATATCAACAGGTATGGTTCGATTTCCCATCATAGCAGTCCCATTCCACTGACATGGCTCGACAAGTGATTCGTAACGAAGGGAGAAGTATATCAGAAGCATTAAAGAATTCGTCTTTGAATCACAACATCAGGCATTCCGTTCTGAGTCATGAGAAAAGTATGTTAACCTTGGAGATTTTCCTGATTTATCGAAAACTTTTCAAGCAATTGAAATTGTTATACAATACTAATAATCTAACTGTAAATAAAACAACTGTAACTAAACAGGTATTACTATTTCTTTTGACGTCGGATTGTATTCGAAAACGATTTTTTTACGATTTGATTCTATTTTTGTCTACTCTCACATTTCTACCTCGTAAAATATTAGGTAAAACGGATTTACTAATTCTTGATAACAGATATTTTTAATTTATTTATGCATTAAACCTTACTATAAGCAAACTGTCTTTAGCATTAGTGTGTTACATAAGATTCGGGAAGCCAACTTGCCTACGACCGATCTTGAAACGCTATATGTTACATTATTGAAACGTACATATTATATAGACGACGTGTCACTTTTCTCCCTAGATTTAGCATGAAAAATTTGAAGGGTGTGAATTCAAAGGTGTATGTCACTAAGACACAAGTGTGTTTCCTATCTCTTCATATTTAAATAAAGTAATTTTACTCATAATTCAATTATTCAATGAAAATTTCAACGTGCACACGGTCTATATGTCCCAGAAATTAAGTCAATTGTTGCTAGGCAGAATACATAGGCAAGTTAATTATGACAGTATGCTACACGACAAAATCATACAACTGTCCAAATTTATTTAATTCAAATAAACACCGGTCACGCATCCAATAAATTACGGGACGGAACTGGAATTCCAGTCGCGGCAGTAATAGATAGAGAAACCTTCCGATTCGATTTCCTGAGACGTAGCTCCTGGCGAGAATTCATTATTTTGGTTTTCGTCGACAGAAATAATGGGGAAAATAAATCAAACAGCGCGTGCTGCAGTCTTATTTTGTGACTAGAATTAAAATTGAATCACAAAAAGTATGGGTGGAGATAGTGACAATGAAGGAAATAAATAGCCGGAAAAAGAGGGAGCTGAGATTAATCGTATTAACGATTCGGTTTGAAGAAAGAGTGGGTGATATCCTTACTGCCGAAAAATTCACTCTACAGATATTTTAACCAGATCTTAGCTAGCGTATGCCACTTGGCAATAGTTATAGCAGCTACCAGTCCTCCAGACATAATTATTCATTCCAAAAATAGAACATTCACGAGACTCGCATATATAAAGCGCCATATATCATTATACATATACCATGCATCAATAAAGCTAGCAGGTTGGATCGAGGCCATTACGTAAACAACATACATGATTATAGAGAATAAGAAACAAAATTTATTTGATGAAATGATTCTAGAATAAATCTAAATAATTATCTAGAATCATAGATTGATCAGATAATGAAAATATTAACGCGATTACTTAACAACAGTACATTTTCATTTCCAGAGACTCAGGCAAATTTAAGCGTAATTGAACATTTTCATAATTGTACCTACCCAACACAGAATTTCCCATATTTTAATTAGCTAGATTACATCAACTGAGCCGTCGTTTCATTGCCTACAAATATAATAAATTAACAGCTGATTTCATAAATGAAAGCATTCACTGAATAACACTGCAATCCTTTTTACATTACTTCATATGCAATTTCAAATTTTAGACGCCTTTTTAGTTTACATTACTGAACCCTACGGCAACCTAGTGATATTTCCACTAGGCTCGTGATATCTAGGGCCGACACATTTTAAGGAAACAGTATTTTTCATGTCAAATACGTAAAATTTTCGCAATCAATCAAGTGGACAACTATCACGTTGAGTCTCGGCATGAAAAATGCCCAGAGCTCTCTAAAGCAATGTATCAAAACTAATTTCCGTTCCTGACAGCACTCTTCTCAGCAGTCTTCCTTTATGAATACCATTAAATCAGCAACGTGAATTTTCATCACCATTACAGATACCCACCCAGTACGAAGCCTATTCCAGTGTATCGCCATTGAAGAGTCGTAAAGTTTTCGTGCCACATTTTCTCACCGGGATGCTACCTCCTAATATCGAAATTTTCTAAGTAAAGATATTTTTTTGAATGATTTAGCTTATGTAAATGGCATTTTTCATAACTACGAATCGTAAACGCATTAATTTACAGTAACATTCGTTAGAAATAAATCTTAAAAATAAAAATCTCAGAATTCGGCAGGACAGATACGCGCTTTGGGGAAACGTAGATTAGTAGCGCAATGAAGATCAAAAAGCCTATCGAGAAAAGAATACGTGGCTGGAATATGACAAAGGGTTAGTTAATTAAACGTAGAAATGACGATGAGAAAAGTTGCGTGGCAAACAATTGAAGAAGAGGACTAGTGCTCCAGTTTGTCATCTTATCTAATTGATAGCAGGCCACAATTCTGACTACTCTCTCAATAACCACTCAAGTGGGAAAAATGTTGCGATTATGAAACTAACAAGACTCGATTAAAAGCGGAATGCACTAATTTGAGGCAGAATCAAGGATAATATCCTGGGCTGTGAAGTGTGCGCGCTGCACTATTATGAACCAAAGTGTGGACTTCGTTAGTTGATTCCTCATTACCCTAACTGCTATTTTACAAATTCATCTTGCGTCAATCTTCACCGGCCTCGGTGGGAGACGGATTTAGACCTTGTCTGTCATGCAAGAGATCCTGGGTTCGAGTCCCGCTTGCGTAGGTTTCCATTATCCAGGGCATTGATGTTCGTTTACAGATGATTATTAAGTTAAAAATACCGATTTAAGAGGCCAATGGTACTGTTTTCGGTGGCACAGGAAAAAATAAAGAGAAATTACTCATTTGATAGGAAAATAGGGGAATAAAAATAAGAGATCTTTTCAAAAATTGCTTCATTTTCGATCCTCATAAAATACCAGCAACAGAAATAACGGAGAGAGCTGCATTTCATATCATCATGCATGAATCAATTGACGATTTGCGATCTCTTTTGTTCATGAAAGCGCGTGAATAAGTGAAGTTTCCTCCGCTTAGGGATGTTTGACGGGGATAAAAGACCTGCCACGTCAGAGTCAGCAAGCCGCGGCGGAAGTGCTTAAAAGCCTCGGGACTGAGATATTTCGGGGAGTAGTGCGCCTTAAAAATCTTTTTGAGAGGACAATTTTTATATAAATGTGCCTCCACACTACACTCCCGACGTACTCCTCCTTGAGAGCGCTTCCTCCTCTACTTACATTTCGATTACGTCACCCGCGCAAAACGTGCCCCTTCTTACCCGTTTTGATTTGCCACCGGCATTTTATCGTACGACGGATAGGATTCGATTTCGGATGACGAGAAAATTGGATCTTCTCCCTCTTATTCTCCTCCTCCTTTGCTTTCACCAATGGCCGTGGAAAATGTTTTTGATCTCCCGCTCTCAGATCTAACCCCCTTCGTTCCATGTCCTTCTTCCTCACAATGATAACCCCTTGCTGAGGACAATAGCTGGATAGTCGTAGCTATAGGGTTTTACGTAAACCCTTGCAGGTCTATTAAAAAACGAAATATAAATATTGAAATTAAATTTCGTGGTCACTTTTAAGCCACTCTGGGATCCCTAACTAGATAGAAACTACACCCGGCAGGCAATGGAAAATCCTAAAAATTTTATTTTAATGACTCATTCTATAAAAATTAATGGCCAATCGTTACACGCCATAGGACTAATCATGAATGAATAAAGATACACAACCTTTTTTAAATTTCACATTTTGTTTTAATCTGTAAAAATTTACAAAGGTTGTGTATCTTCATTTAGCATGAGTTTTCACCTAATGAAAGCAGAATCGATCGATTTCTAACTATGAATATTTAAGGATAACATATGATATAGCACAATTTCTCCAAAGGCCCTATTTCAAAAATATATGGGTAAGTATTCATTTGACACAATATGGGGACTGCCAAGAACCCATTGGCAGCTTTAGTTCGACTTTAATATTCACTTTCATTGTAAAGGGATATTCAACGATCAAGTTAACCCATTCACAAAAATAATTAAGGTCCTTAGTAAAAAGGGTGTTTTGTAATAAAAAAAGGTCATTTTTCAACTTCTACTACTCCTTTTCCTCGAAAAAATGGCATACTTCCCGTCTCTGCCTCACTTTTAGTCGTTTTTATAGCCTTTATAAGTTTTTTTTTGCCCCTGGACCTCTCCTCCGCATTTCTTGTATTGCTACAGTGGCACATGAGCAGGATGGAAGGCCTATTAATAATTCAACCGCACCAGTCTGGGGAAATGTTTGTGCCGTTAAAATTCCTCGCATTCGCCCTGGATTACGCCGTTACGTGGGTCGGGTGGTGGTTCCATTCCGTCTATTATTCCGTTCGACCTTTCTTTGTCGTCCGCCCGAGCGCTTATTCCACGGTCTTTTCTCGCTCGTATCTTTCTCTACTTATGCCACAGCATATTCATCTCCACGACGACAAAAAATACAGGATATTTTGGAACAGATGATTCGGAAGATAAAAAGCGCTAGGCCGCGGTGCGGGCGTGTTAATCGACCGCACATGCTGTTTGTAAAGGTAAATTGTTCTATCAGTTAACATTGGTAGGGTTAAGGACTGTCCGACTCAATTCCCAACTAACACAATTCTAGTACAACTACGACGTAACGTTGCTCATGCTAAGGGTCGACCGGAAACTTCTAGCCATTAATATCTCATCTAACCGATGACATTTTACTTAACTTCTGCACGAGTTCACATAGAAAATTTAAGACACCAGGCTGTAAGGAAAATATAGGTGTGGTTATTATAAAAACTTGTAACATAATTTAAATTTCCACTTACACGACGAACTAGCATTTTCACACCTGAACTCATGCATGTATAAATGATATAGAATTTGGGAAATTTGAACAATATTTGTGATATAAAGTATCGTATTCCTATCGTCAAGCAACCAAAGTTAAAATTCTTAACGGTGCATATGTAATCTGTTCCTACATTCTTGAGGTACTCTTCCTTCGCGCCGTTCGTAACCCTCAATACCAATTGCCATTTCACCCCGTATTCATCATTATTCACGTCATTAATAAGCGGTTTCTAAACGATATCACAAGGAGATTTTTGTCCGACCATTCTATGATAAACGCGACTCACCTCTAACCTTGGAGACCACCCTCCGGGTCAACCGAGGGAAGTCAGAAAATCGCTCTAAATCATTACAAACCCAGATACTCCCGAAAACGACCCAAATCTAATTAACAAAATAATAATACGTTTTTGTTTTGAGTGAAGCCTGACACAAGTCAACTTATCTAAAAAGCAAGACGGCAAAAATAATTCCTATTCAACATTTTTCAACATCCGACATGGTAAATAGAAAGAATAAATTACTAGCAATTGAAATAAACGACTGATAATGAGGAAGTATTTGCCACCAAAGAATGTTACTTTATTCTACCATTTGGCTATAGAACCTATACCGTACGAAACTGAATTTGCTATCACATTCATCTGAATCGCCAAACTTCTCTAAAATAATGGAATGAAAGACACCTTCGATGTACCACAAATGGCACCTATATCTCTAACTTCTGCTACTTTAGCAAATCACGATCATTACTCATGAAAGAAGAATCAATGAGGTCACTGCGGCATTATGCTACGCGAGTGCACGAATCTCACAGTGTTCATGCACCGATCAATGCATTAAAACAAACCAGAGAAAGGAAATCGCGTTGATACGTACAAATAAATGCTTGCTGAGCCTTTGAACATGAGCTCTGGTGACATCCGTGGTTTTCTTCTGTCAATACAATTCAGATTAAAGTGCATTTCTGCGATCGAACTGGGATGAAACATGGATGACACGATCCTGTGTCTTCTATGCGAATCTGAGGGGAACCACCGACCAAGACGCACGTACACGAGGACCACTCAAGTAAATTGTTCTCGCTATAGAGCAATCATCATCATCACGAAACCATAGAATAAAGAGTGCTCTCCAAACCATGATACAGAGAGTAGATTGGCTGGATACACATGGAAGGAGCTCGGCTAACCACAAAGTAGGCACTGATCGCAGACAATCGTGACGCGAGGATTTAGTGTGCAATGCCCAAAAGAGCCACTGAAATTAAAACTCAAGACATCCCAAACTAACATCCCTGACAGGGCCTACAAGACTATTAAATCTAAACTAAGAAAATTTTAATTATGAAGCGAAACATGTACGCTATATTTTTATTTATAGGAACACTTCGAACTGATTTTTTGCTATGAATGAATACAAAAAAAATGGTAGTTTAAGCGAGTATATGACATAATTTCCCGTCATTGATGCTGGACGGCAAAAAACTTCAGCACCTTGTGGAATGGCTTTATATCTTTCAGAATGTGGCGGGGAATAAGGCAAAAATTAATGGTACTCTTGGAGAAACTGCTTCAGTAAATTATTTATTCAACTGGAGGAATAAGGGGGAATGTTTTAGAATGATGTTTTTTAACAAAATCACATCAAATTGCTCAGCAAAAGTTTTCAAAGTCGATAATTGGCGCAGAACAAGTAATATTCCTTGACTGACAAAAAACCGAAGCAATTCAGGGACATGGCCGTAGAAGTTTTCCTTATTAAATAGATAGTTCTCATATGGGTGCAAACATATTTTGTTCCTCACAAAATTCAAGCAAATCATAAGAGAACTATTTCAGTTTTAAACTGAAATGTCAATACCGGTGCCACAAAAATTTTGTCGGCACCGTTCAGAGATATATCTACCCAAGAAATAAAAACAGCGAGAGAAGAGCATAAACCTGATGAGTGAAATATTTTATAGACATGGAGGCTAAAAGCTAGAAAATGGTATGTAGCATTATCCTATCATATTAAATCCTATATTTAAGATAGCTTATGAAAAAAGTCCCTTAATTTCAAATAATAAATACATAAGAGACTAAAAATGAAATTAAAATATTTCACGCTAAAATGTTGAACCTTCAGCCAGGCCAGTCAAAAGCCAGTCAAGAATCTTTAAAAATCCATCCAAAAAATAAATCGCTACGCTCTTCAACGCGGTGATCGATGATCTAATCGCTTTTCCACGTCATATTGTCGTTTCGTAACCTATAACTTGAAACTGGACACAGGTGAGACGCGACCGGCATTCGCTAAGTGTTTCGATCGCCGAATAGTCCCCTTAATACTCAACTTCAATACACGGCTGCACTATAACGTGAAAAATCAGGGCTTGGAGCAATGTAATTCAGGGCATAAAAGTTGACTTGAAAGCTTCATTCCTTGGCGTAGGGTGGTGATCCGTCGTGAACATGAGTTTCTTTCTCCCAGCGCCGTGAAATGAATGGAAACCTTCCACTGCGCTGGGTCGTTGAGGATTTTTATTACGACTGAAGCTAACTCTTGAGTGTGTACTCAATTTTTTTTACATTTACAACAGAAGATACTCGTTAGGATTGAATTTAAAGGGCCAGAAATCCCCTCGTTTTGATGTTAGCTCATATAGCGCTGTGAATAACCATTTCTCGCATAAAATTTTACGCTTCATACTCTGGGTCAGGTTTTCGTTTTTCATGCCATTTTTATTGGCCTGGGTCTTGAAATATGGACAAATTTTCAATTGATGCGCAAATCAAGTCACTTTCATTGTGAGTCTCGAACCTTACAAATCCAAAACGAAATTGAGATTGTTGCCTGATTTATTGCCTTGATGTTTTACACTTCATATTATTTAAGAATGAAAAAGACCAATTATTAAGTATTTAATGCCATTTTTTAATCATTTCACAAGTTTCACTGACATAGCTCACATATCAATGTTGAAATCATAAATATGAGTTAACATATGAACACGAATGTCTAACACTAGCACGAATTTCTAACTTAGTTTCATAAATGGTATAAAGAATACATAAAACAAATAAATTGCTGAAAGTAGTTGTACTTCATTATAAACGCATTAAAAATCCATGATGTATAAGTTACGAGTCGTCATTATGCGACTCTTACCTAAACGAATTTTTTTCCTGGACATCATCTTCACGGGTCTTTTCTGCATTCAGCCCGTACCATCACGGCAATTCAACAGATGTACACACCTATCATTAAAAAAATGTACGCTAATTAGGACTTTTAAAGATTTTAATGCTAATGAAAAAGCAGACACATTAAAAAAACACTAATTACAGCCCTATGTATCACGACTCTATCCTGTTATTTAGCATACTACGTCAAACTCCATTAAATTACTCACTGTTTGCTTTATATTTCAGTCCTAGAGAAGTAGATCAAAATATTTAGTTGACTCAATATTTGAGTAGGTACCTACTAATTAAATCTTACTCATGAGTAAACTATGCAAATCGTTTTCCTCGGAGACTAACTACGCAATACAAAACTATTCCCACAGAGAATTTTCCCAAATGGATAGAAACAGTCGTGTATTTCAGACCACTCAGGTAAAGGTAATATGCTAGGTATTAAAAGCTCAAATTCCGGGGAGCAAAGCAATAGTTGGCTGAAAGAAAGCACTAAGGTATGTTAAATTTCCTAAAGATATAATAATACAGGAGCCTGACACAAAGGCCAAAATGTGTAGCTGTCGCCTGGTTTTCCTTCGTGAAAAGAAAAATTAAAAATATTTAGATTGCTGAGAAGGGTTTAAATCTTATGTCTCCTTAAAAAAATGTACCCACAACATCCCTTACACCGCCATATCCTTCCGCTAAAGTCCCCGATTTCCTCCCAACAGCAATTCTAATGGACACCGTTAAATTCTATGAATTGACCACAGTTTTAACAGGGGACTGGACAGCATAGCATGAGTTCTAATTCGGACTTCTAAAGCATGATTCAAAAGAAAGCTCCTCAGAATGCAATTACAATTTAAAAGATTACTACACGCCAGGACCTCCATACATCCGTGATTCCCAAGTCTAGACAGACATTCCCATCGCCTCATTTTAACTTCTTAACACATATTTTAAAATATTTACTTTTTTTTCGGAAAACATACATCTCCTGTGACGACAAAAATGTTTTAATATAATGAGACATTCTCCCTGTAAACTACGCAGCATTCCATAAAAAGCCCATATTACTATGACTGCAACTCAAATATTTCCTGGATAACTTCAACGAATAAAAGACCACAAAGAACAGGTTAATAGAAAACATAGTGCTACTTCCAATGCCGAAAGTAAAAATACTCCCTTGCTGACTCAATGAAAAGCCCTTGGTACAGTAGATATTATAAATTTTAAAACGCCAGTGCACATCAGAGCCTCTAATAAGTTCTATATGACAGCTAAAAAACGCTCACATTCTTTTTCTTAACCTTCCCGGTCCATGAATTAAAATATTTATATATTTGAGGAATGGTAGGAATTGACTCTAGCGTCTCTTTAAAAAAAAATATTGTTCAAAATTCCGATAGTGAAATTCTCCTCCTCAACCGCCGCAGCCTTCCACAACAATTCCCGATGCGACCTCGCTAGGTCCCTCCTTTGGCTTTTCGCCAGTGAGGAATTTCAGCCGGGGGCTAAGGATAGGGGTAGAAGCGCACGACCCACCCCAAAGGGACTTCCGATGCGACATCATCCCGACCCCGTTTTCCCTCAGTCGGGCCACCATACATTCGCGATAAACTAAGGCTTATCTTGAATCGAATAATGTATTAAATCATACAGTATATCGTTACGAGTGAACTTTATTAAGTCTCGCAGTCGTTCAATAGCGCATTATTACATACCTAATTTACTGAATACCCTCTCGTTTTGGCGAAAAAAAAATTAAAAATAATATCAAGTCTAATCAGGAAATCCATGCCAACAGTCTCTTTAATTAAACAATCAATCTGGCGAACCTAATAAGGTAAGAAATATATTTTATCTGTATTTATTCAGTGTGTCCTTATTACCGAGACTTAATTTAATAAATTGACAAACCCTACCCTAACATGCTTGAATTAGGATGGTTTACCGGTGAATTGATTAATCTGGATGTAATTAACTACGAAATACAACTTCGGGAAATTAAGGGAATAAAGAAAACTTAAGGCTAAACTTAGTAAAAAATTAATGGCTAACTAAAATAAAATACAAAACGAATGTTATGAAGAGCAGGTGTAATGTTATTTCTTCACTGAATAACATATTTTCACGTTTCTAACGCTGGTCAATTACGTCGATACATAGAAAATTTCTTCTAACCGTAGTGTTTCACCAACAATTCCTGATTATTTTAATTATAAGATAGAAAACTATCTCGCTAGGATTATATTTTGAAATCATTACACCTCTGATTTACTTTTGGCAATCTTCATTTTTTTAGAAGAGGTGGATATAGCTTTGGCAAATAACCCACAAAAGGATGATAAAAGAAGGGAACGATATTTAGCTAAACGAGTAGTGATTTAAGGAACGATACAGTTGAAAGAGAAAAATGAATGTGGATACAATTCCAGCTAACTCGGTGGCTCGGGGATACAGGAAATTAGGTTGAGAGTCACGCAGAAAATGGACAGTGATTCCGCTAATGAAAAACTGTACAGAGAAGGGAAAGGATGCAGTACTCACGGTGATAATGGTTAGAATGAACTCAGTGGCATTTGGGAGATAGAGAGAAGTTGAAAGGTTCTAGAAAAATGAAAAATTATTGCACAAATGATACCGTAAATGGCCCAATTGGAAGGAGTAAATATTATTTTCATCTAACTAGGAAGTATATACGACCATGAACTAAGACTGGTACCATGAATTTAGACTCTGCTTCATGAAGTTTTATTAATAATTGCAAACACACACATGTAACTCCAAACCAATATTTTTTATCGCGAGTCAGTTAGTACCTACCAACGTCCAGAGTTAGAATCGGTGAGAAAGTATCGACATGGCAAGATAAAAGAATATTTTAATAACATTTACAAATGTGATTCAACAAATAAGGTAGCAGTAGGCAAACAGTTTTCCTATTAAAATATCTAAGCTGCAAAGCGTCAGAAAACTAACATATCAGTTTGAACGTACTGGTTTGTTCCTAATAATATTACGAATGTTGCTGTTAGAAAATGTCAGGCACCGTCTTCAAGAGATAGGGTGTCATTTCACATGGCATTAGAAATTAGTACACGTCAAAGAAAAAAAAATCACTGTACAGAGATGCATGCTAGTAATTTTTTATAGGTATAAACATAAGCACACAACGAGCAAAATTATCATTTTAGAAAACCATACCTTACATAGGAACTTCATGAATCCTTTGGTCACCATACTTTCAGATGTATTTGGCATACACCGCCTTTATTTGATTGAGTCCGTCAGTCACTACGCGAAGAGAAATATTTTTTGCTAAGCTCTACATCCGTTTCTTCTCAACGGTATACACATCCATTCATAAAAAAAACGTCTCGGAAACAGACGCGGAAGTACTCCAACGCATCTACCAGACAGCTCTCCTTCAATCTACATCATCCTTTCGATATCACGAACACCCTTATCAAGTCGAAACCGACTTCGTGTCAAAATATTTATTCCTTACCCCACGGATCTCCATCCATTACCCTGAAGATGGCCCGGAGGAAAGGATGGCACAAACATATGACCACACACATCCTCCTCTTCCGTCCCTTTTTTGCATGCGTTTTGGCGAGGGGCGGAGATAAATACTGATGGAGGAGATGGGTTTTGCCTGCGACCATCGATTTAGGGTACCTATGCTTCACAGTCGAGGGTCTCACATTGGAACAGAATCTCAAACTGCTCGCCAAAAATGAAAAAAATAGAACACTTCCATAGTAACTTTGAGTGGGTATGTAATGAGGCATTGAGATGTTCCAAGTAATCAATTCCACGATTCACCTACACAAAAATTAGACGTATTAAAAAGGTAATGGGCTCCAGCATCAACAATTTTTTATTATGAGGTTGCTCTCGATCACTAGCACCACAGTCCTCATGGAACACGTTGCACTCACAAGCTGACATCCACGTCATGAGTGGGCTCCTCAAGTGAAAATATTAACTGTCATGTCAGTGGTTCGGGTGGATGTTGTGACCGACTGCATAAATGGTACAATGATTGAAGGATCATATCTGTATGGGTATATTATCGAATATTACTCGATTGGAGGTGAAGCTTTATTAAAACTTAACTTTATATATCATACCAAAACAGAAGGCGCGATAGAGACATGGAAGAAGTGTCGGGAAAAAGCAGAAACTACTTACAGTAACTACGGAAAAAATGTTTGGCAGCGTAATTTCGTTGCAATTTTCTCCTTAGATATTTCTGAAATAACGAATACTTATAATCTCTATCGTAACAGGCTCAACTTTGTGGAGGTTCATTCTAATAAATAAAAGCGAACAAACTATGTATAAATCCACCAATTTATTTTTGTGGTACTACTAGTTTCGACGCAGCGGCGTCATCATCAGGTACCTGATGATGACGCCGCTGCGTCGAAACTAGTAGTACCACAAAAATAAATTGGTGGATTTATACATAGTTTGTTCGCTTTTATTTAATACTTATAGTATTTAAATAATAATTAAAATGTTATGAATATTCTGAATACTATCGGGACATAAAATCACGTAATTAAAATCCAACCTACACAGTGTTTTAATTGTTTGATGTTCAGCCAGCTTTTTGGGATTCTGGACCACAGTGGGTCGCCTTTAAAACGCTTCGAAAGGCCGAGGAGGGACAGCGAAGACAGATGGCCGGAGATACCGCGGGAAATTCCGAAATTCCAATCTCGGCCACCAATCGGTACATGGGACGAGGGTGTTGCCGCATAGAATTTTAATGGCAAGATAGCTTTAAAGCTACTCTTGAAAGAAAAACAACACCCACCAGTGTTCCTAAGTGAGTCTCCAAATGTTTTTGCATTGACTGAATTTCATGTTTCGACCATGTCTGAAACTCAATCTTTTACTTCACCCAACAAATTAAGTATCATGGAGTACCGTGGAAAGTATAGTATATTATTATCATTATTGGACCTATCAATTTCCTTCGCAGGATCAACTACTAACACAAACATCTGCATACGGAAAATATTTATTCTACCATAACTCTATGATTTTTAAAATTCAGAATCAATGGATCCACGTAGTTGCAGTATAGAATAAACGAAATGTAGGATTTAAAAAAAAGGAGTCTTAATTGTTCTCAAATATATAGATTCTATTATGAATAGTATCGTAAGCTAATTTACTTCGGTGAATAAAACGAATTAACTTATTTATCTAGCGATTCATTCAAATTTATACAGCTTGCACATTAAAACAATGTGCCTCTAATTTTCTCTAAACAGGGCTGTTTACAGAACTATGTCATACTTTTTCACTGAAATCTCAAAATCAGGGTAAAAATGAAGTATGATTGAAAACGCAATTAATTTGCTCTTTTACTTCAACGCTTACGAAATATATTTTTGGTGTAAGAGTGAGTTGAGGAAAATAATTTTAAGCTCAAGTGAGCACCTAAAAAGCTGAAAGTTCGCACCATGCATGCATTCTTTTGAAATTCGTATTTTTACTAACCAGCCTGAAGTCTTGAATGGAATTCTCATGACAGTCTCTACTTTCTTCTTTCTCCGCAGGATGTCTCCCCTGTCTCTCATGAAGCACGCACTCCTTGCCGCCCTCGTCATCATCGCCTTGTCCAACTGGGGCGCGGAGGCTCGCTACCTGCCCACCAGGAGTCAGGACGATCGCCTCGAACGACTCCGCGAGCTCATCAAGGACGTGAGTACACGCAATTCCTATAGACATAAGAAAAGTAAAATAATATCGGATACAATACAGGTTACATTTTTTGCCTTTAAAGATACAATAATTTTCTAAAAAATGTGTATAAGAAACGCAGGAAAAATGAATTAAATGACACTTTGGCGAAAATAAATTGACTAACTGTTGGTAATTAATATGAAGAAAGATAAATATATTAACTTGTACCCTGAAAATCACGGTAATTTTGGCTGCAACAGAATAATATCAAATAATATTGACGGAGGATTTCAATAATAAACTTAATTAATATACTGATGCAATATACATTAATAAGCGTGCTCAATAACTACATAATTTTTGAGGGTTGATTTATCAGTCAGTATTAGAGGTATTTATACATTTCGATTGTGTTTACTCACACTTTATCAAGGAAATATGTTACCAGGACAAGAGGGAATTATACGCAATGGGGCGGCGACGCATCGGAAGGGCTTCCGTAAATATCAATAACACGGACTCGTCAGAACAGAATACAAAGAGCCTTCGGAAGCATTATTTCTAGCCAATGAACACATTTATACTTTTTCTTTGAAACGAAAATCCCTGAGGCGAATAGCTCCATTACTTAACCGTAATAAATTATGTCTATCAAATTTATATCATGAGAAATCAATTCCTCTATTTCATATTATCACATGGAAAAATTAAATACGTTAAGTTTGGCTACTTAGGCGGTAGCAGAATTATATACGACTGTATCATAGCCACTTTCTCTTTCCTAGAGATCATATAACCGCAATAATATAATAAAAAACCGCTATTTTCAACAAGGCGTCAGTCAACAAATCATCAATGATAGATTCATCACCTTACCACTCCGCATCCACCATTTTCTACACCCATGGAGATTTTTCCAGTAATAATAATGAAAATAATAAATATAATAATAAGCATAAATTACTTCTTTTCATATCACTACCTATCATTATCTGATATTCTATTCAACCCTTGTTACGCGCATGAATCGAATACCTTGTATTGAAAGAGACCACTCTTGCTTGACACAGTCAGTACAAGCTTCTATCCTACTTACATTATCCAAACCGATTTAAATTAAAAACCGTCTCTTTATCTGTATCAAAATATATTTTGTGTGACATTGGCCAGGGAGAAAAATACCTATTTATACTGACTTCCAATATCCGGTGAATGAGCATAGGGAGAGGAAGGGGAAATTTTTTTTCATGAGCCGGATGTGGCCGCACAAGACAACGCACCGAAAAAAATTCTTATGAAGAGGGAAGGAATATTTCCTATCCTTGTTGAAGAATATTTCTTTCTGATAAAAAATCTGAAAGAGAAAGCAGAACATTATCAAGGTCATAACTGACATTGGAAGGAATTAGATGCCAGAATATGGTAGTGTTTCCAACACCTTGTTCATGGACTACAATTTTTAGACAAGCTATCGACCAAAATCACAATCTATAAAACCACGTTGATTATAAATTTTTATTAAATAATTTTCTTGAATGCTTCCTTTCCTCTAATTAACTTGTTAATGACATCAGTACGATAATTAATTTCACGACAATTTTACCACTCAATGAAATATAAAATATGGTGTATATCGGTGTAATTTCAACATGAGTTTTCTGAAATCACAAAAAATATTTCCGATGGTGCTCATCAAAGCAAAGCGAACGGCAAATGTATATTCGCATTGGGTATAGATGAAGTCAAGGGTTTAGGGTAAAAGAAAATTACTTAAACAGTATCCGATGCAACAAAATGCTGAAAATGAATCAAAAGCCGGAGTCATTTAGTTTTTGATTTGAAATCTGAACCAACACAATAATACAAAATGATTAAAATAATCACAATCAAAAACTTAATCTTCAGAAGTTCATCACATTAACTTTATCAAACGCGCATAACAGTTAAATAAATTCTTCGATGAAATTTCAATCAAGGCATTCATAATCGATGTCACCAAACGTAGTTGCTTCTTTTTTCGAGGAATTACGATAAAATTACCTATCATCAATTTGAGTGACGGAACAGACTAAGCTAGTAACTTAATTGAAGAAAGAATGAAATCAAATGACATTGATGCTATTATTTGATGCATACGACCTCATTGGGCACTAATCTCAAAGAAAAATCAAATTTACCTTGTGTTCCAATTTCGATCACGAGATTTCACGCCAAATATCAAAAAATTGACATTAACTAGAAGCGAACAGGGAAACTGAGACTGTTTCGGAACAGGATCAGGGCCACTGGTCAATATAACAAATTGTGGCGAGGCTTGGGGGTTGAGTTATACTCTGAACGAGTTTCATTTTCTTTATCGAGTTGGGGGAAAATTTCCACCTCCGATGGAAGACAGAGACATCAAAAAAGATGGAAAAGATACACCTATTGGCGGTGTGATTGTTAAATGGAAGCGGAAGCCCATGGGGAAATCTCAGAGAAATAATTCAATGGAGTGGGGGATATCATTGAATTATGAAAGGATAGCAGCAATGAGATCGTGCTGTCAAATCTACTTCCACATGTTTTGAGCTGATACAGGCACGAATGGGAAGAAGTCGGAATATCAGCTGCTCGAGAAGAGCGCCTCCCCGATTCGATATCGGAAACAGAAAACAAACTCCAGTTTTACGTAACTTGATAACAAGGAAGCAAATATGAAAACTTTTAGCTGAGAACAAAAGTAATCCTACTTTGTTGCTCGTGACGGAAAGATAACAGGGAAGAGAGATGGAGTACCATGCAAGACTAAGTTTAATGAAAATCACGACGCAAAGGCATATTGGGCTGCTTAAGAGATTAAGATTATACGCATCGCACGCTCGATAAATCACCTACTGCGTTTATGTTTATGCGTACTTAGCAAACATAAACCATTGCTGAATAGAGGAAAATAGATTATCCAAAAATCTATGCGTACATAGAGGAAAATAACATAAATTGAAATGACACACACACGTACAAATTTCTCAACTATGGATGCAGGACTATGATTTTACTTTAAATCAATGCAACCACTTCAATACATCATGATACGAAGAACGGCAAAGCTAATCTAATTATCCATGGGAAAAATGACTTCGATTTTCAAACTGACACGCTGGAGTAACTAATTAAGACTATCTATCTCCGATTGATTTCCTTTGAATACAAATTACTCGTATGGCATTCGTAAAAATATTATTACATTTTCAAGCAAAATATGGACTTTAATCGAATATAAAGCTTCACAAAAAAAAAACTAAACTGTATTCAACGAGTGTAATTAATTCGTCGTCAATCAATATCACACAAAAAACGAATACGCACGCCCTAAATATTTCCCACTGATGATGAATAAATGCTTTTAGCCAATTTACTCAAAGCGCAAAAATAGGACCACCTGTAACTCTTAATTCGCTAGCCATACAAGTTTTCCATGATCAAGCACAGATATTAATTCAACGGCAAAGATTTTATAATTTTTTTTCTAATCATGTTATGGGCCATCGATGGAGGAGTTAACTAATTCCCCCCTCAGGCACCAATATGCGATAGTTAAACTGACCATTGTTTCTAAATTTGCTGCATAGTAAATGTGGTGCTAAAGAGAAAAAAATGATGACGATTTTTGTAAAAAATTAATTTGATACCTTTCCATACTACCATCACCCAATTTAAATATCCTGCAATTGTTTCATCATAAAATGTACAAAGGTTCACAATGAATTACTGAAAAACACAATACATGAAGTCCTATAGTAACGCCCTGCTGAAATTAATTCAGATAAGGCTAAATAATATACATAGGTAATATAATACATTATCATTCATCGACAAAAACAAGTAAATCAGTAAAGAGAGGAATCTACCTTCTGATTATCTGAATAGCATCGGAAACAGTGTCTACAAAGCTTGTCTATTTACTGCAGGAACTAAGCTCCTTGACTGTAAATTCGGAGAAAGAGCACGAGCTATGCATACTAAACTCGAATATCTAGAGGTGGTATTCGATGTCACGTAAGCTAACTCACGCAATATCATAAATAGTTACAAAATAATTCGAATGCAGAAGATGCGCCTCAGACACCTAAAACTTACGGTAAATTGGAAAACTTATCCGGAGAGCTTCCTCATGAGTGGAAAGAAGAGAGCTAATACAATGACAGGTCCTAATAATCTTAGTATGTCTATCTCTCCACGTCCACAGACACTGATTCATCGCAGCGTGTAATCAAGACCAAATACGTTCGCTTTCTCTCTTACTCTTATCTTCCATCACAGCTGCAGCAGACAATCATAATCCAACAAGGAATCTATTTAAATAAGAATTTTTCCGAGTATAGGGGAAATGTAAATTTATAAGCAGAAAAAAACAGAATTATGGAAACGAATTCGTTACATTTACCTTATTCCATGACACATTCATGATTCACAATAATTAATAAAACTTATCTAGTAGAATAAAGGAACCAGGAGATGCCAAAGAGAAGGAATATTTTTCATCAACACTCACATAATAATTTTTATCGTAAAAGGAAGCATTTGAAACAACAAAATTGTAAACTGATATAGTCAATCAATATTATGAATTGCGAAGAGATGTAAAAACACAAGCATGCTACACACAAGTGCAATGCCTTCCTTATCAGTCATGCATCATTTATATAAAGAAAGAACTGTTTTGCGCTTGTCGACCGTATTTAAGAATTAGCAATCCTTCTGTAGCTATTTGGAAAATTTTTGCAATCTGGATTGAAATATGAATGAATATTTAGAGAAATCGCAATGCGTTCCGATAATACTAATACTTAGAGCTTGGAGCTTTACTTACTTTGCAGGGATATGAAAGAAGGAAGAAAGATGATTTTTTCGAAGCTTGAAAGCGAGATACGTTTCCCTTGATTTCTGATTCCTACGCATGGATTTGACACCAAGAACACAACAAACTCAGAACAAATTAAAACAGAGAATCCGTGAGTAAGATTTCTCTGGGAAATCTCTCTCCCAATGAAACGAAAGATCTTTTCTCCAATTTATCATTCGTAAACTAACAGGAAACAGAAATGCAACTGAAATTCCAATCCTCAACTCAAAGCTACAAACTCTTCCCATTCATCCAACTCAATACCCCACCACTTTCATTTGGTATGCGCAACAGAGATCCTTAAATGGACAAGAAAAGAGCTAATCGCTTATATAGGCATGAGAGGAAATATTACTTCAAGTTCAAAGTTGACTTGAGTCCGCCAAGGCTCGATAAAAAAAATTCACAAGGAAATTGCTAGATTAGGTGAATGGAATTCAAATCTGAGGTGCTCAGTGATATCCTTCGAGAAGAGCTTCGCTCAGAATATTGGTATAAAATTTCGATTTGGAAAGGAGTTTAACACAGCCCTCACTATTGTAACTATGCTTTTTCCTTGGTTCTATGCTCATTCCTAGGCTAGTTTCTTAGTTAGAGTAGTAATCGGTAATAACGAAGACCATGAGGTTTTACCACCGAGCGAAATACCTATAACGACGGGATTTTCTATATCCTAGAGAAAGAAACCCACACTAGAAAATATTTGAAGGGCTGATCGACCCTAAATTTTACGATATCTATGAGCCTGAACAGGCCATTTCGAATTCCAGAGTTTTATGGGAAAGCTTATAAGTGATCCAACAATATATATTCCAAGAGAACTTTTTTCAAGTGTTATGATTTAGTGATTTAAAATCTATCAGACACTAAACACTATCCGTATCCATCCACTTGTCTCGAAATGGATCATTACTCTTAAGCGTACATGAATGTAAACGACTTAAATTTGCATTTATATACAAGCAAATGAACATTCATGTAGTCTGTTAATAAGGGAGTAAATAGCTCCCACCTCTATTCGTACAATTCTCCGGGATCAAGTCTAATCCTTGAAAAGAATTATTGCCACATGCTACGTTAGTATCAACGTAATCATTTGGGGCACTCGGAGGATTTTTAATTTTCACAATGTATTCCTACGGCCCCGAATCTCGTCAATTTCACCACGATTTTTGCCCGGCTAACGCATCTAAACTTTTCTGATATCTTTGCCGACATTTCCTCATAAGTTTCTGCTGGCCAGTCATCAGATTGATGAGTACTGTAAGAAAAACGGGACAGAATGAGCAGACTTCCACTTCCTAGTTCCCCCACGTGGACTTGAAAAGCATTCATCCAGCGGAATTGACGTATCTCACGATATGCATTCTCCGTACGCACAGAAGGCTTCCATAAGAATAAAATAATTTAAAATAACCACCGCTTTCATAGACTCATGACCGCTAGCGCAGGAAAACGTATACTTACCCGCTGTTTACACGGACAACAATTAGGTACGTAGCTATTTGAAAACTGAATGCCAAATGATGAAACATGAGAATATGGTATAATTTTGAAATCAACAAACCATTTTCATAACTCCCAAATAGGCACCAAGAACTTTCTCATATATAAGAAATAATACGAGATTTTACAGAAAACTATTATATTATTAGATGGTGTCTATGTTTACTCGAAGATGGTTGGTTAAAAATAATTCGTCGCTCAAAAAAAAAGGTGGGTTGAAAATAAATTCTGCATAAATTTCATTGAATGGAATTTGACAAATTCAAACTGAAGCGATAATTTTTTTCCATTGACGATGCGCACGTACATGCGATGGAGAGGAAATGTGAGTATAAGTGTGTCTTGTCATGCAAATATAACTCCGACGGCGCTTTCCGCAATTGATTGAAAGACCTGTCACAAAGGAGATGAACGATATAAGACATTTTAGTACAAGATAAGCAGATAAAAAAAGCGCTTGAAAAATACGGAGTATGATCGAGTACGTAACAGGTTGGTAAAAAAATGGAGAGGCAATGCCTTAAAGAAATATCCTACTCATTTGAATCATATACATATTTTTTTTAGCGCTCTGCAGATTGAGAAAGAATACAAATGGGAACTCCAAATGTTGAGACTCCGGGAATCAACTCATGCGCGACACATGCGCTGCAATAAATTCAAAACGCCAGTGAATCAAATGAAGCCCGCTCAGATCGGAGAACGGGAACGAAACTGTATGATCACGCATCAATTTATCTTCCGATATCAAGTGACGGAGGATCTACGCTAAGCCTTGGAATAACTGCCGCTGAGTAATTCTCATTTGCCGTTTGATTTGAGAAGGGGCATGTGCTGTCTAAAGCATATCATATGGGGAAGAAATAAAAAATGCCTGAGCGTTGCACCATTTATAAGCGTGACTTAATGCATAATAATAAGGTGTTCTTTAAACAGCTACATAAGAGAAAAATATAACGTGGGGAACTAGGCGAACGAATTTTATCGTGTTTATAACAGCTTGAGATAACAGAGGAGTATACGGCGATACGCTTTGGTTAAATTAGGTGCGTTAAAGTCGTTTGTAATAGGAGTACACCATAGTACTAGACGTTGCTTCCTAGTAGGAAACGAGGAGGCAGCCGAACATATTCCCTGATAACGCCCGAGATAATTTATCCTATCCATTCATTCATATTCTCTTCATAAGAGCGAAATAACACGCGGAGAACGAGGAGTTTCATGTTTTAACAGCTTGAGATAACAGACTACGGCGATACGAAAGGGATACGACGATACACTTTGGTTAAATTAGGTGTAATATCGTTTGTAATAAGAGTTAACACCACAGTACTAGACGCTGCTTCCAAGTAGAAAACGAGGAGGCCAATAAACAATTCACAGGATAAGATCCCGCGGAAACTTTGACGTCATTGGATCCTGCAAAATGGGTTCACGTTCAGCTTGGTGATGTCCAGAGAGGCAAAGATGTCTCACCTGCTGACAACATTTTATGCGGACCAAATTACCGAATTTTTAACGATTCACAAGGGAATCCCTAATGGGTCTTTCTTGTTTATGCTTGAAACGTTTGGAAGAAAAGATGAGTCCATATAAGGCACCAGAGTGACATGGGTGAAGCGAAAGAGCCTTTCTGTGGTCATTGGTAAAGCAAGATTCAATTAGGATCCCACCTGGTGAGGAGAGTATCAGAGTGAGAGAAAAATGCGACCGCCAAAGTAACAGTTTTACGGGACATAGCTAACGTTGATGGGAAAAAGATTTTTCTTCCCAGGACACAGAAAGGTGAATGAAATGGCAGAAAGAAAAGACGTTAAGACAGGATAAGAAACGATGAAACGGGCCGATAGAGGATCACGTAATGGGAAGAACGTAAAAAGGAAAGTCCAGCGGGTCTTATAACAGTGAGAGTGATAGGAGTGCGTTTCTCAAATCTCCACACGAACGACGCGCTGGAAGCTCATCACGAAACACTCACCTGTCCGTCACTCGCGGCAGCTAAGAAAAAAAGATACGAAAGATTATCGCCGCTAGGTGGAGAGGTGCCCGAAACGTCCGCCTCGGATGACGCAAGAAAAGAAAGGTGTCGGCTTCCACATAAACGTCTCTTTCTAAGTTCTGAGAAAAGGAATCCAGTTCAAAATGTGACGGAGAACATTTTAACAGTTTGTTAGGGAAAGCCACGATCGAGGGCAATATGCGATTTTCATTCCATCCTAAGTTTTTCAATCAGCGAGTGCCTCAACCGGAAAGATGATTTGTATAGGTGAAGATAAAGCTCACCTCTTTCTTCTAAATCTCGCACTCCCAATATTTCAGGGGATTCCCCAAAGCTTCACCAGGATATGCACCCATGAAGTTTCGATCAGCACCCACGCACTCCACTCACTTACCCTCGCTTTCTATATCAAGGTTAAATCTAAAACATTTACCGATAATCGGAGACAGGCATGAGCCGTGTTGCTTCCTTAAGATCACAGGTTCAGAATGTGATGATGGCAGTCATAATTCATACAAATTTTTGAACCTTAATAGAGATTATTATTTCTAAGCATTTTGTGACAACTAAGCTCTTACCTTGGAAAAGTACGCACAAACTCAAAAATTTCACCAGGCATTGTAGAACATAAGGAAATCCTTTACACATATATGTGCGTTGACCCCTCTTACTTCGAGAAGTCGTAAAATGGAGATCATTTGCACAACAGTACCACGATTATCTAGTTTTAAAAAGGATCGTGAGTGATTGGTCAAATTTTTCGCCTAGATAGTGCAGGCAGGACCAAATTTCAGCCACACATACGCATTTTAGGCAAAAATCTATTTCGCATTGAAATACATACATTTCTTATTATCAAAGATGATTTTGGATGTACTTCCTTAAATTGGAAAATATACATAAGGCCAAGATATGAGTGAAGTTTAGTTTCTTTCTCCCTTTTTCTTCCCGTCTCTCGATAATAAACCACAGAAATTTTCGTCAATAATATAAATGAAGAAGTGCCCAAAAGTTATGAAATTATATTGCAGAGAACATTTTAAACCAAATAATCGCATGAGTGGTTGCTAAATATATTAAATCGCGCCAACTCCTTAACGGCTGAACATCGACCCGTCATAAATACATAAATCGAAGAAATAAATTCAGCTCCGTTAATAAGTATGTTCCAGAGTGATAAATATTCCACTCAGAAGGTTTATTTCGGAAAATTTATGGTTATTACACATTTTGCATGCGAAGAGGTCCATTTGGGATCATTTATTCTCTCCATTAACGTCAAGGAGTCGTTTATACTGAACACGTAGTAGATTCCGAAAGTCGATGTCTTGGTAGCAAGTTAATTAATAGACAAATATCAAGACGGCCAAAATACGAGAGAAAAATTGGTTCATTTTCCCTTTTACCGCCCGTATTTAGTTAATATATCACCGAATTTCTCTCCCATCCTTTGACTGAAAAGGAACTAGTGTTCGGAAACTAAGTCTACATGTGAAAAAATGAAGGAATTTCGGTTCAACAGACTTTTCCACTCAATATCTGAAATATTAAACAAATATTGGACTTCGGATGATAAATTTGTATTAGTTGTTTAATTCTGAACGTTGAATATTTATTAATAGCAGGGGTAACGTCTGAAGTAAACCATTCCAACCATTTATATGTCGATTCCAAAATGAGCAGTTATAATAGAATTCAGTATTCCGTAATATACTTAATACTCAGCGGGCCACATTGAATTTCACCTCGGAAGGTGATATCTGGGCTTACTTCATTCCCAGTGCTACGACCCTAAGATTGGAATTAGTCAAATTAACATAACATTATTTCCACAGGATTAATTCAAATACGATGCGTATCGTTATTGCAACAAAAGGATTTGATAATTTTGTTGCAACAAAGAAACCCGGCGTAATGTTTCATTTTACTAATATTAAGAACCTTCACCACATTGTGCCACATATGATACAAGATTTACTAAGATTTTTATACTGCGCCCCTACATATTCCCATACTCAAGGAATTTATTTTATTTCCCTACAGTTTATCTCCCTTTGGTCTTCCTTATCAACCCATGCATTTATCTCATTGTCTTTCATGTCGGGACTTTTCTTTCAATTTTTCCATGTATCGGCATTTAAATAAATAAGTTCCGGCTTCAATATCCACTCGTTTTTGTGAAAGATAAACCCTTACTAAATTCCAACGTCATGTGAACGGAAAAAAGGTGTATGCCTTTATTCTCATTCATTTATTAACCAAGGCATTAGCCCAAGCGTTAACACGGCTGACCGTTGTGCGTAGTTCAATTTCTATCAACCAATTGTTCCACAAGAGCGTGTGCGAATTGAGGTCCGAGTGAAATGACCCCATATAAAACAGTTTTAAATGAATCCTGCACTAATTGTATCTTCGCCATTCATGCGTACTTCACACAGCATTTGCAGCGTAAACAGCGGAAAAACCGGGCGCAGTCAACGAGACAATGGATGGGCACCTGACCTAGGCTTAAGCACCGTATCCATTTAAACATAAATCTCGGCCAGGAGCCCCGGTTTAAGTTTCTTACGGAAACTATAACTTACAATGGGAAATCTTTTACTGAATTACTGACACAGTATCCGTGAGGTTAAATTAGGTCAGATTAAATAACAAAGAATTTTTTATGATCATCCCAATTCAAATTGAACTCGTTGCAAAAATACGTATGCATAACTGAAAATAAAAAATTGATAGCAAAAACTGAAAGCTGGAATTACAAAGTAACACAAAAAAAAGACAGTTGAATCGATTAAAAATTTTAAAATATCTCATAGATACTGATGTTATCACTTCAATAATTTCAATGGATGGACATTGAATATACTTGATAAATACCTAATTCCCGAAAAATGTAACAGTATTAAACATTTTAAAATTGCCATCCCACAAATTTGTTCGGCGGACTAATGTATTTTTTATAATTAAAGGGTCTTCAATTTTTAAACGTGTTTACTTCTGTCAATTTAAATTTTTCTTAAAACCGATTCATTTCACATAATATCTTCCTAATACATATAGAAAGTCAAACGCCTAAATCAGGGTGGTTTGGCAGCCGAACAACCTCAATAATAACGCCTGATATCATTAATTCTCCCTATTCATTCACATTCTCAATATAAGAGCGAAATATCAAGCTGAGAACTAGAAAAACAAATTCTATCATGTTTTAAGAGCTTGAGATAACAGAGGAGTATACGTCGATAGGCTTTGGTTAAATTAGGCTTGTTAATTTCGTTTGTAATAAGATTGAACACCATAGTACTGAAAGCTGGTTCCTAACAGGGAACGAGAAGACCCATAAACAATTTACAAGAAAAGATCCCACGGAAACATTGACGTCATTGGTTTCTGCACAATGGGTTCACGCTCTTTTAGATGATGTCGAAATGCAAAGATGTTTCACCCGTCGACGACATTCATACGGACCAAATTACCGAATACTTGTATTTAACGGTTCACAAGGGAACTCCAAAAAGGTCTTTCATGCTTTTGATTTTTATGACGTGTTTACTTCTGTCATTTTTAATCTTGCTTAACTCCGATTCATTTCACGTTATATCTTCCTAAAACACTTACAAAGTAACATGCCTATATCAGGTTGGTTTGGTAGCGGGACACTATCCTGATGTCGCCACAGCTAAAAAATTATAATCGACAACAAGGAAAAGGGCCCGGAGGTATGACGATATCGAATTTATCCTCAAATATTCTTTAGGCCAAAACCTGGTGGTTCTTGAACTCATAATTGATAGGTGTGAGAAACCCAGCGGCGGTGGTGAGAGGCAAGGGCTTATTAAGTTTTAGTTAATAATAAAATTCCAAAACTGATGTTCAGCGGACTAATGTAGCTTTTAATGTGGCTAGAATTGACAGGCCTTCAATTGGCACACATGTTTACTTCTGTGAATCGTATTTTTGCTTATCATCGTTTCATTTCTCCTAATATCCTCCTAAAACACATGAAAAGTAATACACAATCAGAATGGTTTGTCAGCCGAACTCCTAACTTATGTCACCATGGCTAAAAAGTACAATGAACAACCAGAAAAATGGCCCTGGGGGTCAGATGATATCGAAGTCCTCCTCAACAATTCTTTAGTTCAAAACGTGATGGCCCTTGAACACATAAGTGATAGGTGTGAGAAAGTCAGCGGCCGCAAAGCACCCGGAGCGGCGCCGCGCCGGTGAGAGGCAAGGACGACTCGCGGGTAGCGGAGGATGAGCAGGCGGGTGGGTCACCTAACGGGTTTAGCGGCCGAGACAAGGAAAGCCAGAAATGTGTCAGGAAGGCGAAGCACGGAGGCAATGGGTCATAGGCGCACGGGGACGCGTACTTATTTTTAGAGGACCGATGGGTGAGCCTTTAAGTGAAGGGGCGGAAAGCAAACGATTACCCAAAGAATGTAGACGGGTGAGACGCCTACGACGAACGTCTCATCTTCAACTCTCCCTCGCCCTCTCACGATTAAAACTAACCAGTTGTAACTGACTTCGCGTTATGATTTTTTTGTGTGTCGAGGTGAAATCAAAATTATGGAATGGGACCATTGCATTTTGAAGGAAAAAATTAATGCACCTTGCACAGGTGTGGTTGTGTTCACACTGAACAATTAATTAGCACCGCATGGAAACCGATTTTTCATAGTGCCATTTTGAGGAAAATTATCTGAGCTATTGCCGTACAACATAAACCACCTTATTGCATCTCAAATAATGTTTAATGCTTCGACGTACTAGTTTGATCAACAATGTTGAAAGATTCAGGTAAAAAGTAAGTTTAGATCAGAATGAGCTGAAAAATGAAAGAGTTGTTCTTTCACTTAGGCGCATCCAAGGGAGGACAGCCACCGTCTCCCTCAAAAAAAACCGGATGGTAAAGATACATTATATCACAGAATCAATTAGACGGGGGCATATAAAGGAGTGCTGCGAGTGAATCTTGATGACGCCTAGATCAGCATCTTCTATTCATACCTAAAAATACACCAGCCTTTATAGAACTGAAATAAAGTAAAAAAAAGAGAGTACGATACTATCCTCCCAGTAGAGCATTGAATTTTAGTCAACCATAAAATTCCAGGAATAAATGGAAAAAGATGGCAACTGATAGTTGTAAAAATTAAATCTTTAGGCATTAATATTTCACCTAACACATGACGGATGTATGAGCAATGTCAAAACTATTTATTTAAGACGCGCTTTCGCACATTTCCTACTCAAAGATGGTCATTAACCTCCTTTGCTTATATAAAAACGTAAAAATTTCCTTCAGCAAGTGAATTAGGGTGTTTAAGCTATTTATACATTCGTAGTATATCTCCGTTAGAGTTTTGTTCTCGCTTGTCCTCAAGGTGTCTCAAAATCTTAAAACCTCTCCACCTCTCCATCCTTACGCGAGCTACAGATGCTCTCCCTTACCTCAGCTTCATCCGGCGATTACGACGTCCATCGTAAGGGGCACTAAATGCCCGTCACACAATGCGGTCATCCACTTAGCGCACTTGGAGACATTCGTCTCGCACGTGAAATTATTTGCCACTCTCCATGTTTCATCGCAGAGAAGGGGGAGCGAGTAGGGATAAAAAAATCCTCTAGTTACGTCAGGGAAAGCTGAGTGGGAAGAAATCATCTTCTGACGCTGAAAACCAATTCATCCTGTCCCACAAGGGTAACCTAGCAGCAAATAGTAGCAGCCGTGAATCCATTTGCTCGTCTACCGTTACGCCCACGTCCCTTAGAAAACTCGATACATTTTTATCTTCGCGTGGAGAAGTTCTTTTTTCACCCTAAAACCATTTTCCAACCGCGAGTCGTGGGAGGTTACATTATTTTCTTATTTACGGATCCTCTCAGTCTATTCTCGTATCTTTTTCCTGTCATCTAATCATACCTACTACTCCTCGAAAATTCGAAAGTTAAGACTTAAATCCTACGGGTCTCCGAAAAGATTACGACGTTTTATTTGCTCTCCTACCTGCTGCGTGTGAGCTATATGGTTCTCTTCCGTGCGCATTGAGGTCACTCTGGACTTTTCCAACTCGGTTCCAGCAGTAGATGCAGGGTACCGGGTGAAAAATTACTTCCTTCTTTGCCTCTGTTTCATGCTACCATGCGCACTTCGAAGGTCTTATCTTTATTGCAATAGCTTCCAAACAGATTTTATCGATAAGTGTAGAATAAGATTTAAAGGTAGACTAATTATCTGACCATTAGTAAACTTGCTACCATTGCACCCTTTTCAGACATGCCAACCCACTCTGGTCAGATTATATGCCTAACTGAACCTACATATTCACACCTAAAAATCGCTAGCTAGCAGGGGATATAGGAAATGAGTGGAAATAACAAGGCCGAGGAGAGAGAGGAAGTATCTTTATTCTCGAAAGGGTCCACTTCGTCATGTCTGAGTGGTGTTGGACGGTCATTTACAACTTGACATATTTTTTTAAAAATAAAGAAAAGTTTATCAGGTAAAACATAAAAAATATAAACACAGAATAACATCAACAACTCATAAAAACTCACGGCAACGCTGGTAGTAAAAACGTCTGATTTCAAGAAGTTCATCATATTCCAAAGTAGTAGTGAACAATACTCAAATTACATGTAGTATAAAACGAGCATTAAAGAAAGACTTCTTTTGCTTCCACCATTCATCAGAAGCATTCCTTTCGATCTTCACTTTCGAGAAAAATGAAGGAAGACGAGAACTTACTTTCCATATAAAATTCGTTCCCACAAAGGGATCGCGGAGAAAATAAACTTAATGCACTCTCAACCAAACGGGATAAACAATAACGCGCTGTGCCCTTTCTGAAGTCGGCTCGCCAGATGAGCAGAGGACCCTTGTGTGTGCATCCTTACTCTCCTTTTATGGCCGTTCAACGCCGCGAGAAGCAGTCCACACATATCCCCATCAGCTGGACTGACGCCTCCGTGGTCAGGACGTCGAGCACGAGAGAAAAGACAACGAGACGAGCGCTAATGACAGTGCCGTAGTAATGAATCCCATATCTGTCCACCGCGCAATATGAGTATACACAAGAGATGAAGGGACACAGAGAGAGAGTCAGGCTTTTTCATATCGAGATTCTATGGAGACGCAGTGGTACCTGTGGCTAGCTAGTAGGGAATATAGGAGAGAAATGAGTGGAATTAACTAGGCCGGGGAGAGAGAGGGAATATCTTCATTCATCTCGAAAGGGTCCAATTCGTCATGTATGAGTGGTGTTGGACGGTCATATGCAACAGCGGGCAGCGCGACAGGTGCGACGCGAAAAGAGATGGATTATGCGAGGGGGAGGTCGGGCCAGTAAAGGGAGGAGAAAAAAAGCATAAATACTCGCGCAGATATAGTGGCGGATTGAGCCGCGGTTGGTTCACGCAGCCACCTCCTCTCCCTCCACGACGTGTTCGCTGATGCTCCGAGGGGCGACGTGCTCATCCAACATGTCCTCCCACATAAATTCAGACGCGCGAGTTTTATTCTCCCCCGTTTATTTTTTTTTTTTTTTTACTTTTTCCCCAATGTTTAATCGGTCATTCTCGTCAGGTTCCCGGAGCTCGGGGCGCCGCCGTGCGTGATTTGATATGACTTCATTTGTCAAAACTCTCGGCGCAAACAATCGCTCGGCAGCTTTTACTTTCCCTAAGCGTTGGCGCAGTATCTATCCAATGGGAAGGACGTGAGGAATTTCTATTTTATAGCACTGCTCAATCCGAGAGCTAGGGTCGACTACTATAGTCTCGGTAGGGAAATGCGGTAACGGGCATTGAACGCGGCGGGTCGTCAGTTTCGACAGTGAAACTGTGCCAGCAAGATTATACCGCAGGTAAATATACACTGTTTCAGGAGGAATGTGCAATACCATTGGAGGTGGTAGGGGAGATAATTAAACACATTCTTTGTCTGTAAACGTAGGTTCGAAACTCCTTAGTTACTGAGCTGTGGCAACGCAAACATGTTTTTGGATGTACACAATAAAAAGTTATGGTAATTTTTCACACTATTTATTAAGAAGACCGGTTTCGTCGGAGAGGCGACATCTTCAGGTACAGAAATCGTTATTTTTATAGTTATTTTCTTGTTTATTCGTTGTGAAAAAGTACCATAACTTTTTATTGTATACAATGGATTTTCACAAAGTAAAGCCTGAAACAAACGAGTTTGTTTTTGGATGCACTGTGCAGTTAAAGTGAAAACAGTTTTTCCTGGGTATCCAGCTCTTCCAGCATTTTAATTAATGCTCTGGATTTTCAAGGGCATTAAATAATAAAGGTTGGACGATAATAAGCGATTATAATTGTAAGAAACAATTAATTACACGATGTTTGAGACTGCGCCATCGTATTTTTGATAATCTCTCAAAGCTCTCGTTTAATTATGCTCAAAAGAGCACTACTGCGGCGCGCGGGTGGCTGCGTAGTAACCAAAAGGTGAGGCCAATTTTTACATTACTATTTCAGTATTAATATGGGAAATGAAAAAAGTTAGCAAATGAAATACTTGTAAGTTGATTTCATTAAAATCCTTATACTACCCATTCTTCGTGAGTGTCCCTTCAATTGAAATAAAAAAACAATCAAAACAACATTAACAAAACCGCTAATATCAGCTAGCTAATCAGACCGATTATGTGATCTCGAATAGGGTAGTTTCCTTCATCAAAGAAAACGAAAGGCATTGATTGCGATTCGTTACCCACCATTACTGTATTCATAATATACATATTATTTCGTTTTAGAAATACCGGTTTAGACGAATGGCAATGGTCCATTTTTATCCTCATTTGAAAAGGGCCAGATTGGCGCCCATGCGATGCCACTCCACGTGACGTCACAGGGACCTAGTTTCTATACGAGAAGATAGGAGTTATACATTGTCTGAGGTTACCAATGCATGCATGAGGCACAGACCTCAGGGAAACATGTCTTAATAACCACTTATTTAAACTAGCTAAGGTCGGAAAGTTTTCTTCATTTGATAAGGTATTAATAATCCTTATTTAAGCCAAGCGCTACCAGCCAGCAGGGTACTCAGCTACCCGCTAGCAACCTGCGTCGTATCAGCGTTAAGCCTCGCCTCAAGGTCACCTCACAGGGCGGCAGCGGGAACCAGAAATACGTCACACGGAGAGATTTCCCGGCATTCATACTTACGCGTCGCGTTTTCGCGCGCTTGGAAATTTTCACTTTTCATTTAATCGCGAAAAATAGATATCGTCATTTAAAAATCTAAAAGCGTGAAATACGTACTCCAGGAGTAATAATCTTTCGATTTAGGCAATAAAAAAATAATAGGAAACCACCCTATTCTGCTATTTTAATTTCGGTCACAAAACGGGAAATCGTATTTTTGTAATATTACGTGGATCAAACCAGCTGAATTTTTTTTTTGTTTTAACCATCGCCACAGAGTAGATTCATGCCGTGGATGTACTCCGTATTACTAGTCATCTAAACAACAGGACGATGTTTGAGTTTAAGGTTGTTAGTTATAAACGCGAACAGAACAGAGAGTACACTTCCAATTTGTGATTGCGATGCATGACGAAGGGTAATTTTTAATAAATTTGCCACGCATCACGTGAAAACATTTACCGTAGGAGGAAAGGAATTACCTTTTAATCCACGCATTTTTTCCATACCGGCCGATGACGAAGAGTAATTTGAAAAAAAAAACTTTCCAATCGATGGATTAAAAAATGAGTGAAAGGTGAGACCTGTGATAAACCTTAAATAAAATTTCCCAAATAAAATCGGGAAAACGCCACTATCGACCCAACGTTTTTATAGACTGTCACAGGAATACTTGCAAATTTTTATGTTCTGATGAAACAAATACACCACTCTAAAGGCTTCACGTGTTTAAACATTAAATGAAGTACTAAAATTTGTAGTAAAAAATGAGTAATGAATAACAAGTGACATAGTAGGATAATAAAAGGATAGAAAGGCAAAGCAAAATGAAATCTTACACTTGGAAACGGCAGCGAAAATATAAGGGCAGCATCAATTACGCCAGCGTTCGAATTTGCGTCTACTTTCGTATGCGTAAGCAAAGCACAGTAAGCACCTAAAGCTGCATGAAATTTGCATTCATTCCGTCTTACATTACGGACACCATCAACCGCCGGTTCCCACTATGCTGAAGAAAGAAAATTACATTTTATTTCCAACCTGCATGGATTGATTCATTTCCCCTTTTTGAATCTTCCTTACGGGTTTCCGGCAAGTGGAGAATGGTCCTGGTTTGCCTGGTTTGCCTGGTTTGCCTCCAAGCCTTAAATCTATTTCTCCTTCCAGAAACGTAAAAATTCACGTTACCTCGTTCCCACATTTAGTGTGGTTAAATGGAATTATCGAGCGCGCACAAGTATGAATTAATAGCGCTAAAAAGTGTTCGGGAATAATTCCGTGCTTAATGGACAAAAACTGAGAGACACTGCCTGATGTATTGCCCAAGCGGTGTAGTAGGATAAGGCACGATCCGTCGTCAAAGCAGGGCGAACTGAACACTTTTGATTCGATAGGATTCCCCAGCGGATATCGTTACTAAGAAAACCATATGCATTCTAACAGAGACATTATTCCATCCACAGAACACATTTAAGAAAAAGCTCCATCTTTCCTCCTGAATAACATCAAATAGCACCTACGGTAACGATTAAAAGAGAATCTTGTTCGACACAATAGGGTTAGTAGCAAATCGAAGAGCTTCAAAGAATTTAGAAATAGCTTCCATTAAAATTCATTTTCAGAAGTAAAAAAATCATTTATTTACAGTTAAGGACATCCTATTTTTCGGCTTGGAAACAACCTATAAATGAAGTGCCCACTAGGGCTCCGCGTTAATTTTAAAATTTCCGATAAAAAAAGAAAAATAAACACATCTTATATTACGGTTACTAAAGAAGTAACAAAGTTATATTCAACATCACTTACTGTTATTAAATAATTCACAAATAAAAAGGTGCACCAATGAGAAACAAAAAATAACCTTCACACCACATACATGTCGGTGTGCATTTGAGTTCTAGTAAAACCTAAGCGCCATACCGTGAGGGTGGGGAGTTGAATGTTGGAATGGGTATTTAAAAGGTACGTGACATAAAAAGCCATTGAACTAAAGTAGATACATACCGAAATTATGCGGCGAAATTAACTCTTTAATCCAGCTTCATGGCTCTGATTTTTTATTATTTTGATATATTAATCATTTAAGTTTAGAGAATGGAAAATGGGACAAACAAAATCGCAACATTATCGTTATTCATTCTCTTTCTTTAAAGGTCTCAAAATCTACGCATATCTACATAAATGAATCTATACACATATCATTTGATACATATACTATACATCATTTGAATCTATATATAGATCTAGATTCAGAAATTCACTTCATCTCATAACCACAGCAATATTGTGTACCTCACCAGCCATTATCTACACTTATCTCTCCAAATTCATAAAACTTTCCCTTGTAACCCTTGGCTCCTAGGGTTGTCAAATGTACAATGACACATTAAAACTTTATTAATTACAACTACTAGTGGATTCATATTTCCAAGCTATTCTTCAAGTCAGTCTAATCCTCCGGGATAAGTCCTTCACTCCACCATTTCATTTCCACTCCACCTTCTCCCCTCCACCTCGGTTTGATTCTTTGCCTCTTCGCCGTGACACTTTATCAAGCAACTCCTACCCCAAGGGAGCATCTCGGTACGTTTAATGTCACTGCTTTTCCCTCTTTACGAACTCTTTCATCTCTTTCTCCGCTCGGGCACTCTTTAAAGCCCAGAGTAGCTAGAGAAAAAAGGAAAATGTGCCCCCGAGCTATTCCATACCGAAACGTCCGTGGCTTGAAAAAGGGGTTCCACTCGGTGTTCCATTAATAGTGTTGAAACTCTTTGCCGCTTTTGAAAGAGACGTTACTCCAAGAATGCCAGTCTCTCTATGAAAAATGTGAAAAAAGTAGCAAATAACCTTCGGGACTGAAAAACTCAAAAGGCACGTTAGAGGCGTAGGTATCACGGTGTCGAGCACTAAATACGAGCCAAATACCTAGTGAGGGGAGAAATCTTAAACTTAAAATTTCAGATTCCATTGGGTTTTAAAATAAGTATATAAAGGTGCCTGAATATATAAAGGTGACGGCTTACAATCATATCATAAATGGACACCCAAGTAAAAATAATATCCCAACAAACTGAATGTAGAACTAGGATAATTTGCATCTTAGAATGAAGAAAAATATTAACACAAGCATTCCACCAACTACACGCGTCAGAGGCCCTCTCATCAAATTGCACGTATGACAATGACCACTTAGTTAACAAAAAAGAAAACAATGAATCCACCACACAAACGGCAGAATTTTTTATCATTTCATTGGAAAAATGTAGTCATTAATTTGAATATACGTTTCTCATGTTGCGTGAAAATAACTTTTCTATTTGAGGATTTCCATAATTAGTACATCTAGCCAATATTAGTAACAATGAGGACGACCTTTGACACCCTAAACGTGTCCAAAAGTTGAAAAATGGCTGAAAGATACAAAATAATCAACTAATATCTGACCATTTAACCAAATAATTACTAATAGGAGTCAGCTAACACAGTGGTAACTATGGTGATAAAATCATCAAAACTTGACAGTAACTATTCCTCAACGATAAAAAAAATAAGCGTTAGGTTTAAATTCGGGAATGATTCATATTATTGTAGATGTCACTTTATCAAGGATAGGACTAGGAAAAGCTCTGACACACAAAATGTACGGGGAATATTCTGTCGTGAACAGTGGTGGATCCAAAGAGGGGCTGAGCCTCCCTCCTGAGGGAACCAATTTACACTAGATATATTTGTAATTTTGTTTAGCTGTCGAATGCACATAGGAAAGTACAGCTAAGAGAATCAAAAATAATAAAAATATATTTATGAATGTTTGCTTTAAAAGTTTAATTCTTTGGGAAATTAGTAATGACACAACTTTAAATTGTAGATAAAGGCCCCAAAATTATCAAAATATCTTAACCTTCCGGACCGTCACTACTGCTGGGAGCTCTCTCCCATATCTTATCCAGGATCCGCCACTGGCCGCGGCTAAAGGCAGACGGGAAGAGAGGAAGAAGGGATTTTCTGCCACCATAGCGATGACCCGGAACGGAACGGAAAAAAACTTCGTATTCACAAAGTCCAGATCGTTGGCGTAACACTGAAAGAGGTCGCGGCAAGGAATTCCTGTATCCCGTACATCAGAGGTGCACACCAACAGTCACTTTTTTCATAGGAGGAATTGCTCTTTCGAACTATCCGGATCATTCGAAAGAATGGAACGGAATGCAAGAGGCCATAATCTGTTTTTTTTATCTTCCTATCCACTCGTTTCGATTGAAAAGAACGTGGGAAGAGAAAACTTAACTCCGGAGAGTTCCTGCGGCATATCTGCTGATTTATTTGCCGGAATACCACAAAGAATATCGAGCGTAGGCGGAAGAATATATCCCCGAAAAGGATTTAATCGAACAAAACTTAGTTTTTTGTTGCATTGAGCCTTTATATGCGGTTTCGGATAGAACGGGTTCACAGGACACAACGGATCCTAAAAAGAAAGCGAGCATCAGAAGAGATTCTTCCTTTCGAGTTAGCAACTGCATTTCCCACACATACAAAATTGAATATGATGCTCACGAATACGGGCATGCTCACTTAAAGGGGATTTGCATATTTTATCTGACATGGCTCAGGCAGAATACTGAATACGCTTTATTCGACTCTATATAACAAGTGTCTCTAAGCTACGCAGCTGAATTTCTTTGGCACCCATTCTAGTTTCAATAAATATGGATTCAGATCATTCCTTGAGTAATTCTACAGCCCATTTCTATTCGTTTCATTCACCTCCTGAATGTACTAAATTGAAAAACACTTCGCCATGAATTAATGCCTGTTAAAGAGATACGATAATAAAAAAACATTTTTCATCAAATCATGCAGAAATGTTCTCAGTTCTCCATACAAACGGCAGAAATTTCTTATACTGCCATTTATAATTTCATTGGCAAAATGTAGTGATAATTTGAATCCATGTTTTCTCAAGTTGCGAGTAAATCACTTTTTTATTTGAGGATTTCCATAAATAGTACATCTAACCAATATTAGTAACAATGATGACGACCTTTGACAACCATTTTGACAAGCATTTCCATCAAAATATATGATTATTTTTTCTAAGAGGTTTTAAAAATTGTCGGCTTGAACGGGAGTCGAGGGTTAGTCCACCTCCAACATCATGAGATTTAAAGATTAAAATTTGATCGTGACCTTATGAAGTAAATCGACCATCTTACCCATCTTCTGATCGTTACCATTACTCCTCATTGACTGATTTACTACAAATTGACAAAGTATTTTCTCTAATTTTAACATACCAAAAATTTCCAAAGATTTTTCCATTCAAGGTTTCATCATTAGCTTTGTATTTCTATTGTTAACTCCTTGCGCTGCATTGATGAGTCTAGCTCGTTATCAGATTTTCATAACTTTAGCCCTAATTAGGGGAACAATATAAGTATTTTAAAAGTTATACAATATTCAAGCATCTATAATATACGTTAAAAAAACTCATATTTAATAAAATATGATGCACTGGAAGTACGTAATAAAATGGTTTTATACGAGTAGCGATATCTGTGTTCTACATATATTTTACGATATACTTTACAATATGAAATAGTAACAACTTTTTCTCTCACTGTTCTACGTTGATTAAAAATGACAGAATACCATGTCATTACTCAACATCCAATTTAAAAGAGAACCAAAGACAAAATAAATTGAGGATAGGAGAACGATATTCAGAAAAACATTGAAATGGAAGGGGTTAATCACTCAAGGTGTCAATATCTCTGGTCTGAGAGGTAACTCGAGACTAATGATTCCATTTCGTATTCCGCAGCTCCTGGACACTGAGCTGGAGAAGCCTGGCAACCAGAACGAGCTCTTCGAGAGGAAACTGGTGTACAAGAGGGAAGCCGGAGCCGTTGATGGACCTGCATCAGTTGCCGCAGCTGTCGGAGCGGGCGAACATCACGCAGCGGCTTCACACCCACGCTCGCAATAAGAAGCCCAAGGCTCAAATCATCAGCATAAAACAACACAATCTATACTTCAAAAAAATGATTTAAAAAACAAGTCGCAAAATTCGAAAAAAAATGTAAAAATTGAGTTGATACACTGAATGAACATGGTTCGACGTTTTAAGATATCAAAATACTGAGGTGATACGTTCAAAATTCATTATTGGAATTTTTCTGCACATAAAACACTTGATGTTCTTTGGTTTATTGCAGTCATAAAACATGTTTCTGTTGAAAAATTTGTGAATTACATATTGGATAAAATTGGTGGTACACTAATTCTTCTCATTTCAAAACCTTATGATTTTACATCACGGCAATGTTATGAATAAAAAAATGTAAAGACAATCACCTCAGTGAATGTGACTGGGTGTTTCTCTTGGTATCATTAAAATATGTAGATCCAGTAAAAATATTTTTTTCTCATTCTTACTATTATTTCTCTTTCCTCTTTGCACTCGAGTTGTAAAAAATTATTCTCCGTCGTAGCTTTAGAATAAAATTCTTAATTCGATGTGAAATGCCATAATGAATGAAATTCATGGGGTACAACCTTACATTAGGGGAAAATCTATTAAAAATCACGACAAACTTACCAAATAAACGACAGTGCGTAGCTAAATTGGTGACAGAAAACTGAAAATAATTCTATTGGCACAATACCTTAAGGTCTATACTGAGAAATAAAACTGTGTGAATAGCCGGTTCAAATCAAAGGGAACATGACGCAAAAGAATTTCATTCATGGCAGTATATTTTTAGCAAAACCTTAAAATGTCTATTGTAAGCTGGATGACAATGGTATGTTCTCTATGATTACCCTGACTAACTGGCAGTGAACTGGCACGAAGATCTCATGAAATATTAATGAAAAAGCCCCATCCTCTCATTGATAATTACCAAGGACTGCAATATTAAATTAATTTGCCCCATTATTTGATGTGTTTTCTTCTCTTCAAGACCCTAACTAAAAACACCTACTTTTTGTTCCAAACTTAGTAAGCATCAGCGTTTCTTTAATTAAGTACAACGTCTTTAAAATGTTCATCTTTGTGTCTTTGAAATCAATCCTAATACATTCACTAGCACTTTAAAACGTAGATTAGAAAGTTACAAAATTCCTGCCACATAACACACTGATGAGGTATATTTTTTTGAAGATATTCTGTTGTATCGAGTGCAGAGAAATTTTATTTTTAAATCTCTTTGAGAATAGATTCAGAGAAATTACTTCGTGTGTTAAATTTGTGTCACTAACTGTAATGTTGAAGTTGTGATTAAATTAGATATTTCTCAAAATGGATTTCGTTGGTTGTTTTATTGGAAACCACTGAAAATAGCGTCTCTAGGACAAATTGCCCATCTAAAGATACGAAGGATACAAACTAAGCTACTGTCCACACATCTCTCCGTACATGTAATACTTTTATTTCAGAAGAATATGTATTTTTAATTTTTTCGGTAAATCACACTGGGAAAAACTGCCACCCATACGTGGAAAATTTTCCGCTACAAGCCGAAGTTAAACCAATCACCGAGATGAACCAACTTGAAATTTATGTACTCTATTTTGGAATTGAAATTCATTGCTACGAAAAGGTTCCAAAGAAGAAAGCGGACGAAGAACTCAATTAACACGAAAATTTGGGCGGTCCTCAAGTCGGTTTCTAAATGTGTTGCCACACACCGCGCATTTGATTGGGTTTACAAAATCCGCCACTCGCGCCGCTGACAGACATAGTGATCCGAGTTTCACGGGAAAGTATGGTATACTATGGGGTTTTAACCGATATTTATTAACATGGTGATGTAATCTATCAAAGTCATAATTTCGATGCTATTCCTCGCAATTACAAACGTTAAACTGCAAATATTGGTAAAAAAAGGGGATCGTATGGCACTCATCACCGCGCCGCGAACATTTTTGAAAACGGATTAAAATGCGACCAAAGTGGCAACAGAAATCAGCCTTCGATGGGATGGAATTGGGCCTCCTCCATACAGTAGGTACTCCCTCTGTATCGAAGTTTGACTCACGAGCACCCTCTCTTACAGAACATGAATAAAAAATAAAGTTCAATATTTTTGTAGAATAAAAAAATCAATAGCATACTCGAAAAATGATTTTCCGCCCGATGAGCGATGTTTGCATGCATCTGAATCTGAAAAGAGCCCTTACCACGAAACAGAAACAAAGGGACCGCCTACAATAATCTTTTAAACGTTAAATGGAAAAAGAAGGTTATTTAGCCATGGTATGGGCTGAAATCGGCATAAAATCAACGAAAAATTCAATTGAGTTGAATTTAAAAATACATTATTTAATTAGATGAGAGGATTAATGTATGTCGATTAGACTGAAGTACTTCGCAACCTAAGACTGGGCGAAATTTGAGACTCCTGGAATGTTAAAAATAAGGAATACTAAGTATTATCCATCACGTAGAAGCAGTGAATTGGCGTGAATAAAAATATGCGAAATATCGCATGACTAAGACAAGGTCATAGGTATGGAGGGCAAGGACTAAATATATTCATTGAAAACATTCATTAAAAATATTCAGGAAATTGTAATACAGTAACGAAATGGCTCATTACGAGCAACCCAATTAATTAATAATAATGACGCTACGTATATTCCGTGTGGAGATAATACTTAACATTGGATAGATTATTTTAGATAAGAATGGTCTATATTTTTTAAGCTTTGATAAGGGTTAATCTTACGGGATTATGGCTCAATAAAAAATGGCTTAATCAATTTTTCCCAAAATTTCCTCATACATTTCATAGAAAATATAAGGTATTCTGATGAAAGTACGGATATAAAAATCTGCAACATTATTTGTAACACATAGGTCCATCATGCCACCATGTCGAGAAAATGATATATCGATTAAAATATTCATATACGATCCACGTGATACAATATGACTTTGAGCATACATTTTCTATGTTTTTGAAACAGGATTTCACGCAATAGTAAGAAGCCATTGATAACGTACGTAATTTGAACTCAATCTGTTATTGATTGCGATGAATGATTATATATATCACAATTCTTCCGACAAGAACCTAACCTATTTTTTAAATCATAATATGCCATACAGCTTATATCTTTAAAGCACATCTTTGTATACTTGGCAAAGAATATATGGCCCAAAAATAAATTAGATCATATTGACAATATAAATGTTATACAGGGTGAAATGGAGTTCAAGGATAATAAAAGTAAAGATAAGACAAAATACTCAAATTTTTCTTCAAGCGAATTAATAACGGGGACAAAGGTGAACAATACCAAAAGAAAACCTTAACTTATGGTATTTGATTTGGTATTGTGAAACTATCTTTAACAAGAGAGAAGGATTTTAAGAGGATTTCACTACAAAATCCACAGCCCAAAGGTCGATTTGATCTGTGGTGGTGTAGCCTACCAAAGTATATGGAATCTACAAACCAGGTTGGAGGACCAGTTCCCGCTCCTTTACCACCTGAGCTTTCCCACCATGAAATCACAGACGGAAAATTGATGATACAGCCCGAGTATAGCTGATCATTCCCTAGAGAGCTCCATTCGTGTTTGAACCGAGGTCCCAGAGGATTACAGAGCCTTATCAAATAGCCTTCCCCATGAGTACATTACAAGATCCGGGCGATTTCACGACGATCTAGGGAATCAGTATTTGATTTAAGAGCTAGGCTTTCATTCAAATGAAACATTTAGGGACGACATTACACGTTCTTAACATAATACCCAATGAAAATAGTTCAATGCCATCGTCAATATTTCATCTACTTTCACAACAATGAATTAGCTAATTAATAGATAGTCCTTAACATAAAACATAAATACTAAATATCGATTCACTTTAGGGAATACGACGGAGATAATATTTAAAATAGACATATGGCGACTATAAAACTAAGGGCATGGAACGGATAAATGAAAGAGGAGATAAAAATAAGTCAAAAATCTGGGAAGAAAGGAAGAGAGAGCTTGGAATATGCGACACAAGCTTACGATGAAAAGAAAAAAATTAAAATGTTTTACATAATATATTAATTAAACTGCTAAAACAACAATGATAGAAGGGAGCCAACAAACAATCTGTACATCTGTGCAACAAAACTGATAATTGTGAAAATTTACTATAAGAACCTTATGCGGTTTTTAAATATGAACCAATGAAGCAAAAACGAGACCAAATCAGAGGCAGCATTAACTGATATTAAGTTCTCTGTTCAATGTTTTTACAGTCGTTGGTACGTTTATACATTCCAGTTCTTCATGCTGTAGAAAATGGAGGTGATAAATATTTAATAATAACTGATGAATGCAGTGGAGTTATAAAACTTGGATGGTATCAAGGAAAAATAAGCTCAAGTGAAGTAGCAGGGAATCCGAAGTCACGCATAAAATTTGGACGCCATATGGCAGAAGAGAGAATTTTGCTCAAAAAATTAAAATTTACGTAACGGTCTCAAAATTAGTAGGGGCTTCCTTTGAAAAAGAAATAACCTACAGTCAATAACAGGTAAAAGGGCTGTAAATATTGGGAAAGGTATGTTAGAGACATTATTCACCGCAAAAGACACAAGAAAATCACACAAATAATAGATGAATTGATCCGAGAGGATTAGCAATTAAATTCTGACATTCACAACTTGGGCAGATAATGACATGAAGATGGTAATCATAGGACAATGTATTCCTAGTACAAATAAACTTGGGTAACACAATCGCGCAGCTACGTCAAAACATTCAGAGATGCATTCTGCTACTGAACACAATGGCTGATTCGCTAGTCAGAATTAAAAATATTATCCACACAAAAAACGTCTTTGGAGTTGAGACAAAAGGCGACCTTTTTCGACGAAGAGTTAATAAGCTCGTGCTATAAGCGTCAATTTCGCGATACAAATGACGCCAACAGGAGCCGTTTGTTGGTTACATCCTTTGGTGAATGGCTGTACCCAGCCAAAGAGTTAAAGAATAGAGACACGATACGACAATTCTCGACAGTAATCCAATCGAGAGACGCGAAGACGAAAGGGGAAATACGAATTCCTATAAAATTGGTGGACCAGGCAACTAGGATGCGAGCATCTTGTGAAACCCTCGAACAAAAGGTTGAAAATATAGGGTGGATAGCGGGAGCCAGGGACTCTTTAGCGTCCGACTACTTCGCCCAGCCTCTTGCACGACTAACCTTATCGTAGCGACGCGACGTCGCCGGGTTGTGGCAGGAGCTTGCGCTCCTAAGATTCCAGAGTCCCTCAGGAATCACGTAGAGCACGGACTCGCAGTCGTTCGCAATTCCCAGGATGACGATGCCTTTTCTCCCAAGCCGCATTTCCTGTGGTCCTCGAGGTAGGATTAACGCCACGAATACCACACACTAAAAAAAGTATGAACCGTCCTCTTCGCCTTCAGTGGACCCAAGAAAACACAGTGGCTGTTAACTCTTCATCCTCCACTTATCTCATCACAGAAATGCCACAGAAATTCCCCAAGGAAAGGACCTTTGAAGGAAATACAGCGAATTTATTTCTCCGTTAAGAAATTCAGAGACTAGAATCACGCTGTACTGAAATTTCACAAAAAAATAAGCGACATAACTAAGGAGTATCACAATTTCAATGGCTTTAGGTATTAATTATCTTTACGGTTTATTGTCAATATGTAGAAAGAATTAAAATGATGTTAATGACACCCATTTTAAAAATAGTGTAAAAATACACTTGTTCTTCAAATCACGCATTCTAAAAAGACGAAAATGTTTGAAAAAACAAGCATTCGCGGGTACGTAAAAATGGAACTTGCGTATTGTCTGGCACGACAATTCAAGGGTTTACCAAGCACCAAAAATTAAATAATCGCTGCACAATCTTTGAAGATAAGAATATATTAATATGTACTCCGGAAATTCATCGACGCCTATCTTTCATTTGAATTATATAATATAATAATCCAAAACACACTAATTCGTTACTGAAATTGCTCGGGGATAAATCGGATACCTCAATAACCGCAACTATCAAAACACCTGCGTGGGTTACTGACCATAACTGGGCATGAATAAACATCACGCATACATGAATAATCAATGCCAAATACAGTTATCAAAGAACTTCCGTCGGACACCCTTACATACTGACAAGTTGGAAAGGGTCACGAGATAAAGTACGTACTTCAAGCAACAGTGGACGGATAAAGGTACCCCGATCGATATTCCCGTCCCATCGCTAAATTAGCGCAACGATAACACAACTCATCTCTTGAAAGTGTCTTCAGGGATCAAGTGTGGCCAATTCGTCACGATAGGGGAATTACATTGAATTTTAGAAATTCGTTATTAGGGATTAATGGAATAATTTGCACAAGAATAGCAGAAGCAAGAGAGTCAATAAACTACGGCTTATTACTATATGAATATCTTCTACCATGCTGACATATTCGATGGGAATAGCAGATAATATTCCTATTTTATCAATAAAACTGAGTAATAACTTCATGTTATGTAAATGGGGGATTGGTAGCCCGGGGGGTTAGACTACATTCTGATGGCACAAGCGTCCCGAAAGCAAAACTCGAGTGACCCCTAAGGATACCCCCCTATAAAATCCTAGCTTTGCATGGTGGCCCAGGGAAAGGAACTACTTCTCTGGCCTGAATGCGTGATATTAACACACTTGTGGCTTAACCTGGGGGTGAGCTCCATCTTAACCGATAATAAACAATCCTCGGGTTAAATCACTCAATAAATGAGTGAGTTCGTACAAAATAAGGTTCAATAACCCCAGGATAAATTGAAAAATACAATTAATTCGTTTTACTAGGCTTTAGAGGGATCCAAGCTCTGAATTATTTAGCTCACAAACATTGATATTGATCACAGCAACGTATCCAGGATAGGGACAAGGGGGTGTAGCGCTAGGGGGTTTCCTCTCCTGTATTTATTCGACAGCTGAAAAAAATTACCATTTTATCTAGGGTAAATTGGATACCTAAGGGGGGAGGAGAAATAGCCCCCATTGCCCCTCACTGGATCCGCCACTGATTGTTCATGACATACACACCTAAAATCCTCCCAGGCCATTCTGCGAAAAACAGCAGCGTAGTTTCATATTTATCCCGTAAGAAATCTTCATATCCATGCCACAAGGGCTACAAGATATCACCTAGTAAGCCGAAGGTTGAGAATATTTTTGCAGAGAAGTTTAAGGAGACAAGTTACACGACAAGAAAATATACGATCACACATACTTCTAAGTATATACCTATATACAATTTTGAAACGTAGACCTGAGGCCAAACATGCCATTTGCAATAAAATTCTATGCTGGAGGATCCAATAATACTACTAACAACCTTACTTCCGCAATGAAAAGTAATATGAATATAAAATATAAAAGATATATATTTGGTGAAAATTATGAAATCTAAAATTTTCAAAGACGTTTCCCGAAAAAAATTATCAAAAATAAAACATTTACGAACCTAAAGCATGCGCACATACGGGAAGGGTAAAATTAAATACGATTGGACAAAGAAATCATTTTTCCGAGGCATGACATAAAACTGTTCCATCATGCGAATAACCAGCCTAACAAATAAATTTATTTCGTGATAGTCAGAGCTCACGTTAAGGATATAGTTTAGAAACTACGCGACCTAAAACAAACTCATTGCGTATGTTGATTAAAAAATGACAACGTTCCGTCATAGACGAAATTCATCGAGATCAAAATGCAACATTAGATCACGCAGAACATTGATGCAGCATTTCAAATACTTTTGAGTTAAGCCTTGTTCCAGCTATTTGAGCCGAATGTAACGCCATTTTCAGTAACTAACGTAATTTGACTCCATTTTCAGCATTCATTTGCTAATTACTAATAAATAAGTAGTGCGTAGAGTTATTTATTTTCCAATTACAATGATTCTTAATTTTAAACGAAAATTATATCCTTTTTTCGGATGACGTATACAGGTATACTGATAAAAATCAGCATTTTCCTATGCCTAGAAAAGCACAGCCATAAGAATCAGAGAAAAATTTGGTTTTTCAAACATTAGTTCACGAAGATATAACACGTAAACCTTCTCTTTTATGATCGGTAATGATCGAAATGCAATCATAAAATCATATTTTGAAATTTTAAATTATTAAATTATTTTCAAAATTCATTTAAATGACATGTACTTCGATTCTAGCAACAACTCTTGGTTAGCAAAGATTTAGCCACCATTAACGCCACACCTTTCTATTCTTCACAATGTCATGGAAATCGTATTTGATACCTCTCCTTTTCATTGGCTTTCACCGTGGGAAATGTGAACAAGGAACCACCACGGTTAAGATCTCACGGAACCAGAGTGTCGCGGGATAATTTGAAAAATTACGCACGTCTTACTCACGTGATATTTCTACCACGTTGAAAAGGCAACGATTACTCAACAGCATGAGCCAGTGACACTAGCTCGTGCCGTGTTGGGAATAAAAGCATTGGCACAAAAGACTAAACTAGCGTTTGCACCGTAGGTTTCCATGCCAACTCATTGTGTCCACGACGCTGGAAACGGGTTTAGACATTTACGGGGACGAAATGGAAATGCCAAATACCTTCGCCATCCTCGCCATTTCCTTCATCCAGAAGAAAAGATCTGACACAGAATACCACCGAGATCGTCGCATGCCCTGGAAATACGTCTTGGAAGGCACTGCGCACCCCTGAGCAGCTGGAATTCACGAGTTTCTCTCACAAAGAGCCATCACCATAATGAGAAGAAATTAATGGTCCACTGAGAGAATTCTAATGCATAAATTACACTGATTAACAGAAAACTAATTTCCTAACTTATTAGTGAACATGTTTCGCTGGCAGTGACCATGTGATAACACAACAACAATATTTCCCAATTTTAGTTTTAAGGTTTTCGCAGCGATTAGATGCACTATTATAATTCATTTTCGGGAATACGTCCGCGTGCTTAATATTTAACTCAACGTTTCGTTCCACTTACTGGGAACGTCGTCAGGAGAATGAAAATATAAACACCTATCATACCGTTGGAAAAACTGGTCCATTGTTGTCAAGGTATTTAAAAAAAAAAGTAAATAAAAATAAAATAAAAGCCAACTTCTTTAAAACGTCTACTATAAAAAGGAAGATGAAAAGTGGAATATTGTAATTAAATTTTCGAAATGTATCTCTTCCACACATGGCTTAAATTATACAGGGATGATGGATATAATTTAAGCCATGTGTGGAAGAGATACGTTTCGAAAATTTAATTACAATATTCCACTTTTCATCTTCCTTTTTATAGTAGACGTTTTAAAGAAGTTGGCTTTTATTTTATTTTTATTTACTTTTTTTTTAAATACCTTGACAACAATGGACCAGTTTTCCCAACGGTATGATAGGTGTTTATATTTTCATTCTCCTGACGACGTTCCCAGTAAGTGGAACGAAACGTTGAGTTAAATATTAAGCACGCGGACGTATTCCCGAAAATGAATTATAATAGAACAATATTTCCCTTTGGTATTATGGGCGGAGCATTAATATTTCTCACTTTCATCATTGGAGGAAATTTTTTCTACCGACTGGGCAATTGTTATTATACAGGTGTTTAAATATTTTTCATTTTTCCGCTCAAAATCTAACTTTTTAAAATTTGAACTCTTCAATTCGGTAAATTTCATCATAAAATCTTAGGAAAAAATCATTTCTGATAGAATATGCGTGGATTAAAAATACAGGCTTAACTTTGTGAAACTTCTTAACAGAAAAGGCTTTCTCCGCATATAATTAAATAAATGCATTAGAAAAAAATTAAATACTTTAGTTTTTACTTCCTCGTTTCAAGTTCCCTCTAAAAATATGTTTTTCTCCTAGGCGATTTTTCAATACATAAGACTTTTTAAAAATTAAGCCTTTAATTGGGATGAGGTTTAAAAAGCAAAAGTATCAATATCTCAAGCATGGTCACCAAAATCTCTCGCAAACGACCCATTTCACAGTGTCCAATTACCGATTACTTTGATTAAAAGGGATCAATGTTTGAATAGATGTTGACCTGAATTTCATTCTCGGAGTACAAGAGCCACTTTGACTGATATAATGAATGGGGAAAGACAGAGGAGTGTTCTAAATCAAGGATTTGACCGTGGCTTACCCACAAAGGTTTCAGGGACGTTCAAAGGCTAGAAATTACCCAGCGCGCCCAGCCAACGACCCAGCCCACAAATTATGCCGCCCAGTTGCCCGAGCCAATCGCCTAGGGTTTGATGGATGCCACATAACACTTTACCTTGAGTTGACGCACGGAAGATATCATTTTCAACACCGTTATTTTCTTAACTAGAGGCCTTTATTGAAAGTTTAACGATGAGTACCTGACATAGACATTCCTTGATTTTTTATGAAAAGATATGGAGGATTTTTCTCAATGGCAGCTCAAAAAACTCCAATGGCATATTTCCCTCTCTTATTTGCTCGAATATTATGAAGGAGTAGGGACGTGGATTGCCCAAAAAATATAAAGTTGGAAAAATTGTTTCTCTGTATAAATACCGCCGCAAGATACTTGCTGTACGCGTGCAGCTAACGACTCAATCAAAATGATATCCAGGTTGACCTCAAAGAATAGTAAACGTATCGGGAATAAGGCAATTTCAGCTGACGACCACCGTCGGCTAATCTAAGCGGGAGTGCATTCTTAAAATTTGAGCGAATTCTGGACCTCGTGGAAATTATTTTCTTGAAATTATTGACTGTATGTATTATGCATCGGAGTCACCTGAGGCATTTTTTTATACCTACAAAGAAAGAAATCATAATTTTATAAAGAGTCAACCATTTTGAGCCCAGTTAAAATGACCACGTCATTTTCAAAAGAAAAGAGGTTTTGTGCATTTGATAATTGAAGTAATGCATTTTAATGAAATTCGTAAAAGTATAATTAGCTAAAATATATATACAAATTGTAGCGAAGAGAATATCGGCTGAGTTCCGGGATAAGCAGTACTGAAAATAACCAACAACTAGTCTCACCACAATATACCCTTCTTTAGATTTATACAAGAATGCTCCCAAAAAGGTGTGCGAAACCAATTGACCGTGATGGCAAGAGGCGCGACGACTTCTTTAACGATTTCACAAGACCCTCGTCAGATGGCGTGGGTGAGCTGTGAGCCAGGAGTGGAAACCCAAAAAATTCAAATGAGATGGAAACACACGCATGAACGAAATTATTCAAAGACAGACGGTTTACGCCAATTCCCTCACGGTGGCGTTTGCTGCTGTAAGTTCAGCTGCAAATCATCACAGTGGATACGGCACCCAAACTCCAGCAACAAGGCCACGCAAAGTGAGGAATCAACATCAGTCGTCATTCCAAAGATAAGTCATCACAGGAATCATGTCAGCAACCCTTTAAGCCCGAAGAAAATTCCACTTCATGTCATCATCTATGATATTCACGATGAATGCATTCAATCCTGAATACTTCTCACTATTTATTTACAAAATCCTACATACAGATGTAATACTTTTAAGGCAACAGGATATCGATAAGGAGCACAAAAATTTATAACGGGGAAATTGATAAATGCTTTTGAAATCATCAATCTTATTGATATCCCTAGTTTATAAAAATGAGTTATCAGCTAAAACGCCACATTAATCTACCGATTGCAATAAGATGAATGCGACGATAATTATCATTATAATTCATCAGTACCTACCTTTACGCGGACTTAATAGTCTCCATTTGAAAAAACGACTTCAGGCATATAACGTGGTGAAAATTATATTTCTAATGATAATTCTGCTGAAGAGGACCCGATCCGTCACAACTCACAATTAATTGCTGAAATAACTTTAGAAGTACACGTTATACCATACTTAATGGCAATTTAATGACATGAAGGAAATGGATTCACATATCCAAGAAAGTAATGAAATAAAGTAAGCTGGAGGAAACTCAACCATATTTGGAAAATAACATGGAGCTAGTAAACGGAAACCCTTGGGTAAAGTGCCACTCGCATGTTCCTGTTAAGTGTGAAAGGTTAACCGAGGAAAAATCTTTGCCTTGACATGAGGACTAAAACTTTTCATCCAGGTCAAGGAAAATAAGTTTTCCTGCAGGTCAAGGCAAATGATTTTCCCCATTGTCTCGCTCTATCCCTTCAACTTTGCATCCCGGATATGAGTAAGAAGCGTCCACATGCCGGATTTCGTGATAGAAATTATGATTATAATAACCCTTAAACTTCACCATGACCAGGAAATAAAATATCTTTATTACTAAATCATAGAAATTACCAGGGAAAGGAACGTTGACAATGGTGCCGCAAAAACGGGTTACTTAAATAGAGTTGGGGTTAGAAGGAAGCCAATATTTCCAATTTAAAGTATTTATATCTCTGGCAGGACCTAGGAGGCCAGGTAAAAAAATAACATTTCCATTAAATATCCACAAATTGGATGCACAACATTGATTTTTTAAAAGATTCAAAATACAAAATATGACGATACGTTACGAAGGCACCCTTTCCACTAGATTTGATAACAGTTCTATAAACGGATTACATGGCTACATAGCAACTTAATATCGTACCTATCACAATTTTTCCATTTGAAAATTCTTGGGAGGAAATTATGGCTAGTTCACTCAATAAATACCTTATGCCTTAAAATGCCTTAAATATTAGCTCCAAAGGATATAAATCTTTTTAAATATACTACAGCCTCGATTTTCAAGGGTAGTACTTGATAAAATACAATCTAGTAAAGAACCATTAAAGTTTTTCCATTGTTTAGATTTTGCCAATTTTAAGCTTCTATGCACACTATGGCAAGAAAAAATCTTATGATAGGCATTCATATGGAATTCTGCAAGTCAGCTAACTGAGATGAATTGATAAGATAGGGACAACACCGAAAATCATATGACCTTATAAAACCAGTGCTCAAATTGTCAAGATTTTTTCTTCTTTATCATCATAATCAGCTTAACGGGCAACTAATCATTACGAAGTTCGGGATCGCTTGAGTACACTCGAGTCACGTTGGACCTAGTGACTGAAATTTTGATTTCGATTAAAATCGAAAAAATTGTTTTAATAGAAAAAATCGAGGAAATTTAGTCATAATCTTCGAGTTTCGATCTAAACTCGATTTTTTAACTTCGATCTTGATCGTTTCGTTTGATCGTAGCGGCGTCACTACTGGACTAGGTATGATAATTTCATCCCTCCCGAGTGAATGACTTTTATCTAAGTCTGGAAAAATTGGAAAGGAAACCCTTCGATTGTCAAGAAAGCGTCTAAATCAGCTGATTTCTCATAAAAAAAATTAATGGAGCTGAATTGTTTTAAGCGGTGATTCCTAAATATGCGTACATTTGTAAATTTTAACGTCTTATGATTCAATTATGTATTCTGAGTACAATTTTTTATGATTTTTCTGTTAATGTGTAACGTTGAGTGCTTTTCGAATGAATAATAAACACATTTTTTACGAACGTAATTTTTCATTCAAAAAAGAACGGTCGATGTTTTCGATTAATCAATCATTTGGTTCAAATTTCGATTTTTGTAGTAAATTTGAGCTTTTCATTTCGATTAAAAATCGATTGATCGAAAAATCAATCTAAACTTTTTTTCCTAGTATGATGATGGAGTTCATCAATATCATATACACAGCGCAAAACTGTCTCAAACCGTGAACAAGCGTCGAATTAGTAAAGTTCATTACTAAAAAAAGATCAATTTTATAAATATCTCCGATCAATTCTTTACTCAACTGACCTAATTATTTCAACTGAATGATTTACTCTCGGGTTTTCAACATAGTGGAGCTGCCGATGATCCTCCGTGTGACCAATGCATAGTTTGCCATTTTCTTCAGTCTGCCAATAAGCCATTGCTACCATCATAAAAAAACTCATGCTAAAACTCGAAAGCTATTCATCGCAAATATTGCTTGGGAGAACCACATAAAAATGATAATATTTACAATGATCCCAAAGCTTTATTGGAATATCTGCCGCATAACCTTAACAGGGGAAAAATAGCAAAATTATTAAAATAAACATAATTTAAAAATAAAAAACAACATTTGAATTTAAAATGAATGAAAAAATGATTCAACTCACAGAATGTTGGGTGAATAAAATCAGTCACGGTCGGCTTAAGATGCGGTATTGGTTGAAATCAGGGATGAGTCGATTTCAAATGTCGATTCTCGCTCCCACCGATTCTCGGGCACGAAATCGGAATTGAGAATCGAATGCCTAAAGTCGATTCCGATTCCATCGATTCGCGGAAGATAAATATTTTGAAAATATACCCTTATCTTGGGCCAAAATAGGCCGCCACACACCTGAGCTATTGTGCACTGTACGTGATTACGTTAAAAATTCAAGCCTGGAACAGTTCATGCGATTATTATTCATTATAAATTATCGTAATACTAATTCGCTATTTTAAATAAATATAAATTTTGGGACACCAAATTTTCTCTTTTTATGCCATACGTTTATGAAATTTTAATGACAGCAATGCTACCGTTAAATCAATATCCCACCTGTTAGTATGAATTAAAATCGATGGAATCAGAATCGGGAATCGTTTTGAAATAATTGCAATTGGAATTTGAAAAAGTGGAATCGACTCATCCCTAGTTGAAATACCTACTCGCACTTCCTGATGGAGCACAAAGAGGGTAATATAGTGGCACTACTTTGGGACATGCAAAGAATTCCTCAACCGGAATACCTTATGTCTTGAGTCATCGCATTCCAGTGAAATTTACGTCGAAGGTAGTGATGAAAACTACTATTTACAGATGGGGAGAGAAAGTATGGAATTCAGTGGTTGCACATACGCACCAGCATGCCAAACTCCTTGCTCACTTGTTGATATTTTAAACATGCATACCTTATCCCAAAGAAATAAAAATGACCGTAAGAGAACTTATTACTCCCTTCCGATCGTTAGACGTTTCCCTTTGTAGGCGATAAATACATACTTGACCTTAATAAATGTTTGAATGTCTCCAGTAACGTTTGATATTTAAATACGACGTTTAATGAATATTACTGTAAACAGTAATTTAATTTTATCAGGGAGATTCTGATGGAAGGAGTGGGGAAAAAGGAATAGATTTTTGAGAAAATAAGAAAGAGGGACGGTTGCTTGACAGAATAAGATAAGAAAGAAAAATGAAATTTGAAGAAAATAAGCAGATGTTTAGAAAAAAACCATCTTCCAACGTTACTCAATCAAATTAAAAAACAATCTATCAGTAAAAAAAATATGGGGTAACATTTTCAAATTAAAAAAAGAAAATATGACCAGGGCCAGCTGCATACGCCCTTAGACTTTCAACATAATAAAGATAAGTATTTAACGAGCGGTAAGTCACCACAAAAGATATTTATATCGGGAGATTTAAGCCTTCCAATATCTCTAATATTCTTACCACAGGGGATCGCTTTGTTGAGGTGGCTAGTGTTGGCTTTCCATCCCATGGGCTCGGATCGAGTCCCAGCAGAGAATTTTCAGAGGCTGCCCGATACCTGCTGCATGTTGTGTGGTGGACATTTCAAGCGTAATACTTCGTCCGTCGGAAGGGACGTTAAGCCGTGATCCCCTTGGCGCCTTTTGCTAATATTAAGCTAATGCCGACGCCGGGTTTCTCTCCACCCTTCCTTACCCAGCCTTTTCTCATGGCGCATAAAACCTCAGCTGTCGGTCGCCGCCTCCAAATATTATGCCTAATTTTCATTATCACTTTCGTTAAAGGTCTCAAGATGGAAATGATTCCACGCAAACTACAATTTTTGATAGTTATTGTCAATTCACAGGTAAGATGGAAAACCCAAAGGAACTGTCAAAAAAATACGGACCTCAGGGCTGTAAGGCAGAATAATATCCCCGGCAATGAAAGCCATCCTAGTACATCAAATCGCTGGCATAATAAAAACGTGACCCATTTCCCCACCCTTCCTACTTATCCGTTGTGGGATCTTCTGCTCATTCCCCAGATCCGCTGGAATTTAGACGAGAGCTGGCGACCACTAAATTCATTACTTTCTCTTCCTTTCCATAAATAGATGTTTTAGCCCTAGTTTCGGCTTGAATGTCGCCGGGAGGTAATGAAAACAGCACATCATTTAACCCAGATAATAGGCATTATTTCCATTGTGAAGTACAAATCCGTACTATAATGTAAACATATAAATGAAATAAAAATTAGGCCGTAAGCAACTTTTATACAACAATTAACTCCACGAATTTTTGTACACGTATGATCAAACACTCATCATTATTTTATCGTAAAGCTTCTTAAAATGCAATGAAGCGTAAAATAAAACGACTGATGTCTCGGAATGAATCAAGCCAATTGATTCAATTATGCACTACTAGCCACGGAGAATCCAACATGTCTGATATTTCTGGTAGCTGAACGGTTTTCCAGGCAGTAATAAGTATGCTAAGCTCCCATTATTTTATTTCAACTCTACGAAAACTATGCACCACACCACATTTCTGAAAAAAAACAGCTTAGTTATCATATGTGTTAGTTTTCCAGGTATGTATTAACTGGATTCTTAAAACTGAATGCACAAACGATGAGAAAGAAAATAATCACAGAATTGAATTAAAGAGAATTTTAATAATAGATATACATAGCATAAGTTTTGCTTGAACAATGAATGGTGGTAGCCTCTAAGCAGGTTCACAAGGGGTACTTATATATTTGCCTCCTTTTGTAAAGGGTATCCTCTTTTGTGTATGGATGACATAGATTTATAATTTTATATTATATTATTGAAATAATTATTAGATCCATATTTTTAAGTGATAGCAATATGGCCACGCAAAATAGATACGTAAACGAATGAAGTACAACAATATAAGGAATTGATGTTGAGTACTTGGTGTTCCTATTATCCCTAACGCAGTGCATCAACATGGATACATGTGCCTTCGTGGACGGTAGACTGAAAACTAGCCAGACGTGACGGCAAAGACGTAGTCTGAATGCAATTTGCCTAAAATTTCTGGGGGGTAATCTTGGATGCAAATGCGCATCTCGGATCGCGACACCTGGTGACCCAAATTAAAGAAGCGTCTGAAAGGTAAGTTAACCCAAAGAATGAAGAGGAGCCCTCGGCGAATAGTCGCGACGACAGTGAGGAACCCAAGAAGCTCGTTTTGGTAACGATTTAAGCTTAGAAGCGGACGACACTCTTTCGAGACAATACGTTCCAAGATGACGTTCTTAGCGAATCATCTTCCAGGACAAGACACCTATCTCAGGAGTTATAATGCCCGCAAAAGTTGAAGTCATGGAGAAAATGTCAATGCAAACGAAGAGAATACCTTTCCTGCAGTAGATATAGAATGAGTAAGATTCAACATCCTCGCTACAATCTCCAAACGCGATTAGGAGAATCGTTTTTCTCTTGATATCTCAATATCTGTAATAAATTTCAGTCCACTCCGCCTCAAACTAAGTGGTAACACACGTAAGAATGAACAGAAATATGAATTGACTTGCCTAACTTAGTTTCATAGCATAGCCACATCTTAAACTTTAACTATTTCATAATTTTGTAATGAAACCCGGGATGTGCATTTGTTAGGTTCACTTGTATATTTAAAAAGTTTTAATTTTATTTTAAATTATGGAAAAGTTTCACAAAGTTAAGGCTGAAGTCATCAGTTATGAAAAATTTATCTCTTTTTATCTTTTTATTTTGTCATCCATAGATTATTGGCTCAAAATGTCAGCTTCATGTGAAATGTTAATGTCTGTATTTCTCCAAAGGATTTTTTTCCATTCTAGAGCATATAAAATATTTCATTTTCTAAGAATTTACGAAACACCTTGAACGTTGAGCCATTCATTACTGTCTTTAAGCAGATAACGAAAATAGGGAGACGAAATAAATTTTATTCTTACTTAGGCATTGGCTCTTTGGATCTCATCAGTATTTCTACAGCAAGTTAAACAGACCTGAACAAGAGCTTAGCATATATTTGAACAAACATTTAATTTGGTAATTCATTAATTGCTAGGAATGGCCCTTCAGAATGACCTCACAAGGTTACATTAGTCCGGTTTTCGAAAAGAAAAAGTGAATTATTACTTTAGCCCATCCTCCATACACGCAGAATTGACTAATTAACTCACGGCGAGGAAAACTTATGAACTTTACGGCAGACCACACGTAATCACATTGGTGAATAAGCAAGTCTACCTCTCAATTTAACTCGCAGGAAAGAGGACACCTGTCAAAATCCATGGCCCCATTTAACTATTCGACTCAGGTTACGGAGAGGAGCTACACGACCACGTGAAAGCAAATTAGTCTAAGCGTGAACTTCGAGATATTCCGATGGGAATACGCTCCGAGTGGATGGACGTGACTGAAAGTTTAGCCAAAGGTCTGGGACAATTTACCCAATCGACACATCGTTGAATTCCATTTGTAACATGTTAAGTGTCAAATATTCTTTCATTAGACAATACGTAAGATATTTATCGTGCCTCCTCATTTTTTCGACCTTTCATACATTACTATCCTTCGATTATGATTCCATCGTCCGTTAATTATACCTCGCCAATAATGAGCTCACATTTCTCTAGTGCCTATTCAATACACCTCTCTTATAGTGGGAAATAAATCAATTAGAAATATTGCACACAAAATTTTATTGTTCCACCTTATGGTTTTGCACTATAGATATGCGGTTCCACCAATTGAAGCATGAGCACTTGATATACATACAGCTATCTTAGGTTTAAGAGTCGAAAGTTTCTTCCTATTCATGGTCGTCTAAAGTTCTATAGTATTCTAATAAAAGTAAGCACAGTTTCATCTGTATGTATTTTTTTAGCTTCATGAAAAACCTCGTTGTTGCTAGTCGTCCCAAAAAAATCAAATCGATTCGCATATTTGATAAAAATCGCGTCATATATTAACACTGATGTTCATGGTGGGTGCTTTACCAACGCCGACGTGTCGCAACGTCGCTTCAATAACAATAGGGACAATCAGTCTCCTCTAGCTCACATCATTATATGAGCACGTTAAAGCTGCCCCAGTAAACCATGATTACCAGAACCAGTCAGTTAACAATTTAAAAATTTCGTAGCGTTTTTGTTATATTCGTTGTGTTGTGGGAGTAGTGTTGTTTGTGTAAGCAGAAACTTATGCTTTTATATTTTGAACCTTGATTAAAACATTTTTCGTATGAACAATGATAGCAGAATAATAATTTTTTGGCTATTTTCTATTTTTTTCCATTTTGATTTTATTCTTTCTTTATCGCAATTGGCAAAATTTTGTCATTTTTGTATCTTGTCTTATTAAATTATTGCTGTCAGTCAATGCACTTAGACAACAAAATACAACTAGAAGAAGGAGAGTAACTTGATTATGCAGGGTCTATGTTGTTAGAATTGATGGATCATAATTCAAAATGTCTGTTAACCCATTATCACCCTATGCTGCTTCTAAGCAACATCAAAAATGTATTAATTATCACCCCTATTCAGGAAAGATTCAACTCTGTGTTATTTGTGCTGCGAAGTTTAATTGCGAAATATGTACCTACCACAATAATAATTATTGAGTAGATAATTTTCAAATTTTCAAATGAAAAGCATTGATTTCTGCCAGAGAAATTTAATTCTCCCAGAAGCACCTCTGGGATAAAATGCGTTAATAATGTGCAATTAGTTGCTCTCACCAATATATGTATATTCCGTCACGAAGTTGAGTCGTCGCATTCACTTCCACTACGGGGAAGGGCGATTGTTAGGCTAAACGCCCCCCTGTAGGGGCTTTCTCTAACTCGATAGCAAGTCTTATCGACGTTGCTGCGTCGTTAGCTTATCGAAAATCTTCACTAACGACAATTGGTTTTCTCTACGCTCGCTTAACGATATTTTCTCGATAGCACTAACGAAAAATGCCGATAGCTTATCCGGGGACTCGGGAGCCCGTCTTAAGCTTATCGACGCCCGCTATAATGTTTTTAGGTATCGGTTGCTCAGTGCGTGGCAAAGTTATAATTCTGCTACCACAAAGCGATAAAGGTATTTTTACTTGAAAAATTATAGATACACTTTTGCAAAGGAGATGGAAAGCATTAAAACGTTTTGCAGCAATCAATGATTATAAAAGTGGCAACAGAGACATTAGTTTTTGCAGGGGAGTGAACATGTTGTTTGAAGTAGATTTAAGAAAGTTATTTACCTTGTGAAAATAATATTTACACATTCCAATTATAGTGCTCCGATTATTTTCAGTCGGTAGTTTATTTAGGCTCGATTGATGGGTCTTAACTTTTTAGGTAGGGATCTAACCACATCTTGAGGAGAGAGCAAATGTAATTAAGCATTTAGTGCAGAGAAGACGACTTAGGAATGTTCAGAATACTAATTTTCGCCGGATTTTTAATTCAAAACAACCTTTTGAATAACCCCCAATGTGGCCGTAACACTGACGGATTTTTTGACGCCTTTTTTTGGCTGGCTAAAGCCACCGTTCACGAAAATAATTACGGTTTCCCTCATTTACTCAGAACTCATTAGTCGTCACTTTTAACTTTTTCAATGCTGTTAAACTAAGTCCCAACGAAAAATATGCCTGTGTTTTGATGGGTACATGCATACACTTATTTTAGTATCATTTTCAGCTGCTGATTGCAGTGATTTCCTATGCCTAATTGTGGCTACCAACGACAAACCTATGCTACGCTTTGCTTATGTGTGAATTTAATCAGTAATTCGATGCCTCAACATGGTGGGCGACTATGAAAATATTTATATTACTTCCTTAAATGCACATTTTTTTCTATGTTTACTATATCGTGCTTATCTTCGGTTTGCGTAGAATATAATTATAAGTAATAACAGCACCAACAACATTAACACTTCCGTAATCTTGACTCAAGAAATTGACACTAAAAAGCGTTAAGTATGTGACACGAGTTCACAATCACAACACTCACGATGATTCCTTCCATGACATCCGCGTAATCTCGGTATTTTTTATCAACGAATTGATTTCAAGCATCTCAAAATATGATGAAAGCGTCAATAAGTTTTTCTAATTGAATAACTACCACTGTGGAAGTTGTGGACTTAAAGCGGAAATAAGGCAAACGATGTAAACAAGCCGTGGCTGAAGATGCACTCCGAAATTTACATTGTTACAATACTAATAAAAATAATTTTGTTACTACTATAATCACGAGAGTGAAATTATTATAGGCGTAGGTGAACGAGTAAGTAGCAGAGAAAGTCCTCTTCAAGATAATTATACTTGAACATTACGATACATAGTGCACCAAAAGTAGCCGATATTCTTCTATAGACGACTGTTGAATCCTTGAATTTACACGCTTATTTACACTAGTTTCCCCCTTATTTTATTTTTTTCTTCATGGAAATATATTACGACACATTATAAAAACAGTAAATGAATCCACTACTAAAATGATACTCATCAGTTTTCTCCATCATTTATTATTCTTTTCCAAATCGACCGGTGCGTTCTTTAGCAGCTTCTTGTTTATTTATGGTGACTATTTATCGTTTATTAGTTACCGTAGTTAGGCACTGCTTCTTAATGCTACCGAACGAATAAATCTAGGCATGTGATTGGTTGAAAATTCTAGCCTCACTCGCAGGCGCCGACGGTGTATTGTTTGCTATCGACGAACCGTGGTCTTGTTTTGCAACGACGAGCTGTCGTTAAGGTGAGATACAGAAACACACTTTCGATAAGAGGGTGTCGTTGCAAGAGAGGACTTTCGTTAACAACCCGTCAACAACAAAACGTTAACAAGTTAGAGAAAACCCCTACTGGAGTCCTTTGGTTAACTGGCAACCTATTGCGTTTTTTTAGGTTGATTGAACGTATGAAAATAGTTACATTCAAAAAGAGTTAATATGTCATCCAGATCTGATAAGAACCAAACTACAAACATTTGAAGCTAGACGAGTATGAGAACATCGAAAATAAACCCTGAAACTATATATGGAGATGCTAAAAATGTTTATTACTGACGAATTGTCTCCTGCTTCAGGAAAGACTCATTCCTAGTTGTTCATTCGTCCAGTTTTCTTAGTTTTTAATTGAAAATTTGAAAATTACCTAAGAGTAATGAAAAAGTCTAGACGCCAATGTTTCAACACAGTCCACCGTAAAAGATGAGCAAAACATTGCGAGCCATGACGACCCCATATCGTAGTAACTACGAGGCAATATAGTGGACTATGGGGACAATGACTCGTGATAGTTGACGATGGTACCATAATCTCTCAGGAAAGGGAGGCGGTAATTGATTGGTGAGGGTATGATTCATTCCTTGCACGACATCCTTTAAACGGCTTATCCTCGCTTCCGGCAGCGATACAATCACTGGACCCATCAGCCGCCACGTTCTAATTGAGAAAATGACAGTCGAGAGATGCCGTGATTTGCAACACGGAAAACATCAAGATTGTACCCTCATATTGAAGGGTGAAATAAAACGCCATTCGCTCCAAAATTCTCTCATTTATTGACTTGCTGAAATTACTCAATTGTGTGGATACATAAAGGCTTTAATCAACAATCACTCACACATTAAACCTGAATGTTAGTTTGTAAACGTAAGAGCAGAGCTGACCCCTGAGAATAAGAAAGAGGAATATGAAATTCACATGTTTTTGTTTGCGGATGCTCAGTTGCTTAAATGAGAATTTCAGCCTAGGACCCTTCGATCAGAAACCAAGTTATCTACCGACTTAGACACCACGCACTCCAATAAGTAATAGAAAAGATTTATTAAGCGACTTCTTAGATAATATGAGGACATATATAAATCTCTCCTGTTGAACAATTACTTCCATCTAAAAATCACCATGATAAATTGTTTAATAAATTCACCTGAAAGTCGAATTTTAATGAGCAAAAAATATATAATGGCGAACAGAATAGAATGAACGTATTCTTTGGGAAGAGAGAACATAGATCGAAAAAAGGTAAATTTTACCTGTTGGTGTGAGCAAAAAAGACCAAATAATTATCGCTGATAGATGCTAAGACCGTCGAATAATTCAATTTTAACGTAGTCGTAACACTAGTTACCAAAAAGAATGATACACAATTTAATTTTGCAAGACACAAAAATTAGACTGAAGCTCGAATCTATACCACCTTGAGATTTAGCTCATGCTATCGAAGTGTGGAATGTAGGCGTAATAATATCTCCAAAAGCTTCGCAACTGAAAATCATTATACAGTTAATATCAACAGTAAACATGGGATGTTGTACAGCAATATCTTTTCACAAATATTATATCATCATGGCAATCGAGCCTTCAATATTACTTATTTTTGTGTAACCATAGACTAGAGGATGGCGTACAACTGACTTAAGAATGATACACGTATCAATCATTTAAACAATATCTGCGTTTCAAAGGTAAAATATTGGTGCCAAAACCGAAACTTTTCCATGAAAAGTCCTATGCAGTTGACTCTGGACTGCAAACGTCACACGTCTCAGGATCCGAACGGCACATGCGCAACCCGATACAACCATCTCAAAACCAAGTCACTATTTTTCGGGGAAAATTTAAAGAGTGACTCCAGCAGTTCGGGTTGACGTCGGGACCTCCTGTCTTGAATACAAGGGAGTATCTTTTTACGTAAATGATATAAGGATACACCTTAGCCCAATTTCTAAAAGCCAATAGCAAATTCATTTTCTCACTATCTTCAATCATCTTACAAAGACCTTATTTCACAATTTATTCCATATTTAAAATATTGAATCCTATTTTTGCTGTCTAATCACAGCAAGCAACCAGGAAATTCTGTCGCAAAGAAATCAGTGAAGAGGGGTGAACAAGTTAACTTACCAAAGACCATACGTTGCACCAGGTGTAAGCGCCGTTTGCCTTGAACAAATAGGGAAATCTCTCATCACTCCAACTCCCTTTTGATGGCATATTTGCTTTCACCACCGAGAATTTGCTGATTAAATACGTACACAACTTTAAGAGGAAAGTGCACATTCCCGTTGATACCCTCCCTATCATAGCAAAATATTTTGTTTCAATTCCGGAATAGCATTCTGCTTGTGATACAACCTCTAGCAGGTATAATTTCATCAGGTAAGGTTAAAAATATGAAGGTACAGAGAAGTGGCTCTTTAAGAAACGCGCAGTAGGCTATGATCTCATTTACAAAATTTTCAAGACGTATGTAACAAATAAAAATTCATGAGTCCGCATAAATTACACATGACGCAGATAAAATGAAATGACAATTTAAAGGCACTCGGTCAGAAAAAACCTAATTAATTTGAGCTTCGCTTCACTTCACATACTCCGAATAATACTTACAATATTTCATGATAGAGATGAAAGTTGACTCGTAACTGAAATAAGTTTTCATGTGAATAAAAGAATGAAAATCGGTAAGGCCAGGAAGGATTAATCACAGAATAAAAAGACGATAAAAATCATTTAGTCTAGATCAAATTTACTGTAAACAAAGTAAGTACACTGTTTACAGTAGACGGAAGGTATAGAGTACAGAGACCACACAACTGAAACCTTAACCAGTTATTTAAGTGCACACCATTGCTTCCGACAGGTTTCACTAAGTAGTAATTTAATCCTTGGCAAGCTGGTTAATTTTTCAATGGCGTGGTCTCTTTCTCACTTTAGGGCGTAGCTAAGTAGCATTGCTGATGATATAGCCAGCGCTAACCTGTGGTAGTCTTTAGAATTTTATAGTAATAGATTATCAGAACGCAACTGCAATGTACACGGAGGTAATACTACTTATGGCATTAACTCAATTCTACCTGCAGTTAATTTTAAGGCTAAACTTATTGCGAAAAAGAGGGCTCAATTATGACCATTATACTTTAGAAGCTTCATTTCTTTGCTATGCATTATCCAATTTCCCTCAAGTGAACTACCAAACATTGACTTTGTTGATACTTAGTGATTTTCCGGGTATTCTTCCGCGTTTATCCGTTTTGTAGGACAATATTTCGCCAACGTTCCAGTTGGCTTCCTCAGGTCCACTGAAGTGTCGATGCAGAAAGTTGTTCATCTTATATACACCCCGTTTTTTGTGGAGGTGTGCCCTGATTGGTCAGGATCTTTGAAGACCCTTTTCCACGCGCTGGCGAGATTGTAGCCATCTTCACGGTTGAAGTTCTTTGTTGTACATCAAATTTTACAAAACAATGTTACTTGTACATGTTTTAACATTTATTGACTATGTTCATTAACGAAATATAATATCGGCAATGTGATCGAAGAACACATGAATAATAACGCATAAAGTAGATAAAATATTGTTACATGCCATATTTCATAAATAATAGAGCAAAAATCTTCATCAGGAAAGCATTTTTATTTCATGCACCACGAATTGAAATATTGAGTTCGAAATAACCTTGTACTTAAATATTAAGTAAAAAAGAACAAGGCATGACTTTAATAAACCCTCGACAACATTTCACCCCACATACACGAACATTTGCTTTCCTACGAGTAAAAATCAGCATAATTAGAAACCGATCTCAAGTTTAAAATTGCTTCCCGTTTAATTATATTCGAGTAAAGAGGGATAAAAGCAAATAAATCCTTCATTACAGCCCTCAGCCCTTTGCTCCACTCCAATATGTCACAACGGGGTTAAACTTATGTATGACCTTTCCCATCAAAAGTTTGCAGCTATGCAGCCAGCCTCATCCACTAGAATCTCTGAGGCGTATTATTCCGCTGGATGAAGAGGGAGAAGACAAGGAGATTCCTCGACTTAAACCTCCCGAGCTTTTCCCGTCCACTCACCACGCGGCTCCACCTCATGTTACCTTAATTCTGCCCTCACTATATATCATTCCCGACCGCCAGATATGCCTCCTCTCCCACGTTTCTCCCCTTTCACCCACGCACACGAACAAGCTAGACTCCATAAGACTAAACCGCACGAAGAGCTCAGCCATCCCGATCACCGTTCACTCCCATTATTCCACCCTCGGCACGGCCCGAAGCACAAGCATTTAATGTAGGTCCATCTCTTCCCTCACAGAATCACCTATACTTCGCTAACTTATCCCTGCGAGGTAACCCAACCCGCCAATCGCCTGTGGGAAGATTCAGGGTATATATGAGTCGTTCCCGGTGGATTTGTTCTAAATAAATGAGTACTTTGAAGAATACTTTAGGAGCAAGAAGGAACAAAGCTTTTACGGGTCATTGTTGCTGTTGATGATGTTTTTTCGGGTGTGAGCCACGTACTTATTGGGTTTGTTGCCCGAGGTTTCGTGGCCGTTGCCGGTCACAGATTGTCTCGGTAATAGTGTCCAGCAACGGCCACGAAACGTCGGGCAAACGTCGGGAAAACGTCGGGCCGTTGCTGGGCACTTTTTTCGAGGCAATCTGTGACCATCACCGGCCTTAAAACGTCGGTCAACATACCCAATGAGTACGCGGGGCACACCCGTAAAAACTTAAAACGTAAACGAATTTGGACGCGAGTCCATCATATCGATTGTTGGCGTGTTCACTTCGTGGAAATTCATCGATAGTAATGACAAAAATAGCTGCAGTAGTTTTCCGCACTCTATTATTTGCTCAAGCGATTTCAACGTTTGCACGTCATTATCAACAAAGGTCTTGATAATGCCGTGAAAACGCTACAGTCGGTTAAGCAAATAAAATAGAGTGGTACGTAACAACAGCTGCTTGCGTCATAACTATTACACTAGTCAGTTAAAAAAGGGCCAGCGGGGACAATAATTTAGAGTTTTCAATAAATGAGCAACAAAAAACGAAAAACATCTCAATTTTTATCAATAGTTAAAAGGGCATATCCTATTCATAAACTTCCAGAGTTGGCATTTCCATTAATTTAATATAATAATGCAGAGGAAAAATGTTAGTTTTTACAGTAGGTACTCAAACCTCGGTGTTTAAACTTTAAATATATTTAATTGATAACCGTGCAAATAATCAAGTTATCGTTGCCAATCAACCAATCCCTAGGAAATCAAATTGGTATGTCATGTACACACAAAATTTCTATAATTTTTGCATCAATCTCAATCTAATTTTTTCCGTCACGTAAATTATTTAATAATGCGGGAAACAAGCGAGGTAAAATTACAGATAGAAACTACTTTTGTCCAAAGAAAACTCTTCTTACGCACAGGAATGTAATAGCTAAACTTTCAAGTCAGAAGCACGTGAATAACATACATGAGAGGGGGGCAGGTTACTTTCCTATATCCACCATGAGGACTTTTCCAGTCGTATTTCCAAGGCGTCACCCAGGGTCAAAAACAAACACAAAATTTGAACAAAGGGTCTTCGGTCGTGGTCCAAGCGCTCCACTATCATACAAAGTATGTAAACTTATTTTGGATAATATTTTCCTATCACACTCCCAGTGTACTAGTAAGTACAAATTTTCTAAAATGGGGTTCATAAATGTACCATTGGTATTTGTTAAGAGACAACCAAAGCTAATGTAATTAGCCAGAAATTTGTAATGACAAAAGCCAAAGTTACTTCAACAGCGGAATTGAACACAAAAAACCTGTTAAAGGAATAAGTACCAGGACTCACCCCTTTTGATGAAGGAAAGCGAGGAGACGAAGTAAGTCTGGCGTGGAAACTAAAATACCCTGCCGAGTCCCTTACTCCCTTAACTCACCCACGCAGACAACCCACCCCACCAAATCTTCAGCGGGAAAATTCGGAGGGGGGAAAGGATATAGAGAGAGGCGGCGGCTGATGGCGGTTACAGAGAGAAAGATAGACGGGAGATATGAACGTCCTTGTCCTAGTTCAAGGATGCACCGCCAGACGATTATAAAAAGTTTCAACCGCACACTCAGAACGATGCTCGCCTACGCGGAAGTTTCCTTTCCACGCCATCGATTCGTTTCTCTACGGGCGTGTTTGAGCTACACGGATTTTTTCGTTTCTCATTACCCTTAAAGTCCGTTTTACATGGGGCACGCAACTACCCAATATGACGTGTGTACGAAGGCGCAGTCAACGTTGTGTCGTGTGAAGCGATGAATTACTATAACGCATGCGAGAATTCATGGACGTGAGATGGTAAAATAGCCCCTGCTCTGATTTTGTCCGTGCATTCGTGTAATCGCACGCCATAATGAGAAACAAATGAAGTTCTAATATGCGAAATTACGTTCCCCGTGTTTTACATTACGCTGTAAAAACCGTTTTACACTGGGCACGTAATTGCACAACCTGACGTGTGTGCGAAGGAGCAGTCAAAATTGCGTCGTGTAAAGCGGTGAATTACTATAACGCATGCGAGAATGCACGGAAGTGAGATGGCAAAATAGCCTGTTCTAATTTCTTTCCTGCAGAAATTATTGCAGTTCTAACCTGCGAAATTACGTATCCAGTGTGAAACGGCCTTAATGGAATGCGCCGGACAGAGAGGACATCTTGTATAACTGGGGGCTTTCCCGAACGAAATATTTGGTCCAAAATCCTACGGGTATCATGCACGTTTAAAGATTTAAAGTATTCCTCCACGGTTTCAATAAGCCACTAGATTCCCAGATCAATGATCAATGGGCATAACGACACGTTGGAGAAAGACTAGGACCTAAACCACATGTAAAAACCCGAGAGATTTTCACCCCATTAAGAAGGAATTTCTAACGCAAACGCTGAACAGAAATTACTAAACCCAGAAATCATGATTATAAGTATCATTATGGGCATAAAAATATCTACGGTTAATTCACGTGTACATGGAGCATATTACAAATTACGCCGTCATGTCTCCCTTCCAAAATTGGACTTTCCTTTACAATTGCCAATACGGCTTACGACGAGGGTAATCTTTTTTTCAAGGTCCAATCGGTAGCGAAATATATACCACAGTGGCAATACAACTAACCTCTGCGTAAATGAGATCACAGTATTTCTTAGTACATCCGTCGATCGCGTCAAGCCTTAAATTTTAGTGCTAAGGGCGCTCATCTCTTAAACCACAACCACAACCATACCACAACAGTGTTTTCCGCCAAGTGCAAGCTGTAGTTTGATTTTCTTCATACTGAGGTAATGCTGCCGTAATTGATTGAAAAGTGGATAATGTGTTCGGTGAAACTTTCACAAGTGACAGTTATGTGAGGCAATGGTTCAGGAGCTTTGAGCGTCCAGACGTCGTGATAAAGGCGGTCAGGGAAGGATGCGAGTCTCGACCGATGATCTTGTTCAGCGAGCGGAACAAGTGATTCGAGAAGATAGAGAAGAGAGTCTATAATTTCCAGATTGTGGACTTGTCTCCCTCTGATTTTTATCTTTTCGGTCACATGAAATGCTGGGTTAGAGAATAGCATTTTGGCAAAGACGACAAGGTACAGACCAGCATAGAAATCTGTCTGACAAGGGAAGTCCCTCAAGTCTCACTAACAGATCTCGTTCAAATTTCTGTTAGGTGATACGAAATTGATAGCCATGAGGATTAGTGGTTTTTGCAGCGGCAAAAGATCAATACTTTTCGGGATATTAGCGAAGGAAAGTACAAGGAAAACGCCTAAATTTATGCAACCTATTTCGCAAAAATACTCCGTCTATGCTCTTCATCCTAGCAACGGAGTACAAGGGGCTATTGTTGCGCAGGGGATTGCATCAATTTAAGCATTTCCTGTTACTTTGCGTCGATAGTATCTCTAAAACTATTGAGCGGTGGCAGCTGAAACAAATAACTACACCTCGTAGGTATCCATTTCCTATCACCTAGCAAGGTTTGAAGTCTGTGAGAGCAAAGGTAGCTGACATCTACGGCAAGGGTGCTGGAAAATTATTACCACACACCGACAAATGTCTAAGTCTGACGGGCGATTATGTGGAATAGTGGTTGGATGGCGCAACAAAATAAGGCACGTTTTCAAATTTTATGGTGGTTCGACCTTGAAAAAAGAACAAACCCTCGTTATTCTACTCTATTTCATGTCTAAAAATCCCATTCTCTTCCTCCTATTCCTCCGCTTGCCTAGCATTCTGCCCTATCACATGGAATTCATCATTTCATCCCCGTTTAGTATGAAATCTATCCAGACCCTTTTTCTCGTCTGTACCTCCTATTAAATTTTCCTCTAAACGCACACCACGCCCAATACTTCACCATTCCTCTTTCTTTCAGTCCACTTCACCTCCTTTATTGTCCTCCACGTCCACATCTTGAACGCCTCCAGTTTTTTATCGTCCTCTCTCCTCAGCGTCCACGTTTTTGCACCACTAAGGGCTACGCTCTAGACCAGGCTATTTACATGCCTTCTCTGAAGATTTCTACCTTACGATCCACTCAGTGGTTCTTTCCATTTCATTGACGGTTCCTTGTTCTACTGCTCTCAGTGCTTCACATGTTGTGAAACCCACTCCTTGTCCCTGAATATTAGATGTCAATAGTTCAATTCGGGACGATATCTACCCTCACCGAATTATATCAATCTTTATATCGAACATTTTTAAACAGCCGCCACAAGCTGTAGTATTCAGTACAAGATGATATTATCTTAGTACTAAATAAAGGAATATTATTAGGTAATTATTAACATAACAGGAATTTTAATAGCTCATCATCTATATGGTATTGACAAAATTAAAACCAAGGAAATGTTGAAACTGAAACTTATAGAGAAATACCAAAGCTCCCCAAATGTTGATACTACCTCTTCACAAGCCCTGATCATTACAGACCTATTTAACGGCGTTTGCACCCGGTAATGGTCGTTGGTGACTTCTGAAACACAACAGTAAGTCTATATCTAATAGGTACACCATTTACGACAATATCGGTTGGGTTTATATTAGCAATGATAAACGCTTAGGCACCTAATCAGGACAGCACTGGGTTATGGATCGGAGCATATAGGATTCAAACATGGGAGAAGCTCTGAACACCTAGGAAAGGCACGCGATGGTATGAAATTTTCGCAAAGCAATTTTTGTAAATAAATCGAGAAAAAACGAAGGTGGTAGGGAAAAGGGAAAGTCGAGCCTACCTTTATTCTGTAAATTTTACTTGCATGATTCATACAGGGGATCTTTACTACAGCCCATACACCGACCTTCTGATTGAGAATGTTTAAGTAAATTTCATTAAACTGCTAGTTTCAGCGCATCCCGATATTAACTTTATACCATATAGAGAAATAAAATTGGAAGATCATAAAAATGCAGGAGCCATTCAAATGAACTGCTCATTATCGGTCACTCAGACGACTTCATCCACGATTTGTAAGAATTACTTGCTTGATTGCGGAGATATTATCGTAATTGCATCTCGTAATTACGAAAAAGAAAAGGAAAATTCAAAGGGTTAGTAGGGATATCTACCCACGAGTTGGTCTAAAAATGATCGTGAATTTCAGGTTCTTGAAAGACATTAGCTATCAGCTAAATAATATAATAGGCGTATAATAATTGGGGATTGATCACTATTTCCACAATGATTTCGTTCGCATTCATAAATTAATTCGCAAAGAAAGATTTATCGTTTGTCTTACGGTAAATGGACCACGCAGCTCGATTTTTCATGCAATGCAAGTGTTTTCGAGGAAGTTCTTATGCATGCACGATGTCAACAACTATTATGGAAGGTATGTGGGAAAGGCGTCAGTGTGCGCCGAAAGGGATAACATTTGCTTAGCTCTTGATAGTTATAAAACGTTTTTTACCTTACTTTACTCGGAGGAACGAAGTAATAATCTTGGACTGTTTGTCTCGATACTGACGCTACAGCCATTGAAACAAGTCGACGCCATTAAAACAGTTTATGGAACATTACTTTGTGTTGTGCTTATTTCTACCATTAGTTTTTTACCTTAATTATGGAAATCCCCAATCAATTCAATATTTTCGAAAAGCATTGGAGCATTATAGTAAATATCATTACAATTTAATTGAGCATATTTCAAACTTTATGCTTCACGACCCCTTATTATATATATATATATATTTTTTAAATCACGAGATGTGGGTCAATTGTAAATATTATTTAATTTTTTCCAAACTTTGCCAATGTACTTTGCCAACTCGTACATGTGCCCGGAAAGTGATTTACCCACTTTACCAACTGGACCAGCTCGAAGGATATTTTTTTCTAGTTGACCAGCCCGTACATGTGCCCAGAAACGTTAAACGTTAAACGTTGGCAAAGTTTGGAAAAAATTAAATAATATTTACAATTGACCCACATCTCGTGATTTAAAAAATATATATATTGAGCATATTTTTAATAAGTTGTCAGTAGTCCTCCATTGCACTATTTTTATCAACCAATTGATTAACTCTAAGCATCGGCAGTTTCTCTCAATTAGGACGTAATAGGAGCTCCAAGTCAGAGACGGCAATGATAACAGTAAAACTATAACACAGGGAGCAACAGAATATATTTTTAGTCGTAACCTTATAACCTTCTTCTGAGAAAGGAAGCAAGCTCACTCTTGGGGAAAAAAATGAGGAAAGAACGAGGTGGAATGGAAGACGATCGAATGAGGACGACCCCACGAAAGGAAAACTAGATACCAGGAGCACGTCCTAATGAAGAGAGGAAGTCCTTAACTGAACCAACATTCCTATCGCTAATATTGATCTCCAAAACACAATTTGCTGCAAACTTGGCTTTCCAAGAGCAAGCAAATGCGAATCCGGCCGTGACTTCAAACGCAGTAAAAGCGAGCCCAAAATTCGGTTTATTTTAACGTGAGTTTTCATTTTTTTAATACTTTTTATTGAAGTGTTCATATATTTACACACAAAAACACACCGAACAAGCCAAAAATAGTGTCCACATTAAACAACGTCAAAAATTGAAATCCCCAGCTATGATATCAATTAATCTATATCAAAATGATAAATCTAGTCTTCAAATTTTCCTAACAAAAAGAATCCTTAAGTAGAATGCCTCACTTTTGGGGACGAGAGTATCATTTTTACTATTGTAGACTCATCATTAGACTTCATCGTGAAAGGTATGGAAACTATGTCCAAGTATTAACTTCATTGGCATTTAGTTGTATGGTTTTTAACTAAAGTTGAGCACAAAAACATTTTACATAATTAGTAATTCATTTCAGAGGAATTTAAGATTCACTTAACTGGCGAAGACGATTGCTGAACAGCACATTTCAGTTTCATCTGCTCCAATAAGATCGATCTCTAGAAGTTCTTTATTTTCAAACTTCCCCTAATGCAAGCTCTTCTCTTTTCGCTAACTACTAACGCCTTTCAATTATATATGATTACTTGCACAGCATAGGTGCACAAATAAAAAGAAATGCCTGAACTCAGTTCGAAATTCAGCCGATAAAATTTTGCGAAAACGAAGGCAGATAATGCATCATCCTTAAACATTCATCTTCTCACAAATCATTTCTCAGATGTCACGGAATCAACCAGTTGGGATGACATCATATAGTCCATGGTGAAATCCTCTCTTCCTCCGTTCTCCAACCAGTGACAACTATTCCAGCAAGGTCCCCGGAAATTCAACGGTCGTAACCTTAAGGATTCAAGGTATCTTCACGTCAAGTGACGCAGTACCTAATTCGTCCGCCATCGCTTCATTTAACCACGCCCTCGCCTAATGTGCCTAACGTATCAGGTGAATCCTAATTAGAATTAGAGCCGGGATCGGAAACCGCAGCCTTTTCTCCGTCCCCAGCGATTGAATTTCCTCCTCCCTTAACTGACTCCCTCGAGCTATTTGCTTCCACGCATTCCATCCACGTCCCTACAACCTTATTCTCACTCCCTTTAGCCTCGAGGGAATGTGAGCGAGGCGGAGAAGGGTGACTAGCAGAGTGTGAAGGCGATTCGAAATATTACGGCCGTCAAAATTCGAAGACAGCCAGTCCATTTCTCACCAGTCTCACGCTTGCTTCCGTCGAATTTAGAGGGTCAAGGCCATAATACGAGAGCCACTCAATTCTCATTCCATCCACCTTCACAGAAATTAGATTACCTGCCTTAACAAACATAGACACTTCTCTTAGGACATCAAAAAGGGTGGATTTTTCCCATGAGATTTGAGGAAACCAATAAGACGACCACAGAACGAGCAAAATGACAAGAGATAGAAATCGAACGAAAGCGTCAGCTCACATAAAATGTACACCATGCCTATTGATCCCAACTTCTTGAAGACTACTTTGCTGCAGAAAAACAAACACTCCGTCGCAACATCAGACATGTTCATGGTGAAACAAAAACCAATTACTGTTCCACCAAATTTTTATGCATTTAGTTGTCAAACTAGTTTCAACGTCTATACCGTCATTATCAAGACAAACAGCTTCTTTTTTCTTGATAATGACGGTATAGACGTTGAAACTAGTTGACAGCAAAATAAATAAAAAATTTTGGAACAGTACTTGGTTTTTGTTTCACCATGAACATTTTTCATCGTTCCACCAAGTGACGCCCAAGTCAGTTGATTTTAAGATCAGACATTGTGAGATGGTGACAGTCCTCAGGTTTATACCGAAATCAATGGAAAATGATAGGGAATGGAAATGGATAATGATAGATAATAAAAAATGTTTATTAAATGATTTTATCTCCCTCTTAGTAAACTTTATGAGATAATTTTCTTCATAGGTGGATGGAGATGATATTTCTGAAGAGGATTAACTACCATATTCCTTCAATGATTAAGGAGTGCAAAGGTTTTGGACGGAAGTGGAATTTCTGAAAGTAATTCGCGAAACCCATGTAAGATGATGGTAAGTAAATTTTGCTTTGTTGAGCATTAAATTTCCTTCGCTGTCCGACAAATGAATTTCAGTTGGACGCAAACTTGTGTGTTGCGCAACTTGAGACTTTTGCGGTTAAACTTAATTCTTCCAGGACTGTACTTCGAGAAAACCATCTAGAATGCATGAAATTCTCACGGTAATAAAAAAATTGCTGCTTTGCATGATTTCACGTGTCGACGTCTTTCACTTTGGCCCAAATAAGAAAACTTCAGCCTTTCCTCCTAGTCACCATGGCATGGACAACAGCGACACACTCAATTCCCATTCCATCCACCTTAACAGAAATTAGATTAGCTGCCTTAACAAGCATTTCAGTTTCCTCACGACATAGGAAAGGGTGATTGTCTCCAGAGGTTTGAGGGAAACGACTAAGACCACCAAAAACCCAACAATTTGATAAGCGATAGATATGGTTCCAGGTCCCACAAGAGCCCTTCTCGCGCCGTACCTGATTTCTAACCGTGGGTATTGCATGTTTTAGCTTCATAGGCAGATTTCTTTTATAAATAGTTGGAAATTTTGTCCTTTATATGAATGTGAAAGTATAATTTGTAAGTATGCGTAATATTTTATGACCGTTTGATGTCCATGTGTAAATCCTCTCTCATGCTGGTGATTGTTCATCCCCTGCTAAACACCCAAGAGGTGGCTCGCAGAGTATTATGTAGACGTAGATATAGACTAATGAAGACCACCAAAAACCGAAAAAATTGATATGCGATATAACTAATCCAGTAATGAGTCCTTACTTCTCCCAAGTGATAATGACGCCGTCAGCTCACATCAAAGGGTGGATTGTCCCCATAGTGCGCGAAGTAAAGACAGCCGCTGTGAGAACAGATCTCTCACTCAACATCGCATTTGGTGTGCGGCTTGGGCCTCAAATATCGCCGCCGGTCAGCTTGGGTCAATCCGACGATGTGAGAGTGTGAGTGGGGGTGAAAGAGCGTTGATAATCAAGTAGGGCGCCAGAAGGGCTCTTGTGGGACCTAGAACCCTCATCCCAAAATTTAACACTCGATTGACCTTCCCTGGCACCTTCCTCCCATGGCGTAGCTCCACAAAACTAATATCAATATTGCCGGAATGCAACGATTGAGAAAAAAAACAGCATAATAAAGACGACAGTTGCCATCAATACACTTACGGCTACCGAGTTAAAGAATAAAACCGAGAATGTTGTATTTCTCCTTAATTGAATTCATATTTTTCAAAACTATGGATTTAAAAAAATTGTACGCCAGCAATAAATTTTAGCAGGAAAAGACAACCTTCTAATCCTTTGCTGTGCTGAAATATCATTTTTGTCCCTTCGTCTTTTTTAAACCCCCATTTCACTCGTATTTCCCACGAAATAAAGTTATTTTTACGCTGCGATACTTGATATATTTTCACGGTAAACTTTTTTTTGTCCAGGCAGTCACTGATAAATTACAAGGCTACAAACACAAATGGAAGGAACGTATACTTCGGATTCCAAATGAAAGAATTCCAAAACAAGCAATGGAATATCAACCAATTGGAAAGACAAGCATTGGAAGACCAAGAAAAAGAGTAATGTCGAGCCGGAACAGGCTTAGTAGCCTAATCCTGGAAGGAAGAAGAAGAATTTTTTTACAATTACAGGTACCTACTTCATACTTCCGTAGTATTCAATATATACGTGGAGGAATAATAAAGCAGCCTAAACAAAACAGTCCAATTTAAAAATAAATAATAAGCCGTATGACCAATAGTATTGATTCATTTTTAAGTGTTTCGACACCTCAGCGTCGTTTCCTCTTACCCATGCCTAAAGATGACGCCGAGGAGAGAAGCGTTGAAATAAACTCATGGCAAGGGTAATACATCTGTGCTTTAGGGATTTTCTCAGGTATCCCTTTCATGAAATCAAAATTTAAAATTCACAATCATGCGTTCATATTTCTATATTAAATAAATGAAAAATAACTACTACGTAACACTTTCCATTTCACAAAGTTCCCAAAAAAAAGGCGAAGAAAATCTCTCGCCTGATATTTATCTTCCCAATTTCCACCTGTGAAAACTTCTACGGAAAGTGCATAAGCCATCACTGCGAATAAGACCAGACAGATTATTTGAAATATAAAGATTTAAATAAATAAATATAAAATATAAATATAAAATTTTTCTTCCATGTTCTTTGGCGTGTTAATGGAGATTTTCGTGCTCATCTTTAGCCAATAGTTACCCAGTCCTTTCTTCTCCTCTTCTTCTATTTACCTCCTCGTTCCTCATCCTATTTGTTCGTTCTTTATCTTCTAATCACCGTCACTCTCGTCTTTTTGGGTATGGGAATGACAATGTTCTTCTCGAAATCACACGGTAAATTTCCGGTTGAGTACATCTCGCAGATAGTTTTATAAATTTGGGCTTAGGAAGGATAATTTTATCCTTCATTTTTATTTGCTCTGCTGGAATGTCATCTAGTCCTGGGGCATTATTCTTTCGTAGGTCGCCAATGGCACCGTCAAATTCCTATCTTAAGATACCCACTCCCATGTCATCCTTTTCTTCTTCACTTTCCTCTTCGATAATTTTTTTAGCCAAGATTGCTTCCGTGGTATAATTCCTCCAGGTATTCCTTCCATCTCTCGACTTTGTCTTCGTTTTCAATTAAAATTTCCATACTTTTCCCTTATGGTACTGTGTATTGTGCTTCGTTCCTTGAAATGGTTCCTCATTTTTCTTAAGGCCGCTTCCGCTTTCCCTTGCACAAGGTTATTTAAATTGTTGGTATGCAAGACGAAAATTTTTAGCTCATAATGCTGGTTCAGTTCAAAGATTTTAAGTAAATGTGTCATTGGTTTGGTTCCCATCGGGAACTAAAATTAGGAACGTCTTGATTAGTAGACCTCGAAAAAATGTTATTCATACTCAAAGCGGCCAAGAGAAAGAGTCAAATTTTCGCAGGTAATTTTTTTTAACATTTCGCCAAAATAGAAGCAATTCGCATCTATTTTCTATATTGCATAGCATTGGAAATACTTTGGTGTTCTGTGAATAACCAGTTTATTTTTTTGGTACGTAAATTTTCTGAGGGGACTACTAGAGTCCAATTTCAATATTTAGCCACGAACTAAAGTTGTCAAAATGTTTGTATGTGTGTCACACGATCTGTATCTCAGATCGTGCGAGTTTTCCATTGGAAGCAACCCATCCAATTTCCAGATCCGCAGCGATGATACGCAAATGATGGGCTTCATCTCGAATTAAAATGTAATTATAGTTACCTCAATGATTTTCAAACTATATTTTTAAGCTTCATTAAAAATACCGTGAAATAAAATGGATTATAACAGCCATAGACGTTTTCTCGGTATTCCATGGTAAGTTATTGTTTCACCGTCAATACTCCTGAAAAATACTAATTTGAACTTGAGGAACACAGAAGGCCCACCCCTTGACGACTATGCGGTGTGGAAAGCGATAACTTGGTATGAGGTCATATTTTCGAGTCGGCAGCTTATTGCGTGGAATGTGAGCTTAAGGGTGGAAGGTATGGAGGTAGATTTGTTGTAAATGTCGAGAAAGATAACCACAATTCTCCTAACTAATACTTATTTCAGGTTGTGGAACACAAACGGCCCACTCTAATGCAATAATGCATTCTAATTCAATAGCAAACATGCTTAGAAATTCTCCATTAGTGGTACTCGTCAATGGCAAAAAAAACGAAAATTCAGATACTGGAAAACATACAGAAGAAAGAGAATAAAATACATACAGAGAGACCTCGCATTCACAACCACTCTTTCCTAACCAATGCAGTGACTCATGTAAATAAGAGCTCGCCCGTCTCTAGCTAGCCCACCATTTCTCTCCCCCACGCTGTCTTTGATGCGTCTCGGAGAATGCATCGGAATTGGAGAGAAATCAATAACGAGGGGGTGTAGTCCGAATCACTTCCTTCCTCTAGACTTGTCTGGCTTCGTTTCATATTCACCGGGTCCGACGTGGGCGAACGTGTGCAGTGGACCGTGATTCGTGATTGAAGCAAATTGCAGTGCATTCTAGTACTCCGTCAGAGGAACAATAAGAGCAGTTATCATCGGTTTCGACACTTCCCGTAGGAAATTTCCGGAGGAAATCGACAGAAACTTTTTACCGACGAATTATTTGGATGCAGAGAAACTTCCCGCGAACCATAGAGACTTCAGTGCGTCGATCATGAGTTAAACCGAATTCTTGTAATTTCGTTTGAAAAATTTTAATATTATCTCAGGATCCACAAAGCCATTATCTAAAAAACGAAAAAGACAATATTTGACGTGATTTTTTATTTTTAAGGACAAAATTCTAAGGGATAAACAATATTAAAACAAAAAATAAGCAATGAAAAATTGCTTTGTACTAGATGTAAAGTAGTCAAAGTAAATAAGTCAAAGAACCCACTATTAACTATCATTTCACCAAAAATAAAAGGGAGGAGCCTAAAAAGTGGCGAATTTTAAACTATCACTGTATAATCCACCTAAACTTAACAGAAAATAATAAAATAATGAGGAAAGGTAGGTTATTTCTAAAGTATAATATAAAAATTTCAGTAAATTCTAAGATTGAATATTTGAGGAAATTTGGCGAACAATTTTCAAAATTAAAAGTTAATAATGACAGGTAGATAATGGGACCATTCATTTAATTTTATAATTTCTTGAGCAATGCATAACATAAAATGGGATAAAATCATGGATCTACGGCAATTGAATGGATAGACATTGGGACTCATGATTGAATTCACATTTGTTAGCTAATACTTGTGTGAGAAAATTAAAATGACCATACGCTGTGAAAATATGTTTCACAAAACTGAATTCTGGCTATTGGTATCAGGTTCATATGATCTATTCCAATATTGATCAAATATCTGTCAGGTTTAAACGTCATTTTCTATCAATTTCAACAGCGCTCTCGCGGAAAAAACATCTTCAATGAGCTGCTTTCATCTACATTTACGAATGGGGTTTTTTTGGGGACATTTAATAATGGGGTGTTTTTAAAGGCAAAAAAACATACAATTTCAATGGCATATTTCGTCACTAATATTATTTTTCTGAGCTTAAACTACGAAAATACATTTTATCACATTGTATCAGTGATTGAAATCAGTTCCTTTCGAAAAAAACACTCGAATACAACTGCTAAAAAAGTTCCGGGATTAACATCTTCTCGCTATTTCAATACGCTCCATAAAGGTGAATCGGAATTATTAAGGTAGCGACCACTCCGATAGTAATAACCCTTCTTGTGGTGGCATATAAGCCATGTCGACACGGTTATTTTCTCTCCGGTGAAACCCGTTCCAACGCTAATTAAACGATGGTGAAAGAAGGCAATTTTCGACCAATTCGGTAGGAAAAGGAGCCAACGGGAACTGTCGTTTTCGCTATATGGAAGCCGACGCTGATGAGGAAGCTTCGTATGTGAGTTTTCGACAAGATCAAAGAAAAATCACCCGTCACACCTAAAGTTCTTCATATTTATAGCACTCAAAGTTAAGAACCACCGACATGTTTTTATAAGCTGTTTTTTCCGTACTATAATTTCCTTGGCTGGATGGGTTTTTGAAGACGAAATCTAAAACTGAAATAATTTCAACGATGAATTGTTGGAATAAAGATAGTAAATATGGATAGGTATTTTAGCCTCCCAATTACCAAGACCGCTCTCTTCAAAATATGACTTTTTGTCCTGATTAAATGTAAACCACTTATCTTATCAATAACCAACGAGAGCCATGATAATAAGAGGCTACAGCCATAGAACCATACATTTACTCTAAGAACACAAAACTTGCACTCAAAAGTGGTATCACCAAAGCATTAGTCTCATAGCCGGCATAGTATCGCACGAAAAACTGGGATATATCTCACAAGTCCTATTTAAAGTAGCAATATTGGCAATATTTTACAGCTTTATAAGATGTTAAGTAATATTTTCGTCCCGCAGTCGCGTTTAGTAAAGGGATGAATCATTGTCAATAGTAAAATAAAAAACTTGGTATTTTACATAAAAAAGTGATGATGAAATCTAATTTACGCCAGCGAGTCTCACGAGAAAGATTAATCCCTCAGTAGTTCACGAAATATTGCATAGCATTAAACAATTCCTGTCTATAAAAAATCACGTCTTTATTCAAACAGACAACAGATTTGTAATATTAGCATGCAATCTGCAGAGAGAGTACGATTTTTTAGAGGTGAAAAAATATTTCTGATTTCGAAATAAAAAACTGTAGTGGGTATGCATTGCAATTTTACTATTTCATTTTATTTTACGGGAATTTGGAATAATTCCACTCTTAACGACCAATAGAATGATTTTCTGCGGGTTTTTGGATGTAATTAATATAGTTATTTAAAGATAATAATTCGTAATTATTGGAAAACCGTGATGCCAAATATAATTAAATACAAGGAAAATATTCCTCAATTTTTTATCTTGACGCGACCGGTTCACTTGAGTATCATTATTAAAGGAATCAGCAAGCATATCAATAAGTATTTCGTTATATGACCTTTGGAAACTTGATTGAGGTTAGTTCTTAACTTGGAAGTTTCCATCAAATCCTGACAATTTAATCTCAGCTGGTTTCCTATCGGGCTCAAGAAAAACAACATCCCAAAATACCAAGAAAACGTATCCGCCGGCTACGTATACCATTTTTTGTTTTTGCTCCGACTCACAACTACAAAGTTGTTAAGTACAACAACTACAAACTTTGTACAGCAGGGATTTCGAGGGAGGATTTAGTTTTTTCCCGGTATACTTTTGAGGCGAATCCATCTTAGTGGTTTCGAGGTTATAGAATAAAATAATGAAAAAATAAATATAAAATAAACGCAGGCATTAAGCAATTTCGCTATCATCTCTGCGGCCATTTTGTGGTACAGTTATTTTCACAATTTCTAGCAGGAGGACATTTTCATGACGACATTTACACCCCAAAAAAATCCATCTTGGGTGAATGCTAGAGCAAAGGACTGAACGGCTCAACAAGAAACAGAAGCATATTATCTTGTTCCATCCATGCATGGCCACAACTTGAATTTGTCTAACATAAAAAAATGCTTGACATACAATGGAATAAAAAACTTCGGAAGAATTAAAGGAAAAATTCACATGCAATTATTTTTAGTATTTAACTCTCTTAGACCCAAGGGCCGATAAGTATATCGGCTTTTGCTCCACGGGAAAAAAACTGCCATGAGCCGATATCGTCTCGAGCGTTGACGGGATTTAAAGTGATAATGAGTTAATTAATAAATTTTATTTAATATCTACTTATATCATTAGAATTAGAATATTATTATCAACAAATAGCTTTCAAGTAAAATAAAAATATTACATTTATGTAAAATTTGGTAACTTCATATTTAGTTTTTTCATAAAGCACTACGAAGTTTTTAAATTCACGCTTAAATTTTTTGACGTTACCACCATATTTCGGTGGCACTAAGAAGGTTAAGCATCGTATACACGCTACGCAGAAAATTGTAATGAATTTTGTTTTGAAAAAAAAATACGAATATTTACATGCAAATCCACAAGTTTCGAGCCGATATCCCTTACGCTTCGCGGCTCCCACCTCACCATCCCCTCCCTCGCCCAACCCCTGAGTGCGTGCCCGTTCACCCGAGGGAGAAAGTGGCGGATAGAGAGAGGAGGAAGAAGACCGCCACCAACAAGGTCAGACCGGTGATGTTCCGAGTCCAGATTTATCGCCTCCACTGCTCACCCCACCCCCTACTTAACCCCCACCCCATTACCTTTCACGCTAGAACGATCCTGCATCCACTTCAGCGTTGCCCCCTCCCAAAGCATGCCCCAAACCCACCCCCACCCTCTTCCAACGCAAACATGACTCCCCCCCCCTACCCTACGTCACCTGCCCCTTGAAACAATTCAGCCCCCAGGCAACCCATCCCGCCCCCTCTATCACCTTCCGCTTTCCACTTCGATTGAGCCCGATTTCCAGCAAATGGGTGCGATTCCCCGGGAGATAACGCGGTTTCTTCCTCGACATTATCAACACACCTACCTCCCACCCTCAAGCTCACATTCCACGCAATAAGCTGTCGAGCCGAAAAAATTAGCTCATACCGAATAATCGCTTCCACCACCACAGAGACAGTGGGATCGTTAAGCGATGGGCCCTCAGAGTTCCACAATCTAAAATGAGAATTAGTCAGGAGTATTGGCGTTGAAACGATAACGTACCATCAAGTACCCAGAAAAATCCTAAGGCTATGATAATACATTTCATTTCATGGCATTTAATAATGACGCTAACATATATAGTTCCAAAAATTATTGAAGTAATTGCAACTATATTTTTATCCGAGACGAAGCCATTATCTTCATACAACGATGCGGATCGGCAAATTGACTGGGTCACTTCCAATGGTAAACAAACACGAGTTAAGAGCAGATACTTACAAAAAACAGGCAATTGGATAGCTTTATTTCGCGGCGCAATATTAAAACTCTTGGTTATCTCGTAAAATTAATATATGAAAAGGGTCTCTCCATCAAAATCATAAGGCTTCCTCCGAACTGTAACCCCCGCAGCAAGCTGCGGTATAATATGTAATACAAGCTCCAGCAAAAACACTCCAAAGCATTCAAAAATTCTCATTAACGATTTTTAGTCCAACAGTATGCATCATCAAGGTGATAACATATCTACTAAGAATCATTGAGTGGGAATCCAAATACAAAATGCATACCTCGAGACTCCATTAATATGAGGCACAATTTACACATGGAAAATATCAATGTGGAGAGTATCACTACAAAGATCTTAAACCACTCCCGAGCAAAGAATTGCCAAGGAATACGCATATATTACAATAATAATAGGTAGTTAAATATATATAAAAAAATCTAATTATGACCTTTGCGTATTATCTGGCATAAAATTTAAAAATTCACCACATACCAGAGTATTCTACGACAATTTTTCCACCAAGCAATAAATATTGGTTGCCAACTTCTAAATTGTTGCGAAATTCATTATATTTCCTCAAGAACAACACTTGTGTATACAAATAATTAAGTGCAATTCGGTCGCTTTGATATAAGCATAGAAGGAGAGATGTACGAGGATTTGCCTCAAAGCTTAGGATTGGACGCATAAATAAACCGATTCAGCATGTTCATGATTAATTACAGAAGTTCTTGTGGCTCCTCCACCATTTTCTTACTTAATAACACCACTTGTATTTTATGATAACCGGAAACAGAAAGAATGTTACGGGTCCTCACAATACTGTGTATACAAATAATAAAATGCAATTCGGTCGCTTTGACATAAGCATAGAAGGAGAGATGTACGAGGATATGCCTTAGAGATTGCCTTATTAATAACGTGGACCACGAATAGATGCGAGTAAAAATCTATAAAAATCTTGCTATCATCTACGGATTAGTATAGAATTCGTTTCGATACAAATTTGACGATACAACGTATTTGTAAGGATATCAATAGTATGGATTAGTGTCGAACCTAAATTTCCATACACTTTACTCTATAGGCAAAACCCTCCAGCTTCATCATTTCACTGTCACAATAAAAATCAATCCATAATGACTGAAATACAGAAAATACTACACTAATTTTGTAAATATAGAGGCATCAACCATTTAATAGCAGGTCAGAAGAAGGGCGCAGGATAAGAAGATAGGAACGGAAATTAATTCTTAACTTTTCCCCACATTGCTCCAAGTTAGATAGCATTTGCGTGGCTTATCAAGTGCGGTGGGACAACGGTTGTGACTGACGTGTGTAGAATTTCCCTCATTCGCATTTGCAGATGAGCTGCTATTAATGCAAACCATTCATTGAACGCCGCTTTCTCAGCTCAGCCAATCGACTCAACAATAAGAACGTCCAACAACGTTGAAGCTCTCCAATCTCGGGTCAAGTAAGTCTCACGCTAAATATCTCCAAGAGAAACGGCCATGGCTGGGATTCATTTACGTGCTGGAATGTTATAATTATTTCTCAGGTGAGTTCAATTTTCTCAGTCATTTCCAAGAGTATGCAAAGGTATGAGAAAGTTAACTCCTTCAACGCCACTAACAACTGTTTTCCTAGTAAAGTAGCTGAATACAATAGAATTACGAGAAGGAAAAGAAAATCGATATTTGTGCTCTTAAGCTCAAATAAATATAATAAATATATTCAAGATGCTTAGCAGCGATGCAATCCAGAGCGATATTTTCTAATATTTACCTCGGCGCCGCCAAGTATGTAACTTATTTTTTCAAGCCAGTTCAAAGATTCGCTGTAACAAAAACTTCTCCAAAACGCTGAAAAATACTGGATCCTTGAAAAATTCAACGCGCACCTGAAGTCGATAACTGGAGTATGAACATAACGTCAACGCAAATTTCAAAGGAATAATTATCTTTTATTAATTGATTTTATGATGATGCTAACCATTAAAATTTGTAAATTTATTGTGCTAATTGTAAGTACAATTAAAATTTCATCAGAAATGAAGCCATAAATTATGTATTAACGATGCGATCTTCACTTTGCGGGTCGTCTTCATCATTCGACACCCTAAAATAACAAAGTAGGTAACAAGGCATTTTACTGACTTCGCAATCAAGTTCCTTATCTTCACGTCTGAGAAGGATGAGAGATTTTCTAACTAAACTAAAGGTTACCATTCAAGTTCATTAAGTAGCGAGGTGAATGTGCTCCATCCAAGCTGCGACGATGCTATCGGAGAAGAGCTAAAAATTCCTTCGTACATCAAGAACGCCGTCATTGGAAATCAGACGAACGATAATAAAAATGATTAAGAAGAAAAGAATTTGGATCAGTGAGCACACGGGAGGAGAAACAGTTGAATTACAATATTGGGAGAACAATGAAAAGGAGTTCGGTACCTGAGAAACGTGGATACCATAACCTTAAAACTGGGAGTGTTATGATAACAACGCCAAAGAGAGAAGTGTAAAATACAATATCTCTACGACATGTTTTTTTGCCAGTCACATGATTGACTCTCATTCAGTTCCGTTAAATATCAACATTCAGCTAAATGAGGCCTCAATACACGAAAAATGACAGTTGAACAGAATATATTTTTCATCTCCATGAATACCCTGATTCGTTTGGAACCTTAAAAAAATACTTAGCTACATATTAATATATTTAGATGTATATTATACGCTTGAGAAATATCAAAACAACTTTTGCAATATCTAAATCTGTCTCCCAAAAAATAATTCCTAAATCGCATAAGGTAGAAAAAAAATAAAAATATTAATATTGTTTTGAACTTTAGACTACTATATTGGAAGACCAACACTTCAACATTGGTACCAATGTTGAAGTGTTGCGGTATACTGTCTTTCTAAGACCTCCGAAGAAATACCAAAAACACGAATTCGAGAATTTGAAAATTATTCTGTATTAATGAAATATAAGAAGGCCAAAAAAAATGTCCAGCCATCTCAGGTAAATACGCTGACAAGAATATCTCTCCCAAGAATATACCATTTAGAAATCACAGTTCCAACTTCCCTTCATAATTGAGAAATGCATGCTAAGAGCACCTAATGCATACTGGCTTATGACTTGTGAGGGGAAGACGTCCACATTAGGATGGTTCTTAAACTTTTACGGCTGGTGTCGACCGTTTCCGGCATGAGGCCTCCTCCTCGTCTTCCCTTCACTGTTTAGCAGGCTATCGGGTGCTAATTACTTTCACCGCTCCCACTGACTTTCGTTCAAATGATACAAAAAGGTTCCCACTCCTAACCCTTCAGACATCTTCCCGCTGCGATCTATTTCATCCGCCTCCCCCACCCTATCATCAAAAATCCCCTGAGATGAGGATACTAGCCACTCTTGTATGCATATATTAACAAAAATCATCATAACTTATGAATCTTCTAATCAAAATGAATATAAATAAAATCCCGATAAGACTTCATCAACATTGGTCGGCAGAAAAACCACATGTTTATGATACAGAAATTATTTCGGCATTGCAAACGCAATACACGGACTTCCACACTAGAAATATTTTTAGTAAAGGGATTTGGAGAAGCACCAAAAAAAATAAAAAGTACACAAGTTAAGTGGTTAATATCAATACATCTAGAATTCATCATTCATCACACTCCACCGTTTCTCAAATAATTCTTAGAAACTAATAAATTTGACATCATGATATGTAATACTCGTGCATACCCTCAAGGTCAAAATGCAGAGGTCGGTTTCCATATCAGACATTTGCGGAATTTAAGAGCATAAGTTGGTTGGTGTCCATATTAGACCTTAAAATATGGAATTGAAGAGATTAATTACATATTTAGGATAAGCACAAATAGTTTTATATTGTTATCCTCATTACTATTTTTATTTCATTGCTGCGAATAGGCTAAAACCAAAAAAAGCCAAAGACTAGTTCCCATAACTAAAGTCATGGTTCAAAAGACAATGAACTAAAGCAGGGTATTTCAGTAGGAATCTGCAATACTTCAAGGGGAGGTGGGGGAGATTTTTAATATTTTGTCCAAAACCATGGGGTCGTTACTCCTTAGTCACTCAGCTATGGCAACGCAAACATTTTTTTGGGTGCACCTTACAATTAAGATGAAAACGGTTTAACTTTGGTATCCAGTCTTTCCGATATTTTATTTAATATTCTGGATTTTTAAGTACATTAAATAATTAATGCTGGACGAAAATGCAATTATAATAGTAAAAAAAATTAATGTCAAAAAAGGGAATATTGTGCAATGGTACTGTTAACATTCACTTCAAGCTCTCGTTTAATTAAGCTCTAATATTGAATTCAATTTATTGCGTGAGAATCAGAAATTAAACTTACACAATATCAATATTCTCATCTATGGCGCATGAAAATAAAACATGATAACACCTAAGAAAATTCCTCGTAAATACAAGATTTCAAGTGACGTAACGATGAGGGCTAAGGAATTCTTCCTCGAAAGGGATGAGGAGAGAGTCGATCTCCAAGGGAGAAACGAGGATATTAAGGGCAGAGTTCCTTTCAGTTTCTTTCATCACTTTTAAGTCGATGCGGCACAGTGAAACTCGACGGACGACGTCATAATGGCTCTTAGCAACGCGACGCGGTAGCCTCTTCAATGGGTCAAAGAAGTGCACTCTAGAACTAATACGAGAATCTTGTGAGCAGCCAATGAAACGATTACTTAACTGGAGGCGATCTGATGTTTGAGTGGGTACTTTCTCGTATTATTGCACTTTCTCGCTCTATGTCCCAGGCATTCAGCCCTTTCGCCTATGCGGACGTTATAAAATGTGCGAAGAAATATCATCCGTTGTAAGGGCCTAATATTCCTCCGGCACTTAAGTGGTAACTGGCGAAAATTTTCAATTTCAAATTTTCCAGAATAACATGGTACCAAAATACTGAAAGAAAATGATCCCTTAATACACCTCTTTACGGCACATACACGTTTAGGAAACGTTATTGGAAGGAACCGAAAGTCACACTACATAAATAAATGTATACTTCCACCACACATAGGCAAAAATAGTTTGTATCAAAAAATAACTAAAACTAGTCTCATCTAATGATGGTAGCTAAACGCTGATTGTACTGAATAACTTGAAAGAAAATTTAGCGTAAAAAAGGGGATGAAAGACTGAGAATTGCATGATTACGAAATGAGAGAATAGCCGACTTGTCCACAACAAGAGAACCGACGTGAGTCATTGAGAAAATCATTTGCGGCAAGGGTTGAGGATAGGTCGAGGAATTTATAAATTATAGAAAAGGCAGATTAACTAAATCTCCATTGATAGCCTAAATAACAGAAGAAAGCTTGAATATATGAATGGTATAAATGAAATGCAAGGAAAATGGAGGGCATCTTCGAGCTCAGGAAATTGCTTGAACACCAAGCTGAGACATGAGCCCTTTTGACTCGCTGAATATCTTAGCCATTTCTTTCTGGACTCAAACTACTAAAACAGGGTGGGTATTTTAAGCGATGAGAATAAATTTATTAAATAAATTTATTAGAGATCAGCGACCGCACATTTCTGCAAGTAAGTTTTCCTCCCGCTCACTAAGCTCTCAAGAAGAGAACAATCCAATATCCTTTGGACCGTGCCTACCAGCCACTTTGACAGCATTCAGGGTTTGTATTTTAAGTCATGAGGATTAAAATAATTAACTATAACCATTTAAAATACAGACCATTTACGACAACAATGTGTTTACATATCGTTCATAAAGTCGACTCCACAGTATGCAGCATAAAATTATTAGCAACACCGAGATGTAAATATAAATTCTGCTCCGTGGATTCGGGAAAGTGGCTGAAGCCAGACAAGCTGAACTGATACACATGAATACAAATAGATAGTATGGCTGGTAAGAGGGCCATTATTTTGACTAATATAACAGAGAATATGATAATAAAGTACGGAAATTAGGGTTTTGAATTCCGAGCCATTACGATAATTTGGTGGAAAATTGTAAAAATTAATTTATGATCTTTCAAACAATCGAGTATCAATATTTTTATCGATAGGCATCAATATTTTAATTGGCTCATGCGAATACGAAGCTTTAAAGGAAAAACTATATCACTATTTTGTAGTGAAATTATTATATATTTTATTATTCTAGCATAGTGAGTAAAAAACAAAAGGAAAGAGCAAAACTGCGATTTTGGCGTTTATGACGGTCACATAAGAGCGATGTTTTTAAAGGCAACTGCTAGACAATCCTATTTTCATATAATCTTTCCCCTGAGTCTCATTCTCAGTGGCTTATACAACCCTCGAGCTCTGCTCTTTCGGCATCACTGTCTCTGCCTAGTACGTGTGTCATTTATTTGCGTCTCCAAGTTCACGAAAGTAATACAGACGGTCGAATCAAATTTTTCCTAAGTCTTATGCTGCGGTTGACCTAGGTATAACGGCGAACCAAACACATTAAAATATTAAGAAAAGATCGGAGGGACACATTTGCGGTAAGAGCTTAAGATACTTTTATGTATCGCAAAATTTCATTATGAGTTTCATTTTCACATAAATTGCTAATTTGAAACCATTTCTAAAAAGTGATTGGGAAAAATTATAATTTCTATTTTAATGGAAACAAAAGAAAATTAAGGTTGAAATTAGAATACTGATTGATGATTCTCATTTCATACACGATTTTTAGCAGAACAACAAAACTAATTTCACAGACAAGAATAGTGCATTTTTAACTTTTGACACTGCAAAATTTACGTTTCAGATCACCATGAGCAAAAGTTTCAAATTTATACTAAATTTATCCACATAATTCTTCCACAAAAACTCAGCTTCAAGGTCATCGCAAATACATGGTTCAGCAATGAAATAGGATAATAAGGCTCGGGGAGAAGATAATCATTGCTCTGTAGTATCTGAATAAATAGCGTCGTGAACTTAATCGCTAATTTAGTCCGTATATGTGTTGGATATCCCACAATTTATGATACATGGATGACTATTACTCAGTATGACTCGATGGATGACTGCTATATACGGTTCCACACTAGGTGACACCATAGCTAGAAGATACTTTCTAGCGGTCAACGTCCGAGCAACTTCTACTTTCGTCAGGACAAGTCACCGTGCGAAAGCCAAGAACAAGAACAGCAATCCTTCCACATTCTCTTTCGCTTGACATCCCAACAATATGTCCTTACCCTTACGACCTCACGCACTCAAACAACAGAGCCCCCTTGAGAGCTATCACTCAAGACATCACGTCTGACCCGAGAGAGGAGGAAGAGACCACGGAAACGACTCTACCCACCGTCTGCTAGATGGTCACAGGAGTAAAAAGTGCTCGATGGAATCGAGGGAAGACTGTTGTGCCTTGGACGTGTATAATAGTGAAATTCCAATTATCATAAAGTGTGGGATATCCAACACATATACGGACTAAATTAGTGATTAAGTTCACGACGCTATTTATTCAGATACTATAGAGCTATGATTATCTTCGTGGTAAACTCTATCCAGATAAGAGGATGGCAGGATTACAAATCCCTCAAAGTCTACGTAAAACCATCACCAATGCTATGTAAATAAGAAATGGAGTATTCCAAGCGGCGTAACAACTATTACAGAAACTTCAGTCAGAGTCAATTTCTCTTCAATGCTTTTGAGAAAGATCTTTTTAAAAATATTGCTAGCAATAACAGGGAACAAGCGAATAATTGCTTGTTATTGATTTCCCTGAATAATTTCTTTTTAACTCAATTAAAAATGTATTAGCATTTGATGCGTCAAAGAATTGAATCAAGAAGAATACATTTAGTATTCCCCACTTTGTTAAACGCCAAGGGTGACAACAACGCGTTTCGACAAATGTGATCTACAGTTCACCTCAAGATAAGGCAATTCGTTGAAACGATTTGTTGAAAACTGCGGCCATATAAAATACTAACAATGATAAAAAGATTAACTTTTGATTCAAAATGTATTTTCCCCGTATCTAACGCGATATAACTAAACCTACAAGCATTGGTTTTAAATAATAAATATCAGAGATTATTTCCCATTATTACAATAAAATACATAAAAAAACGAAAAAGGAGATACTGACGCCGGATTACTTCCATGTGAAAAATATGTTGACAGTAGTTTCCCTACCCACATCTCTAAATGAATGAAGTTTCACTTTGACGAAGGGTGAATCACTCACGGAACCATTATGAATGGGACGACAGTGCGCGTGGCTATCCCTCACCCTTTTTCATTCCATTTGATGCCTCATCCATCGCTTGTTGTTGGCCTGCATTACCACTCTCCCTCTCTCACTCTCCGTCAGATTGTAGAAAATTTACGCCACGAAGAAAGTAGTACCTCATTATTTCCTTCCACGAAAATTCACATGAGACTATCTTCCACAGTGACGAGTGTTATGACTTTCTAATCTCAAAACACTCGAGTTTTCCTTCCCCAGAGGATTTTGCTTTTAGGTACCAAACCAGGATTAAAAATCAAATTTTTTTAAACACATAAAAATCATATCCTGGTGCAGGGTTAGCTTTCTAATTGCCTGCTCTAAAATAATCTTCTTAAGTATGTGAAAGCTGTGATGCGGTGGGATCATCTTCGCCGTAAACATTTGACAACAGAAAATTCGATCATTTCTCGAAACACATTTTTACACGGTGGAAGGGATGCGCGACACGTATTTGAAAAAGCTCGCTTTCCTACCAACGAAGTAATTTTCATTTTTCGATGTTCACTAAATAACTACAACAGGGTGTCAAACCAATCAAAACAGAAAAATTCATCAATAATTCCAGGTTTTCCACGGAAATTTTACAAAATTCCAGGTAACTCTTGAGGCCGTTTTACACGGTACACGGAATCGCGCAATCTGACGTACGTGCGAAGCCGCAATCAAAATTGCGTCGTGTAAAGGGGTGAATTGTTAGAACACATGCGAGAATGCGTGGATGCGAGACGGCAGCATAGCCCCTGTTCTAATTTCGTTCATGCATTCGCGCAATTCCACGCCATTTTAGAAATTAATGCAGCTCTAACCTGCGCAATTCCGTGCCCCGTGTAAAACGGCCTTTACGTGATTACTGCGAAAAATAAGAATTTTAATTTACCCAAAATTACTTCGAAACTAAAAAATTTTTAAAATGCATAATTTCACGTTCATGATTTAAAGACTTACTTACACTTAGTAACAGAAATTTTACATCTTGTTGCATAAGATGCTGACGTCGCCTGGCATTCAATTATTCGTCTTTTTGAATCTTACTGGAGTCAAGAGTCCTAGACATTTTGAATCTGTTGCCATGTCTGGCATTCCACGTTTCGGTACTACTGCACTTAAAATTACGGCTAACACATATTCACCCATAAAAAGGGTATTAAACTTGCAAAATTTTACGTGACATCAATTTTTTGTGACACCCTGTACAGGTTATCTACGGGTGATCCGGTCCAAATATCAAATGTAAATTCTCAAGAACTGAATAACTTGAGCTCTTAATTATCTAATGTTTTAATCACACGCACCACGTGGAACCAAGTTTGGAAAATAAGGCAATTAAAACGCCGCACCCATGAAACTATTACGAAATTATTTGAGCATTCAAAAGTCCTCTCATTATAATTCCCTCGTTTATCTCTAATTAATCCCAAAAATTAAATTGATGTTTTAAGTTCACATTTCACAGATAATTACGCATGCTTCGGCCTAAAAGCTTCATTAAATGGAAGGGAAAATAATTTATGATATCGGCATTCTTTGATGAACATTTAACGTCTGAATTCGAGACCTAGGCCAAAATTTGATCCAAGAAAGATCGTAATTAAAACGGGAAATGATTTTTAAGTTTCCAAGAGGTGAAAAGCATTACCGAATATTAATAAATAAGCACTTTTTTTCCTGGTAAACTGTTTAACTTAAACCTTTAGAAAGCCACATTTCACTTTAATCTTCAGGCACATGAGGAAAAAATTGTTATTCCTAGAGTACGTGCAATACGGGACTAGGGATTGAATTGGCGCTGAACGATAAAATAAATAACGTTAAAGAGTAAACATACTCGATTTAAGTTTAGTGATAAAATTTTCACGAAATTGTGATGTAATTACGCTAAAATTTCCTCCTAAAACTTACATGTCATTCCTTATTTCCCAATATATCGCAATTTTAAACAGTAATTATGGTGTAATATTTTCACAAGAACATCGGTACGATCGATGCGTCTATGAACACAATCTGATAATTACAGTCATTATCACACACAAGAAATCCATCTAATGCCCTGTTTGTAAAAGAGGAAATTTCCACAGTTGTGAGAACAAACTACTGCAAAACATTTATACCTATATAATTTATTTTATTTTATTTATTTCACACACCACCGAAAACAGCACTGTTCGGCCTTTACATCGGGTTTGATAACATTTAACAATCGCAAACATTCATGCCCTGGATAAGGGTAATTTACCCAGGCGGGACTCGAACCCGCGACCTTCGGGTTGGCAGGTGAGGACTTTACCCCACCGCCACCGAGAACGGTAAATACCTTTTCAAGGAGGAAAACCCGAAAATACATTATCACTATGCCTGCAGTTAATCTGATATTGAAGGGAGGTGGAGATATTCATATTTTTAGACACTTAAGCCCAGAAGCGGATACAGAAAAAACTCAAGGGGGGGGGGGCGCAAAATATATCTTGAGTTGTCTTTACTTTTATTGTAATAAAAAAATCAAGTCACAGGCAGGGTATAAGAAAATTTTATTTAAAGTGATATTACACGTGTAAAAGACAATGCCATCTTATGATAAAAAAGTTAAAATTGTGGTTTTGCAATGTTCGGCAATACGGGTGGACCCGCAAGGGGGGAGGGCTCCTCCTTCGCCTCCCATCTGTATCCGCCACCGCTTAAGCCACGCTTTCCTGGTGTCTAGGTCAAGACTATAATTCTTCATTCAGAGTAAGGTCAACTTTCAACGAATTTTCTCGCCACCGTCCGTGCTAACTCTATATTTTTTCATGATGAAATCTTGCACTTTAAGTGAGCAAACTGAATGTCTGTCGAAATAAAAAAATAACGTGTGCATACTTTGTTGATTTAAACAGACTAAAGTTTTTTTCATAGACATTCCTTGATTTTATCAAAAATAAACAGAAATGAAGCCCTGTCGAAGGCGATGAAATTCACCAAGACCTCGGCTTAAGGTACTATGAATTAAGGGTTATTTTCTTGATCAAAACTTTAGAAAATACACACCAAAAGTTGTTAAAAATTGTTGACATGCATCATTGCAAAAATGCACAAAACGACGTCATGGACACAAAGATATTTATTCAAGCTAGTTAAATCCTATTTTGAAAGCAAAATCATTAACTTAATCGGTTATATTATGCCAATAACATACTCAATATCAATTCGAGGATTCATTGTATAAAATGTGGAAATAATCCCAGAATCTTAACTTCATTATTAACAAAAATAAAACCTATTAAATGCTTTCATTAGAAACCCTCACTTTGGGCATAGCCTTTCCCAGAACTGGTCCACAGAAATTGCGCTTGGTTTGTCAGTTACTCGAAAGCCAAACGTCGAAAACTCTCACTGCATAGTAAAAGTTCTGGCAAGTAAAAAAAGAACCGTCCCGCATGCATTTGGCTCGCGAAAGTAATGCCGTGAGAGAATTAAAATTTATATCGATCACGACATTCGTGTCTTCTGCTTGGCGAGAATGGCTGAAAAGACGGCAAAAGAGGGTTGGCAAAAAAAAGGAGAGCCACGAACATCTAAAAGGTGAGACCTAGCGTCAACATTCGAGACGAGGAAAACTTTTCACTCTCACCCCTCTCCCACATTTTGATTCGATGAAAAAAATACTGGTTGCCTGGAACATTATTAAGGTGACATCTAGAGCCAACCGCCAGGAAATCAAGGCGTAAAATATATGGCGGAAGCCGAGGGACAGCCTGGGACCGTCAGACTCGCGCGCAAGTTTCCACCTTCATTCAAAAAGTCTCGCTTGATAAGAGAATGACCTCCAAAATCGACTAAAGGCGCCAAACTGCAGTCAATATTGATTATCAAAGATCAACGGGAAAGAAAAACCTCGGATAAAATCATTGGAACAGTAAATAAGGATGTGAAAGAGAAGAAATACGTAGGTGCGAAAACATTACCTGATACGAGAACTGAGTGGAGAGCTGCGTCCATAAAAATCTTAGGATTAATGACTAGTGATGATGATGATGATATCTCAAATTATTAGCCCATGGAAATAAAGTTTCAAGTCACCTGCAATCAACGTCAAGGATAAGCATCTTATTACTAATGCCTCACGGATTTTTAACGAGTCAAATCAACCCGTATTGACGGTGGACGATTTGACCATCAAAACGCGAATCTGAAATATACTACCGGTGAAAAAAAATATTTGCCCGAAGGTAAACTACTACAAACATCAGTGACACCGTATCCTGGAGAGGCGGAAGGCTTTTGAGCATAAATGATCGTCTAAACCGTCAAAAAAAAGGTTTACACTCAACGAACAAAGGGCAAGTCTACCTCTCGATTCGAAAAGCTCATTGAACATGACGACAACTATGAATACAGCTTTGGATGAAAGGTTAAGTGCGGGTAATTCGAGGATCGACTATTTGCCACGGAGCAGAATCGTCTTCTCATGAAGTACGGCCACCTCGGCAGATGGTGCGGAAGCAAACCCTAACCCACCGTTAAGGCCTGGTCACACGATATATTAACACGTACTAGTTAATGTACAAATATAAAAACACGCGAATGAACACGAAAATGTACCGTGTAATCACCCAACTTGTGCGAATACATGAACATAAAATAGAACCTGTTCTATTTTGGTTCATGTTTTCGGACATGTTCCGCCACGGTCCACAAAATCCTTCTCTCAAACAGACATTAACTCGTACGGGTCAATTTATGGTGTAACTAGGCCTTAACGCTTATGCCAGTTTCCGAATTTGAGCAGAGGAAGATGGGTAATGCACCTTTTACATAGAATTGTAATATGCGCACGCAAGCTGGAAGTAAGATGCAAGGCAATAGTGTGAAGGTGGAGTCGAATTATCCGCAATTTAAGGTCGTACTTGAAGTGCGAGCAATACACGTTTAGTAAATAATCAATCAGCAAAAAATAGGGATCAAACACACCTATTATGGAAAAGCATCAGAATACTTATTACTGTCATTAGGTCTCTTTACCAATAACCTTTCCAAGATAATTTTTTTTGATGCCACGTACTTCCAATAATTGAATCGCTAACTGCAGAAAGGCATCATGACCAAGTTGGACGAATTATATTTTTTATTTAAGCTGTTGCTAGGTGCAAGACTAAACGTTTCCTACTAAAAGGAAACAAGCCATGCTAAAAAACCGAGTACATGTTTCCATAACATGTTTCCTTTCAGTAGGAAACCTTGAGTCTTGCACTCTGCAGCAACTTAAAGAAGAAAAAATAAAAATCGTCCAACTTGGAAATAAAGCCTTTCTGCAGTTAGAGATTTAATTACAAAGGAGAATACTCTCGTTTTCAAGTTTCCTGGCATTCCAGCCATTACTTTCACCCGAGCGCTGCAAGAGATAATATTAACCAAAAATCGTCTAGGGTATGCGTCATTTCCTGAGACCACTAAAAAATTTCTATCTTTATATTCACCTTCAATACTGAACCAAAAATTGAGTTTGAAAAATCACGAAATTAGAGGTGATCATATTTGTTACCACAGTACAACCAATGCAATACAACCAAATTAATACTATTTTTACCAGTAAAGTTTCCTTAAATGTATTCAGAGTTTTCCCAAGTTAAGCAGGGAGCACGGTAAATTTTAATAACATTTCATGAGTTCAAATTTGATATAAAAAAGCCATTCAAATAGCAATTACAATGGAACTACCAATATTTGACCTTTACACTCCATCAACATATGATTAAAACGCTAAATGATAAAACATTTTAATCACCCAATAAAATCACCCGTAAATCACCCGTAAAATTAAATTGAAAGACGAAAATGACATTATAAACCAATATTTATCCTTCAAGAGTTTAATGGTGTGTAAGTTATACAAAGCATATTTTAATTAAATAAAAATCAATTTTCATCTCAAATTTGCATTAAAACAGATTTTGGTCACGAAATTATATTTACTCAGGGCAGAGAATTTACGAACAAATTGAACAATAAAAAATCACAACTTCCTAGCGGTGGAAAGCCAGTGAAGCAATGGGTTCCAGAAATGCGCATCAAACGAGCATCATGCAAGACGTAGACCATACTTAGCATTATTCGCGAAGTACTAGCATTGGTAGAATACTCAAATATATCGAACTCCCAACCCAAGGAGCATAGGCACATAAATGGATTGAAGCACTCCGCGCAAAACTTTGGGGGTTCAGGTCCAGAAATTCTGCCAAACGGATAGGTATAGGAAATAGTTTTTTTTTCTCAGAACTAAGTAGGTCTTAAATAAATGTCACGGTGAACTAGTGAGCTTATTTCCTTTTCTTTTTTCTTTTCTTTAACGGCTCGTGCCTTAACACCCCCGCCACTCACCTATCCAGACGGCTTGGGTGGTAGTGTGTGGATGTAGATGTGGATTCTGGAAAGTGTAAAGTAAGGCATGACAAATTTCAACTTCGACGAATTCCAGCATTTTGGATGTCAATTTTAATTGTATTGTTTTTGGGAACGAAAACTGTGATCCCATGCTAAATAAGATGCCAGAGGTCAAAGGGTCAACCTGAGCTGAAAAAAGTAGTAGAGACTTCGTAAACAACGCCATAGGGAGCGGTAAGAGAGAAAACGTTTGTAGTGCGTTTGGGGGCTCACATCTCTCCGGATATTTTTAAAATATACAGTGTACACTGAAACGCCCTCTCATTGAACCCTCAAAATACATTCCCCCACCCCGTACACCCCCACTCCAGAAAAATTCCTGTTTACGGCCTTATCTGGAAAGGTTGACCGATAACTACTAGTAGTCCACAGTTACTTTCAAGGTAAAAAAAAAAATGACAGGAGTAAATTCCTTCTTATCATTTCACCTCCCCTTGATTATTTCCTTCCCTCTTCAAATTGAGACCACGAAATGGGGAGTGAAATCAATTCTTATTCCCGACACGGAAACCCCTTCCTACCAATTTCTTCCGACTCACTCACTCTCTCCATCGCATGCTGTCACCTCGAATACCTCCCTTCCTCCACTAAAATACCTTCCCCCACTCCTCTATCTCCCCCTCCCATCCACCATGATTTCCTATTGTTTCCCCTCCCCGTTGCTGCCCTACACCCCCCACCCTCACGACATAGCTCCGTTTCCTTCCGGTCGAATCCCACCGCAAAAATCCCTTTCCTTCCCCGGACACAACCGGAGCACCCACCGCCACTTAAAGCCACGGCCGCAGCTACAGCCGTTCATCAGGGACGCGAGCATTCTCGCGTTCTCCAATCGAGCGATATCCTCTCCACCCACCAACCCCTTTCCCTTTCACTCTCTCGGATGTGCACCGCTTCCGTCACTCCCCGAGTATCCACCAGATGAGGGTATGGCTATCCGAGAAGTGTAGAATTCAAATCACGAACCATTCGAAATCTAACGACACAGGAAGTCGTCTGCCGAGCAAACGTGGGTGACGGAATACAAACTGCGTCCCTCCCTCTTAATGGCTCTCCTAAATCGAGTGATATCAATCGCGGAGGTTCCCAATGGCGAAACGGCTTCTTGCGACACTGGTCCCATTGGTCCCAGTTTGAAACATAGTTATACTGGACATTTTTCTATTTTGAACTGATTAGAGGACTCATCAATTTGGTCGTTACGTATTGCTACTTTATAACTAGCATTATCATCTTGAAAATTTCAAAGTACACAAGAGTGAAATATTGTCAACATTTTCATGTATCTCGAATTAAAAAAATAATTCTGAGAAAATACTGAGATAAAATTTTCACATTTGAGATGCAAGTATATATTGACAAAGTTACACTCTAATCAGATCGATTGTTGACGATTTCACTTTGTGGAAATTTATTGTAATACGATACAAACAACTGTAGTTATTTTCCACACTAATTTATTCGCTCCACCGATTTCAACGTTTACACGTTAATACCAAGAGCTGTCTGAATAAAGAGCAGCAAGCCTTGCTAGGAAGTGTTGGTGCGGTAAAATTTAGAAATAGGAATGGAGATTTTAGTTTGGGGACTCGTTTAAGTGACATAGGTCTAGTCAGGGTCATTGAACAAGGTTTTAATGGGGGGGAGGGACTCGCACCAAAAGAAAAGGTGACATCATCGTCGGCACCACCTCATTGACCAGACTTTCTCCGAACAACTTAGAATACACTCCTATAGCAAATTCTTTTTTTCAATTTCAATGTGCACTCTATATCAATGTTAGCAACTGATTTTCCGGAATGTTGTTCCCCTTTTTAGTTAAAGGATTTGAACCCGAGAAAGTTGATCAGCACCAAAGTCTACGCCCTTTAAACTGCCACTCCGCCAAATCGATAGCGATAAATCGGAAGGACATTCACTATCAACAAATCCATTTCGTATATTCTTACCTCCTAATCTTCAAAGATTCTTGAATTCAATTTAAAGAGAGATCCGTCTCTGCTCCTGTTCCAAGTATTTTTTTTGCAACGAATCGCTCGAAAAAGGCTTGTTATATTATCTTGAAATTGTTAGAGTTTAGGGAAAAAACCCTTACTACTTATACACCCTTACATTTTCTTTCGTCTGGAATTTAAAACAACTATTCCCGAATTGCGTCCGATGTAATATTCTTATATTTGAAATACCGGTAAATGCTGAAATAGGTATATTATATAATCCCAGAAAATTTTAAGATGACGGCTACAAATTGTAAGCCACGAAAAAAGGCAAATTACGACTGGTTGAAAGGGAGTGATGCGTTCTCTTGACATCTGCCTTAAGAAGACCCTAAGGAAGACCACCGATGATGACCAAGCCAATGAATATATCTAGCCGCACTTCAATCAGTGATTGGATTGTTTAAATATATTCCACCTAATTACTACTTCAAGCTTTATGATCCCTCACCATAAACTGTAATTTTTTACTCCTAACGTATTTCACAGATCTCATAAAAATTAACTAAAATGGGCAGGTAACGATGAGTATTACACGTCAGCAGAATTCAGCTATTATTTCCGACATTTGTCACTGAAAATAATTTCCATTCGTGAACTTTCTTTTATCATTAATCACTGTGAGTGAACAAAATGGGTTCTCTGGTTTATGATTGGCATCTCAATGGATGATGCGAAATTTAATCCGTATGCGCTCAATTATTTCTTCCTGACACGGGAAATGAAAAAAACTCGAAGATTGAAATCAATTTCGTGTCTCAAAATAATAAAATATTAAACAAATAAAAATTTCATACGCATTTTCACGATGATGAGAATTCACGACGCGAGAGAAAAAGTGAATAGCTCCAATGTGCAGTCAGAGGCCATGAGCTATTTCTTCAAAATATTCATCTATATATATAAAAGAAAGTCGAAAATCGTGTTAGTTAGAACACTTATAACTCGAGAACGGCTGCACCGATTTCAATGAGATTTGGTTCTTTGGATTCGTCTCAGGCGGGGTTAACATATAGGCTATTAAAAAAAGGATAATTTCACAAAAAAAATTTATCTCTTTCCTATGGACATGCTTTTAGGAGTTATAGTAACACAACAATTGATAAGTCGGTCAAAACTACAAATTAAATAATTTGTTTTGTTTTTACCACTTTAATAACTGAATTTCGTAACAATATAACATTTTAATTACTAAATATATTCAAAATATTAATTAAATTGAAATTACATTTTAAAAATTTAATTCGAGCTAATTGTAAGCGCAGCCGTGGCCCAGCTCGATTTGACACTTCACTACCGTGTTTGTAAACAAATCTCCAAGCAATTGTTGACAAACGGTAATGTCCGTGTTCCTGTCGAGGAATCGAGTAGTTTTAACTCATTTCCTGGGAATGATTGCAAATTAGTTTCAGTGAGCTCATCAACAAAGAGTTCCAGAATATGATTGATCACCAAAAGAATTAAAGATGGTTGATTTAGCGAGCAAGAACGAAGATGTGGATGACTAAAATGAGGTAAATTCAAATAGTTCGTACTCTGCATGAATTCGAATCTTTTAAATGTGTAACAAACGAAGACGAAATCACCAACTATCTATCTGAATATTTTAAGTCCTTGGACGTACCTGGCTTACCAAGGCACGATTTACAGAAAAATGTAGTTTCTGTGTTCATGATCTTTCGAAGTCTAGGTATTATTTTACAAGAGGTACAATCCGGATTTCGCCTTCAAACCTTCACTTTCCTGTAGTATTTTTGCCTCCTGATTAACGTGGTGACATTCATTCCTGGCGGAAATTAATAGTTTTCGAGATATTTTAACTTTTATGGATAGCGATTTTCGGGTTCTGCGCATGCGCCGCCATTTACGATCTTCACTTACTCACCCTTTACTTTACGCACTTCACCTTCTGCGCATGCGCAAACATTACCATGCCGCCAAATTTAAAGTTTACCCACTGAGGAAGACCTGCCTGGGACATCTGGGCAACCATAAGCACTGGAAGGTAAGCACATTTTACCCACTTCTACCTCCCACCCTACCAACTGGACCAGCTCGAAGGATATTTTTTTCTAGTTGACCAACTCGTACATGTGCCCGGAAAGTGATTTACCCACTTTACCAACTGGACCAGCTCGAAGGATATTTTTTTCTAGTTGACCAGCCCGTACATGTGCCCGGAAAGTGATTTACCCACTTTACCAACTGGACCAGCTCGAAGGATATTTTTTTCTAGTTGACCAGCCCGTACATGTGCCCAGAAAGTGATTTACCCACTTTACCAACTGGACCAGCTCGAAGGATATTTTTTTCTAGTTGACCAGCCCGTACATGTGCCCAGAAAGTGATTTATCCACTTCTACCTCCCATTTTGTTATGTATTGGACCATCACTAGGGATATTTTTCTCTTGTTTACAATTTCAAACATGTTCCGTGAAACTCATTTACCGCCATTCCAATATGGCCGCGCATGCGCAGAACCCGAAAATCGCTATCCATAAAAGTTAAAATATCTCGAAAACTATTAATTTCCGCCAGGAATGAATGTCACCACGTTAATCAGGAGGCAAAAATACTACAGGAAAGTGAAGGTTTGAAGGCGAAATCCGGATTGTACCTCTTGTAAAAATTTACCGAAGTCTAAACCAACCATAACTATCCAACGGAACGTGTTTGGTGATTAAAATAATTGGTAATGAATGTGATTCACGCAACTTTACTCAAAGGAAAATTCAAAGGTGAGGAAGTCCTTATTCCGTAGATTCCATGATCTCAACTCATATGCCCTTTCGAGTTTAAATGTATTCAATTTCCAATTCGTGTTGCATTCGTGATAACGATTAAAAAATCGCATGGTCAGTCTTTCAGTTTTTGTGTTGTTTGTGCTCATGTGCTAATGAAAACCCATGATTTTCTCATGGTCAATTTAACGTGCTATGTTCACGAGTCGATAAACCATCCTCTGTATTTCTTCCTTCGCTTCAAGTGCGTAGCTAGGATAGGGGGTTTTGGGCGAAGCTAATACCACGGGTCAGTAGGGTATAGAAAACTCGCTAAGGTAAGCGGGAAGTGTGGGGGCACTTCCCTCAGACATTTTACAAAATAGATAAATAGTTCAAAATAGTGGGTTTTGCGGCTGTGTGAATAGTTAAATATGTTTTGTTTGTTAGTCATCCGTCCCCCTAATATTAATAACAAAATCTTTCATAAAAAAATTCTCTAAGCTTTTGGGGGGGGTTTATCCCCCAAAACCTCCCCTCGCTGCGTCACTGCTTTTCTTCGCTATATTTATTTAGCTTCATCCGCTTCATCTTGCGCCTGATAACAAAACAAAAACTGTTGTTTCTCAGAAGGTGCTTGACGCAAGACATTAAACCCGAATGTGTAGGGCTCACCGTGGTGCGTTTACGCATGCAGTACGTTTACGCAGTGCATTTTTTCCAGACAGAGATACTAAAACTGGCGCGCCTTAAGTCATTTAATGCGAATGCTGCTTCATAGGGGCTTTTCTTGCACGATTTTGAGCATCAGTCAAGCGTCGGTCTGGGGTTGTGTCAACCTGCCCCCTGAATGGGCCAACAGACTTGGACCTAAAAACATTTTTTTACAGCTAATAACGCAAATAGCCAACAGCTGAATGCGTATAATTTTTATTTCATGAACTGCTTTATTAAACCACAATGCCCAAAATTTCTTAAGCTAAAACGTAAGAAAATTTGTTGAAAAATATCCGCGTAAACGTGCTCCGATCCACCCTATGTAGATTCAATGAAGAAAATGTCTTTCTGACTAGCAATTTTGGTACTCATTTACGTAGTTTTATTGAATTTGTATCCTTATTTTATTATAATAAATTAAACATGATTAAAAACGATACAGGCGCTCTTCATTTATAAATGGTGTGAGCAAACTGTTAGTTCATTGGTTGTTAGGCGGTACGAAGTTCGCCGGGTCAGCTAGTACATACATAAAAACGAGTCACTACAATGAGGAAATAGTCCGGAAGAAATCAGAATATCATCAATCACTCAAAAAACCACATCATAGAGGGGTGAAAAATTCAGAAACACTCTCTCGGATGATGTTGTTTATTTCAAGCCCGCTGCGTGATCGGCGGTGAAATTCACATGAATTGCCATTCCAAAAAATTCCCTTGGACGGAGTATCGAATCACGGACCTTACGCTTTCCAGGCCGCTACGCAGGCCACTACGCTATCCAGATTCCTTAATTCCCATGTCAATTTTACCGAGGTTCAAAGTAGCTTCAGTACCAATAAATTTTCAATTGACCCATTGGTTTCGAAGTTAGCAGAGATTTGCGTTTTTTGCAACAAAACCATCAATTTTATTGGTATAAACAATTTGCAACCTGAAAACCATTAGTATAGATGCGGCTTTTTAAATTCAAAATTACAAGTTACTGAAACGAAAACTACGGGAATACCAAGCGCTCAACGTTGGGCACCTTGAATTTACGCGCAAACACGGGTACTTTTTTTATAGAAAATTAATTACAGGAAATACTATTGAGCCGAAGATTTTTTAAAATAAATAGTCCAATGTAAAAATAAATTCTCTTTCGTGTGCATTGAAATTGATTGCTCCGTTTAGACGCCAGAGCTCTTCAAAGTGTCTTGCTTTTTTTTTACTGACAGTAGGTGTTAAAACCCCGATGAATCTCGGTAAAATTGCCATGGAAATAAAAGAACCTGGATAAAGTATTGGTCTACACAGTGGCCCAGAATGCTAAAGGCTCTTGGTTCCATTCCTGGTCCAGAGGAATTTATTGTCATGGCAATTAATGTCAATCTTCCAGATGAGTTGACTTTTTTCATTTCAGGTGTCCACCCATTTCTGTGCGTACCATAATGTTAACCGTGACGTAGGAACTGATACGGAGGTGATACAGGGACTGTGGAGGGAGGATTTCTATGATAATAATTGCGCTGTCTGACCCAATTGAGTGCCCTGAACGCTCGCTCTCTCCAAATTTAGAGAACCAATTCGATCCACCCACACGCGTTCCCTACTCCATCTGCTAATGCCCAGGAATTAATATCCCGCACCATTTGTTCGTCTCCCCAACCATCCAAACTCCCTCTCCAACACTGCCGATCCATCATACAAACATTTCATCACACAAGCTATTACCCATATTTCTGAAAATTAAACATTACCACTGTCCATGTTCGGAGCTTCGTTAACGATTTGCACTTTCTTTCTTTATTTATTTAATTATTTATTCCCCTGCCAAGGAAAAGAGCACGGATTAGCCTTTAACATCGGGGTTTTCCTATGTGTTAACAATTAAACGCCCACGACCAATCATGCCCTGGATAGGAACAACCTACCCAGGCGGGACTCGAACCCCGCGACCTCTTCTTTGGTAGGCGAGGAATTAACCCCGCCGCCACCGAGGCCGATTATTATCTGTATTCCACCATTACGGCCATTTATGTTCGATTATAAATTGGCCCCAATGCTACATTTTGACTATAGTTTAAATAAATATATTCTACATAACACTGCGATGACGCAAAATATGGGAAGATAAGGGCTAAGTATATGAAGCTGCGCTGTTTCAAAATAATGGATGATTCGTTATTACAAAGGATTTCCTGCATCGTGACCAATTTACATGAAGATATCCTTTAATCCAAAAAAAATCAGGAGCATCCAAGGTGCAGAAAGTCTCACTCGAGTATATATGAGTTTTTAATGAGATTGGCATACGACTGAGCTGTGAATTTCAGTTCGTAAAGATGTGAAAGGCAGTATGAGCAAGTTTGGGGAAAGCGTGTCTATTTTGCACGGTCCCTTAATGGAATCGAGATCAGGAACAACAAACAACTAAGGGAGAGTCGACCAACAAAAACAAACAAAACAACATAACCGCAAGGAGCATCTGCTAATTATAACGAAAAAAGTCATTTGCTACAGCTACTTTCTCTATCCTCGGGTTACGAGCATAAGGATGTCTCAATATCGTTTGGCGGGCAGTGAATTTGAGCTGTGATAAAATATATGAGAAAGGCAAATTAAACCAACAATTGGTGCTAGAAATAGGAATCAATACTTGAAAAAGGAAAATAAAAGCTGTTATTTCCCCGTAGCCATCGAGGTTATGATCCCAAACATTTACTAGATATTAACAGAATACATATTAGGCACAATAAATTCAATAATGATGCATGCATGAAACGTAAGATTAAAAAAGTAGACAATAACTCAGAGAATGAAAAAACGTAAATGATAAATATTCGTTTCAATATATTATTTGAGGGAATAATAGATAGATGATAGGATGCGAGAGAGTGGAAATCTACAAGTGAATAAGAAAACGATAGTAAGCTGAGATATAATTGCCAAATAAACAACCTGAATGAAGACATGATGGAGTCTTCCCGGAAATTCAGACTAGAAATTTACATCTTTTTAAAATTGAAGTGTATACCACACAGTTATAAGATGGGTTTCCATTATCCCATGAGAAAGGCAAAATCCAACAGTCGAGCCGGGGCTCGGCATAAATCCATCGCTAATGTGTCAATTAGCGGCCATTACTCCTGAAATCGAGCTTCGAGCATCCGATGCACCTGTTTTTCATGCGCTCCTCGAATACCGGGCACTCCAATTCCTCGAGTTCGAGTGCAGTCACGCTCCTTGGCCGAGATTACCACGGACTCTTTTATCTGGCTGCAGAAAAGAATCGCCGATGCAAACGAAGTGAAAGGGAGGAAGAGGGCTCTCCGGATTAGCATACCGACGCACCACCGACGGCAATTTACATACGGCGCTCGGGGATGCCACCAAGCGGAACCGGGCACATGGGGGGAGCACTGCTTTTCATCCTGAATGACGTTCACTTTCATGCCCATCCTATTCCGCGTGCACGGGTGATCTACGCCCAACCGCAGGTGAGGTGGGCGGGCGATCATAACCGAGACTTGAATTGGTGGCGTCAGATCAGGGCACATGCTCCTTGCACTTAAAATGTTCAGAATTCAAGCGCACTTAATCATTTAAAATTACTGCAATCAATTATGTGCCTTTTACGATTGGCCACTTCTCTTTCCCAGCTGATTTATGTGCATTCAGTTCAACATGAGACTAAAATGGGCAAGATTCAGGGGCTTGCCTCTTGTCTTACGGTAGTTAGAGAATATTGTGGCAATAGTGATGGGCCAATATAATAGCACCGCTCGTTTTCGTCGACATGTGCTCACCGAATAAACTGAGATTTTGTCAGGGTTAAGGGGGGGTGAATCGGGCCACAAAATGGAAAATCGTCGATTTCCTCGTTTGTGCTAACTGTTACATTCTGAAAGCAAAGGACTTGATGTTTTTCCAGTTTAAAACGCAATTTTCAGCGTTGTTGCTCTGAATAGAACGGTCCTGGAGCAATTTCTTCAAGGGACTGCATGGCCCTATTCGCCCGACGACTTGGTGGGTAATCGGGCCAGATGAAAGGCTGAATCAAACCAGTAAAATAACGTTGGTAATTTTTGTTTCTTAAGTTTTATTCCACAAAATTTTGAAATTATGCATCACTACTTTAAACAATGTAGTGCAGTCTGGAGATATTTCGACGACACCTTCTTAGAGTCAAGCATGACTTTACAAATAGACATGCATCACCAAATCTGAACATGTAGAACAAATTTACCAAAACAATTAAGAACATTTACCACAAGTAAATTTATGTAGCCCCTCAGCACCTACACACAGTTCATGGTACCAACAATTACATTTCATGCACTCAATCCAGTCTCTAAACTTTGACGAATTCGCGCAATTATAAGACTTGGAGAAGAAGCCACAAAGCGTATCATCAGCTGAGTTTTCCCCATTCTCAATATTTCCGTCCCTATCTGAAGATGATTCAAATAAGTTTCCGCAAGTTCCTTTCGCGTTCCTAATATTTTGTTTCTTCAGTCGTTTCTAATTCGTTGTCCTATTAATTGGGACTATAAACTCAAAATTTGCGTCTCAATTATAAATTATAACTTAATAATTGCAAATCATAAAAAATACCAATTTAATTCTCTGAAAACCACCTGCCATTGTTTGTTTTCCATGGACATTTTCTTTGATGATTAATGATGGAAAATCGCTGAGTTTTATCAAATCGTAAACTTCTTTTATTTTCCCTCCTAGCGAATTCCGATTTTTTTTTACTTTCATCGTCACAGCTTTGAATATACATATTCTTACCAAAAGACTCTAAACTCTGATGATGTGAATAAACTTTTAGAAGCCATAGCTCGAGGAAAAAATACTTGAATCGTTGCCCAAATCTCGATAATTAAACGCCATAAAATAAATTATTAAAATTTTCACTTAACGCATTGACAGAAGGCAAAGAAGCTTTCATTTGATTCCCTCGCAATACAAGTGAGGAAGTGTTAAAATTACTTCGGCAAAACAGAACTTAAGTAGGCCTTAGAACCTTATAGTAAGAGTAGATGTAGAGTATAACAGGTAAAATTCAGCAGCAAGTGATTGTGTGAAACGATCTATTGCACTACATGCAGCAGAAAATGAATCTGAAAAAAAGAGTAACAGCAAATAGAACAATTGCAAGAGATCAGATGGTGTGAAAGAGATCAGTTGGAAAACCACACATTAGCCGCAAAATCTATGTGCGGTTCTTGTGTGGTCTTCCAACCTGTGGGCCCTGATTCACATCCCGACAGTCGCGGAGATTTTTGCCAAAATAACCAATTCCTTCTCCCTATTCTATTTTACAAGTACAATTTGGAGGTCAATTTAGTCACAGAACTCCTACCGTCGATAGGGACGTTAAGCCGGGGTCTTCTTCGGCGCCTTTCGCTAATACCGACTAGTAATAGTAGGCTAACACCAACGCTAGGTTTCCCTGTGCCTACCCTTCACTACTCTTTCCTCATAGCGCAAATTACCTCAAGCATTGGTATCCACCTCCAATTACCATATCAAACAACGACAGGCAAAGTTACGCGAATAACGCACCCGGTAGTCAGCAATTAGCCACAATGACTCTCTACTTTATTTTTCAATTCATTCTCTTAGTGATGCCTTACGTTGGTAAATGGCGAAATGATAAAATCATTCATCGTATACAGTAATTAAACAATATCTACTTGGGTCTTCCACTACTCTAAGCGAGTTACAAAGATCCAATAACAGTGGCAGTCAGACTGAGAAAAGGTAATGAAGACGATGATGCGTCGATTGAAGGATAATATGGATTCATTCGTGTATTTTGACTAGAATAATCTACCATAGCACATGATATCATTAGACTAAAAATATGCATTTCACCATCATAATAATGAAACTTAAGCGTACATGAGAAATTATACGTTATTGCAGTTAAAAGTTTGTGGGTACCTAAATAAGTCACCTCAGCGGATTAACTCCCCATAAAATATAGATGCAGTTGAAGAAAATATATGCTGGCATTCATGGGCTACATTCCAGGGTTTTTCCCTTCCCTTATGGAATGAATATAATATATAGTTAGGGAATATTGTGGCAATTGTGGTGTGCCGACAAGATAAAACTACTTGTTTTCGTCGATATGTGCTAACCGAATAAACTGAGATTTTCGCCGGTAATTGAGACTTTCACCCCAAATTTTGCGCTCTAATCAGATTTTTATAATAATAATTTAATATTTTAATGATTGTAAATTATACAAAATACCTTTACAATCTCGCGATAAAAATTGATGTTTTCATTGATAAAAAATCCCACTTGTTTTTATCGGATGACACACCTTGGAGAATTTTATGAGTGGATTTGCGTTATCTTAATGCACATATTTAATATAATGTGCCATCATTGGAGTCAATGTACTTTTAAAATTGAATTTAGTGGTATTAAAATTTCGATGTGGGGGCAGTTCACATGATGGACGTCGCGCACTCGTTTCATTCGATCATTCCAAGAGTTTTTCATGCAAAATTAGAACAGGCTCTAATTTCAATGAAAATCTTCCGGGCTTTACTCTGCGTTGGTCCATATTCCTTCCAGATGGAAAGGATTCTGGACAGAATAAAGTCGTTAACAGAATACGAGCGTTCACAATTGAGTGAACTTACAACTCATCGGAGATAGTGGTGGAGATAAAATTTGCAATTTACTGTTATGGCAAATACGGAAATAAAATTTCGTTCACCTTTCTTGAGATGAGTTACTAATAATTGGACAAACTTATGCTAAAAGCATCGCCGCAGAAGTGGATTTCAACAATATGCGTATAACTGTTTTCATTCTATCGTTCTTCCAAATCAATTGAAATGCTGACATCTAATAAATCCCCACTAATCCGTCTTTACGACCAACAACGTCAACCTGCTGTGCAGCATCTTACTCTCAAATTATGAATATGTACTTGAATATTTGATCTTAAATGCACATGAAAGGATTGTAAATAAATGACGACGCCGCATAGAACGAGCATTTGTTGTGCAGAGTTTGTGCATCTTAGTGACCCCAGCAACATTTTATAATTATGATGTATGATCTTAGGTTTTCCTGTCGTATCAGGTACAGAAAAGTTTCTCGGGTTTTTATAATTATGATTTCCGAGAATGATGAAATAGCAACCAAAAGGCTACTTAACAGCGCTTCCTATCCTTGACCAATTACGCTATTCAGTATTAAATATATTTTGGGCTTCATCAACATTTTCAATCATGGGCACATAGTTACAAGGGCACCTTGAGAGCAAAAAGTTGAAATTGGACGGTAAAATATGATTTCGAGAAGTTTTCAACGGTGTACAAGTAAGTTCATCGTTATTCTCTTATGAAAACTAGATTTCGAATTCACCATTTCATAATGACAAAGTAATGCGCTTTTTTACTCCACTACCTACTTCCATGTCCTCAACATATTTAAATACATTTATATAGAGGCTACTATGCTGTTAATGAGGTTATTGCACAAACGCTTCGTCCTGGAAAAGAAGACATTCGGAACCACGTTCAACAACAAAATTAAGTGGTTTCAAGATGACCACAATCTCTTCCAGACCAGAACTTTCTCCGTCCAACAATACATTCACCGCTGAATCGGTAACTACACTTTGAAACCGATCTGCACCCAAGAAACCAATGCATCAAAGTCCGTGACTGCTGTCGGGATCCTCCGAAGACGATCGCCCCATTGGCGGAGCGGCTTTAACAACACCGTAATTTATGGATGAGGGTAATCCTGACGTCCGAGAGATGCGAATCTACTAGGCGGAAACGGCTCTGCAGCCCACGATGCTCTCACCCCCAGCACAAAGGTACGGCTAGGCTTCTGTCAATTCGCTCGGAGGATGTGAGAGGGAGCACGGAGCACGTTCGCTGCGGTGGTTCCCTTGGAAGCGCGGCCCTCCCTTCTTCGGCATCTCTCCATGCTTCCATCTCTTACCCGGCGGCTCCCAGCTCATCAAATTATCCCTGGTGAAAGGCATCGCATGTCGTCCACGAGAAGGGCATGTTTACGACCGCGCCTACGTGAAACTGTATCGGAAACAGCCCGACTGGCGTTAGGAATGCAATCTCTTCCCCACATCAACACCCACTTCCTTCTCTTGCACGGGTAATACGAACCCTCAACATCAAACAGTAGTGGGGTGAAATAGGATTTAAAGACGAAAGTAAGGAAACAGCTGAAGGGGACACAACTAGGATTACGCAAGATCTTTAGCGGGAACAGTCGAGCGTGCGGTTTTCCTATGGTTCATTACACGTGGAGGGTGCTCTCAGGAAGGGTGTTCGGGTAACACGTTGCGTTCACCTGTTGTATCGTTTAATAATCCCACTTAATCATCTCTGAGGAAATTCTCCAAAAAGCACCCCATTCATCATAGGGTATACACACTTACATATCATCCAGTAACTGCGAGAAAAACTAAAACCCGAGTCACTTATTAAGCCAGCTAATGCCCCGTTCACCCTACCATCATTCAACCAGCGTAAAGATGACGTCAGAACCAGCGTGCGTTCACACATACCATGGTAAGACACTGGCGAAATCTGGTGAATGGTAAAGTAAGTCCAAGTGAAAAATGAATCGATAAAATCGAATAACCTGTTGTGAGGAAATAGCATAAGTGCAGTAAAAAGGTCTAGTGTAAATTGCAATAATTTTCAACGTATACGAATAGTATGTGATGCTTAGGAATGAAATAATTGCCTTCAAGCGCCATAGAGCATTGTTCTTTGCACCATTCTTCCTATGTATAAGTTAATATAGTTGTGTTGGTCCAACTTATCATTTCGTCGATAGCGTGGTTTGCATATTTCTACTGTTCTATTGAATCCGCATTGAAGTGATTATTAATAATAATTTGGATGGTATCAATAACATATACCACTAGTTGCTCTTCATTCGGATGAATTGACACATCATTGATGTAGGTGTTGAAAATAGGACCTAATCTTGAGCCTTAAGCCTCAATTGAAGCACCCTTGTGGTGATTTGGGATTGAGGTGCAAATGTCGCTGCATAGCTGTCCCAAGTACTTATTGTTTTCTGATTTTGACAAAGGACATGATCCAATCTGATGCTATACCATAAATTAAAACTTCATTTTACTTCAATTCAATGGTTGACGGATTAACTTATAGAAATGTGACTTGAATATCGTAGAAATTAAACTTATGAAATAAAAGGGAGAACGTGGTAATTTTTTGTACAATTTTATATCACCCGACGTCTCTAACTTTATTTTCAATTGCTATCTGACTAGCAGTTAGCCTGATATTTAAAATTGGTAAGGGAGGAAATTTTGTTCAAGGATGAACATAAGAAATCTTTTTTTAAACTGGGCTAAACAACTCTTACCAAAATATTTAAATAATCGTGACCTTCAGATTTTTAATGAGGTAGTTTCCACATTTTACATTATTTCTAGCAAAATATTTATAGAGATAATTCAATTTGTCCGTAAAAATACAATGCAAGCAAACGGCTAATTCACTACGAACTATAGCATAACGTATATATTATATCAAGTTACAGATTTATTAACATTCAACAAATAACGTGATGAATCTAGAGCACTTTCCTTTGAATTTATTCTGACGAATATAATTCAATAAGAACGGCCTTCTCCTCTTCGAATGCTTTTCTTTCAGTTTCTCTCTCCTCTCCAACCGTGCTGCTTTGTCTTCTTCTTTTTCTAACCAGCTTATAACCAACTTGCGTTCACACGCGCATAAACTACCACCAACCATGGTCGGGAAACGGTGGTCAGAGTCCCAAACACGGTTAACGGTGACTTCCTTGTTCTGTGACCATAGTCGGACTTAACCAGGGTAAAAAGAGCGTAGTTTGAACGGGGCATAAGAGATCACCACCTCGAAAAACAGCGATTGAAAACTTTACCTTAGGCGAGTGTAAAAGGATGAACTCTAAGAAAACTTGTGGGTAAATATGATAACTCCTAATATTTTGAAAATTTATCCCACCGAACCAAATTATTAAAAAGAATAAAATTTATTCATCCTTTTGACAAAAAAATAAAATCTAAAGAATTAAGGGTTCGAAAAAAATCAAGCAGTGACGCGTTAACTAGAGATGACCTAAGTCATAAGCAGGCATGTAATCAATATTGATACTCGATTGAAGTTTTTTTCATTTTTTTCCATTTTACGGCCATAGCCATGCACAGTCATTCATCCGTCTCGGTGAAAAATCATCAATAATTCATTCAAGAATAAAATATTAATCGATGATAAAACTTATTAGCATGACTAATTTGAGAAAGCATTTTATATCGACTTTATTATTTACGGAAGTAGTCATTTTATGTCCTCATTCAAAAATCTACCAATCAAATTTGAACAAAAAATTATGTATTTATAAAAAGTAATAATAGCTCCAATAAATAATAATGAATAAACATGCACATCATAAATACCTTCAATACAGATCCTGGATTATTTATTTTAACATTATAAATGCAATGCTGCAAAATAAATTATACTCTTTGGTATGCACAGCAAGTACATAGGCCTACGGGTATTGAACTAAGTGATAGAATTTCAGGATACACAATGCCGAAGGCTACGCTAAGAATTGAATGGAAGGATAACAATGCTCCTTGATCAGGTACACATGAGTAGATATCAATAACTGATTGAATTTCCACCTGATGAGCAGAGCTGAATTTCAAACATAACAGGATAAAAACAATTCAATTAACTTAGCTCAGTTTTACCAGACTGACGCTCTACATTAGTTGAAAAATAAAAAAAGAGGATAAAAAGTATAGGTAAAATCTTGCATACTGACCTAAGTTTCCTTTTCTCTAATAAAATTGTGTTACATTTTTCCAAAGCGGAAGATGGAATTTTTAAGAGATTTATAACATCTAAGGAGTGACAAACTCCATACAGTTCGTCCTATTGCTCTCAACTCTGAAAAAGTTAAAAACTACTGACTAATTTTTAACCATAATCAACGTATTAACACCTGCCCTGAGAGAGTAAATTGCCGCAATAAGGGTGCAAAAAAGTAGTATAGATGAATCGGAATCATGCCATACATGAGAGAGAAATGTGAATGCTAACAAGATACTTAGGTTATTTTCATAGACGTAAAAAATAAAACATTCGTTTATGCCTAAATTTTATGGCTAATGTTTTTCATGATATAAACTGTAAGATAAAAGGCAATCACCTGAATTAATTTATAATTTTAGATTTTTCTAGAAATAATTATCTATTAAAAAACCGTATCTATGTTGATTTTTAGAAGTTCGAATTCTGAAATGGAAGAGCATTAACCAGAATAACAATATCAAAAGATTAAATATGGGATTTCCCATAGAGAAATATTTTTACCATGCACCACACCTAGGAAATCTCGCGCACTAAACGTGGTCCTCTTGTCCCGATAGCAAAAAAAAACATTGTTGATACACGAAGCAAATATTGCGGAACTGATTGCATACTTGATAAGAACGAGATGTGCATGGAAGCCGAAATGCCTTGGAGTTTTCAAAGGTTTCAATCTATTGGAGAATATTTTCCAAATTAAATAACGATTTAATGTTTAAGTGGATCACTTTAATTTTCGAGACTTTTTTTGATTCTTAATTCACAAAACAGAAGAAGGAATTTTTAATACAGGCATTTAATATATTCTTCTCATAACTAAAGCCAGAAGTATTTTCCATAAAATATTGGTGGCAGCGGGACATAATTTTTGGCTGCAAACAGAGGGTCGCAGGTTCGAGTCACGAGTTCAAGTAGCTTGCCCCTATTAAGGGGATGGATTTTTGCGATAGCCCATTGTTATTTTTTGTAGCCCTCCAATGTAAAGGCCTACTAATGCTGTTTTCGGGGGTGATGTATATAAATAAAATAAAAGTACTTACTAAATGTGTCCAACTCACACTCACATCCTCGGAATCATCAGCACGGGCCTCTGTTACTCTGCCGACCACAGTTTGGGGATGGCTGTTCAAGAATAGAATTGCAGTCTCCCATTAAGCTTAATTTTTCTCCATCATACACTGAAACAAGGTTTGACCACGAAACCCGGAGGTATCCTGACCCACTTATAGCTCGCATGGCCTCATAAGTTGAGCTGCCGCTAATGCAACAAATGGCTTCAAAATATGCTCCGCTGCCGAAGTAGCTGAAATGAATCACAAACATTATAATTGACTTTCAAGCAGTAATGTGAAGCATATCACAATTAGTGTAATAAAATCGTTAAAAGTGTTAGAGAGATTTCATTGGTAAGGTACTAGCTATAAATTTTACAATAGTTTTCACTTTAAAATAAGTAGGCGCTGAATACGTAAGAGCAGGCATTCGTCACTGAAATCATAACATTAAGGCAAAAATAAAGAATTTTCTTCACACGACCAGGATATAAAGGGATTTTCACTGCCGAATCCACCTCACTTTCTTCGAATACCCGAAACTATTACTGATATTCCATTTTCAAAATCGATTTTTTTATTTCACAGACCCCCAAAGACCTCGGATAAACCTGATGGATCACAGTCTCCCATGCATTAAAACCAGCCCCATTTAAATTCTAATCTATTCCTTGCGGTTTATAAATCTCTATTGGAACGAAATGAAACTATTAAAATTAGGGATGGAAAAATCTAAAATCGAGTTGTAATAGTTGTAATAGTCAAAGATCGAGGAAATCGAGATCGAGCCATGATCTTCGGATTCCGATCCAAACTCGATTTTTCAACTTCGATATAGACCATTTCGTTTGATCTCAGCAGCATCACTACCGCTCCATAATGACGCCATTCGTCCCAATGTGTGATAAGAATGTTTAGCGAATGAATAACGAGTATATGTTTGTACGAACCATATGTTTTTCTACAAAATAATCGTCGATTTTTTTGTTCAAATTTCGATTTTCATTGAAAGGTCGTGCTTTTTTGCAATTAAAAATCGATTTTGACCGACTTTCCATTATTTATTAAAATATGCATCCCCATAATTAAAATTAGGACTCGCAAAGCAAAAGGAAATATTTCACACCCGTGCATTCAATCTTCATCATTGTCATGTAAAAAAGGTACTAGTTTTCATTTTAATAAGCTGAAATAATTATTCATAATGAAATAATCTTTAGCTCAAGGCCTGGGAAAGAAAAGAAAATATTTCATACTGATGTATTCAGAGGTTATATCATTTGATACTGGGGTAATACTATAGGTGTACGGATTCGTGGTAAATTTTCATCCCAGAGTCAATTTTCCGCTCTCCCAAGAGGAATTGATCCCAATTTTTCAGAAGAGGCATTCGGACACTATAAGATGCATGAAAAATGTGAACACCATCGCCCCGAGCTCACTTCCTATCTCAAGACGACCCTTCCAAAGCAGGCGTGGTTGTTCACCAAGAAAGGCATGATTTACGGCAGTTAATACAGTTCCTCCCGTGAAATATTAAACGCCTCGAGAATCAAACAATATTTCTCCAATTTCTGTTTGGTTAGACCCAAAAGTACTAGCTAATCCCGATTTCAAACATTTCGGAGAAGGAGTTCAAACATAAAGGTCAATGTTAAGTCTCAGGAGTTAAGCAGGGAAATGGACTAATTGTTACAATATTAAAATGTAGCAAGCAACTTTCTAAAAAATTTAGTCGGTTCACTTATGACCTTTAAGCATTCTTTTAGGAAAATGTAGTAATGTGTGGTCGTTGACAGGTGCAGAGAAGTGGAAGTATTTGAAATGTGCTGCTACCGAAGAATGATGAAGATAAAAATGATCAACCGAGTAATGAGGTGTGAGAGTGTGAGTAATAAGAAAAATGGGAGAAAAGAGGAGTCTCCTAAAACTCTCACAGAGAAGACGAGAAAACTTAGTTGATTACACAATGAAGTCTGAAAAAAAATCGTATAGAGACAGGTGGAAGGAAAAAAGGGCAAGGGACAGCTCGGAATAAGTTACATAGGACAGGTTAAAAAGGATATAAAAGTGAACGAATACGTCGATATGAAAAGGCTAACTGCTTTGACAGCGGAATGGAGAGCTGCGTCAAACCAATATTAGGATTGTTGACTTATGACTATACTGTAATGTGAAATATAATAAGATTAACTACATCCATTCTTTAAACGATGAGCTTTTTTGTAGTGCACGGAAAAATATTCCACTGGTTTCATGATAAACCAGAGAAATTTCGTTACCATGGATTTATATAGTTACACCATTATAACCGACGCACAAAGCTCGTAAAAAATCCCCAAAATAAAAAAATTACGAAAATCAGAACAACCCTTTAATACTACTCTTTAAAATAAAAAACAATATGATGTCCGTAAAAATTCTCTGGAGCAAGAGTCCCAGTCATGTCCATATTTTAGCTTAGGAGTGAGGTTCAATAACGATCCAGGGAAATAGATAATGGGTAGAGATGCGTGAAAATCGCAAATGCGATAAATGCGACATAGATGCGATGACTGGACTTTTATGATATTTTTACGCAAATTTGCCTTTTCGACGGCAAAATTCGCACATTTTGTGCCGAGCGCACTTTAAATGCTCCGCCGACAATCACCGCTTAAAGCATGTGAGCGACTGGCCGGCTGCTAGTTGGCTGGGACTCTACGTGGCCGCGAACTACAAGTGGGTGCGGACAACCTACACCTCCACCACTATGCGTCGTATTCCTTAATTTATTATTGTTCTACAACATAATTATTTAAAATATTCTGTATCGTCATCTACCACATTATGAAAATAAAAAAAAACAGACGCTACAAAATGCGATAAACTGGTATTGAAAGTGCGATAAAATAAAAATGAAAGTGCGATTTTCACGTATCTCTAATAATGGGGCATTACTTACATATGAGGCAAAGGATGGAGGTTAATTAATGCGAGGCATATAAACATATAATTGATGACGTAAAACCTACCAACTCTAATTTCATGGTAGGATATAACACAAGAGAACATTTGTCACGTATGTTCATATATTTTAACCATATAGGGATAGGTTAATTTAAGCTCATGAAAATCGCTCATAAATTCCCACATTTTTAAATTTGACATAAACCCAGGAAGATTTTTCACTAACGTGGGAAAGGAATTCTGTAAAGGTATTTCATAAAATTGACTTAAAAACAAAAAATACAGGAAAAATAAATTCAGGGAGCGAAAAGACGAGAAGTCACTTATACTCAGAAAATTAACTTTCCCCTCTGCTTCATTGGTGAACAGGAAAAAAAGACTCTTGGTCATATCATTTCCGCAGTTACCGCAATAACCATCAAAACTAAGTACGAGATAACGCCACCTGGAGACGCATGTACCGGGTGCGCAATGTAATTTCATAAGTTTACAAATGCAAGCTTGAGATACTTAAACGACTGACACTGATATTCATCGCATTACTTGGGTTCTTTTGTTTCTTCGACGACTTCTATTAATAATAGCAATGCAACATGTTGCAGCAAGTTTGTTGGAGCAAGATTGAGCCAATCTCACCCCTCGCCATTAAGCTAGCACACACTTAATATTTATAGCAATTTGCAAATATCTATTTATATAATATGGTATTTCCTGGAGTATAGGTCATTTATACAAAAGTTAGCAGCCAACGTTTCGATTTATTTTCTTAAATCATCTTCAGGGCTATGTTAGAAAAAGTGTGAGACAATATAAAATACAGAGAATAAGACGATACATAATATTTATACATAAAGAAGGAACAATTGGGTTTTTTATATATAATACAATATAATTTAAAGAAATATGTATATATAAACATACATATAAGAACAGAATGGAATATACAAAAAAATTTGACATACCTCTAAACTTTGAACATATTTATTTATGTTTTGTTTCTAAGGTATTGCCACAACCTAGGTTACCATTAATTTTGATGTATTAAATAAAAATAAATTTTGCTCAGGTAATCGATGTCTGTTTTTTTATTACAACAATTTTTTGTTTTTGAAATATAAACCATTTCCTTGAAAAGTCTTTTTTTCAATATAACTTCATGATCTAAAATTTCGGCGTTCTCAAAATCAAAACTATGGCCATTGCTTATGCTATGGCTAGCAAGAGCACACAGAGTTATACCACCTTTTACTGTTGATTTATGTTGTGAAATTCTATTTTTTAAATATTGTGATGTTTGTCCTATATAACAAGTGTCACAATCGAGGCAAGAAATTTTATTAAATATTTACGATATTTAATTTCTGTTAATTTAAATTATAAAACTGCACACAAAAATCATAACACTCTAAACAAGCTCCTATACACAAAAATAAAATCTGAAACCCCTAAAAATCTAGACAGTAATATAATATATATAGAAACGAGAGAATAGTATTTTTGTGGAAAAACCTGAGTATTTTGTTAGAAATATCTTTTTCGGAAAAAAACCACCGCAGAAAATCATCCACACAATGAGAAAGTGTGAAATACTATGAAGGGAATAGGGGAGAGAATGAACAAACTGCTGGGTTGGCAGGCCACGTCAGAAAGGATAGGCGTGTTCAGAGGAGTTGAAGACGGCTTATTAAAAGACAGGACCTACTAGTATGAGACTCCGCTTCAGGCATTGCAAGCCACAGCTCTTTCCGAGATTTGGAAATTAGGACGACAATACATTCCAGCAACTAACTAAAGATGTACCGTAATCTCGAAAATCTTAAACCAACTTTAAATCTTTCTATCAGAGCCTTTTACACACAAGTGCAAAAAGTCGTGCCTCATCGTTTGTCAAAGATATAAGGCAACGCACATGCAAAACTAAAAAGAGCCATGAGCAGTATTACGTTAGCCCAACGTTAGACTTTTAACTTTAAGTTCCCGTTAAAAATTAGTGAATAATTCTGTTAAAAACATACGAGTATACACAAAAGCCCAAGTCGTAAAGCCATAACAGCGTTTGAGTACGGTATAAAACAGTAATTTAAGACATCTTAGAGGATTTTACTTTCATAATTAGAAAATTTTACATAGAAGAAATCAATTGCCCTGGCCTGGAATCGAACAGAAATCCCCCAAATTAGCGGCTAATGCTTTTGTCGTTTCGGCTGACTGAGTAAAAAACTACAAGAAAAACAATTTTCTTACAGTTCTACGACAAAAATGGTTTTGATTGAAGGTCTCATTAAAAAATATCTCCTTTTATTTATAGCAAGTGGTATGCATGTATTTAACAATACGACGCCCCTACTGTTTAAGCAAAGGAGATTCTAGGAAACTCCGTATTCATCCTGGTATTGATGAAGGGAAAATCCTGACGTTCACCTCCCAGTGGTAAAGAGGGGGAATAAACGGTTGAACAAACGGCCAACGACAAAGGGTCCGGGTATCTTCCGGGGAAAAAGAACCCTTTAATCAAATTCCAACACTCTCCTTGCAAAATGAATGATTAGATAGAACTAATGGAAGTTAGGTTAGGAAAAACTACCGTCCTTAAAGAGGAAAACCATTGCTATCCATTTTTTATCCGTTTATTCAAATTTTGTCACCCCAGCTACAGTAATAAAATATCATTGACCGCTTTCTCCTGATTAACATAAAGGACATCTAACAAAAGCTCTTTAATTTCTGCGCTGCCTGGCTGATCGTAAAAAGGCAAAGTAATTTTATTCTACGTATCTTAAAATGGAAAATACCACAGCCGCGGAAGCATCTCTATTTTCCTTGCTATTTCTAAACCAATGCCGACCTACCCATGAGCTTTGTTTGCTTCCACTTAATCCTTTCCAATTACTGTTCTCAGCACGGTCTATATGAAGAATAAGGGTTTGTTACTAATCCACCTCGTAGGACTCCATATTAATATTCGTAGTGGTGGATAAATCAAGCGTCGCTATATTCTTGCCACGCTCTCTCCATTAAAAAAACTCGAGAAATAAGTTTTAGAAACCTAAGGCTACAATTTGTTATTGCAATCTGCCTCCGTTCACTATTGATTGGTCTAAATTAAAATAAATCTGCTCCACTGCTTTTTCCACCCTCAATTGCCACTCTCTCCATTCCTTCAAGGAATAGGAACGCATGTGAGAATAGAAATTTATGCTCGGCGTTCTATTTCCAGGTTGGAAGGCCTGTTAAATTGGTCGAAGTCTGAAATGAAAAAATTACTTTTGGATTTAAATATTTTACTTCATTCTTCAGCTACTATCAGCGACTACTCTTATTGCTCGTCAACTCCCCACTTTTGGTAATAAATGGTTTTCTAAGCGATTTTATATTCCCAGCATGTGTAACATCTCTTAAGGCCGTTTTACACGGTACACGGAATTGCGCAATCTGACGTACGTGCGAGGGCGCAATAAAAAATGCGTCGTGTAAAGCGGTGAATTGCTAGAACACATGCTAGAATGCGTGGATGCGAGACGGCAAAATAGCCCCTGTTCTAATTTCGTTCATGCATTCGCGCAATTCCACGCCATTTTAGAAATTAATGCAGCTCTAACCTTCGCAATTCAGTGCCCCGTGTAAAACGGTCTTTAGGTCTAGATCAATGTTATAATAACTCTTATTTTGGCTGATTTACTCAAAAGTAAAACGGCCGAGTTGGCCGACTGATGGATGCTACATAGCTAAAAGAAATATACGATCAGAACTAATAAACTTGAAATATAGCCATCCACAAATTTATAATGGTACCCGATATCCACAATCTTCTTTTAATTTACCACCTACATATGATTTGCATTGAAGCATACATACCTCACATTTCCCACGACTTCAGACATTGACACCCAATTTCAATGCCAATGTGGGGAATCAACCACATTAAAAACCATTAATACTGAACTTTCTCTCAGCTCAAGGTGCCTCATCTCACGAGAATGCCCACTTTGCCCACGAGCATTCCATATTCAACATAATTGTCGTCAGAGTTAGGAATCCACAAATAGCCGAAAGAAAGATAGTGAGATGAAATATTCGGTTTTCCGCGGGAGAAATACTGATTTAGATTGCAGCGATAAAGTATGCGTTACTCCCGCGGTAGACCTAAATACCACATGGGAAAGTTAGCGCAGGAGGTCATCAGTACAAGTGAGTGGTCGCTCGGATAAATTTAATGACACATTAATCACTCTTTGATACCTACGAATCACTAGCGTTGTATGTCTGAGTTGTAGTTCCCGAGGCTAAAGCAACCGAGAGGTCTATGGAATAGTAAATGCTCCAGGCAAATTAGGTGATACGCTTGGGAACTAAAATCTAGGAATTTTGTGAAGAAATGTTTGAAAAATGCAATCATGCGTGTATTTTAAATTATTAGACCCCCAGGCTCGTAAGAGCAGACCCAACTGTTAGGTCCGTCGAGGCGTTATGGTATCACTTTATTGAGAATCAATAATTATGGAACACCCTGCGGTAGGTCAAACAGTCACATTCCTTGCCCACTTAAGTTTCCCATGCCCTCTATTCCGAGGGCTCACTTAATTATTTCTCCCGTCAGCAGTTTGACGACACAAAATCCTGAAAGACCTCCCTCCCCTACAGGAACCTAATCAACCCTCAAGGAAATAGCAATCTAAAGTGAAAAGTATGAGAGATTATATAAAATAAGAAATAGTTCACGTAACTGAGTACATGCAAAAACTTCAGAGACTTAGTATATGATGAAAAAATTCACAAATCAGCACCACCACAATCTCTTCTCACACATCGAACGTAAGTACGGTCAGTGGCGGATCCAGCATTACATCTACATCTACATAATAGCCTGCGAGCCACCTCTTGGGTGTTTGGCAGGGGATGATCAATCACCAGCATGCAGCATGCAATTGGACTCCCACATGCACACCACACGGTCCAAAAAACGTTACGCATACTTAAAAATTATTCTACCACATGCTGTTAGAAATAATAATAAAATTCGGGAACATGCATTAAAGTAAACATAAGTTAGTAGGCTACACTACAAAGTCATCTAATATATTTATGAGTAAAAGGTTTGATTTTCTTCATTTTTATTGTCCTTTTTATTTGCGATGAAAATATTTATTGCTTTTATTAACAATAATAGTTATACCATCGATGAAAATACGAAATAAATAACAGAGGTACACAAAGAGCGACCGTCCCCGCTAAGGGCCCTAAAGGCCCGTTTACACGATACATTAACAAGTAAGATTTAATGTCTGATTGCGTGAATGATTTTTGTGGACCAGAGCGGAACATTCATGAATGCATGAACCAAATAAGAACAGGTTCTATTTTCCGTTCGTGCATTCGCACAAGCTGGGTGTTGGGTGGTTACACGGTGCCTTTTTGGCGTTCATTCTCGCGTTCGAGTAAGACATAAACAGTACAATATAAAGTAAGACATAAACTCGTTCGGGTTAATTTGACGGGTAAACAGGTCTTAAAACATTTATTCAACTCGTTAAATAAACAATGATCATACATTCCACAACCACCACGCCATCTTAAGTAGCGTTCTAGAAAAGAGGTCACCGATCGACTTCAATACACATGTATCCATAGTTGCACGTGCATCCTACGTGCACCTCAAAGAAGCTTGGCAGGGGCTGAATCTTTATAACCAGAATTTATGACGCTTTGCACTTGATTTCAGCGGCAAACACCTGGACACACGAGCATGTATATGAACTAAAAACTTTCGGGGGTAAAAAGTCAAAACGGCCAACACCAAAATACCATCTGTTTGCACCCTGGCAACGAGCAGGGTAAAATCCTTTCACGACCGGATTTTGTCCGAACATCCACTTGAACTGTGTTTTCCACACTCAAATCCCTTAATTTCCGAAAAATTTTCCTTTCTCCTTTGCCTCAACCCACCAGAACACCACCGTTAAAGACCCACATACTCGACCATTCAGACCTTTTAGACAACCCCCTTCCACCTCGGGCCTCATTGTCCACCTTATCTATTTCTGTCCGGCCGGACGGTTGAGCGAAAGCCACCGAAGTTTTGAGTGGGTCAGGAAAGCCCACCCCAAGAAAAATACGCGTAGCAAAGGGTTGAAAACGTTTGGCCCAAGGCAGCAGAGGGGGGAAGAGGTGTTATAAATGTGTAGTTCCGGCTGAAATTCGTACTAGTACCCGTCTCATCAACGGTCAAGAAACACATGTGTCAAGCCTTCCCTTCAGCGGAGTGACCATCGCAAGTACGGAGAGGAGGACTTCGCCAAAGCCAGCCTTCTGTCCTCGGCCAAGTGATTTTTACACGCAGAGCTCGCCATGTATAAGGTGAGTTTTCTAGTGATTGTGTCCGGTACCGTGACAATCGGCTGCGGAGACCCAAAAAGGATACCTTCTTCGAGGAATAGTGATTTTTGCTTTTTCTCCAAACTCCACAGCGTGGAAGTAGCGAGTGACGAAAAAATTTGAAGTGACGCACAAATAGGCACAGGATTACGTCGAAAAAATTCGGTTACGTAAGATTGAAGGTGTAGTGGTAAGAAATTAGTGAATGATTAATGTGCTTTGCCTAATAGCACTTAACAGTGTAAAAAGTAAGTTGCTGCGAGGCCAAATGTGATATTTTCATCGAGGGTTTGCTGCCTTTGCATTGTAGCTGCTATCCTTCTTGCCGACCAACTGTATTTCTTCTCAAATTTTACTGATAGTTTGGCGATTAGTAACAAATCTAATGATCGGCTAGTTTTAATTGAGAGATACATGATTACAGTGAATAAATGTAGTTTTAATTATATCTCAATAGATTTCGACCTCTTCAGATATTTACCACCACACAGATAATTGGAATAATTGAAAACGAACTTAACCAATTGAATCTGGTACATACAGAATAGCATAATGAGATAGTTAATGAAGTTTCCTCAGTATAATTATAATGGTTGCTTGAAAAATTCTCTAGAGCATCACATTAATAATTAAATACTTGATCCGTCTTCATACTTAAAATACTCGAAAAATTCTATTTATTGTTTTGCGTTCAACTGTCTAAAATTTGTAAGGCTAAATCATAATTTTGTAGAAGATCCAAGGACGATCCAGATTCATAACTCACTTTTTTGTTTTGGGATTATTTGTACTACAATTTTGGGTAGTATTTGATACTGATTATTTTATTTTATCATACAAAAATGGCAAGCATATATTTTCTAAAAAATAGCGATTGTTTTCACATTTTGCACTCGAACTTTGCTACACTACCGTTTACAGAGATTAAATGAACTAATTAGGTCGAATTACCAAACAAATAAGCCCTGGCCACTGAGATAAATAGGGAAGCAAATGAATTTAGGAAACTCAAAAGATACCAAAGCATATAATCGTATTTAGCCCTAGTTTTTGTCTCACGCGCGTTCAATTAGCTTCAACGAGCCTTTGTCTACATCAACCGCTCTTTCCGCCAGTCCATTCCGTGACAATACTATGCATTTTGTTCACCCACAGGATATTTCCTCTGCTAAATTATTTTCTCTTTGACAATCCATCCCTCGCATCTTCGTAAAAATAACACACTTGACTCTTTATGTATATTTTTTCTCGTGAAGTGCTGTTGATGTATCGCGATGTAAATTATTATCAAATGATGACTTCTTTTAAATCAACTCATTTTTTTTCGATTCCGCCATCAGACAAAATGAAATCCTAATTACTACAATAGCAACATAGAAGAATTTATTTAAATACTGCGCGCACTATATGATTCAACTAAATAAGAAATTCCCATTACATGCCTTAAGTCCAATACCCATAATAAGCAGTCAATAAAAAGGAATAATAAAATTGTTTGCAGCTAAATATTCCTGATTTTTAGATACCAAACATTTAACCTATCCTTACCAACCTATCTAGCGTTATTCCCAACAGACCAAAAGGCTAGATAGGTTAGTAAGCATTGGGGCACACAAATTCGCGATTCATTTAAGATTGCTTTTTGGGATCGTTGTCTTTGATGTGAGTCTAACGCTTCGTAATAGATTATAAACAGTGAAAATTTGAAAATATCTTAAAATAAAACCAATTATTAAAATTATGAAAATACACGATCTTGACTACGAATAAATTTAAGCAAAATGCATTATCAAAATATACCAATAAGGACCGAAAGTTTTAGAAAAAATATTTAACTTCACATATGCACATACTAACTCACTAAATTAATATTATTACGAAATTTTCACTAATTTAGAAAAGAATCTAAGCAAGATTCGCGCGATGTAAATCATTTTATATGTAGTAACTTCATGAAATTCTCTTACCGCACTAAACTAATGTAGTTCTAAATCCACACTATTTTATTAATACATACCGTCAATCAGTTTCCAACGTCAGGATTATGGGATGTTCTATGGCATATGAGAAACACTTGAATTGCTCATTTCTCAAGCCAATGAAGTAATTACCAATTAATATACAAGCAATAAGAAAAAGGCTATCAAGAATTGCGGAAATGATCAGCAAAATTGAATGATGAGAATTGGAAAAGATGCTTGCATGAATACTTGTTTTTCTAGAAAAAATTCTTCTCTAACCAGTGACGTAGCCAGGACTTTGAAATGGGGGGGTTTACCGGAGATTTCGGGGCCCTTCTGGGGGGTATGGAAAACACCCCAGGCAAAGGGGGGGTTGTAACCCGGGCTAAAGAGTGGGTTGTAACCCAGGACCCCGTGGCTACACCACTGGCTATAGTTACCATTAGTACCTATATTAACGTAGTATTAGTTTAACTTAATGCGCAAGTACTAGCATACAACCACAAACCTTGGATACATAATTAAAATTAAAAAAATTACTCGAGTAAATCCTAACACACCAAAAACTAAAAAAAAACTAGGGTAAACACGCATATCGGCCCATATAACAAACAGTGGGTTTTTCCAATAAGGACGAAGGTCATTAGGTTTTTCCCACGTTGGTGCATAACTTTTTCCACTCGAAAAGGTAGCTTAATTCACTTTTACAATTTTAAAATGCATTCCTACATAATTCCACGGCTATTTTGTGTTAGTTTCACTTGATTTTATTTCATGAGTAACTTGAAAATGTATTCCTCAGCAAATATGTAATGTATGACGAGGTTATGTAGAAGATCTGACTTTCTAATCTCAATCTTGCGCAATAAAGACGCATTATAATTATTATTATCCTTGAATTTTCTTCAGTTTTCACTGAGTTGTTTTAGTGTTAAGAGCACGGGTTCTCACCAAGGTAACTCTTTACTGTTGAATTGCGTTGAGAAATTTTCTCGTGATATGGCAGGTTGACATTACTACAGCCTTTGGATTTTGATGTATGTATTTGGATGAAGGCTGAGTATTTTGAAACTGTTTTGTATATGTTTTGGGATGATACCGGTATTCCATATTCTTTTTATTTCTATTGCCAATTCTTGGTCTCATTTATTTTTCCGGCTATTGTCTTTTCGATATTATGCGACAGTGGCACAGCAATATCAACTATGTAACAAGTTCTATATTTCTTGTCAATCAACATTATATCAGGTCTATTATTAACTATAGTTTTATCTGTTTGGATAGGCAATTCATAGTAAATTTTAAATGCGCTGTTTTCAAGCACTGTTTCGGAGTGGTATTATTAGTATAATGTCTTGGTATCTATTAACTTGTGCTGGTAGGCCAGTTTTTGGAGGATAATTTTTGCAACTTGATTATGTCTACTTAAATATTCTGTATTAGCTAACATCTTACAGCAAGATATAATGTGTTATTATTATTATTAAATTTTTATTAGCGTAAATTTTATACGAATTCAATATTTTATAAAAAAAACTTGGAATCACAATTTTACTTTCGTCCCCGAATAATTATATTATGGTCCGCATTTGTTGTACAACACAATCTAATCAGCAATCCAAACGAACGGTTGAATACCTTTCCCACATAACTCAATACTCTCCAAACTATTAAACCTCAACACTTCCTCCAACAAATTTCTCCGTCATCTTTATCTTTATTGAAAACAAAAATGCATGGATTCCATGGATCTAATAATTACTAGAACCGCGTGCGGCATCAAAATCATTCTTCGGTTTCGTGGTTTCATCAAAGGAGACGTTATATTGCGATTAATGAAATTCTACAGCGTTAATTGAATTCGACAGGTTTCCACTGAAGGAATTTCAATTTCATAAATTTGCAAGTTAATCCTAATTTAAGGAATTTAAATTTGTAATGCATGGAATTTAAACAATTTCCTTCCGAAACAAACTGTATGCTGAATTTCAATTTGCTATAATGTATGCTGTTGTGGTAAGCAAAAGCGATTGATACTGTTAACATCACATACCCCTCGTCGAACAAATACCGATAAATAATTGGTCAAATTAACCCTCATTGGTATTTTCATGTTGAAATCGCAACGTGTTTCCCATGGCACTCATCAATTTCGACCAGCATTTAGAAGGGGCTTGTTTCACAGGCTACCAACTCCCTCACCTTAACATGCTCTTACTTTAACACCACTTTAATTTAAAGTCCGACAGGAAAGTTGAATTGACATAAATATTTCTCTAAATGGATAAGCGTATCAATCCGTTTTTCCCTGGAATAATAGAGGGCTTCAATAAATACTAGATTGATCTCCGTTTGATAGAATTAATGCCTCTTTCCCTTATTTTTTTCATGATTAAAATCATGAACTTTAAATTTAAATAAGTTTTATAACGGCGCGCCGTAGTTAGGGAAGGTTTATGTCAAAATAAAACAAAAGGGTTGGGAAACATGTACCCTATACTTGATAAGCTCTCATTTTACATTTTACTAACATTTAATGGAATATTTTATCGAGTATAACTTTGTCTCCAACTCCAACAACGCGCACAGAAGCATTTCATCATTTTTCATATTTCATTTCGTGCAAATTAACGGCTAGCGCCCAAACTCATCAAATCAAAATTATCCTATAGAGGGCTAACGAGAAGGATTGATGGGGTAAGGAGGGAAAATACATTCAGCAAAAAAAAATAATAAAATCACTTAAGTTATACCAACGATTAACAATAAATATCATAAAAGTTACGTCAACGACGTAAAAAGTCTTATTATAAGACGTAATTTGGTCTGGTAATTAATCTATACTAGCTTAATTTCTGACATTGCCATTACTGATTTTGGCAATAATCAATTTCCAATTCTGACCAAAAAAATCTTTTAGCATTATTAAAATATGTTTTATATGCTAAATTGCTCTCTAACATCCGCGATTCTAAATTCTATGGGTTCAAAAAATTAGACTCAGAGCAGTTACAAAGCCCATATGAAAATTTGTTCATGCTCACCTAAGAACCGATTTTATCATCACACATCAGCGTGTCCCTCAGCTTTAAGTATCTTTTTATATTTTTTCGGTGCATATTATGTAGACACCTCATACCTTTAATTATAAAACACTTACACATTCAGAATTTGGGTTTTTATTAGCCTAAGTTGAAATTTTAATTTAAAGCTTTAAACACTGCACTCATGGTTGGACACTAGATGTTCTTCGAATCGGGAGCGGAAGCCGGTAAAATCAGGCTTCGGCGAAAGAGTTATGCGTAAGATATTTCTTTTGTCTGCACGGCCGCATGGAGTAAAATTTTCCAATTTTTTTGGATGTGCAGAGCCACGAAACATAACCTAGGACTGTCAAGTTTTTACAAGTTTCACAATAAAAGGCTAAAAATTCAAGTCAATGATCATTGAGTAGAAAAAACACATAAAATGTATATTTCAAGCAAATCATAACTGGTAGACCGCATGACAAGCTAGAGCTTTGTAAAATACTTGGTGCTACCACTTATACTTATATGCAGTACTTAAAATTATTTGCTACCTTATTGTAATTTCCGAAAGTGCGCTTTTGATGCTCTGAACGACCTATATTAATACAAAGAGAGTAACGATAAAGCAACATTGGGTAAAAACACGGAATTACGGAAAGAGCAATATACTTAAATATGTAATGATTTCATTATCCATAAAAATAATGCGAAAAGGTATCCTCTTCTTAGAAATCATCTTCTATCAGTACCACCTTCGGAGAAAAATGGAAAACCCACACATCATCTCGATTTTTTTAAACTCATTACACTTGCGTCTTTCAGAAACATTTTCCTAATTAAGATGACAATAAGAATACAAGACTGAATTTCAAATACAACGTGAAATCATAATACTTCATGATATCATATTCCAATGAATGGTACAACAATTGCCATGAGAAAAAATTCCCCTGGACCGGGAATCGAACCATGGACCTTTGGGTTTCCGAGCCACTGCGCAGACCACTACTCTATCCACGTTCTTTAGTTCCCATGGCAATTAAACCCAATGAATGGTATTGAAAAAGACGTTCGTGAAAAAGAAAATGCTATGGGAAATGTTAAATATATCAAGAAAATTTCATCTCCTGCAAGGTATTTTTAAAACTTCTGGATGTTTCGACCAGGAAGCAAAAGCTTTTGATATTCATTTCAAGTTTACAGACTAAATGGCAACGGAAGGAAAATGGTAAACTCGAGAACAACTACACTCCAATTAAAAGCAAGAAATAAATGGGATTCGTTAATTGAATTTTTCTTCACTTGCAAGGTTCATTACCATTTCCAAACGACGATATGGTTCATGACATTCGTTCATTTAAATTTGGTTTTCACCAATTTAACACCCCGTTGGACACACTTATGCACAGACCGCCAGACACGAGCCTCGTTTGAAGTCACGCTCTCCATAGTACTTTCCGATTGAACCTAGGACACGATGCTTGACCCATCTTTTCATATCATTGACCAAGTTAACGGTTTCCGGTAAGTCATAGTGGTATTTTCCCGATTCTCAGAGAAAATATGGTTAGAGGAACGCTGCCCTACATGAATTCCGTTATTCTAAATAAAACCGGCAATGGGATGCTCCCATTCTTTCTGTTAAAGACAAATTCAAGTGCCTTGGATTGTTCGTGAGAAAGCTGACGCTATGCTAAAATAACTTTCGAGAATCGGGACAACTAAACGTTCAAACTATCGTTGGAGTCCATTCAAATTTGACACAATTTGAGCAGCGAAACCTTCTCTTGATTGAATGAATACATGTAGTGACTCAGTATCTTCACATGCATACCACAACAGGCTTCCCGAAAGAGGATCAAAGAATACACAACAAAAACGCAGCAATCAAATGCATTTTCAAAATGGCATAAACTTATATTTACAACTATATCAGATCCAAGGGTAGTGTGTGGAATTTTACCTTGATGAAAAGGACCTTCATTTAATCTAAAAAATTTAAAAAGGTAATTTAACTTATTTTTTATATTCAATACCCAGGCATCTGCAGATTATAATGACATCTGTGGATGAAATATTCTTGAGAATGAGAATGAAAAATGAAATAAGATTTGAATTTGAATGAAGACGTGAATTTTGTGAAAAAATGCTATTTATACTAGAATAAGTATACTCTATACATATAAAGTATATTCTATAGTATGCATAGTATATATGCTATTAAAAGTATACTATTCGTTCCTAGCAAAATATATTATGAACATGATATTCATGATGAACTACTGTAAGTAAAATGACACTTTTTGCAAGTCATTGCGATCAAAAGCTATTTTTGTCACGAACATTCACCGATTGATACAGGTTTATATGGAATATTATTCATCGAATCAACGAGGCACTACGTCCTTCCGGGTGATTTCATTTTCCAGTTCGCCACGGTCACTAACTTTATGCATCAAATCAATCAGCACATTTTCTTCTTTCCCTTCAACACTTTCTTTCTACCAAGAATTTCAGAAGCAATTCGAATTCTACGTCCTCAAATTTCTTTTCTCTTTTCATCCGCGAGAAACTTCTCTCTTAAAAAAAACGTACATCATACTTCCTCATTCGTTATCCTTCACGTCCTTTTGTATCCCAACCCACGCAGCTTGTCCTTGGATGAATAAAATGACCCTCATATTCCTTTCAGAAGATCACAAATTGCGAACCAAACACTGCGACATAGTGAAGTAATGATATCACAAAATTGGTTTATCGGGAAAAATTTCTTGCAATTATGCAAAGCATGATCATTTAGCCACCGAGCAGCGGTCAGCGACAAAATTTTATTTTCTTCCTTCCAACCGTAGTGCAATAAGCCAACGAAGTGGCCGAACCTAAGTCTACGCCATTTTTCCGTAGAAAACTTGGCTAAATATTTTTCTCGCGCAGAACTTGAAATACGAAAAGAAAACCAACCTTTGAGCCGGCCATTTAGCCAAATTTATGCTCTACAGGAAGAATAAAGTTTCCTATTTTCCAAGACGGTTGTTGAGTGCTGAATATCCATGGATCTAAAAAAATGAATGCACGATAACTAGGGACATGCAAAACAGGCAAAATCGATAGCACGACTACGGGATTCTTCCGCGTAAATGCGAATTTCATTTTCTGGGCGAATTTCAACAATTTAAACGCTATTTCCATCTCATTTCCATTCCTTCATTCTTCTGCTCATGATTCTGCCACGAAATTTATTTTCAATCGCAAGTGAGCCATCCTTTTCCGCTAAAATGAGGATCTGGATAGTTTTATTTTTTCAATAATACGCGAAGTAAGAACAGGAATTTTCTGGATGAATCCACGATTCTTGATTTATCGTCAGCAAGAATTCACTGCGTATGTTCTTACTTCGCCAACGTCATTCATTTTTTTCGCGGTGGAACAAAGTGGAACTTCCAAACTGGCATCTACATCAAAACTGCTTCACATAACCACGAATAAATATGCACCTTAGTCATTTTCAAAAGACACATCAATGCCGTCATTAAATCAAACATTCTTCTGGATAAGTTGATGGACAATTCAAACATTAGAAGACGGATAAGTAAATATGCCGAAGGTTCGTTAAATATACACAAAAGTGACATATACAGTAGGCAATTCCGCAGCTGCAACGGACCAATAATGATCGAAAGTTATTCTTATCCTATTTTTAAAATTAAAACTTTTCCGAAGAAGAAGTTGCCAGAGTAGTTCAAGTTATAGAACATATGGCGTGGATTCAGGCGATCTGGATTCCAATTCTAGCCAAGGCAAATTATTTTTCCTCCGTAAAATTTTCGCACTCGCAGTTATGGGTGGCTCCGTAAAAGAATGCCACATTCGTTAGTTCACAGTTACTTGCTTGTATGACGAAACATTAATATTTTTCACGCACGGAGTAATTCCATAATGCATACAAAAATAACAGGCTTCCATGAATAGTGATCGGCGTAAATACAGAAATTTATTTGTACACTGTAGTAAGATTCATTTCCCTTCAAATTTTTCACTTCATTACACCTAACCCTCTGTCTGGCTGAAGAGCTGACTTAACCGTCGTTATTAGATTTTTCTTGAAAATTATATGGTAAGCAATCAGTCTAAAATGCAGATTTTTTTGCTTAAATTTACCGTTGTAAATGGTGTGCGGAATTTAGAGCTAATAGATTGGTCTAAACCAAGGATGACGCTTAATTAATGTCAGAAAGGTATCCAGAAAAAATACCCTAAATGTCCAAGGTTTGATGATCATTGTATCAATGTATTTATAGAAATAAATATTCATTCGTAGATAAATGACTTTCCTGACTCACAGTCTAACAATATTTCCTTTCTTACTCCTTAGCTTGCGGCTCTTTTTCTCATCGCGCTTGCGGCTGTGTCGCATGCGGAACCCTCGCTCAATGGAATCCGAAGACCACGCTTCTTCGGGCTCTCATCGTGGTTTGGAGGTGGAGGAGACGCAACAAAGGAAGAGACCACGGAATTTCCTGTACCAGACCTGACGGCTCACCCCCTCTGGAGGGTCCACAAGTACACGGGGATCTCCCTTCACCCCGTCAACCTCCCTCTAGACGGAGGCTCTGCCTCTCCAGCCTCACACGTCCTCCCACCACCGTCCGCGAGACTGCCCTACGCCCCGCCGGCACCGACCTACGGCCCACCCGCACCTACGTACGGTGTGCCCGCTCAAACCTACGGGCCTCCCGCACAAACTTACGGCCCCCCCGCGGCCACCACCTTCGGCGCTTCGGGCCAGAGCCAAGTCTCCGAGAGCGGCGCCTCGGCTTCGGACGTCTCCAAAGGTCTCGACGCCCTCGGATCCCTGGCTAGCTTCCTCCCAGACGACTCCGGGTCGGCGGCTGGTTCCTCCGGGAGCGGAAAATCCACTGACAAGAGCTCCCTCCTACAGAACACCCTGCAGTCCATGCTGAACATCAAGGGTAACCTTGGAACGGCCATCAGCGGTCTGGCATCTGGAAAAAGCGCGGCACTGACCAGCCTCATTGGCGGAGAAGGACACGGCGCCCTCCTCGGACTCCTAGCTCAATATCCTCAGCTTGCATCCTTGCTGGCCAGGAAACATGGCTCGAAGGGAGGATATGACATGCCGAAGCTTCCCGAACTTCCGGAAATGCCCCATATCGACGGCATGGATGTGATCCCGGAGCTTCCGGAGATGCCGGAGTTCAAGGTTCCACCAGCACCTTACGCTCCGCCAGCGCAGACTTACGGTCCCCCGCCCACAGTTCCCCAGACGCCGTATCCGGCACCAACACAGCCCGCGTCTGAGTACGGTCCACCCACGGGTTCGTTCGGTTCATCGTCATCATTTGCCAATGCAGCGGCAGTCGAAGCTACGGCAGTGCCCGAGACCACGTACGGAGTCCCCGCGACTTTCGAGCCAAGGCTACCGCAGACAACCTACGGAACTCCTGCAGGGTCTGGGTTTCAAAACACAGAGGTGGACCCGACCATGATCATGGTGGCAACTTCACCCGTCCTGATCGCTCCAAGCCCGTCCCCCAATTTCGCCACAAGGAGAGCGCAGCCCACAACTCAACAAGCTGATTTGTACACCACAGTTCGCTTCAACGACCAGGGTTCCGTGAACACCGTCGGACAAATAACAGCCCGGAATTCGGATACTAAGAAGGAAGCTTATGTTGACGTAAGTTCCATAAAAGGAATTATTAAGGGAGTTGTAGATGGAATAGTTAATTAAAACATACAACATATTAAAAAAACAAACAATGCATTGGTTTCAGCGCACATACGATGCACGAATTCCTAGTCAAAGATCAAGCATAAAAATATATTAAAGAACCAATTAAGTACATATTGGCATTGCAAAACTTTGTTTTTGTAAATTGGTCTATCGTTTCTCGTTAAAAAAATTCAGATTTTAAATTAAGTAAAAATATTTAAATATTTCGGAATTCATTAAAGAAATTAAAAAAAACTGTCATTAAATATTTATATGCTTTAAAATTGAATTTACATATCACATATTCGTAAATTTATATCGGCAAAAATTCATGCATATATTAGCATCGGCAATTCAATTCCAATCTTTCAGAACTTAAGGTTTCATTCTTCAAATCATAAAAGAAACTAATGCAGGTTAAGCGGTATGTTGCCGCGCTCAAAAAATACTTTCTCACGTTTTTCTCCACTATAAAATCCATATTGAAGGATTTGGAGTAAATTGCGAACTAATGGATACATAAGGATGTACTTCGCATTATTACTACTCATTTTTGCATAATTCAGTTCTTTTTATATTTTTTATTTCACTATAAAAAAACATTGTGAAAATCGTTCGTGCCTTTATGAATTAATTTATTGAAACTATTGTTCATAGCATTAATTATAAGGAAATATCTAAAAGTCGACAAATATTTTTTTGCATTTCATCCCCAAACCTATATACTCCAAGACGTTATTAATTATTATATAAATTGAGGTCGTAAAAAAGAAATCATTGATTATCATTTGCTTCCACAACTTTGTAGCTCGGCCTCATAGAACATTGAAAATTAATAAAATACACCAATGGACTGATGATATTCACATATTTTCCTACCATTTCACTATATATGTGTTCATTAAATTCGTCCATTACGCGGCCATTTCTTTTTTTTCCTCAGACCTCCAGATTCCGCCCATCGACTGAACTTCGATCCGAGCCTGAGTCGGCAGGTTCATCTTTCTTCCCTGTCGCCAGGGAATACGTCTCACCCTTCGTGCAGTACAGAGACGATTCCGAATCCGAGGCGTCCGCAAGAGACGAGCAAACCGCCGCAGCCTCCGACAACGCCGAGGAGTACGCCGAATACGAAGACGAGCCAGCACCGGAGACCCACGCGGCCCCCGAAAGCAAGACGAAAGTCAGGGGGTTCCCCGTGACCGCCGCCAGGGCCGCCTTCAGCGACAGGTTTCGCGGTGGCAACGTTCACGTTGCTAGCGGCGAGGTCACCATCGACACAGCCATGAAAGTGCACGGTTGAGGGTAGAAAACGACCAAAACGAGTGTACAGCCGAAGGGTGAGAGGTGAGACAATAAGGGCTGTTAAATTATGCCACGAAATTTTTACCCTGGATAGCTGAAGACAGTAAAAACGCGTACTTTGTCTGCATTTGTATTTACCTTTGTCCAGAGCATCCGAAAACAGGGTAAACTCGTGACCAATCAGAGCGCTTGGCTCAAGGTTTCTGTAGTTTTAATGATGCGTTTTTGGCCTGAACATCATTAGTAATTTTGGTATTTACTGGCATCAGCTATCCAGGTTAACATTATTTTTCTCCACCTTGAATGTATCTCGTATATATCTCTGGATAACAATATTTAGAAACGCCTAACGGTCTGCGTCATTAAAATTTGAATCCGATTTAAAAATTATTCACATTGTATAACCCTCAGGAACCTTCTAGGGCAGAAAATGGATAAGAGAGGGCTTTTACCGATGGAGTACTGAGCGGGAAGGGGATGTTAAAAACCTTGTTAGGGGAAGTGTTAGGTAAGCGTGATAAAGGAATGTAAAGAATAGGCATTAAAGATAGAATTAAAGGGAGTCGAAATGGAAAAAGGGACTTCAATTTGAGAGGGGAGAAAGAGAACTACCATTGGTAAAGGAATTCATAAAAAACACATAGCAAACTAAGGAATCAAAAATCAAAGAATTGTCTTTCAACATTTTCAATTATTTCACAATATATGTTCCCACTTGGACGGTTACACCATTAATGATACACTAAATATAATGCAGCACATAATAACTTAGTAAAATATCTGTAAGCTTTGATTCAAATGAAAAATACCAAAAGTATATAATCATAAAATTCTAGAAAAATCTACATAAGAGAGGAAAATGTCACGAAGGAATGTTAAGTAGATGACTTTTTGACAACTTTTTGACCCATATTGAGTACTTGTGCAACTAAAACGTCCGTGATAAATTGATTTAGATCCATAAATTACATTCATTTTTTTGAAGAGATAATTCAATTTCTCGTCTGGTGTTACTCATTCTCCAAATGACTTAGAAAACTCCTTCACGTATGATCGGATGTGAATTAAAATGATGCAGTCGTCTTTTACATAAACATGGGTTTTTAACACATTATTTGAAAGCCATTTCCGTCTTATGCTAATCTTATGCTTGGCAAATTGTGCCATCCATGTCTCTTCATCCCATGCCTGCCATTTAACTTCAATGAAGAGTAAGATTTGTGTTTTTTTTACATTTCAGATTCGTCCAGACAGGAGACCCACCCAAGAGGATTAATGTGATTCATTATCAATGCACAATGTGAAGATTTGCAGGCCTCATCTCACCGGAGAAGATCATTCCATTTATGACATCATTTCATCCATTTTCATTTTTTTTCTTTAAGAAAGGCTGTGCCTTACAAGCATTGTATTATAAGCAATCTACACTGTGTCCACCTAACTTCCGTACGTTGAAAGAAGGTGAATTATGAATGGACTGAAAGCGAATTAGCCTTAATGATTAATTTTAGGTGATAATATATTATATTTAAGGACATGTACATTAATGTATTTAAGTTATGCCATTATTATTAAATCATTGACTATCGACAGCACTCGTGTTTCTTCCTCATTTATTAGACGAATTGAAATAGTACATGATTACGTAAGGTGACTGTACCCCAACAATGAGTCCCCGTCTTTCCTTTCAGCAGGCTTTAGTGATATGATGCACTTTCAAATGTGAGCAAACGAAGAGGTTCATTACATAAATACGCACTGTCTACTCTTCATCATTTGACGCCCTCCCATTGATTACAGGCCGCGTATAAGTGCAAGGCGCCAGTCGCTCGAAGAGTGGTTACTTTCTAACCACCATTGTCAGTTACTAAAAACGATGGACACTTAAACGACTTCATATCCATTTCACTTATTCCACTGTCATGTCTTCTAAGGCAAACAATTGTATTTCTAGCTCTTCAAGCCCAAAACAGTAAGTACTCATTTCTCTATTTACAGCATAAATGAATTCGCAATGAGTATATTCGAGAATCTACGCCACATAAGGTGTCCGACATCGCTTTCTAGTCATTAAAATGGCAACACTCTTTCAACTGTTCACTGAAGAGATAAATATAAAGAAACACCCCAGAGATCGTTAAATAAACATGCTACGAGATAAGCATTTTGATGACACTTATCAGAGATCCTAAGTGGAACTGCTGGCGAAATTAATTGGAATTTGCTTAACATTGCAAGATGAAAGAAGAAACTTAGTTATTCCACATGATCTTCATCTACGACTTGTTTTGAATTCTCAAGTGATTCTACGGCAAGGCCGGAACAATGAGTTTTTACAGAGGGGGCGAAGATCAATTTGCTACCCCCTTCTCTGCTCCCCTTCTTCGCCCTCCCACATCAGTAAAATATATTACATCCGTAAGCTATTTTTTATTAGATACGGTAGCTGAAGTCACACGCCTTATGTTTGATTTTAATGTTATTGTTTAATCATTTATATATTTTTATAATAAATGTTATGAATAAATTAACAATTTTTGCTGAAAATTTCAATTTAAAAAATTGAAAAAAAACATTTTAAATATACTTTTCAAACCTTGCCACCCTCTGTAATCTGCCGCCCGGGGCACTTTCCCCCACTGTGCCATCCTAGTTCCGGGTCTGTCCAACGGTACAGCTCAGTAGGACAGCCAATATATAGAGGCATAACAAATAAAAATGAGAATTCTGATGGGGTGCAAGCTAGCCGCGGGTTGGAATCGTTTGGGAGGGGAAGATGTGAGAGAAAGGTAGGTGAGTAAGACGTGGTTGGGTATATGTGGGTGCCTTAAGGTCCGGTGTGATTAAGAAGGTACTCTTAGTGAAAGGGATTGGCCAGCCAACTTCTGACTCATTTCGTGTTCAAACTTATTCTGCGTGTAAATAAAATCCATGTCGAATAAAAAGTTTCCGCTTTCATTTTACAATTGTAAAATATGTATTCATTTTATATCACCATAAATTCACGCATTATCACGTATAATTCCATCGGCAGCGGAAAACTATTACAAAAGAACAAAATCATTAGATGACAGAATTAACCATTCACTCGAAGTAAAATAAATATAAATGCTTTGAGCATCAATAAATATAGTTTGGAAGTCAACGATTAAAAAAAAACATGTTATCGGTAAATTATGGATCCATAAATACCGGATGCCAACAGTAGAATCAAAATATGTATATGGTATTAATGAAATTGAATGCAACATTGGAAATAGGCAATCTCAAAATAATTACTACGACCGAAATCGTCTCTTAATGATTAAAATTGTAGTTAATATTAAAGTTGTAACATTTGTTTTCTCTTGCGTTGACGAAAAACATCCCGTTCTAATTAATAACGCTTACCAAATTCGTTCCATCTAATTAGTGCCCAATTCCAATGGGTAAATAGCGTACTATTTCTCCTCTGATAAAAGTACAGGGACATATTGCAACTGCAAATCCCAATAGATTTTACATTAATTTTATCCGATGAAACTCAGCAGTAAAGCTGCTTTCGGCTGTGAGCCGTATGTATTTGATATTACAAATGATTAGATGACTTTTAACTCTACTAATGGCAGGGGAATGAGAAATAAATACGAAGCGATTCCTAGTTCCTCAGGAAAGTCATATATAATAGAATCTCTCTTACGATTTGCTCTACTACACATTTACTCCATTGTAGAATTGTCAAAACCGGTGGACAATAAATAGAATCGCACATCATTACAGATAATTAGTGAGGTCAAGTCAGCAACCTAAATCCTTCACTATTACGGAGCTGACAAACTACTAAGGTTACTGTTACAAGATACGTGAACATCAAGCTCCAAAACACACTCCAAACGGATAAAATGGAATGGGAAAAGCGAAATAGGTACATCAATGCCACATGAATAACTGTGTTACGTTCGCTAATAATGCTTACCATGGGAAATACAAATGGGACCCTATAAAAAGCCGGCATTCAGGAAGTAATAATAGCAGAGGGTTAGGAATGTTGTAGGATGAAAAGGAGAGGGAGGTGCGTCCATGTCTCGTGTGAATTCAACTCAAGTATGGTCTTGCGTCACACACTTCGGATCGTAAAAACGGAAGTGCTTGGGACTCCCTAATGCCCTGATTAAAATATCCTACTAATACAGAAATAAACAGCGAGTAATTTATTCCGGACATCATGCCAAGCATTGATCTGACAAAACTTGCTTCAAGCATAATTTTAGCCACTATAATCACTAGGGATGTATCCACGTAGAAAAAATATTGAATGAATTATCCCTTAAAATTCTCATCAATTTGTCTTCGCTTAATCAACATAAAATTTGACTGTCGTCGTCATCTGCTGACAACTTCACCTTTGCGAAACCACATATAGATTGCAGAGTAAATCAGATCAACACGATTTTACCAGCATACATGCAGCGCCCAACATAATTTTACAGTTGGACGAAAAGCATAATGAAATCACATAGCTACTAATCTGAGACATTCACATTAGTAACACTGGGCTTTAGAAAAAAAACGATCATGACATATAAAGTTCCGATCGTTCGAACTAGCACAAAATACGGGCATCATAAAGTAATTATTTTAATTTATATATCTAAATTTTAAACGGTGGTAAGTACTACACTCAAATCAAAATCAATCAGTATCAGTCTCCTGCATGACTAAGGTACGATAAGATAGCAAAATGATACACATAAATTCCAATAGTGAAAAAATACGATGTACGACTAATTTAGGGACGGCCAGAGTTTCGATGCGGAGGTGAGAACTAATTGTAAGATGGTAGAAGTTATGGCTACCTTAAAGTCGTGTCAAAGACAATGAGCATTCAGAATGACTTACCGAAAGCAACCGCCATATGTATGCAAATGAGCGTCCGTCATGCACTTCCATTGACGCCGACTAGTTCCAAAGAAAATAAGCCCTTCACCTAAATACCACGTCTCAGTCAGATGTTCCCTCTCCACTGCCGCCAATCATATCGTCAGGATCTACCTCACAACCAGAGGAAAGAATTTTGAACTGAGGACAAGGCATATACGACGAGAAATCCGCGAACACAATGAACCCCACCCCTGTCTCACCTTCCGAATCGTTTAACGCAACAGGATGCGGGAATGGAGGCGTAAGGTAAAACACCTGTCCCTTTCCCAAACGAGGGGGGGTCATGAATACGCATTTTTTTCTTGCTTATCCAAAAGGAGATTTATTGTCCTCATACAAACGATCTGTTAAGGGAGAGTGATGTACACATATTGCAATCTTATAAGAAACAAATAAGAGAGAAAAGAAGGCCATAATGGTGTCACAAGAATCATCTATTATCCGAATAATACAATGCTGCCAAAAATGCTACAAGTATTGATAAAAAAGTGACATCAATTTCGATTAGAAAAGCTAAGAAGAATCACCCACGAAAATATGCTTGTAAATTTACATTTGAAAGTCAACGTTTCAAACATTCTCACGATTGTGAATAATACTGTACATCATTTGGCATAAGGGAGAAAATGGATAGTTCACTAAGACACGAATAATACACTCAAAATTTGCTAAGCATTCGCGATAGACCACTACAGACCAAATGATATTGCTCCGCGACGCTGACAATTTAATCGCGATAAGTAGTCATCAAATGGCAGGAATAAGTAATACGGAATTAATATTAAATATGAGAAGACCACGAAGACTTTGACATTGAATTTTATAATCGACAACATTCCTATTCATTAGAACCTTAAATGTAAATAAGTTTCATAAATTTATAAATAAATTAGAAAAAAAATAGAATTTCTTTGAATGAATTCTATGCTTCCCGCTCCTTAATGTCACTCTCATGGGTGGTGACCTGGAGCCGCTGAATGAACAGGGGTGGTAAGTTGTCTATTAATGATCTCAATGAACGGGAAAAGTTAAGAGAAGGGAGAGACGGAAAGGGAGGGGGGGATTTGATGGGATTTTCGTAGGAGGAGGGTAGGGACACAATCCAACGTTACGAAATAGTTCGGAGGAGGGAGGGAGTGCGTGGGAACAAGTGGAAGAAGTGCCTTGGAGATCAAATAACTTCCGGAAATATTCTCCCATTCGTTTTCGACACACCATCTCGAAACCCTTTGCATTCTAATGCGCGAACCCACCTCCATACCTAAACTGTCGCCTGCCGCCTTAAAAAAATTGACACAAAAAATACTGACGATCGGAATCTCGAGTACACTCCCAGTCAACAGCTGGGCATTGTTCTGCGAACCAAGCGGGAGAGAGATAAAACCCACGTCCGTTTTCAACTAGGGATATTCAAGAAGGCTGGGGACTTGTTGACTCCTAGTATTTAACAAAGGGGTGGAAATGGAGTCGAATTAAGAGAATTTTATGGAATAAAATACGCCTCAAAATTTCTAATTTTTTGAAACTGAATTACAATGATTTCTCTCTAATGTTTTTATTTACAAGTTCCAGCACAGGGAGGTCTTCACATCAGCCTATAATTAATCAACTCAACGATCATAAACACTCACGCCCTAGATCAAGGTAGCTCACCCAGGTTTGGTAGCCGTATCTGTTTCACTAACTTTTTGTTTCACCACGAAAAAGTTTATGTAAATTACCGGCTTACCTGGGCAAAAATAGTGAAACCAGATTATATGCTAACTTTGTTCAAGTATATTATGGGCCGCATAACTTATTGAAAATGCCGAGATCAAATATCAGGCATTCTCTTAGATCAAAACAAATGATCCACAAGAACGTGTAAAGGCAAAATTGACATACCTTCGACTTCTGGAGTTTATATTAAATACAATTCCAATTAAAAATGAATAAATGAATTCATCCTCTCATATTTACTGCTAATACAGCAATAAACAAACTCAAATTTCCGATAACAAAGATCGAATAACTTACAACAGCGCATATGTTTAAAAAGAAATCTCAATTTGTAAAAATATGAATGACTCGTCACTCATGTATGAACTTTAATGCCATAATTACTACAAAAAATAAGATATTATGCGCTTTCAAAAATGTCAAGTACCATGCTTATGCTAGTACGTATTGACTTGACGAGAGAATAGTGCACATAATATGTGACGGTTGTTTCAGTGCACATAATATGTGAAATTGTGCATCAGTGGGATGAAGTCAGCCCTACCACAAAGTATTCTGTGAACTGATATATGTTCTGTGAACTAATAATAATTTGGACATAGGGAAATATACCTTTATTTTATCCACTTCTACAATGATATTCCTCAAATGACTGACTTCGCTATTAATATATCAAGTAATTCAAGGGCTATTGGCGGATATTGTTCCTCCTGAGTGGGCGATGGGGTGAGGAAGTTAAAATTCAGCAAAAAATTATCCGGTAGGTTGTCGCTGAAAAGTTTCCTCCGGATTCCCACGGCGCCGTGGACATGTTTCCGATCGAATGCGGGCGAATCTGCAAGGCAAACGAACCCACCAACGGGAGGAGAGCGACTCGGGAAAAGTTCCCATCGCACCGCGAGTGATAATGGCGATCTCCTCTAATATCCGGAGGGGAAACACGCCACGAGACACCTCTCTTCGATTGAGGAAATTCTCTCTTTCAAAAGTTTTTTTTCTTTTCTTTATTTTCTTTCAACTCTAACACCAGACGACGGAGATCACAATGGGAAGGCAGGGAGTAGGGGGAGAGGTGTTCAAATTGGCTGGGATAATCGGGTCGGAGGTTATAGCCGCACTCCTCGACTGAGCTCAATTTCCCTTTTGTGCCTTGGCGGAGGTGCCAATTTGACTCTGATTGGATCAAATGACAAATGAATACACGGGCTACCTGATAAAACAGCAAAAACCAAGGCAATTATAGACTACGCAAATTTTCGAGATGACAGTTCTTGGGTTCCCAGCAGAGAGTGAGAAATTGTGTTGAACTGAACCAATGTATTGCAGTAGGCAATCAACATTTAGCATGCACGAACAATCAAATACATTCATGCAGCAAAATTATAATGATGTAAGAACTATACGCGTAGTAAAAACGAATGGTTGACTGCACAGAATGAAAAGGAACAATTTTATCTAAACACCTTTCTGAAATCGAAGTTTCACCACGGTACAAGTTGTTTCGTAATACCTATGTACTTCCGTAAAAAGTATTCAAAGTAGCAGCAGAATGAAGTTAGATCATCATGAGAAATCTATTTAATTAAAAGATGAAGCATAGTAATAACGACGGCATAAAGAAAATGATAATAAGGGAATAAATCAGATCACCGAAATTGCCTTATAAATTTCATGCTTAAAATCTGCTACGGGAAGTAAAATTCACTACCTCATTAAACAAGAATGGAAATTACTTATGCTTCCGAAAAACTACAACAGAAGAAGTACCACCTAGGCAATGAAACACAAGACACTGGAAGAGGAATGGTATGTATTTGGAATACCTTCCACACCAACCTTGGTATTGGAGAGTGATTTCCCATCTTGTATCATGCTTGGTGATCCCATTATCCATTTTCAAGTCCTCCCTTCAAATAACAATTATACATCAATTCTAGATTAATATTGGTGCAACTGCCAGATGCATCTACCAGCCGGGCAGTTCACAGTTTTCGTCCTAAAATTTAGACAAGGGTAATTTTTCGTAAATTAAAAAAATAATGCTTATCACAATAAGTTTTTTTTAATCTAATATTCTGGAAAAAACCACAATATCACAAAAGGGATGCCAATAGATACATACACTAACATGATAAGAGAACAAGTGTAACCCTTCAAACTGAATATATATTAAACGTAAATGATAGATTATAAGATACATGAGGTAGGGTTTCTACCAGGAGAAACGCCATACTTCTTTAAGAACAAGAATTTTCACGTGCTTCTATTTTTTTAAACATTTTAAAATTTTCGACTAAATTTAGATAGGACCATTCAATCCTCCGCGTGGATAAGGATAACAGCATAAAAATGAACTAATGCACTGTAATATGGAAAGGAACTCATAAATTGACGACCTACTGGCCGCAATAGAAGAAGCTCTTTTTGCAATAAGGACTTCAGTAACGAGAGATATGGTATTAACAAGACGGATGCATTGTGCACTTTAACTTAACTAAATTAATGCAAGGAATCTATGAGAATATTAAAAATGAATAGGAAAAGTAAAACTAAACTAAACGCATTCCGCTAGAAAGCACCACTTACAGTGTCGTGAAAAGAATAAATGACGCTGCAACCAGCGCCAAAAAATGTTTTGTCGCCGCAATAAAAGAAAGCAGGCCAAGTGAGGACGGCGGGTGAGGCCAACGCCCAATGCATTCAGTCAAGTTATAGAGGGCTTATTCAGCAGTTTCGGGCGAAGTTCAAGAAAATGCAACGAGAATTAACAAATACGAGTGACTGTACATAGTCCATAGACCTTGACTTCTAGCTATGATAATTTATCAATTAAAGGGAAGACAAGAGCTCATATTCAATTTAATAACAATTCATTTGTCGAAATAAATTTACGGTGAAAATTGATGTTATTAAAATTTAATATGTATGCCTTGTGTAAATATAAACAGAAGTTTGTATGATAGATTTGTAATACACATTTGATTACGTGCGTGTTGACGAAAAATCACTCGACTATAATTTGCCGCTTCTTTTTTGTCATTTTCTTTGTCCGGTTTTTGAGCATTGAGGGGCTATCACTTCGTTTTTTAAGGTGTTTTCTTTTCAAAATTCTCCAAATTATCAATTCTACAATTAAAAAAATAGCAATGAAATTTAGTTCTTAGGTGGACCAGAAACAGAACACTAAGAAATATAATTTAGTATTATAAACCTATGTCACTATCGTAATGGCTGGACGGATGCTCAAATGACAAGATTCCGCAGCTATTAGGGCAATTTATGGGTATTCGAGGTATGTCCCAGTTATCCGCAACGACCTCACGCAAGAGATTCGTTAGCTTCGGGGAAGCTATAATTCTTGTAAATAAATATAAGGAGGTGGTAAGGAACTCATGAATTACTGCTACAGAAGTACAAAGAATGCGATAACCATTTTGTTTAACACAATAGGCATCATCTTCACTAAAACTGTCGATTATTTACCGAATAGCATTAACATAACCGGAAGAGATCAATTAATATTTAGAGTAATATCTGAGAAAGTTAATGATATTAAGAGTTACCTACACTAATTATCACAAGAAAAAGATCTAAGTTCGTACAACAGCAAAGACTTATTTAGATGTAAGGGTTTTTTTTCACACGCTGAAGCATTCCCAAGTACAAATGCATTTGGTGATTGGCAATAGGGGCTAAATCGTTCGTAATATATATAAATGTAGTCGCACAACATACTTTAATTTGAATCGAACGACAGCGTATGGAGCAACTTTTACCTCAAGGCAAGATAGAATGTTTTTGGTGTAAAAATTTATTTTATCGTACGTAATCCATCATACTGGACTACTCCATGTAATATTGCTCTTATCCACTCTTAGACAATGATGGTACAGAGAAAAGTCATCGTAAAGCTAGCTTCAATTGATGAATAAATGAAAAAATAATTTGTTCCACAATGCATGCGTCTCTGAGGCCAATTTTCCCGTCACTGCATCGGTACCTCACAGGGGTGGGAGAGGCTACAAGGACACCGAGAAAAAGTTTCACGCGTTTCAAGAAAAGCGTCACGCATCGCATGTGTGGTTACCGAAATAATCAAAACGGCATATAAGGGACATGAAAAGCCACTAAAAACCATGAAGACGTGTGTGAATACATGGGCATGAAATTCATGATGGATTCCGATATTTAGCTACCGAGAAATGAGAAACCAAAGAATAACAAAATTGATCGGTCTTTAATTATCGAGCGAAATTAGGAATATGCGGTCCCATCTTAAGTTTTACCTTTAGGACATTACAGCAAAGTACTGGAGACTACTCGTAGAAAAGACAGTCGGCGTCACTTCCTGGAATTTTGATTGAATTTTGAAGCTTCACCTTTATGAAAAAATAATACTTTTCGGTAAATTCCACACCTCTTTATTTTCAGACCAAGGTTTCGCTTGGTTTAGCTTGTCAATGTCAAGGAGCTCAAAATACATATTATAAAACTTTATAATGACAAGCAAAATTGTCGACACCTAGATCGATAAATAAAGATGTGTGAAACTGACATTAAGTATATTTTTCGTGAGTATCAAGCCCTGGATGGCGAAACCACCCACGCGGTATACTAGTCAGCGACTTCAGGTAGGCGAGGACTTTACCCCGCCAACACCGAGTAATGGGTTGACGAGGAGTTACATAAATGATTGGCGCTGTAAATTATACACGACAATCACTTGAAGTCTTCCTGGAGGCAATATTGATCGCTTAGTGCGGGTCCAAAAAAGCAGAGTAATCGTTATCGGAATAATTTCTGATTGAGGAAGAAAATTCAGATGAAATCCCAAGAAATACCTCTAATGTAAAGAAAACAAACTGAAAATGTAATTTTTAGGTTTCAGCCTTTTCAGTGGGTCAACATAAGAACACGAGAAGCCATAATATACATTCCGATATAAGCAACTACAATTGAAAATTACGGCTGTAAAAACTTATGTTTCACTCATGTATCTGTCACAAGAGTTGGTGCAGACATTTCCGGTCGTGATAAATAATTCTGACAGCGAATATACATCAGGTTAAATAATAACAGTTAGTGCCGTGTACATTGTCAAGTAAAACCTCATTATTATGTTAGGGATCACGATCCGTAGACCTTCCGACGCATCCTAAAATCACCACGGGATTTTCCCAGAAAGAATCTTACGTGACGAGACGACGCGACGCAGCCAAAATACATCGGCGACAACAAGCGAAAGTTAAGGTTACAGCATACGACGAGACGGTGAGGGAGGTCAATGAAATGCTCAAACCATTCAATCTTCGAAAATAAAAAAGGTGCGCATGAGTTGCGTAATGAATTAATACAAAAAATATGCGGCACAAGAAGTTTTGTTAATGAAGAAGAACACAAAGAACGAAGTCTATAATACCGACAGGAGAAAGGGTTTTCAATTGAATGAGGTTCCCATTGATAAGACGAAAGTGAACTAGGTCGACTGTCAACGAGTTTAGTTTGTGGAAATAGAAAGAGCCATAGGCGAATATGGGGGGGGGACATGGACGCAAGTGCCCCCCACCCCCTTGACGTTTAAAAAATTGACAAGATTTTTAATATGGTTATCATTAAGTTCGTTTTATTTTGAGTGTTACAGAGCCTTAATCATTTAATTTAATATTAATTACTTTCATATCAAAATCAAGAGAATTGGTTCCACAATAATTGTTATATTATGTCTTTAATCTCAAATATGAAAAGATCTGCGAGACCATTGTGCCCCCCATAAAAAAATCCTGGATCCGCGCCTGGAAACACCCATAATAATTTAACATTATCATTTATCAGCTCAACTGCATTCAACGTTTACACGCCATTCCCAAGAGCTTACTTATTAGAGAGAAATTGAACTCACCCACTCACTGACATTGTCACTCTACCTGATAATGTTGGCTTGGATATACTAGGCTAAACCCACTTTTAGCCACAGGTGTATAATGATCACGCATTCAGTGTATGTGGGTCAGTCCCTTTCCCTGGGCCACCTTGCATTTTAAGGATTTTATTTTGGGGTTGTCAAAAGGCTTCACCAGGGATTTGAAGCCGGGACCCATAGATCCGCAGCCAAAAGCTACATTCGATAAACTACCCTGCTCTAACTTATTCCACAAGCAAATCTGATTCGACCAAATATGGACGCGTGTCGTCATTAGGAAAATTGCCAACGCAAAGTTTCCAAATTATATCATCTCTAAGTGTCCTATATGTAATAATAACAATAACTACTATCACTACTACTATCACTTATATGTATAATATACTTCTAAGTGCCCTTATATGTAGAGATAATATACCCTCAGAAGCAAAATTCTGCGTTCGTGGTCGATGGATGGCCGATGAAATGTCAACTGATTATTTTACTTTAGAACAAATGAAACGCGATGATATGATAGAGAATTTCAGCCCCGTGCTTCGGTACGTTAGGCGAGGACTTCAACCCAGCGTCACCGAGGCGAATACTGCTTCTTTTATTTTAAATGCACAAGAACGGAAATTATGTAAATAAATCGGTGTATTGGGTGCTACAAGGCTTTGAACGCATCTCCGAATCTAGAAAGAAAAGTATTGTAAAATAACGAGAGATAGATTTTGGAGATTCCTGCGCCCATTAACGCAGTAATATATTCTTTTAAATCTAGTGCTTTCTCGATCGGAAATGCGTGGGATTCCCGACCGACACTTTAAAAAATATCATGTTGTGTTTCCTCGACGGACGAGAGAGAAAGTAATTGAATTAGCTGAGGTGAAAATTGCAGATGGACGGAAGAAGAAATGGGTAATGGCCTCGAAGCGCTGCTATTTTCCAAAAAGTATAAATGGCGCCCAAAGCAAAGTTTCAACACCCGCAATATCACAACTCAACTTTATGACTCGCAATTCAATGAAAATTACAGTATACAAAAAGCCTGCAGTAGAAATGGAACGACCCCTTCCTTTCCGGTGAACATCGTGAGAACATTTTAAAACAGAGGATATTATTCAAACAGGCGGTAGCAAAGAAGAATAACGTATCTTCGAAGAAAGGGGGGAAAGGAAGGCAACAAAAATTTACGAAGGTTGCCGGGCATTGCCTCTCGTGATCATCCCTAAACGTGGGGAAGCCCTATAATGACCGCCGAGGTTTGGATCGAAATTTCCCCGTTTAAGATGATTAATGTCGACGTCGAGTCGGTATGATTCATTCTTCGAAATCCAGAGAAAACGTTATGTCCGTTATCGGAAAAATACAGCAATTTTTCCACCCATTGAATACGGGACTCCGGGTTCCATGCAGAAAATATCTCAAGCTCGGCTAAGAGAAGGGCTTAGAGAGCTTCGATTTGTATCGCTGCAATGGTTGCATCTTTAAGGACGGTTATGTGATGTGAATTATTTATAGTTATAAACCTTTAAAAGGAGCTTCGTGTTGCATGGATGTGAAACGTGTACGCTGAAGAAGAGAGAAGAAACTTACTAGGAAACAGGGGCTGATCCACGATTTTTTTATGGGCGGGGCACAGGGGTCTCAAAGGTCTTATCATATTTGAGATAAAAACAAAATACAACAATTAATGTAAAAAATGTTCTATTCATTTTGATATAAAAGTTATTAATATTAAATGATTGGGGCTCCGTAATACAAAAAAAGCGTAATGATAACCGTATTAAAAATTTTGTCTATTTTTTAAGCGCCTGGGGGAGGGGGCACGTGCCCCCTTGCCCACACCCTAAATCCGCCTATGCTAGGAAAGCTTCGGAATGTGGCTATGGCGACGAATGGAAAAGAATGGATGGGAAGTTAAAATTATGCATGAAGAAGTACTAAGGAGAATAGGAGGAGAAAGAAATATAGTGAGAGAAATTTAAAAGACACAGGCAAACTTGATAGGACATAGTTATTTTAAGGAGTGAATGCGACGAGGAGTTAACAATAGAGTGGAAAATATAAGGGAGAGAGGAAGAGTTAGGGCCAGGACAGAGTGCTGTGGAGACAACACTTCGGTTGAAACCTATGTACGGACAGAATCACCAATGATGGTGATGATGCTTTAAATATTCTTTTTTTTTCAAGATTAATTACGGAAGATGGTACCTATCATTCTTCAATTTATTGAGGAATTTCAAAATAAAATAAATCGGTACGCAAACCATCTGTTAAATTGCAGAAAAGAGTCCCGGGTTTTCCACCGGGTGATGTTCTCCGTGTCTCCCGACGTTTCGAGCAGCGACTTACTGTTCATCCTCAGGGGATCTTCTGAAACTTGTCGAGGATGAACAGTAAGTCGCTTCTCCAAACGTCGGGAGACATGGACGACATCAACCGGTGGAAAACCCGAGAAACTTTTCTGCACCTGATACGCCGGGAAAACTTAAGATCATACATCACCAGTTATTTATCTGTAAGAGATAAATAATTGATTATTAATCTCTTACCAAGGAAGAAAAATATCTAATTTCTTTTCTACTGAGTTTACTCAAGATTATTTTCAACTCCGGGTTCATATTTTTAAACCGATAAGTTATAATGCAGACAAATGTATGGTCGTAAACCACAAGAAATATAATTAATACCCATGTTAATGGCTAAAAATGACGATAAATGGTACAATAAACATTTATTCGAACTCTGTACAGAAATATTTTAATTACCCATTTTAAAGCTTGAAAGAAACAATCAAGCGTAAAAAATAAATACGACAGCGCACATTTAAAAAACATTTATCATAAACAAATCAGACTGCCGATGACTAATTGTAAGTCCTGGTTGATAAACAGACATCTTCTGCAATACAATGGTAGGAGTAGGAGTGGGTTTCTACGAGGATACTCAGGTACATACTATGGATATATCTTCCCCATTTATTAGGAAACACGCCTTTCCAAATGTAAAGAAAGCTCTGTGGTAATGATCGCATAATTAGGTTACTAGTAATACTTCCTATACGCTCTAATTACAAATTCTTTGCTATATTACATGTGACGGTTCCCTCCGTTAATAGAAAGACAAATACGCAGAATCAGCATTATGCCAAGTCAAATTCCGTTGATTTAGCGTAAATATTTATCCGGAAAGAGAACCTCGCTATTAACCTGATTGGCGGTAAACTGAGGACGCAGCGATCAAATCAAGGGCTAATGAATTTGAGCGCTGCAACTTCACCCCCCGGATAAATTAATTCTGATGATGCCAATTACTAACTGGTAACCTTCTATCCTTGCGGCTGTACATGCTACACCTTAATCATTGAATCTCCCGAGTAACTAAAATCTAGTCATCATCACTGGTCAACAATCCTGGTTTGACGCAGCTCTCCTCTCAATTCTCTTACAGCCATTCTTTTCACACCTACGTATTTCTTCTCTTTCGCATCCTTCTTTACTTGTTCCATATATTTCATTCGAGGTCTTCCTTTCCGATCTTACAATCTACTTGTACCTCGACGATTGCCTTAATCAGGCCACCAAGTCTCAAGATATGGCCAATAAGGTTGTTCCGTTTTCTAGTCAAGGTTTTAATGAGGCTTCACAGAATATGCTAAGAGTTGGAATCGGATAGAAAAGTGACTCACTCTGAGGGAAATAAGTAAAATAAAAAATATAATGCAAACTTTATATAAATTGTAATAAGTTAATATGTGGAATGTTTCCCAGCATTTAAAAATTCACTCCATGAAACTCCATCTACATTACCGGTCATGAGACTGGCAAAAGTTTGTCGAAATACCAGCGGATGCGTGAAGTTTCCTCTGCTTACATTCAATTATTAAGAGAAAATTTGCGAAAGGAGCTAAAGTGGCCCAATGTTCGCAGTAATATCCAAATAACTGGCTTGAATATGCTCCAGAAAAAGCTTCTACTACTCACGGCAATAAGATACAAAGACATATTAGTTTCTGCGAATGCGAACTTCATGACTGTAAATCTACAAATTTTCGCGAAACGAAACACGAAACCGGAGAGCTTTCACCAACATATTACATTTCTCCCATTTTGTGATGCGTTCGAAAGATAATTTCGCGGAGGATGGGCTGGCGAGCGAGGAAATATGAGGATTCCTCCTTCGAAAGAAGAGAAAGTGAACTGTGACGAGTGATCGACAAAAACTGACAGCCGCAGACTGAGATCCAATTAACCAAGAGATGACCTATGGCGGAAGAAACTTTTTCAATGACATCTTTTAGCAAGTGCAAATTGCCCCCAGCCAAATGATTCACTGCCCTCAAAGGAGAGAAATACAGCTCCGTGCGTTCAACGGATGCTTTCAGAATATAATTGAGAGAAAATGTGAGAGAATTAAGTCGGTGGAGTCATCAAAACCAAAATGATGTCATCAAAAACGTGAATCACAAACCCTGGAGGCTTCAAGGAAATGGCACAAAATATTCCAATATATACATTAGATTGTAAATATGGGAATCATAGCCATTCTATGGAATTCAAAAATAAATACCAAAACTACGATTGGCTACACGAGTTAAAGCCACAGAAACCCTCCAAACAAAGATTTTTGGACTTATGGCGATTAAGCTAAGACGCCAGGCCAAGAAAAATTACAAGCATTATTTCATGCCTTATTTTGATGAAAAAAACTCTTTCGTGAATGAGAATATTATTTTAAATACGAAATTTCTTTTGAATATGAATTACTTGTATTTTACATTTAGCACAAAATAAATATAAATACGTGAAACTCTCATTTCACAAACATTTCAACCACGCAAGTGCCTCCACTAACGTACACCATAAGACAATCACATAAGGTATTTAGAAAACTATAAATTGCTAGATGGCCACGGCAAATTAATGACTCCGTCGTGTCGGTAAGTTTAGTTTTACGAGTTGTGTACGTGGAAACAGTTGATATAAAATTTTCCGGGTCATAAATTTTAGAGAGAAAGGTTATTCGTAATCAGAACCATGACATTTATTTCACTCAATAAAGAAGTGCTAATATGATCTCCAGAAAAGATTAGGTTATGATGATTACTTGAACGCTGCCTATCAGGTACCTAACGATCACAATGGGATGGAAATAAAAGAATAAAACTTTGTAGGGTTCACTTGTAAATTTAAATAGGCACGACCCGGGTTTCGTTACGTTGTTACATCTTCAGGTGACATGCATCTTATATTTATACATAATGAATGCGACAGTAAGGACATCCATACCCAAATTCTTTCCTCCTTTTTCACTGCACATCTGGCGTACGGTGATGATGTTGATGAGGCGCCGATATTTATAGAAACATACTTAGGTGCTACCCCAAGTTTTATGTCCTTGTTGTTGAACAAAATGTTTAAGAATGCAATACGCTGTTTGATCAACAGTTATAAAAACACTTTGGCGCACTGGCTTCCAGTTTAAAAAATAGGCTATCAGTTATACCATAGGAAGGGTTGTTATTCTCAACTAAACTATGTGATATTCGAGCGCGTTGAGGCAAAACCTCGGCCCATCTGGTGGCACTACAGACATCGGTCTTCATGGTGTCCATCCAATTGTAAAATCTCATTCCAATCATCTCCGTCCACGTTACAAGGTTTGAGAAAATTAGCGTACGAAAATTTGCGTATGGGTTGGAAAAGAGAAAAGGGTAACAAGTAGATCTCTTGAAGGATTACTGTGAGGAGGGGGAATGATACGTGGAGACGAAAGAGAGGGCAGGGATAGAAGCGGATAAAGACGGCTTGGATTTGGACAGATGGTTTCATGGAAAAGGTCAGTGATTAAATCTCTTAAGTCAATAAAATCAGATGTATTTATGAGTTCATACCTTTGTCGTGCTGATAATTATATATACATATGTATTTTTTTTGTTCTACCCTGTCATATATTTAGTCGCATTCTGTGAAATCAATGTATAGTTTAAATATACTTATTCTTGTAATATGTCTGACTCTATTATATTCATAACCATATATGTTCCTAAGGGACAAACTTGTCCCGGAATAATAAATTTCATTTTCTATTCTATTTCTATTTTCTATTCTAACCATTTTATTGGAAAGCTCTAAACCAGTCTTTTTTATTTATTCCCATACCACCGAATACAGCACATATTGGACACTTTTTACCGTGGTTTTCCACTTTAATTATTACACGTGCACAAATAACCATGCCCTATATAGGGACAACCTACCCAGGCGGGACTCGAACCAACGACATCTTGTTTGGCAGGCGAAGACTTTACCGAGGCCGGCATCCATTTACAACGTAAAGGCTCAAGCATTGTTACTAGAGTTAATGTTGCCACCGATATAAACATTATCTAGGTAAACATATCACTCCAAAGTCTAACAAAAATTTGCTTTGAACGAAAATACCAAAGGAACCACCCAGGACGCAATTGGAAAATCAAGGGTTTACATCTCTGTGTCTAATATTTCCACGGCCTGAAACTCAATAAAAATGCAATAAATCAATTAGAGTAATACCGACCTCTAGGACCTGCCCACCAAACGCCGTAAAATGACAACTTGGCCCTTTGCTGCTGAAATTAACACGCGTACGGTGGTAAATGATTAAAAACTGCAGTATAGAGATGGTGGTTCAACAGCAGCACATTATGAGAGATAATTAGTTGGGACTTATAGACGGCCTCTGAAGGAATGTACCTTTGGCTTGACTCTGCCATCACCATATCCGTAACTATTAGCTCAAGAATGTCAAGGCAGAGGACCCAGACCTCGACAACATAACGATCCCACCATCATCTACCAATCCTCCACCTACGTCCGAAATAGCTCAGGGAGAGAAGTAATTCTTAAAGAGGTTAAGGTCGTGCCCGTCGAAATATGGGCCGATATTTGAAGCAAAGGTAAGCCTTCAGAGGATTGGCCTTTTGCTCATTGCCTCTGAGTAGTGTTTACACGCCCTCATCCTCGTAACTCTCGAAAGAGATGAGCGGTAAAAGGCGGAATTCACTCATAACACCTCACGATGCTCTTCTCTATTTCCCCTCCTCCACAGTCTCTTGCTCCCCTAGTAGTAGTAGTAGTAGTGGTGGACGAGGTCGACCAAACAAAGCCACGACTGGCGTAGGGGACCTCGGGATTCGAGGAGTTGGCAAACAGGGAATCGAGGCGTATGCATATATCTGCCATTCGCTCATACTCTCACACGGTGGCTGAGGTGGGGAAGTGAGGAGAGGAAGGGGGAGTGGAGTTGACCAACGTCTTTTGGAGGAGTGGGGAGAGAAGGCGAGCGTGTCACGAAAAAACGAATTTGGGTCGCGGTAATACGGAAAATGATTTCACGAAGGAGAGGAGCGGCGAGGACAGTATGTACGCGCTGCGAATGGATGAGCCTAAAACGCTCCACAAGGGGATGGCGAAGACAATGAATGATTGAAAAATATACTCCCTTTAGCATTTACTCTCATTGTTCATCATTTCCACAATATCCTCGTTCTCATAACTATCTGTCCACCTCACCTTCCCCATTCTCCTTCAGTGTCGCATGTCGAATGCCTCAAGTCAATATTCTTACCAAGCCAATAGCTGACTCTGACCATCATAACTCAACAATCCTAAGATTGGTTTGACAAAGCTCTCTATTCCTCTCTCCTACCCGCTACACTTTTCGTAGAGACGTATTTATTCTCTTTTACACCCTTTATAACCTGCACTATGTAACTCAATCGGGGCCGTAACTTGCCCTTCTTCCCTTCCACCTGTCCTTCTAAGATTTTTTTCATCGGACCAATATGCCTCATTATTTGGGCAACCAAGCTGTCCCGTCTTTTCAAAAAAAATAGGCCAAATAGCAAATCTGATTAAAGATAAGTCTTTCATTTTTCAAAAAGGAATGATTGAATACCTTATATGTGATACAAAAAGCAGTAGTCGTTTATCTACCCGTAGAAAGAAACGCTCGAATTTCATGAAAGATTTCCAGCTTTGGGACACTCTAACTTCATTATTATTAATAAGTGTCAGCGAAAAATCTGAAAATTATTAATTTTTGATCGAATAGGGTAGTTTCCTTCATCAAAGAAAACGAAAGGCATTGATTGCAATTCGTTACCCACCATTAGTGTATTCATAATACACAAATTATTTGGTTTTAGAAATACCGGTTTAGACGAATGGCAAGGGTAAATTTTATCCGTATTTGAAAAAGGCCAGATTGGCGCCCATGCGATGCCAATCCACGTGACGTCACAGGGACCTAGATTCTATACGAGTAGATAGGAGTTTCACGTCGTCTGAAATTACCAATGCATGCATGAGGCACAGAGCTCAGGGAAACATGTCTTTATAATCACCTATTAAAACTGGCTAAGGTCGGAAAGTTTTCTTCGTTTGATAAGGTATTAATAATCCTTATTTAAGCCAAGCGCTACCAGCTAGCATGGTACTCAGCTACCTGCTAGCATCCTGCGTCGTATCAGCGCTCAGAGCCTCGCCCCAAGGTCACCTCACTTGCGGCAGCGGGAAGCAGACCGACGTCACACGGAGTTTTTCCCGGCATTCATACTTACCCGTCGCGTTTTCGCGCGCTTGAAATTTTTCACTTTTCATTTAATCGCAAAAAATAGATATCGTCATATAAAAATCTACAAGCGTGAAATACGTACTCCAGTAGTAATAATCTTTCAATTTGGGCGATAAAAAAATAATAGGAAACCACCCTATTCAAGGCAAATAGGAAGAGAATGTTACTCTTTCCGTTGAATCGACGTGGATTGACCCATAAGTAAATGAAGCTAAGATAATAACCACTTAAAAACTCATATACGTGTCGACGCTAATCATGATGAAAAATCCCTGCGACGCTTATTGTAAGAATTAAACATGCTAAATGAAAGTTCTGTAAGGGGCGAGACACGAATTGTTTTCCCCCATCATCTCAGAGCAGTCCAACTTCATCTCAAATTGCATTCAATTATCGAGCCACATGCCCCGCAATTTAACATGCTATAGGAAGAATCTCGTAGAAATATCTACCATATTTATTGCGTGAATCAACAAAAATTATGGATGTTACCTTTCTCTCTATGCAAATTAAAATATTCCTTTCACTGACAACATGACAAAATTGCGACGGCAAATAACCACCTCAACTCTCGACGGCCTACATTGCTTAACGCATACATTACACGGAAGTAAAAGTATGGTGCGATACATGCTGACATAGAAGGCAAATCTCTTCAACTTTACCAAGGAAAAGGTGATATGACACTCAATTATTAATTTTTTCGGAATTTAATGAATATCCAATTAGTTCTGAATCCGAATAAATTCTTCAATAATTTTATTCTCACTAAAAGTCCCATAATTTTTTGAAACTTTTTTGAAACTCAAATACCTATACGGACACAGATATTATATTTGAGTTCGATGCATAATATGCTTTAGAGCACTTTACCGGTTTAAATCGTCAATTTTTGAAGTATCATTTAATAATTAGTCCCTTTCACATATTTTAACAATTTATACGAAGTAATTGAAGGAGCAACATTAAATTGGAGAAAATTTACTGCAAGCGGCTATAACAACCCCCCTCCCCAAGAAAAGCAAATGATACACATATATTAAATGTTGTGAATATCACCTCTTCGTGATAAAAAGGCAGCATAAAGAACAGCGGTTTGGAGTACCTGAGGTTCATCAGTTAAGCTCTGATCCACGTAATTCAGCAAAATGGAGATGACTTTTTATTTGCAGCAAGGTGTTGCACAACTCTCAACACAACAGCTAAGTTAACTTACATCCGTTTGAAAAACTTACGGGCGACTTGGTGCGCTCAAAATTTTGGGACAGAGGATAGCGGTCGCTCTATAGCTCTTAAGATGGTTTGTATATTAAGCAATGGGGTCGGTCATATCTGCAGACCCGAAATTGCATTCCCTTAGTTTTCTTCTAGCTTTAGATAGCAATTGAGCATGACTTTGTTTCATATTGAGATATTCAAGGTCAAATTTGAAATTCCACGACGTCTCGTTGAAATTCACACAAATAGGCTATGTAGCATATTTCATTAAAGCTCGATTTTTTTCCTTTTTCAACAAAGAATGCTTTAATATCGTATTTGTGATACAAATAGCAATAGTCGTTTATCTACTCATTAATGGAAAGGCTGAAATTTCACAAACATTTCAAGCTTTGGGGTCCTCTACCTTTAATATTAATTTTTACCTGAATAATATCTGAAACTATCCGTTTTAAACAATGGGATTGATTCAATCTGGAGACCCGAAATTGCATTTCCTTAATTTTTTTCTTTAGACAGAATGAAATAATTCGTTATTATGAAAAAATCTTCCACATTTAGCCATTCCAATTTTTTTTAGTAAAAAATCGACAGTCAGGTGAGTTCTGGTTCGTTTATCCGTTTAGGGAAAACCAATCACTGTGGGAAGAAATCGTTCGCAAGGGCGTAGATGACAACGAACCACGCGAGGTCCATGCACATGATTAGCTGAGAAGCGATGACCCGCTCGATATGAGCTCGTGACGTCATCAACTTATCTGCGAAAGGGTTAAGGCTCTACCAGTAAACGAAGGATTTAAATAAGTTAGAATCACAAGTACAAAGTAATCGCTACTCAGCAATCGATACAAATATCACTTAACTCTTGAACCCACTTCCTACCGCTGACTTATTGATTTCTACCTATGCTTGAAGTGAACGAGATATGACAATAAGTTAAAGAAATTACCCCACTAAAACCATCGGAAACCTTATGAACAATTGTCGAAACACTAAATTATCAATATACACCATTGTTGCAAGCTGCCTCTATGTCTCTACTTTTTTGGGGCATTAGGGGGATCAAATAATCGATTTTCAAAAATGTCATTTTTCGAATCTAAAAAACGAGATACGTCAAGAAACCAATTTTTAGGCCGATCGGAGTACTTTTAATTTTGGCCAAATTGTACGATATCCCTATTTTGTGAATTATTTAATCCCAGCAACGGAGGGAGATACGGTGTTACGTCATGGAAAATTGTAGGAACTGGCAGAGAGACCAGAAAAGTCCGTAACCCTTTTTTGAGGAGGTCTGGGAGGAGAGCTCCCCCGGTGAGCAAAACCGAGGAGGATGTAATAGATACTGGAAAGTAATCGCTTTGTCCACCTCTACTTCGAATATTTTCCGCGCGTAGCAGAAGGCTTGCGAACCTACTGCCGCAGCTGAAGAGAACATGCAAGCAGCAACACTTCTGATCTGAACTATCTTCAGCACGTTCGAGTCAAAAGCTTACTATGATAACATCGGGAAGGAAGAATTTCAACCGAGTGCAGCAGCCTATTTGTAGAATTTCTAAGAAGTTTAAGAGAGAGGGAAAGGGGCTTGAGGCGAACGACGAACAACGGCTACCGGGAGGAAGAGAGTGCAGGAAGGAGAATGTGAAGAGAAGGGGAATTATAGGATGGACATTTGGTAATCGTCGTCCGACTCATCGGCGAAAGGCCCGTGAATTCGTGAGAGGTGAGGCGCTGTTGAAACCAGACAAGCAACGGCGGCTAAAATCCTATTTCGGACGGCCGAAAATAAGGAGAAGAGAAGGGCCTTTTACGGCTTGGTATGCACTGGCAAACATTTTATATAATTAAATACGATAAAAATGGCATTCAATCACTACTCAAGGCCGAAGAAGATGAAAGCAAGAAATATTATACGAGGATAATTTGGGAAACACTCGATTAATCCATTCACAATGTTTGCTCTTTATTCGAAAAGGATGTGAAAATAAACACATATATGTTAGATAAGTATCTCCCAAATGGCTAAGACTTGATAAAATAGATATACTGTAACGTACAGTACAGATTACACACAAAACGGAATTAAGACTACCATCACTTCCTTGACTTTGCTATCTTAAAGATCGTAAGATGGATTCCATAACTTTTTCAAGTGTTATGAAAGTAAGTACGCGTCTGGGACTGCTTATTACCACCTGGAATATATCAGAGGGGCAATTTCTATTTTGCCGGCTAATGAGTTTCTTTTGCAAATGTTATGCCTTTTTAGTAGCCTACTGCGTTTGCCATAACTATAAATAATTTTCGCCGACGTATTATAGAAATTAAGTCGCTCTTTCATTTAAATAAAAGAAGGTATTATTTTAAATGAGAAACCTCTACTTTAAATGACAAATCTCAACCTTCAACTGCGGTACAAAAAGACGTACCCATGGCTGCGTTAAAATGGTATGATGATACTATTAAGCGCGGAAGTTACGGATTAAAATATCATAAAAATTGAAAGTGAATATTTATGGAACAACTAATCACAGCACACGACCTCATGGTCACGACCTCAAACTTTTTAACCAAGCGGGGTTTTATTCGTATAAGATGCAATGACCTTGAGCGAATCATCTCTATTTAATATAAAAATGCGGACATCAAGTCATGACATTCTTTAGAAGGAGGTGCGAACTTTGCATTCTCGGTCCATGATTCCTCAAATTGCCTTTCACACTTCAAGTATTTCAAAACTTCAAACCTCTTCCACTTTTCGGATCCAAGAACTAAGTGATTCCCTCATTCACGTATCTTCGCCACTAAAAAGCCCATCCGTTTTCACATTTTATTCCAATGCGTTAATGCTAAATGGTATGAAAACACCCTCCAAAATTCCCATTTATTTGGAAGTTATTCGTAAGTACTCTGCAGCTAAGGTATTCTTCACCTTACGACCATAATTTATAAGCTTCGAAGAGTACCTTTTGGGTTAATTGATACAATGTACAAATGTACAAAGACTCTCAGAAAATAAAACGTAGCAGGTTTTCCACTGAAAAGGTTGGAAGAAGATGGCTTGATGGTGTCACTGGTGGTATACCTGATCGGCAATCGGTAGATCCGGGTTCGGATCCCGGCTGAGCCAAATGGTTTTTTCAGCTAATTTCATCGGTGTATATACTTAACTCTGCTCCAGAGCGCGCGACTGCGTACAAAGTCCCTCGTACAATGCAGTTGTTTGAAAATATGAATTAGTGCCATTTTGTGAATTACATATCATACTTGCATAAGTAATCGTTTACTGACTACCTCCTCATTTTCTTCAATGCGTGAATTACATCCATGAAATGGACAAAATCAACTCATCCGCCCTAATCAGGAAAAATAGCAAACACTTAACACAGCGGAAGAAGGAAGCTAGAAGAGCTTCAGAAGAATATGGACGCGTCAATTTCACCGTACCACACGCGCATTGACATTCTACACTCGGCAACTCGGCTGCCTGCCGTGCGGGCACGGCTGTCTGTTCCTCTTCTCCACGTGTGGACATTCTTTGATGTGCATCCCGGCACGATGAAAATTTTATGATTCCTTCCATTCATTTTCCATTTCCACTCACCCGAGCTCTCACGTCGGCGCTCACATTAATGCCAAACGAACGAGCACTTAAACGTGCCCGCAGGTGAGGGGATATACATGCGTTGAAATATTTACCCATAGGCCTTGGCGCAATTTGGACACATTACAACAGCAGAGCGAAGGTAGATTTGGAGGAAACAGGTGAAAAAGCATTGTGAAAGAGGCAGATGCGTCGGTCTTTCAAACATGTCCACAAAAGTGCAGTATTCCAGGTTTTTAGACGTTTACACGACTCATTGAACGTTTTTTTTTAACGACCGGCTTTTATGTATGGGCCTCAATATCAATCATTCACCCTGTACCATACGCGTTACTCTTAAAACATGAAAAATCAACTATTGTAAAACATTTCACTCGGATACCGTGACAGCTTCCGATAAGTCATCCGCTTCATTAGCGCTCGCATTAACCAGTCTTATAAAGTAGGAGTTGAAGGAATAAAAACACTACTTTTTTCAAGTGAAGATTCATTTTGTCCGACCATGGTTGCGTAACAGCGGAACATTTTCCAGGTGTTGAAAATGTTACCTTGAAAAACTCACATTGAAAATGTTACGCTGTAGCGAACATTTGCCGTTAATGTATACGTTATCTATTGAATTGCCGTTATCGCGGAGAACATATGCTTTTATCGGACAAAATAAATCACAATGTGTGTGGACAGGAAAATTCTATGATACACAAAGATACCGAGCTGTCCACACAGTTATAATTTCACAAACTCTACTACGCGTGTTTCAATTGGCTTGCCATCATCTCCAGGTACCTCGAAATCGAAAATCAAAACACGTCTAGTAGGTTTTTTTTTATTAAAATGAAGTGGACAGTACGATATATATTTGTGAATCACTCAATATGCTGTCGCGTGACATCTCTCCAGAAAATGTTGACTTAAGGAAAACTCGAAACAATTGGATAAAATATTTATCTAAGAAAACGGTTTCCCGATTAACTTGGCTTCAAAGGGGCGGATAATAGAACAAACCGGCCAAAGGATAGGCTAAGCATCACTCTCTCTTCTTCCTCAGAGATGATTACCTAGTCAATCGAAAAAGAGTCTCCACAGATAATTATTTTTTCCAACTTTATTTTTAATTTGGATTTTCCTGTCTTCATATTTTTGCTGCAGCTCCAGTCAATTATGATCTTTTGTTTTCGAGTTCTAAGTTGCCCAAAGATTGCAAATGTATGATAATAAGTGGGGGTAAAATTCATATTCCTTTATTGACTTCCAAATCAGATTAACCGAGGTTAAACAGAATTCCTGGCCTTCAACCCTGCAGTTTCACGGCATTTGCTGTCTTAGCGACTACCAACGGTTAGCTATGGGTAGATTTTAAAATTCATTGAATTCTTCAGGTTTAACATAAGACGTGAATTCGAATAAAACAATACAAAAATGCGAAAGTTGTGAAAGAAATTTTTATTAGATACACGATAAATTTCCATTATTGAGCGTGGCTTATTCAAAATATCATTTGCCCATTAATAGTTGCCGGAAAACTCGTCTCACGGGAATAAAATATTATGTAAACCCAAGTTTCTCGTATCCCGTGATATAAAGACACTTGATAAAACCAAATAGAAGCAGTTTCAACAGCGCTCTAGTTAACGCCTTCAGACAGCTTAACAAGCCAAAAGACGCGGAAGACGATTGCAGACTGATTAAGAGGCAGACAACATCAATTCCACCGACGTTAGGCACGGACGAACGAGCGGGTAATTAAGCTTCACTTCATCTTTTGGGTGAGCTTTAAGGAATCTTATGACAACCGTGATACAAACAGCCTCTGAAATTTCCTCGCTTTTAAAATTAAGATAAGAAATTTGACGTCAATGAGATCCATTTACGCAATGTGAGAAATTAATATATAAACCTGAGTGCCCAAATGAGCTATCTTTTCAAAAGATTGCTAATTTCTTGGCTGAAAAGAATGTAAAAGAAATCGTTTCAATTTTCCGAATTAACTCAAAGTAATTTAAATGGCAGGATATCAATGTAAAAGTAACTACACGAGTTACATTTCATTCAAGGAGACGCACGAGTGTGAAGGCAAAAAAAAACAAGGATAGCCTTTAACTGAGGGAATCAAATCACATATCATCATTAGTCAACAATCCTAAGATTGGTTTGACGCAGCTCTCCATTTCTCTCTCCTATCCGCTAATCTCTTCATAGCTACCTATTTATTCTCTTTTACATTCTTTATAACCTGTCCTATATAACTCATTCGGGGCCGTCCCTTGCCCTTTTTCCCTTCCACTTGCCCTTCAACGATTGTCTTCATCAGACCATCGTGCCTCAAAATGTGGCCAACTAAGTTGTCCCTTCTTCTGCTTAACACAATTCCTTGAAATCGAGAGTGAGAGAGACTCGCGTATCCGAAGAAAATTTTACGCTTAGGTTCTGAATTCAACGAAACTGGATATACATCCGAAAATTATGAACTTTTAGTCCATGCTTTAACCGTTCTTGCATTAATTTTGCGCAAATATTCTTGAGTTGAATCCTCAAGAGAAGATTCAAATCCGATTACAATCATTTAGGCATTAACCAAGAGATAGAAAGCTAACAAAACGGAACGCGTTATTTTTTACGAGAGGTGAAAAAAATTAAGGTCAATTAAGAATTCTGTTTCAGTTCTACATCGTTGAATTCACGCACCGAAAACTATGATAAAATACGGCTTAAGGTAGCTTAACATAAATTATTCAGCGCAAACCTTGAATGGCGCAAGTTGGCGCAACTGTGAAGTTTTCATTCTCAATTCAGATTAATACAGCCAAGATTATAGACTCCTCAGCAATTACCTTTCCCTCTCAATTTTTTATTCCTTCAAAGAACAACCAATCTTAATGGTCTTAGAACAAATAGTAGAACTGAGTTTGTTCAAACCGTCCAAATGGAAAAGAAGCAAGACGAATTCAACGTACTTGGAGCATTGAATTGAGTAGGCACAAAAGAATATCGCTTCCAAAAATGAAAAAAAAATCGGAGAGAATATTTGAGGGAGATAAGAGAAACATATTTAAAACCAATTCAAACATGCTGAAGAAGCCACCACATTGCCAGTAAATGTTCCAATTTTCAGTCCAAATGATGAGTTATGGCCCGATATAACAGGCTCTTCTTAGCCAAACACCGCACTAAGTTGGGTCATGCATGATAAGGTTCATCGGACGCATCTAAGTGCAATAGAAAATCTTCCCCGTAAAACTAACTGTAGATGGAAAAGAACGTTCCTAGATAGAAGTAATATGACCGCCAAAGCTAGAGAATGTTTTACTTTACAAGTAGTGATAGAGCTAAGAGCTAAATAACATAAAAACGGCAGAAGTTGAGCCTCTAAGGTTACCTTTGGGATTAACAAATACAATGACACTCTCACGAAATAGAACGTAGCAGCTTTTTCACTGAAAAACCAAGCCACAAACGTTTCATAGACAGCTTAAATATGCCATTTCGCTTTCAGCCATCTCTTGAAACTTATTTCTGCTGTAAAATATTGAGAGTTTCCGCGAGGATTTCATTATCTGTTCGACGGATTCATTTAGCTTGATAGCAGCTAAGTCAATTGAATACGCTCGATTGATGACAAATGAGCTTTTCGGAAAGAAAATTTCTTCACTGACCTGGACTACTATTAACCGAAAAAGATAATAAGATGCATAGCCAGTTAAATTCACATGAACGTGCTTATCGTAAGAGATAATCCACAAACGATAAACCCAGGGAGAGATAATTGACCGTTACATATTGAACCACGACTTAAAATGTGATTAGTACTTCACCCGAAAGATGAGACTGGCCATGCACTATGACCATGAATCTAAAACTTTCAATGCAATTACATGTTCTCCACATTAACCTATTTCCGGTAATTTATTGCGGCAAGCATAGCTGGAAGATGAAACTTGATGACTTTAATAACGAATTCTGATGGGATTATGTTCTCCAAACCATACCCATTAACAGCAACAGCTTAAATTTCTACGAAGATTAGTTAGTTTAAGTCACTTATTAACATTTAAGGTCAACAACATGTTGTACTGGAGTATTATTTATGCACTGTAAATCGTATACCTCATAAGTTTACCACAAACACTATTCACGATAACAGTTAATAATGGATAGTAGAAATATATGTGAATTCAGAACAAGAGAATATGCACAAGTACATCTGCGAGCAGCGGATGAGGCAGGAGTTAAAGTATATCAAGACACCAACCACGCTACAGGAAGGGCAATTAAATAAAATACATAAAAGAAAAATATAAATTATGCATCTTCCACCCTGATTTCCTTATCACTAATTTCAAATAGTAGGCACTGATAAGGAATTCACCGCTTCTATGACATATTTTCTAATAATTTTCAAGATTCCATTCGATACTATCAATCCTCAAATTGGCAGTAATAAAATTATTGTATAAATGATTTTAGTTCAGCAACTCTTCTTCTAAAGATATTTAATAACGGCAAACTGATTTTAACTGATAAACTAATACTGAACGAAAGAGGAAGAGCTTATAGTAACAACCAAAGTGATTCATAGACCTGAGGGAATCACAAACATATTTAAAATTTGCAACACATAATTACCCGAAAATATGTACACCAGCAATGTCGCAGCATTTTGCAACCAGTCTATTAATGCAACCAGTCTATTTATTCAGTACCAGTCTACGGCTACAAAACATCATAATATGCAATAGATAAACGAAAGTTGGCGCATAAACACGCGCAGCGATTTAAATGCTTGCCTACACTTCATCCAAAAATATAACTACAGATGTCCATGAAATCTAGGAAAATCCTGCACCATACAAGGTTATTACAAAACCAAATGTTTACCCAGTATTCAAGCTCCTAGGTCATTGACTGAGATGGGCAACAGACTATTAATTTTGGAACCGCAAACAAAAGCTTCCATCCATGTTAACTTGGCCTGTTTCTCCAAGGTCTCCATTCCCCTTTATTTAAACAAGCAACTGAGCTTTTAAGAGCAAACAAGCTATTTTTTAAATTCAGATTTCTAAAATTTCTTCCACACAAATGGAAGAGGATTTATTTGCGTTGAGTATTAGTCCAACATTTGCAAGCAAACAAGCCCACAAGTCTCTGAGATTTAAAGAATTTAAACCCTTGAAATTTGTTCAACTGATTCAATAACAACGGCGGTCACAAACCGAAAATGTTGAATGTAAAAAGGGACATTATAAATGTTGCCACTTTTACGCCGACGAGGACAATTTCAATTGGTTAAAATTTCAGTGTTTTCCAATGGTAGTAAAAAATTCATTGCGCTTTCACAATTATTATATAATAATATATCCACCTAAAATATAGGGGCAGTAGCGTAACCAGGAGTATGCTTTAACGTGTATGCAGGAGCCTGGGGGTCGATCCCCAGGCAACGGGGGGTCCGGAGTTTAGTCACCGGTTGGTATTCAGTGACTCGTCTCACTTCCATGATGTTAATAAATGAACTTCAAGCAGATACAGTTATTCTTTGTCAAAACTAGAAAATGGTTTTAAATATTTTTTTTCTCTGAGGATTTTCGGAGGATCTATCCTCACATTACCCCCATAGTTACGCAACTGCATAGGGATATCTAGACGAATGAAATTTTCATTAGTCAAAATAACATTTTCTAGCAGTGAAATCTAACATTTGCCAGAACTTCTCATTTTTCGCAAACCTCACTGCCTTACAAGAAAAAGGGAGAAACATATCATTTCCAGCCGCCCACCGTACGGAGTACTTCGACAAGCACGCCACTTAGGAAAAAGAAAATTTCTGGATTAAGATCATGGGTCACGGGGACCACAGCTAACAGCGGTGGCGGAAGAAGGACACACGTTCGCCTGCCAACGGGAAGTTTCTCTCACTGGTGAAATTTGACCCAAACATGCAGATGAGCCCTGCGCACTAGCTCCAAGATATTTTTTAGATAAAATATCGATAAATAGGTATCAGGTAAGTGATGTGGGTGAAGTGATGCCTTACCAGGTATACGAGGTCACGGGTTACATTCAAGTGAAATAGCTTTAAATAAGCACAAAAAATAAATCATCATCATCATCATTAGTCAACAACCCTAAGATTGGTTCGACGCGGGGATCGGGTTGGTGTAGTGGCTAGTGTGTTGGCTTCCCACCCGGTGGGCTGGGGTTCAAATCCCGGCGGAGGCAGAGAATTTTCAGAGACTGCCCGATCCCTGCTTGAATGTTGTGTGGAGAACATATTCAAGCGCAACACTCCGTCCGTCTGATGGGACGTTAAGCCGTGGTCCCCTTGGCGCCTTTCGTTAAGAGCAGGCTAATGCCGACGCCGGGTTTCTCTCCACCCTTCCTTACCTACCCCATCCCTCATGGTGCAAATGACCTCAGCTGTCGGTCGCCTCCTTCAAATACCATACCACCCTTGGTTCGACGCAGCTCTCCATTCCTCTCCCTTAGCCTTTTCAAAGCGACGCATTTCTTCTCCTTTACATCCTTCATGACCTGTCCTATTTAGCTCCCTATGGGCCGTCCCTTGCCCATCTTCCTTTCCACTTGTCCTTTTGTTATTATTTTCATGCCTCGTGATATGGCCACATAAGTTGAGCCGTCTTCTTCTTAAGGTTCATGGAAGACTTATGTTTTCTTCCACTCTTCTCCGCACTTTAAGCACATTAAAAATAAATAACTGAAGTACTGAGGAAAGGGAATACGTAGAGGAAAAATACATTGTCAACCCGATTAAGTGCAGTACCAATAACCACGAATCCGCAAGAAATCTCCAACGACGCCAGATTAAGGTCTTCAACTAACGACTTGGAAGTATGAATGAAACTGGTCATTTAAATTCAATCATACATAGCATCAACATTTTTTTCCGCTGCATCAAAGGCGAAAGCAAGGCACACGTTTGGCAAAGAATTTTTTCCTAATAATAACAAGAGCAGTCAACCTAATTGCCGGAAATGAGCACAAGGAATGGAATCAGATATTTTTTGCACCGCTTTGGGGTGGTGAATTTTCTTTTCCGGGGAAATCCGCCGGCTTATATCGTGCCCGTATCGTGAATATGCATCAAAGAAGCGAGGTTGGCTGAAAAGATAAGTAGAGCGGATTAAGGGCCTGCCTGAGGAGAGTGCTAGGCGGCCAGAGTGGTGTTCCTAATGGACAGAAAATAATGTGGCAAGATTCACGTAAACACAACGCACAGGAATGATTTTTTTCTCTTCATTAGCATACTTAACGACGGAAATAAAACGGTCCCTGATACCGTAAAACTAACGGTTGCAAAACTTGTATCTTATTTTTGAAGGAAAGGGTGTTTCTAAACAACGCATTTCTTATTATGATATCATATATTGAAAATGCAACTAAAGAATGCCTTGAAAGCAAACTTCACCGAATATCTTTCTATCCGCAATTCCTTAAGTCCACAATTCTCAGTGGCGAATCCAGGATAGGGACAAGGGTGTGGGCGGTAACTTCAAAGAAGTAGTAGGGTTTCAAACTAAATAATCATTTACTCTAGTGGAAAAATGATACCAAAGGAGGGTAAGTATAGTCCCCTCTACCCCCTCTCTAGATCCGCCACTGATAATCCTGATTCTATTTTTTTTTTAATTTCACGCTCTGCTAACGACTGAAAAAGAACTTATAAGATGCCATTAGACCTTAACGAGAGAAAAACATAAAATGAAAACACAGCAGCGTCATTACACAATAATAAATTTATTACGAAATTTAATGCTTGGTATGGTATTTGGGGGTGGCTACCGACAGCTAGATACTAACACCATAAGGGAAGGGTAGGAAAAGAAGGGCGGAGAGAAACCCGGCGTTACCACTCGCCTATTATTACCGAAAGATGCCAATGGGACATAACATAAGCTAAACGTCCCGTCCTACGAAGGAATGATTACGCTTCAAGTGTCCACCGCACAAAATTCAAGCAGCGATCTGATGACCTCTGAAAATTATCTGTCACCGCCAAGGTTTGAAGTCGGGCCCACGAAGTCTGAAACCAACACTCTAGCCACCACACCAACCCGATCCAAAAAGGTACTTTACTACACAAACATAGCATAAAATAGCCCCTAATCGTCGAATTGGATTGGAAGGAGAGTGGCGTGCGTCCCTTGGACTTCAACCTTGCCATTAAAACATTTCGGAGTTGAGATAAATGAGTAAAAAATCGAATAAAGATAAATTACGACGGTTTTGGGGCTCAATGTCAGGGCTTGAATTATTTACATACAGTAATAAAGCATTGACTTTTAAGCTAAGGGATTTCCCAAAGCAATAGTGATTTGTGTGCGAAGTATTTAGTGGGGGATGTCGTGGGCATGCCGTTTGCAAATCGAAGCAATATCTCTGTCTATGTTATGGGAGGAATGGTCGAACGATTAAATGAGGACGAAGATCCAATCGCGTTGGTATTCGCACGCTAGTTATGTGTTCAAAAGTCGGGTCGACCGTGACGAGCCCAGGATTATGATGAGGGTAAAGCTAGTGTATATGACGTCCATGCGCAGCAGAAACCCTCACTATCAGTTCCTTCTAAAACCGTAGCAAAAATATAATTAGGGAGGACTATATTAATTTGGGCCTTTGACAGCTAAAATAAACTTATGTTGAATTCATGATGGTGTTCTTGCCATTAAATCCACCAACAAATTTCTGTACCTGGATGTTTAATTACCACTCGATTAAATTGACTTAAATTACGCATGAACTTAATTGGTATTGTACGAATATAAAATAATACATAGTCATTGGTGGTCATAAAACTGGGAAGGGGAATACATTTCGGGAAGGTTAATTAAGTGGGGAAACAACTAATACTATATCTTCTAAGCAGTTTTAGGGAGTTTTCGAACCCCTATACCCCCTCGGCACGCTATAGCCTTAATTCCTCCGTTGGCATGGAATCACTTCTATTCAGCCCCCATTTCATAGAGCGGACTTAACTCCGAGCTTTTTCATCCGACTTCTCCCAACCCCTTTATCTTCCCAATCCATCTTATGCTTTCATTGATGCGTCTAATTTAAAAAGCATTTGAAACAGAAAATACGTTTTCACGAGAATTTGACGTGCTTCACCACTTCCGCTATCTCTCAGTGGTGGCACGCTAGAGAATAAGATTTACTCTTGAGGCCCGCAGTGATTACTTTACTGTGGGCCTAAATTCCTAATTCCAGTCAAGTATACATAGTTTCAGGCGTAACCCCGTGAAATACCATAATGGAAAGATATAACAATTTTCCTCGAATATTAATTTCATCGACCGGCTTGGATTAGCTACATCATCTTCCTACCTGAAGAAGATATGAGACATACATTACAACAGGTCATTTAAATTGATATTTTGCGGAAAACTAACAATATTTTAAAGACAATCACATCCGCATATACAAAGCAATTACGCAGAGTTTGGAAGCGGGTGAGTTGGGAACCGATTTACTACGCTACCAGACTATCCCTTTAATCGTGAGTCATGTTTGACCTCCATTTCAGGCACTTATGTGTAAGAGATTATGCTATTAAAGCTAAGAGACTATGATTAAATTTGGAAGACACACCAAAAACGGTTTTAAGATTCGTTTTATTTCAACCAAATTTTATAACTTTGACTTTTTGATATCGAAATGTGAGTGCAGACGAAAAATTAATTCCACTTTACAGGTTTTCGTTGTTAATAAGTTCGAGAGAGAAAAAAATCCGCATTTCTTGGAGAAAATATCACTTCCAAGGTTGCTGCATACCTTTATTACTAACCATCATCTCACACAAGAGAACTTCACCTCCGTGGAAATACTGAGTTGAAAATTTCACATTTACGATACAGGCAAATTGTGACAATGCTCAACTCTATATGCCCTTATATGCTCAACTCTATATGCATTAGCGTAAGTTTTTAATGAATATACGTCACGAAAAACGACGGATCCAATAAAAAACAGTGCGTCCTATTTCAAGCGCTTTCCAAACGAGCCTTGACCTGGTGAAATGACGCAAAGATGGTTAGCACCGCGCTATCTACGAATTTCATTTGATGATACAAATATTTGTCGAATGAGAAGCCTTTTTAGGACTAAATCGGCCATAATTTCCTTCGGCATGCAAACATCACATTCCTCGCAGGAACCTCCCACTTTAAATAAACCTTGAAACAGCTCATTTTAAATTTTATCCCTCATTCTACACGCTTTTGGGATTAATGGTCGAGCAAGTCAAATTGCGTGTAATCGCAGTCATTGCCAAAACTTAAAGCTGATTATAATGGTGTTATCGATGGTGAGGAGGATAATATTAATGTCTTTGACTGAAATGGTCTCCTACGGTGTTTGTCTTCGAATGAACTATCAATATTGACATAGACAATTACATTTGTTAATCATCAACTAATGAAAATAAAATCGTAGAGGTGCGAGTTGGCCCAGTGAATGGAACTGGCTCCCCTACCCCGAATGTCTGAAATTCACACGTCTATGGAGTAGTGCAAAGAGACCTATAACCTCACCTTTCCAAACCAATATTCGAGTTGGATCTAAAGACTAAAAATTTTTGGAGATGCACCTTCATTGTAATTTCCAGTAATAGAACCAGATGGTGCTCGATCATTATGTAAAACTTGGTTGAAAACACCAAACCAGCATGACATATGTCTATCCAGCGCTCCGTTTTCGGTCATATGAATTATTCCGCCAAACAAGCTGAAGGCCCGAGGAACCGTCCCAATAACAACGTGCTTCGTTGTGCCCACATACCTTCTTCACCCTTTATTCACGTACTCGTACGATCTATAATGCTTCAACTCGGGTAATATATTGATGAAAGCATAACTTCGGGTGCAGAGTGATTATTGCGACACAATTTAACTAATGAAATAAATAAACACCACTTTCAGAAATACGAAATTTCAAGGCAGCTTATTGAATAAGATAATAAACTGATGTGTCACCCAAACTTTTCCTCGCAAGCAGTAACGAAAATCAATAGGAATAAATTCAATGGAGGACGCAAAATCACCGCCGATCGAACCTCCAATGCACGAAAAGCAGGCCAAAATATCCCATACACCTCTTCGATATTACGTGCCTATTTCGACCCAGTCAATTAATGGCCATAACTTGATCATTGGAGTCAGAAGTAGATTAAATATGAAGAGACAAAGACGACAACCATCTTGGGAACTTAGCAGACGCCTTCGACATTTTCCATCCAACGTTTCTGTCGTTTCCTTATAAGTAAAATTTCACACCATTGTGCCAAGTCCAACTCTTTTTTTCCGGATTCAAACGCTCTCCTTTTCCCTTCTTTTTAACTCACCTTCTGCCGCGAAGGGAGATTTATACCAAGGCAAGGGAAATTTTAGCGACGGCGGGCCAGAATCTCTCCCCCAACACGAAAATCCTCGCGTGCAAACGACTAAGCGAAAGCCCTCCACGCAAGGGAAGAAAAAAAATCAAGGAAAAAAATTGTTGGCGCCGTTAAATTGGGTTTGAATCTTGGCGAGCCGAAGCGACTGCTTAGTTTCGTCATAGAAATTTTCGACTAAGTTCAAAAAAACTAATTTACTCGTGAAAATATACTCATATAGAAAGTATTTCACAATTTATTAGCTAGTTACTAGTTACAAAGTTACTAGCTAATTAGTAACTTTGCTAGTTACAAAGTTACTAGCTAATTAGTAACTTTGACTAACAACATAACAAGCACTGCATGACAGAATATCTACACTGTAAATATGCCCTAACAATTCGAGAGAGCGCAGCTAAAGCGAAGAAATTTTGGCGTTTAATGGTAGCAGAAGAAGAGAATGAAATAGATTTCAAGGAGTGCAGCAATTTCGAAACTGCACCAAACTGTTTGAATTTTGTTTATCACGTTTAATGCATTAATGATGCGAAAGCTTTTACAGGAGTTCGGCACAAAATTTCCAAGAAGAGGATCCTCTGGACTACAACTTCATGTCTTTATTCAATTATTTTAAAGCAATGGCAGAAATCAGAAATATCAACTCTTAATCTAATAATTAGCTCTTGATCTAGAATTACCCTTGTCGAATACTTACTGGGAATAGAAGTGAGCTCGTTTTTAGAGAATGATGTAGAGAATACGAAATATAACAGCTAAGAGGTATGATAGCTAATTATCATGAGCAATGAGTGCGTCAAAAAAGAAATGAAATGCCTCTTCGCTCCACAAGATAGTCTCCGATGGGACTAATTTTCCAAAATTGTCCAAAAATTCTGCCGTCCACATTAAGCATTCACGTTCTTTTTGAGTAACGAATCCTCCACTAGGTTTATGAATATTATCCCAAAGTTACACCTCCTCCGCTGTAGACTTCCTCAGGGAATATTTTTAAACACTGACCTGGGTTAACCCAGTAAGAAAAACAATAGACTACCTTTATTAACGTTTGACTGGTTAAAATTCGGCTATATTCTCAATACCCAATGCCAATATTTTCCAAAATACAATGCTCGCAGCAGTTTAGTCATCAATCATAAACCCCATATACCCTCTCGATTGCTGTAAAAACAGCCGAAAGAATTATATTGCATGAAGTTGCAGCCTAACATTTATTTTATTTCAAAAGGTGATATCTATCCAGACAGGAAAATTACTCGATTTCTCATCGTTATTAAATACTCTAAATTACAACGAAAGTCTGAAAAGCAAAATTGAAACTAAGCTCGTTCCTTAGATACTACTATCGCTCAGCGAGGTAAATCAATGGGAAAATATTCCCTCTCACGGACCGCTTAATGTCGAAACACGAAAAGGGCCTAAATTTCCTCGTCTTTACGGCCTCTTGTGGTAAAGTGCTCAGGACACCACCCATAAGTCCTCAAGAGTCGATGGCTGTGGAGGTTGAAATTTGACAGAAAAATAACTTCATACGAAACGCCCAGGTAGAAAATTACAGAGAGGCACCTTTGATGCTGCGGTGCGATGAATGCTTTCAGAGCACACAAATGGCGTGTGAGCAGATGACCTTGGTTCAACGAGCAAAAGCATCTTCTTTGCCGAAGCATAGCTTTCGTTGAGGCAACTTCAACCTATAACCAACCCAACCAATTAACTACTAATATAGTGGGATCTTAGTTGACTCCAAAAAATAGCAATAACGATCAGACTGAGTGATTATCAAATGTTTAAAATTATTTCAAAGGGTCGATTTTAATGAGTACTTTTCAGATTAATTAGATATTTAGAAAATACTTAACATTTTGCATTAAGTCAATACTATGGAAAAATAGGAAATATTGGAGGGTTTAATATTCAAAACCGAAGGCACTTACCACTTCAGTATATAATGTTGGCACTTTAAACTTGAAAAAAGTAATGCCACTGTTATTTTTGGATCAATTTTTACCCTAATCTTAACGACATTACAGATTTCATAAGAGAATTTAGGCGATATATATTACCGCAGTCTTTAAAGGATGAGGCAAGTTATTATTCGAAAGAGAGCTGTGTCGGTTTTTTATGGTACCACTTACAAAGATAAAGCTTAAAGGTCACAGTTAACCCATTTGTAACAGTTGAAAGTTAAATCATAAATATATTGCAGTATAATTTTAACTAGATTGCATTAAGCCAATCCATGGGTAGTGTATTAAAACATGAGATACCATTAGAGTAAGGCGATTGTTCCTAATCCCTTCGAGTGGACTCCTAGAGTTAGTCTACATATTTTGAGCATTAAATCCTGTTAGAGTATCCCTATTATAATATTCAGCCTACCATAAGCCCTTCACTATTTTTGCATAATTTTCACTCTAAAGAATCTCATTATTCCTTTTTATCCATAACATGCCAATTCGATCGACTATGGAAGACGTGAAAATATTTTTAACTATGGGCAATTCTTGTAATTAGAGACGGTTCGTAGCGATATGGAATGCAATTCGCAAGCGAATCTTCGCAGAAGAGAAAGGGTTAATAGGGAAAGGGGCCAGGGAGGAAATATCTCAATTTGGTAGAAACCAGTGACCCTTGTCCGTTTGATCGCATCTCATAGACAGAAAAAAATTGCTTGGCAGGAAAGCACCATAAGTAGCAGTCCGCTTATGAAGGGAGAAATGTGCCTTTCACCGGTGAGCGTTGTAGTAAGAAACATAAATAGCGGGAGGAAATCAGCTGAAAATATTGAAAAACACTAAACGCAAAGACCCCACACGAATTTAAAATGGCGAATGGTAGTTGCACAAATATTTCACGAGATAGGACGAATAACTCACATAATAATGGCATTTCTCACCGAAATAACAGGTTCTATTATTTTACGGACACAGCACACACACGATTAAAAAGTTGGCACGCGCCTCAAAGTACTTAGAGAAATTTTTAAGGAACAATCCTCACCGAAGAAACTACAAGGTAGGCACACCAAAAGCAAAATACTTTGTCTGTCAATGACAAAGGACCAATAAGGCTTTATCAAGCGCAGACATTTCGATCCGGAGCAGAGCACTTATGGCGCATTTGAATTCTTTATCAAGTAAATGAAAATCCTGATCCCATGCCTATATAATTACATGATTCTCTCTTGTGGCTATTCTTTCCCCGGACTCATTATCAGTCAAATGGCAAAATCCTATAATTCCTTCAAAATCACTCGCTAACGATATATTCGGTCGTAAGTAATGCTGCTCAGACATCGATTTCTCTTATCGATTGCACCCCTTATCACTGTAGTTCATTTCCACCCGAATTTCTTTGAACGAATATCAAGGAAATCAAGGTCAAGGCCCGGAAATATAATAGTAGAAGGACAGATTAAGTTTAAAGATTGAGGATCAAATGATCGTCAGCGAAGAAGCTTGGAATAAGAAGTCAGTTGTGCATCCTAATACCTACCGGAGTAACATGAGCCGAATACGTGGGTTAAAATCCCAGCTGAAGCGCTTCCGAATATCTCGTGCAAAAAAATCTCTGCTTTACGAGTTGGCCTCCCTACCCTTAATGGGTGAAATTCACATGCCGCAGAATGATCTGAGGCCACTTTCGCGGTCAAAAATCAATTCTGCAAAATTGCTTATTTTTTGGTGTCATTTTTTCTAATCGTTAAGAAATTTTTTAAAATTGAATTGAAACTTGAATGAATTTTTACCATTTGTTGCCCAATGCTCGAGAGATATGGACGGATAACTGAGCTATTCGCTTTATGGCTCGAAAATAGTTTTCTCGAGCTTGAAAACGCAATCAAAGTAAAAGTAATCCGAGACATATTGATTTCACGAATTGCCTGATTGAGAAATTTTAAAGTGTGTTTAATAACTCTACGTCTCCTAATCGTCTTTCAGTCTAATCATTAGAAGAACATGCCAGATTTTTTATCAACCCTCACCTTTCCTAACCGCTTAGCCACACGACTGCAGCAAAATATGGCCTTTTTCTTCGCTCCGAGGCACGCAGCATTGATTAGTTAGGGATTTTCTACGCGACTCCATTTTAGACCAGTCTCCGCTGCTACTCAAGATTTTTGAGTAACTACCTGTGGTTTACGGGAAAACACATATGGCGCTTAACAAATACTTCACTAACACTGATGCGCCTCTTTTCTATATATCTCTACCTAAATAAAGTTTATTTTTGCATAAATAACCAATTTTAATTTATTGAAACCAAGAACATTCAGAAGAATAAAGTCGCACGCAAAAAAGTAATTACAAGTACAGAGAGGACAAGTAAGATGATTTTTTATTTATCTACTGTTTCAATTAAGTAACAATATGGAGGTGGAAATGAATTGTTAAATAGACTTACCCTCTGAATGTCCCGATGATAATAACCCTAAGTCTCAGCTAAGACTGAAGCGCTTAAAGTACTCTACTAATCACAAAAATATGAAAGTCGACAGGATACCTATATTTTAAATGGAAAAATTTTCAGCAAGCTCCAAATCGCCCCCACATAAACCGCAAAATGCTTTTTTTTGAACGAATATATAATATACACTTGAAAAAATTATCGCTAATGTTAATATGAATATTTTATGCCAACGATATTACGTCTGAAATCGAATCTTTTTTCGTAAGGCTTTCACAATAAAGCGAAACCAAGAGCGAGTAAATAATGTTTGTTCTTGAAAATCTTCTAGCTGGTTAACGTTCCATATTATCCTGTTGAATGAGCTTCACATTATTGAATACATGACAGATGACGAGGTTGTTAAATTTATCTATCACCATTCAATATCATCCAACAGGAAAAGCGGATATCGCGGACAAAAATGTATCTATGAACCTAAAAGGTCATCTTATCGCTTCAATGCATTTAACGGAGACAAGTTCTTCCAGACATAATTCCTAGGTGCCATGAAAAACGGTAATACCAGATAAATGTTTTAATGATATGGTGCATAGAAATACATAATAAAGCACTATATACATAGAGAATGGACAGCAGGATTGTGTTGTCGCATGTTCTAATTTAAAATAAAAAATGTATCACTTCCCTTTTGTGTGGGAAAGAAGGCCATAAAATATTCACTAAAACCCGAATGATGAATTAAATCGTTCATATAAATGCAAATATACACAGTTATAGGAACTCTTTCACGTAGAATACCATACGCATTAACATCACTCGAGTAAATTCGAAGAATTTCCAATTTCATTCAGCATATAGAAAGGTAACATCATTTTTATCTTCACTTTCTCAAATAAATAATTTAAAAAATACGGAGGTTCTCCAAAATGAAAGCACATTCATTTTGGATGAAAATATTTAGACAATTTAAATGTAGCAGGTTGTGACAAAAGAAAAACTCTACACAGTTAAGGGAATAATTTCCATTTGCACCACGCACACGGATTGGGATTTATGTCTGGATCGTAATCTATCACAAAGAGAGAAATAACAGCATCTATAGTTAGACGACTAAAATGAGTGAAATTGTATGTGAACGTAAACACATTACCTCATTCCCGTCACACAAACGCGCTTCGTTCACAGTAAATAAATAAATACAAGGATGTAAATTATTCTCCTAGCGAGAATGGAAAATAAATGTTTGAAAAATTTATCTGGCAATCAAATTCTGCCAAACTTTTCACAAGATAACACACATTAATTGCGGCGTCTGAGTATTATATAACACATCAATGACGTTATATAGTACAGCTTCGGAACAGCTATTTTACGTTTGCTACTAGTTGCCTACAAATCTACTCGAAGAAGATCCTCACCCCAAGGCATGGATTGATCAACAACTCGATCAATAGCTTAAAATAAAGTAAACTACTAATATGAATAGGAAAAAGTATTTGGGAAGGAATGAGGTCACTTATGGCCATTATAATCCATTTAACCCCTTATCAGAGCATGAATAAAATAATACTGCCACAAAATGAAAATATATTTTATGACTAATACTACATTATTTTGCAAATTACAAAGCACCTGGATAGAAAACTAAAAGATGAGTTTGAAAATAGTCCTCAATTTGTAGAAGAAATCGAGAAAATTGATTTAATATTCTTCACGAAAAATCTGACCACAAAAATCTTGTTACGCAGGATGATGATTGAGAAATTATTTTTTCCTCTACCTCCCATGCGATAATGGCTAGTCACAAATTAATACGAAGCTTACGAAATATTCGTGTGATCAAATGTTTTCGAATAATTACGAGGCATTAATTACTTCGGAGGCAAATCACGAGACTCGTGCTTAGCATAACAGTGGTTACCATGACTAAGTAGTCATTCTGGTACGGGCACATTAGGAGGGCGGGCGTGGGTAAATTACATAGGATGATTTGGAGATAGATATACGACGGTAAAGGAGAAAGGCCTAAAATAATTAAATGAGAGATTGATAAATAAGGAGAGGAGGTAAGAAATAAGATTAGCAGAAGGAAAAAGAAGCAAATCCGAATGAGGTCGAGCCAATTTATCATCATCATCACTGGTCAACATTCCTAGGATTGGAATTACGCAACTTTCCACTCCTATCTCTTATCAGCTAATCTTTTCACACCAACTAATTCCTTCTCTTTCACATCTTTCTTTACCAGTTCCATATATTTTGTTCGGCGTCTTCCTTTTCCGTTCTTGCCACCCACTTGTCCCTCGACGATTGTCTTCATCGGGTCATCAAAATGTGGTCTATATTCCGTCTTCTTACTAAGGTTTTCATAAGGCTTCTTTTTTCTCCTACCCTTCTTAGGAGTTCCTCATTACTTACTCGGTCGATCCATTTGATCCTCATTATTCTTTTGTAGTACCACATTTCTAAGGCCTCTACCCTTGATTACTTCGAATCTGTCATTTTCCATGCTTCACTTCCGCCGAGAAGACTAAAAAACCTCTATTGTTTAATTTCCCGCTGTAGAACTATTTTGGTGGAATGCTCTATTCGTCTTGGTTATTTATGCTGATCATTTATTCCTTGCTTCTCCCATCGCTAGTTATCCAGCTTCCAAAATGATAGCATTCATCCACCTCTAGCAATATAAGGAAAATATATACTTAATTATGAATGCCATTAGAATAAGGTAAGTTTACAAACATTTGAACTGCGACGCGTATAATAATGCATGCTAGAGTTACCAATTTTTTGAAACCTAAAAATTATAGGTGGGAAAAACCGAGTTAGAAAAGTAGGATCCGATCCGATTGATACCGACTGGCACCTGTTTGGATTGTTTCCATAATGAAAAGTACGCGTGTCGGAAAATTTCAAAGTACTGCATTACGGCTGGCGGCGGTGAAAGAACTCACGAACATAATTTACATATATGAGTTTTAAATTGATACCTTAAAATCGAAAATCAACAAGCTGAATGTTCGATATTATCATAACATTCCACTAAGCCATATGTTTTATTCTTGACTCGATAATAACACTCTATACATCAATGCAAACTGATATAAAAAGGTTTGCAGAAAATAAGTCAGAATATTTCCAGTGTCACGATTACCTGCCATAACTTCCAAGAATAACTGTGGCGAAACAGCTAGTTTACTCAACAGATGGCTACTCGAGATACGCACCTTGTTTGCACAATTATATTTCACGGCTTAATTCTACAGTCGAAGAAGCACAAATGTTTCTGCGATAAAATTTGAAAGCATTCCCGAAAAAAAAACTTGACCCACACGAAATGAAAGCCAGTAAACACCTTCACTTTTGAGAAATAGATTCTAGCAGTCCCGAAACTGACCAAAATACATATGTCACCACATTACCTACTCTTGACACACGGAATTTAGGTTTCAACTCTCTAACAAACACTATTAAAACGAGAGAGATTACGAAAAAATCTGCAAACGCCGCAATAAAAAGGCTAAAGTGAAAGAATTCTAGTGATTGTTAGGATAGCTTAGGCGTCTTGGCCATATTTAGCCCCCTTCCGCTCAGCAAACAACTGAGGAAATGATTCACGCATTCGGTCAATTCACGCAAGGGCGCCACGTAATTCCCATTACGTTCCGAGGGTCACTGCAATGCGGGAACTTTTTAATATCTACATCGATAGCTGACGATAGAATCATCGTGAGCTTTGATTGTGCTAGATCCTGAACATAATCATCATATACCTTGCGGCCCATGTCCAAGGAAAAAACTGTAGATCGAATTAGATAATGAAGAAATCGGAATTGGGAGACAAAACAGGGATCATTATCAGTCAAGCATACTATGTCAGCTAATCCCATAAGTCAAGAAAATTGGCCAAACAACTAACATTAAACCTTCACTTTGCAAACTCGGGTAAACGCTGCAGTTACCTGGCAGTGAAAGAGTTCCTACCATGAAAAGAGTTCAGAAAGTTTCATGGAATAACTGATCCTCCTGTAAACTTTAAATATTAATGAACATCAAATTCAAGCAACACTAAAAATTCAGGCAACACTACCCATGAGTTTCTAATATCACTAGTATTCTTTTTCAAGAACAATTTTTTGTGGCCCTTAAGAAAACTGTCGCTTTCACTCGTGGTTTTTGATGTATGCATTGTGATATCCATTAAAGCACTTGGAGGATTTCCTTACTCAGCGAATGTATTTAGAGTCCATAAGAGCACTCCTTGCTACCCACAAATTATAATAATGGCAGCAAATGATAATTTCCAGAAAAAGTGGCCAAACTAAATATAAAATAGAGATTTTTCCAAAGGCACACAAAGCATCTAAGAATACCATGCGTTTAAAAATCGATCGCTACGTGGAAATTTTATTTTAAATTGGTTAAAAAGGCAATAATTTTTACTATAAAATCCGTGTTAGTGGTGAAAACTATCATTTAATCGATGAGTCAGACTCGATTAGCCATATCCATTACTTATGATTTGACCACTCACGGTTCCAACGGCGTCGTTCGGCACTTGGGTGGCAATCTGCAGAAGTATTATGGTCAATAGCAGTCGTACTCTATGGCACGATGAAGATATTCCAGTCGATGTGACAAAAGTGACTTCATTATCAGAGGAAAAAGTACCAGGTGTGGGGAGGTTGCTTGACTGCATCTGCCCCGAAAATCACGCAGAACCATAAAGTGTTCGCGTTCGTCGAATTAATCTATTTTTAAAGGGCTTAGCACTTGTTCCACAAAGTGAGATCTGTCAAAAGACGTTTCTAGGACATACTCTTCCATACAAAGGACGAAGGACACGACTCAACCTGCAAGACAACTTCAATACAATTATTTGTAAAGAAAAGCCATAGTTTAGCTAAGATCAATGCTTTCATAACGCAACCTTCACAATGTGACAAAAGCATTTTTTACGAAAATATCACCAGTTTGTGATGAAGAAATATTAACTATTATCCTTCTAAATTTTAATATTAATTGGAACGCCTACCAGCAATTTTAACAACAATTTCCAAAAATGATTTAAAAAAAGGAAAATTTAAAAGCCCGAGAGTCAAAGAAGGTTGTGAAAGCAACAACTTGGTGCAGCAATTTATTCTGCTCTGTTACTCTTCGTGATGCAGCGTTCCGATTGAATGAGAATTATGAGTGCACACAAAGAAGGGATAAATATCAACACAGATCCATTCGTAGAGGATAGATAGCAAGCACATGAACTCGGCGATGCATCTCGTTGAACACGCACAATTTTCTAAAATTGATTAATCTATAGAAATGAGGAAAAGTGTACAAAATACACAGGAAATTTTGTAACTCCACCATTTCAACCGCAAATTAAGTAAAATGAAACATTTATTGCTAGTCATGTATACACGATTTTTTTTCCACTTCTCCTCTACCAATTTCTAGGCATTGACGTTATCGAGAGACTACTTCCTCGATAGAGGCGAGGTCGGGGGTATTGAAGGGAGGATCACAGGGGTCATGATTTCTCCCCTCCCCCAAATTTTATCAAATTTTTTAAAGTTTTATTAGTTTAATGGTTTTTGTATCCTTGCAGAGGAGTAAAGGGAGAGAATATGCAAATGCATGGTTACAAGTCCCAAACGTGAGTTTGAGCTGTACTTATCGTAGAGCGTAGCACACACTACTTTAAATCCGCCCCTCTCACCATACTCCCCGAACCCCAGGTCATGATCCCCCTCCCATAAATTGATGCTGAATCCGCCCCTGGGCGAGGTAATTCAATTAAAAACGGTAGACTCTACACCCCATAAACGCGAGTGGCCATTAACACTTAAATTCAGCTGGAGCCTAGCAAAAAATATCAACAGCCATGCAAAAAAAATCATTTCATTCAACGATGAATAAAACACTACTGCGAGTGTCTTTACCCACGATCGGGTTTTTTCAATCGCCGGTAGAGTTCGATCAAAAGTTGCTAGCCCTTGAGTGCAAATAAGTTTTTGACTCGGAGGGTTAATTTGGAAAATTTCATTGCTGAAATAGGTTGTGGCTAAAAATTATTTTTATTACCCTTGGCCTGGCATACTCAAATTACATTCCTTTATCTTTTTAAATCCACTTTCCCTCTAAAAAAATCTATCGAAGGGCCATGAACTTCAAACAAATCTACACATGTAAAAAAGCTAACGACACAATAAATTGATGTTTTTATAAGCACCCACTGAATGATTTAGCACTAAGGTTGGCATCGTGAATCGATTGGGATTGAGTCCATCCTATGGTAAGTAATAGACTGGGGATAGCACAATTTCAGGGTAGGGGTCCAATCTCTTTCCCTGGACCACCTCGCACTGGTAGGACGTTTAAATGGGTAGTCCGTTGGTTTCACCCATGGACCCATATTATTAAGGTCTAGTCTAGTGCTCCACTCACTAGGCCACTACGGTTATTTAAAATGCATTTTTATGTAATATTTTAAGCAACACAAGACATAATCCCAGTGGCACCGCCCCAGGGAAACTTAAGAAGTTTCGCGAAGCAAAATATAATACAATTAAAAAAACAAAAAGTGAATTTCTAATGGGGATTCTAGTAAAGATGAACTCCATCAATCTGAAATGATGATTTTCTAAAAATATTTACCTACCAAAACGTCGCAATCAATCATATTAACCCTCGCTTTCAAGATGATAGGAGGCGAAATAGTTAGTTGTAAGCATTTGTTCAAGTACCGAATAACTCTTAAAGCTATAGGTATAACGAGAAGTAACAGGATATAACCCCATCGCAATTGATTACAATAGTAATGAAAAACATAAGTAATAATAAACAAATAATTATTCGACAGATTTTAATTTTCGTGGGATTAAAGAAGGATAAATAATGTCAAAAACACAATATAAAAAATAAAGTGCTAACAGCTATGTTCATTATACGTTAAAGGCATGAATAAAGAGAAAGAATAAAATGGCCACCGAACGGAAATTTTCTTTTCAATTAATTCGCCGAAAACAATTCCCCTAGGTAAATATCTGAGATCAAATTCATTGGGAGAACAAAGACCAATTTTCTCCTGTCTCCACGAAGAGGCGCCTATCCAAGCTTCTCGAGGGAAAACTTTCTACTCAAATAAAAAACAACGCCAAATTCAAGGTGAAATATTCATCGGATAGATTTCCGGGATATATTCAAATACTCGGTTATCAAAAAAAAGCCTGAAGTGTATGTGCACCTTCAACTTGTTTAGCCATGCCAATGGCACAGTCAGGTCCATCGGGAGAAGCCATAAAAATAATGATATAATTTAATAAATATGATAAAACGCTGAACAAGAGCTTTGAACAGTATTTAAGCTATCGTAGACGAAGGCTGCAATACTGAGTTCCCCAACAAGAACTGGAAGACAAACACAGAGGAAACAGACACCTCCGAATATAATTTTAGGATTCCCATTGAATGAATTCAGTTTATTCGCAAATATATATCCTCACGAAATCGATTGGTAACTTTAAAAGCTATTCATTATAAAGTTGGCAAAGAAAGCCTGTTCACTCCATCTTTCCCTTTCGCTGAGAGTAACAGCAGAAAGTGGTCAAACGGAAATGGTCAACTTCAAGGAATGGATCTGGCTCATAAATTAAGAAAGTATGTACGCAGTACGTATTCATGACTTTCCACATCTTAGACTCTCAAGTTCATTACGGCCCGCTCCCACCTCGAATTGGATCCAAGAGTCCTCGCAAACAATAAGTACTTATTGATGAATGATGAGACTTTTTCCCGTCGAATTGTTAAACAGATCTTTGAGTTTAATTAAACGAGAGCTTTGAGCGAGAATCAACAATGCAATTGCGTAATCTCACCCATTTTGTGATTAATTGTTTCACAAAATTATAATCGCACATTTTTGTCCAAGGGGTCACAAGGGGTACAAGTGATATTTTCCTCAACATCATTAGGTTAACTTAATTGTTAAAAGAAATACACAAAAACTTGGTTGCCAAGGGATATGAGTGAGTCTCGGTTCATTGCTGACATCAAGTGGGAAATCAAATGCACCACAAAATATCTAATTGATCTCGTTTGTCATCTATGCCTAATTTCTGTACCTAAACCTGTTAAAAAAAGGAAATCACTAGTACCCCTTGGCTTCTCATCCACTTAATTACTTTATGCCCTTAAATCATCCAAAAAAATTTTTGCGTTGCCATAGCTTAGTAACAAAGAAGTTGCGGTCCATGTTAACGGACAAAAATACTCAAAATCGTCTCCCCTACCACCTCCTTAAGTGTTGCATATTCCTCATTACACACCCCATAAACTTATGACAAACTCGATTCCAAGTTAATGCGGCTAATAGCATTTATTATGGCTAAATCAAACAAGAAAATATTTTCAATGAGTAGGCCATGGAATTTTATAAATTCTCAGTCAAAAATACTTATATAATTTTGATCATTTATCATGACAGCAAATTTGTATAAGTTCACGACTTTAATACGGATGTGAGTAAATTAGAGCTGTTGGGAAGACTAACACTTTGCGAAAGATTAAATTTCTGCCTTTTTTACCCATGAGGAATTGCTTCCCTGGCCCTTGCCTGGTAAATCGCGCGGAGGCGCATGGCAGTGGAGGGCACACGACTAATTAGCTGACCGTGAGTGCGGCTCGCGTTCAACCCATTCCCGCCCACAAAACCTTCTCCTTACGATTGTGAAGACATTTCTGTACGTTGATCCTACGGAATGAAAATTGGTCAAATTTCTTAACTTGTCTTCTTCTGTAACTCATTGATTTAGCCTTGGCAATGATGTCATTTGATTTATTTGAGAACACTGCACTCAGTGCTCTAACCATAGTCAATTCACACGGATCTAAGTAATAATAATAAAAATAATAAAATGGTCACAAACAGATATAGACGACCTACAACGAAAATTTCAGTCAAAATTGACTGAGAGCAATATAACTACGCAAATAATAACAATCCACAACCTACTGTAAAGTTTCCATCACATCGAAAATATCGTATCGAGCACGGCACGGGCATCATCAAGTTCTGGTGTATTAATTTCTTCAATTTTAATTTTAAGCCTCCCTTTACATCGAGTACAAATTCCCATGAAGGATAAAAAAAATTGTATCTGAATGATATGAGTGTAATGAGGATTGCTTCGTTGCTCTACGCCATCACTCGGTGATTTTAATGTTTCATCAGGATTGTTCATTTATCGTAAAAGAGGCACTCAATACAATTGAAAAAATTCAAACCCAAATATTAGTTTCCTATGGTGACAGTCACAAGCAAAATTTGCTACCATAAAATATTCGAGACAGCACTGTAACGTAACGCAACGCAAGATATAGTTTTTCGCAAGTATTTGAAATCAGAATAATTTCGCAATTTTTTTCGCGTTTATCGTTCGCATGCTTGGCATACGAAACAATCAAAGTAGGTAATGATACTCATCCGAAAGTTCGCCCGGTGAAAATCATTCCCAAAAATCTTATTTGATCTCGCTTGCGCGGCTGAAAAAAGCCAACGGTATAAAAGAAAGCAGGAGTAATACGCGATGGAGGATATGCGATCCGGGAGATTCTCCTTCGCACCGCACATCGCCTTTCCCGGTCACGCATTCTTAGCACGGGGTCAAGCGTGTCGATCTTCCAAATGATGGTAAAACAGCAAAGAATTATAGGAGGATGGCTACATACGAGGAATTCCGCAGGGGAAACGGCTAGAGCAGAACTCCACCCGGAGAAAGAATTAGCAAAACAGCACAATGAGGTACACTGCATCTTTAAATTTCATCGGCAGAACCGGGCGATGCACCGAAAAAGTGAAATTGATCCCTTTTGGCACAATTCAAAGAAAATCAGGAAATATTCTTTCCCTGAAGCAAATGAGCTACCTTATATTATTAGTTAAAATTTATTTTATTATATTTCTTGGAGTTTAGGTCAATGTAAAACAAGTTATAGCCAACGTTTCGATTTATTTAAAATCATCCTCAGGGCTATGAAAGAGAAAACATGAACAATATAAAATACAAAGAACAACGATATACAATATTTTTACATAAAAATGTTACGATAGAATAAGTAACATAGAATTGCCAAATATATAAAGTAGAGATAATTGAATTTAAATTGCATACATCCATTCAATGTTATTCTGCTTCAGAATCTCGATATACATCAAAACAGCCTTTCTGCATGAACGTTACAGAAATGTTTTACTGAAAAGACCATGTTTGGACAATATATAAGCCCATCATAAGCAAAAAAATTTTAAGTATCCAAACACGAATTAAATAATTAGTTGCAGAGATAGGATATGAAATGCAAGCAATTCTATTAAACTTGGATTGAATACCAGTAAATATCGTACATAGGTGATGGCTAAATTAATTTAAAAATTTGTCCAATACGGAGCGTAAACGGACATTAAGTTTTATTAAAAAAAACAAAATCAATTAATTTCACAACAAAGGATGTGTGGAAAGAACAGGTAAGCCAGACCGAACAGAAGTGGAAATAAGTGGTTCGCGGATGGATCATCCACCTGCTGTCAAATGGCCTCCCTTCCCATGGAATGGAGGGGCGATACGTATGAAGGGCAATACAATTAGGGCTCAGGATAACATAAATTACCTCCTATGGGGTAGGTCAGTTAAATAGCATCATTCCTATGATGACGTTTCCTCAAATTTAATGGAATCATTGGGATTATCCGAAATAGGGAGTCCTGTTGATGCTAATGTATTAGGAGAGATGTAGTCAATCAAATGAAGCGTGCAATTAAATTGAGTAACGTTCGAGAAGATATCCATAATTGACAAAACGGTCATGATTACAAGAAATTTAATTAAACAAATAAAACAGTATTGGCTTTTACTATTACTAGGGATAAACTACTTAGGGAATTGCTTTGGTCATTTTATGTATCATTTATCAATAGATGACGGCAAAAAGTTTTTTAAATATGGACATTTTTTAGCTCGGCGACTTTTTTCGATCATTTTTTAATAAAATGAAACAGTTCTAAGCCTAAATGACGAAATAAATATCGGATCACGGCAAAGTTAAAATATTTAACTTCGGGCTGAATTTGCTAAGCCGATACCATGAAAATCTCCAATTGCAAACTTCGAAAAAAAGTAAAATACCATGACTCGATGACGTCATATTAAAATGACCCCAACAATGACGACAATGGCAACGTTCCTGGGCCATAAAATTTCAAGGAAATGTTTCTTTTCTTCCAAGAACGTTTAGTGACGGTACAGTAGCCACGAAGTTGCTCGGTAAGCGTCAATTGGCGTTTCGCCTTCAACATTAAGAAAGCGCGAAAACCTCTCACGCCTCACACCTCCTTATGGCGCGCGACCCTGCCTCTTCACCGCAAAACCTTCATACCGTGCCGCCGGCCGCGCGCTGTGCAAGCGACAGGAAATGTTTATCTTTCTGAGCGCATCTGTGGAAGTCAAGAGGTTGACAATCACGCAGGAATTTCCCAGGCTCAGCTTTCCCTTTCTTTCAAGTTCTTATAGCTCCTTAAGCCGCGAAACGGCGAGATACTCTCGAACGAGGCGCTAGTCCTTCTCGTTTGCGAACCCAATTCATATGATTCGCTCCCTCTACATGATTTGAATCATCTAATAGTGGCTCCGAATGCATGTTATGCCACTGAGAAAAGGACACGAATATCTACCGACTTGATTCACGCATCATCGCGACAAATTGAGCAAAACCCGCAATACTGAACTTCTACACCAGCCCAACTTCCGTCTGGCAATATCTCAACGATCCCTCTTTTCCCGCCTACCTTCTATTTTCAATTCAGTCTCCAATACTTCTTCCTCTCTTGACATCTTCGCCTCCCGCTCTAATTTTAATAACCAAGTGAAAAGTCTATCTTTCTGACACTGACCTTTGTATCTGTTGTATAAGCTGAAAATGATTGTTACTTATGATATTATTATTTTTTTTACATGTTCATTATTATATTTATATAATTTATTTTGTTTATAAGCCCAATGTAAAGGCCTTAGTGCTGTTTTTGGTGTGACATAAATAAAATACTGTTACAGTCGAGCCTTATCCGGATGGGTGCCTTAATTCACATATAAGCAAATGAAACTACAAATAAGGGAGCAAATAATGTTTTAAAGCCTGGTTACACGGTATATTAACCCGTACGAATTAATATGTGAATGCATGAACGATTTTGGTGGACTTGAATGGAACATGTGAGAATGCATGAGCCGAATTAGACCAGGTTCCATTTACTGTTCATGCGTTCGCACACTGTGCATTTTCGTGTTCATTCACGCGTTCATACACTTATGTTAGACATTAACTTGTTAATTAACGCGTCAATGTACCGTGTACAAGTCCTTAAAAGTAGCTCTCTGGCACAGGGGAGCAGATAGGAATTAAGGCTGGGGGGGGGTTTATATGCAACAAACTCGCTATGCTCGCTGGGGGGGCTCTGCCCCCCCTAGGCCCCCCCGAAAAAGGCCTACGGCCTGTTATGCTCGTTGTGGGAGGTCTTACACTTTTTGTTTGCTACTTGTTACTTAAGGATCGTTTACTTTAAAGCTGGCTAGCTTAGGTATAAGCGATATTTCCACTTTCACGTAAAACGAGCGCATGGTACGTAGGCTACAACATGAATGTAAATATTTATAAAGAGAAAAGTTTTTCTGAGGGGCTAAAAAAGTAAAATAAATTTCTACGAGTTTCTTTAACTTATTCAATTCAAATACAAAAAACGTTGAGACCACGTTCCACTGCAACACCCAATGCATACGTAATATCATAGCATAACGACTTTACGAATTACAATGAAAAACACGTTTATTAATTATTTTCCACAAAACTCAACCAAATTCTTATATCATATACGAATAAGATGTAACAGCTGTTCCCCGCTTCGTAAGCGAATTACGTAGGGACTGAATATCAATATCTAGAACAAATGCGCCTAAGCATGAATTGGGGCTAGTATGACGAATTTTATCGAAATATTAATGATCCTGATCGCGAATGATTTCACTTCAGAAATACCTCTATTTAAAGTTTTAATGAATCGGGATACACAAATATCTCAGCTTTAATATCCAACGCAATGCGCAATAAATCTGGTGAGTAACGGATCACAGCCTTTGGTGTACAAGGCATTGTGAATGTCAAGATTTCGATAATTTTCACAGTTGAATAACTTAGTCACTCAAGGAAACGTGATTTTCGCAAGACAAATAATTGAATAAGAAATACCTTTATTTGCACTTATCTTCCATATTGTATTATTCACTGCCTATTCACTCCTGCAACTCACGGATAACATTGTACATTAAAAAGTAAATTAACGGAAAAAAGAACGTGAACAAAAATAAAAAGTTATCACCATCACAAAACACGATAATAAAATCATTTTTACCAACCTATATTATGTAAGACTTGTTTAAAAGTCTTTCTACTACAATCGTGTATCGCCAACAAGATACGAACTATAGTCAACAGCACGAATCATATTTCTAATATGGCATTTAGAGCACTTGTTAACTTTGAAATTAATAACCACCACACTCTCGATGTAATATACCAAAAACAACAACTAATTTCTTACCTTACATTTCTCCGCTTTTGATTTGAATGCGCTTTGATTTAAACAGATGTTTGTTCTTGCGGAAAGAAGACGCAAAGAAATAGACACTTCAATTATTACTTTCTTAATTTCCTACCTTATATTTATCAGTTTTTCGTTTCATTTCCTTTATCTTCTTTCCTAATTTAGCTCCTCTTGTTTGCATAAACAAATATGTTGCTATGATTGTCCGTTTGTATGACTGCCGCGCCGCCATTGGAATTTGGTGGCCATTTTTTGAACTAATCCTCATACACTCAATTTTATACGAATAGACGGATAAATAATTGTAAATTTAGTGTTTTCATAATTTTTCCTGGGGTTCCAGATAATTTTAGAGGGGGTCTTCATTAGACTTTTTGCCGTATCTCGTCTCGTTCACCCCAAACATTTGTATACGTGAATGAATGAATGAGTGGTCGTTAAGGGGCTTCATGTTATATATATATATATAAAACAAATATGTTGCTATGATTGTCCGTTTGTATGACTGCCGCGCCGCCATTGGAATTTGGTGGCCATTTTTTGAACTAATCCTCATACACTCAATTTTATACGAATAGACGGATAAATAATTGTAAATTTAGTGTTTTCATAATTTTTCCTGGGGTTTCAGATAATTTTAGAGGGGGTCTTCATTAGACTTTTTGCCGTATCTCGTCTCGTTCACCCCAAACATTTGTATACGTGAATGAATGAATGAGTGGTCGTTAAGGGGCTTCATGTTATATAGATACCGGGGTGTGTGGGGGTATGGAATACCCACCAGGATTATCGGTAGGTGCGAGATTAATAAATTGTGGACATCTAAGATAAATGGTTCAAAATGGTGAGTTTTACGGCCTTCTGAGGGATATTTTATTAATCCTTACACTAGTCTATTAGTAATATCAATCCAATTAAGTAAAATGGATTAAACTTAAAAATTTCTCTGAGCTCTGGGGGGGGGGGTTAACCCCCAAACCCCCCCCCCCTCGCTGCGCCACAGCTCTGGCAAAACTTTACCGTTTCCTGCATTCAAAACTTTTTTTTAAAATTGGATAGGATTACGAATTAAAGAAAACCGTTGGCGGAGAAAACTGTTACCATACCCACAATTTAAGTAAAAACACAAGGATAAAATTTCTACCACCAGGGTTTAAAAGCATGAGTAACATCCCAAGGTCATGAATTTTATAATTCTTATAATTTATTCGAGAAGCATTCAAAAATGCTAGCACAATAAAATCCAAACCTGGTAAGGTCGCACTACATTGTTTTACCAATTTAATTGGTTTAACTCACGACTCCCGTGATTTATACTCTTAAAAGTCTCCTCGGCCTTACCGCTGCGATGCTATTACCATTGCTGCCAAGGTTTCGGGTCTCATTACTCATTGTCAGGGAAAATACCACCCAAACGTACCCGATGGACACTCTTGAAGACTTCAAAAGATACATTTTCTTTCCAAAAATATTCTCGGAGCAAGTTAAACCCTAAGGTCAAAATCTACCTCACTACGGTAGTCGTATATTTCCTCATGGACCTAAGATCAAGAAATTTCTTCTTGGTGGAAATTTGCAGAAAAGAAAACGCCCTTAGTAAATACGCGCCTACATTCTCCCCGCATGCGGCTTAAGGTTAGCCTGATAGTCAATTCCTCCCGAAATTAATGCAACAGTGATCAAGCCACGACCTCTCTCTCTAAGATCTCAAAATCTTAAGTGGAAAATAACTCCAAGAAATCTCCTCCAAGTTTACATAAATGCTTTAATTAAGTCCTTAATTGAAAATCAAATTACAAGCAAAAGAGATATAATCTAACACATTTTCGAAATGATAACGAACTTCGTTAGCGCTTGACCTTACAGAAGCACTCCTCCAGTAACCTAAGGAGGATGAACGATTTCACCGTGACAGTGAACCAAAGCACATGAATCTAGCGCGGAAAGCAATTAAAGCTTAAGTGATGCAGAACAATAATCAAGCCAAAACTGGGTACCGATAGAAAACATAATTATCATCAAGGGGCATTCTACATTAATAAAGCCGAGGTATGGTGCGAAAAAAGAAATGTATGTCGAATAACGCTGGGCAATGTCGCAAAATGATCATTGCGTGAAATTGCGAGCTAAATCAGATTCAATATATTTGTATCGCAAGACCATATTTGGTCTTTGGCACTAATGTCAGTTTAAAGACTTTAGTGCCGCGTTGTTCTAGTTAATATTCCCATTCTGAGCAGAATAATTATTATTTATATCACCGATGGACGTCAGCAATGAAATACATTTTTTAACACCATAAAGGAAAAGTAATTGTTACGACTTAAGAAGTCAAGACGACAGAACTTAAACATGACAAGAAAGAAAGCTAGTTCAAAAAACCTTATGAATACCGAGACGACCAATAATAAATAGCGTCAGCATTCAGGTAAAATCGCTGGAATTTAAATGCAAAGTGCTGCAGAAACTCAGCAAAGATATTCAGCAAAAGGATATTCAGCGAGGCTTGAGAGGTCATAACTCGCACGCAAGATCCACCACTTTTTAAAATCTAAATCCCACATGATCATCAAACTATTGGATATTAGATATCTAGCGTCATTGCTGCCAATACAACTACAAACACATTCACATGGTTTTGAAATGCCATATATTTTACTCCTAAAACTGATTTGAACGGAGCGAACAGCATTATTTCTTCAAAATATTCCACAGTTCATCGACGGTTTTCGAATCTCCTGTCGTGGAGTGATCGAAATGAAGTACCGAAAGATGCAATGAGGGCGGGCATCGCAACACGGAGACTACTGCTTGCAACACTTGGGATCGAACGAGAAGGGTTATTGCAGAGCGCCCGCGGGATACTATTTGAGAATTAGTTTGCGCCTTCAATTAGTGTCGATTAGGGTGCTAATGGGTAGAAGTAGGCGGCATGAGGAAATGCTACGAATTGCGAAAAGAGTGAGAAGACGCAAGACCTTTTGAAAGCAAAAGTAGATTAGATAGAGAATAATTCTAAATGATTTGATAAACTGATTACATATCTATAAATTAGAGATGTAAAATTAATCTCTCGAAAATGAAACGCATCAATGATAATGCCATAAAATTTCACTTTTTTAGAAAAATTAAGTTAGCATAACCGGTGTAGAGAAAAGAGTTACTCGACCATGAACCAACATTGAATAGGTAGTAAAAGTGCTAAGACTATGTAAATTACTATAATAGAGCATAGATACTTTGAGCAAAGGAAATAACAGGCTCACTGCAAGATAAAATGCAAATTACTTTGTGTTACATGGTTACTTGAAGTGAGGAGATATGAAAAAAAATCATTTCCGGCTGACATTGTATTTATCGAAGCTTGAAGACAAACTTAAAGCTTAACAAAATAGCTATACCCTATAATTACGATTAATCTAAGTGTGATAGGGATTGCTAATGTTAACCTTTATTCTTAATCAATAATATTAGAAACTTATCAACAATCGTTGCTCTCAACAGTCAAATCAAATATCCTCCTGGAATACATAGATGCAAATGGCGCAAAGCAGTTATTCGTGTTTTTGACAGTGTTTCACCAATTTTAAAATCTGAAAAAAGTTAGGATAATACTTTAACATAGGGGTAACAACATATATTTTATTCGGCGTGTCTATTTTTTCCCTAAAATATTTAATTTAATTTGGAAAATTTCAAACTTATGTTAAAGTTTAGTTTTCGGTCAAAATAACCTGAAAAAAATCAGGATGGTAGAACGTAATAATGTAAACATTTTAAAATTAAGAAAAAGATTTTACAAAAATAAAAACTGGAGATATGATTAAAAAACGAAAAATCGTGCGTCAATTTTGTTTGGGGCTGATTTCCATTTTAGGGCCTGAAACTTTAGGAAAACACATAATTTTTTATGCACTTTAAGTGTATATTTTTTTTATTTTTCAAAACATCCAGGGGCACTTTTCACCATCTTATCCGGCTAGACCCTTTCTAACATTCATAAAATCTTCAAAGGAATATTAAGAAACGGTTGGTATTCACTGGCACTGAATAATACGTCAGATGATATCACGCGAATTTTTATCGAATCTAAAATTATGGAGCACTGGTTACTTTTCATCACCTAATATTGCCATCTGTTTCCTTTTCTTACGTTTCCATTTATAGTGCTCCCCTGATAGACCATCGCCTCTTTTCTAGAAATTCATGGTAGGATTTCGGTGAGGAACATGCCCGGAGCACGGCTACCGGAATCTTTCTCAACCAACCATATAGGTCATTACCTTTTGCAATAACTTGATATATTTTATAGTTTTTAATATGAATATTTTAAAGTCTCTCGACTCTGAAGAAAACTTAAGTAGTAAGTTTGAAGGAAACTGAGTAGGATTGAAGATTTCTCGCGAAGATTGATATGCAAAATTACCAGGAAATGCAACAAATGGCATTATTTTCCTTATTAATTCCCTATTCATCGTTTATTATTTATTTCATAGTATAATAGTATATTATATATTATAGTATATTATTTAATATTTTATAGTATATCATTGCTCATTTAATAGAATATCGATCCAGTATCCTAGTAATATCTTCAATTAAGTATTTCGGGTCAACAGAGACTGTATAGTGTGCATAAAACGACGATTTTAAATAATTAAGTTCCAAACAACATGAAATATCCATCGGTATCACCGAGTCTAAGCTTCCGCTTCGCGAAGTCGGGACGTGAAGCGCGATCGAAAACTGCGTTCATTTTTGCAGCCGCAAACTTTTTCCCAAGATTTTAATTGAAGATATTACTAGGATATTAGTTCGATATACAACTGTAACTGAACGCGTAAATCTGGTAAACATACTTTGGCTTCCAAACTCAACGGAATAAGTTTTTTTACTACGAACATCCTTTGAGTAGGATTGAAGATTTCTCGCGACATGCACAATTATCAGGAAAGGCAACAAATGGCATTCTTTTACTTATTAATTCCCTTTTCATCCTCTCCGAAGATGAGCGTGCGAAAAGGGACATATCATGAGTCTATCATAAAATTACACGGAAACCCGTGCCCGGATTCGCTGGGCGTCCCTTTCTCGACCTGAGCGGAAGCCAAGCAGAGCGGAAAAATGTGTTCAATAGCCAAAAATTTCATTAACATATTCCTTAAAAACACAGGAGCTTCCAGCTTATTGTAAGGAACTATAAGAAAATTAAATGTACTCCAAATTCAACCTAAATATTCCCATTCCGTTGTTTTATAATTTTGAAATCAAAGTAGCCGAGGAAATGGCATTAACTATCGAAGGGCTAGGTTTGAATCAAGGCAGAGTTTGGATTTTCTAAGGGCCGATTTTACAATGTCTCGTTAAGTTTTTCGGAGCATAAAAATCAGAGTTAACTGTCTTGAACTTTAGGTTACGCGTTTAACTAACCGTTATCCTGAACTATTTTTCATTGCTTTAGCTTTCAAATATTTTTAGGGTTAGTTAAGGTTACGAAGATTTCATGTTCCGGTTAACGCTAACTTGACATTGAAAAACCGGCCCTAAAAATATCCTAATTATAATAGTACAAGCCTATTACCAAGTAATTATATAAGTACAAGCCTTCCATACATCAAAAAGAAGATAAAACATTACGGGTCAACATCTGCTAGCAGCGAGTAAACACTTAAAGTTTCTTCACCTATTCGCTCTACTCAATTCTTACTTCTATTATAACGACAATGGAGTCAGTAATATTTCTCTCTCAAAATTATCTGCATGCTGAGTGGGGTCTCCAAACATTTATCACCATGATCGCATCATTATCGGGGAGCATGGTGGCTCATTAGATAGAGTAGTGGACTACATATTGGGTTCAAATACCAGGTCTTCAGATACCCAGGAACAACAATCTTCGGAGAGCGAAAAGGGAAAGGAGAACATAGACCGAATGGATGATATCACACACCTGTGGCATAGTGTAGGTTGAGGTCTAGCCATGTGATGGAAAAATAACGATCAAAATCGATTTTCCCAACAATAGATTTCAATCGAAATGAAAAGCTCTGATTTTCCTCTAAAATCGAAATTGGAAAAAAAGATCGATTTATCGAAAAAATCGAAGGTTCGTGAAAAGAAAGCAAAATACAAAAATATGAATATTATTCTCGAAAAACACTCCAAATACACATTTAAGTAGTAGGATAATTCTACATAAAATATATGCTTGAATAATTAGTGGTAAAAATTTATAAATGCAAGCACGTTAAATCACAGCTTAGAGCAATTCGGCTATTCGACTAAAATTTTGAAGAAAGACCAACTGATTGAGATGTTTTCTTGGTGATATAGGGCCAATAGTGACACTGCTGAAATCAAACGAAATGGTAGTGATCAAAGTTTAAAAATCGAGTCAGGATCGAAACTCGAAGGTCGAGGCAAAATCATCGATCTTTGACTAGTAAAACTCCAATTTTCGATTTTAATGGAAACCGATTGTTCCATCATTAGGCTAGCCTCACCTAACCTGAGGGTTGCCATGATTAGGTAAGGTCACATTCGGTTAGATCAACGAACTACTCTTTAAGTTCATGAAAACGTCCGCAAATGAAATAATAATTTTTTCCCATCGGCGATATCAGGTTTCGAGCACAATAAAAATGTATAAATAATATTTTCGACAAAGCAAAACAACTTTCATACAGGCGGGTAAGTATTCCCGACACCATTCCTCTATCGACTTAGGTCTTTTACATCTATTTCCATCTTCTTCAGCGTTCTCCCTATGTAGTTGTTTTTTTATAAAATTAATTGAATTAATAAAGCAATGGGTGGAATGAAATAAGATACGACTAATTTCTTTCAGTTAACTTCCTTCACGAAAGACACGACTGCGGTAGCCGAAAGCCTACATGCATGGGGGAATCCATGATAACATATCTCATTTCAGACTAACAGGAAAAATAATTGCTCAATATTTCCACAGCCCTCAATGCTCAAGTGGCCTTATTTGGTGACCCCCTTCCTTCATAAAATGTCTGATATCCTACTTTATCCACCAAATTTGTCTTTTCAAAGAAACACTTATAACGTATACATGGTACATTGACTATATTAAAGTGATCCTCATACAACCCAACCCCTAAGGTAGTCCCGCAAGGTGGATAAAATCCATCGTCGATTTGTTGGAATTAATATTTAGTAAATGAATAAAATAATAACTAAGTCATTTTTGCAAGAAATAACAATAGACTATGAAGCGGTAAACCTATCAGCAATTAACAGCAATTTTACACCAAGTAAAGAAAGGAGGAGACTGTACTTCCCTTGACCTAGTTACATTCGAACCAGGATCCCAAAAATGTGTGCCAAGCAGTCTGATCGATTAAGCTACCAAGGCATCTTCTTTTTCGGACAGTATGCAATATGTCCTGCTTTTTCAAAGATAACTAGGTAATATCTAAAAATAAATAAGTAAATGCCATAACAGTGAACCCTTCAAGAAATCTTTTCAAGGAATTAACTATGCATAGCTATGCGAAACCTTCGTGATCATTTCCACATAAGATGCGTTGGCAGGGCAAAAGGTTGGTCCCGGCATCATAACGTTTCATTATGAGCTTTATCTTAACTATTAGAGTCACAGGCCCAAGGAGTTCTGGTGATTATGTACAACTCCTAGCAAGTGCCTTAAACCATGTCATGAATGGGCTCCTCGGATTAAATATTAAGCGTTACGTCAGTGGTGCGGGTTGATAATAGGACCAATTGCCTGAATGACCAATTAAATGAAGGAGCGTATCTGTTTACATCAAGAAACTGCCCCGCAAGCCGCCTCAATAGGTGGTGGCGGAGAGCGTTAGGATACATGCCGTCAGTAAAAAAAAGTAATAAATAAAAAAAGAAAAGGAAATTCCCGAACTGAAAATGAGTAGCACCGAACATTTATTAAAGTCGGAGGAAAAAATAATTCCAATACCTATCTGTTTGGCAAAATCTCTTTTTAATTTATCATTTCTGTCGGACCTAGAGTCAAAGCGAGGTAATTATGTTATCCGTGTCACTCTGAAAGATATATGTTCCCAAACGCTCAAACAATCCAAGTAATATAATCCAAGAAAAATAAGCTCGTGCACGATCTAAGGGAAAACAACTCGGAGAATTTCTCGCGAGCGGCACAGCCGGCACTACGCTTACGCAGGGTGGATAAAATGATGATTAGATATAAAACGCACCCTTTTTAAACTACAGAAACTGTGCCAAGCGAGCTGACTGACTGACCGCGAGTTTCTCCAGTTGCCGTGGTACCACTGAGCAAGCGAACTTCCTTGGATACATCACGATCTCCAATAGGCAAACCATTCGAGGCCATTACATAAAGGAGCGTCCGTCAGAGCATCCGGCAACAGAGCAAACTCGCGGCCAATCGGAGCGCTTGGCTTAAAATTTCTGTGGTTAAAAAATGGTCGTTTTCCACCTAAACATCATTTCTCCACCCTGTATATTTCGTACCAAAGATGCTTGTACCATCGAAGTGACGCAGGCGTAGCTTGCGAGAAATCGAGATTTGACTGAAAATATGATCCTTAGAACGTTCACGTAAATGACTCGTCAAAAACAGCTATGAGCGAACAGCAAGCGTTACACAGATTTCAAACGAATGAGCCTGGGAGATTCGAACAACGCGGTAGTCTTGGAATAGATGCCCTTTATAGTGACACGGATAACATTATGTTAAGTACCTTGCTTTGACTCTAGGTCAGTCAATAATTTTGGTTCCTACTGCTACAGCTCTCCAGGGTTAAAATTAGGCGACACATTTTTTTCCATCCTAGATTACACGATCGCACAAGACATCAGGTAAGAGAAAAGACGGGGATATTTTAATCAAGAGATCGGCAAGCCCTTTACATCATCCCTTATTTCTTTCCCTGCCTGCCGCCGCGCGCTTAGAGACCAGGTGACGACGAATTGATGACGGTGAATGAGAGAGAGATCAACCCTCCGGCGATTTCGAGAGGGCGCTGGCGGCGGGCGAAAGGGTTTCCCTATGGACGATCTCGCAAGAAGAGGGAGATCTTTATTTTCGAAGGGAAGGAGGGAGGGATGGGAGTGAGAGTATTTCGCGGGAGAAGGGATGAGCAGGGGAGACGATGGATGGTTGAGAAAGATTCCGGGAGCCACGCTTCGAAGATCTTTCCCTCCACACCACTGGCCGCAGCGATGACCCCTCTCACCCCCTTCCCCGATCTTCTCGAAAACGTCCTTGCCCCCATCCCCCGATCCCATCGCCACCTTTCTCTCCCCCACCTCCTCCAACGGCTATTAGTGGCGCAGCCTGGCTATCCCAGTCGCAGGCGGAAGAAAATTATGTGCACCCAAAATTGTTAAATACAATTGCAGATACCTATATCTACATTTTGCCTCCAAAAATCGCCTCTATAGGAGAGTGGCGGGAGGTGTCTGGATCAGTGGCGTAGCCGGGGGGGGGGGGCACCGGGGGCACGTGTGCCCCCTACCCCAAAACCAATTAATTTTAGCAGGAAAAAATAAAACTATAAAACAAATTTATTCTAATCCACCATTATGTTTTATCAAAACAGCTTCCCGACATCCCATCATTTGTGTAATTTTAAGCGCCAGTAAAGCATTAAATGTGATTTCTAGAGATAATAATGTTCACATTTTCCCCAGAAGAGAGTTCCCACACCGTGACCCACCAGGTCATCCCTCCCATCTCCCATCAAAAACATTGTCCTGGCTACGCCTCTGGCCTGGAATCTCGTGTAAGGGAGAAAAGTACGCATATCCTAAACTCATAAGTTTAATTGAAGATAACAACGTCAGCATACATTCTCGCAAGCACCCTCAATAGGCGAGTGGCAGGAGATGTAAGGACTACGGCCTGTAAACTTTAAGAGAATAATTAACATTTGCAGACTAACTTAGAGGAACCACACCATAAGAAATCAAAATTCCTACTTCATTGAGAATTACAACATGGCCGGGAATAAAGTCTAAGTGCGGAATGTAGAATGTTAATTATCTTTTCTTATGAGACCATACCAAAAAATATAAGAAGCGCGTGATGAGGAATTTGACAGCAATACTTAAGCCTATCATTAACATCCTTTTTAGTTCGAGAGAATACACGATTCGAATACCTATCTGTTCGGATAAATTTCCACCTTTTTATCTTTTCTGTCGGACCTAGAAATATAGAGCGGTTGCCATATGATGTTCTACTGGTCACTCATAATCATATACGTTCACAATTGTGATTAGCGATTAGATCAACGATTATGAATCTCATGTTATTCGCATGATCACCAATTATAAAATTGCAGGTACCAACTGTCGACTGGGAGATTTCACGAGAATTAAATTATGTAGACAGAGTAACGATCAATCGACTAAGGGCTATATGAATAATAACATAGAGAAGAGAATATCAATTCATGCTATTAGAACAGCCAACCCGGACCACACCTACCACCTACCAAACCCCGGACCACACCTACCAAAGAAATGAATCTATACAAATTTCTATGAAAAAAAAAATCACAACTGAAGCGAAATTGATCCCCGTGTATTCTCCGTGCTGATGTGGCCCGAAAAAACTGCATCTTCCTTTGTTATACGGTTGATATTGATGGTTGATATTAATATTTTATCGAATCCGCTCCACTGAAATAAATGTGTACGTTAACCATTTTTTCCATTGCCTGCCGATTCCAATGGGTTCAATAAGAAAGTTTTCGATAACGCAAATGAAAAGCGAACGATATCTTCATATCCATCCATGTGTGTGCCGCCCCACAACTATTCGTCAGGGAAGATAAAAGGGGCTGGAGTACACTAGATTACACTTAGCACCCCAGTTCAAACGACAGAAAACTATTTAAAATAAAGAATCAGATTTTTTGGACTAACACGACAGTCGAAATACATATAATTCGATTTTCATTGAGATATTTAACATTAACAGCACAAAATAGCAAATTTTGCGAGAAGGCAATCGTTCTCGGCACACCAACTAATTATGATAGCCAAATATGTCCTTTATTCCAATAGAGTCTATTTTTTGTTCAAGGATTACAAGGAAAAACTCATGAAAATGCCATTAGCAACATCGAAAACAGTGAAAATTACATAGCATCAGTCGGGGACCACCACCGACATAGTATGAGCTCGGACCTTCGGGGTGGGAAGGCAAATCACTACTTCCCTCACCTACCAGACCCCCTTTCCTCTCGTGGGTTAGAAGCCCCTCCACCACACCCCCTGAAACATTTATACGGTAAAGTTGAATAATACAAGTGAACCCCACCAAAATGAACTTTCCCCCTAATGAAATGTCCAGAGAAAATTTCAATTGGACCATAATTACGATCACTAACATTTAGTTATCAGAGAGCTATCATAAACAGCGATGAAATTACGAATGTCTGTGACAAAATCACAACTGGAGCGAAATTGGACACCGCGTAACACTCCAAGCTGATTCAATCCGAAAAAAAGCTAATTTTTTTATCGATTCCACTCCACAGAAGTAAATACAAAATTTAGCCAATAATTTCAATTACCTGCCATTTTCAAGGGGTTCAGTGAGTAATTTTTCGATAACGCATACGAAGAGCCAATCAGCTCTTCATACCCATCCGTTTGGGGGGCCGTCCCGCAATTATTTGTCAGGGAAGGTAACAGGGGCTGGAGTATACCAGATCAGACTGAACATCCCCGTTAACACGACATAACACCCATTAATCATTACCTGATGATAAATAATAATAATTCATAATTTTTGGACTCACACGACAGTGGAAATACATGGACTTCAATTTCGATTGATATAATTAAAATTAAGATCAAAAAGCCGTAAGTATTGCGATAAGGCAATCGTTCTCGGGACGCCACCGAATTAAGAGTACCAAATATTTCCTTTATTCAATTACAGTCTATTTAAGTTCAACAGATTCAGGCTTCAATTGGTGGAAGTTAGGCATATTTAAATAAATAAAAGATCGTAGCACTTTTCCATAAGAATTTTTACCAGATGATGGCTCAGTGAGCCGAAACGCGTTGTACGCATTAAAAATTCTTGTGGAAAAGTGCTGCGATCTTTTATTTATTTAAATACAGTCTATTTATTGAACGAAGATTACGCAAGTCCAAATATACATCCATCTTCCAAATTATAAGTATTCTGAGTCTGACCTTGACACCTGTACTCTTCAGGAAAACCTTTGACCTTTCATTCCTTTGAAAGTTATAAGCGCCTTCATTTCTGATACTATCCCCATGTGGCAATTCTTAGTAAATTGGCTGAGCAAAATTGACTATCTGCCAAAGAAATTAAATTGTACGTAGGGCGGATTCCTCACTGTATTTCTTTAGATACAGTAAAACTATACCCTATATTTTAGGGAACTAGTAATTTATGCTTCATAGACCCTATAAAAATCACTCTATGGCACATCATTTACTTTGATAAAATAAAAATTGCTCGTAAGCACAAAACTATGCACGAAAAATAATGGCAGATTACACATCAGTTTTCGCAATGAACTTACACGTTCCTTGGGAAAATATGACTATTACATGACAGCAATCCCCTTGAAAGAATAGCTCTACCTTGACAATCCCCGAGCTGTCCCTTAAGTCAGGCTATTCACTATTTTAAACTAACAAAATTTATTATCAATTGAGCAAAATAAATATTTAAGTACCAATGATTTATGCATGCACCAATTCATGATCGTTAGGATTAGAGGCCATTGATGTTTAAGGAAGTCAATTAATACGATAAAAATGTAAATTTAAGTCTACTACTATTTTGCATGCATGTATACATATTCTTTCCAGTGATTGCCTAGTGACTTTTAAAAATAATTTTTAAAAGGAAGTTCTTTTTTATAATTGGAGTATGGCATAGCATCTAGCTCTGACAAATCGGATATTTAAGTGTCTGAACAATATAATGTAAGTCATATGGTTTTTAGAAATAAAAATAGCTGATTTTTTCAAATAAAAAGGTCCTCGTATTGCAGTCTCAAGCGCAAAATCCCGAACATACCAAGGCCAAATATTTCCTCTGGGAAATGATCACAGTATTTCTCTCGGCGGACCAAAATTCGGTCCTCCACTACATCTTCAATTCTTAAATTTCTTAAATTCACTCTTAAATTCTTAAAACCCTAAAATCACCCTTAGATCTCTTAAATCCAAGCAATGAGACCATCAAATTGCACCCTACTCTAACATAAAATTTTGAAATTTGACGAATTCGAGTGTGTAAACAATTTAATGTTAATGATGTGGTTTTATAAATAAAAACGGCTAGTTTTTATAAAAAGGTATTTGTATTGCAGTCTTAACCGCACTATTCCGAAAATCCAAAGGTCAAATTTTTACTACGGGAAATGGCTGAAGTAATTACCTTGACGGACCCAAATTCGGTCCCTAACTCAGCATCATCTTCCATCCAAGCAATGAGTTGAAATTGCGTTCGGTAAAGATCGTATTCGCATCGTTGGGCGAATGCTAGGGCAAGTGAAAACACCTCCACCACCGCACGGACAGACAGCCACCAAAGCACGGAGGAAGCCTTCGATTCCCCACCTCTTGGACTTGCCCAACTCTCTCCGATGCACCGTGCGCCTCGCGATGCGCCGGCCTTACATTCCCAACGCAGAGCCCCCCCCCCCCCCACCCTTTCCACCCACTTTAACCCCGAGAGATCACCTCGCCGTGGGGGTCACGTGGTCTCTTGGTGTGAGTTAAGACAGAAAGAGACGGACCATCCCCCAACCCACAAAAGCAAAGAGGAGGAGGAGGGGGGAGCTGCTCATATTTCTTTTTTTTTCAATTCGGGCGACCGAACACAACGCAAGCATTGGGGGTGGCGAGAGAGAGAGAAGGGGGAGGAGAAAGGGAGGTAAGGTTTGGTGGGGAGGCTTTGGGTGGTTTCCAGTGGGGAGGGGAGGAAGGCTGGGTGATCGCCGGCCACGCTTTATAAGCGCCTCGGAGAAAGCCCTTTGGTATCAGTCCCTCAGGAGTTCTCGGCCAAGGAAGACAGAAAGGAGCAGGATCCAAGGAACGTTTCTTCAGAGCGAAGAGTCAGTGCGACCGTTTGGAAAAACAAAACCCCTGCATCCTCGTGACAACTGCCTAGAGGAAGAACCATGAAGACCCTTCTGGTGAGCTGCCACACACGTACTATACCTCACTTGGATTACTTGGGACTTTGTTCGTACGGGAAGTTAAAAAGAAAAACCGCATGTCCCTCGGAGTCATGCAATATTTTTCTGCCAGGACTAGGATCTTTCATAAGAATCCCTAGAGAGTCAAGTTTATTTTCCAGAGAGAAGGTTGTAGTATATAGCCGAGGACTTATAATTCTCCCTGGAAACATTTGGTCATCTAAGATAGTTCCACAGCCAAAAATAAGTTCTTTCCATTTGTTCAGTAAATAGATAATAAACAATTGAATTCTTTATAGTTGTCGCCCATTTGTAAAATTTTCAAAAGTAATTCAGGATACTGCAATATCTTAAAAATCAACTTTAAATTTCAAAATAAGCTTTAAATTGAAACTTAAACATATTAATGCCTCAGTAATACTAGGATATTCCGATATTTTTAATAAAGTATGACATGATGAAATATTTCACGGATAACCGATAGCACCAAACCTTGAATAATTCGGTATTATATTTCCAAACACCCATACTTCTTAGATATCAATTGCCTAAGAAGGACTTATTACAAATTTTATTGCCATAGTACAAATGCTGAGGTCATCTTTTTTTATAAATTCTTTCATGTATATCGTTTAACTGCATCAGCATTTAAACGATACAACGATTACAAAAAAGGTACATCGAAAGCAATACTTTAGTTTGTGTAAGATTGCATTTTAAGCTTAGAGTTCTTTATTAATGTGATACGAAGAAAATGTTCTTGATTAACTTCACTCGAGGAAGACTAGAACTCGTATTACTTCTTAGTCTTCAAGACAATGGAGGAATTCGTTAATTGCCTTCCAAGCAGCTCTCTATTTTAGAAATTTACAACCTCATGCAAGAGCGCGGACCGGTATTGTTCCGCTATTCAGGATAATCATACGGCTCAATTTCCAGTTCCTTTCTTTTTTTTACTATTTCGCTAAATCAACTCCTAAAATTTCAAACCTATGCACACCGAAATAAAACTCAAAATTCAAAAAAGAGGGCAGACTCAAAAAATGAGATTTTTATTTTATTCCGCTAAAGATTTCGTGAATCTCGTGAATCAAAAACCAGTAAATTTTCAAAATAATGACCAAAATCGATATCATTTTCTCCATTTTTTCTCTCAATTGAACTATCGTTATTATTTTGAGTTTGACCGACGTAAACTCACATAAAGCTGAAAAGATCCTAGAAATGCGAATCTCAGCATATTCCACTTAAAATGATTTTCTCTATTGAACCGAGCAATCTGTGGATCTAACCTAAATATTATCACGCCAGGGTAAAAGTAGGGGTATTGGGTTTGAACTTCTGCTTTGGTTCGGCTTTTTCAATTTGGCTTTTCCAAGAAACTCACGAATAGACCCTAGAATCTTAACTCGTGAGCTTGGGCGAAAATCCTAGCTGTTTTGCAAAGGTATTTTGGAGAACAATTTTATTCGACTAAAAATTTAGCCTTTCCTCACAATTCATTACTGGCCAAAAGTAAAGTTGAAATGACGCGCCATAGCCTTCAAGCGTAGGTATTTATGACGCGAACGATATTTTTCCAGCCAAATCGGCATCAGAATCAAGAGATTAATGGAGATCTTGTATTTCCTAGAGGTTTCTTGATGAAAAAAAGAGCAAAAATAATCCATAGGCATTTTAATATCTCTCGGTCGGAGGCAAAGGGTACTACACCGAGTAATTCCTAATTACTTTACGCCCAAATTAGTTTACATTATTAGTCTAAACAATTCCCCGAATTAATACCCCTAATTTTTTTTTAAGACTACCTACTATGATAGTGCAAAAGACAGTAGAAAATTGGATAAAACGCCGCCACGGTCAGATGTATGCCATATATCATTACTTACTCATTAGTACCGGTCACCGGAAGACATCGGCAGGATGAATTCGTCGAGTTCTTGGTAAGGTCGAGTCGCATTTTGTTCAGTTTTCTCGGACACAGAGCTTATAACGTGGAAAATCTTTCAACGATTCAGCTCCTGGCAACCTGAAAAACAATATCGGCTGTTAATAGGGGTCTCATTCCTTCACCAACCACAACAGCTATCAAAGGGAAAAATTAGGATAATACAATCTGATTTAGCTGACGCAATGCAGACTTGATGTCTCCTGATGAGTCGAAAGATCGAAAAACGACAGGTGAATTTCTGACAACGCGAGCGTCTGACAAACCTCGGAGGGAAACCTCTGCAAGCTCTTCAACCCCTACTTCAATAAGGTCTAAAGCGTGCACCGAATAGGGCTCAAAACAGGAAATCTTCGCCGAATCGGTAGATTCTCGTCTCAATCCAGCCCGTCAAACCCCCACGACCGAAGAGCGACACCTTTCGGAGACTCACGACCGTGTCGCGTCGTGGCAATTTCTCAAGCGATGACAAGGGGACGCTCAACCGTGGGTATGTTCAAAGGGGTGGCGAAGGATTGTGGAGGAGAGAGTGAGTGAGAGTCAAACCATCCAGATGAAGGGCTTCAGATAAGGGTGAAAGGTTGGTTGATTTAATCGCCGTGAGTGACGGGGGTCGACAAGGGGTCGGAGCAGCTAAGCAGCAGTAGCGGTAGCAGAGTCTTTAGGGGAAGCGATAGCCCATCATGGCAATTAAGGTCGACTAAATTGGTTAGGTGCTCAGTTTTATTAGTGGGATCACGGATATGAGGGATTCGGGGCTGATGAAGGGTTATCCGAACCAAGTGTTATACTATTCATAACGAAATGTAATATGTCATTAACCTCCGGGGTATCGTTCTTAAAGTCCACTCCTCCGAAGTATCGAAGAGGGGATAGAGATACATATGGAAAACGATAGCAAGGCATGCGAGAGGAATTCAATAAGTTGACGAACTTCACCAATAAAATATCAAAGTTAACTTCTTAAAACCATCGCAGGAGGCAGAGCATCGTAGATCGCCGCAAGAGTAATATGAATTCAGAATAGCGTATTCCTCAGGAAAAGAGAGGTGATTGTTTACCATATGAGTATATGCTTCAAAAGAGATGAATATACTACCAGGAAAAATGGTTAAAAATTAATATCAAGAGCATTTCAATAGACCACATAGTTGGCCAAGGCACGAGGAATAAGGAAAACGAAATATTATCAGGGTAATAAGAAATTCGGAGGTTTGTCGGTCCGACCTCCGGATGGAAAAACGTAAGATGAATGAAATCGCAAGGGCACCTCTCCGTCGTACTAAAGAGTATACAAAATTGGGCTTTCCATTCCTCAGGCTTTATATTCATCTTTCATTCATAATCAAGATCGAAATAATGCTTCATAGGAGTGAGAGAATTAAGGTATTCCGTTTAGTTTGTTAGGATAAATGGAAAGTTGTGAAAATTATAAGGAAAACAAACGCCAGCTTATAAATTAAAGGTAAAGCAAAACGCACAGTAGTTATTTGTCTACCATCCCTTTTTGACGAGCAAATACTTTTACATTTTAATTCATTGAAGTCACTCGGGAAATGAAACCCTAATCTGACACACTAAATTCGAGCACTGAAAAATAAGGATAAATCTTTATGGAATCCCTAGCTCTACCTAAGTAGGTAAAGCTTCTTCCGCGGCATAGTAAGTTTAACTGATGGCGTCTTGACAATTATTAGACGAGTAGGAACAGTACCATTTTTCAGTCACTACCATATCATGCCTCATGCCTTGAACGATCTTTCTCTCATTTAACTACCATCCAATTACATTTCCATCACGAAATTCTCTCTCAATGGTTGGTCGCCCACTTGAATGATTGGCCAACCGTGAAGCTCTTGACAGGAAATTTATTGCATTTACTAATGCAGAAAAACACCCCCTTGCTCCCCACTTAAGACAGCATTCGAGGCAAGAAGAAGTTCACAGTAGATGGCGAAGGCTGACAGAAAGGAAAGAGGCTGGGTTCGCGAGCTCGGGGGAAAGTCGGACAGGGGAACATTTTGAAAAAATTATATGCGTTCATAGGCATGCATATACAGGAAGACTCCAGACCACCACTACCCAACCCATCTTCCGAGACGTCACACCTGACGAATGCCTCCATCCCCTTACACCCTCTCTCCAAGAGAGTGTAGCGTACGGAGTGGAGGGAAACGAAGTCAATGGAAAAAAGTAAAGGAGAGCGGTATATTCTCGGGCAAATGAGCGCGTAACTGGATCTCATTGTGCTTGCAATTTCCAAACGCTTCAACTCGAGAGGTCGCGTCGGAAGCGTGGGAGAGAATGGAGCTAGTGCAAACGGGAGAAAGACAGGGAAAGAGGCGGAGGAAGGCTTAGAATGGAGAATAAAAATGAGATGATGTAGGCAAACATTTTTAGAAGGAAAGCAACTTCTGGATGAGAGATATAGGGGAAAAGTAACGCAGGTGGGGGAGAGAGAGTGTTTCTTTTTCTCTTTAATGGCGACGATGGATTGGAGGCGGTGAGAAAGAGGGTATTAGTGTATGTCCAAGCGTTGTCTTTGAAGATGAACAATGGCAATTGCCGTCCCAGCTTCTTTTTTTTCCGACAGAAACTCCGTATTTTCCCCCCAGATATATTCCCACGGAGTTGCGGCGGGGGAATTTCCTGTTCCTTTGTATTACACCTGGGCAAGTGTTTTTCCCTCCCCCTTCCCTCACTCAAACCCTTTCGAGAACTAGTAAAATCTCATCCATCATCCGGCGCTCTGGCGACATCGCCTCCGGGGTGGTTGGTCGAGGAGGAAAAGATGCTTCTTTGGGGGAAAAATAAAAAAGCTGGAACGAAAGCCTAATGACGCCGTTTCACCAACACCTAAAGACAGAAATCGAGTGTTTAAAACTTGCGCAACCTCCTTGTGATTTTCATTCCATGCCAGACGTAAGGTCGACGAAGTTAAAGTCGATTAAACCCTCAATTAATCACAGGGTGGAAAACTTAGCTGCATGATACTCTTGCATAAATTACAAAGAATGTAAGAAAAGTTTACAAGGCTGTTAATAGATGCCACCGCGTTAACTACAGCTTTTTATTACGACATCTACGTTAGGCAGGAGAGATTCCTTTTGGTGGCTTTAAATCTCTCACAATGGCAACTCTCGTTAGGTTATATCAGTTATATAGGAGTACCCAGATGAGGTGACTCTTTTTTACAATTATTTTCATTAATTAGATTAAAACACGATTCTTTGAGCAATAGAGCCATAAACTAACATCATGTACTTAATAAAGGATTGGAAAACAAATGCCTCGATTAATCTTGGTGTACAGCTTCCCGTTCAGAACAGCAATCACTATATCAGAGGAACAGTCGCGGAGAAAAATATTGGTCAATAGTTCAGTGCATTGGGTACGGATACTTGACTCATCATAATTATGAAAGCAAACAACTTATGCAGGGTTACCGCCGGTCCAAAATAAAAAGAGGAGGAAAACAAGCGAAGCTGAACGCCCGGCAGGGGTGGGGTGGAATCGCTTATCATTAACGCGAAAGTGGGCAAGGATCTTTTTTTATTGTGTGACGGAGACATCCATCCGCAAACACCGCATCTTCACTTTCATTTTCCAGTGCTTTCTACTCAACCGCCCCCCTCTCCCGCAATTTTTCTCGAGTACCTGTTAGTCCTTCGCAAGGTCGTCGCTTCTCTCAGAGCAGACTAGTGGGAGATAGTGGGTCATTGAAGACCATAAAACTCGAGGAGGAAAGTTGGTTTCGGACCATCCTAATTGTTTCGATGAAGACACCGTTTCGCACCTCATAAGATTGCCTTCAATCATCGACAAGGAAAAACTACACCGGCGAAGATGAGATTGAGATTGGGTGCTCAATTCGTGAATACGCCGTCATTTCTGAGCCGCGAAAATGATGTAATTAAACGCAAAAGTGGCGCAAAATCCTCGAAAATTTTTAAGTATAATATTAAAAATTGATATTTGACCAATTCGAGTCGCCAGTCACACAAATATTTCGAGGACCCGCCACATTAAGTCCTAACCTAATCGTAATACGGCACCGGAGAGAGTGAAAACAATCCTTGTGGAGGCTTTCGCGGTGTGGTGAAGATTCAGCGGAGAGGTTTGAAGGTCATGTACCGCGTATGCCCATCTTCGTAGACGACAGTTTCACCGGCATTGCATTCTTCGGGTCAACGAAGTGCAGCGAGAGTGATGTGCTGACATTTGCTTCCATCGAACTTTCTTCGATTTTTCACAATGTCTGTCTTCTTGTCTTTCCCCGTCTTAGGCTGCTATGTTTATGCTTATGTTGCTGTTTTAAAACATGTATCGATCGATCTGTTATAAAATATGTATAAATCGATCTTTTTACTCCGGCCTCTTAATATAGGACTTCGTTAATTGGCGGAAATATGAATAGCTTCAATTCTTCTCTCTGCCATTAGACTACTCATCTATTTAGTGCGAGACGATAAGGATATTTCTAAGACCTTCAAAAATATAGAGCCATAAATGCTATAAAACTCGAATTCTTCATTTTATGAGCTATGTTTAATATACTTTAGGAGTATGGAGTATATTTCAGGAGTCAACACACAACATTGCCTACAGAACCTACGATTGAATTCAGTTTCAGATTCACTTTCTCGTTACTGCACTTATTCCACGTCGGCCCCAAGAACATACTCATCGCACTTCTTTGAGCACTAGTGTTGTCTCGCTACAGTGTACTTGTAAAGCCACAGCTGAGAAAAAAACGGCATGAAGAAATCACCGAATAAAACCACCGCGAACATGTTCCACTCAGTGCTCAAAGCGTGCAGCTGATTCGAATCGTACCTTCCCTGAGAGTTTTTATCACCGAAAGAGAAGTCTTGAACCAGATAGATCTCGCTAAGTCCCGATCTGTGCTAAGATAAAAATGTCTCATTTGACGAGGTAGGTCAAAGTACCCTAAACCACCGAGCCAAAACAGGGGAACGTTTGTTCGGCTACTTGCAAGCCGCAGCAAGGCAATGAGCCCAAAGCAATACATTTACTCGAAATGCTTACAAAAGAGGATCTTCACTCACCAGGAATAGCCCTATGAAGTTATGAATCCAAAAGCTTATTAAATATCGAAGGAGGAAATAAATACAAAATCTTTCGTGTGAGAGTGCAAATGTCGGTCGAACCAAAGCTCTTAATTAAAGAATTGGAACAACTACTTGTTTACAACAATTGGCCACTACTTCAATGCCTTGCATCATTTCACTATGATATTTTCCTATTCTTCGAGTTCCGGTTCCTAAAGCTTGTGTTCTCACTCTCTCTGCTGACATGACCCCATGACAGCTTCCAGGTTACAGTGGCGCGGCGAGGGGGGTTTTGGGGGATAAACCCCCTCACCCCAGAGCTTAGAGAAACTTTAAAGTTTAATCCATTTTACTTCATTTGATTAATATACTTAGAGAAAAGAGTAAGGATTAATAAAATATCCCTCAGAAAGCCATAAAACTCACCATTTTGAACCATTTATCTTTAAAAAATTCTGTGGGAGGGCCCCGGCACCTCCCGCTTATCCTGGCGGGTATACCACACACCTTAGCTCTAATTGCACCTAAACCCCCCCCTAGTCTTAATTCCTAGCTGCGCCCCTGCCAGGTTAGACCCCGCGATAGGGAGCCCGCCGACGCCTCCAGGGTGATGATAGGGTTGGAAGGGAAAGGATAGGGAAATCACAACGCCCTCATAATAAATAATAATAATAATAAAATGCCTTTATTCGGGCGAGGTTGAGACTGGAAAGTCCCCTCTTCCACCTAACCCCTCGATAACGTCAATGCAAGCATATTATAAAATATTAGACAAACGTTTACAGTACCAAGAATATACAATATACACTGTTTGTGAAATGTCAAAAAATATAAACAACATTGGTGCGGCGTGGCCACTACTGGTGAAACCATCATTTGATGTTTCTACGGAAAGGAAAGATTTTCCTATGGTGAAAAAAGATCTCCGGTATTACACTCGTTTTTCCTACATTCATTGACACACCCGCATCTTTATCTACCTCCCTACAGTTGGTAGTATCCCTGGCTGCCCTGGCAGCGGCCAAGCCCGGCTTCCGCGGCGGCGGCGGCGGTGGAGGTTTCGGGGGCGGATTCGGCGGAGGCCACGGGGGCGGAGACAGTTTCGGCAGCAGCGGCTTCGGAGGCAGCTACAGCGCACCCCAGCAGCTTGACAGCTACGCGGCGCCCATAAGCGGCAGCACCGGCGGCGGACCCGCATACGGGGCCCCGTCCCAGCCTCCCGTGGTCCACAAGCACGTCTACGTACACGTCCCACCTCCGGAGCCCACATACCAGGCCCCCAAGAAGCCCGTGTACGTGCCGCCACCCCAGAAGCACTACAAGATCGTGTTCATCAAGGCCCCAACCCCACCCACCCCCACGGTCCCGGAAATCTCCCTGCCGGCCCCGGACGAGCAAAAGACCCTCATCTACGTGCTGGTGAAAAAACCCGAGGAGCAACCCGAGATCAACATCCCTACACCAGCCCCCACCAAGCCATCCAAGCCGGAGGTCTACTTCATCCGCTACAAGGTGAGTGCATTGGGGACGGATGCTGCAGCCGAGATAAGATACAAACAGCTATAGTAATTTTATTCACTCAACCCGTTTCAACATTTACACGTCATTGTCAAGAGCTGTCTCAACTACTACTACAGCTGTTTGTTCTCTATTAAAATCAATTCCCACAAAGTGAACTCGTCAGCAATCGATCTGCAGCCAGTGTTCACGGGAGGGTAGTGAAGTATTTAACAAAATTGTAACGGCGTCCGCTTTGCCAAGGGTGGATAAAATCCTCACAAAAGTGACAGGATAAGTTTACGCGTCGTGTGTTATCGAGCATGTCACCTGGTCGGAATTCCCAGAAAATAACGCACAGTTCAGGAGCACTAAGGGATAGGTTGTTGATTCAAGGGGTCGGTATAATTCAAGGGACTTGAATTTTATTTCAGAGTATTGCCATAGAGTAATAATACGAATGATATATCCTTCTTTTCCATAAGCTTTTTGTTCTAACGTGGAATGAGTAACATGTCGGAAATGGTATCAATTCTCAAGCTTAAAGTGTTCTTAAATTAAAAATTTCATTCATCTGAGGATTGCCCATCAGCCAAATTTGACGACACACCAATATTATACCCTGTAATCACTTAGCGATCAGCATAACGCCCGTTAGATCGATTAAAAACAATAGATCTACCCCAACGTATGTTAACACCGTCAACGATTACTAAATAAAATTACCGACGGTCCTTCATGCCACTCCATCTAACAGGCAATCCTCAACCTATTCTCCCTAAGAGACGGTCGCAGTCATTAACCGATAGATGGAAAACTCTCTTCTCGACCGCGCGTGATGCGTGGTTCAGACTTCCATACTGGCGTGTAAACATCAATTGGTGATTCGCAGTCGAAGAGTAAATATTTGCACAACAATATTTTGACTGCTGAAGCAATTACCAATATCAGGATGCCGCGAAAAACACATATTTACTCTTAGTTGGGGCCACCAATGAAAGTGAAATCCAAAGCTGTTGTTGCAATCGACCTCCTGTTATGCAATGGCATCCTCATGACGGCGATATACTCTGAGATTAAAAGATTATACTTTTCTGAGATTAACATTCAGAAAAACTGACAATAACTTAAAACTTTGGCAACTTTTGCTTGATTGTCTTTGATTTTAAGCATAAGGCACGAGGATAAACCATGTATAATCCGACTTAACTTCACCTGTGTTGGTCATGAATGGCTTAAAACACTCTCCGGAAGGAGAAAAAGGAAATTAAGGCTTGCTTTCATAATGTTTTGTTACGTTCAATGCAAAAAATCGCCAGATGTAGCAGCGAGATTGTTGGCCAACAAAATCTGGAAATGTTGCCTTGAATTCAAGACACCAGCATTGATATATGTAAAGCATTATTTTTCTTTTCTCTATCCTTACAGACGCAACAGAAGGACGCCTACGGGCCACCAGCGCCGCCTCCCAGGGAAGAATACGGAGCACCCTCAGCCCCGTCAGCACCCTCTGCGCCGCCCTCATCCTCCTATGGAGCTCCCTCCCAGGGAGGACACTACTAATCACTCACCCACACCCGACCCGGAATACGCGGACCCCTCATACGACCTCTCATTCGCACGCCGCGACCGACGACCCCGGGAATCACATAGCTCAAACTAACGAAGAATGATAAACACATCCCTTCCTTTATTTAATATCCCGCAGTCAATCCGAAAACAAAATGCACGCTGCTGTGCACTGTGTTCCTCTCAAATTCGCGTTTCTCCCCTAAAGATGTGCTAAACGAGATTTAAAAATTTAGGTATTTATTTTTTAAAATTGCGAAATTCGTGCACTAGCCTTGCCAAAGAAGCTGACTAATCGCGGAGTAATAAGGTTCCACCATTCCTCAGGAGATGGGTATGAAAATGATAACTAAATTAATACCGACAATATAGACGTCATATGACAAAAACTAGTGGAGCCTATTAGCCGCAGCTTAAAAATATCAACAGTTCTCTCCTCTACGGGACAATTTGCCGTCAAAAATCACGGTATAAATATTGTTTTCGTCCCACCCGGCACGTTCCAGGTATATTCAAACTTTTTTTCCTTAGCAAGTGAAAACCACCCGCAAAAATCTCCCTGGTATCGATCTATGATATACACGATAATGACGCCACCGATCTAGAAAACATCATCACGGACATACCAAAAAGAAGATATAAATTCTTCATGGCGGACTCAACCGCGAAGAATACCGACGAAGCTCTCCATGCCACCATGAACGGAGAAATCACTATTCTTCTCTCGCGCAGAACGAGAATTGAAAATGATATACCATACGTTCGACGACCGGGGAAATTTTCGCAGGTACCGTTTTCAACTGCTTCAAAATTGGGGCATATATCATCTATCAATTCGTAAGGACGAACAGACCGAATCGGCCAAACTATGGGCAAGTAAGTCATGCAGCTAACTTTCTTTTTCACACTCCGCCCACGCGGAGAAGTTGAAATTCAGGGCGTGACGAGAAAAATGCGTCGATTTCCAGAAAATCAAAACACATGACGATTGGCAAATTTGAATGTGGAGGAGAGGACAATCAGCCTTGCCAAAAAAAATACAAACCAGCGCGAAATTTCGCAACGAAACCGAGAAATAGCGATGCAGATGTGTCCAAAAAAAATAAGCAAGCGTTCCACTCGGCAACGAAAGGAGAAAGAAGAGGAATATTCCACACACGCACAAAATGCGGGACAACACAATGAGCCAAATTCTTATCACGATCAGTCTTTCGCTCTTGAGGGTCCTAGCCAAGTGAAAGGGCTGCTTTTTTATTATTGTTTCGGACAAGCATTCGTAAGAGAACGCACACACACACGTTCACACTTGATCGTGAAGAGATAAGGAGGGGTGAAAAAGGGAGGAGAGGAAGAAAAAAGGAAAGTGAAACGATTAAACTCGTAGGGCTGTTATCCACTGGTTTCGCCTCTAGTCGTCCGATAATGGAGAGACACATACGATGAATGGGTGCACCGGGTTACGCCCTTCGAGATAGAAAACGCAGCCACTTCCAAAACAGGACGAGGATTCACATTGACAGCAGCGCACAATAGTACTTAGGGGGTGAAAGTTATGCTATGAGCTTAAAGGGGTGAGAATCCTTAGGTGGTGCCCCACCCCAGACCGTTCGATAGCGGAAGCCATTAGCACGTAAATAACAACACGCCACCCAAGAGAAAGAGAAACGTGATAAGCGAGCGTATTCGGTGCGTTACGCGAATTTTAAATTATTTCCAAACGGCAGGTAAGCCAAAGAAAATGATCGATCTGAAGTTAATAAAAAAAATCATCCGTAAATGAAGAAAAAAAAGAGGTGGGGATAATTTTATTGTTTAAGAGTCCTAGAGCTGGATTTCCTAATTTTTTATGCGCATCACCACATACGAGGTCGTCGGTGCGGAAAAACACGTCGCACACAAATAGGCTGAGGGAAGAGCGTGCCACCCGGTTTAGACACAAGTGAGCTAAGACCCTCGACAACGGGCCTCGCTCACCACTTGTTACGCTCACACATTTCCAGGCTTGAGTCATGGCGATACGGAAACCTACTTGAAACCAACTAGGAAAATGCAATTTGCTTACACTTAGGTCGATGGTCCGCACGGGAGTATTCCAAGGAAAGACCGCTTCAATTTTCAATCATGCCGATCTGGTGATTTGATGTTTACGAAAAAGTAATCGTTAGTCCTCTCGAAACTTGTAATAATTAGAGGAATTTCTTTGATCGTTATTTGGCGCAAAAATCACGGAATCGCGGAGATAAGTGGCTGCTGTAAAATTACGGGTCAATCAACTAGTTTGTACGCATCGGCACTCACGTAATCCGTATTCCACGAACAAATCTAATACACTAAATCGAGATACGTATATGGATATGATTAAATGATAAGCACAAGATATTCGGATAAAATTCCCAAAAACTGGTACGAATAATTAATGCGCACAAAACTGGAACAACGTATTCGACGCTAAACAAATAGCCACAACCCAAAAAGGTGTGCGAAAAGAAATTTCATCGGCATGACTGTTATTGAAGCTGTATTTTCCCTCCTTTTGTACTTTTGTCATATTGTAAAGACCTATTTTTGTACTATATCTGGTGCACGTCACCCCAATCCCTATTAAATCACTATTTTGTAAAATATGAAAAATTTGAAAAAATAGATATTTTTTGTAATAATCTAGATTTTTCATTTCAACCCAACTTCTAACAAATATCTGTTTTCAGGACTACATACATGATTCTACATACAAAAATCATGGTTTAAATCTCGAGCTGAACATCAACGAAAGGAAATAGCTGAATGAAATTACGGCACTGGAGTCGAGCAACAATTGCAGTGGAACACGGAAACGACGAATATTAAAACTCCCTGCGTCAAATAAATTTCAATTTGTCCAAACAATTTTACAAAGCAACATTTCCTTTGAAGCATGAAATAGAGGAGCTTAAGTCTGCATTTGTAATCAGCCGAAGAAACTCTGATGAATTTTCAACACCCAATCAACAAATCGCGCGCGCTTTAGCACATAATAACAGCAAATGCACCTATACTCTTCTTCAATATACTTTTTTAAACCAATATCACGGCTAAATATCCATTTCCCACAAAATTAGGAACACAGTCATGCTCGCCGTACACTTCCTAACAGACACTTACTTTTACAGGAAAAATTAACTTCAACCATTTTGACCCTTCTTAAATTGACTATAGAGGAATAATACTTCAAAGAGCTAAAAATAAGTAGCACGCAACACATATTTCCATATATTTCACCAGATTTCGGCACGACCAATAAAGAACTTACAATACAAATTTAAATAAATTAATTTACATGGTTTTCACTAATTCACAGCTTTATTTTTTTCTTTAAATAAAGTTAGCCCAAGTTTAAATAAAATTAGCCGCGTTCGATAAGTCCTTGTGGATGTCACGAACATTAGTAATAGTCGTCTGCTCCCACTTCAATAATGAGTGATGCTTAAGTAACTGTTTCTTGGTAAAAATGAACGCCTTCTTGGAATAAATATTCCAAAGGCGGGCACAAAAAGCATAGCATAAAATATAATTTGAAACTTTAAGAAGCATATAATCATTACAATTAAAAATTTTTGAATACGTGGATTACGAAGAGTAAAAAGTAGCACGAGCATAATGTAATCTATTTCTAGCACAATTAAGTAAAATAGATAGCTCGCATCAAATCGAACAACTTATTCATCATAGATACATTTTCTGGTCATACAACCTTACACGAATCAAAATTTGATCTATCTTTCTCAAACTCACTCAATCGCTTGTTCTACATCGTATGACCACACTCGGGTGATATCGTTTCCTCGCTTAAAAACGAGTCACCTGTGGTGATGCGCTCGGAACATAACAGTCGAGTAGCTATTTGAGAAGATACGTAACAATATTTTATCGTAGCATAATTCCAACCAAACATCACTCGTGAAATGTCATCTTTGCGTGATGATATTTTAGAAATGCTACTTTTTAAAACATGATCGCGGTGGCCTAGCGTTTACTTTCATATCCTCACCATCTACAGCCTCTTTGTGTTTCGCACCATTGTGAACATTAAAGATAACTTAGAAACCTACCCCATACGATCCACCATCCACTCTCATGACACCAGGGCTAAAAATAACCTAAATATTAATTACTGTAGGCCAGTGGCGGATACAGAAAAAACTCAAGGGGGGGGCGCAACATATCTTGAGTTGTCTTTACTTTTATCGTAATAAAAGATGATCAAATCACAGTCAAAGTATATGAAAATTTTATTTAAAGTGATTATAAATATGTAAAAGACAATGCCATCTTATGATATAAAAAAGTTACAATTGCGGTTTTGCAATGTTCGGCAATACAAGCGGACCTGCAAGGGGGGGGCGCGCGCCCCCTGCGCCCCCCATCTGTATCCGCCACTGCTGTAGGCTGTTTAAGACCAACAACCAGTCTGACAATTTGGGAGTAAAATTATTTAATAAATTACCCAGCAAAGCCAGATCAGTGAGCATCACAAGACTGAAAAATGTGCTGGAAAAGTGGCTGTGCAATAATCCACTGTACTCAATTCATGAATATTTTGAGCTGGACTTTTCTTCTCTTTTATTATAAATGTAATCTTTGTAATGTATGTGTTTCTAATGTTTTGATCCAATGTACATGTTTTGAATGTTTTCGTTGTATTGAATGTTTTTATAAATGTGTTGTATACGATAACTTGACAACATCTGCGAGGGCCAATCCTCGCCGTGGATGAATAAAGATTATTATTATTACAGCATTCGACTGCGGACTGAAATGTCCTGGGCTCAAATCCAAAACTAAGGTACCTACCTTCCAAGGAAGGCCTCGAGGATCCCCATGGAAAAGAAGAGGACCCGCAACTCTGAATGAATGAAATTCAAACGCAGTTACTCTATGGTAAGCTCTAACCCATTTTTTTCCAAACCAACTTTCGCGTTAAACAACAGTAGGTTGGGTCGGTTTGAACAATGTGTTTGACATGAAGCGGAAAAACGAATTGAAATGGGCGGTAGGCACTGGGTGTCTTAAATTTTAAAATCCAATAACGCGCTGACGTTCCAGCGTCAGTTAATTCCAAGCATAAACAAATTCACAGGCGTTAGTATAATTAGATATATATTATTGTATGCTCATGTAGAAATAAATTACAGTTAATACACACTTAAATGTACTTGCATTACTTTTTACTGCTTCGCTAGATCGCTCGTCCTACATCGCATCACCATACTTGGATGGACTCGCAACATAACTACAATCGAGTAGCTAATAGGGTGGTTTCATATTATTTTTTATTGTCTAAATCGAAAGATTATTGCTCCTGGAGTACGTATTTCACGCTTTTAGATTTTTAAATGACGACATCTATTTTCCGCGATTAAATGAAAAGTGAAAATTTTCAAGCGCGCGAAAACGCGACGGCTAAGCATAAATGCTGGGAAAACCCCGTGTGACGTCGTTCTGGTTCCCGCTGCCACAAGTGAGGTGACCTTGGGGCGAGGCTTAGAGCGCTGATACGACGCAGGATGCTAGCAGGTAGCAGAGTACCCTGCTAGCTGATAGCGCTTGGCTTAAATAAGGATTATTAATACCTTATCAAACGAAGAAAACTTTCCGACCTTAGCCAGTTTTAATAGGTGATTATTAAGACATGTTTCCCTGAGCTCTGTGCCTCATGCATGCATTGGTAGCCTCAGACGATGTAAAACTCCTATCCTATCGTGTAGAAACTAGGTCCCTGTGACGTCACGTGGATTGGCATCGCATGGGCGCCAATCTGGCCTTTTTCAAATGCGGATAAAATTGACCCTTACCATTCGTCTAAACCGGTATTTCTAAAAACCAAATAATTTGTATATTATGAATACACTAATGGCGGGTAACGAATCGCAATCAATACCTTTCGTTTTCTTTGATGAAGGAAACTACCCTACTACTATCATTACTTTACATACGATGGTCTTATTACCAAAAATTGCATCCGTGGTATATAAGGAAATTCCATTTGACGCGAGCCATTATGCCTGTGTAAAAACTCATATTTTAATCTGGTCACATTCATAAACGAATCCATTTGTCCGGCTAAATCGAAACAAAACTCACACCACAATAATTACAGACACCCTCCATTGCGCAGATTCATATCCACTTAAGCATAAACACGAATAGATTGCTCCACCCATGAATAAAAGAAAACTTCCGCAAACTTTCTCCGGTAAAATGGGGTGGAAATGAGTGGTATAACGGCCATTAGGCGTGGATATGCAAGTGAGAGGTGGGAAGAACAAAAAGAAATGATGTTCGGGGAAATAAAACAATATTAAGTATAAGTAGAGCTATTGAATAGGGCAAATGAAATGGAGTGTCCTCATAAAAGCCTAAGTTCGACTTGGTATGGTATTTGAAGGAGGCGACCGACAGCTGAGAACTTTTTCGCCATGAGGGAAGGACCGGTAAGAAAGGGTGGAGAGAAACCAGGCGCGGCGTCGGCGTTAGCCTGCTCTTAAAGAAAGGAGCCAAGTGGACCACGACTTAACGTCCCATCCGACGGACGGAGTGTTGCGCTTGAAATGTTCTACATACAACATTCAAGCACGGATAGGGCAGTCAATGAAAATTCTCTGCCACCGACGGGATTTGAACCCGAGCCCACGGAGTGGGAAACCAACACACTAGCCACCACACCAACCCGATCCCGACTTTCGATCTTTTCACTCATTCATTAGTTCAACCTAGAAGTTGGTTTGGATAGGTGAGAGTAGAGCTCACCCCAGACTAAAATGGCAGCATGAATTTCACACCTCCACGGAAAAGGAGCCAGCCGCTGTGCCACTTCACACCTCGAAGATTTGGGTTTGAGATTGTCCGAGGGCTTCAACGGAGATCAGAACAGAGGACCCTTCGATCAGAAGCAAAAGGCTCAGCCACCTAGCTCCCAAAGATCTGATTATGAGTTAAGCATTTTAAAAATCACGAGAAATGTTTCCTCTTCAAAACTTTAGTGACTTCATCTTAGATTCGATTTATTATCTAAATCCTCTGCTTCTCGTCGAGGGAAGGGGAAAGTTATATAGCAAACACCTAAGTGGGAAGAGTGGAGTGGCTACTTCTGAGGTTCCGTTAAATTGTATAGTTAATCTATATTTCTGTTGTTTTCTGCTGGTTAATTTCATGTGTATTTTGTTTCTTTTTGTCTTATGCATGTGGCACACTCTGCTATGTATTCGTGCGCACTAACTGTACTGTGTAAGTCTTCTGTGATGCAATGGTGCAATTAAAGTTGCGTGTGCAAGTATCTGCAAATATGAAAATCTTTTCCTCCACTGACCATATTCGAACTCACCATCCTCAACGTGAAACTGTACATGAAATCACACACAATTATCAAAACTAAAAATCAAGTAAAAATTAAAAGCACAGATTACATGTTATGTACTCACATGGACAGCAATATGTAAGCTCATACTAGTTTACCACAAGGCAGGGACCACAGAGCATATTCAATCCAGTCAATCTTACTCCATCACCACTTCTTCCATTAGGTACACTATCTTTCAAATACATATTTCTGTGACATAGCAGACTGGCTTCAATAGAGTCAATTGTAGTACTGAATGCACCAGTAACTTCCTATTCTCACAGTATGTTCCATAGGCATTATTTCCCTGTAGTATTCACATTCCCTTGCTGTCAATAATACCTACATGATATCTGCCAAATGGGTTAGCAGATTGTTCTCCATCCTTTTCATTCATTCAATCTAGGGTCAAAGTCCACAACACTTGTGTAATGCTCATTGATGAGAGGTAAATTTCTGCTTTGGGTACAGCCTTTTATTGGGCCATCAAATCACAGCACTCAATATTTTATGAAAATTTGGACACACTTAGTCTGGCTCATTTCAAGATGCACTTAAATTTCAATGATGCAACCTGAAGCTGGAATCAAAACTTTAGAGTTCACAATCCCTCCACCACGAAAAGGTGGTGTCCGTCGGAGGGGCCTCCCACCACATTGCACAAGTTAAAACAAATGACCACATAAGTTACGGGAATGAAACGTAAATGTGACAAAATAATGCACAAAAATACACGCAAAAACTAGCTGCAAATCACTGCCGTTTAGCTACTTTCCGGTGCAACCTAGCCTTCTCCTGCTGGATATTGTCCGCCCGGTTAGCAACCTTACATGCAAAATGAACCCTTCTTATTACAAAGAAATGAACAATGGCTTCCGTAAAAGTCCAACAGTGTCCAATGCACCCAACTAGTGGCAGTGATTCAATGCCAGCAACAGCAGACGCAATGTCAAATACTGTGTCAGTGTTCAGCACTTTGGTTGTCAGCACTACCACTACCCGATCCTCTAAAGCCCTCATCAGGGTAAATAATCTTAGTGAGGATCGAGTTAAATGTCCACGGCTCATGAAGTCAATGAGGTAGTCACGTTCCTCCTCATCAGGAACCTGTGACACAACAGACTTCAGACATGACTCACAAGTGGTGAACCTTCGGCATTTGCATGCCACGTATCCGCTGAAGTATGACAGCACAAAATCAGATGAGTGATTGGGGAAGTAGTTGTGGTCTTCCACAGCCCTAATCACATCTGTGAGCTCATCAGACACATTACCCTTATCCACTATCAGGTCCAATATACCCTATAGCTTCTCCTGCCGGAGACTAACATTCTCTATGTCCTTCACAGACAAAAGTGATGTCAGCATCTCCCCTCCGGATATATTGCTTTCTTTTGGTGGTTTTATTAAGGAGTAAGTGCTGATTAACCGAAACATCTGTATAAATAGTACAGGGTCAAGATGGTCATTGGCACCACAAGCAGACCTCATCATCCCAAAGAATCTATGAAAACAAAGAAATAATGCTCAGTACATAATTCCATGCAATTAAAGTCGCGTGTGCAAGTATCTGCAAATATCTTATTTCTGCGATGAAAACCTTGCCCGAATCATCCATATTTCAACAGGTTCATTAGCGAAATCGAACAAAGAATGAAAAAAATTGAAAAATATAAGTACGTTTAATTCTCAAAATCCAAATCAGTGATTCAAAATTAGAAAATTACCTCTTTGAGTCTCCTAACTAATGATGAAAACGGCCACATACCAAAGTGATTTTCTATCGAACAGAAAAATATTGGACCCTCTGGGAAGATTGCAACTAAGTAACTATCGTGGAAATTCATAGTGAAAAAAACAGGAATCATGAGGGTTCTAGGGGAACCCTCTTGGGGTTACAACCACCGGGGCCGGGACCCAAGCCCGTGGCTTATTCGCCCGATCACCCGGGGAGGGGCTGGACGGGAAGGAAAAAGGATGGAGACGCCATCGCGATCGGAGCCCGCCGACGCCTCTAGGGAAGGGAAAGGGCTGGAAGGATATGGGAGTAGGGATAAAGCACCCCAGTGCTATGGAAGCAAAAGGGGCCCTACCTAGCGAAACCATGCGTGCGCAATTTTTCTACCACCATCCCGGGGAGATTTTTCTATGAGGAAGAAAAATCCCAATATAGGGACAGTGGGAATAGTGAAAAAAACAATGCACCTATCCGGGATTTGAACCCTGATCTCCCCACAAAGGACCTGTGTGCCACAGAATCCGAAAATGAGTCCACGCTGTACTGCCGTTCGTCGGTGTACAACAACCATGAAGTAGCAATCAAACTTAGACCATAAATCCCAAAATTACCTTATGCCTCATTACCCATTGCCTCAAGTTAGAATATACTTATTCAAAATTTGGTATTTGTTTCGCAATTCATAAATTTTCCAGCTCAATTTACGGTCGCATAGCGACCGAATTTGGTTTGGTATCAGGCTGAAGTCGGTTTGGTGCCGAGCTGATGTCAGTTCGATGTAGGGTTGATATCGGTTGGCGTGTCGGCTGTAGCCTGGCTAAACGTTATCATTTCGACGAAGGACCGGCTCCGGCTCCCAACGTCGGACCAACCTGTAGACGACCTATGCCACTGTCGTATCATCATTGAACCGATATCGGAATGCTACCTAATTCTGTCGTGAAGACAAACACTAGAGTATCAAGATGAATGCAAAATTCCGGGTTCTCCAGCCACGCATGCTGTTCATGAGTGGCAACAGTTCGTCGACACAACACATGTCCTTGATTTAAAGTCATCATGGAGGTCTTAGAAAAGTAGCTTTTAGATATTTCTTAAGCAGTAGACAATATCCATTGTATAATGAAATAAGAGTGATATATCCAATGCACTTTGTTATCACACGATGGATATTTTGACAACGCTACATAGACGTCCAATTTGTAATCTCCATGATACTAAAAGAATGTTATTTCAAACAGTATCCATAGGTAGAATATGTTCTATATAGAATTGAAGAGCACAAATATTTTGTTTGCATGTCTGGGGATCACCAAAAACCATGATAAGCACACCGATTATCTACTCGAGTGGTATATATTCTTGTAACAATATGCACAAAATGGTATTAATATATAAAATTAGATATCCCGTGGATATTGGATTTTGGGATATTGCCGTATTTCCATCGGATATCCGTGGCCCATCCATAACGTCCGCTTTGGATATACGTCAGACATTAACTGGATGTCCATGTTTTGTTAGGTTCATTAGATGTTGTGGAGATATCTTACAGTTAGAGATATTGTAATATGGACCTCCATGTCCACTGTTGGACCTTGCTGCAACATTGTTTGGTGGGTCCTTCGGATACATGACAGATATCCATAAAGCGTTATTGGGATTTACATGTATATTGCACGATGTTGTTTGTCAATGACAACAATGTTGTCTGGTTGTTGTTAGGATATTGATTGCTGCCTGAGTTGTCAATTATTTTTATCCATTTCAGGTTAATCTGGCGAAATAAAAACTTTCATTGGAGAGTCTCCTTAAAAATACCACCTTTTCAATTTTTTCTTAAATTACATGGGTGTAGGGGGGCAGACACCCACCACTGGTCCAGAATTGATGACTATGTGCATGCAGTGGCCTAGTCAGGAGGGGCACATGTATCCCAAACCAATTAGTTTAAGTAGAAATCATAAACCTATAAAATAAATTTATTCTGTGCTGCCAATATGTTTCAGCTAAACAGCTCGCTGATGACCCATTGATTGACTAATTTTAAGTGCCAAAACAGCATAAAATGTGATTTCTTGAGATAAAATATCCACATTTTCTCCAGAGAGGGGTTCCACCCACCGGGCTCCCTGGGTCATGCCCCTTCACCACATGACCCTGGCTATATGCCCCTGTGTGCATGGCTTTTTAAGCTTGATTACAATAATGAAAGAACAGAGCAAAATATTTAGTATGTACCTGACGCACTTTCTTCATTGTGAATGCTCCCTGATGTGGAAAACATACGTGTCAATTGGTTGTTTTATACAAAATCTGGAATTCAGAAAAAAATACCATACCTGGAAAGAAAGTGAGACATAATAAATCATAAGGAAAACAGCAAAACGTTTCTGACACTGACACAGAAAAACAACATGCATTTACTATGTATCGAAGTTGCCTCGGATGATATAAGAGTGACAATGAGAACATCAAAGGGTATTTTGGGAACCAACATATAATAGTAGATGAAAAACTAGAAAAATGTGTAGGATGAAAGCTGGTTTATAATGGTTTACATACAAATAAATACATAAAAGAGGCATTTTCCTGAAAGGCTAAAGCTTCAAGAGCTTTCAAAAATAAATCAGATTCATTTGATCTCAGCAAAGCTTCTATTGGCATTTTAAAACAAGTACTTTATAGTCAGGTGACTCATTCTCATTGACTAAACTGCCTTGAAGAGCAAATACCAGTGGTCATCTCTTGCCACTGATGGATTCATGAATTGTTTTTGTAAAGGTAGTTACTTGGGCTTCAACAAATTGGAGTCACATGGGTAGAGAATTATTCCATTGAGGGGATGGTCTTTCCCTTGAGTTATAACCTGATTGCAGTGATAAGGCCTAGGGAAGTGAAGTGATTCTAAATTAATCATAGATAGGGCCACACATGCAGGATAGGCTGAAGTGTAGGAACCAGATGAAAGGTTGTACATATGATGGAGTAATCTAAAAACACTGTTGGTATGGGAATCTCAGCCTAACTATTTGAAGGAATAATTCTCGAGTTTCCAACTACCTGATTTTTAGTTAACTGATCCTAATGTTTCGAAGGCTGAGTCTGTCAGTGTCTTCTGGGGTAGATTCTATGGGGACCAGTTACCCAAAATAACACCAGGCAGGAAAAACTCAAATTCTACATTGGCCAACTATTAATGGAATCAAATATCTAGCATTGGAAATTCATTCAATAGTACCTGGCCCTCAATCATGGGTATTATTAATAGCAGTGAGGGTAGCAAGATCCTTGGAGGATCTACTATGCCAATTCCTCATGAATACCTATCAAGAGTACCTATACATAAATGAAGTTAGGAAGACCAAAAAGATGAAAACAATAACCAATATATGGACTGGAATGCTAGGGCAATGATGATGCTAGCAAAAATCAAACAAATAATGAAGCCAAGGAAAATAGACATGCTCTGACAGTGCATTGGGAGATAGATGGATGTTGAAGACAACTACAGTGATGGGTAGAAGGTTATATTTTCATAATGTGGATTATACAGGTTGATTCCAGGAGAAATATAGGGATATCAGATATATTGCATCATGGCAAAAGAGAGGATTAATCTTACGTCATCAGAAAAATATCATGTCGTATATACTTTTTCTAATATGCACACATTTTAGTTCCACTTCGGACAAATCTAGTTTTTTTGCTAGTTCACCTCCTCAGACAAAGGGAATGATTTTTTTCAGTTATTTTAATATTCATTCCTTGTTTTTCTCAGTCTTTTTCACATTAGTGCAGCAAGAAATGTGCACATAATATGAGAAATGTGGCAGTTTATTTGTGATTCATGAACCTTGGATGAATCAATCCCAAAAGTTTAACTTGTGAATGCTTACAGTGAAAAACCAGACTCAAAGCTCATTTGAAACTGGTAGTTTCAGATGAGATGAGGTGTAACCAATCTATCATGAATGCAGGGAGGGTTCTACAGATATTTTCCTAGTGTACGCGAAAAACATACCCCCACCCCAAAATAACTTACTTTGCTTGCAGCTTAAACTGGCCCTGCATAAATGAAAGAGATCTTGCTGTTTACATTGAAAAATTGTATTCACTAAATAACATTGTGTACTTCAATGATGTAAATGTATCAAAACATGCCGTGCAGTGAATAACATTTTTTAGAGGAACTTGCGATATCTTTTTCATTCACGAGAAGCTCTAATGTTAAGTACATAATCCTAAATAAATGTATTGAAGAATACCTAAGCAAAACCAATACTTTATTCACAAACTGTTGGTACTTTTCTGTCAAATAGCCAGGGTTAGAACAATGAGTTTTGTCAGGGTGACAAAGATCAGTTTACTGCCACATCTACCCTTATTCTTCCTCCATCCCTCCCTCTCCCCACCACTAAAATATTATACCTCCTTCAGCTATTTTTTCAGATTTGGTATTAAAAATGCAAACCCTGTGTTTTGCTCTTGAGAAGTTTTCTTAATATCATTGCTTAATAATTTATAGATTAATCTTTATTGTTTAATAATTTAATTAGAAAAAGTAAATAACTTATAATATAAACTTTTTAAATTTTGCTGCCCCCTGAAAGCTGCTATCCCAAAAAATACATGGAGCATTATCCCTTCTGTAAGCTAACCATTCACTTCCTAAATATGGAAGGGAATATAATTTCAAGGTTTGAGTGAGTCAACATGTAGGTAAGAGAACTATCTGTGGTTTAATATGTTATTACAAAAGCAATGTATTTTTAAATCTATAACTTGAAACTAGAGGCCTAGCTGTGGACCATTTTTTAATGATACAGCTCAGTTTCTTCAATAAAGCTGAGATTTTGTTTATATGGTCTACATCATGAAGACTTGGCTGCCATGTCCACATAATGGACCCTAAATTTCTATTCTAAACATGGGGTATGCTGAAGAATCTCAACTGGCAAAAGGACTGGATAAAGTATAGTTTTTATATTGCTGTGTGAGCAACACATCTTTTGATTAGCATAATTTGACCTCATTATTGACTAACCAATGAGTAACCTAACAGTCTTTATCTACCCATTTAATTTGGCTTTGAATTTAAGCTCATCCTTCGCCTCCCTTATTTATGTATTTAACCCTGAAAGAGCACTGGCAAAAATGGGCAACCTCATATTACCCCACATTTTACCCATCATCGTAGCCTACAGCCTGTAGTTGTCCTCTCCAGCTCTCTGTCAGTTGCTTTTATTTGGGTGATGGGAAGTTTTTGAAGACCTCCTGAATCCAAGTCACATAATTTTCAGAGGGTTTTATATCATTATGACTGACTTAACAGAATGGTAGACCAAAACCACCATAGATGCTGCTGCTTTTTGTCCACAGCTGCTTATTCAACAAGAAAACTCACTAATATTGCAGCTCACCTCCAAGCGTAGGGACTATCCACCATCCTCAATCAAATTAATGTGCTAGGTGGCTTTACACTCAGCTGGTGAGAGATATATTCCAGGCTCCCAATGAAAACTCCCAACCTGTACAAAAAATTAGAAGAGCAAGGAAGAGGAAAATAAAGGTTATAAGGGAGACTACGAGAAGGAAATAGTAGTAAGTAGCAAAGAGTAATAGGAAGTAGCACGTGGGAGATAGGGAATATGCCGACTATAGAAAAAGGAAGGTAGATGACAAAAATGGGAATAAAAAAGCTGCAGAGAAGTATTTAATTGGTGAAGTGTGAGACAAGGTCGGCCTCTAACACCATTGATGCTGAACGAATATGTATGCAGAGGAGATGGTAAGGGAAGCGTGGGATGAATTGGAGGAGGTAATTGAAGTTAGGGGATAAATGTTTACGTGAGTGCAGTTCATGGGTAACCAAGATATTCAGGAAAAAGATTGTAGGAATTGGGTAATGCATTTGTTTGACAACGCTAGGAATGCAATATGACATGAAGATTTATCACAAGAAGACCAAATTAAAAGTTCTTGTGAGGAATTGAGAGCAAGGATTGCAAAGCTTAACATGAAAGTAGATTCACAAAAACTTGAGCAGGAGAAGCATTTCAACTATGTATTTAGGCAGCATATTAGAGGAAAATAGGCACAATAGTAGAGAGAGACATAAGGAAGAAATTAGCTTATGAAAACAAGGCATTTAAGAATAGGAAAGAGCTAATGCGAGAGTCGATGGGTAAGAATGTAAATAAATGGCTAGTGAAAAGTTTGATCCAGAATGTAGAGCTTAATGGTAAATAAATGTGGATGCTAAGGTAAAAAGATTAGAAGTCTTCCACTATTTGAGACATCCTATCTGCATGGGTGGGTCCAAAACCAACCTTTGTCATCAGTTTCTATCGTATCAAGTTGAAGTTCAAAATACCAGCAATTTTTCTACCAGAGAAGAATTTTTTGCATTAAATTATATTTTGTAATCATGTCTATAATTTTTAGGCAACCTTCACACAATAGAAATATTACACTCAGTAAAATATTAATAGACACAAGCTACATGCATGCTAAAATATGTCATGCATTCTATAAGGTGGCAAAAAATATGGGAGGATGATAAATCAAAATAGTATCATAGACCATTGGTGTTGTATTATTCTTTACAGCCATCAAAATTCAAATCATAAACAATCAGAGGGAAAAATGTGCAATATTCTGGGTTCCTTAAGATCAAGAATCATGCTCCGTCAAATTTGTTCAGTGGAAGAAGATATTTGCCAATACACCATCCATCAAATCGGAGTTCAATAGTAACCAGACTCCTACGTCTCGAAAATATTGAAATGCAAAGAGCTATAAGGCAATTTAGGCTAAATATGTTTTCCTTCTACTTCCTCGGAAATATAGTCAGGAGATTAAGCTCAAATGGATGGTAAATATATTAGTGAACTCATTTTTAGTAGTTTCACACTATAAGACTACCCTTTAGCATCTCCAGAGGCAATCCACACAGCAGGGAATATTCCAGGAATATCTTATTTTGATCTCCAATGTGCAAATTTGGCCACAGGGACATCGTGATTCATTATGGAATATTCTCTAATGATGTTGTCCACTTACATGCCAATAATGTACGTGGTAAGTTGGGAATCACATTAAACTACACTAGCTTATAGTAATTAGAGGTAGCATGAGCATAATTACAAGGGCATAGTAATAATTTAATTTTATGACCAAAAATTTTCATTTCCATTGCAAGCATGGCTTTAATGGGTGGACTCTTAAATCTGGAGATCCATTGAGGATAGCCTATATCTCAAGCATTCTTTCTCAGCCAATCCCTCTATGTACCCATTATCATTGAATTGCATTAAACTTAACATATGTGGACTAAGTCAAGAGGAAATGGGTTACTCTAGGAAAATAATTAACCTCTTTATGTCAACTTTCCTTGAAGCATTTAATATTTAGCATTTAATTTTGGGCAAATATAATTTTCACTGATTATTTTATATTTAGTAATACATTTACTATCGTTCACCAATTTTAAAATTTGATAGTTAATAATGCAAAAAATATTAGTAAATTTATAGCAAATACCTATTCCACAAGACACAATATAGAATATTGAATAAATTTACAGAGCTCATTTAAGTGCTTTTCGGGTTGCCTACATATTTTCAAAAAAGTGTTTACCATTTCCAGGTAAATAGTTAAATATAAACACATTGTATGCAAAAACTAAAATAAATGTCCATAATATTAACCTCCAGCAATAATAGTAACCATATTCCAACATGATAAAAAATAAATTTGTTTACATACACGTCGCATATTTAATAAAAATTGATCTGATTTTCAGCATCTACATCGTTGCAATCATCTAAGCAACACTTTTCTCCAGCAGCAGGCTATTGTTTGAAGGTGGAAGGAGTAAGGTAGGTTGGGCAGAAAGGAGGGGGGAAGAGAGAAGCTGAAGGCCGTGTCAATCAGTGGTGTAGGTATGAGAGTATGAGTTATCAATGAGATGGACAGATAAAGCAGCCCATATATATGAGACAGATAAGATGAGACGTAGTTTTGGGAAAGGGGAAGTACATCTTTATGGAGGGAAAGGAGTCAGGGAAATATGTTCATTTTATCAAATATTTGGGTTCTCAACCGGCACGTGTCAGAAATATGGGAGTGCTTGGGCAGTTACCTACCATGATATTGTGTGGCAATTTGCACGCATCGGAAAACCACACATTTCATCAAATCCTTTATATATTTCGTTTGCAGGATGCTGACAGTTAAATTGATCGTTTGCAATTAGTAAACTTGGATTTGGGAGCATATATTGAACAATGGAGGCAAGGGCGTACCCAGGATCAAAACAAGGGGGGGGGGGGGACAAGCCATAGTTGTTCCAGTTATAGGTAAGATTTAAGCATGTAAAAGGTGAATGAAACCAACATTTTAAGGAAACTGTAATAGCTCTTTATTAGTTTTTAAAATTATTTGCTTAAAAAAACATTATTTTCCTTAAAGACATTTACAAATTTTGCTTCTAGGGGGGGGGCAGCTGCCCCCTCCTGCCCCTCGCTGGGTACACCCATGAACGGAGGACCACAGTGCTCCAAAGCAACGGGGTCCTTCCTCGGATGTATCACCGGTAGTTGACATAAGGGGAGTGCATTTCAGAGGAGTGATGAAGATCCCAAAGTCCCTGGCCTCGCCACGTGCCTACACATATATTCATGAGGAAAAGCAGAAGTGATGGCTTAAATAGATTTAAGAATGTACAGATAAAGGGAATGGTCACAAAACCTTCCTGAACGGACACACGCTGTTGTGGAAATCACGGCTTCATTTTCAATTTAATTTTTTATTGGGAATATAACTGATAACTTCAGGCTTTACTTTGTGAAACCTCTCCAAATTGGAAATAAAGAAATAAAACTTTGTAAGGTTCACCATTATTTTTATATGTGCACGACCCGGGTTTCGTAACGTGGTTACATCCCACATAGCAATGAACCTCTCAGAGACGTCTCACTATGGTCTTGAATGACTCGAATGTCTCAGAGATGTAATCGTGAGACGTTCAGGAATTTTTTTTAAACGTACTTAAACGCCATCAATGCCTTCCATGTATATTTTTCGGTGCAATTATGCAGGTCTGATTATTAAAATCACGACATTTGATATAGGTTTCTTATTTTCAAAAGGCCTCTCCCAGGGCTACCACCTTATCGTGGTGGAGAGGTTTGAGTGCCCCAATGACCCGGAGAGCTATGCTGGCGGGAGCGTATGCTCCTGGTAGGGCCACCCAAGCCAGACAGGTCGAAGGGTAGGGGACTGACTAAGCGTAGCCCACTGGTCCTCCAGGTTGGGGGTTGTGCGACAGGCCGGTAACCTGCCCATGTAAAACCTTTTTGAACTCATAAGCTTCACAGAGAGCCTCGGAATAGGTTAGGATTCAACAGACGACGACTAGGCAAAAGTAAGGACATGAATACGGGTATAACGGATATATTAAACATAGCCACATGGAATGTACAAGGCTTAGGCAATCACGAGTTAGAACTTAACAACACCCTTAAAGAATACAAAGTGAATATGGCGGTCATCACAGAAACAAAGAAGAAACTCAAAGGGACAAAAGACTTGGAAGATTACGTAATGATATACAGTGGAGTTGATCAGAATAAAAGAGCACGTTGTGGAGTGAGTGTTTTAATAGATAAAAAATGGAAAAATAATATCAGGGAATACACTTTCATAAACGAAAGAATAATAACGGTGCGACTCAAATTTGATAGGGGTTATTTAACAATACTTGGAACATATGCACCTGAAGATGGGAAAAAGGAAGAAACGGAGATTTTCTATGAGCAACTGCAAAAAGAAATAGGGAAGTTAAATAACAGGGACTACTTAATAATAGCTGGTGATCTTAATGCTAGAATTGGGAAAGAGCCAATTCCACAATTGATTGGAGTACATGGAGAAGACCATCTGAACCAAAATGGAAGTAAATTAAGAGAATTTATAACTTTCAACGAATTAAAAGTAACAAACACATTTTTCAAGAAAAAAGATATCAATAAATTCACCTGGTCAGCCAGGGGTCACCGATCCCTAATTGATTACATAATTGTAAACCGAAAATTAGCCTCAAGGATAACTGATACACATGTATATAGAGGAGCAAATATATGCACCGATCATTTCCTTGTTAAGGCAAAAATACAACTGTGGGCAAGGTGGAAAAAGCATAATACGGAAAAGAAACAATGTCAAGTAAAGAAAATCTTCAAAACATACCTTTTGAAAGAGAGTAGTATTCGAAAACTGTACCAACACAGGATTGCACAACTGCTCGAACAGATAAAACCAGAACATGACATCAATAAGGAATGGGAAAATCTTAAGAAAGCTATTTTACAAATAGCTAATGAAGTTTTGGGCACCAGAAATAAAAAGAAACGGAAAAGAGGTTTAAAAATCTGGAACGAAGAGATAGCACAGGCCATCGAAAATAAAAACAAAGCATACAGAGAATACCTACAGAGAAAAACAGAGGAAACGAAAGAAAAATATCACAGGGTCAGAAACCACACGAAAGCAATAATAAGGAATACACATATGATATCATGGGATAGATTTATAAATGGAATAGAGGATGATATTCATGGTAGGCAAGAAATAGCATATAAACTGATGAAACAGCTTAACAAAGCAGAGAAAGATACTGCCCAACTAAATGTTATACCGAAGGAAGAATGGATAGAACACTATAGGAGATTATGGTATGATCCAACATTAGATGATACGATCAACACTCCAGAGGAAACAATAGGAGTAGACCCTATTGACTTGAAAGAACTAGAATATGCTCTGAATAAGACAAAAAATAGGAAAGCTGCTGGCATAGATGGAATTGAATCAGAGCTGATAAAATATGGAGGTACATCCCTACAAATAAGAATCCTTCATCTATACAACATGTGTTGGAAAAAGCTTGAAATCCCAGAGGATTGGAATGTGGCGAAGGTTGTTTCATTGTTTAAAAAAGGAAAAAGAAATAATCCAGAGAATTACAGAGGTATAAGTCTACTAAATACTGCATACAAAATTTACAGTAGAATAATAAATACTAGACTACAAGCTATCTCTGATACCATTTTATTAGAAGAACAGGCTGGATTTAGGAAGGGAAGATCTTGCATTGACGATGTTTTTACTTTAAAACAAATAATTCAAAAACGAAGAGAGTTCAATCTGGAAACGCATCTGGCATTCATAGATTTTGAAAAAGCATTCGATCGTGTAAATAGAGAAATATTATGGTCAGTTATGCAGAAAAGAGGGTTTCCTAGACATCTGATAAAAGCTTCCCAGAGTCTATACAGAGACACCAGAATTGTAATTGACACGGGGAAACAGATCACCCAAGAAATCATCATTAACCGAGGAGTTAGACAGGGTTGCTGCCTATCCCCAACCTTGTTTAATCTATATATAGATGACGTTCTAAGAATGTGGAAAGAGAATAATGTATCACCAGGCATAGAAATAGGACCATCTCAATACTTAAATACGATGCTGTTTGCTGACGATCAGGTTATAATACAAGATAAAGAGGACAAACTCCAGATGGCAGTACACAGACTACACGAGTTGAGCAAGCTATACAACCTGAGAATTTCAAAAAACAAAACAAAGACTATGGCATTTTTAGGAAGCAACCCGATAAGAACAAAAATTGTTATTGAGGATGAAGTCCTGGAACAAGTGTCGCACTTCCAGTACTTAGGATGCGACATAGCATATGACGAGGAAAAAGATATTATAAATAAGGTTAACACTTTCCAGAGAATATGTGGCACTATCAGAAGAACTCTAAAGAACAAAACAAGAAAAGAAACGCAAATAAAATTTTACAAAGTGATGGCAGTCCCTACTGTACTCTACGGATCAGAATGTTGGGTACCAAAAAAGAAGGAATTAAGGCAGATAGAATCGTCTGAAATGAAATTTTTAAGATCAGTAAAAGGCTGCACAATATTGGATAAAATAAGAAACACTCAAATAAGAGATGAACTGGGTGTCCAAGCAGTCACTGACAAATTAAAAGAATACAAACATAGATGGAAAGAACATTTACTTCGAATGCCAAATGAAAGAATTCCAAAGCAAGCAATGGAATATCAACCATTTGGCAAGAGAAGTATAGGAAGACCAAGGAAAAGATGGTGATGTGGAGCCGGAACAGGCTTAGTAGCCTAATCCTGGAAGGAAGAAGAAGAAGAAGATTTTCAAAAGGTCATCCATCAAAAAGTTGTCGCTAAAAATGATCGAGATAAGTAGACCATAACTGTATAATTTGCATTTATTTTTTGTCTACATTTTTAAGCATACCATGCATGAGCATCCCAGAGACTTAACTGAGACGCCTCATGAGACATCTCATAGACCATTTTTTTGGACATAGTGACATCTCAGAGAAGTCTCAGAGATGTCTCTGAGACGTAACATGCGATATTCAAGACATCTCAGAAACGTATCCGAGATGCCCACACAGAAAATAAACATCTATTAGATATCTAATGGATATCTACAGATAGATAAATAGTTATCTAATAGACATCTATCATAGATATCTATTAGATATATGATCGTCAAAACAGCAGCATGTCTAATAGATATCTACGGTAGATGTCTATTAGATAACTACTTGTCTATATGTTTTATAGTATAAAATATAAATATAGTATGAAATATAGTATAAAATTTATACTTATCTTATATGTATATATCTTTTTAAAAATTTTCTCATGCCCATGCTTGCTGCAATTAACATTAGTGAAAAACTTGACGCCGTATGGTCAAAATAAAAACCACACAATAAACTACCTGGCATAGTATAGAACTCGGGCCCCCCATGTGAGAGCCACACGTGCTCACCACTAGACCACCTGATCCTTTTGGAGAAAGGGTGCTACCGCTCAGAAATTTATTAATTACAGCCAAACTAAGGCCCACTCAATGGAACCACTATCAGTTCAGAGATGTGTTTGCCATTCCGAATCCCATAAAAAATACGGCATTGAAAAAGGCGGAGCAAGGTACGTGGTCTCCCCTTGTCAGTATGTTGTCCCCTAGTCAATCTTATGTAATTATAATAATTATGTTTATTGGTATTCATCACCATAATTGTAATATGGGGAACGGATGATTGCTGACGTAATGCAGTTGGCATCGTTCCACGCGTGGCATAATTTTTGAAGTCCGCCATCGCTTGAGTAAGGAGCCAAAAAAACTATCCCTTCATCAAATGTTAAATCGCTTCCATAACTCATGAGTCGCGTTTTAAAAGACACTTTCGGAGATGCATCCAGAACCGCCTCTCGTCAACTATTAGATATACACCTTTGAATAGATGTATATCTAATAGATGTCTAAAAGACGTCTATTAATGTACAGTAAAACTTCGATTTTACGCACTTTGATTTTACATCAAGTCTCGTTTTTACGCAGCGACACTCAAGTCCGGCCGGAAAGCACAGGGAATTGCAATGGTGAAACTTCGATTTTACATCTTTTCTTGATTTTACGCAGTTTTTCGATTTTGCGCAGCATAACCCCAGCCCCAAAGAGGTCGCTAATCTTGATTTTACGCAGTTGTCTTTCGGCTTGTTTTGAAAATCCGACTGGAGCAATATGAAGTTAGGTTATTATTTCGTCTCAATGAGTTGCAAAAATGAATACAGGAACGGTTGAAATGACGTCGCGTACTTGAGCGTGAAACTAAAAACATCGTGAATCTAATTATTGATTCCCCTTGTACCCTCTCAGTAATAATTCAGGCTCCTTTACGAACGCGAAGAACGCTCTTGGTTCAAATTCGCCGTAGAAGGATATCGACACCTAAAACACACGGCAATTGCCGTGTATGCGTAACTACTTTTGATTAAGACAGATGATCGCCGGAGAAATTAACATTATTACCTTTCGTTTATTATTCGACTTATTGATCGACGCTGTTTATAACATATTTATTGCAATTACAGTAGATGGCCGATAATCCGGAATTATGAACTACGGAATATCTATCCCTAATGGAAGGTTATCTAGAATTTTGCCAATTTTTTCCGTCGCCCCAGCGAGATATAACGGCGAAATGAGTCGTTAAAAATCCTCCCGTGCCAAAATTTTGGCTTCCAAGGTGATCCAAAAAAAGATAGTCGTACTTCTAGTATGGACGTAAGTCGATGGTGATTCAACACGATGGTAAAAGCAGCATGCATTATCTCATTCCGCGGGCTAACTCTACATCTGCGGGACGAATGGAGGCGAGGGAAAGTTACTTACGCGGCGCGCTTACCAGAACTGACTCAACTTGTATCTCATTGTCAGTGAGTTTAAATTAAACATAGTTGGAACTTGAATAGCTATTAGCTTAACTCCGCTAGGTGGCAAGTGCTTATTTTTAACGGAACGGGAATATATGCTCTCGGAGAATAACTCGCGTCGTGAATCGTCATGTAATCATTGAAGTAAAATTCAAGACGTGAATTATAAGGCAGTCCCATTAAACTCAGGAATGGCTTAGTACCATTAAATCGAAATACAAAAAGGGTCCGGTGTTGTTATCAGATATGGGGAAGCAAAATATTACGTGGAGATGAGTCACATGGCTTGTGAGTCGAAGGTCCCGGCGCTGAATTCGCGGAAGAATGCCGACAGAGAAGCTATACCCGGTAGATTCAATCTACTGATGCTAAAATTTCATGGGAAAATGCTTTTTTAATGCGTAAAAATTATAAAGTGGGAAAATTTTTCGGACTTAACTTCACTTAAAAAAAGTGCTCTAAACACCGGAAAAATCTGAACTTCCGAATATCCCGGGTCCTGTGTGCTCCGTATTATCTATGGTTTGCTATTTGGAAGGATAGTTTAAAGTATACCGGGACTAGCCGCGGTGATAACTTTTACGGGTGTCATCCGCAATGCACAATCGTGCGAAAGACCCACAGAGAAAAAATCATTCGCCTTGACCGAGGTAACCGACAGCTGGGGTCATTAGCGCCATGAAGTAAGGGCTGGGGGGATAGGAACCCTATGTTGGCATTAGCCAGGTTGTAATGATAAGCTCAAAAGGGACCAGGACTTAACGTCCCATCTAATGGACAGAGTGGTGCACTGGAAGTGCCCTCCACATTACACTCAAGTTGGGATAGGGCAATCTCTGATAAGTTTCTGCTACTTCCAGGACTTGAACCCAGGCACAGGGTGTAAAGCCTTTGCGATGTATTAGCGAAATTTTGCTCCCTCTTATTGGGGTCAATTTGGATAACTATCCTCAGATATCTCATTTTTTCAATCTCCAATCTTTGTTCGTCTGCCTGTGGTTAAACGGGTATCCTGAAAACTGCTTTAAATGAGAATATTTTTGAAAATTAGCTTCTCTGCGAGCATTTAGTATCACCATTCCGAAATTTCTCCTGGGTAACAGAAGTAATCTTAGTGCCAGAAATGCTGGCTATTCAACCATTTTGTTCAACCATGGGAAACATTGTTCAGGAATGCAACGTTGTTTCTCTGGTAACTCGTCATCTGTGGTGTTGCTTGTGAGTAAATAAGATTATTAGGCTTCATTTTCTTTAAAACTTCACATATGAGACTTTTTCTGGTTCCGTTTCTGGCTTAAATGAGAACTATATGTACAAAAAGGTATGACTAAGCATTCTAAAAATAATGAGCAAGTGTTATCCTGAAAATTATACTCCTCCTCAATACCAACTCTTGATTTTTACACACTTTGATTTTACACAGTGCCCATATTTCGGTCCCTCCAACTGCGTAAAATCAAAGTTTTACTGTATATCTACTTAATGTCTTTTAGACATCTATTAGATATACATCTATACATAGATGAAAATAGGCAATGTACAGATATAGTAGGCATAGTCACCAGGCAGTGGCGTAGCCAGGGAGCATGGGGGTCCGGACGCCCCCTCCCTCCCGAAATATAAAAACACAACTATTGTCCTTCATAAAAGAAAACAAAGTATTGAGAAATCAGGAATTTAAAAAATGTTTCTTTAACAAATTAAGTTTTTTCGATTATGAAAAGTGTTGAAATTAGTTTAAAACCCATTACTTAGTGCTCGGTTTTTCAAAAAAATTTCCCCCCTGGTTTTGGAGTCCCCCCTTACCCTTACTCCTAAAATGTTACAGTTAAGGCAACACAACAACCTGCCTCGCTACATTTTGATTTTTCAAATATTGACTCCGTAGAAGTGCGGAAACATAGGGAATATAGCTTACTAGAGGTGTTTACACATAAAAAACAAAGCAAAATTGACCTAACTTGTACATATATGTGTACAGGTATTGCTGACCATATCACAAACAGCAGTACAACACACACAAAATTTCACTGTGCATTTCACGAGCTGTCTTATCGATAGCTAAAATCAGTATATTCCGAATCAACTGATTCAATGAAAAACTTGACTCACACTTAATTTAAAACACTATTATGTAACACTGATAAAACATGATAATCAGTTTTCCAATCACTCTGCACACACTAAAAGAATTTGCATTCGTTGAAGTTTGAAAGGATTCTTCACATCCCACTTCCCACTCACCTAGTGAAAATTCCTTATAGGAATTTTTTCCTATAGCAATTTGACAATGGGAACTCAATCATCAATTTTCTAATGAAATCAATTCTCCTATAGGAATGCGCAAAAGTGTGGATCGCTGCACGATTTCGCGTGTATTCCTTATGCAGGGGCCATGCAAATCATCTCGATATCGATCCAACTTTAATATATTCTTATATATTTAGTATTTAGCCGGGATTTAAGTGTTATCGAGAGCTAACTTTGGTCGATTTATTGAAAAGAAAACAAGTATTTTATACTACATTAAAATATATAGTATAAAATACTTATTTTCTGTAAGTTATCTACTTTCCATTATCCATTCATACCCATCAGTCTTCTTTGGTCTCTTAGTTAATTTCATTTGCCTTTCACACTTAGGACATTCATAACTTGACGCAATCAAACCTTCATTCATACACCAATTTAGCACACACTTTTGTCCGTAAACAGGCAATAAAGCGAAATATCCGCTAGAATATTTAACCTCTCTTGAAAAACATTCATCCAAATTCTTTTTATAATCCAATTCCATCAAAGTCATTTTCGAACGTTTTAAGGCCGGGACACACACAACCGCACCGAGCCCGCGCCGACACACGGCCGAGTGTTGGACGTGCTACGGTGAGAAAGGAAAACATTGCATTCAAACGCGTAGGGACACACACCACCGTACCGTGCCCGCACCGTCATCGTGCTTGGAGACCGCGCCGAGCCCGCACCGTCACCGACTAGTTCAGTTTACTTTTTGACGGTGACGGTGCGGGCTCGTGCAATATGGAGAGCGAGAAACTTATTGAAGAAGTGCGGAAATTCCCAGTTCTTGATTGATTTTCTCTGAATGTAACCATGGACTACAAAATAATCATTGTTACCATAAACAAACACCACAAATTAAGTTACGTTGAACTCCTGTGTTTCCCTTTTCTCAATTACTTAATACTGAATTTGTCATTTCATTTTATTATAAACTAAAAACAGTATTGTAACTTTATATATTTATGCTTCCAAATTTTACTATCATATTATATTTAATTCATCCATATGTTTATCTCATTTTCTTTTTCATAACCAAGCCCTTTAGATGATATACAATTATATCGAAGCGTTGGCTAAATTTTGTTTTTATTTATTTGGACTTAAACCCCAAGAACTCACAAAAATATAAATAAATAAGTTTAAGAAGAGGTAAAGAAATAATAAAAATTTAATATGTATAATTAACGCAATAACACAGTTGAATTTTCCACAGTTGAAAGTTGAAGTTCAAAATATTATCTCTACTTGTACGTTAAAGTCCAATGTCATTTGGCGTTAAATCTTGGGCGTATTATATTCCCAGTGCAGCCCTCGCTTGCCACTCTACACTTCCAACTGGAGAGTTAAAGAAATCCTTGAGTTTTTCTCGAACAGCAAACGCTTCTCCTGTTGACCCTCCTCGTAGACGGGGTAGGTCTTGAAGATTGCAGGCCCTGCTACGGAGTCTGGTGCTCTCAGTCCCATCATTGCTTTCATTTAATGCTGACATGTTACTTCCTTCATTTTGTCTTATTAAATTGTGGAGAACGCAAGCAGCTAGTACTAAAGTCGTAATGTTTTCACGATTTCCTTGCAACCGTCGGGAGAAAATGCGAAACCTCTGTACCAAAATTCCAAACGCATTTTCAGAAATACTCCTAGCTCGGCTTAGACGGTAGTTAAATATCCTTTTGTCATCTGTAAAACCTTTTCCAGGATAAGGGCTCATCATATATCTTTTAAGAGGAAAGGCTTCATCACCTACAATGACCATTGGCAGTTCGAAATTTGTTCCAGGTAGTGCTCCACCCCTGGGAACATTGAGCTGGCCATGCTCCAGAGCTCTTCCAAAATTCGAGTTTAAAAAAATACCTCCATCCGAGTTTTTCCCGTAAGCTCCGACGTCTACCACAATGAAGTTGTAGCATAGGTCAACTAAGGCTATAAGTACAATGGAGTATGAGTGCTTGTAATTCCAGTATAAACTGCCTGATAACTTCGGAGCTTGAATTGTAACATGCTTCCCATCCAAGGCTCCAATACAGTTGGGGAACTGCCACTTTTCCCAAAACTCAGATGCCACAGTGTTCCATTTTGCTTTATCTGGCACAGGCATGACCTCGTTTTGAATAACGTCCACTATTGCTTTACATGTACTGTGAATGATAGCAGCTACAGTCGATCTGCCCAGCCTATAGGTGAATGAAATTGTCTTGAAAGTATCCCCAGTTGCAAGAAACCTGAAAAAAGATATTTTGATAGATTTTAACATAAAATTATTATTCTAAAAGAATATTTTTTAGGAGGGCCGGAAGAGTGCAGGAAAAGGTGGGCCTCGTTTCGAGATCAGTTCCGTCGAACTCTACAGAAGACGAAGACAAAATCAGGACAAGCTGCAGCCAAAAAACAAAAGTACAAGTACGAAGACATTTTGGAATTTTTGCTCCATCATATTGTGGAAAGAGAAGCCCTCTCAAATGTGCCATCAATAAATACCAAAGGGATGATTCTGAATTTGACCCAAGAGTGGAAGAGCCTGAACATGATCCCGAAAGTGAGCTTGAAAGCCAAAATGATGTTTCTCAATATCCTGGTACAAGTTCACAGATTACAGTGCAGCCTACCTCTCTAGTTCCTCCAGCTGAGTCCACGCAAGCCATTTCTGGGCAAAGAAACCACTTCATTAGGCCATTGAATGCTACACGAAGGGGATCAAATTATAAAAAACCGGCGCAAGAGTCTCCTTCGAGCCAACTTATGGCGTACATATTAGCCGAAAAAGAGGCAGAAAAAATCAGAGTTAATACTTAATTGGACCCCGTATTACTAAACCAGGTAAAAACTTCAATTTTCACCACTGTGCAAGACTTTGAGTTAAAGCAGTTATCAAAAAATGAAAGCGTCGCAGGCAGCAATGATTCCTCCACACGTTCATCATTCACCAATGAATCACCTCATTACAGTTCCCTTGATGAAAGCAACCAACAAATAACGAATCCACTTTCCGTGCATACGGTGAACCACGCCTCATTTTTTAAATTGTAAAAATAATAATATTAACATGTTAAGTATTAAAAATTTGGATATTAAAGTACTGATTTTTTGAAATTGTATTTCTATTACCACTGGTGACTCTCTTATACAATTATGCAAAACTACAGAAATTAGAAAAGAAGAATATTTGGTCATGTGTGTGTGTTATTTATATATACACACACACATATATGTACACCTCCTAAAAACGCACAAATATGGGCACATACCTTAAGCACACAGCCAGACGTTCTCTTAGTGGAATACATCTCCTCCAAAAAGTATCGTTCTTCTTCAGATGTTCTTGGAGCTTGTTGAGGAGAAGATGGAGAAGAAGGTATTTTTTGTCATTCGAAAATATCCGAAGAACTTGATTTCATCATCCATGAGACGATGAAACAGGGTATTAAATTCTCCCTCAATGGGTCTTGATTTCTATGCACTGTCCACCCAAGTTCTCTTTCTTCGCCTCCTCAAAGTTTCCTCTTTTTCCTCTTCATCTAGAGCCAAGGCAATCGCCGCTTGATCACTGTCCCGAAAGTTTGAAAACATGATCGAGATCAGAAAAACACACCACGCTAGGAACAGAAATGAGACAATACTGACGGCCGTCGCACGGGGCAGTGACGGGCCAGTGTGTTCTCCTACCACCGTCACCAACAATCGTCCGTGCCGAGGCCGTGTGTCGGCCGTGTGTCGGCGCGGGCTCGGTTATGTGTGTCCCGGCCTTTATGCGTTCTATGAATTGGTAACTTCGATAACAAATCCGGGATTTGTTGATAAAAATTTAGTAACCATAACGCGCGGGGAAAATAGTTCTAGAAACCGCCGCCAATCCGCCAATTGGCGAATAAGGAGCTCCAACTCCGGTTCACCCGAAATTCATAAGAAATGTATAACTCTCTTACTTTGTGCTATCTGGGTTGTGTAATCGTTTTAAGAATAAATTTAATGATTACTTATTGCATATATTGTAAATACTTCTTTATCTTATTTTGGTGATTAACTGAGCTGTTGCATTATTTGTTGTATTCAAGGCACGACGCGACGCTAGGTAATCGAAAGCCATCCTACTAGAAAGCTACCAGCAAATGCAAGTAGTTTCTACCGGGATACTGCCTCGCATGTACTATCGTTTTCAAAAGTATGTAGACACCTAGGAGTCCCACTTAACTAATGGGACTGGGTCGTGAAAACTTGTGAGGTTGGCACATAAAGCGTCCCTCCTGCCTCCTGCATACCTCACTTGTGTGCCACCAAGAGCCGACGAGGACGGAGGTGGACGCGACCTAGCTACCGAAGCCGGAGTCAAACTGCAATTGCATGAGCCCAATCATAATTAAGATTAGAGGATGGAATGTACTCGAGTAACCCTCCTCCACAATCACGTTGAGCCGTCGGAGTGTTTTCTTTCGGGCTCCGTGGCAGGTTTTTCCTGTCTTAAGATTCAAATTAGGACTCACCGCTTATCTGTTACCAATGCGTCGCTCCGTGGCCGAGTAGGTCTATACTGTGCGCGGTAGTAGGGGTAAAGTTGTGGGGGGGGGGTTCGAATCTGAAATTATAATAGTTTTTTTCTACTTTTTTAGGGAGACATACTGAAAATGAACATAATCTATGCAGATGGCTCAAGAAAAAGTTACTACTTACTTTTTTAAACGACTAAAGTTATTAAAATTATGACTTTATTCACGCTAACACATTTCTAAACACATTCATTCACGGTGAAGAAATAATCAGGGGAGGTAAGAATAGCTGTATCTTCGTGTCTTTTCGGCTAATTACTATCAAATCTCCTTTGAGTGTAATTCCTACTCATAGTCATTAAAATCCTCACAAAATAATCAGATAAACTCGTATTTGCAATCCATGTAATTGCCCTATTGTAATAAAAATAATTGTACTTCGATCTATAATCATAGTTTTTAAATTTCTAGTTCTTCGTCACAAAAAATGTGAGAAATAACATGATTAAAAGCACCGACGCTTTCCTTTTAATGAGTGTAGGAACCACTATTAGGATGAGGACCAGGTGGAAATAAATTGTTTTCTTCTCATTTTACCCTTGGCAACTTAAGAAAAACACTATAGTCGGCTCATTCATCCCACCTAAATAAATCACGGCAAACTCCGGGGTGAGCGCCATTAATAAGTTTGAAGATATGGTCATATCGTTTGCGTTCGTAAGTGTAGAACTAAAAATAGTATTTCATCATCATTTTAATACATCAACATCTACATATTCCCTGCAAGCCGCCTCAATAGGTGTTTGGCGGGGGTGTTAGGACACCTGCCGTTTACACACAAAAAGAAATACTATTACGAAATTACTCCCCGCATTTAATAAGTTACTTTATCGTGTGGGTGAAAAACATACTCTCAAATCTATCTTTTCGGCAAATTATCTCTCTCATTTATCGTGTTGGACCTGGAAACGTAGTGAGGCCCTAATATGATGTTCCTCGCGTCGCTCATAAAGATATACATTCTCCATTGCTCAAGCAATCTAAGTAAGCCTAGCGCGAGGCCTCTGGATATCTTGTGGCTCCCAACCTAATTCGTTTAACATCTGTGTAAGGCTTTCTGTACGCCCGTAGCAGTTTTCATTGCCGGTAATTTAGTAGGCAGTGCTGTGTAAATCAGAAATACCGGGTAGAAAAACTCCGCCACCAGTCCTATCGCGTCGATCGCTTCTGTAAGTTTCTATGAACATATCTACGTCCTGAAATGTATGCTCGATTTTTGTGCTCTTGTTTTTCATGCTAAGGCAATTAACTACGACAAACTTAATGTCGTACTTTGTGGACTGACTTTCGGTTGATTCTTTTCCACGCTTATGCTCTAGGCGGGCGAATTACACTGGAATTACCTATTAAATTGATTTAATTGCTTTCCCTGGAGTACGTATTTTAGAATTTTTTATTTTTTTCTGGCACTACCGCTCCTAAGTTAATTTGATGTTAAAATTTTCGTAATTCGGATTACCTCGGAGGCTAATTTTAGTTAAATAACTACAGTCGTTCAAAAAATTCAGTAGTAACTTTTTCTTGAGCCATCTGCATAGATTATGTTCATTTTCAGGATGTCTCCCTTAAAAAGTAAAAAAAAAACCTATTATAATTTCAGATTCGAGCCCCCCCCCCCCCACAACTTTACCCCTACTACCGCGCACAGTATAGACCTACTCGGCCACGGAGCGACGCATTGGTAACAGATAAGCGGTGAGTCCTAATTTGAATCTTAAGACAGGAAAAACCTGCCACGGAGCCCGAAAGAAAACACTCCGACGGCTCAACGTGATTGTGGAGGAGGGTTACTCGAGTACATTCCATCCTCTAATCTTAATTATGATTGGGCTCATGCAATTGCAGTTTGACTCCGGCTTCGGTAGCTAGGTCGCGTCCACCTCCGTCCTCGTCGGCTCTTGGTGGCACACAAGTGAGGGATGCAGGAGGCAGGAGGGACGCTTTATGTGCCAACCTCACAAGTTTTCACGACCCAGTCCCATTAGTTAAGTGGGACTCCTAGGTGTCTACATACTTTTGAAAACGATAGTACATATAATAAATTCCCAGTCCTCTCGATCTCATGTATATGATCTTTATCTGACCCCATTTCCTATACATAGTGGGCGGAGTCAATTTTTCGTATCACTTGGTCTTGTGTCCTATACTGCTTGAGTTGAAATGCCGGATGATTTCGCTCCCTATGAGATACATGCGGTGCGCCCATTCGACCTCGCGCGAATCATTTCTTCCGCTCTGATACTCGCCGTCTGCATTTCGTATTTGTCCACCATATGGTGATGTCAAAATTGATATCAACGACAGCGCGCGATAACGCTCCCTCCGATGTCCCTAGGAGAATTAAATAACTCTAGTATATCAAAGATGTATGGCAACGATTGAAGGAAGTATTGAGCAGGTATAATGGAAGGACATAACGGGAAAATTTTTTCTGATGTCCTATTCAGCAAATAATAGCGGATATTCTATACCAAACCAGTTTTCTTGATGTACAGGTTAACCCATAACCATATATCCTTACATTATACTTCACAGCTGATGGAAAATAACAAATATACATATAGTTTAAACCAATTAAAATCGCTATATACAGGATTTTACGATGAAATTCGCCATAAATAACTATAAAATTTAGATGAAGACATGAAGAAATCCATACTTTTGCCGATTTAAGGAATGTGTATGTATGTTCATGGAGAAAAATATGACGGACCGTTCTGGATGATCAAACTGCGGTTCTATTGGTATACTCATATATATCTTTTACGCATTTGTGCCAAAAAGAACACGAAAATCCATTCTTCAAGTAAGGCAGATAAAGTATATAGTGTAAGCGTTGACAGGAGTTGAAAGTTTCGTATAGCTGCATTTGCAAGGAAACTACGTGCAGTGAACTTTCATTGTGCCCCTACTGAACACAATTTGTGCCTTTTTGTGTTATACCCCTGAGTGAATTGATTGTACATAGACGATGAAGTAAAGAGTGAAGCGACAAGTGAAGTGAGTTGTGAGTGTATCATCTTCGACAAAATTATTTATTTCTTCCATGATTGTTTAATCAACCGTATACATTTCGATCAAAGGTATCTACCTATTGCGAAGGGGATATGTATCATATTTGAACTAGTTGTACTTTAGGGATACATCAAACACGTATTAACTTTTCATTCGTTTGTTCGCTTGTAAGTTCTGCTTGACTTTATTACCTATTGCTCCTATTGTCACTTCATCGTGTTTACATTTCACGCATTCGTTGGGCTGTTGTTTTTGTTTTGGTTGTAATACCCCGTCTGTCTTATGTTGCTTGGAAATCTAAGCCTTTTCTAGTTAAATAATAAGAGCAATATGTATTGTATTTAATGCGTGCATATTCTTAAATTTTTTGACGTAGGTATTCTCTTGATGAATACTAGATTCTTACATGCTTCACGGACAGTTATGACTACATAGTTTTACTTTTACCACATCATTCTGGATAGTGGGAGTTGAAGGCATTATTTGCTTTATGGGTATTAAAAAACAAGGTGAGGATTTGTATAGTTATGACTAATTACATTTTTTTCTTTTCTTGACCTCTATTATATAATGATCTTAAGTTCTTGGAGTTTAGTTCAAATATTTCAAAATAGCCCTGAATATCCCTGATGATGATTTAAAAATAAATCGAAACGTTGGCTGAAACTTGTTTTAAAATTGACCTAAACTCCAGGAAATACTATATCGTATATTAAACAGGGTCAAGAAAAGGAAAAAAAAATAATATTTCAAAAGTGATTTGCCTACGTTTCGGCTTATTTTAAACCATCATCAGGGCTTTGAATGAAAAAATGAATGTACAATATTTATACATAAATAAAAGGTTACAAGCAATATATTTTTTGCAATACTATAATTAAAAAAGTAAAATAAAAAGAGGGAAGACACAAGAATTTTGACATACCTTATTTCACAGGATTGATTATTTATAGTAACTATAAGTTACTACCTAACTTTATAGTTAACAACAATTTCCATTAATTAAATAGAAATAAATTTTACTGAAATTCTCAATGTCTGATCATTTATTATTCCTGATATGGGATTTATTGTTAGATATATGAACTATTTCTTTGAATAATATTTTTTTCAAATTAATTTCATAACCTAAAATTTCGGGGTTGTCAAAATCGATATTATGGCTATTGCTTATGCTATGGTTAGCAAGGGCACATAATGTTATACTACTTTTATTGATGATACACTCGAAACAAGCTTCTTTACAGAAAAATAAAATCAGAAACCCCTACAAATCTGAAGAGTATTATAATATATAAAATTCCATGCCTCGATTGTTGCACTTGCTACATAGGACAGACCTCACTGTATTGAAAAAAAACAGGATTTCCCAACATAAATCATCATGTATGTTCATGTTTTTCTCTACTGATTTTCTTGCTTTCTCCCAGGGAGAAAAATAGTCCCTGGCGGGTGACCCCGAAGCGCCCCACCAGGGTGCTTCAAGTTTCTTCAATCGCGTTACAGACTGGAGTCGGGAGAAACACTTTCTCCAGGAGAAACATTTTCGCCGTTACTGGGAGAATGTTTTCTCCGTTACCTAGATAAACGAGTTACAGACTTAGGGGAGAATGAGACGGTAGCTTCACGAGTCTATTTTCTCCCAACTCAGGAGAAAACGAAGTTACAGACTTAGGCTCCTGGAATATTAAAAAAACTCCGACAAATTGATTCGGAAGTGATTTCCTGCGTTATCACAATCGGTTGAAACAAAACATCGATGGGAACGATAGAATCCCGTTGACCTATTATAAAATGGTAAAGAAACCAAAGCACGGATGAGAAGCCATCGATCACGGCCAATTCCTCGGGATGGTTGTGAAAAAAAAGCATAAGTAAGACTTCAGTTTGGCGTCCCCGCTTCCCCTCCCACCCTGCGTGCGCGAATCGGGAAGCATGTGAAAGGATTCCGACGGAGGACGAGCGGTCGCCGTTGTTAATCGGTGCTCGGGCGGCTGCGGGTATGGAGGTCGTTGGCATGGTGTCCGTGGTGCTCATCGCCTTATCCGCCGCGAGCCTCTGGGCCCTTATACTAAAAGTTCACTGCAGAGTTACAACCGGGATATGCAAGAGCAAGAGGAGATTGGACGGGAAAACGGCGATCGTCACTGGAGCCAACACAGGTACCAATTACAAAATCGTTTCAGGCTTGACTTGGTGTAAAATTCGATATATCCCTGATTAAAACCACACACAGTAATTTCCACACTCAAATAAAAAGAACCTCCACTACCGACCATGATTTCGAAATCCTATGAAACATTTTCGACATTCTATGACTTTGAAAATGACACATTATGTGGAAACCATGGTCGGTAGTGGAGTTTTATATTAAGTATGGAAATTACCATTTGTGGTTTTAATCATGAACAGGTACCACTGTCGAGGCGGATTTTTCGCTTATCGACTGAATTGACTTAGAAAAACTAAACGAGGAAAATTACTAATTCGAAAAAATTTGGAGTAGCGGCTACCCATCAAGGCCAAAGTTTTGAAGCCTGACTCGAGCATCTTCATCAGGGGTGAAATACGTCTGAGATATGAGCGTCGAAACGTTGGCAGTGATGTAAGAACTCACCAGTTAGAGAACATGAGAGAATTTTATTCACTGTGAGCGCTAAGAAAGCTACAGATCTTAGTTCCATTGGTTCCAATATCTATCTAATGTTCTATTTATATTTATTCTATCATTCCCACATATATTTTGTTTCGACCGATCGTGATAACGCGAACAATCATCTCACTGAATACACCATGGTATGTTGGCTCGTAGTTTTCCGTGGCATTCTGGATTCCTGGATTTCTCCATCTTCCGGGTTTTCGCCGCGTTGGTTGTCAGGGGTTGACGACAGTTTCGCCAGGATTCCATCACGCGTCTTCAGGTCGAAGTGGACTCCCGGCGAAACTGTTGTCAACCAACGCGGCGAAAACCCTGAAGATGGAGAGATCCTCGAATATGCCATAGTATGTCCTGGTATTTGTAGGATTTGATCGACATTTGCGCCATGAAGGAAAGTTGGGTAGGGAAAGGTGGAGAATAACTCGGCAACGGTATTAGCCTGCTCTGAAATAAAGGCGCTGAGGGTACCACAGCTTAAGTTCCTATCCGACGAAAGGAGTACTGTTCTTGAAGTGCCTTCCACAAAACACTCAAGCTGGTATGGGGAAGTCTCTGAAATTCTCTGACGCACACAGGATTTGAGCCCAGACACTCAGGGTGGAAAGCCAACACTCAAGCCACCGCCTCAACTTTGTTCATAGACAAACAGTTTAGAGAGAAATAAACAGTTTATGGGAAATGTAACTGTTTATTTCTCTCTGTCTTTCGCATGCCGACTTAATCTCTTAACAATACTTCAATATCCGAAGCATACTTCTTAAACGTAGAATGGTTCGGACAAAAATCTAATCCTTACCATCTTCACTAGAGTATTGCGTTAAACGGTCAAGTCGATTGATCCATTATCCTGGTAACAGTTTTTTAGGTCAATACTGACTATGTGCCATGCTTCAAATGAGGATTTTTCAGAATTAATTCTGAAAAAAATTGATAAATCGACCGCAGTTACCGAGCCTCAGGGTCCCGCGTCGCGTGGCTAAGACTTGACGCGCGATGGAAAAATCGCTCTCATTTCCTCGGTCGCAAACTTTTTCCCAAGATTTCTTCGTAGTATTCTTAAGAGATTTCTACTTCACAATGTGATGTAAATTTCCCCATTACTATATTTTGTAAACGAAAGATTATGTCTACTTTATTTAAAATTTCACGCGAAAAATGGGACGCCATTTTGTGATGCAAATCCATGCAGATGTGAACCAAAATCTTCAAAAATCATGAAAAATATAGCCAAAGCATCTGGTCAAAGGAATATTGTTTTTTATTCCATGAAAATCATAAAACTGCAACACCACCTGCCTTAGTTCAAAGGATTTCGGAGAAAAACGAGATCACGCGCGTTTTTGAAAAATTGGTCATGTTTGAGCTGCTGTATCTCAGCAACGGATCAAATGTATGTAAAACGGCATACAACTCCATAATCAGCCATAATAGGGAAGTACCTACACTAGTGTTTCAAATGCACCAAACACATTTTTTAAATTAGAGTTCAGAATAACATAATGTCGTAAAACCACAGTTTAAATCCTAATAGTGAATACTTGATTCGAGATATCCGTCCGAAATATGGAAAAATTCAAAGGCCGCTAAAACGGGTGTCCATGTTGAATATTGGCCGTGACGTCACAAGGCAGCTTCTTTGCCGTTTAGTTCTATCCCTATTATTGCATTGAAAAATTACTGAATTTGAGGGTGTCCGTTTTTTGCTGTCATAAAATATCTTCAGAATATATATGTGGCTGCTTCTCTTTTGAGTACATGACTTCATAATTGCGTTATATTAATATTCATTTACGTGTCAACTTCAAGTTTGGAAAGAGTAGTGCGAATAGCACATTGAATCTTTAATAAATAGATGATGGTATTTATTTTTCGCTGGGTATATTTTGGCACAATGCCGTTTATCATGCCAAAACTTTTTTTTTAAGAACTGAGTCAAACTAATAAACCTATTTCAGACTTTTGCTGCAAGACTTATTCGTTGCGTATGTATTCACGCCGGCCGGAACGTTCGCCCTTCGCGACTAGAATCATGGGATGGGATGGGTTCAAGAAAAGTTAATCTTGGTAGGGAGATGGAAAATTCCAACTATTTATAAAAGGTATACCAAACTTTGATGTATTTATGGTCACTGAATTTTTGAAAAAGGAGGACAGGTTCATCGCTCCATAGAAATGCGACGCGTTAAGGCTAACAAGGGGAGACCACGTACTTTGCTCCGACTTTTTCAAATAGGGCCTTATTTAGGCTGTAATTAATTAATTTTCATGCGGTACTTTTCACAAGTCATATATAAATTCAAAATATCTTCCCTCCCCCAAGGAGTCAGTTGAGATAGTGGTAGCGTGTACGACTCCCACCCTGAGGTCCAGGGTTCAAGACTTCGTCGTGGTAGCATATTTTGTTGTCTTCATTGTGATCATACGGCGTCAAGTTTATCAATAATTTTAATTGTAGCAATCATACACACGAGACAATTTTTTTATCGTCATAATGGCGTTTAGGTATTTTAGCAGTGTCATTACAAACGCAGAGATACGACGACTACAAGGGTTGGTGTGCGCTAAAATGTTAATTTTTTCTTTCCTTATACTGACCAACTTCCACATTAAAAATGAAAACCACTCTTGCAAGAGCACATACCATTTAAGGCTCGCGGCAAGCAGCAATATGCTTACACACATAATTAATAAGAACACAAAACGAACTAACAGCGCGGAATCCCGAGAAAGGTTGAAATATTCTGTCGCTGGGAAAGTGTAAAATCTTTACATAGCATATTAACACTCCACATCCTTTTTCCTCCCGTCGATATTTAAAGGCCGCTATACACGACGAATGATTTCATCGCATGATCATTCAGCATGATCATGCGCATGATCATTCACCGTGTAACGGAACAATTCGCGAATGAACCTTCATACGCTTGATCATTCAGTGAAAATTAGAACATGCTCTATTTTGCACGCATGATCCTGTGAATGATCACGTGATGATTCAGCCTGATGATTCAGCGTGATCATTCAGCATGATCATTCACCGTGTATAGCGGCCTTAAGGAGGTTCTTCCAAATTTAAGACGTCGGCCCGGCTAATTCCATCCCAGAATAATCTGCTCCACGGCTAACTGCAGCTATGCCTCTAGTGCACTTTTCATTCTTTTAACCCCCTTGGATATTGTCTATGATGACTACATTTTTTTCCATAGGACTTGCGATACATTTTTAAGTGGATCTCGGTGAGCTTACCTCATAAAAAAAAGGGAAAGAAACGCAAGAAAAAGAATTGTTGTTTTCGGACGCGAGGCCGAATTTACCGGTGTTGCCAGTTTTCTCACCCGGTATATTCACCCCCCTATGGCGAGTGGATGCAGTCGGTTGACATTTTTTACGATCTTCACCGCGAGGAGATGTTGGCGCACCTGTATTTTAGCCGCGACAGTTAACATAAATTTTCCCCCAATGCATTGCGTTTCTCCAACTTCGCATTGTCTTTCACCTCGCCCCTATCCAGTATCAACTTTTTTCCCTCACATCCGTTTGGAGGATCGTAATTCACCTGACTTTTCGCTTGACCGACCGCTGCGAATTCGCCGGGTTTTCCGCGAGGACATATTAGGCCAAAATGGGTTTCCTCGCCAACTGTGTTGGATGGTTCATGGAGAAAAATGGTTCATGTTGTAGAGATTGGATATTAATATTAGACCCACGAAAGTTATAAAAGAGGAGATCCTCAAGTCGGCATGATGTGTTGTCACCCACCGCGCATTTAAATGCGTTTACAAAAGTCGGCACTCGCGTCGCTGACGGACGAAATGATCCGAGTTTCACGGTGAAATAACGTATAATTAGGGGCGTTAATTGAAATTTATGTACATGATGATGTGATCTATCAAACTCATAACTTTTCAGAGCTATTCCTCGCAATTACAAACATATCTGCAAAATATTGGAAAAAATGGGTCTCATTGCACTCATCACCGCGTCGCGGACACTTTTACAAACCGATTAAAATGCAACTGAAGTGGAAACAGAAATACACCTCCAATGGGATGGAGCCTTCTCTATATAGTCCCATTGTTTAGACCAACCAGTAACGTTTGACTCAAACCTTCAAGCTTACAACAGTAGTGTAAATGAAAGCAGTGAACCAAATTCTTAACGAATCGATTTAATAGTTAATTTTTTTCAATTTTGATTGAGTTTTCCTAAAACACTTATCAATTCTCAACTATCCGTAGATATTATTCAAATCATGACCTGACGATACCGACCATTCAACAAAACCTTGTCTTGCGATGGAATAAATCAAATAATTTTATGAACAATTTAATTTATAATGTCTTTTAATAACACATTTTTTACAAATTTTTATGCAGCATGTTATTAACGTTGCCCTAAGTCACTGTTCTTCCGAAATTTGCTTGAAAGGTGCTTCTTAACTTTAGAATGATATAATTTTTGGCCAGTTTGGGGCAATAATTTAAATGATAAATGAAATTGTTTATAGAGTCATTTGGTTTTATTTTACATACGCCCATGTTTGTCGTATTGTCGGTATTGTTTGTCCATTTAATAAATTATATCTACGGATGGTTCGTCTTAGTTACATGGAAAACTCATCCAAAATTGAAAAAGCTTAAATGTTAAACTGATTCGTTGAGAATTTTCTTCACTATTTCATTGTTCATTACTTTTGAAAGATTGAAGATTTTAATCACTCAAGTATTATCGCTAAAAGTAAGTTTTGATAATTATCGCAAATAACTTCGATCTGTTTATAGTCCAGGAAATGAAGCATTTTGGCTTGCAATTTTTTCAAACTGAATCGATTTTCTTGACATTTTCACAATAAGTAGGGAATATACCAAGAATCAAAATCTATATCATGCCGACGGGCGCATTTACCCTGGGGGTGGTTTCCACCCCATCTCGGGGGTGGAAAATTTTAATTATATTTTGACCACAGGAATCGATAGAAAATTGGATTCTAAGAATAAAATGATCTTTCCATTTTTTGCGTAAAATTAATATTTTTCGAGTTATTTGCGATTGAAAGTAACAGTTTTTTGACGAAGAAATCAACGATTTTAATCGATTATAGCCAAATAACTTGAAAAGTATTAATTTTATTAGGGAATTGTGAATTACAAAACTGTAGCTTGTAAAAAATTAAATAAAAATCTTATTTTATATTTCCTTTATGACCAATTCGGACCGAGCTACAACTTGTTGATGGTTATCTATTGTTTGTCATACGCTAAATTTGAAAGATTCAATACCAAATAGCGGTAAAAATGTAATTTTCGAGGAAAAATTATGTAACCTGTTTAAAAGTGTTTTTGAAAAACTTTCTTATTATGAGAAAAGATATTTTTTATCATCAAATTTGAGCGAGTTATGATTAAAAATAAGATCAGTCCCTACTTTTTTGTACGAAAAAATCAGTGAAAACAACTCCTTATTACCACACCAGACAAAATTGATCAATGCCCTTCAGTATTTCTCTTTATTTAAGTATTTTTAATTGATCCTAGAAGTTTTTTTTTATTTACAACTCTAAATTTTGAAAAAAATGGAGGAAAAAGTGAAAAGTCATTTTCTACAATTTCGTTAAAAATGCTCTTTTTTTCAAAATAACTCCAAAAAAACTGGGGATATGAAAAAAATGCTGAAGTAATAAATTGTAGCTTCTTTATTTTCAAATATTTTGATGCGTTTAAATTTTCTATACAATAAATATTTGGTGAGATAATGTTAATTAAAACCTCTATTTCCAAGGGAGCTCCACCTTATTTAAACCCTTAAATCCCTCCCCTTTCAAAATTAATGACTCGAAAAAAATATAATTCGCATGACCTTGTAGTCAGTAAAAACCCTACAACATACTATTTAAATGAACTTTCTATCATAAAAAATAAAGGAGCTATGTTTGAAATACCAATCAAATTTATTTTCGAAAAATTCAAAATCCACAACTCAGAGCATAATATTCCTCATTATTAGCATATACTTTGTGTACTTTACGTTAGAAGCTAACGATACACTCAAATTTGCTACAAAATAAACACACATACCCATAAGATGTATATACACATACGCATATGTGAGTATGTGTGCTCTCGCTCACAGTGACCTGTGTGCATGCATGTGGTAGGAAGACTGGAAGCCATAAAGTCTCCGTTTGATTGTGTTTCATGTAACGTCTACATAAATGTACATTTATTCGTTAATGTTACCATGACGAATTTTGTTCTGTTTATCCTATTGTTATATCTTTTCTGTGCTGTGATTAAAATCATGAGAGAAATAAGTGAATACATAATAAAAGTAGCAAGAAAATGTTTAAGAAGATACAATGTGATAAATAATTTTTAATTTTAGGGTAAATATTTTTTTTTTACATTAACCCCCAATAAGGGTTGATTATTATGGGATGAAACGCCTTAAAATTATTTTCCAAACAAAAAAATAATTATACAAATAATTTAAACTAAATTTTACCCGTATTTAGCTTTAAAATATAATTTTTTAAGTTTTAGCTTTTAGGGGTAGTTTTCACCCCTAAAAAATAAAAGGCACCCTTCGGCATAATATAGATTTTGAAGAAGATTGTGATTAGTCTAATCCCAAATATTTATGCAAATCGATTCGGTTTGAAAAACATTTTTACAGTAGGTATGATTAGTATAAACACATATTTTTATGCAAATCGATTCAGTTTGAAAATTCTTTTTTACATTAACCCCAATTAGGGTTGATTATTATGGGTTGAAACGCCTTAAAGTTATTTTCCAAACAAAAAATAATTATACAAATAATTTAAACTAAATTTTACTCGTATTTAGCTTTAAAAAATAATTTTTTAAGTTTCAGCTTTTAGGGGTAGTTTTCACCACTAAAAAATAAAAAGCGCCCTTCGGCGTAATATAGATTTTGAAGAAGGGGGTATGATTAGTCTTATTCTTAAATATTTATGCAAATCGATTCGGTTTGAAAAAAGTTTTTAAAGGAGGTATGATTAGTATAATCCCAAATTTTTATGCAAATCGATTCAGTTTGAAAATAATTTTTTACATTAACCCCCAATAATGGTTGATTATTATAGGTTGAAACACCTTAAAAATTATTTTCAATTCGTAAAAAAAATAATTTAAACTAAATTTTACACGTATTTAGCTTTAAAAAATATTTTTTTAAGTTCCAGGTTTTAGGGGTAGTTTTCACCCCTAAAAAATAAAAAGCGCCCTTCGGCATAATATAGATTTTGAAGTAGGGGGTATAATTAGACTAATCCCAAATTTTGGTGCAAATCGATTCAGTTTGAAAAAATTGCAAGGTTTTTCACTTTTATGAGCTTCATTTCCTGGACTTTTAGTTTTATTCATTGTCAGGGAATGTCAACCTGGCTGAAAGTAGGCACCATCTTACCAAGTATAATGAAGGAAAAATTAAAACGGTTTCTTTATTTTTATACAATACTCCTGTCTTTCCTGGGCCGCCTCGCGTTGCAAGCACTCATAAGTGAGGGGTCCGAAGACTTCAACCGAGTATTGAACCCAGGAATCACTTTGTTCAGCAACATAAAGCTCGCTGGACCACCTCGCTCCACCGGATAACCATCCTTATTCGAAAAAATGACTTTAAAGTATGGTTTAAAATGTGTTAGGCACAGGAAGATAAAGAAACTATTACTCTGTTGCAACAGTCTCGAGAAATTCCCGTCTCTAAGTGACTCTCGAGGAAGCGTATCTGCTGCTCGATGGGTCTATTTTTGTTCGGAAACAAACTGTATAAAAACTTGATCTTTCATCTTGAAATTTTCAGAGCATGTAATGTAATCAATGGTCAGCATTTGTACCCCTCTGAAATTCGAAAATTAATTCTCTGAATTGTCAGATTCTTTTTTTTTGTTTGAGAAACTAGAAAATGTTGACAACTCTTTGCTGTACTGGCTTATTCTAAAAGATGGACCCAGTTTCGAAGTTGTGTATTTATTCAAGTAAAAATAAGTGTCCGAACACCCTCTGCCACACGCCATTTAAGGCAGATGCTGGTTAGTATTAGGATGTAGATAAATTTTGATTTCACAGTTAATAAATTATGTCCCTCTTAAGAATAACTCTTATATTAACATATATTTTTTTTATTAATAAAGCTGCGATGATAAATTAACCCAGCCGGTGTATTTCGTTGGTACTGGTAGCTTTCCTACGTATAGTTGAAGCTAATCGCAGAATACGAGCATCGCAGGCTTGAATTTGATGGTGAGACCCCTTTCAGTCCCGCCAAACACGTCTGCATTCCGGCGGCTTCGGGTCCAACCACACCACTCGTATGGTGGAGGCTATTTATCGGGCGTGCGTCGGACCTTAGAGGACCGTCTCGGCGTCGGCCAGCCGTCCAGGTGGGTCCAGGAGATACGTCGTAGCGGTGAGGTGGGGGAGGCAGTCAGTGGATCCGGTCCAGGGAGAGGGTGAAAGAATGCATCTTCGTGTACATGCACTTCGGCATGTTTGGTCGAGACTCGAGGTCCTAAGCAGTTCGGACCTTTCGGGATTTTTTCAACAGGGCTCGTGTGTCTGGAGAGAAATTGTCCTCTGTGGTAGGGAGATTAATATCACGGGGCATTGAGAACGTTGAACTCACGGGGAAAAATGAGAAGGAGGTCGTTTGGAGGAAGGAAGTATAAATCTATAATTTTCCTGAAAGCTTCCAAATATTCCCGTCTGATAGTCTAATCAGGGGCGGTCTGGCCGGGTTAGGTGGAGGGCAATCACCGAGGGCCGAGGGCTTTGGAGGCCCTGACAAAATCGAGTCTATCGCGAAGCGTATATGGAAAGTGTAATAAAAAAAAGACTCGGATTACTTGAACCAAGGTTTTTTTCAATTATAAAATTCTACGTTTTCATTAGTTGCTTTGTTTACCGCATATTAAGTATAAAAAGAATACCTGTATAAAAAATTAATAAGGGTGTCAGGAGATCGAAGAACCTGATGCTTTTTGGAAAGGGGTATTCGAAAGGGTTATTTAATGACGTTGTAACGTTGAAACTAGTAGACTGCATAAATATAAGGTTGTGGAATAGTACTGTGTTTTTTATTTAACCATGAATACATTATTATAATATAAATATCAATTTTATCTTACAATACCTTCAAATGATCTTCAAAACAGAATATCATCGATAGGTAAGAGTCAGGAGCAGCCTTGAATCTTTTATTCCGTATGGCTTGTGCTTAAGGCACGGGAATGAATATCTTCTCCAGGCTTCTGTTTCGACGTCGAGATGAAATTTGGAACAAAAAATCATTTATAATTCTTTTTTAAATCATGCTTTCCGTACTAGCCGACATTTTTAGGAAGCAAACTCCACTGATTCCCGGAAACGCTCGCCGCGCTAAAGAAGGCGACGGAATACAGCGATACTCCACTGGTGACTACTGCCAATTGTGACGTCACATCTCAATCAAGATGGAGGCACTGTGTTTCAGCGCAACATGAAATTTTCCGACTTTCAAAACGCTCTAAAGTGCATACCCCAGATGCAGGAAATAAAAGTGACTATACTAATGTTTCTTTTTCAGGCTAAACTTTCAAATTCAGCAACAAAAAAAATTAGTGCACTTCCCTATTTATGAGTATTTATGCCAAGTTTTAAGTCTCTATCTTTAAGTCTATCGAACTGCTGTGGCCAGTTCGATAACAATTACCAAACCAGTTTGCATAACTGCAAACAGCAGTTTGATAAAATTTATCAAACTGGTAAGGTCAACCTTTGTTTTATAAAATTTATCAAACTGGTTTGGTAATTGTTACTGAATTTTTCAATGTGCCATATGAGCCGAAAAGTTTGATAAATTCCATCAGAATTCGATAGTTCTAACTATACTTTTTTCCGTGTAGTATCTTCGTAGTACCATTAGTTGCTCAGTAGGGCCACCTAGCCAAAAATTATGCATTTGAAATACAAATAGCCTACTAAGGAGTGACCTCCATCCTAATTATAAATTAAATCCGCAATCGGGGTGACAAACAGTGTTAGCAAGCGTGGGAGACCTCAAGACCCCGGAGGAACTTCTCCAGTAATGAAAGTTAAATTAAGGATCGCAAATTGCTTCATTATGAAGTGATTAAAAATACTGCGTAGATTGATATTGATAAACCAGTTCGCGGTCGAATAAAATTGAGGAAAAGAATTCCGTTGGTGGAATCGACAGTACAAATTTCCAAAAAAATAGTTTTAGAAACTATCTTCCAAAGATGAAGGCTCCGCACAGGCATACTAAAAAAAAACCACATTCTGGGATAGAAACGTAAGAATATCCGCGAATGGAGGTTTGCTGTCTGGCACTCTCTAAAGCAGTGGCGCAGCGAGGGGGGGTTCTGGGGGATAAAACCCCCCCCCTGAGCTCAGAGAATTTTTTAAGTTTAACCCATTTTACTTTATTTGATTGATTTACTAAGAGAATATTGTAAGGATTAATAAAATATCCCTCATAAAGCCGTAAAACTCACCATTTTCAACCACTTATCTATAAAATTCTGCAATTTATTAATCTCGTACCTAACACTTATCCTGGTGGGTATACCATACCCCACTCACCCCGGTATTAGTTGCACCTAAACCCCCCCCCCCCCTTCCAGTCTTAATTCCTAGCTGCGTCCCTGTTCTAAAGCATTAAGTTGGTTCAAATATCCTGTAAGGAACGTGAAGAGTCCTCGGAATCTCCACTACGTCAGGAACTGCATTACTGCCGACGTTTCAATGTCAGAGTCATCCATCGTCCTCAGGGCTATGTGGGCATCGTCACTCATTTTACTGAGGACAATGGCCGAGTTGGGCATCAAAAAGCCGCCAGTAATACAATTCCTGACTCGGTGGCGATCCCGAGAACTATTCAGGCAGTCTATTCGCCGGGAAAGCATCCAATCTGTCTTCATCCTGTAGGGTAGACAACTTACATTTCACTCTCATTTTAAATGGGCGCTAGGGTGGGCCAAAAAAAATAATTTATTTTCAGGATCAAATTTGCCCTTTGAGAAAAGTTGCGATCTTGTATCAGGGCTCAACTTTCTTAGGAGATGTCTTGGAATATAGCTAATGGTAAACGAAGATATCATACGCCCACAATTTATTTACAGAGTACAACACATGTTTCGATTGTTATACAATCATCCTCAGGTACAAATAGTAAATAACAAAAAAAATTCAATTCAAATAGTATGCAACAGTATATATCTTCAAATAGGGTGGGGGAAGGAGAAAAAAAATGATCTGAAGGAAAAATGTGGTGGGGGGGAATAATCTTCTGAATGAAATAAATATTAAATTAAAAAAGAAGAACTTTGTGCTTCTTTAATTTAATTATGAATCGCTTTCACCAAATTACGCCTCAAACAATAAATTTTGAAATAAATATTATTCGACAAATTGCCAAAGCCAATGGATACAATGATATTTTAATCACAAAACTTTTAATTAAGAAAACAAAGACGCTGGCCATAAAATAAATTTCCCAATTCAAATCTTTTAATGATAAGAAGCAAAAATGGGTAAGGCTTCCTTATTTGGGTAAAATTTCATACCAAGCAGCCAAATCTCTTCCTAGAGATAAGTATAGAGTTAGCATCGATTATTCACCTAGAACTTAGAGAACGTTTTTCAGTAATAGCACTCTCTCAAGGACAAGGACTCTCTCAACCACTCTCAACCCTATGCGTCAATGTGGTGTGTATCAACTCAAATGTGACTCGTGCGAGGGGGTTGTACATCGGCCAAACGAGGAGAAACTTGTGTACTCGTGCGTCTGAACACAAAAGGTGCCTCGAGAACCATGACCCCAAGTCCTATTTTGTAAATCACCTGATGGAAGAAAAACATACATCCAATTTTGACGTGAAAATCATTCGATTCCAAGGAAAAGGAAAAAGATTAGATGCAGCAGAAGAATGGGAAATTGTGAAAAGAACGGAAGAAATTTGACTTACTGAACAAAAATGAGTTTATTTGTCACTCCCCTATTTTCAACGTAATCCCCTACTGATGTAACCCCATTTCTTTACCTTTTACCCTGTGACATGACGCAAGTCCGGATTGTTTTGTTGTTTGAATGATGTAATAACTCAACTTTGTTCAGTACCTCCTCCTAAAAACCCCACCCCCTATTTCAACTATCCCGCCTTTTTCCCCCAACACATAAAACATTATCTCCTAACGCTACCATTTAATGAAAATTTATATATCCCCAAGAAAATAGCTTGATATTCATGGTGGAGGAGGATTAGAGGCGAGTAACAGTGGCGCAGCGAGGGGGGGGGGGTGTTTTGGGGGTTAAAACCCCCCCCCCCAGAGCTCAGAGAAATTTTTAAGTTTAATCCATTTTACTTATTTGGATCAGTATTGCTTAGAGAATAGTGCAAGGATAAATCAAATATCCATCAGAAGGCCGTAAAACTCGCCATTTTGAACCATAATTCTTAAAATTTTTCTAAAGGAGGGCCCTCGCAACTCCTGCTTACCCTGGAGGGTATGCAATACCCCCACACCCCAAAGTATTATTTGTGCCTAAAACCCCCCCCTAGCCTTAATTCTTCCCTGGGCCCCTGGCGAGTAATGGTACAGTTTATTGGAGGGGCTATAGATATTTCAAATCACTGATCTTGGAATGTTCACACTATTAACTTCTTAAACACAATTAAGAAGAGAAATGGTTGCACAAGAGAAAAGTTTAACCTAAACTAAGAAAGTAAATTTTTTGGAATATATTATTGAGGAAAAGGCTTTGCTTTAATTTTATACCTTCTTCTTAACCAATTGGTCACGTTATTACCGTTGCTCGAAAATCTATGTGATATTTAGGAAGCAGGACTGGATTGGCATTCACATGCTTAATGGCTTGAATTGCAACAAAAACTTTTTAAAAATAAGAAGAAAATAAGGTACTATAATGAAAATGAAAGTAAAAACACCTATTCACAGAGCACATTCATCCTTTGAGGCCGATTTTGAAAAAATTTCCGATCTGAGACCCTGATACAAGATCGCAATTTTCCTGCTTAGGGCAAATTGAATCCTGAAAAAAAGTCATTTTTCAGCTCACCCTAATCTCAACTCAACACAGGAGCGAACCACTCCGTAGCATAGTCTCAGCCTTCCTGATAGGAAATTCTGATAGATCACCACTAATGGATCTTTAGCATCATCTAATAAACATACCATTGGACACGTGGAATTAATATTTGGCCTCTTGCCAATTAGCAACAAGTGCTCAGGCAAGCAGCAGTTGAAAAGACCACTCTGGCATTTACTGAGCACTCACACTGAGCTATTATTTGGCAGAATTATTCAGCGGGAATACCACAGGAATTGTGACTGCACTATGAGCACTCACTCTCCCTGAATTTGCACAATGTACGAGGGTCGTTCAATAGGTATGCCTATTATTTTTTTTCTCAAAACATATTTATTGTAAAGAGTCAGATTTTGGTGACAATATGCATCAACATTTCTTGTCGATGTCCTATTTTTCTACATAGTACCCATTACGCTCCAAGGCCTAGCGCCAACATTTTGGGGGGGCATGTCTTCCCTGATGGTAAAAGCTCTTGTCTTGTAGGCGAAGCCATGCCATGCGTGGCTTATCATAGAGCTCTGTTTCTGCATCTCCTGAGACTGTAACTTTCTTTACCCAACGCCCAATTTCACTCCTACCAACTGCACCCTTGCCATACACAGTACACAAACGTTTATGGATGTTCACCACGGTTTCTTTTTCTGTACACAAAAATTCAATAACAGCACATTGCTTTTAATGTGAGTCATATGTAAACGCCATTTTGATGTTGTAGTACAGTTCTGCTATCTGCTAGAACAGTGTCAAACTTCCTCAGCGCAGAGAACAAACATCAATTATGAAGCACTGACAAGGACATTGTTCTATGTATATCAATTGATTTTTAAAAAGTGGGGTATTACTTATTGAATGACCCTCATAATTTCTCTCAGAGATAGCTAGGGGTCATTCATTGATCAAGTGAACTACTTTTGGCCACTACATGGTTTCTCCTTTCTCCCTCAGGTGACTCAAGATTTGCACTCCCCACCCCTTCCCCCTTAGCCTCCACAACAGGTGCAAGGTCTTGCATCAATTCTGGCAAGAATGAGGGAGAGGGGTGACACACTAAGCATAACGTTTATCCAAACAATTTCCATCTATCATGCTATAATGGGACTTCTATGAAAAAAATTATTAGACAAGAAGCTGACACCTTGAAATACACTTATATGGAACTTGAACTAGTCAAGTTTGTCTGGATGATAAAATTATCAGTGGATCTGAAATTACTAGTTTCAATAGCCCTTATCGGGATGGAAAATATTTTTATCATTTTTAAAAGCATATGAAAATATTCTACTAAAAATTTCATTTCAACTTTGCATATTTCAGTTTGGGAGTGTCATACTCAAGGGAACTAAGTTATTTATAACAAGTCTATTTTAAAAGTTTCTGATATCAAAAGGTAATTGCTGGCTATTTATCATATACAACAAAATGCCAGGTGGGTGATATTCTCAATGGAGTTTTGAAAGAGATTGGTCACTTTTATCCACACCCTTATCTCCCTGCAATTCATCAAAATAGATTTGCCAAGGTCAAAAACAGGTCTTCATTCTGGTGCCACAAGTTTTAACAGAGCTCTACTACATAGGAGTACATGAACTGACTATCTTTGAGCACTGAAAAATCATTTGTCTTTACCATGGAGATATGATATCCTCCTCAAAGGACATACATTTACTATCCCTTACTTTTGATAATGACTTGGTCGTCTATTTAATTATTTTACTTAGGATTCATTTCAAAGAATGTCATTGAGAAAATGAAATTCGTAGTATTACTGCTCCTTACTTGCAGATCAATGCACTAATATGAGGAGATAAAACCTTTTTCAATATGTCATTCATTTTCCTCTCAGGCCTCTGTAGAATATTCAAGGCTTTTCTTAACAATTCTATGTCAATTGACAGTGGCATAGCGATAGGGGGGGTCCAGCCGGTCCAAAAAATATAAAAACACAATTATTTTCCTTCATAAAAGAACACAAAATATATTGAAAAATCATGAATTTACAAAATATTTCTTTAGCAAATGAAGTTTTTTTCGATTATGAAAGGTGTTAAAATTAGTTTAAAACCTTGGTACCCTATTTTTAAAAAATTTCCACCCCCCCCCTCCCCCACTAGTTTTGAATCCCCCTTGAACGAAATTCCTGGCGACGCCACTGTCAATTGGGATCTAGGATGAGATGCATTTATTTTTCAATTTACTTACATACAGTTGTACTTCACAGGTATTGGAAAAGAAACAGCAAAAGATTTGGCATGGCGTGGAGCTCGAGTGATTTTGGCATGCAGAGATATGCGGAGAGCTGCTATGGCCAAAGTTAAGTAATCACCAATCACAATCTTTCCATAAATATTTTCCTCTGAAAAAAAAAATATATTCACCAGCATAGTCATCTGAAAGAAATGAACATTAAATTTAACTTATGTCTGTATTGCTCAGCACATTTGTTCTAAGGACCACAAATTTATTTGCTAGCAATACCATAACACCTCATATATATTTCACTATCAATGAAAATTTGGCAGTCATTACATTGAATCCTTTTCATTATACTGGAGAGCCATTACTTGATATTCATTTCATATTCATCTCCATGAAACACTTCCATCAAAGTTAAGTTTCTCACAATTAGAGATTATTTTTCACATTATGAAACCATATTCATATGACCACCTCGATGATGCTCAACTCAACCAAGCTACTCTTTATTCACATCTATAACAGCTACAAGCAATAATACATGGTATGAATGAATGAATCACTCATATAAATATTTTTTGAAATTATGATTCCTCTCTGAGACCTTCGGGCTCTTATTGATTAAAACAACAACAAATTTTCAGCAACAAAAAAAGGATATGCCAAGAGATGGAGTAACAATTGGAAGCCCCATCAGAGGGGCCATCCCTGAAAATGATTGCTTCACACTCCCTGAGTACTATGAAAAGAAACTGCTGTCACTCATATAAGAGTGACATTGGTCCATAGCACTGATCACTCATGAGTGACTTCTCCACTTATTGCATTATGGAAGTATGTATCTACATTAGTAGTTCAAAGTATATACTACAAAAAGATGACTGATATTTGAAATACGGGACTATTATAGCTATTTAATGTACTGTCAATTTTACTCACACTTCCCCTAGTTAAAATTACATTAAAATTCCAAAATTCATACTTCCATTACAATTAACCGATATTCATACCTTCACCATTACCACATATATCCCTCACACAAACAAGTCCATAGTTCAAATTTATATTTCTTTAACCTCTTCAGACCTGAGATCAAAGTATCGCCTAAAAAAATATTATTTACTGAAATATGGCCATGCAAAGAGTACTGAAAACCAAATTTACAGAAAAAAAAATTTTTCACCAGCCTATTTCGACATAATGGTAGGTCCTCATTTGTGGACCTCAGGGCTGTAATAACACAAAGAATGGTCAAAGCAAAATCATGCATTTTATTTTTTGCGTCACTTCTTTATCGTTCTTTCGGTGCCTCGCTGCCAATACATTTTTACCTGAGGATATCCAAGACATCCCATTATTAAATGTATTCCAACAAAATGCATCAACTCCTCTGCGGTAGTCTTCACAGACCGTAGTTCTCTTTCCTACACAGAGTAGAGACACGTATTTTTTGCTGCATCTTCCCAAAACTCTAGCGGCAAATACTCCAGAAAAGACGACAATGCTCCTTTCTTTTCATCATGTTCTGTGAGAAGACTTTCGTCCCCGGGAGGCCCTTTCATTTGCATTCTAGGAATAAAGAAAATTTTGCTATAAGTGAAGGAGTATTGATCTGTGGAATAAGTTGAGAGAATATAGGGAAAACATATTTAGTTAATTCGTACATCCGTTACTCAATTAATAACTCATAAATGAAGCCAGAGCATTATTCAAATTTGATTTCAACTGGCAATCATTCCCATAGAACTGTTTTTGTACAAACAAAGTAGTTGTCAAATATAACTCCTGGGATTAATATTGGAAAATAAGTCTGCCAAAGGAGAGGTCATGAAGCCGTAACCAAAGTAAGGGTGGAGAGGAGGACATTGGAGCAAAGAAAATGAAGGAGGAGTAGAAGGGAGAGGAAGAGTAATGTTCCATTGTTACTTGGATTACCGCACCCCAAGTGAAAATAATATCTAATAAAAATCGATAAAATATTATCAGATATTAAAAACCAACCAAATTATTGCATATCATTGATATCCTAACTGCGACTTGTTCTCAACTTTCAAAATTGACAGACAAATTTGTTACTGGAAATAATAGTTGAAAATCATCTCCAATAAGTGAAAATGTGTTTAGATCTTCACGGTGGTTATTTCAAAATCCCACTCACCTTGCTCTTTTCCATAAAAGTGATCTCTCACGCCAAGGAGGTAATGAACGTATCTCAATTTGGACTTCCTCATGTCCTAAAAAATTGTCTTCGTCTCCATTTTCTTCCCCACTGGTACTGTTATTTATGCTATTAGATTCCATCTCATCACCACTAGACAGATCAGCATCACTGTCGTCCAAAAATGCACGTATTTCCTCGTCAGTTTGTAACTTTCGACCTGAAACAAATCCACTTCAAAAATTAAGGATATCTCAGTTGAGACCCGAGGTCCACACATGAGGACCATTCTTTAAACAACTGGTATGATCGTGAAAATAATTTAAACTATAAATTAGCGGTGAATATTTATTGAACATGATTTAATTTTTAATTATAAAAATCATAAGCACCAAGACTGAATTACTTTGCTAAAAAATAAGCACTTACCTCGACGAAGTCCGGAGGATGAAGCCATTTTGCACGTTGACCAGGACAAGACTGAGAGAACACATTGTACCTTGAAAAGAATGGCCCTCCGGTCTCTATTACAATGAGGAACAAGGTTGGTCGAAGCGGAACACGCGTCAAAATTGTTACTTTGTAGCACAATGCTCGGAAGAAAAAATAATGAAATGAGGTCCTCAAATGTGGACCTCCGGACTGAAGAGGTTAACATTTAACTAATGCTATCGCAAAATGTCTCTCATGCTTCAGTAGTACCTGATATGTCTGATTATAGTCCCCACTTTTTTTTCAAAAAAGGCCTGTGGTAAAAGTAAAGGGGGGGACTATATTCAAATGCATTTTTTTAACTTTTCCCGAAACTGAAGCTTCAAAATTAGGGGGGGGGGGACTATATTCAGAGGGGGGACTATATTAGGAGAAATACGATAATCAAGGATTTAGTTTCATATACATACATTAAACATTTACTACCTTCACATTTACCTTGCAATGGAGAGCTGAATGCCTATAACCAACATTATCATATGTCCTTTCTCTTTCAGATGATATTATCAATAGCACAGGCAACAAGCAGGTCATTATTCAGCATTTAGACCTTTCTTCCCTGGAATCTGTAAGAAAATTTTCACACAGAATTCTTGAAAGTGAGAAAAGATTGGACATATTAGTAAATAATGCTGCTGGTTCAAACTTACCAAATATTCTCTCTGATGATGGAATACAAATTGAGATGCAAACAAACCATTTTGGACCTTTTCTACTGACTATATTATTACTAGGTATGTGATGACCGGCATAGTAGTGTCATGTGAATATCATGAGAAATTTAAAGCCATAATTACCCTTGCAAGTGCTTGGAATTTTTATGAGTCCATTAAAAATTGGCAGTTATTTCCAGATTTATTGAAGAAAACAGCACCAAGCAGGATAGTGGTGGTCTCATCATTTGTGCACAAGTATGCAATATTCAACGTAGACACCCTCCACACAACAGCACAAAGTTCTGGAATATTTAGATATTGCAATGCTAAATTAGCCAACATTCTATTTGTAAAAGAGCTCGCAAAAAGACTGGAAGGATCAGGTAATTACTATTAAGTATTCATATCACATTAAATTACTTTTAGGTAAGAGTAATTATACCTATGTGAAAATTATGTAGCTACTACATACATGCATATTATTATTGCTATTAAATGTGTTACCCAGAATTTGCAATTCCAAAATCAAAGCTTTGAGGGTCAACAAGACCTATGAATCAGGCTGAAACATCCCCAGCAGCATGTGATATCCATCGGATATCTAAGGTATTTATATCCATAGCACAGTTATTACACAATAGATATTTTGACCATGTTACATAGATATCCAAGTTGTAATAACTGAGATATTAAAAAAATGTTATTCCAAACAGTATCCAAAGGTAGCATATGCTCTGCATAGAATCAAAGAGCACAGATGTTTTGTCTATATGTCTGGGGATTACCAAAAACCATAATTAGCATAACTATTATATACTCATTAGATGTTATGAAGATATCTCAGAGATGTTGGAATATATAGTGGGATTAATTCTAAATTATTCTCAAAAGAAGTGGTACTTATTTACCCAAAAAAATTTATTCCAAACAATATCCGTATGTAACATATGTCCTGTGTAGTATTGAAGAGCACAAATGTTTTGTTTCTATGTCTAGGGATTACCAAAACCATAATTAGCGTAACCATTATCAACTCATTAGATGTTATGAAGATATCTAAGTGATGTACCATGGACTTCAATGTCCACTGTTGGACATTACTGCAATGTTGTTTGGCAGGTCCTTTGGATATTTCACAGATATACATACAACATTAATTGGATTAGCATGGATATTGCATGGAAGTCATATATTTACCACGACAATGTTGTTCGGATGTTGTTGGGATATTGATTGCAGCTTGGGATGGTCGAGGGGTCTTGTAGGAGTTTGTAAAGGGGGTAAATTTGTCGGGGGGTTTGTAAGCACAGCACTGGAAATGCATGCTCTCTCAAAATACTCCATGAGCCAATTAAATCTAAATGTTCTACAAGCATGTCACTGGCACCATCAAACAAAAAGAAATATTTAAAAAAAGAATGCTATGTGCTTTCCCACATTTGTTACATTCAATAAGTTTACTAAAGCCAATTTCCTAGCATAATTTCACATTCCATTAATTGAATGAGTTTTGTGCCATTTTTAGGTATCATTGTTAATGCAGCACATCCTGGGATAGTGAGGACAGAATTTTGCAGAAGATTTCCATCTGTCTTTAAGTTCTTTGTGGAACTGATGATATCTACACTATTTAAGGTAAGCAAACTTATTTTCAATTCACTCAGACTGATAATAATTAAGTACTGAAAACTCTTCTTATCACTAAAAAACACAGTTACACCAAAAAACTAATGAGCTTCGTGAAAAATAAAAATATAGTTCAAAGTAATTAATGATAATTCAAACCCTTGATCTTGGGGCAATATAGGTGAAAATAAATGAGATTTAATGATGGAAAAGGCATTGTGCTGACACTGTGAGATTATGGTTTTACACAAAATGAGCATAAGCTGAAGTTTGTCATTTAAAACACAGGAGAATACAAATACCAATAATTCAGGGGAGTTTTAGATGGAAATTGATAAAAAAGATTCATTACTAATATGGTTTAAAAAATAATGGATAGAGGGAACTGGAATTAAACTCAGATAGTGAGTGGTAGTTAACCTGAAGAGATATCAGAATAAGAAGGAATAAAGTGGACATTGTCTGCCAGGATGACAAAAGGAGAAAAAGAAAATCAGAAATTACATCACATAGTTTTACAGTTCATAACCATAGTTTCGTACCAAGGCATCATCATCTGAATCAGGTGATTTGTACTTGAGGGTGGGGAGTATTATAGAGAGTTATCATAAAAGAATGGAGCCGATATGAACACGGTTTAAATGAAAACAGAATAACTTAGATTTAAGTTGTTTACTCCCTCAATTTCTTGTCTCAAATAGTTTTTTACATAATTAATAAATTTCAATGCATTCACCTAAGTCACTCGGTAAAAGAGAAACCTGTCATCAACATTAACCTACTCCAAACGAAAGGTGTCAAGGGGACGACGGTTTATCGTCCCATCCTACAGATAAAAAGCTACATTTGAAGTGCCCTTCTCAAGGCACTCAAGCAGGTATCAGGAAACATCTGAAAAATTTATCCCACCCTATCCATACTATCTTCCTTTGACTTACTGAAACCATACCATTCCTTTATGATAACCCAAAACCCAAACCCAATAAATTATCAATAAGAGCAGAGATGCATATAATACCCAGGATAAAATTAGCTTTGACTAAATATACACTCCCCAAATTTGTAATACCTAAGGAAAGGAGCATACCACAATCTTGTGTCAAGAATGTATAGAAATATATAAATAATACACAATAAGCATGTCTTATTTGTCAAAACTCATGCCCATTAAATAAGTCCAATACACAATAAGGAATCCAAACAGGAAATTGCACATGTACCAAGAAATTAAAAATGATTTTTAAATTTCTGAAGGGAACATAACATACAGCCCAATCTCATCATGAAAAAATAATATTTAAAAGTTAAATTATGACAACATGAATGATATAGTATGCATTTTTTTAAATTACCCTTCCAGTCACTTATACTGAAAAAAATTCATTTTATGAATTTGCAGAATGCTCAAGAAGGAGCTCAAACATCGATCCACGTAGCAGTCTCAGAAGATGTGGAAGGAATTACTGGAGCTTATTTCGTGGACTGCAAGGTAGGCACTCATTTTACGCTGATATTATCACTCAAATGAAATGAAGATGAGGAAAATTAAATGTATCATTATCAATTGATAAGTATCTATCCGAAAAGATGATGTAAATGAATAGGTCTGCAACACATATATACTAGGGATGGGTCGAATAGTAGATTTCTCGAATTCGATTATCGAATTCGAATATCAAATCATTGCTCGAATATTCGAATACCTCGAATTTCGAATACCTCGAATACTAAACGATGAATGTGAAAATGTGTGACTAGGTCGCTTATGCAGCAGGAAACCCAAGATTTTGGCGAGTAATTGTGACTACCTTTAAAGGATTCAAACAGGAATTTAGCTGATTAATGGAATATTTTAATTTTATATAAACAATAGGGTAGTTTCCTTCATTAAAGAAAATGAAAGGCATTGATTGTGATTTGTTACCCACCATTGGTGTATTCATAATATACAAATTATTTGGTTCTAGCAATACCGGTTTCGACCAATGGCAATGGCCAATTTTATCCTCATTTGAAAAAGGCCAGATTGGCACCCATGTAATGCCACTCCAGTTGACATCACAGGGACCTATTTTCTACACGAGAGGATAGGAGTTTACATCGTCTAAGGTTACCAATGCATGCATGAGGCACAAAGATCAGGGAAACATGTCTTAATAATCACTTATTAAAACTGGCTGTGGTCGGAAAGTTTTCTTCGCTTGATAAGGTATTAATAATCCTTATTTTAGCCAAGCGCTACCAGCTAGCATGGTGCTCGGCTACCTGCTAGCATCCTGCGTCGTGTTAGCGCTCAGAGCCTCGCCCCAAGGTCACCTCACTCGCGGCAGCGGGAAGCAGAACAACGTCACGCGGAGTTTTTCCCGGCATTCATACTTACCCGTCGCGTTTTCGCGCGCTTGAAAATTTTCACTTTTAATTTAATCGCGAAAAATAGATATCGTCTTATAAAAATCTAGAATCGTTAAACGTACTCCAGGAGTATTAATATTTCGATTGAGGCTATAAAAAATAATAGGAGAGCACCGTATTTGAGCATTACGCCAAAATGCTAAGCCTCCGTCGTATTTCTTCGTCTTTCCGGCATTTATTTTCCTGCGTAAAATGCTTAAATAAAGTCAGAAATATGTCGTGTTTGGTCTTATTCTTTTTTAAATTACGCGCTTATTACTAATATTTCAATCCAATAAAAGCGTAATATCAATAGCCGAAAGTCATTGTTAGACAACTTTTGGGCTAGTAGATGACTCATGCAGCAGTTGACCTCCAGAAATGGGGAACTTCGAAGCAGGTAAGCAGAAAAAGGCCAGTGGGTGAGTAGAGGGGGGGCGTGAGACACGTTTTTATTGTTCTCGTGTAACTTGATATTTTTTTCGAAGCTAAGGTCTTCGTAATACGATCCCTGCGTGAGCTGGGACCTTTTGTTTGATTTCGGAGAAGAGGAAATCGTCGGAGGGGGTGGGGCGAACGCTGAATGGAGGGGGATAGCAGATCGTGGGAAATGCGCCAATGTCACTATCCCACGGCACTGATGAGTTCCTCCCTATGGTAGTTTCATCTCCTGGGGAAGAAGGGTGAAATGCGATTCTATTTTTTTCCGGTAACTTGATATTTTTTTCGAAGCTGAGGTCTTCGTAATACGATCCCTGGGCAAGCCGGGACCTTTTGTTTGATTTCGGAGAAGAGGAAATCGTCGGACGGGGTGGGGCGAACGCTGAATTGAGGTGGATAGCGGATCGTGGGAAATGCGCCAATGTCACTATCCCACGGCACTGAGCTTCTCCTGATGGGGGACACCTGGGATTTTCAGATTTTTTTCACCCGATCAATTTCGGTTCCCCACGTTGAACTCTATTCACCGCTCTAACCCGCGAATTTGATGTAGTTCGTCAGCTTGCCTAAAACGGCGCTGCATGCACTAAACGTCTAGAGTTCTCCTCATTTTTTCGAGTCAACTAGCAACGACGTGCGAGCGACAGTGTATGACGCGAAATTAAAAGTATTCGAGGTATTCGAGACGGCACCTTTGGCATAAATATTCGAGATCTCGAATATCGAATACTTTCTAGTATTCGAGGTATTCGAGTATTCGCGGATACTATTCGCACATCTCTAATATATACACAAAGGATGAAAACATTATTTGGCTTCGCTAGGATTCAAACCCTGATCTCCTGATTGCTGGTCAGGTATGCTACCAGTTATACCACCAAGCTATCTTCTTCCAACGTGTATCTCAGATGAAAAGATCAATCCATACCATAATATCATCAATCCATATACAGTAAAACCTCTATGTAGTGAACCTCTTTACATCATAAACCTCCATACATCATACCAGCCCCACGGTCCCGTCTGATTTACATGTAAATTTATAGGCAAACCTCTTTGTAGTGAACCCCTTTATATCGTAAAACCTCCACTTATCATACCAAGGAGATACCCCCAAGATGGCCTAACTACCTCCGCAAATCGTACCGAGACAACAAGAGACCATTAATGCAGCCGTGATTACGTACATGGAATGATATTTTCAGCAATAAATGTTTCATTCTTTTTTTTCTTATATACCTTATTATGCTCTAATTTTCTCGTCAATGATTAGTTGTGGCCATTTTGTTCAATATGAGAGCATACCTAACAGTAAATATGAAAAAAGGCATCCCAATCATTTTAAGTGACTGTTGAATTGAGAGAGATCACATAATTTTCTCTCGAATCATGATAAAAATCATGCGATAGCGCTCGCTTTCTGTAACTATTAAATAATAAATACACGTTCCCTGATGCATGCATATGTGTTTAAACACATAAATACAATGGTTTAAAAGACAGTATTGCCTTTCATTTCCAAAGGATATGAAAAAATGGTGCCTACCACTAAAACCTCTCTATAGTGAACAGTCAAATTGCCCTAATTTTGGTCCCCTCCATTACGATGTAAAGAGGTTTTACTGTACATGCAATCTAACAATACATTCGAATGACTTTCTGTCTATTTTAATGATATTAAAAGACTATTCCAGCATTCGAAATATTTTCTCTTTTCAATTTTACAGAGTTTCTATCTCATCCAAGTGAAGAATATTGGCTCCATTAATACCGAACCCACTACATTTATTTTTTATGAGCTTAGAACATGAACTTTATTTTAAAGCTAAACTTTAAAGCAGAACTAAATTTTTTAAATCAATTTTAATGGATGTTTTCTCTCTATCACACATTTAAGTAAAAATTTGCACCAACTGAGTAGAACAGCATCATATTTCTTTGTTGATATCCCCTAACTTTGTTTCTCTCACACTAAATGAAAATGAGAACAAAAATAATATAAAAAAGATAAAGCACATATAAACAAACATTAAGTGCAGCAATATCACATACTGCAGGGCAATGAAAACATAAAGCTTTTTGCCTAACATCATGTACTTATATCAGTCAAAAATTTCGATTACCAATTTAATATAACAGCAAATTGCCTTTCTACTACGTCTGAATTTCAGAAAAATGTCTCTAAGAGAATACTCATTCATTATTTCATTTCATTCTGTCAAAATGACTCTTCAACTACATACAGTTTTCAGTAGATAGTAATATATTTGCATTTGAATGACTTTATTTCAATCAATAAATTTGTGCAATCTGTGTAAAAATCAGTTGCCTAAACCTGAGCTCCAATTAGGATCACGCAAGTTAAAGACTAAGTCTTGCAAAGCACTTGAAGAAAATTCAGGAGATCTTGGTTCTCATCGATGAGAATGCAAATGAATTACCCTGAGTGGAATTTTCTTTCTTTGAGTGCACTCATTCATGACTCCTCACATCACACTTTTCCATTGTTGTTTCCAAAAATTATACTCTCAAAGGTTTTAAAAAAATAAAAAAAAATACGCTAAACAAGGAAAATCAGCTGAATATTCAACAAGAGTAACCACAGTTACAAAGAAAAAAAAATAAATATAGCCTCTTTCATACCCACCAGTTGGTTTTTAGATTTGGCACACATAGGTACTTCTACATTTATGTCAAATCGTAAATATGCTATCAGGAATGACTTTTGATACCAATTGCAAGAAAACATTAATTGTAATCTTTATTAATCTTGCAATTTACAGGAGGTGCAAGCATCCAAGCAAGCCAGGGATATGGACCTTGCCAAAAAACTCTGGGATTCAAGTACCAAGTTGGTGAAACTAACAGATGAAGAACTAAAAGTATTGAAAAAAATGAAATGAAATCGTTATTTTAAAAATATTAGAGTTTATTTTTTCATTGCAATGTGCAAATTCTTTTTGCATAAATGCCTTATCAAATAAAATTTTTGGAGAAAAGGTTGACCAAACTGCATTTCAATGGTAGTACTGGATAGTCCCATGTTGAACAAACAATAAAAAGTCTACATTTCCATTTGATGCTTTATTGCACTAAATGCGTCAGATATGCCATTTTATTTATGGGCAATCACATACTATGAAGCCTTAGAAAATGTTAAACATAGAACAGGCCGATTGCGATCTTGAAAACATGACGAAAATTCATTTTGGAAAGAATAATTTTCAATTGGATTTCGATAAAAACTTTCACCAATATATTAAAATCAATGACAAATCCATGATTAATGGAGATCCCCCTACCCATTAGCCAAGTGAGGCAGTTTATTTTGCCGAGGAAAATAATATAAACATTTCTAATTTAGCATAATCTATAGAATATTCATTCCCGGGTAGAACTCTCATGTTAAAAAAACAAGAACATAAATTTTCACTCAGGAAACCTTTTCAAAACTTAGGTATGCATTCAATAGTTACGCTTCCTCTTAGTTCCTATGCTCAATTTATGTCCACATCCGCCTATGATAAATAAATAAATTACGGACAAAGCGCTATATTGAGGTTCAGTAGAAGAGATAAAACAGCAGGTAATTCCTTGCTAACGAGGAAAAAACTGCGTAGGTTTAGCGTCGCAAAACAATGGTTTGGTTCGAATAGAACGGAAGTTTTAAGTGACACCTCCGATGAATTAACGCGAAATCCGAGTATATGGGCCAGGAAGAGAGAATAGCGGGACCTTTTCAAGTCACCCGCTTTCCAAAGCCATTGTTACTTGCTTGAAATCATGCGGAATCACGGAGTAACACACGAGGAAACCCCTCTCTCCAATGATCGTACCGAGCTTTCCCATCGCGACGCTCTCTTCTCGTTTTTCGAATCTCATACAAGAGTCATCCCTTGCAGGTGAAAATGTCAATATTTATTCCTCGGGTAGCTGAGAGTAAGGATGACTCGAACACTGACGTCGAGCGCGCATCCGACGTGAGTGATATAGTAGCCGAATGCGAACCCTAATCCCAACCGCAGACACGAAGCCGGGGGGAAAAACCTTCGGGGGGCTCAGTTTCCCGCGAAAGTTTTTCCCTTGTGGCGCCTGCCCGCGATACATCCGCGCAGAGGAGACAACAAGCCCAGGGGAACCTATCCTCTGACAAAACGTTTTTCGATATACATTGCCACATTTCACAATGTATGCCACCAAATTGCGTTGAAATAACAACCCCATAGCACACTCATAGCTCAAATCCCTATGCAATAGGACAACTTTTAGTGATAAGTACATGGAAATATTTAGGGCATGAAACTGAAAAACGATAGTCACATAGAGTAAAATTATCACTATACATGATGATTTAGGAGGAATCTGCAATACTTCAGGAGGTGGTATGGGAGACGATTCTAAGCATTTTTTGTTCATAAACATGGGATCTCAACCCCTTAGTTACTGAGATAAGGCAACGGAAACATTTTTTGGATGCAGATGTATGATCTTAGATTTTCCCGGCGTATCAGGTGCAGGTAAAGTACCAGGTCATCTTCTGAAGATCCCCTGAGGATGAACAGTAAGTCACTGCTCGAAACGTCGGGAGACATGGAGAACATCAACCAGTGGAAGTCCCGAGAAGTTTTTCTGCATTTCTTGGATGCACTTTGCAGTTACAGTGAAAACCATTTTTCTTGGGTATCGAGCCTTTTTGACATTATATTTTATAATCTGAATAATAATCGGATTTTGAAGGACATAAAATAATTGAAGTTGGACGAAAATGTACGATTACTTCCGTCTGAAAAATGTTTACGAGAGCTTTCTGCCAGTATCAACGATAAGATTTCGCAATCTCACCCATTTTGAGATTGTGGTGAGTGATGGTGACCTTCACTTGTGATTTCTGATCGATTCTCTCTCTTTTAAAGACGGTAAAAGACTGAAAATACAAATTAATCCCCTGCAAAAAATACTTCAACCTCTATGAGCGGAGAAGATTTCAAAATTAAAAATTAGGAACTGGGAATCCAGGAGATGATAAACCAATGTAACTAGTTTCTTCGTCATCTACTTCTAACGTTTCCAGATGAGGTAGAATCGGTGTGAAACTACATGACTAGAAAGGATGACAGGGTACTACAGAAAAATTGAGACCAATTAGCTCACATCAAATTCAAAATCACAACAAATACGTAAGCTCACCAACGAATATGCAATTATTATCTACATTCCATAGATAATACTTCATCAAAAATATCAATAATAAATGTTGGGTTCCGCCAAATGAGTATATCAATGAATAAGAAATGGAAAATAATTCCTTCCTCCGGAGAAAAATTATCAGTAATTTCCGGACAGCTTTCATGATGATGGTGAGTGTATTCGTCATCATGAATTATACATAATATTTATCCGCTAATATAGCTTATCATTAGCTATAAATAAATAAATAATAATAATAATAGACTTGGGTTTCCTGGAAGTCTATCAAAATAAAACAAGAAAAAGCGCAGAAGTAGTAATGAAAACACAATAATTTGAGGAGATAGGTTAAATGAATAATTCAGTTATGTAAAAGGTGAAAGATTCCAAAGCAATGGTTGATCGACTTGGAAAAATTACTTTCGAAAAACTATGGTCAAATAAAAAAGGTACACAAAAAGTAACATATTGCTTAATGCCTTACGATTACAAATTTAAATATATTTCGCTTTGAACGCAACTTAAATGTACAACATTACCTGGCCAACTCATTTCTTACAATTAAAATACGGTAATTTAGTATCTGAATTGTTTCAAGCACTAAGTTTTGAAAATATCACAAAGTAAAATATAATTAATAAAGGGAGAATGCACGTGAAAGGGGTTATAGTCGAAAATATTTCCAAGCATACCATTTCCAAACACAATCTTTGGATTCAGTTTAATTTCAATTAGAGAGACGCATATTAACCGAAATGTTATTATGCTGCGCAAAAGCTAAATTTCATTGCTATACATACATGTGTAAAAACAGGACGGATAGCAAAATATGGTAACCATAGAATAGCATCAAATGCATTATTTATCTGCCTAACATTTCAAAAATTTCTCCCATGATATAGGAGTGGTGGAGGCCGGGGATCCGCGCTCCCCGAAATTAGGTACGTTTGAGCTCCTACCGCCCACCGCACGCTTTGAGCTGTCGCCATATAAGTATTTCCTTAACATTCACGCAATATCATACTTCCTTATTTTTTTGCCTTCCTTCCTTACCTTCCTTATTTTCCACATTTATTTCAAACATATAAAAATCTTTTTTAATTGCTCAATAAATTGCTCTTATCTAAAATACTTAATCTAACCTTACATTGATCTTTTCCCCTCCCCCACAAAAATATATAACTCTTATACGCTACAGATTTTTCCTTTCAAACATTCCATCCGTAAGTATATACCATGCAATTTCATCCTCCCTCAGCGATAAAATAGAGTACATGTAAAGAATTTTTAGCGAAATCAGGAGATACAATGCTTAAATTGCGCATATACTCATTAAAAACATATGACATTGTTCTCCCTTGAAAAGGAAATACCCTGAAGTGAACAGGGACAAGCACCGAGGAGACGGATAATTCAGAGAAAATTCTCCCACTGGGCAACGATCACTGGATGCCGGAGGCATCTCCGCCTTCAAACGGGTGCATTCACCTAGCCAACCCAGCGGAAAGAGATGACGAGACGACCGTGACAATGACCTTAATATGCACTACTATCCACTATCAACTCCCAAGGATGTGAGCTCCCGCCTTCCAGCGTGAGATGCGGGGAAAAACAAGAGAGACGAAAAAATGATTCTGCCTGCTGAGATTTCTACGTGTTTTCCACGTTGAGGCAGAGAGGAGAAAGTTCGCCAGCGAGGAGAAGCGGTGGAGGGAGAGGGAGATTCGAATGCGCGGAGGGCATCGCGGGTTTGGGGAAGGATGAACAAAGCCAACTCCAACACACAACCAAGGCTGCGGCTCAAAGCTTTCTCCTTGGGTGAGCTCAGTCCGACACGCGGCTCCAACACGGCAGCGTCTCCCGAGCATCCAAGGTAAGAATACATTTATCTCATAACATTCCGCATACTCCCCGCTGTGATGATGATCTTGGGGTCTTGCTGAAGTGGACTCAATACTCCCGCTCAACCGATCTTGTATCAATACGTATTCCACTATTAAAACTGATACTATCATGATAGATTCATAAACAAATTTTGTTATAATCCATACAGTAATGCAGAAATACTGTTTGGAATATGCCATTGTTTGATCATTAACAAATTTTATATTTGAATCTATAATGACACCACAGTATTTAATTCTACACAGTACTTAATAAATACTGTGTAGAATATAGTACAGTTTATTGTTAAACAAAGTTTATTTTTGAATCTATTATGACACTACAGTATTTTATTCCGACTAGTATTTCAAAAATAACGTACCGATGGAATACGTCACAGTTTATTTTTTAACGAAGTTTGTTTCTGAATCCATCATGGCACCATTCCACGAACTGAACTCGCAAAACATTGATTTGAATCTATCATTTTGAAAGTTTCAAGATAAATGATAATATAGAATGATATTTCTTATAGTTTGCAGAAGATAAATTTCGCAAATGATATTTCATTCTTCTTCGTGAAAAGCTCAAAAAAATCCGGATTACCGCCAAAAATGGGAGAGCTTGGGTTAAAAATTTACCTTCCATAACCCCAAAAAAATCTAATATTTTTGGGTCTATGCGGTGAAAAGGGTTTTCCGATGATGTGGACTTCTACTTTAAGTTGCCCCTAAAGCCACAAATTTTGACATTTTAGCTCTGTGGACTGGTATTCTGCTTAGGATTTTATACACGAAATTTCTGGTACGATTATAAGGCTCAAATTTTAAACATACGACTTTCTGGGCTAGAAATTCAATATACGCCCGAAGGGAATAATTTTTGAGGTACTGTTTTGTGAGAAGGAGGGGTCGATATGTCAACATTCGTATGTATTCCAAATTTTATAATTTTTTCCCAATAATTTCACAGATTTCAATATTTAATATTTTGCAAATATTTGTAGGGGTTAACTCTGTGTTCCCTATAAAATTTACAAGTGAAAGCATGGGTTTTAAACGTGTAATTTGTCACAAAATAAAACAAAATAGGTACGATCGGTCGAGAGGGCGTCAAGCGTCCTCTTAAAGTATGCGGTTTATCTAATAATTTAGTAGGGATGAATTCAGGTGAGCTGGTGATTGGATTCAGTGAATATTCTTGATGAAAGGGATTCACGAGGGAATCTGCGAGGTCGGTTGACTTGGGCAACCTTCGTCATGAAGCGGAGAATGGGTTTACCTGCGTCAAGGGAAGAGTAAAATCTTCGCTATTCTTTAGACCTAACTGCTTGCCTAGCCCTTGACAGGCTTAATACATCCTCTCCTACCCGAGGATAGTTGCCCAAGTAAACAAGAAAACCTATTTAAATTATTTTATTTCCTTCATGAATCGCCATGCATATATATTTCTTTCATCGAAAATATTCTCAGTATGGATTTGGTTTGAGAAAGCCTAGGACTATAAGTGGGCTTTACGTCTCGGCTAACTTATAAATTTTTGAGATAGGATTCATTGAAAATTTCCGAGGGACAATTATGTCGAATCCGCGGTCATATTGGATACGTCCCTTGTTCTCACGTTCAGGTATGTTTTGTTCAATGGAAAGGCGACCGATATTGTTTTTGCGTCATCGAAGATATAGGGGTGGGGAGGTAAAGAAAAGATTGAGGGGAAGAATTAAGGAGGTTGGAGACAAACGCAGCCTCTTCTCGACCTAATCAATACGACAGGATGTAACTGGTCTAGAGTTAAGCTTAACTTCCAACTGACGAATCGGTGCCTTTGAAACCCCCCTTATTCCCTCAAAGTACTCAAAGAGCGTTTTGAATACCCAGGAGAAAAAAATAACTCCAGATATAACATTAAACCCTTAGGTGTGATAGCGTAGTGGATATTTATAATATCATTGAGGGTGGGGGTGATCTATGTAAGGTAATAAATAGTAAGTAATTATAATGTAAGTAATAAGTAAGAACACATTATGATACTTTATATATGATACGTTTGTGGAAGAAATTATATTAATAGCAGATGGATAGGAAGTACAACTATTGCTCTAAGTGGAGGGCAGTTAAACTTCGGTTTGGGAGGGTGGGGGTGGCTCCATCCCCCTTGTTGACTTCCCTGCGGTGGGACATAAATTACGCTAGTAGTGCAGTGGAGGAAGTGGAATGAGAAGAAACTTCCCGCTGGCAATGAGGGCGAGGGGGATCCCTCAAAGTAGGTGGCTGTAACGCTGTGCATGTTTACATTTCTAATTCGTCAAAGCAAGGAACGAAAGACCAATCAAAACCTATCCCCGAAGGACTTTCAAGTGGATAAAATACACGGATAATTATAGAGAAAAACATGTTTTGCAGCCAAGTCACGCCTTTCTAAAATTGTCCGATTCTCTCAGACAGAGTTGGCCATCAGGATTTCCCCACTCCCTCCCTCATCCAGTCTCCCCCCCATCATTAGATCTTTTCCCCGTAATCCTAGAACTGCCTTCGCAAAAGCTAATGGGAGATGAGTTAGCAGAAGTCCCGTAGGGATTTGTCGGGTGGAAGCAGCGAAAGGAGGGGAGGGAGTAACGAATTAGGTGGAAAATTATAGATTTCACATCCTTGGAAGTACAGAACATGAAACATACGAGGCGAAGGCAAATTCCTCGTAGGCGTATTTCTCGCAACGTATTCACATATCTATAAAGGGACAGGAATTAAAATTAGACTTGGCAAGATTTCACTCCAAAACTAATTAATTAACTGACCTTGGTTTCTACATATTACAGTCTATTTCAGGAGACCTTACTTTAAGTTTAATTTAAATCAAATTTTTAACTTTCACTGCTGTTATGATGGATTTCGACTGAATGAAGTCAGAAGTTTTGTCTTTCAACTAAGGGACTCACGAATTGGATTACAAAAAGCTACCATTTCAGAACTGAAATCACAAATTGTTCAGCTGCATGAGCTATACAATTGGTGATTTCAGTTTTAATGAGTTTGTGTTCGGGAATCATTAGTATTCATGGTAGATGCTGGGAGAAAATATGGAAATTATACCGGAAAGCAAATAAGTTAAGCATAATTAAAAACACTCAGGGGCTAATTGACATAGTTCATATTCATAGTTCAAAGATTATCCCGCTAAGATAATAATCCACACCAACTCACTAATCTGACAAGAGTACACAGATATAATAGTGTATATTTAACAAATTTAACAAGATATAAGGAGTATATCACCATTATCCATAAAGTAACATAGTTTCTAGTTATAAAAACAATTCACGTGGCAGCTTATCCTTGCTGCCCGCTCGCATCGCAGTTTCTGGAGAACTGACTCACGTCAGAAGCCATGACAGCAGATATGGAACGATCTATTAAATCTGCAACATTAGTATTATCTATTGAAACCTATAATTTCGCGAGTGGTTAAAAGGTTATTCGATTAAAATGTTGCGGGTGGTCTTCAACCACCATTCTCATTTAAAATCTTTAGGAGAGTTTGTATTGTCAGTCAATTCAGTCATTAATTCCCCACATATACTGGTTCCTCTGCCTTCACGAGAATAACCCATCCTTTTCCAACTTCTTTCTTCGGCCATCATCACATTGATATTTATACTACAGCACTGTGTACTCATCGCTATTTCACTTACCATCGAAAAGATTCTAAGTATAATTTCATGCATGTACCAAACGAAAAAAAAATACTCCAAAAAAATGATATTTTAGTAAAGATGAAGTAATAATTACCGTAGGTCCTCCTATGCCTCTAACAACCTTTCATTCCAATAATGCACCATGGTGAAACGGAGAAAAAACGAGACTTTGACCAATAAGAGAAGATGACCAAGCGCATCCGACACCATAAATCTAAAAGCCACCACCCTCACGACAACATTACGTCACTGCGATTAATTCACCACGGAACACCACAATCACGAGCATCATCCGATGAGAAGAATATAGCCACCATAAATCGTCAGTCATGACTACGTTAAATCAAGGAGAGTCAACCTATTTGACAAAGCATTCGCTTAGTCCCCTTATTAAGGCAGACGCACACTGATTTCAACTGCACCTACGGGTTACGTATACAGATCCAATTTCGGGGGAAGGGGGAGGGTCCTCTTCGTCATATTCGCCCGTGAGGGGACCACCATTAGCAACCCTAAACATTGGTTTGGCCCCAATGCAGAGGGTGAAATCGGTGATGAGAGGCGATCGCGCCTGTCAGGACACTCGAGGGATATATATCGAATTCAGTAAATCGGTCTTTCCTGTCCGCCTCTCTCTACCGCTCGCGCATACTCTGCAAAGCAATAGATTATATGATTGATGGTTAATAGTAGGGGTGAGGGTACGATGTCAATGTACGGTAATGTTAACACATTTAAAACAAATAAGCCCCATAACATTTTAAATTTAAATCATCATCATAATAGGTCAATAATCCTAAGATTGGTTTGACGCAGCTGTACATCCCGCAATCCTATCCGCTTGCCTTTTCAAAGAGACGGATTTCTTCTCTTTTAAGGGTCATGTTAACACATTTTAAAGTAATACATTCCATGATATTTTAAATTTAAATCATCATCATCATCATCATTAGTCAACGATCCTAATAGTAGTTCCGTCTTCTCCTTGAGGGTTTTAGAAGACTTATTTTTTCTACCACTCTTCTTAGCACTTCCTAGTTACTTACACGGGCGATCGATTTTGTCTTCAACATTCTTCGGTAGCTCCACATTTCGAATGATTCCACTCTTGACTTCGCTGCTGTCGCCAACAAAACAATTTAAATTGCTCTGCTGCTGTTGACACATGAATAAAATGAATAATAATTTTATATAAGGCGTTGTACATACATGCCGCGGTCATATTGAATTATTCTCTATTTATTCGCGGCCAAATCATTTACAAAAATCCGACTACAGGACTCAATTTTTTCTTTATTTTCTTCGTTTCGTGAGAAGGCGGCCAATCACTGGTTTCCTAGTACTCCCCTGATATTTACGCTATTTTCTTATACGCCCTTTCGTTGATAAAAGCTTTGTGACCGTACCCTCAAAGTAAAACAAAATTGCTATTCTTTTCGTTTCCTGGGAATACAATTTCATAGCATAAATAAAATTAGATAACGAATTTGGGTACAGCAAAAAATCTTCTCATCTTTCGATTGCGTAAAGTCAGTATCAATGGACTGGTCTCCAATTTCGCTGGATAATTGAACTGTTTTAGACCATTAGGCACCTTTTCCCCTTAAAATCAATAATAAAATAACGCAATCCGAAATTGTGATATCAAATTTATTACCATGGTGCTTTCAGTCAGATGGGTACAACAATAATCACTGGACCTATGAAAATTGAGTTTTCGAAGTTTACCACAAATTATCAATACCGGACCATTTTATTTACATGAATTATAAATCCACTCATTCAAATAGACGATTTGGGTAAAAACCGTTAAATTTGGAACTGACTTATGTTCTACAAACGACTTGACCTCACAAGATAGCAAATGAAAAGAATTGATGAATTTCAATCCAATCTGTATATGCCGTCAAGTGTGCCGTAAGCGTCTGGCCAAGAAAATCGATCAAGGAGAATTGCATTTGAAATTAAACGATTTGGGGTAGTGGTAAAAGCTAATAAACTCAATGGCTATAGAACGGGATCCTTTTTAAGATATATTCTTTGGAACTCACACCGCCTCTGAATCTATTCCGTGCACAAAGTCGGAGATAAAGTTCTCAAAGAATTATCTGTCAGCTTAGTTGGCCATATGATACATTAGACTATGGATTGATTGACATCTAAGACGAGTCGATTAGTACTATATTTGATTTGCTCTCATTATCTCCACGACAATGAGCTATATATAATCATTCCTCATAAATATATTTTACTTTAAATAACACTCTTTACCGCGAAAGCTTCTGGGAAAGAATATTCTAGAATAAAGCGTATAACGATTACGGTTAATATTCCACTAGGCGGAGAATCACCGCCGCATAAAGAATTACTCTCATAATTGAGGGACCAGCTGAGGGATAAAATTTTAACGAACACTAAGCGAAGGATTTCCCTGCATAATAAAACAACTAAAATATTAAAACATTAGAGCTCATAAAGCTCAGCAATAAGCCAGTAATAGAAAAAATCATAGATATAAGAGCTTACTTTAAGTCAAACTGTATATAAAATTTTAATACCCAAGTAAAACATGTATAATGATAAAGATTCTCTTCGATATGAATACCATAACTGCTTACCTTCCAATTACCACATGAAAAAATGAAAATGATCTCAAATAGCCGTTATATTATCCCCATTGATTGACGTGCAATAACAACGAAAGATATGTTCAGGAACATCATAGGGCTTAATTCCACAAAAATGCGATGTCCTCGGAAAATTCTTTAAGTGCGATCGGTGTTTTCTTATGTTGCCCACACTTTCTTCCGCCAGTGCGAACACCTGTCTCCCTAGCCGAGTTCATCATTCCAGCACCTCTTGAACGGATGCCTATCCCGGAGGTTATTACTCCGTCGACTCCTTGACCGTAAACTGCTTGGTTGATCGCGCACGAGCAGCTCGCACCATTGCGGGGACTCCGTCCTCGACCGGCGGAGAAGAGACGCTGAGGAGGGTGAGGACGAAGCGAAGACACAAGTGGAAAGGAAGGAGCGTTTGGGATGGGCAAAGATTCGGATCTCGACCGTGAAGGATTTAGAAGCCAACTCGGGAAACCATTCTTTTTTTTCCACGAGAAGTCGTCGATGACGAACGATGAAGCGAGAATTTCAAATTCTGCTCCTGGCAAGAATAGACGAGGGGCGTATACTCAAAGTAATGGAATGTTGGTCGCTACACACCGCGCACGGGATCAGTTGAGCCTAATTATATGACAGTTCAAATATGGCTGACTAAGATACATTTTAAACGGAAAAATGCGGACAATTGATTGTATCGAACTGTAGATTAGGATCCATGCAATTCATCTTCCATGTCGCAATTTCATCCGAATTATATGAGCCATGAAAAATTTCTTCTTCCAAATTGTTGAAAGAGAAATCAGAGTTTCAGGTCAAGCGATCCGGATGAAGCGTAGCTTATGTAATTGGATTAGAAGTAAGAAATAAAAAGGTATGAATCATTTCGAGGATCTACGTACATTGAAGAAAGTAAAGCTTCTAAGCTGGATGATTTCCCTAGTATTTTAATGGGGTGCAAAGCTCGCAGCCCTTTCTCGGGTGTCCAATTTGTTTGTATCATTCAAGGAGGAATCATCATTTCATAATGGTTTGAGTTATTTATTCTGAAAGGACTTCATTCAATAAGGAAAAGGCAGAACATGAATACTACGATAGAGGATTTTACATAGCGATCCGATTTCGACGGATTAATAAGCTATAATCAGGGCCATTAATCAAAATTAATATTCGCGGTGTTTTGATCTATTAAATTCTTAGCTTTTCGACGCTTTGTAAATATTTGCAAATTTAATATTTATATTTATTTAATAATTTGCAAAAAATGAGAATAAATGGATCACTGTGCACCCATCGCCGCGCTGCGGATATTTTTGAAAGCCGATTAAAATGCGCCTGAATTGGCAACATAAATCAAGGTTCCACGGCACAGACTGGGGCCACCTCCAAGTAGTCCCCTTGAGACGAATTCTCGAACTTTACTCCACCATGACGTTTCAACGTCGACGTATCTCAGGTTTCCGAATGGCTTTAATCGATATTCACGAGGTACTAACGTCAAAAGTTTCGCTATTTTCGTGATTAGCAAATTTCGAGGCTTAATTTTGACGATGGTTCTAGGGCATATCAAGAACACGAAGAGAATGACAGACTGTGGAGGGAAGTCTTAAGAAAAAAAGGCAGCATCAAGAAAACGACAAAAGAAGTTTAAAGTCCTAACGATAGCTAGAGAAAATTATTATCTATTTTTTACTTGATAAAAACCTAACCAAACTTCGAATGTTACTTTGAATCATGGAGCGCCGTATCTCAATATTTCAAGCATTTCGCCAATAACGCTTGACTATGGTTTTTAGACTAATGACATCTCGAATGTGAAGGTCAAATCTTCCATTTTTCTTATTGAAACTAAAAATTGACATAAAAATGTCCTGAGGTTCAGCAGCAGTAAGATAAAGTCCACGGAAAATATGATCGTTCATATGACCTATGCATGAAAGAGTAGGCAGCTAACACCAATTGGTATGACTTGATATATGAACAAGTAGTATGAAAATTATGTGCGCTCATATATTCTACGCCAGTCTATACTAAACACATAGCAGAATAGTAACCATAAATCACCAAATATTTTCTTCTGAAATCCAGAAGGATATGTGCCATTTTAAGCTTGCCATTTGTAAGAAAGTTACTGAAGACTTACTAAGGCACCAAACATAAATTTCAGTCGTAGCAGAGCACATGGTCTTATTATAATGATCACCAGCAAATTTATGTCTTTAAAATTTATTTATACTCTTAAATCCACCAAGAATCGCTTAGAATATAATTTGGTAGGAGGTATAAGGACATATGTTTCCATGAAACAGCTGACGACAGCTATGGACATTATTTCGAGGAGGTCTCAATCAACCAATCTAAAATTATTAGCATCATGACCTCGAAAAAAATCTTAAGAGTCACCAACTGCATTTCTCAGATCCGTGTGCAATTCCTCGTCTTCTGAGCGACACCGTTACTTCACCTGTAAGTAGGTAGAGTTTCCACTAGCATTGGGAGAAGAAAACGAGTCGTGAAGCTGGAGTTTTTAGAAGAAAAACCATAGAATACTTCTCAAATCTCACAGAAATTAATTTTAAGAATAAAAAAAATGGCATTTCTGTTTTATCCAGCTTTGCACAGATTGTAAATCAAAATAGTATCAGAAATTTTAAGATTTCCCTGGCGGATAACGCAAGAAATCCCTCTCTGGGTCAAAACCTGGGTCAGGTTAACCTTTACCCGCTACAAAACCTTAGAAGATCAACCGACAGCTTTTTATTGTTATAATATCCATGGGAAAGGTAGAATTATTATAATACCTGTATTAAACTTTTAATTAATTTCTGGTAATTACATATACACTGCATTCGAGCATACCGGCTTTGCATATCTCAAATAGCCAGTAAAGTACGTATTAAAAAGTAAGAACTCGTAGCCATAAACTTCGACGAAAATTATAAGAATCACACCTTGGGACGATATTTAGCTACCATTTTTTTTCCGGAATACCAATGTTGAAATACCTCCTCGTTCACGGAGAGCCGTGCTTCTTCAGCGAGGAGTTCCCCGGGTTGACGAACGATGGCCACAATACGGTGACGGAAATGTGAAGACAGAGAACAAGAGGAAGTGAAATACTGTTCTTAGAAACCAAATACGCCGACGTTCTTGAGAGCGGATTCATGGCTTCCATTGCACTCTGCCCCTTGAGTTGCTACGCAATATCAGGGAGTGACACTACACTAATTGTAAGTGACTAAATAATAAGGGGAATAGTAAACCCCTTGATACTATTGAGGATCTGTCCCGCTAGTTGAATTTCAAGAGATGTTTTTTGTCATTGGTATTTGGAGGAGGCGACCAAAAGCTGAGGTCATTTGAATGAGGGAAGGGTATGGAGGGAAGAATGAAGAGGAACCCGGAGTCGGCATTAGCCTGCTCTTAGTGAAAGGCGCCGAGGGGATCATGCCGAATGGTCCCATCCAACGCACGGAGTGTTGCGCTAGAACAGGGTGGTTTCCTATTATTTTTTTATTGACTTAATCGAAAGATAATTACTCATGGAGTACGTATTTCACGCATTTAGTTTTTTAAATGACGATATCTATATTTCTAAATGAAAGGTGAAAATTTTCAAGCGCGCGAAAACGCGACGGGTAAGTATGAATGCCGGGAAATCTCTCCGTGTGACGTATTTCTCGTTCCCGCTGCCGCCCTGTGAGGTGACCTTGATGGAGGCTTGAGCGCTGATACGACGCAGGCTGCTAGCGGGTAGCTGAGTACCCTGCTAGCTGGTAGCGCTTGGCTTAAATAAGGATTATTAATACCTTATCAAACGAAGAAAACTTTCCGACCTTAGCCAGTTTTAATAGGTGATTATTAAGACAAGTTTCCCTGAGCTCTGCGCCTCATGCATGCATTGGTAATCTCAGACGATATAAAACTCCTATCTGCTCGTATAGAAACTAGGTCCCTGTGACGTCACGTGGAGTGGCATCGCGTGGGCGCCAATCTGGCCGTTTTCAAATGAGGATAAAAATGGACCATTGCCATTCGTCTAAACCGGTATTTCCAAAACGAAATAATTTGTATATTATGAATACAGTAATGGTGGGTAACGAATCGCAATCAATGCCTTTCGTTTTCTTTGATGAAGGAAACTACCCTACTGTCCTCCACAGAACATTCAAGCACGGATAGGGCAGTCTCTGAAAATTCTCTGCCACCGCCGGGATTTGAACCCGATCCCATGGCGTCGGAAGCCAACACTCTAAACACCACACCAAACATTTTTTATCATCCATAAGAAAGGACCAATACCTACAGTAAGACTGTGACAAAAATCTTAGCTAATAAAATGCCAGCGAGTAGCCTTAGAGAGCAATAAAAACAAACGGAGAATTGGACTATATACTCTTTTATCCTCTCAACTTCATCACCTAGTCTCACCATCAGTTTTTTCACCACATAATTATAATACACTAACATTGGCAATCAGCCTATTTTTTCAGCTACCTTTTTTGTCAACAGGGTGAATGGATCCATCTCCAACGTTTCCGAAGCGGGAGATGGAATCGTTCATCCTGTTGACAACCCGAAAAGATGTTACGCACATCATCCATCCAGAAAACCTCGAAGCCTTAAATGAAGAGGTCCCGCATTATATTAGGGGAGGTCCGGATATGCTTGGACCGAGGGAATTTCGCGAGAGGAGGAAAACCTGGATTGGACACCCACTCAATGAGCCCTGAATAATTTTATAATAATTCCCTGAATAATTTAATAATTCCCTGAATAATTGGCTTGTTGGCTCCATCATCCCTGCGCGTGAAGAGGAAAGGAGAAACGTAAGGGCTTGTCTCAAACTAAACCACATCGCTCAACTGCTCTAAGAGCTCGCATGCTCACCGAATAATGCAATTTAAGAGCCTAAGACTAAAATTAAATGGAAATATTGCTGAGAAATAACCCAAGTTATAACTATAGAGGAAGACTATATGAAGAAATCTATAAATCACGTCAAAAAAGGGAACGAAAATATTCAATAGTGACTCAACGGTTCACCAAAGAACCACGGCCGATCGATCTAACAATAAGAGAAAATATAAATTCAAAATAAACACTATAGAATATTATGAAGTTCCGAGATCGAAAATGGCAGTAAAGAGGGCTGCCATTCCTGGAAAACTTTGTGAGAGCCAAAAAAATATAAATTCTGTGCGGTATCCGTTTATAACTCAGCCGTACACAGTCCCGTGGGTCGCCATTCCTGACATTCGAATTGCCAATTGAACGATACCCACTGTTCTCAGGTATTTGCTCAAACACACAGTGGCGCAGCGAGGGCGGATTTTGGGGGTTAACCCCCCCCCCAGAGCTCAGAGAAAATTTTAAGTTTAATCCATTTTACTTAATTTGATTGATAATACTAATAGAAAAGTGTAAGAATCAATAAAATATCCCTCAGAAAGCCGTAAAACTCACCATTTCGAACCGTTTATCTTAAAATTCCGCAATTTATTAATCTCGCACCTACCGCATATCCTGGTGGGTATTCCATACCCCCACACACCCCGGTATTAGTTGCACCTAAACCCCCCCCCCCCAGCCTTAATTCCTAGCTGCGCCCCTGCAAAAACATGTTACGAAGTAAAATGAACGGCTGTAAAATTTGGAAAGGAAAGAGCTTTCTCAGTCAAATGAATGCATTACCACAGATAGAACCAATAATATATTTACGGAATTCGAATTCAGACATATATTAATGAAAACACTTGGATCTTTGCGCTTGCTCAACCAACGGAGATGCATACTTAACCCCAAGGTTACGGAGAAAGGAACGGAAGAGATATTTTCCCGCATTTGCATAAAGGAATTCTGTAGTGTTGCGGTATGATTTCCTTAGAACTGCGAATAGAGCTGAGAAAATCGGCTATCTCGTACGAAAATGACTCTTTTAGGTTTGAGCAAAAATTTATTATTAAACCATCAACCATCGCAAAATTCCGAGGCTTCGTCCCAAGTCCAGCATTTCGTTCTTTTTTCATGCATTATGAGTAGGTCTTCATATGAAAAAGAAATATAAGTAACAAAACCACTGCTAATACACTTAAGAATTATTGTATTAAATATTAAATGAATTCTCAATAGCTAAATGCGGTCAGGTAAATTTATGAAACCGCTTAGGAAAACCCATTGATGCCTGCTTCACCATCACCAAGGATCGTCGCCCAGGCATTTGAATGCTTTCGTTAAATTATAATGGATCGGATTCGATCGGCTTCAGAGGGGACTGGAATGCTTGAATATTGGCTTTCCATTCCGAGGTTTCCGGTTTAAATCATGTCGTTGGACGAGGTTTATCACTGTTTACCTTTATTGCCAATTTTTCTGAACATCGAAAAATGATGAACACGAATTGGATCTACCGGGTAAGTAATGTGGAAGTGCTAAGGAGAGTGGAAGAAAAGATAATTCTTCTAAAAACCTTAAGGAGAAGACGGGACAACTTAGTAAGTCACATTATGAGACATGATGGTCTGATTAAAACAATCGTGGCAGGACAGGTGGAAAGGAAGAAGGGCAAGGAACGGCCCCGAATGAGTTATATAGAACAGTTTATAAAGGATGTAAAAAGAGAAGAAATAGATCACAATGAAAAGAATAGCTAATAGGAGAGAGGAATGGAGAACTATGTCAAAAAAATCTTAGAAATGAAGACTAATGATAATGATAAATTGCTTTTTATAGTCCGAAAAATACATCTTACGATGTAGAAACGTGAAGTCAACGCGTATTTTTCAAGAACCAACTACCTACAATCTATGTTTCATCAGGCTAATTTACTTGAATATTATCTTCTCCATGCTACAATCGAAACTAAAAAAATAATGAGTGACATAAATGGCACAGCATTTAATCGATATGGCAACGAGACGTTAGCTGAACTTTTCCTCGAAGCACATTCAGGTGATTCTTGAGACTAAATCCCACAGTCCTCTCCTTAAGCTTTAGAGTGATATACATCCCATGCAAATGTATTGCCCCGATTGTTATACAGACCGAAAATAACTCTCACTTCGTCACCAGTTCAACGTACCCATTATAAGGACAACGTGCAATTTAAATTACATGCATTAAAATCTCTTCCCAAAATCATTCGGGAAGATTGTTATTCATGATATCTTTTGCACACTCTTGCAAACCCTGAAATGACGTGGAGCATGATTTGCTGGTCTAAAATCCTCACACCGCTTGTAAACCCCATTCCTTCATCCCTCTGTATAATATCCCATGCTACCATGTTGCAAGACAGATAAATTGATCATCGATTTAGGTCACGTGAAAACAACTAAATCACGTGATGCGACGTAGGTAAAATAGTGAAATATTCACGCAGGCCACTTCAAATTGTAGCGGCTCTGTGAGGTGTGAGTCAATCTGAAGGTAGTCAGCTCTGAAACATGAACACGCGTGGAAATGCTGAAATGTCTTGTACTCATGTATGAATAAGCAGTTTTGCTCTTCCGCTCTACAAATGACTAGAATTCAATTGCGAAAGAAACGTATCCTGCAGGAAGGAAAAGGCATTGTTTTGATCAACCGGGGTTACTAGAGGTCGTGTTCAAGTTTCCGATGAGAATTGTTACCGAATACAATTAATAAGATAAGTCAGTAAGGACGCCAGTTTGATCACGGGATTCGTTACTGACATTTAATTTTTCTGAAAAAATAATCACAAGTGAATTCTGCAAGTTATGAATCAATATTCATGAGCGCATAACTAACTTGGTAAATATTGCCCCGCAAGATTGCTAAATAAATTTATTAAAATTAAGTAAAGAAAATCTGTATTCATTATTGTACTACACAAGATTTCGTTAAAATAGACAGTAGGTTCATATGATTACTTCCTGGGCTCCACTATGCTATAGCAATTACAAATAAGGTTATGAAATTGGCCTATTTTTTGCTAATTACTTTCGTGCCACCGCACCGGAAGAAAATCATTGGGGTTCCCATTGAAAAGAGTAAACTAAATACTTTAAATCACCGAGGACATACAGATGAGAAGTCTGACAATCGATCCCATTGGCCTGAATATACTGACGCCAATTTGAAACCGATGACTAAACATGTTTTTAGCTCAATGTTGCAGGAACATTTCTCAGTTTTCCCACCGGATACTAAAGCAATTCCTTGTATGCAATGCGTACCCAGTATAAGCGCATTCAAGTTTTTACTTGCAAAATATGATAATTTGCTTATACCCACGTTTTCAGAGGACAGCATTTGCCATTGCACTAGTAAATTCGCATGTGGAGGCTTTTTGTTCACGGGTGACCAGAGGCCTTACCCGGTAGTTGAACCTGGGGCTCATCAAGGTTGAATTCATAACTTACGTTTCCACGCCCACCTTGTCGAGTGCTTCCTCACTCCATATCCTCTTAGGCCATCTCGCCTTCTTAATCATTCTTCAGACTCATATCTCCAACCTATTAACTGTTTTCTCATACTCCTTCGCTCTGGTCAGAAACGTCTACTCTGCCGACGCTAATCCCACCCACATATACCGGGTGTTTCAGAGTGAATGGGAGGTAGCGGTTTTTTTAGCGACTTGAAAGTATTTTAACGCTATAAAATATTTACTAAGCTAAACTTGTGAGCATAAATGCGGCTGGTGCCGACAAACAAAACGTTTTGAGTTTCTCTTTCATTTGATGTACTATCATTTATAGCAGAAAGTTTAGTATGATAAATATTATAAATAAGTATTATAATAATAAATATTATAAAGCCTCGCTAATTATTTTAAAACTCCCGGTACTTGCTCCTGCACCAGATAAACCCCAAAAAATTAATTGTCCAACCTGTTTAAGTTTGTGACCAAATACCCAATATCAAACTTCGCTTTATTCGCTCGGGAAGCTCCGAAAACCACACATGACTTAAGTTTCCTTATTATTGATATTCGTACCGTATCTCTCACATTATTTCCCTATCACGTCAACAAATGCCTGCGAGGCATTACGTAAAATTCATTAATGTAATTAATTTTGCACATTCAACCGATTTAAGTAGCATTTGGCCGATGATATGAAAATTCATGTCAGTTCCTGATAAGTAAACCATCGGGAAAACCTAAATATCACGGTACTAAATTCAAGAATTACACATAAGATATTAGAGAAATTGGAAAAATTATGATAGCTTCGGTTAAACATTTGCCTGTCCCTCGAGTGAAACAATTCAATATTTCGCTTAGCGATAGCGAAAACATTGCCCTTCTTTCATCAAAACACTTCCACTTACTAGAAGACAACGGAAGGGCGCGCTTGAGATTTAATCATCACTACTCATTCTTAACAGTTGCCTTTCGGTTGACCTTTATTACTTCAACGAGTAAATCGCAGGGATTAACGAGTTGCGAAAGTACGAGATGCCATTCGAAAACGAGAATCTGACTTTGTCGTAATAGCCACCTAAAATCGGACAAAATATTTCGCACACTCAGCCGATTTAAGTGGCATCGATTGCACGGAGGGCAACGTCGATCATCATACGGCCGATGAGATGAAGATTCGTGTCAGTTCCTGAGAAGTAGACCGTCGGGAAAACCTAAATAACACGGTACGCGATTTGCGGCGAGAGGGGACGCAAGTAAAGCTGAATAATGGTGACTGCGCGATAGAAATACGCCACAGAGCCGGGTGTCTGATTTACTAATGACTGCGTGAAAAGGAAGCGTAGTATTAAGTCTTGAAATTTAGTTTACAAGCTTTTAGAGGGTCAGTAAATTAAACCTGGAACCCCATATTGTGCATATATTAAGCACTTGAGTGTAGTTACTATATTTTAACGGAAAACTTATGGAAGGACAAATTAAATGACAATGACTATAAGTGAGGATTGGAAGAAAATGATCCAGAAATGAAATATCTCATTTTATAAGTACCATGATGCAAAAATCTGTATACCAAAACTATATAACTCGTGCACCTACAATTATTCTATCGTTGTTGTCACAAATATTACGAAAAGGATCCTCAAGTCGGCATCTAAATGCGTTGTCAACCACCGCGCATTTAAATAGGTTAAGAGAAGTCGCCACTCACGTCGCTGACGGACAAATTGATCCGAGTTTCACGGGGAAATAAGGTATTATAAGGGAATTCAACCGAAATTTACATTCATAATGATGTGATTTATCAAATTCATAACTCTTTCATGCTATTACTCGCTAATGGAAAGACCACATTGCAAAATATTGGAAAAAAGTGGATCGCATTTCACTCACCACCGCGCCGCGGATATTTTTGAAAGCCGATTAAAATGCGACCTAAGTGGCAACAGATATCATTCTTCTATGGAATGAAATTGGGCCTCCTCTATGCAGTCCCCTTGGTTATTGCCCTCACAGCCCTTGCCGCAAGCACTTTGGCAGCTTATTGACTATTCACACGATTCAAGGCCCACTTTCACCGCCACTAAAAGTGAACATCGGAGTTAAGTGTATCTTCTACAAAACTGATACACCAAAATGGATGACAGAAATTCAAAACTCTCCTAATGGCGCAGAACGAAACGCATCCCCAATTAAAGGTTAAAAAAAACTCTAGAATACATTAGGAAATACTAAAGTACGAAAAACGTCGATTATATCGCGATGTATACGTTTACAATGTGCACAAAATTTACAATAACTTACCCATAACATTTCTAAATAACCTCAATTCTTTCCTACCTCAACCGCCACTTACAGTTCGCCTAAGTTCTCTAGCAAGTGCGTTCAAATATTTCACATGGACAACTTATACTGAAAAGTATTCCTTGATTGAAAGGACGCCTCAGCCTTCAGTATCATTGAACACTGCATTTTTGAAGTTTAACAAATTTTTATTATTTCAATTCGATTTTAAGGCAAAATTTTAGGAATTATTCGTCACGCTAACATTGGGAGATTGAAGTAAGAATAATATGTTTTTCGATGTCAAAAGAGGGTGAAAATCAAAGGATATAATCTCGAAGCGCCCAGTATAGCCGGATCAACCAGTCCAACCGGCAATATTGGCCTAATAGCCCATACCAAAATATCTTGCTTCATCTGTTTTGAAATTGGGAATCGTCAGAAATTTTCCATAATTGTAGACATTAAAAGACAGAATAAATATTTATCGAATCACCTCCATTATTATTAAAGGAAAATTTTATGTATCGGTAATACAGCGTAAAATCTTCATTGTCCCCAGTACAATCGATATGCTTAACAAAATAACGAATTTATTGCAATAATAACGAGTCGTGATTTTTCAAAATCTATGGTGCGATTACATTTCTGAGCTATAACTGAATAATAACTGATTTAACTCACAATCAGTAGGATATCCTGAATATAAGTTTTCTTTGGGGGGAACTCCGGAAGAATTAATGTCGGCAACTTTTTTTACTTGAAACATAACCTAAACTTGTTTAGTTCATAAAATCACTAAGTACAGTAACACCGACACCTACATGGGAGTTAAGCCACCACCCTCTTTCCATTTGAACTAAAGCAACCTAAATCCAGCAGCAATACCTACTCGACTCCAACTGTAATGATTTTAGTCGCTGATATGCGCAGGACAGATATGATATACACTTGTGATGAGGACGCATCCTGAAGGGGCTACAGCTTTCTCCGATGGACTCAGCTCAAGCCTGAGTGAACTGTACATTTATGTTAAAAACAATCAGGACGTAAGAAGGTATGAACGACACGGAATTAAATTTTCCCTGCGCTGAAACGTTGAGGAATGATGGGCCTCGGATATGATTCTTTTCAAGTATAAGATAATATTAATACATGCCATCAAAGCCACGAAGTTTAAAAATTTTGGGAAACTTCAGGTGGATATCGGAAAGAAACGCCTATGAAGAAGAATTCATTTCAACTACGGCACTTTCAGTCGTAAAAAATATTCGATATGACTACAATCATTATGTAAACGAAAATGTTAAGTGATGTATCGGTTATATATGATCGAACCATGTGAGCGAATTTCAAGAATGCGTAATGAGTATAAACAAATTTTGAGGGGAGGCAGTCCCCAAATTTCGTTCAAGTTCCATCCCAAGAAAAAGTAATTATCCCTCCAACCCCAATAAACAACCCTCCTGTTGACATACGGAATGATTCCGGTTTCTCCAGAGGAGGCTATTTAGACCATCAGATCAACGCGCCGCTTAGCAGAGGAAAAACGACATTCTTATCAGAAACGGTTGCAGTTCACAAGCCGCACGAATGATATAACCCCTTGCACTTAACACTGAAAGATGATCGCTCGACTGCGTCAATAACAAAGGGCAATGACCGAAAAGCATCTTCCATGATTTGACGTAAAATAAAGCGATCGCATGAAGGCTGCGTGGAGGAGCAAAATGGGAATATTATTATTATAGTATTCTACCGATTAAGGTAGGTTTCCATGGAGTATTCGAGAAGCGATCTGGGAGCCTCCCTTTCCTTCCAGCACTGCCTTCTTTAATTCACTGTAAGGCCTACTCTCTTTCAATCTATCTAAAAATCCTATTCTTTTCCTTCCCCTCCCTCGTTTCCCTAATATTCTACCCTCCAGCACCATTTTCAGCATTCCCTCACCACTAAGCACTAACTCCATCCATACCTTCTGTCTCCTGCGTATCTCATCTAAAAGCTGCCTCTCCTCGCCGACCATATCCAGCACTTCGTCGTTCCTTTTCCTCTCCGTCCATTTCACCCTACCTTCGCAAAATCCTTTGCATTGACATCTGAGTAGATAAATTACGTAGGTAATTTGCTCTGAATTCAAGGTCGTACAAATCATTAAAAATAGGGTAAAGTTCCACAATTCAATAATCCCCGAAACGGTCGGATAAAAACTTAACATAACCTCACATTAGTAGTGATGGAAAAATATCGGTCAAAATAGATTTCCGAGAAATCGATTTTTAATCGAATTGAAAATCTCGACTTTTCCACAAAAATCGAAATCTACTGAGAAGTGGTCGCGCTGCTGAGTAGTGGTCACGACCGAAGTCGAAAAATCGAGTTATGATCGTAACTCGAAGATGAAGGCTCGATCTCGATTTCCTCGATCTTTGGCATATAAAACTCGATTACCGATTTTAATCGAAATCGATTTTCCATCATTACACATGAGTATCCCTCATTGCTCCACACTCCAGAAGTAACTCCTTCACTGACTTGGTCCGCCCCTGACTCGGGCATTAGTACTGACTAGTAAAATCTCCTTTATTGGTGGAAGAGAATGGCGACCGCCTCGATCCAGAATTGAATATCGCTTAAGAACAAACTCCAGACCGCTGACACAGAAACGACTCCAATCGTGGAAGCTACTCGACACCATAGTAAGGATTCGCGGTCAACTGGTGAGCTAAGCGAGGTCCCAGCCACAACATCATCGCAACTAAGGGGAAGACATGTAGAGACATTTGCTCCACTCACAGTAATACGCACAAATAATACAATTTTTCAATGCATTAATAGCGACATGCATAACTCCGCGTGAATTAAATATTTCACTCTTCAGGCAAATATGCACTAAAAATTGAAACAGGCAAAAACACTACTGATGTAGATAAACTTCTCTTGGGTTTGCGCCTGGGTAAGAAAAATTAAGGCAGCCGACGTTTTGGGTTTCGTCTCGTTACCCATTCTCAAGGCTACCAAGACTATCAGTAGCCTTGAGAATGGGTAACGACACGGAACCCGAAAAGTCGGCTGACTTAATTTTTCTAACCCGCGCGCGAACCCGAGAGAGGTTTATTCATTCTATTCGCCGGGAAAATGAAAAATCATACATCATTACTAGTATCGCCGAGCGATTCAGTAGTCGGCAGCTGCCACCCTCCGCCCCCTAAAGACGGATTCTATAGGTACTTTTTTAGTTCAAGCTTGCAAGAGGGGCCAGGCTGCTTGTTACCCAGCCACCGTTGCGGGTTGCAATAAAAATCCTGGTATCGAAGGACACGATGAGCTGACAATTATACTATGAACTTAGGAAATTAATGAAGGACCATAGATTTAATAAATTCTGTGGCGGCGGGGTAGAGCCCTCGCGAGCAGGGGCGCAGCTAGGAATTAAGGCTAGGGGGGTTTCAGGTGCAACTAATACTGGGGTGCTTGGGGTATTGCATACCCGCCAGGGTGAGCGGAAGGTGCGGAGGCCTTCCGCCGGAAAAAAATTAAGATAATTTGTTCAAAATGATGATTTTTACGGCCTTCTGAGGGATATTTTATTAATCCTCACACTATTCTATAAGCAATATTAATCCAATTAAGTACAATAGATTTAACTTAAAAATTTCTGTGAGCTCTGGGGGGGGTTTATCCCCCAAAACCCCCCCTTCGCTGCGCCACTGCTCGCCAGTAAAACTGTAAGTCAAGGGTTCGTGTCTCGCCTAGGTCCATCTCCGTCGCCATGCCGTAAATTGCTCATTGTTGGAAACATTCTTATACAGGGTGGAGAAAAATTATGTCTCGAAATTTTAACCCTGGATAGCAGATGCCAGAAGGAATCAAAATTACCAATGATGTTCAGGATGAAAACGCACCATTGTTTAACTACAGAAGCTTTTACCCAAGCGCTCCGATTGGCCACGAGTTTGCCCAGTTGCCGCATGCTCTGGGCAAAGGCAAATGCAGGCAAAGCATTCGAAGTCATGAGTTTGACCTAATCATTCCTATATTTTCCATAGTACCACAGTTAAGACTCCGTATAGATATTATGAGCATACGAGGGTAATTAATCAACCACCCTCGGATCAAAACGTGCACTAACGTTACGACATAAAGTTTCCTTGATTAAAAAAAACTGTCAATGGCACTGCTTCGAGGTGCTTTTCTCGATTCTCCTTGGCTTTCTTCAAATTTTTATCTCGTGACAACGAATTCTCGGAATAAATCTTCAACCCTCTCTCGATTGATTTGCAACCGATAGCCGCCCAATCCAACATAGTCCTGATTCCGCATGGTCATCAAAAACCTTTTTAGCAAGACATGGCCAAACCATTTCCCTCACACTCCTAACCCTTCCCACATCCCATAGTCTTCCTCCCTCTAATGCAATACCTTTGGAGGAGCAATTAACCTTCCCCCAATTCCCCCACATCGCATTCGGAGACGAGTCTTTTTTCCCCACCGCCGAAGTGAAAGCCATTCACGGGGGTTTAACCGCGGAGGGGAAGGCCTCTACGAGCTGCCGACGCCGTCGGAGCGACCGCATTTCCTCCTCTTCCCCTAGTACACACATACGAGGGCACAGTGCCGTGGACTCTTAAGAGAGGGGGAGAGAGAGAAAAAAGAGAGCCACCGCGTTCATATCGAAAGGAACACGCTCAAGGGAGGAGTTGCGGCAATATAGGTTGGCCCTGCTTTCACCAAGAAGCCCTCCCTAAGGTCGGCAGTGCTCGGCGGACACTTTTGAAGCACTCGCGAACACGGACCCTTCACCTTGTCTTCTTCCCTCAGGAACACGATCAAGAACTACAAGGTAAAAATCAAGTATGGAATTAACTCGCATATATTCTTGTGACACTTTGTGAAAAGTAGGGATATTGAAAAGCATGGACCGTAAGAGGGGAAATTTTTTTGGCTCAGTCTACCGCCCGCGTCTAACAGCTATAGTAGAACTTTCTATCAATCTACTTGGGCTACATTGCATATCCATATTTTTTCTATTATTATCTACTATCTCATATTCCCATGGAATTAACTCGCATATAATCGGGCGGCACTTTGTGTAAAGTAAGCATATTGAAAGACCGTAAAAGGGGAAAATTTTTAGCGTTGTCTACCGCCCGCTTCCCACAGTTAAAGTAGTCATTCTTAACCATCTACTAGTAATATCGTATTTCCTCACTTTTTTATTTCAGATTAATTTTTACTGCGAAATATCAGAGGTCTTCCTTATTTAAAATAACTTTCCCTTACCTTGGTAACTTGATCTTGACCGCCCGCTTCCCCTTAAGAATTAATCTGCATACGCCACTGGTATGGAGCGTGTATTTTTCCACACTACCTGGGTGGCGATTCAGAAGAATTATAAATATATAATTCATGTATCTCTACGACGGTGGAATAACTTCGTTTGAGCTCGCGGACACTCGGAAATTACTGGCTACACTTTGTTGCTCCCGTGTGCCGGCATCACTTCACACATCGGGGGATATTAATAGGACGGATCGACAATAAGTGACCCGATAAGAGTTGGATCTGAGAAGAATAGGTGTGGATATAGTTCATACCAGGTTACTCTGTAAAAATTTTATTTCACTGTAGAGATTGAAGATTCTGGAAAAGGAGGATCTGGGGAATAAAGCTCTCGGGACTGCCACTGGATGGCGACCTTAATGTGCAGCCGATGCTTCGATAAGTTTTCGAATCCGAAGTTTCGCACTAAGTGCTAAAGCCTTCAGGACTGACCTGAAGACGATGGTTGATTCGGTCGTCGAAAAATCGCTTAAATTTCAGTTCCAGTCCCGTTGGCAGTCCCGAGATTTTTCCCCTTAGTCTGGAGAAGAGATGACTGGGTCAAAATCCTTCATGCACACATCGACTCAGAGGACTTACGTATCTTTTCTTTTTCTCCTTCCATGAACTTCCTCTCCAGTCGACTAGAACCACCTTCCCGCCTCCTCCCCCTCACTTCGTCCGTTTCCTCATCCCTTCCAGCATCAGGAGGTGACCTAGGTCCGGGAAATAATGCTGGAAGCCGTTGTCGCGAGCGTATGGAGCCGCCTGCCCGGCCCCTGGTGGTGGGCTGTGGCTTCGCTCGCTCTCGTGGCAGGCCTCCTGTTCCTCGTCATCGGGATCATCGTGGCCATAAGGGTTTACAACTCCATGACCATCGGGGTGTGCGACAGCCAGAGGAGGATGGACGGCAAAACGGTTTTAGTGACCGGGGCCAACTCAGGTGAGCGCTTTCTCTCCGCGATCCGCGCCATCGGGCTCCAACGTCACGAAAAAAAATTAGGCCCACCCCAGGAGCCTGAAAATCCAGTCGAATCGCTCGCATTACATCACGGAAATGTTATTTTGGCGATTGTGACGAAATTTTGTGGGCTGGACAGAAAGGGAAATCTACAAAAATAATGAGGCTTATGTAGTCAGATGCTATTTTCTCAATCTGAATAATCAGCAGTGATTAACCGATAAAATAAAATTATCAATTTAAAGCACCATTTAGTGGAAATATCATGACAAATGAAAAATAGAATATTTTATGCAAGATTAAAATTCAATCGGCCAGTTTTGATGAAGACAGTGCAAGGAAAAGAGTGGGTTAAATTTTCTATAGTCAAAAATTGCCATTTTTTTCAATACTTATCGAATAGAACCTCTAATACTATTCACTGGCTGTTTAACAAACAAGTAAATTAAGGAATGAACGAAGGGATATCATGTTCTCATATATACAAGTTCAAAATAAGTAAATGCAAAGGAGGTCAGCAATTTCAGCTTTAAAAAGTTTCATTACGTGCAAACATTTACATTTAAATATGCATAAAATTGAAATAGGTAACGGTTCAAATAGAAAATAAATATAGCTGAACAGAAAGGATGCACTTCTTCACAGAAGTCTTACTTACATTCTGTTTCATCAAACTAGGTCAAAGAGAGCTATCATTTCCAAAAATTTTTGTGCCCATATGCCAGTGCTTAAATTACTTTAAGTAAGTTACTTGCTAAATAAGTTAAAGTACTTAAGTAACTAAAATTTTACGAACTGGAACGCATACAAACATATTTAATCCACAGCATTTTCAAATATAAGCCCCCTAAAATTTCTGATTTTCTAAAACTTATAATACAAGTTACAATGAGGAATCAAGTTTGGCCAAATATAAAAAAATGAAATTTTTTTACACGACCCAATTTTCCCTGAGCATTGCCATTTGCTCCACTCCCCAGGAAAAATACATGGAGCAATATTCTGGAAAAATACTTTCAAGTTTTAGCTCACAATGCACAAGAACTATGAACCTCGCTGCAAAATGTTTACGTCACCAAGAGCCGACGAAGATGGTATGTGATGGGCTGGAGTACCCATAGTCAAAAAGCATAGCAGTGCCCCAGCAGAAGGGGTTTGGATTGTGTGTGCACTTTCAGCGATTGGAGTTCAGGCTCCGAGACCCAACGACAGAACTCTCTCCCTCTCTGTATTGAAATTTAAAGCTGCCTTATTCATAATCGCCTACATAACATCGTGGACTAGGCAAAATTATCTTGCAGCAAAATTAATTTTTAGTATTAATCATTTAGCCTAGAGGTGCAGATCAAAATTTTGCTTGATTTATGTACTTGTTCCTCAAGCTAATACAAAGAGTAGAAAATCAGAGCTAAGGGTACAGGTTACAATAACTAAGTCTTAATTCCTTACGCCATATCTCGGCAGCTTCAAGCATTACAAGATACAATACTTCCTCTTTTTTGTTGTCTGAAGCTACTTTAACCTGTGGAAATGCAATGATAATGATTAATGAAATAAAATCAATAGGATCATTTTCAACTTTGGACCTCCATTAGAAATTATTTCCACTTCACCATGAGGGAAAACCAATCTTGAAAGTAGCAAGGGAAATAGAAAGCTGCTTTTAAATATTCCTAATATCACCATGAGTTATAAGAAAGTCATGATTTTATTGGTAGCCCACAAGTGATAGATGTGATCAATATTTCATAGATAAGTGTCGTATCATACACTTAGTTCTGAAAGAAACACTTTGCTGTGAAAAATAGTGTTGATACTGTAAAAAAAGGGGAGCGGGGCATTCTGTGCAAACAGAAGCATATTATTGTCATTTAGGCCAAAACAGAACAAAATTAGTAATTTTTTACCACATTATTCTTCTTAATTATAGTGTTCTAGTTATATTGTTTTCAAATACCATCACAGGGGGTCCATAGGGGTCACAGAGTTTTTCAAAAATCAAAGTAACCTTACTGATAATCCCTTCTCGGGTAATATTTGTTAAGTATCCATTCTGAGTGGAGCAAAGAAAAGAAAATTTACAAGGGGGACAACTTATGAGTGTTTGCCCATCATTTGAGAAAGCACAGGATGAAAAAAAACAAAAATAATGTCTTCGTGCAGAGAATAAAATCATCAATGCTCCCACATCCATCAAAGAATAACAAAACTGTAAAAAAACTTAATTTCTCTGGAACAAATAAGATTCGCTCTATTCCTTATCACTTGTCAACTATTATCACCCTGCCTGCATCATTAGTCTGCAATATTGTTCACCAAGTCCATAAGGTTACATAGGTGATTACGAATAAGGTAGACTTAAATCTGTAAACAGCAAAGGAGGAAGAGCCATCATCAGGTCTGGAAGGCCAAAAGATAAAACTGCTATCAGATACCAGCATGGATACAAGATTTCCCAATTACACATTTCTTCCGCTGGGGCACTGTTATGCTTTTTGACTCTAGCCTGTCACATACCATCCTCCTTGGTTATCGACAAAATAAAGCTCTTCCTAGGAGGGCCACAGTTCTTGAGCACGGTGTACCAATCCTTGAGATTTTTCCTAGAAACTCACCCCATTCATTCAACCAGAAATGGAGAATGGGTCCATACATACTTTAGGAAATGATAGTACATAAACAATACATGGAAACTGTTGAGAACATCAAAAAATTTTATGCATTACCTAAATTTTCTAGTCTATTAAAAATTTCATTATGAATCATTTTTCGACTACCAAACTTTTCATTGAAAGGAGAAAATTACCATGAGAATGGATGCACTGCATAAAACTGGAATACATTCCAAAATGAAATAAAAAAATCTAACTGAAGTTTAAGTCAAGGATGAATTCAAAATTTTCAAAAATACAATGAAAAAATTAATGTTATAGTAATTGAATTAGCTACAAGAAAAACATAAACTTGATGTTTTGATAGTCTTTGCCAGTCTGCCAATAAAAGGGGAAATTCCCCTCTCTTAAGGATCGTTCAAAATCCATAACATCCAGGCCTCACAAATGTATGAAGTGAGCTTACACACTAATGAAAATCAGTTTAGCCTAAGGCATTCAATATGATGCTCATTATTTTTCAGGAATTGGAAAAGAAACTGCAAGAGAACTTGCTAGAAGAGGTGCTAAGGTTATTATGGCATGCAGAAATATGGAAACAGCAAAGGCAGCTCAAGGTGATTTAAATGAAATAAAACTTAAGGAAATCTTTAAAAAATATATAGGTAATTACATGCAGCATGAGGTATACTATTTACACTGATGTAAACTTTTGCTTAACTTTCAGAGGAAATCATGAAAGAAACAGGCAATCAATCAGTGGTGTTGTACAACTTGGATCTCTCTTCAATGGCATCTGTGAGAAAGTTTGCCAAGGAATTGTGCTCAGCAGAACAAGTTTTAGATGTTTTAATACATAACGCTGGAGTTGCTCAGACCTTCCGACGATCAGTGACATCTGAGGGATTAGAGGCCACAATGGCAACTAATCATTATGGACCTTTCCTCCTCACACATCTTTTGATAAGTAAGTACAGTGCCTATCTTTCTTTGAAGTGCTACATTCAGAAATTAATAAAATTCATTAGCAAATTTTGCTCATATGTATCTTGGCATTAACAATTGATGGTAAACAGTTTTGTAAGTATGTTGATGAATACCTAATGCTTCAATGTAATTTTTAAAAACTTGTAGCTTATATAAAATAAGTAAAAGAAACAGCTAGAGAGAGCACTATGGATTAGAATGCATAATCTCAAAAGTAAATGGGACTAAAGAAGATGTGAGCCACTCAGTAGGCATGATGAGCATGAAAAATTACAGTATTTCCAAGAATTAACAATGACATATGTATTCTATTTTCTAAGCCTTTAACACTAAAGGACTGAACCAATCTGCACTGGCTGGTCATGCTAAGCTGGTCTGCACTGGCTGGTCATGGTCAAGCTAAAATCATGAACTCTCGCAGCCCAAGGGTTAAGGGTCCTAAATTTTCAATTTATTTTTGCTTGCTAAGCAATTCCGTTTAATATTCAAATTTGTTTCAATTGGTATGAAAATAGAGATGAAATGAAGAACTCATGTAACTTCCACAAATTAAGGTACTAATGGAATACTTTCACTGGGTACTAATGGAAGGAATATGTATTATGAGAACAGGGAAGAGTAAACAACACAAATATATCAAGGAGGGTCATAATCCAATTCACAGCAAATTCCACAAACTGATCATGAGTTTAGCATCTCCTCTTAGTAAAAAGAGAAAGATTATTATACATAAATACTCTCCTCCACATATTCAATCAATACACATTAAGGGTGAAATTCTCTATGAAAAAATATTGCGGCAGAGCTGGGACAATCACAACAATATTTAAGGCAAAAAGATTTTGCTTTATGATACGGTACGGACTGCTTCAAGAAAAGCCGGTGTGCATGAATGAAGTTTAAATCTGCAATGCATGTAGCATATACTTACAATGAAGAGATGCTATCCAACTCTAATTAATAGATTAGAATGTCAAATGGCAGTGACTAATATCAAAATATCACTTTCCCAGATTTGCTGAAGAAAAGTGAAAAGGGACGAATTGTTATTGTAGCATCTGAGTTATATCGGCTGGCCAAGGTTGATCTGAGAAATCCTAATCCTGTGTCATCTCTACCAGCATACCTTTACTATGTTTCAAAGTATGCTAACATTCTATTCTGCCGTGAGCTTGCCTACCGTCTTCAAGGAACCGGTGAGTACTTTATTTTTTTAATAAAAGATAGTAATCTTTAAGCATATATATAATCTTATATCATTATATCTAATAAGCCAATGTATTGTTTGTGATAATTCTTGGACGGTAGAGAATCAGATACTTTTGACAATGTTAAAAAACTATGATACAAAGTTTTGTTTTTAGAGATGTTTAGAGTTGTGATACCCCAGTACAGGCCTAAAGAGTTTGCTTCCTAGGATAATCACTGTCAGGAATTAATGCAAGATGAGATAACTCAAAGAAGACCAAGTTTAAAGCTTTAGGATTTCAGAAACTAAGCTAAAAAAGCACAATAGCTAGACAAGAGCTATCTAAATGCACAATGCTGAGTTACCTACTGCGTTGACAGTAGTGAGAGTAGATGCTATGTGAGGTGTGGGTGTGAATTAAAGAGACAGGCTGGGCATCCAAGATTCTGATACTATTTATGGGTGGCAATGATACTTGAAAATAATAAAATATTTTAATTACGGCCTTGGTATGACATTGATACATGGCATATGACTAGGGGTAGAGTGGACAAAATCCTTCATGGTGCTGAAATGGAGTGAGATGGTAGGGTCTGAGTACTGAATAAGTATGCAAGATTAGGATATGGATGCAGACTTCCTATTTTAGAGTGCAGATTAGCTATTCAAAAAAAGAAGAATAATCATGGGATCAGATGTGAATGAAAGACACATTTAAGACACAGGTGTGAGACTACATGGCTTGGAAGTGGTGTCATCAATATTGATATTCATGAGCCGCTTGCAAGGCATTAAGTCCAACTGAGAATAGGCTGTATGAAAATAGTAATTAGCACCAATTTCTGAGGAGCTAATGAGAACTTTGTTGCAAGATTGATTCTAGGTCATTCATAATCATAAATCAAAGCTCTCTCTCCTGGGAAGTGGTGATGAAGAAATGATGATGCAAGAAAGTGACAGAAGAGCAGACCACAAATAAATCGTTCAATAGAAAGAAGATTCTATGTATGTACTTCCAGCTAGGAATACTGGGTAGTAAGGCTGGGACAACACCAGCAGAGAAACAGAATAGGAAACCATCCAAAATGAGATGCTACAAAGGTGCTAATTCCCCCATAGATGATCATGCATTCTTCCCAGATACATAATTCAGTTCAAATTGTTACAGCAAATTTTCAAATCTGAAATCCAAAAGAGGTGGTTATTAAGAGATGTTTCCCTAAGCTCTGTGCCTCATGCATGCATTGGTAACCTCAGACTATGTAAAACTCCTGACTTCTCGTATAGCATCTCGTCCCTGTGACGTCACGTGGAGTGGCATCGCATGGCCACCAATTTTGCCTTTTTCAAATGAAGTTAAAATTGACTATTAACATTTGTCTACACTGGAATTTCTAATACCAAATAATTTATATATTATAAATACACTAATGGTGGGTAACGAATCGCTATCAAAGCCTTCTGTTTTCTATGATAAAGGAAACTACCCTATTACAAAACATACAGTAGTCCAAGTTAATTTAATGGAAGACTAAACTACATGAATTTATTCTTCAGGTATCACTGCAAATTGTTTACACCCTGGAATGATTGACTCAGGCATTTGGCGAAATGTGCCATTCCCCCTCAACCTTCCCCTCAAGATGATAATCAAGGGATTTTTTAAGGTAAGACAGCAAAACTTTTTTTGCAATATCTAGTTTGAAACTTCTGCAAAATCAAATTATGAATAATTCTAGACTCCAGCAGAAGGTGCACAGACAACTCTTCACCTGGCCATATCTGAAGAATTGGAGGGAGTATCAGGCAAATATTTCATGGATTGCAAGGTAATTGAGCCACTTAGTATTTAAGCTAATATACCTATATGCACACTTAGTAAAGGATATGAAAGTATGAACATCACCTGTGCATATCTGATGGCAAAAATAATTTAGCCTCTCATACTGATATAAATCTTTTTGTAGGAAAGGCAACTGACGCAAGGTATTCAAGATATGGGGGCTGCTAAGAAGTTGTGGGAACTAAGTGAAGGATTGGTTGGATTAACACAGTCAGACCCTCAAATTGGTAAGCTTTTTACATAAAATAAATATATGATAGAAAAATAAAAAATAAAGACAGATTTCCACATTAGCATTTCACCTGCAGCAGCTAGATCGCTAATCTCCCAATATGTGTAGAAAATCCAATGGACTCAAGGCCATCTACGGGGAAGAAATGTTAGATGACCTTGGTTGATATCCTACCTACCTTTTGGTAGACACTTGTTAGTGAGGGCCCTTGTTTCTGAAATTCTTCCAATATGCCAGACAAAAAAGTAAATTTTTTAGGAAATTCTGGTATTTTGCAAACATTTGCCTGGCTACAAAATATATTTCTAATCTAACAGCCATATTGAAAATTTTTTCCGACAATCATGCCAAGGAGAAACTGTCACAGTTAAATGGGCTTCTCACTCCATCAGAATCAGATCTGGTGTCACCTCACATCTTCTGGGGCTATTATTTCAGCAAAAACATCGTACTGAACATTGAAAATTACAATTACATATTCTATGTCATCTGCACACGATGACCGTTAGGAAATGTGGATTCAATTAGTAAATTATTTTTCTACGAATTAAAGACACATTGATGCCCTTCCTATAGCTGATAACAGAAGATTATTTCCCCTTTATTTTTGTAGAATTTATGCAACAAAAAAAATGGGCTTTGAGTTGGTGTGTAAATGTGTTCATATTGTTCTCCAAGTGCTTTCTCAAATAAAATAAGAGTGCAATTGTCTTAATTGGACTTATTTCATTACTTCTTCAACATGTGCTTGCGACCAAGAGAATAAAAAAGAAAAACTGTAAAAAAAGTTTTCTCCACTGTTCAATACTGACACCATCTCAGTATTTAAAATGTTTACAATTTAGGTAAAGGAGACTGCCCCAATCAAGAAGCTCACCAGAAAATCCTAGATAACAGTTTATTAGTGTTTTATGCAGTGAAAAATGACTCTTCCTTGAAGTCCTAAATATATTTTCTCTTCTCTTTCAGGAGGAGAAAGTTAAGAATTTACTGAGGGTATTAATCCTAAACATCATCTTCGTTGTTTAAACATCAAATTCATTCTTACATGAATTTTGAGAATTCACCTGATATGCAATGGGTAATTTTCTCCTAAAGTTATTTATCTGCATGGATAAAGAAGCACTACTGGACCTAAATTTGTTTACAAAGTATTTCTTTCCAAAATAGTAGAATAAAACAACAGGTGCATATGATATATGCAAAGGTATTGCAAGAGAGCATCCATGTCTGATAGGATATAGGTGCTTGAAAGCACCCTACTCCTTGTTTTTTGGTTATGGAGGGGAAACAAAAATTTGAAAGAATGTTTCGGTTGCTAGCAGTCAAGAAATTTAACAAAATATTACAAATATTTTATGGAGGAGTAGACCTATTATGCTCTCCATCATCCTAAATGGCTGAAATGACATGACACACAGAGGTATTCGTTTTGTATGTAAACATAATCTACAAAATCTTATATTTGAGCACACAGAACTTGCAATAATTAAGTTGGCATTTATAGATAGTACTTGTTTCCAATCAATATGTCTATCGTGAATATGTGTGATCAGACGTATGCTATGTTTAATGCCATAGAATCTTTTAATGATTTCATCAAATGAAAAGTTGTCATTCTATATTACTGTATTTTTTCATGCAAGGTTGGCCTTTGATACGGAAATCTTGGCTTGGGATTAATTTGAAATTTTTGTACTTGACAAATTTGATTTTTATATTTGACAAAAGCTTGATTTGGCATTAAGCAATTATGTCAGGTTAAGAAAAAATGGCATAATTTTACTTCTAACCTAAAGAAAGTAGTATTTTCACTAAAAAAACCAGATTGTTGTGTGAGGGTACTTTCATGGTCAAGATGGTCAATATTGCCATTCTGTAAAATCTTAGATAAAAATCAAGATATTTTTTGTAAAAACAATGAGTTTTTCTGATATAATGTATAATATTGTTTGTAAAAATAAAAAAAAAATTTGGAGAAACAATGACTTCTCAGTAATACCCATTAAAATACTCCTATGTAAATAACTGGGCCATAGTAGAAATTAAAACATTCATTAGAGCTCTTGTAATTTCCTCAATATCAGTGAAAATTTTACCACGGAAAATAACAGCACAAAGTCTAGGCAAGTAGCCATGGGCATGGGCGCACTTTAGAGTTTTATGTTGGGGGTCTAGTAATCCTACCAAGAGCTAAGGGGCTATAGGATACCCCACGGTGTATCGGGGACCTCCTCTGGAAAACGATGTCATTAACTTATTTAAACTTCTGATGTTTTTGTTTTCATTACACTTGAATATACAGGTTTTGTACTTTTTCCATACAAATTACCATTTAAGTTGGGGATCCAGACTCCCCCTAGCCTCCTCAATTCTCAGCCCATGGCCGTACTTAGGTAGCTTAGCTCCCCCAAAATTTTTTCCCTTACGTCAACTGCACATGATAAATATGATCAAGAGGTTACAAGCCCAAAGGCATCTATCCTCTAACCAAGAACCCTAAAACCTTGTATTAGCTACAATTCTAAAAATAGGGGTTTGTTGCAACCAATTTGGTTTGAACTTGAAAAGAAAAATTTTAAGGAATCTCTTCAGCATGAGATGCGTTAAGAATATCTACCTATAACTCAAGTACATGTGAATTTCATAATTGAACAATGCAAAAAGAATTGAAGAATTCAATTGTTGAGGCCTTCACTTTGTAGAATTCCATATTTAATGTTTGGAAAGGAAATTGCTTAGCTTTTCTACAAAACACACACTTTATTGCCGACTAGTTTCGGTTACACTGTACCATTATCAAGACTAGTGATACACATCAGAATTTGCCGGTATATATACTCTGTGGTCGGGTGATTGGAGGGGAAGGGGAGGGGGGAGAGGTAAGTGACGGGGAAGGTGAAGGAGGGAAGAGATAGGGAGAAAAACCAGAGGTAGTTACAAAGTAGAGCGTGGGTTGGCGTCACAAGGATTTTTTGGGGTGTAATAGTGGAATGTCTAGAAGGGGGGAGTGGAAAGGGAAAAGGTGGTCATTAGCAATGGGTTCTTTCCTCTTTACAATTTTTAAAATTTCCAACTGTTCTCTGATGTCCAGCTGTGTTCCTTTTTTGACTCGGTGAAGCAATTCCGGGGTAAAATCCGCTTGGTGGCCTTCCTCCCGAAGATGGGTAGCGAATTGGGACATCCCAGTGTTGTTGTAGTAATCGCGCCGGTGTTCCTCCGCTCGTACGGTCAGACTTCTTCCTGTTTGTCCTATGTATTTGGAGTCACAATCACCACACCTTAATTGGTAGACCCCGCTCTTGAGGGCTGAATCAGTGGGGTCCTTGACTGAAGGTAGCATGCTCTTCAGGTTAGAATTATTGTAAAAGGCCGGTTTTATGTTGATTACTTTGAGTAATTTTTCCAATTTAATAGAAGGTTGGCCTAAATATTTTATGCGTCGCCATGACTGTTGATCCGTGGGGGTGGTAGAGTAAATACCTCTGAGTAAGAATTTTCTCTTTTTGCTTTCAAACAAATCGTTGATCAATTTTTCGGTGTAACCATTGGCTATCGCGATTTTTGTGATGGTGGTAATTTCTGAAAGGAGATCTGAGGGCTCTAAAGGGATCCACAAAGCTCTATGCAGCATGCAATGAAAGGCTGACAATTTTTGGGTTATGGCATGCTTGGAAGTTGCGTGGATGACTTGGTCTGTATGAGTAGACTTTCGGTAAATGGAGAACTTATGCTCGCCGTCTTTAATGGAAATATTTAGATCTAAATAATTTAGAGTGCTGCCCTCTTGTAACTCCATAGTGAACTTGATATTTGAATTTAAAGCATTGATAAGGCGTAAAAAATTTCTTAGTTGCCTCTTCGTTCCCGTCCATAAACAAAGTATGTCATCTACATAGCGGAACCAATAATGAACATTCTTTAGGAGGGGGTGGTCACTATTGAAAAGTTTCTTTTCTAAATTGTTCACAAATATATCGGATAGCAGAGGTGACAATGGGGAGCCCATAGCTAAACCGTCTCTTTGTAGGTAGAAGTTTCCGTTAAACATGAAATAATTTTGATTTGTACACACTTTCAATAAAGATATTAGTTCGTCGCTACTAGAACTAATATCTTTATTGAAAGTGTGTACAAATCAAAATTATTTCATGTTTAACGGAAACTTCTACCTACAAAGAGACGGTTTAGCTATGGGCTCCCCATTGTCACCTCTGCTATCCGATATATTTGTGAACAATTTAGAAAAGAAACTTTTCAATAGTGACCACCCCCTCCTAAAGAATGTTCATTATTGGTTCCGCTATGTAGATGACATACTTTGTTTATGGACGGGAACGAAGAGGCAACTAAGAAATTTTTTACGCCTTATCAATGCTTTAAATTCAAATATCAAGTTCACTATGGAGTTACAAGAGGGCAGCACTCTAAATTATTTAGATCTAAATATTTCCATTAAAGACGGCGAGCATAAGTTCTCCATTTACCGAAAGTCTACTCATACAGACCAAGTCATCCACGCAACTTCCAAGCATGCCATAACCCAAAAATTGTCAGCCTTTCATTGCATGCTGCATAGAGCTTTGTCGATCCCTTTAGAGCCCTCAGATCTCCTTTCAGAAATTACCACCATCACAAAAATCGCGATAGCCAATGGTTACACCGAAAAATTGATCAACGATTTGTTTGAAAGCAAAAAGAGAAAATTCTTACTCAGAGGTATTTACTCTACCACCCCCACGGATCAACAGTCATGGCGACGCATAAAATATTTAGGCCAACCTTCTATTAAATTGGAAAAATTACTCAAAGTAATCAACATAAAACCGGCCTTTTACAATAATTCTAACCTGAAGAGCATGCTACCTTCAGTCAAGGACCCCACTGATTCAGCCCTCAAGAGCGGGGTCTACCAATTAAGGTGTGGTGATTGTGACTCCAAATACATAGGACAAACAGGAAGAAGTCTGACCGTACGAGCGGAGGAACACCGGCGCGATTACTACAACAACACTGGGATGTCCCAATTCGCTACCCATCTTCGGGAGGAAGGCCACCAAGCGGATTTTACCCCGGAATTGCTTCACCGAGTCAAAAAAGGAACACAGCTGGACATCAGAGAACAGTTGGAAATTTTAAAAATTGTAAAGAGGAAAGAACCCATTGCTAATGACCACCTTTTCCCTTTCCACTCCCCCCTTCTAGACATTCCACTATTACACCCCAAAAAATCCTTGTGACGCCAACCCACGCTCTACTTTGTAACTACCTCTGGTTTTTCTCCCTATCTCTTCCCTCCTTCACCTTCCCCGTCACTTACCTCTCCCCCCTCCCCTTCCCCTCCAATCACCCGACCACAGAGTATATATACCGGCAAATTCTGATGTGTATCACTAGTCTTGATAATGGTACAGTGTAACCGAAACTAGTCGGCAATAAAGTGTGTGTTTTGTAGAAAAGCTAAGCAATTTCCTTTCGAAACGCAAAAAGAATTCTTTTCAAAATCGCAAATTATTAACGAATGCCTCCAGAGCCCTAATGCTAAATACAGTAAAACTTTGATTTTACGCAGTTAGAGGGACCGAAATATGGGCACTGTGTAAAATCAAAGTGTGTAAAATCAAGAGTTGGTATTGAGGAGAGGTATAGTTTTCGGGATAACTCATGCTCATTATTTTTAGAACCCTTAGTCATACACTTTTGTATAGTTCTGATTTGAGCCAGAACCGGATCCAGAAAAAGTCTCATATGTGTGCCTTTACGGTAAAAGAGCATGAAATCCTTTTCAGTCGTATCAGATATATGTTTCCTGGATTCAATTACTCATTTGGGGGCAAGAAAATGAAGCCTAATAATCTTATTTACTCACAAGCAACACCACAGATGACATGTTACCTTGAGAAAAACAACGTTGCATTCCTGAACAATGTTTCCCATGGTTGAATAACATGGTAGAATTGCTAGCATTTCTGGCACTAAGATTATTTCTGTTACCCAGGAGAAATGTCGCAATGATGATACTAAATGCTCGCAGAGGAGCTAATTTTCGAAAATATTCTCATTAAAAGCAGTTTTCAGGAAATCCGTTTAACCTCCTGCAGACAAACAAAGATTGGAGATTGAAGAAATGAGATATCTGAGGATAGTCATCCAAATTAACCCCATTAACAGGGAGCAAAATTTTGCTAATACATCTCAAAGGCTTTACACCCTGTGGGCCTGGGTTCAAGTCCTGGCAGTAGCAGAAACTTATCAGAGATGGCATCTTCATCTTTGACCTGAAGACGCTGGCAGCAGTGCCAGCGAAACTGTTGTCATCACCAACAAACCTACGCGGTTGCACCGGAAACATGGAGAAATTGTTATCAGAGATGGCCCTATCCCTACTTGAGAGTAATGTGGAGGACACTTCCAGTGCACCACTCTGTCCAGCAGATGGGACGTTAAGCCCTTTAAGGCCTATCATTACAACCTGGCTAATGCCAATATAGGGTTCCTATCCCCCCAGCCCTTACTTCATGGCACTAATGACCCCAGCTATCAGTATCCTCCTTCCAAATAGCATACCAAAGATAATACGGAGCACATACGACCCGGGATAATAGGAAAATCAGATTTTTCCGGTGTTTAGATCACTTTTTTAAAGTGAGCTATTTAAATAACCGCGCAACTACCATCAAAAATTATTAATGGTCGGAACAATCTTCCTTATTTATAATTTTTACGTATTAAAAAACCATTTTCCCATGAAAATTTAGCATAAAGGGTATAGCTTCTCTGTCGGCATTCTTCCGCGAATTCAGCGCCGGGACCTTCGGCTCACAAGCCGGGTGACTCATCTTAACGTAATATTTTGCTTCCCCATGTCTCATAACAACACCTGACACTTTTTGTATTTCGATTTAATGGCACTAAGCCATTCCTGAGTTTAAAGGGACTGCCTTATCACTCACGTCTTGATTTGACTTCAATGATTGCATGACGATTGACGACGCGAGTTATTCTCCGAGGGCATTAACTCCCGTTCCGTTAAAAATAAACGCTTGCCATCTAACGGAGTTAAGCTAATAGCTATTGAAGTTCCAACCATGTTTCATTTAAACCCACTGAAAATGAGATACAAGTTGAATCAGCTCTAATAAGCGCGCCGCGCAATCAACTTTCCCTCGCCTCCATTCGTCCCGCAGATGTGGGGTTAGCCCGCGGAATGAGACAACATAATGCTTTTACCATCGTGTTGAATCACCATCGACTTACGTCCATACTAGAGGTACGACTATCTTTTTTGGATCACCTTGGAAGCCAAAACGTTGGCACGGGAGGATTTTTAACAGCTAATTTCGCCGTTATATTTCGCTGGGGCGAAGGAAAACATAGCGTTCGCAAAATTCTAGAAAACCTTCCGTTAGGGATAGATATTCCGTAGTTCATAATTCCGGATTAACGACCATCTACTGTAATTACAATATATATGTTATAAATAGCGTCGATCAATAAGTCGAATAATAAACGAAAGGTGATAATGTTAATATCTCCGGCGATCATTTGTCTTAATCATGCATACACGGCGATTGCCGTATATTTTAGGCTTCGATAACCTTCTACGGCAAATATTAACTAAGAGCGATATTCACGTTCGTAAAGGAGCCTGAAATATTACTGAGAGGTCGTAGGGGGAAGCAATAATTAGATTCGCGATGTTTTTAGTTTCACGCTCAACAGCGCGACGTCATTTCAACCGTTCTTGTATTCATTTTTGTAACTCATTTAGACGAATAAATAACCTAACTTCATATTGCTCCAGTCGGGATTTTCAAAACAAGTCGAAAGACAACTGCGTAAAATCAAGATTAGCGGCCTCTTTGGGGCTGGGGTTATGCTGCGCAAAATCGAAAAAACTGCGTAAAATCAAGAAAAGATGTAAAATCGAAGTTTCACCATTGGAATTCCCTATGCTTTCCGGCCGGACTTGAGTGTCGCTGCGTAAAAACGAGACTTGATGTAAAATCAAAGTGCGTAAAATCGAAGTTTTACTGTATTTATTAAAAATTATGTGGATTTAAGGATGCCCGTGGAGACAAAACCATAACACTAGCGACCATTTCAGTAGTAGCTATTCAGCTTTATATATAAACAAAAGTTATCGTTAATTTAATGACATTAATTCTTTAACGAAGCAAGCAAATTAAAGGTAAATTATACTAGCATAGACAAACTGCATACCATTAACACCCTCCCTGAATTAAATTTCTGTGTACAAATATGCTTGACAATCATCATCAAAAGTAATCTCAATTTTAAGGTAGGTTTACATGGAACATTCTAAGAATTGCTATGGCCAATCTAACCTCCCTCGTTGGATTTCCCTCTTTTATTCACAATCAGGCCTATTACTCTTCATCCTTTTGATGAACCATTTTCTCAACCTCCATATCTTCAATATTCTTCACTCAATCAGTTCTCAGCAATCCTACTCCATCCACCACATGGTTCATCCACATCCACTCTCACCTTCAAGTAGTTTTCTCTCTAGGTTCGCGTCTAAAACTTCCTGGCTCCTTCTTTTTTCCATCCATCACATCTCCTCCATTCCCCTCCAAAGCTACTTCTCAAGAACCTTCATCATATTCCCAATCCTTTGGACCCATTTTTTAGCCCTGCGTGGCACTACATACCATTCCATGCTCTTTGCAAGCCTCTTTACACTCTTAAACAACAATTATTTCATTTACTTCTGCATGAAGGCCCACCAGCCAACACTATCCTTCTTCCTCATATCCATACTTCTATGCCTGTTATCCACCAATTTGCTATCGAAGAAAATAAGCAAATAAACTGGTAAACCTGCTCAAGTTTGTTGCCATCAACTTTCTTACTAAGCTCCATATTTTTTGCTTTAGAGGTTTTAAAAACCACAAGACTTTGTGTCCTTGAGATAAATTATCTTGATTCATCTCACTGAATGCATCGCATCTCACCTTAAATACCTGCCAGTGTCTGCAAGCTTGTGACCATCAAATTCATTTTTTAGGGGAGGAGGGATTACACTCAGAGGGGAGCTTATTTGGGGAGATTGATTTGGATGAGGTAAACTCAAGACCATATCTCCCAAACACCTTGCAGGACAGATGGTTGTGCTCCTGGACCCTCAACTTGTTGTGGCCTTGAATATAATCAACACCTGATAATCTCCAAACCAAACTGATTTAAACATCATTCTTACCCCTACAGCATCTAACTCTTCTCAGGCCACCTATAACATCTTCTTGGCATGTGAAATAAATATTGAAGCCCTTAAGCACCTTAGTATGTTACATGAAAATATAACCCAATTTACAATAATCAACAAAATCAAGTCATACCCTTGATTACAAAGTGCACAATAATTAGGCAATCATTGGAGCACCTTGGATCTTGCAGGGCATAGAGCTACCCAAGCTTAATATTTAGCCGCCGGATTAAAATTCTTAATGGATACCCTTCACTGGTGGATTAAAGTACATATAACCCCATTAAATTTGCCTGCCTGAAGGAACACATCAGGCACTGAGTGGAGTTTTTTTTCCGCATCCGCAATGGTACACTATGCATTTAAAGGTTAAATTTAGCTAATCGCTGCGGCTGAGATCTCAGGCTATAGTTGGAAAACTGAAGTTAAAATCAGGGTCTTCATCCTATCTCAAAGGTCTTACCCAAATAAAAATGGCAATAGGGTGGTTTCCTATTATTTTTTTAATGCCTAAATCGAAAGATTATTACTCCAGGAGTATGTATTTCACGCTTTTAGATTTTTAAATGACGATATCTATTTTTCGCGATTAAATGAAAAGTGAAAATTTTCAAGCGCGTGAAAACAAGACGCGTAAGTATGAATGCCGGGAATTCTCTCTCCGTGTGGCGTATTTCTGGTTCCCGCTGCCGCCCTGTGAGGTGACCTTGAGGCCAGTTGAGCGCTGATACGACGCAGGCTGCTAGCGGGTAGCTGAGTACCCTGCTGGCTGGTAGCGCTTGGCTTAAATAAGGATTATTAATACCTTATCAAATGAAGAAAACTTTCCGACCTTAGCCAGTTTTAATAAGTGATTATTAAGACATGTTTCCCTGAGCTCTGCGCCTCATGCATGCACTGGTAACCTCAGACGATGTATAACTCCTATCTTCTCGTATAGAAACTAGGTCTCTGTGACGTCACGTGGAGTGGCATCGCATGGGCGCCAATCTGGCCCTTTTCAAATGAGGATAAAATTGACCCTTGCCATTCGTCCAAACCGGTGTTTCTAAAACGAAATAATTTGTATATTATGAATACACCATTGGTGGGTAACGAATATCAATCAATGCCTTTCGTTTTCTTTGATGAAGGAAACTACCCTATTGTATAGCTATTAATTGCCATGTCATTAGAAATGACCACAAAAGGAAATTAGGCAATCATCTAAGATCAAGGGACAGCAACCAAACATATCTTATGCATACCGAAAACAAGCCACTTATATTTGCTACATAATTACTCCAACTAGAGAAATAATATGAAAGTGATGGAGGAGAAAGATTATAACTGAGGGAACGATAAAGGAGAGAGATTACGAGAGCAGTCATTATGTATCTACATATTCTAATCTTTTTACATATTATTAAAAATAACTAATTCAGTAAAATATGTGACGGCAAATATCAACAAGGCCCAAATATGCCCAACCCTCTGATATTACTAACCATCACCATTTTGAAAATTCTAGGATAAGGACATCAAATGGTAAGAAACAACAGGGTATTAGTCAATAGATATAAAATCAAAGGGCCTTGTTGTCATATTCAAACCTGTACGTTATATGGTACACATTTGACAGCACACAAGGGGAAAATAACTTCCCTTGGCTTCTGATACTGGTTGTAACAAGAAATGTTCAATAATGAAGCGCTCCCTTATATACACACCTGCTGTCTTTCTGCTCCAGCTACCGTAACCTATGGTGGAGAGTGTGCCTCGCTGCAGGCTTTATGGCTCAGTTGACTGAGGCAGCTGAAGATTTTGGTAATTCTGGTTCAATCTTAGGTTAAGGCAAAACATTTTACTACGGACCAAAAATATGATCATCAAATTGATTTTGCTTAAAACTTTAAACACTCAAGTACAAAACAGTTTCCATTAGACGCAACCTATTTATCAAATATGGCTTGTTTGCATTTAATAACTGTGATTGTACTAATCAAAAAATGAATGCACATAATTCTTTTCTGCTTCACTTAACTCAACTGACTCCGATGATATACTTAAAGCATTTATTTCAAACTCTTACATCTATCTTGTACTCAGGGGGTTTGTTAAGTGGCACTGCAACTGCATTTTATAAGAGGTATGTACATAATGGTAGCCTTCAATATAAGTGGTTTGTGCCCAACCTATGATGTATGCACGACCACCAATAGCTCATCGTTACTTCAAGCAAAGTAACGTTAATGATTTAATTTAATAATATGAAAATAATGTATTTTTGATATAATGGGTGGAAATAAGACTTTATCATATTAGTGTAGACAAAGCTTTATTGGGTTATTCATAAATACATAAAAGCGACAATGCTTTGAAAACAAGCGTACAAGTAGAGGTAAGCAATCAATATATATGTAACGTACCATTGCAACCCGCTTACAGCAAATGTATGTTAACAATAACACAGTAATTACTAGGGCGCTATTCCAAAAACAGACCCCTTGGGAAACGAAAAATCAGGTAAACTTTGACATTGGATGTTACATAGCATAAAGACAAGGCACGAATGAAATTATTCCTTAATGAAATGGGAAACATTATAATCTGTGAAGGGGATCATTAAAAACATCGTAGTATAACGATAAAGAAACAGAAGACATTATATAAACTGGAGCGCTATCGGAATGACGCCTCGTCGAAAAAAGTGATTGCAGGCCATATGTCACTGGGTCATTCATTTAAACACCTATACGAATAATGTAAAACAACGAACTTCATAAGAAAGAAGAAATAACAAAATTTATTAAACATAGGATCCCCATAACCATTCAGCTCACATAGAAAAACCAAATTATTTTTAAAAATAGGGCGCTATTACATTTCAACACCGAAGAAATCCTGAGTAGGGGTTAACATTTGCACTGACACATTCAAAAAGGTAAAAAGCGAATTTTATTCAAAACGCAAACCTAATTCTGACATGCAATGACGAAATAAAGACACAGCCGGAGCAGTTTCTAAAATTGGAATTAACGAAGTAGGAAAATAAATAATAATAATTGACCTACCAACAAATCGAAGTAAAGTTTCAATGGGTAATTTTTTTTAAATTGCAGGGAATTTTTTTGTCCGAACTCCTCTAAAATACGATAAAGAAACATGGAAGATTACAAAGCGTCCATAGCCCAAATCGTTTAATAATAAATACAGTAACCTGGAGTCAACAAATACCTGGGCGCTCACCAGGGGCGGATCCAGGATTTATTTCTGGGAGGGGCACAAGCAAGGCCGTATCCAGGATTTTGTTCTGGGTGGGGCACAAGGATACCTCGCAATACAAAACGAATGCAATGATAATGGGACCGTATTAAAAATCTTGCATATTTTTGAGGGTCTGGGGGGGGCCCTGGATCCGCCTATATAGGCGGATCCATATATGGCGCCCACACGAAATCACGCCCATGAAAAGGATTGAACAGCCTTGAAAGTCATTTTTTTCTAACGACTGTGTCATACCTAGAGCTGAGATAAAGCATACATAACAGAAAAGACATACGAGACCAAATGGAAAAAATGAAAAACAATCATATAACATCACTTAGCCTTTTTAAAAACTAAACTTGGGCTTGCACAACGCACAGTCTCCGCACCAAATCAAATCCAGGAACAGTAAAAATTTTTATGTCTGATTAATTTTCAGCTGCAATGACAGGAAAAAGTCTAGACACTTCAATAAAATCAAAATAATAGGACTTGAGGGTTTGAAAATAACTTTCACACATAAAAAATGGAGAAATAAAATAATTTGCCAGAAAAATATTCGAGAAATGGGTTTAAATTCGTCATTTTAAAAAACCGTTAAAGCGAATTTCAGATCGAAAGTCACCAATATTACGTGAGAACACATCTAAGATTATGGGAATCCCATAACCCAAATCGTTTTAATAGAAATGGAGAAACCACGAGTAGAAAAATAATAGGGAAGCCACACCAAATCATCCATATGGAAGGGAAGTGTCAATGAGAAAATATTTTTTTCCGACGACTGTGCCCGACGTAAAGCTGTGAGAACACCGTAATCATAGTCAAACATTTTCAACCAAGAGATGAAAATGAAAAACTCTCATCCAATCAAATTTGGTCTTTGAAATCAAGGCCTGGGATAGCCCAAAATACAGCCTGCGACTGAACTAATACATGAAAAAGTTAGTTTTTAAATTCTTTATTTTCGGTAGCAATTTGAAGAAGTTTACAGAGTCGCAAAATAATATAAAAAAAGGCGATAACACCGTTTTAAAAATTAACTGAAAAATGTACGACAATAGAGGAAAATAATAGACACAAAAAAATGGAAGTAAACATTTAAAACTCACATTTTCAAAACTCTCCTTCAGAATTGCGGATCGAAACTCATCTACATTACGAGGTAACACATCAAAGATTATGTAACACACATAGCCCATAAATATTTACGTTACATAGAGATACCACGAGTCGACAAATACAAGGTCGCCCACCCCGAATCACCTGCGTGTAAGGTAAGTGGTACGAATGCTAAAATATTTTTTCCCGACTATCGAGCCCGGCCTAAAGCTGTGATGTCAGCCTAATCGTAGAAAAACATGTTCATCCAAGGAATGCAAATGAAAAACGACACAGTAAGTACTTTTCTCCTTTGAAATCTAGGTGTTGGATTGCCTAACCCACTGCCTACGACACCATCAACAAAATCCGGAAAAGTTAAACATTAAAAAAATTTTTAGTTTCGGTAAAAATGAAAATAAATTTACCACAATCCCAGAGGAAACGAAAGCACGACGATACCACCGTTTTAAAATTCAAATGAAAAATTTACGACACCAGAGGAAAAAACTTGACCAACAAAAAAGTAGAAGTAAAAACGTAAATGTGACATTTTAAAAAGACTCCATCAGAATTTCGGATCGACACTCATCTACATCACGAGGTAACACATCAAAGATTACGTAACACACATAGCCCATACAGATTTACGTTACATAGAGATACCACGAGTCGACAAATACGAGGTCGCCCACCCCGAATCACCCGCATGGAAGGTAAGTCGTATGAATGGTAAAATATTTTTTTTCGAAGATCGAGCCCGGCCTAAAGCTGTGATGTCAGCCTAATCGTAGAAAAACATGTTCAACCAAGGGATTAAAATAAAAAACGACAGCGTAAGTACTTTTCCCCTTTGAAATCTAGGCCTGGATGGCACAACCCACAGCCCTGGACACCATGAACAAAATCTGTGAAAGTTAAAAATTTTTTAAATTTTTATTTTCGGTAAAAATGAAAAGAAATTTACAACAATCCCAGAGGAAACGAAAGCACGACGATACCACAGTTTTAAAATTCAACTGAAAAATTTACGACACTAGAGGAAAATACTTGACCCACAAAAAACTGGAAGTGAAAATGTAAATGTGACATTTTAAAACGATTCCATCAGAACTTCGGATCGAAACTCGTCTACATTACGAGGTAACACATCAAAGATTACGTAACACACATAGCCCATACAGATTTACGTTACATAGAGATACCACGAGTCGACAAATACGAGGTCGCCCACCCCGAATCACCCGCAAGGAAGGTAAGTGGTAGGAATGGCAAAATATTTTTTTTCGAAGATCGTGCCCGGCCTACAGCTGTGATGTCAGCCTAATCGTAGAAATACATTTTCAACCAAGGGATGGAAATGAAAAACGACTACGAAATTACTTCTCCCCTTTGAAATCTAGGTCTTCGATGGCCCAACCCACAGCCCTCGACAGCATCAAAAAAATCTGGAAAAGTGAAACATTTTTAAAATTTTTATTTTCGGTTAAAGAGAAAAGAAATTTACTACAATCCCAAAGGAAACGAAAGCACGACGAAACCTCCGTTTACAAATGCATTTGAAAAATTTACGACACTAGAGGAAAATACTTGACCCACAAAAAACTGGAAGTAAAAATGTAAATGTGACATTTAAAAAAGACTCCATCAGAATTTCGGATCGAAACTCATCTACATTACTAGGTAACACATCACAGATTGCGTAACACACATAGCCCATACAGATTTACATTACATAGAGATACCACGAGTCGGAAAATACCTACTCGCCCACCCAAATCAAGCGCATGGAAGGTAGGTGCTACGAATGGGGAAATATTTTTTTCCGAAGACTGTCCTCGGCCTACAGCTGTGATGACACCCCAATCGTAGGAAAATATGTTCAAACAAGGGATGAAAATGAAAAACAACAGCGTAAGTACTTTTCCCCTTTGAAAACTAGGCTTGCGATGGCCCAACCCACAGCCCTCGACATCAACAACAAAATCTGGAAAAGTGAAAAATTTTTTAAATTTTTATTTTAGGTAAAAATGAAAAGAAATTTACCACAACCCCAGACGAAACGAAAGCACGACGATACCACCTTTTTGAAATGCAACTGAAAAATTTACGACACTAGAGGAAAATAATAGACCAAAAAAATCGAAGTAAACATTTAAATCTCTCATTTTCAAAACTCTCCTTCAGAATTTCGGATCGTAACTCATCTACATTATGACGTAGCACACCAAATATTATGTAACACCCATAGCCCATACAGATTTTCATTACATAGAGATACCACGAGTCCACAAATACTTGCTCGCTTACCCCAAATCAAGCGCATGGAAAAATAGGTGATGCGAATGGGAATATATTTTTCCCGAAGACTGTGCCCGGCCTTCCGCTTTGATGACACCCCAATCGTAGAAAAAAATGTTCAAACAAGGGATGAAAATGAAAAACGACAACGTAAGTACTTTTCCCCTTTGAAATCTAGGCCCGGGGTAGCCCACACCACAGCCTGCGGCACCAACTAAAAATTTAAAAAAAAAATTTAATTCTTTATTTTCGGTGAAAATAAAAAGAAGTTTACCATAATTATTATTTTAATTATAGAAGTAGTAAAAACACGACGATTTCACCGTTTTAATATTTAACCGAAACATTTACGGCACTGCAGGAAAATAAATGAGCCAAAAAAATCGAAGTTAATTTTAAATGTCACATTTTCTAAATACTCCATGAGAACTTCAGATCAAAACTTATATACATTACGAGGTATGACATCAAAGATTACGTAACACCCGTAGCCCATGCCGATTTACATTGCGCAGGGATACCACGAGTCTACAAATACTAGGTCGCCCACCCCGAATCACCCGCGTGGAAGCGAAAAGACATGAATTGGAAAATTATTTTTTTCCGACAACTGTGACTACAGCTGTGATACCACATGGATCACATAAAAACGTGTTGAACGACGCGGTAAAAATCAGAAACACTCATATAACAATTTTAATCTTTAAGAAATAGGCTTGGGCTGGCATAACCCACAGTCTCCGCCACCAATTCAAAACAGGGAAAGGTAAAAATTTTATATCTTCCTTATTTTCTGAAGATTTTTAAGGAAACTTTCCACACAACTAGATGGCAGAACGACATGTCACCGATGTTATAAATTGGATTTAACCAATGGAGGATACTGAAGTAAAATATTTTGCTGACAAAAAAAATCGAAGTAATGTTTTTAACGCGTTATTTTAAAAAATTGGAATCGAATTTCAAAGCGTAACTCTTCTATATTACAAGATAAAACATCAAAGATTGCGGGAGAACGCCATCCCAAACTTTTACTATGTATAAAGTAACTGCGAATCAATAAATATTACTAGGGCGCCTGCACGAAATCGTCCCGGCGCGGCGGATGAGAAGTGGCACGTACTGGATTATATTTTTCCCGTCGACTCTTTTTGTGCCGATTGCTGATATTATTCCAGGATGTTTTAAATAGTAAAAGTATGTTATACCATAACGTAATAGTATATCAGAATCATTTCAATACTTTTCCGCTTTGATAAATAGCCACTGATTCGCAGTGGCGGATCCAGGATAGGGACAAGGGAATGGGGCTAAGTGGGGTCAAAAATACCAGCAGTATATTGGGGGTCGGAAATAATTACCATGCTATCTAACGTAAATTGGATTCCCAAGGAGGTTAACGTTTGCTATAGCCCCAGTAGCTCCCCATAGATCCGCCACTGCTGGTTGGCCCACCTTTAAATCAATTTTATCGTTATTTTCGGAGAATAAGAAAAGAAATTTACCACACACTTATATTTAAAATGACGCATGGTAAGAAATGTTTGCAATTTTATCTACTCTTTGTTTGAAAAATAAGAAAAGACACACGAAATAATCGAAATATAATTTTCACTGGGTCATTTACAAATAATATAAAAGCAAATTTCGAATAATCCTTTTGTCAAGATATAAAATCAAAATTGATGTAACAGGCCATCCCGAGACCCATAAATAATATTCAGAGCACATGCAAGTCGCGAAGTACTACAACCCATTTCATTGATTTTTCTTCCTGAAATTATGCTTGAATCTATCTTGAAATATCTTGATATCTATGCCCACCTCATTTGCCCAGCTAGAAAATCACGATTAGGAAAAGTAAAAATTTTATAATTTTGTTATTTTCTGGAAAGTAATAAATGAAATTATTCATGATCTTAGATGCAACAATGACGCAACGAGTGAAAAATTTCATTTGAAATTTAAGACAATTATGACAATATTTAAGACAAATGTATGGAAAATATTTAACCTTCAAAATTTTAAATGATATTTTCACCGGGTATTCACGCAACAATTGAAGAAAATTTTTAAATGAAATTCAGATGGATTGATATAAAATGAAATAATAAAATGAAAGAAAGAGAACTTCCTTAAAACCGTAATCGATGTATATACAGGGTACTCCCGGGTCACCAAACACTAGTGCGCCAACCGGTAATCGGCCCTATGGAAAGAGAAATCATACGCATCGGAACTTATTTTGTCCCAACGAATTTGACGCGCCTAAAATTGTTATTAAGGAGGAACCTGCGCTTCGAAATACTGCTTTCATAAGTTAGATAAACTCGATAACAACGAGTTAAAATCGCTAAATTAGTCATTCATAAAAATTAAAAGTAATGCTAAATTAATCAAAATAGCTGTACAATGCATGAATTTTACTTAAAATGGAATAATATAGTGATATGAAGAATGGCTGTTATATTGACTCTTAGGTATCGGAAGAATTTAAGTACTTTCTCTGGAAATACAGTAAAGCTTTATAACTACATCATTTGTGATGAATAAAATGAACTTAACTAATGAGACCTTTTGCTCTGTTAATTTCAACCTAATTTGGAAAAATGGTTTATTTATAATTGCTGACCACCAACTTGACAACGCTGCCAGCATATCGTAGTTTCACAGCGATTGAGCACCTTTGTTTGTTTACGTTACCTCGTAGAGTTACGTTGCATTGTGACAATATTACTCGTTTTATTATCCCTTTTACTTAGCCTTAAGTTATTAAATATACCTTTGAGCTGAAGTGATGGCGTCATTATGCCGATTTAAAGGCAAATTTGTGTCTGAAGGTAAAGGTAAGAGCTTGGATTATTTGAGGAAACGAAATGTGGCCGAAAGTGAATCCATCAATTCCATCGAAGCGATTTCAACGAGTGCATCTGTTGAAGGATACCGAATCGTTTACGTGCATTTTTAATTTCTTAAGAAATTTTTGCAATATTTCCCAACATAAAGTGTCCATCAATGTTTAAATAATCAATGTTTATGTCTTGATTTATGAAGATTAAAGTCCCTGTCGAATGACTGACACAAAGCTCTTTAATGATTATTTCTTTGTAGATTTTCCATTCAATAGCCTCATCCATACTATTAATAAGGAGTTGATTAGTGAAAATTAGAAAATAATGTGTCAGTTATAACCCAAATGTAATTCGAATCATTAGTATCAGGATAATTAAATAATACTTGTTCCTAGTGCCGAAGTTTCAGTAAATTTGGAAGGCTGGCATTGCAACTTCTACGGACTCACTTATGTCAGCTGCCATCGATTGTTCAGGAATGCATCCTAATTTTTATCCTCCTGCAATGACTTCATGAATAGGTAAATGTATTTACTGTTGTTTTTTCAAATTATGCTAATTGGACCTTTGGAAAACGTATCAAAGTAAATTGTTTGGTCAGTGAAAAAGGAAGTACTCTTGTCTATTTTATTTTATACTTTCGAAGAATTACATGGGTGAGTATTCGATTAATTAGTACGTTCGCGAAATTGTATTTCCAAATACTACATAGTCGGTACCCAACGGCAATATGCTTGTCTCGTGGTACATTCATTTACCTGTACACCTTATTCTAGACATTTAATATCAATTAAACTGATGATTAAATACATAATGCGCTAGTTTTTCTACTTTACGCTTAGAACTTGTATTTAAATAAGTACTTTTCTACAAGTTGAAAACGATACATATTTTTCGAAATAAACGTAAAACAATTTGAAGTAGTATTCAGAAGAACAGATAAACTATCGCAAGTCTCATTATATTCTATCATTTTCGCTTTTGAAGCGATACGACGACAATTTCAAGGGATGTATTGAATTCCGGTCATGAATATTCGCATGTTTAATAAAATGTAGTCGCATACAGGAATTACTTTAACAACCAGCACTGATAAATTTCATACTTCGGTGTATAGCACGTTTCGAGATGAACTGAATATTCGTTTAATGAATACGTAGAAAAATGACTCCGAAAAATCCAATTCACTGGAATTATGCAGCGGTCGACAGGTGCAATATCGCTCTTCATATTTAACCTCCGTATATTTGCAACGTTGCCACTACCTCCGCCGCATAATGGCTGCTCGCTCTGCAGAAAACCGGAAGTATGTTCTTTAAACTTAAATACTGGCGCTAACATATCGGTAACCCCTTCTAAAAAAATACATATATTAAGCATCGATGTCTATTCTATGCTGTGCTAATTTTTCAACGATATATTTCGGGCCAAATTTGAGATAAAAAATGTTTTACAAGGGAAGGTCATCATTCTCCCATAAATACAATGTATTTCAAGGTGGAAATCCGTCATTTTCAAATCAATAAATCTTTCTTAAATGGCCGGTGACATAGTAATATTTTTTCACTATTCGATAGAAAAAATAATGAGCAACAACATATGTCAAAATAAGGGGAGGTTTTCGGGCATGTTTGAAATGATGGTTCCTCCTTAAATCTACATCAGCGTATAATCATCTTATCTCTAGCGTTAAAAAAACGCAAGACCCATTTCATTGCTTCTCCGCTTAAAAAACCGTTGGGCCACTCCATCCCAATTTCATAACAGGTACTTCAGACTCAGGAAAATTAATTATAATTTAATCATATCGTTATTTCTGGGAAATAAAATATGCAATTTTTCATAAACTTAGATAGAAGCGAGGCACAGTAAAAAAATTTTAAAACGGGATTTCAACAAAATACGACGCTAAAACAAAATAATTAGCCTGGAAAAAAATGAAAATATATCTTTCACTATGTCATTCATAAAAAATAAAGAGAATTTCCATTGTAAATGCACCTCAATATAAACATTACACATGAATAGAAGGATCAACAACTCTGCTATTTTCACATAGTAATTTATTGAGGCCGACCATGGTTTCGTTACACAGTAACATTATCAAGGTGAAAAATGCAAGTAAATTGACAGTATATATAGCAGAAGGTTGGGTAGGGAAATCTTGTATTATAGGAAAATCTTGTAATGTATTTCCACACCCAACCCTCTGCTATACATACTATCAATTTGCCTGCATTTTTCACCTTGTTATGTTACTCTGTTACGAAACCATGGTCGGTGTCAATAAACTGCTACGTGGAAATAGCAAAGTTGTAGATCCTTCTATTCCTGCGATTATGTATTTCCACCAAGTTACGCCCGCTACTATTAATAATATTACACATCAATATTTGTGAAGCAGAACATCCCCAAACCAATAAACAATATGCAGAATCTTCCGGAAATCGGCCCAGTGGAAGACTGGCATCGAAAAATGTTTTTACGGCGACTTTAACGCGCTAAAAACTGTTATTGCTCTTAGATCATCGTAAAAACATGTAATCGCGTACGTTAAAAATTCACAAGACTCATTGCAATACTTTTAAACTAGCCTTGGGCCTGGCCACCCCAATTTTCGGGCCAGATAGATATGGGAATTCGTTTTTCCCCGAACCATAGAGGACTTTAATAAACGCTAGTCCGAACTTCGTTTGAGCACTTCATTTTTTTTAGCTGTAAACGGCTGGCGTCCTAACACCCTCTGCCACACGCCTTTTAGGCGGCTGCGGGGTATTATGTAGTTGTAGATGAATTTCAAATCAAGGATTTCACACTCAGTACAATTGAAAATTTTATGACTCCGTGTTAACGGAAAATATTTACGAAAATTTTATGAACGTATATATAACTGAGCTGCGGTGAAACAAACATTTGACGAAAAGGCACTAAACGATCCGATTCATTTCGGACCAGGCCGGCATGAAGCATTTCACTTTTGAAAGTTAGGATCCCATACACCTTATTTTCCGCGTCGCATAGTTTCATGCCGTGTGGCACGAAATTATCCGAAAAAGTGGTTAAAGAGCCTGACCGTGCGTGTGCACCGCGCGGGGGTTAGGAAAGGGACCGCCGAGGACATAAAAGACCAGCTTATTGGATGTCCCTCGAGCCCATGCCCTTCATAGAACAGAATGACCCTTTACTATCCCCTTCGCGCGGTCTTCCACTGCTATTTGTGGTCTTTTTTCCGAAAATATATTCGCAGCTTATATCTGAAGTTAGTCATGAATTCTTCGTTTTTCGCTTATCACATGGAAATTTCAATCGGAGTTCAAGCGTTAACATCAGTGGAGTTCATTTCAGTTCCAAATCAGCCAATATGGAATAAAAATACGTAGTCTAAATCCGTCAATATGATCGTTAGGAGTTCGCTCAAAACTTCTTAACGCTCAGAAAAACACAAGGAATTCATTTTATATATTATTAATCCATGGGAACAACAAATATTTGATTATATATAACTCGGCTAAATTTCACGGCCCAGACCTAAATTACATAGGGAAAAAGTAATTACGTGATCGCTTTTTATTTTAATCCCTTGGTTGACCATGTTTTTCTATGATTAAGGTGTTATCAGAGCTGTAGCCCGGGCTCGATCTTCGAAAAAAGATATTTTGCCATTCTACTTACCTTCCGTGCGGGTGATTCGGGGTGGGCGACCTTGTATTTGTCGACTCGTGGTATCTCTATGTAACGTAAATCTGTATGGGCTATGTATGTTACGTAATCTTTGATGTGTTACCTCGTAATGTAGATGAGTTTCGATCCGAAATTCTGATGGAATCGTTTTAAAATGTCACATTTACATTTTTTCTTCCACTTTTTTGTTGGTCAAGTATTATCCTCTGGTGTCTTAAATTTTTCATTTGAATTTTAAAACGGTGGTATCGTCGTGCTTTCGTTTCCTCTGGGATTGTGGTAAATTTCTTTTCATTTTTACCGAAAATAAAAATTTTTAAAATGTTTCACTTTTCCAGATTTTTTTGATGGCGTCGAGGCCTGTGGGTTGGGCCATCGAAGACCTAGATTTCAAAGGGGAGAAGTAATTTCGTAGTCGTTTTTCATTTCCTTCCCTTGGTTGAAAATGTTTTTCTACGATTAGGCTGACATCACAGCTGTAGGCCGGGCACGATCTTCGAAAAAAAATATTTTGCCATTCATACCACTTACCTTCCTTGCGGGTGATTCGGGGTGGGCGACCTCGTATTTGTCGACTCGTGGTATCTCTATGTAACGTAAATCTGTATGGGCTATGTGTGTTACGTAATCTTTGATGTGTTACCTCGTAATGTAGACGAGTTTCGATCCGAAGTTCTGATGGAATCGTTTTAAAATGTCACATTTACATTTTCACTTCCAGTTTTTTGTGGGTCAAGTATTTTCCTCTAGTGTCGTAAATTTTTCAGTTGAATTTTAAAACTGTGGTATCGTCGTGCTTTCGTTTCCTCTGGGATTGTTGTAAATTTCTTTTCATTTTTACCGAAAATAAAAATTTTAAAAATTTTTAACTTTCACAGATTTTGTTCATGGTGTCCAGGGCTGTGGGTTGTGCCATCCAGGCCTAGATTTCAAAGGGGAAAAGTACTTACGCTGTCGTTTTTTATTTTAATCCCTTGGTTGAACATGCTTTTCTACGATTAGGCTGACATCACAGCTTTAGGCCGGGCTCGATCTTCGAAAAAAAATATTTTACCATTCATACGACTTACCTTCCATGCGGGTGATTCGGGGTGGGCGACCTCGTATTTGTCGACTCGTGGTATCTCTATGTAACGTAAATCTGTATGGGCTATGTGTGTTACGTAATCTTTGATGTGTTACCTCGTGATGTAGATGAGTTTCGATCCGAAATTCTGAAGGAGTCTTTTTAAATTGTCACATTTACATTTTTACTTCCAGTTTTTTGTGGGTCCAGTGTTGTCCTCTAGAGACGTAAATTTTTCAGTAGAATTTTAAAACGTTGGTATCGTCGTGATTTCGTTTCATCTATGAATGTGGTAAATTTCTTTTCATATTTACCAAAAAAAAAAATTTTTTTAATGTTTAACTTTTCCGGATTTTGTTGATGGTGTCGTAGGCAGTGGGTTAGGCAATCCAACACCTAGATTTCAAAGGAGAAAAGTACTTACTGTGTCGTTTTTCATTTGCATTCCTTGGATGAACATGTTTTTCTACGATTAGGCTGACATCACAGCTTTAGGCCGGGCTTGATAGTCGGGAAAAAATATTTTAGCATTCGTACCACTTACCTTACACGCAGGTGATTCGGGGTGGGCGACCTTGTATTTGTCGACTCGTGGTATCTCTATGTAACGTAAATCTTTATGGGCTATGTGTGTTACATAATCTTTGATGTGTTAACTCCTAATGTAGATGAGTTTCGATCCGAAATTCTGAAGGAGTCTTTTTAAAATGTCACATTTACATTTTTACTTCCAGTTTTTTGTGGGTCCAGTGTTGTCCTCTAGTGACGTAAATTTTTCAGTTGAATTTTAAAACGTCGGTATCGTCGTGATTTCGTTTCATCTATGACTGTGGTAAATTTCTTTTCATATTTACAAAAAAAAAAATTTTTAAATGTTTAACTTTTCCGGATTTTGTTGATGGTGTCGTAGGCAGTGGGTTAGGCAATCCAATACCTAGATTTCAAAGGAGAAACGTACTTACTGAGTCGTTTTTCATTTTCATTCCTTGGTTGAACATGTTTTTCTACGATTAGGGTGACATCACAGCTTTAGGCCGGGTTCCATCTTCGGGAAAAATATTTTACCATTCGTACCACTTACCTTACACGCAGGTGATTCGGGGTGGGCGACCTTGTATTTGTCGACTCGTGGTATCTCTATGTAACGTAAATCTTTATGGGCTATGTGTGTTACATAATCTTTGATGTGTTACCTCCTAATGTAGATGAGTTTCGATCCGAAATTCTGAAGGAGTCTTTTTCAATTGTCACATTTACATTTTTACTTCCAGTTTTTTGTGGGTCCAGTGTTGTCCTCTAGTGACGTAAATTTTTCAGTTGAATTTTAAAACGGTTGTATCGTCGTGCTTTCGTTTCATCTATGCTTGTGGTAAATTTCTTTTCATATTTACCAAAAATAAAATTTTTTTAAATGTTTAACTTTTCCGGATTTTGTTGATGGTGTCGTAGGCAGTGGGTTAGGCAATCCAATACCTAGATTTCAAAGGAGAAAAGTACTTACTGTGTCGTTTTTCATTTGAATTCCTTGGTTGAACATGTTTTTCTACGATTAGGGTGACATCAAAGCTTTAGGCCGGGCTCGATCGTCGGAAAAAAATATTTTACCATTCATACCACTTACCTTCCATGCGGGTGATTCGGGGTGGGCGACCTTGTATTTGTCGACTCGTGGTATCTCTATGTAACGTAAATCTGTATGGGCTATGTGTGTTACGTAATCTTTGATGTGTTTCCTCATAATGTAGACGAGTTTCGATCCGAAATTCTGATGGAATCGTTTTAAAATGTCACATTTACATTTTCACTTCCAGTTTTTTGTGGGTCAAGTATTTTCCTCTAGTGTCGTAAATTTTTCAGTTGAATTTTAAAACTGTGGTATCGTCGTGCTTTCGTTTCCTCTGGGATTGTTGTAAATTTCTTTTCATTTTTACCGAAAATAAAAATTTTAAAAATTTTTAACTTTCACAGATTTTGTTCATGGTGTCCAGGGCTGTGGGTTGTGCCATCCAGGCCTAGATTTCAAAGGGGAAAAGTACTTACGCTGTCGTTTTTTATTTTAATCCCTTGGTTGAACATGCTTTTCTACGATTAGGCTGACATCACAGCTTTAGGCCGGGCTCGATCTTCGAAAAAAAATATTTTACCATTCATACGACTTACCTTCCATGCGGGTGATTCGGGGTGGGCGACCTCGTATTTGTCGACTCGTGGTATCTCTATGTAACGTAAATCTGTATGGGCTATGTGTGTTACGTAATCTTTGATGTGTTACCTCGTGATGTAGATGAGTGTCGATCCGAAATTCTGATGGAGTCTTTTTAAAATGTCACATTTACGTTTTTACTTCTACTTTTTTGTTGGTCAAGTTTTTTCCTCTGGTGTCGTAAATTTTTCATTTGAATTTTAAAACGGTGGTATCGTCGTGCTTTCGTTTCCTCTGGGATTGTGGTAAATTTATTTTCATTTTTACCGAAACTAAAAATTTTTTTAATGTTTAACTTTTCCGGATTTTGTTGATGGTGTCGTAGGCAGTGGGTTAGGCAATCCAACACCTAGATTTCAAAGGAGAAAAGTACTTACTGTGTCGTTTTTCATTTGCATTCCTTGGATGAACATGTTTTTCTACGATTAGGCTGACATCACAGCTTTAGGCCGGGCTTGATAGTCGGGAAAAAATATTTTAGCATTCGTACCACTTACCTTACACGCAGGTGATTCGGGGTGGGCGACCTTGTATTTGTCGACTCGTGGTATCTCTATGTAACGTAAATCTTTATGGGCTATGTGTGTTACATAATCTTTGATGTGTTAACTCCTAATGTAGATGAGTTTCGATCCGAAATTCTGAAGGAGTCTTTTTAAAATGTCACATTTACATTTTTACTTCCAGTTTTTTGTGGGTCCAGTGTTGTCCTCTAGTGACGTAAATTTTTCAGTTTAATTTTAAAACGTCGGTATCGTCGTGATTTCGTTTCATCTATGACTGTGGTAAATTTCTTTTCATATTTACAAAAAAAAAAATTTTTAAATGTTTAACTTTTCCGGATTTTGTTGATGGTGTCGTAGGCAGTGGGTTAGGCAATCCAATACCTAGATTTCAAAGGAGAAACGTACTTACTGAGTCGTTTTTCATTTTCATTCCTTGGTTGAACATGTTTTTCTACGATTAGGGTGACATCACAGCTTTAGGCCGGGTTCCATCTTCGGGAAAAATATTTTACCATTCGTACCACTTACCTTACACGCAGGTGATTCGGGGTGGCGACCTTGTATTTGTCGACTCGTGGTATCTCTATGTAACGTAAATCTTTATGGGCTATGTGTGTTACATAATCTTTGATGTGTTACCTCCTAATGTAGATGAGTTTCGATCCGAAATTCTGAAGGAGTCTTTTTAAAATGTCACATTTACATTTTTACTTTCAGTTTTTTGTGGGTCCCGTATTTTCCTCTAGTGTCGTAAATTTTTCAGTTGAATTTTAAAACGGTGGTATCGTCGTGCTTTCGTTTCATCTATGATTGTGGTAAATTTCTTTTCATATTTATCGAAAATAAACTTTTAAAAAATGTTTAACTTTTCTAGATTTTTTTGTTGGTGTCCGGATAGCGCCTTAGTTTTTGAACATGCGTAGTATAGCACCTTAGTTTTTGAACATGCGTAGTTTATGCTGTATATATTGTCGGGGTTGGGAATGATATGTTACCATATGTTTGATTCTTTGTGTTTCATTTACAATTCCCTGTTGTAGATATGTCGCATAGGTGAAATAATAAATGACCAGGTTACATATACACTGCAATCTCTTATAGCGACTTGCCCACATTTCGATAGCGCCTAAGTATTTTATGTTATGAGGGTTATTAACGGATAAATTAAGGTTCCTTTTAATGCCTTTTTCAGTGATACTGAAGTTTATCGTTAATTCTAAAGTGGATTCAGTCGGTTTTTCGCTGTAATATTTCGTAAAAGTCAGTGTCATAAGTTGCCTTTACTAGCGCTCTCCACGGAACGCATCAGGATAGCGCCCTAGTATTTAGCGTTCCTTTTTTTTACATATTTATCCTTTATGCTGGTTGAAATGTTAAGTTACATCAATTTTGTTTACTTCTCTATACTTTTAAGGTAATTTTTTTGCTATATTTTGTTTTATGACTTATTAAATGACCGAGTGGAACATTGCCTGTACTTATATTTTAGAGTGTTTTTCCTGCCAATATGTGATAAGAAAGAATAACTTTCTTGCTGAAAATAATAAAATTAACCAATTCTAAGGTGTAATTATAAGTTTAATTAAAAAAGCCGTCTTTATACCAGAAATATAAAGCATTATGTGTTAGCATAATTTTGTCGCTATTTCCCGGGGCGTGGGTTGACCTTTCATGGGTCAAAATAATGCGCGTCACAGTAACGACGTTTCCATTTCCCTCCTCGTTGGTGGCCTATCGTGCGAAATACGATCTTCAATTGTTAGTAAATAATGGTGGTCCATCCACCATCCTCACTCAACGAGGGATGGCTGATAGTAGCAAGCCGGTTGCAGTTGGCTTGCAAACAAAATCTTTGCAGTGCAAAAATCTTCATGATTACCTGAAGACCCTTCCAACCCCAGTTTTAGACAAGTTATATAACCATCCCGCCTCATGCTTGGCAGTATACAGGTAGACATCCTCCTCGAGACTGGTTGAATAGTTTTGCAATTTTGGTCTATTTATGATTATTGTTTCTTATCCTTGAGCTTTTATTTGTTAAAAATTTTAGAGAGCTTCCGGAAATTGCTCGACATTACGTTATTCGTATTTTGTTCGTGGAACAACCGGTGCCGCAGGCTGTGGTTGCATCGTGGGTTACCCAAACGTATTCCAAGCAAGTATTTGAAGCATTTAGAATATTATTGACCTCAGATATTCTAGATAGTAATTGCTTACATTTTTATCTCGTAGGGAGCATTTAGAAGTTGTGCAAATTCTCAACGAACTCAGGGTATGGCAGGAAGCAGCAATTCCTGGTGGGCTACCAGGTTGGATTTTGAATCCTACATTCAAGAAAAATTTAAAAATCGCCCTGCTAGGAGGGTAAGTGGATTACTCCATTGTGTATATAACATTATCCATAGTTTTGTGATAAAATAAACACCTGTTGCAATGGAAATTTTCTAACAGCACACTGAGTAGGCTATGATTTCACTCTAATTCGATTGAAACTGTTTATATGCGATCTCGAATCAATATTTTGTGCATTTGGTGCTTACAGTGGAAAGCCATGGAGCAAGTGGGGACCGCGGCGTCCTGAAGCTGATAGTAAGACACGAGATATCCCTTACCTCGATGCATATGCAGCTGAGAGATGGGAATGTGTTTTACATTACATGGTAATGGGATCTCATGGGGGACCCAATTCTCAGGGTGGTGCTCCTCAAGGTGGTATATCTGCTGATGCTGTTCGGATATTACTTCATGCTGGTTTGATGAAGAGGTATGAAATAATTTCAGTCATTTCACTTGATTAATTGTGGCCATTTCATGTGGCGCACAATATCTAATTTTTTCATGCTGATATGGCGTTTTTGTTATTATTATTAATAACACTATCCTCCAGGGATGAAGATGAAGGAAATGCGTGCATCACGAGGGAAGGTTTTCAGTTTCTTTTGATGGATTCTGCATCTCAAGTTTGGCATTTTATGCTTCAGTACCTAGGTGCTGCCCACATGAGAGGCCAGAACCTTGTGGAGTGCCTTACATTTTTGCTGCAGTTGAGTTTTTCTACTCTAGGAAAGGTACGTTAAAGTTTGTAGTTCGAGGTTTACTCCTTCAATTAACGGAAGTTATAAGTTTTTTCCTCTCCCTTTGATGGCGGTAATTCTTTTCAGTAACTGTATTCATACGATTTTATTGTGCCATGGCCAAGTATTGATGCACCTCTCTTGAAGATAGAGCCCTGTTAACTCAATATCTCAATGTTCTCTTTCACATTTTTAAATTAATTTTCAACTTTTGAAAATGAATTGTTAGCCTGAAATTAATTCCATTTCCCAAGAGTGAGTGTTATAGTTTATGTTTTGCTTTTTCTCAATAGACACTTTGTGCATTTTCATCTTACTAGGAAGGTACATGCTTAATTTTCAATTCCTTGTAATGGGAAAATGCTTGGTTTAAAATTCCGTTTCAGTGGTTATTTTAATGTGCTTCTATTCTCTTACAGACTAAAATGCTTGTATTTACACTTTCAGGATTATAGTACTGAGGGCATGAGTGAGGGTCTTCTAGTCTTCTTGCAGCATCTTCGAGAGTTTGGTTTAGTGTACCAAAGAAAGGTAATACATATGTTGGTTTTTTATGCATTCACCAATAATGAGAAAGTTTTCCATCATGAATATCTAGCCATATTTTAAGCTCCTATATTCTTGTGCTCATACCTGATTGAACTAGCAGCTTTAGGCATCACCTTATAGCATTCATGATCATTATTGTGTCATGCTATAGTATTGGCTTTTTAAATATATCACACCCAATGATAGTGTTAGTGTTACTTAATGATTTTTCTCCAAATTACTTTGGTTTAAGTTTATGTACGAATTTATCGAGTAAAGTCATATTTAATGTGGACTATGTCATTGAGGTAAGCCTGGAAATTATTCTAATATTACTGGGAGAGTTCGGGAGAAAGATGATTTCGGTCTAATTTTTTAATCGAAGAGTAGGAATGTGGGAAGAATTGCTTTCTAATGTTTGTAATTATAGGATTGTTTAACGTAGAAATCCACTGGATTGCACACAAGCTTTGAAAGTTGCAATAGCTAATTAGCTTAATCTGATGTTCTGATCTCTGACCTTAGGAGTCCTGGTATTGTGGTATAGTCTAAAAAATTTCTTTGTTTCTGATATTTTTTAATTGCTAAAAAATGTCTTATCCCATTCATTTACTGCAGAAACAGCTAAATTTCTTGTAGGGTTTCAACCGATTTGTGTTGTTTTCTATCAACTATTTTAGGAGAATTCTGAAGAAAATGTAGGGATACCTGTATCTGTAGTACACACTACTTCCATTTAAATTTATTCTTACGGGTATTTCAGCTGCTTTTAATTCTGCCTCTTGTAAGCCTTCCACTTTACCCCTCTTGCCTGGAGTCACCTACACCTCAGAGAAATAAATTATATCCTATTTCTTTATAGTGCAATAGTGGCAGCACACATTTTTTAGGGATACCTTTTTCTCCCACAGTATACATTTAGTGGTGATTGAATGGATGTTACTATTACTTTTGTGACTAGAAATTAGGTGAATGGTGAAAATGAGTAATTGGTAAAGATAATTTTAATTGCAGAGAAAAGCAGGACGGTTTTATCCTACAAGACTTGCTTTAAATATTGCATCGAGTGGTGGTAATCTAGTAAAGAGTGATGCGACTGGAATCAAAGATGAATCTCAACTTGGGTATATCATTGTTGAGACTAATTACCGAGTGTATGCTTATACCAGTTCAAACCTCCAAGTGGCATTAGTTGGACTTTTCTGTGAGATGATGTACAGGTAAGTTTGGGGCAGAGGCATTTTTCTTATTTTTTCATTTTATTCGAATAATAATATTAATTACCATTAGCAAGTGAGTAACATTTGTAAATACATAATCTCTTAGTTTTTTGGCATCATAAGATTAATTTTGTGTTACAATATACTGGAATGTTATGCTGTTATAACTACAGTGCACTCCCAATTATCTGGGCTTATGATGGGGAGAGACTGCACAAATAATTAGAAAAAAAACGTATAATCTAAACTTTCACTTCAATGTCATGTAATGTTCACAATTTACGTAAAACAAACATTATTATTTATGCAGTTATTCTGTTATTTAAGAGTGCTTTCCGAACTCATTGAGAGCTTTCTTCACCAGTTCGCAATCTTTCTAGTGGTGATAACAGGGTTGTACTCATATTATTAATGCTCCATGTAAGGCCTGGTTTCGAAAACCAAACATCCGTGGCTGTATGATCACTGATACAGAAAAGTGGTTTGCACGAATGCTTCAAAACCACTGCTCGACGTCGGAAACTACACTGCCAGGCACCACACCACATTGTCGCATCTTGCACAAGTTGCCCGGGTTGCAACTGCTGCAAATTATTTTGATGTATATAATCCTTCCAAAATGTCCATCTTCTTTCCTTTCTTGGAACAGTGTAGAATTTCGGGTATGAACGAGCTGTTGTGTCTGGCTTCCTACAGGTGATTCACTAAGTGAGATTGGTTCAAATTCGCAAAATCGTTCACCTTATCTTTCGTCTTGTTGAGGAGATTTCTCAAATTTCTGAGATAGTAATATGCTTACCTTTTATTTTTATTTGGGAAGACACTCAATCTTTTTTTTTGAGAGCCGACCCTTATATGGTAACCTTCACCATTTTAAGTCTCCATGGTTTAAATATTGTTGCTATCTCTTTGAAATTCCTGTACATTTTATCAGTCTTCATACACAACCTGGAAGAAAAGAGCACTGTTAAACTCTCTGGGAAAACATAACTTGAAGCTAGAAATTAATTTACCACTGGATAACTAGAGGTGACTCATTTTGGCATAGATTTTAGTCCTACAGGGTTCCCACTCAACCGTAAAAACCTTTAAACTGTGAATTTTGTCTACCATGAAAAAACCTGGAAATAGCCGTGAAGTTCGTCATAAAACCTTAAAAATATCTCAATCCTGATTGTAGAACTATGATCAACTGATCAAATTCGATACGTTAATCATGTTTCATGGTCAGGCACGCGCAGACTCATAGTCTACGCATTTATCTGCCCACGAATATTCGAAGTGAAGTAATTGGTCTATACCATGGTCCGTACTATATGACGACACATTGACCGTTATTTTCCATTTTAATGGCGGAAGTCTGTTATTTTGTCTGAGCATTTCAATTTCAATGATAGCTTGGGATGGACTTATATTCGAAAAAGGATAAATGAAATAACTTGCATTTCTAATAGACCCATAATGAATCATTTACGAAAACTATCCGATTTGTAACTCGAAGTTCGGTTCCCACACAAAATGAGGGCACATGCCATATGCTTCGAAATATGAGTTTGCCGTTGGAATTTTACTTAAGGAAACATTTCTACGGCAAATAGGCTTTCAATTTATGGCAATAGCTCTTAATAGACTGCTCTCACCTCGTTTGAGTTTATGTGAATAATAACGTGAAAGTGAAAATAACGTGTTTCAGCAGGTATTTATTTTTTCTCTTTAGATATTTCAAATCAAGTGCATTATAATTATATGAAATTGATTTTTTGATTTATTACATTCTATAAACAATTTTAATATTTTCCGCGATCTCAGGAAGATTCGGTAAGGGAAATTTGGCTACTGTGCGGTAATAACAACGTGCGCAAAAAACAATCTCTCGGCGAGGAATTAAAAAAGGACTTCCGGTGTACAGGCGGAAGAAGGTCCTAAGGGCATTCGCATATTAAAGGAGGCCATGGTATTCGGCGTCGGGGCAAGAGCGCAGTTGGGTTGGGCCTTTGGTCGGCCCTGAATTTTGTAAACGATAGGTGACGTCATAAAAGATATCACTTTTCATTGCTGCATTTACATTCGCACCGTTTGTAGTGTACGTTAATTTTTAGTTAATATACGGCCGGTGATTGTTTTATTGTTGGCTTATTAAAGGACCGTGAATTTGACGACATTGAGACCGTGAAAACCTAAAAAAACCGTGAAAACTTGAAAAAAAAACCATGAAAGCCTGGAAAAAACGGTGAATTTCATAATTTAGGTGAGTGGGAACCCTGTCTTAGTTCTACAGATATAAAAAATGATTGCAATGTCTGTCTGTAGTCCTCAATATTGTTTAAGCCCTTTTTAATCAAGTCCATTTATGGTAGTATTCAATTTAAGCTTTAGTTGCTGAGATGATTTGTTTGTATCTACTTGAAATCATTTCAGTAACCCCTAATGCTCTTAATTGCTTGAAAAAATGCTGGGTAAATATTTGTAAATGTTTTTGACTCCTAGTACGTAATTAAACTTCAATTCTTGACATTGGTGACAACTTAATTGTAAAGCCTCTTGAAGGTCACGGGTAAAAACTTGGTAAGTCATTGAAACCAGATTTTACAGGAAAGCAATTTTAAACTCCAGCAGCTTATCAAAAATCATCATACCTATTAGGTTCGTAAAGGTTAGACAATTTTTGATAAGTTGTTTAAGCTTAAAATTTTTCCCCTGTAAAATTTGGTTTCAATTACGCACTAAGTTTTTCCCCCTGAGCATCGCAAGACCCCACATATATGGCTATATACTTGTATTAAAAATGTGGTGAACTCAGTCGTTCTATGCATTCTGATAACAGAATAAAAATTTGCTTATGTAATGAATTGAATGATTGTATTAGAATCCAGAGAATGCAATTTATTTTAATTTGAATTTGTTTCTTCTATCTTGAAAATTAAAACTTGTGGTTGCAGTGTTTCACTTTTTATGTATCATTGTTTTGATTCCTTCATGAAATCTATTATGTGGGTGTTTTCGGGGGTATATTATTATGAAAAATGGCTTTGATTCCCATGCATATCAGGTATTAAGCAATTTTGAGTTAAATACTTTTAATTTGGGTTTTTTTAACAAACATGAATACCTGCATGAATTGTGCTGCTTGGTCTCCTTACAGCACCTCCCTCTGATGCAAAACTTATGCATTTCATTATGTTGCACTTATGCGATAACTATTGCTCTGAATATAAGTATTTCTTGTATGAATTCATAAAAACTCACTCCTGGACTCAGGCCAGAAAAATACATACCTGTGTTAATAGCGTTTATGCTCAAACAAGACAAGACAGACTGGAAACCAAAACTGCATTAATCGCTTAGCTCACCTGTTTTTGTCTTAAAAGTAGCATAATTGCAAGATCAAGCATGTTTGTAGTTTGAATCCCTCGTTCGTTACCTCTCCAGAGTATCTCTGCTAGGAAGACAGAACACGCTTCTTCCACTCCACTACCCCACTCCTCCCCCCACCTTCGCTCTCCACCCCTTCCTCTCACTGAGCAGTTGTCTGGTTCTAGTTCCCCCAGCTAGTTAAAGGTGACACTTTCTGATGGTGTGTAAATCTGTTATTCTAATTGTTAAATATATTTGTTAATTCATTGATTTTTCATGGTTTTCAAACTTGCATTAGGCCATTCATGTAGCCAAAATTTTTATCATGATTTTGCTTATTTATTTTATTTTTTATTTTATTCTCAAACCACCGGATACAGCCCTCATTGGCCATTTTATACCAGGGTATTCAACAAATTTCAACAAGTTCACGTACACGAACAACCATACCCTGGACCGGTGAAACCCACCCAGGCGGGACTCGAACCTGCGACCTCTTGCTTGTCAGGCAAAGATGTTACCCCAAAGCCACCGAGGCTGGCTTATCTTCAAAAAGAATAAATTCAGAGAATTTTTCCACGCTAAGCTTTCAATTTCCTTGTTATTTTTTAATATTATGGAAGATATTGATCTGCGACCTGCATGTCTCAGCAGAAGTTTCACACCGGTAATTAGGCCTACCTTGCTACAGGCGGTAAAACCATATATAAGGCTATCACCTTTTGTCTTAAAGGGACTAAATAATAGGAAGAGGTTGTGATAAGAGAGCTTGCATTACCTGCTATAGTCTATTTGAGGCATTGTATTTATCTAAGGGAAACATATTTTTGGTTGCAAATGGGTTTCATGCTTTGGGACAGTACATATTGTGCAAGTCTCCAGCTATGAATTGCTCCTTAAAATTTGCTGTAAAGTCACATCAACCGCTCCTAGATGCAGAGTTGTACTTCAAAAAAATTATTCCATACAGGTCTATCTTGAATGTACTGTCCAGAAAATCATATCTGTAAAATTTGAGCAGTATATTGAAATTTTGTCCACAAAAACGAATGTCAGAAAACCAGTCCACAGTGAGCAAAATTTCAGATATATTTAAATGGCTCAAATTTTACACATATGAATTTCTGGACTTGAAATTCAAGATATACCTGAATGGAATGAGTTTTTGAGGTACGACGTTGCAGCTAGGAGCGGTTGATATTGTACCAATTGATGTTATTCCTTATGACCTGCTTTATAAAATTGCTTTAATGGACATGATTTACATCTCTGCTTTTTTACCCAATCATTTCATATCAAGGCAACCAGAAACCTTTGTTGTGCTTAAAATACCTCTTTCTTTTTACCCTGGCAGATTTCCCAATCTTGCTGTTGGTGTGCTTACTAGGGAGTCAGTGCGTCAAGCACTGCGCTCAGGAATATCTGCGAATCAGATTATTGGTTTCCTGCAGCAACATGCTCACCCTCAGCTGCACCATCAAGCACCTCCCCTCTTACCTCCAACTATTGTTGATCAGGTAATTGACCTGTTGGTTCATATGTACTTACTAACATGGTATTTTTTTCTAGCTTTATAAATGGTTTTCGATTTGAAATGTTGGGTGCATCATTTACTTGCTGGCTTTTGGTGTGGCTAATTATCTAGGAATAAAAAGTTGGATTTATGCTAAAGGTATATGTATTCATTTTAAGTATATGGATTGGAAGATGATGGTTATTAGATAAAGACACTCAAAGATATATTGAGAATTATTTGATTTGAGATAGCTCCTTGCATGAATAGGTATGCAATCAAAATATCTAGTGGTTTACATCAATACTCATGTAAGGAGAACTTCGGTAAAAGCATGAATAGAATTGTGTGAAGTGTTATGCATAATGCCATTCAAAGTGCATATGTTCTTCTTTCTTTGCCAGGAATGAGATTGTGTATGAAAGTACCTATTAAGTATTTTTACTCTCTTCTTTTTGAGGGCAAGGCATGGAGGCTAGTGTAAAACTAGTTAGATGTTACACTGATTGCTAATCTTGCGGCTGAAAACCTTACCTACTAACTTCTTTTCAGAAGCATGATCAATCCTTTTCATTTTTAGAGTTCTTCATTCTCTATGATAGAGCTTCAGGCCTATACAATCTTTCCGTAAGAGTCACAGTTACATTCTTGGCATCCTGTCCTCAAACAAACTGCCTTAAGCGAGTTTCCAGCTATTTTACTCTTCAGTACATACATTTTCTCAGTGGACAGCATTAGGCTCCAAAATTAATGGCTAGGCTTGGTCTATTTTGTATTGTGAACACAAGGGCGTACCCAGGATCATAACTAGGGGGGCAAGCCAAGTTGTGACATTTTAGCTTGGAAAAGGTGAATGAAGCTAACATTTTAAGAAAATTATAACAGCGCTTTATTAGTGTATAAGATTATTTCCTTGAAAAAATATTTTCATTTTAGTTACATGATTTATACTAATACATATCATTTTTCGTGGGTTTAATGAAAATTTGTTGAGTACTTTCATTACAATTCAGTACTGATTTTGCTTAAAGACTTCTACGATTTTTGCTTCTAGGGGGGGCAGCTGCCCCCCTCTGCCCCTCCCTGGGTATGCCCATGTGTGAACACTATGCAACTCTGCATTTATAATATAGTTTTATGGTGTATAATAAATCAATGCATAATTTGAGTATTATCTGTAAAGCCCTGTAAAAGTAAGTGAGAAATCTTGAAATATCCATGCGTTTAAATAATGTAGCTTTGTATTAAAACTCAAGTAATGCATTCTGCTTTTACTTGGTAATTATGGTGCAATACTTGCAGCTATTACTTGTCTTCATATTTGGGTGGAAACTGCATGAGTATGAGTAGTATACCTAGGGGTAATGTTAATTGTATTTTTACTCTAGTTGAAACCTGAAATGAGCTATGTCATTTACTGCATATATTCATAGAGTATATTGAATAATAGGAGTAAAACATGGTCAAGCTTAAATACATAGCATAGTGAAAAATGATGATGATCTGCAGCAATGATTTTCTCAGCGTGAGGTCCCTTCATGTCTCCTGATTTCATAATCCATCATATCCAATTTTCATGTTCTTTTTACCTAGTCATGGTGACCGCTTTCTGGAAAAATTGAATGCTGGGAAATTTCCGTGTTTTGTTTGTCAGGGAAATTTTGAAATGTCAGGGAAAATCAGGAAAAAATATTGAAAATTCATGCATGCTGTAAAATCATATTGCGATTTTTTCCAAATCCCTTATGCATAGGTATAACTACCAGTCAGCTCTGTGTTCAATATTTACACATGAAAATCAAATGGTGTGCACTGCCTTGGGGCAAAATCGCTCAGCAGCAATGCGCATTGCCAGAATGGATATTTTTGTATTGGTGTTTTATTTGAAACGAGATGAAAAATAATGGCATTTCCTTATGTGATTAGTCTTAAAATATTTTTTCCGTATAGCGAACATAACTTCAATATTAATGTATATGCATACATACTTTTCTACATCCCGGAAATTGAAATTACCTTTTGGCCATTTAAAAAATAAATGAATGCGTAAAAGTTGATTTTAAAAAGCTATTTGTAATGTAAAAGTGTCGTTATCTGTATGCAAAAAACAACCAAGTGCAATTGTCGTGATGAGATGAATAAGACCACCATTTCGCCTTGTCTCATAGTTTTTCGCGTCTTCTTCACTCTTTCGACCATAGAAGCTAAATGTTTACTTTTAGACACTGTTTAATGATACATTGTTGTAGTCGAATGAACAATGAATAAAACAATTTTTTATCATGACCCTATGGATCTTTCGCAGAATTTCATATAAATGCTCAAGGTACAGCATTCTTCCTTTTTTGTGCCAATAGTATGCTTCCATGTGCATGACTAAGTATGTGTGAAGTTAGTATTTTGTCCCTGGTCCCTGCCTCACCTTAGGGCAATAATGATGCCTCAGTATTATAGCCTCTTGATAGTGAATGCCAATTTCTTGACAATTTTATTATTTTATGCTCTTGCTTACATTCCAGATACATCTCTGGGAATTGGAGCGCGATCGATTCCGTTTTGAGGAGGGTGTCTTGTACAGTCAGTTTCTATCAGTAGTGGACTTTGAAACTTTGCGGGACCATGCCCGAGACTTGGGTGTACTTGTGTGGCACAGTTCAGCAAAGAGAACTGTTGTAGTGACTAAGGCAGGGCATGAAGAAGTGCGTCGATTCTGGAAGAGACATTCCAAGGGTGGTAGTGGTGGTGGAGCTGTTGGTGGGGCTGGATCAAATGTGACTGGAGCTTTATAAACATTAGATAGTTTTGATATCAGTGACCATATTATTTTTTACCAGTGCGCTGTGCTGACCTTGGAATGTGGTTTTTAAGGTGTTAGAGGTGTCTATCATGAAGGCTGTGTTACTGTTACTGTACAAGGGACACTGTGGGCTGTTGAATAAAATTTGCCCATTGCAGTCGGAACAATTTTTTTTCTCAAGAAGAGTATTTTTGCAAACTTTTGTGTGTTTTGTATTCATGATACCAAGCAAATAATTTTACATGTATTTAATAAATCTAATATTACATTCACGGGTACCAGTTGAAGCCATTTTTTTTCTGTTGGAGTGACTTGGATAAAATTAGCTTTATTGATTTATTTTGCATTCAAGAATTGGGAAAATTTTTATTTTCTTTTGGCTACATTCATTGCTTTATTGTCTCCCATTCTCATATCCCATCTTAATCAATTGGTCATTCCCCATGCTTAATCCGAAAACATTTCCATTGCATAGTTTATTAAATGCAAGTGTTTTTTGCCTATCATTGTAGAAAGTGATGGAGTAATTTGTACATATTTTGATTGCCCCTTCAATTTTTTCTTCCCTTGCCGAAATTGAAAGGAGCAGTTTTTTCTTTTGGGGCATTGTGCATGAATTTATATCTTAAATTATCACTGCCACTTCATTAATTTGTGACCATATTGACGAGAGTGCACATTAGTAAGTACTGGAAAATGTTCTTAAAAAATGTGTTCAGGTGGAAGAGAATTCATTCACGCTCTGTCAGAACCAGCGATACCAAATGTCAATTCATCAAACCATAGGACGTTTGCGTATTGATTGTGTCATTTTCTTGTATCATTTAGATGTTTCTTATTTTGGTTTTTAATATTCTCTCTAGATTATATTATTATGCCTCTTGTAATGTAAAATTCTTCTTTTGATAAGGAATTTTGAAATGATGCATTCAATACCTAATTTTTGCGCATAATGGGTGAATAGAGGCATATGTTGTCATTTCAGGGTTGGCATACCTCTAGTAATATCCACATAATATGCTTCGTTGTTGGGGACACTGCCTCAATTACACCCATCTAATCCTCTTCTGTCAAGTAGTCAAATGTCAACATATTAAGAGGATATGCAGTTGGAAATATAAGTAGCATATGAAAAGTCTGCGTTTTAACCGGAAAGAAAACTCAGGAGAGAAGGGGGAAGGGGTGCTTACGACAGTTGCACATAACATTTTTCTTTCATTTCCTTCTACTTCATAACATTTCAGGGGAGGGTTGGGGTTGACCACGGAGTGTAGTGGGCTAGGGGGCTGAATGCTTAGCTACTGATCGAAGTATTCCATGTCCAAATCCAGGGTGAAGCCTGCGTGCATTCCTACCAGTAATCCTCACAGTGTGAAGTGGCTTATAGGAAGAAGCTCTATCCTCACCTGTCCAAATCAACCTTCGGGTCGAATAACTAAGTGAGTGAAGGATACCCTAGATCTTACCTGCTCACTGCGGCCTCTAGAGAACATGATATAGATATAATTTCCATGCAGACCGTACATTGACACCGCCTTGGCACTGAGGAGACCGGAGAAATGTTCTTCCCTCTCTTACTTACTCCCTAAATCCTCTAAATTGGTCCCTAATCATGAGAAATGGAGTAAATCATTTTTAAAATACCTACCTTATTTGTTATCAGTTGAATTTAGATCATTAGCCATTGTGTGTAGTGGAGGCAATTAGGGATCCAGTCCCAAGGTGGTCCCCATGACGAGGAGTAAAGAAATAACAACCAGTTTAAATAACTTGTTTGTAATATTTCAGAGGATCTCAATGATTGAAAAATTGAAATAGGGTTGAAGTAAATCAATAACCATAGTGTAGCAAAACTTAAATAATTAGTTAAGTTTTTGATATAATTGCTATTTACATAGCTATATATATATATATAAAGTCTTGAGGAAAGCGCACTAAGCGATAATATAAGTATGTGGCCGATCGAGGAGAACATACAAAAATGACACTTAGAAGAACACATAAAGAAAGACACTCACAAAAAACTTAGCAGACGTTTCAGCGGGTCAACCCAACATTCGGGCTGTGTACTTGAAATACCAAATACAAATGAATTTGAAATACTGCCCATTCCTGGGTATGAATAGATCTCATATCGAAATACTAATGCTTAGGTCGCAGTTGCCTCCTTCCCTACTATTCTTGTTTCCAGTGAAATGAGTCACTCAACGGCAGAGTGTAGATTAAAAAACGCAAATAAACAAAAGACAATAGATAGTACATTGCAAAGCGCATGCTGCTGAGGTTGTAAAGTATTAGCAGAAGGCGCGAGACTTGCGTTTTTGCATTGGACAAGTTAATATTGTATGTGTATGGCAGTATGAAGATGTGAACCTGCTTGCTGAATAAGGAAATCAAATTGAGGCACCAAATTCAACTGAAGATATCGTAAGTTGCTTACCAATTAGACCTATTAGTGTAGTAGAAGAGACCAGGGGCGCAGCTAGGAATTAAGGTTAGGGGGGGTTTCAGGCGCTACTAATACTGGGGTGCTTGGGGTATTGCATACCATCCAGGAGTAGCGGCCGTTGCGGAGGCCTTCCGCCGGAAAACAAGATAAATGGTTCAAAATGGTGATTTTTACGGCTTTCTGAGGGATATTTTATTAAACCTCACACCATTCTCTAAGCAATACTGATCCAAATAAGTAAAATGGATTAAACTTGAAAATTTCTCTGAGCTCTGGGGGGGTTTTATCCCCAAAAACCCCCACCCTCGCTGCGCCACTGGAAGAGACACCTATCGATCTCAACTACCGAAACTTTCAGATCGGTATTTCGTTTTTTTAACCAAAGCTTGACAGATTAGGTGAAAAGGTTTATAATGTTAAGTGAACCTTGCCAACTAATCCTTCAAATCTACCGCGGGACAATTCTTTCACAGAACTTGGCTTTGTTACTCCAGTGCTTTAGATGGAGTTTTTTGTTGACCGTGCTGGCTTTTCAGCGATAATGCTGAGGCCCAAAACTGGCATGAAGGGACTATTTTGAGATCAGGCGCCGCATATATTATAACTGGAAAGTATGAATAAATTACACCCAGCTCATCCCCACCACGCAAATCCTTCGGTTTTACCGTTCGAGTAAAACTATCCATACGTTCGTAAGGTAATGCCTGAACTGCGGAACTGCCTCGTGCGATTTCAAATCAGTCTTTTCCTTGTGTATCATTTACAGGGCCAGGCTTACAATCGCTAAGCCCTTTATATCAACTCGTGACCCAGGGCCTCGGTTTCGAAAGGCTTTTGGGGGAGGAGTGGGGTGAGAGAATGGTGTTAATGTTATATCGCCGAAGTGAGGTCCGGAGTGAGGTGGTGAACGTTTAGAAAATAATTGTCTATATTTAGTAACTATGTTTTGTTTTAAATATCTAAAAGAGTTCCAACAATCTGACTCTTCGATCAGCAGCCAAATACTCTGCTCCATTGGATGCCGCGCTCTTCACCACAAATGTGGCAGATACGAACTTTCTTATTTTGTTTCTCGTTGTTCTAAAAATTCCCTGACTTTTCAGCGGCCTTTCCGGAAATTTAGAAATCTTTGTTCATTACAAGTTTTTCCTATTTCCTCGCGGGAGACTCACCATAGTTTGTCTCCATAAGTTTACAAATGCGGGGTAAGTTATTGAAAAAAGATTGTTCAATTAGGCAAAAAAATACTCTAGTCTTTGAGCAAAATATTATCAAATTGTAAAAATACATAATTTAATAGAAGAGCGTTTCGGGCAGAACTACCGCAGGCAGTGCGACGGAAGATAAATCGAAAAGAAGGTAGCCTCAAACGTGAAAATCCCCTCAAATGCATGTTCTTCGTAAATCGCCTGCCGAGCAAACCTTGGCATTGAATTTCGAGAAGGGAACCAATTGGTCCCATTTGATCTTTTCCCATTTTCTTTTTGGTCATTTCCCGTTAGAAGAGAGATTTAAAGTTTTAAATGCCTTCAGAGAGGGATGGAAGCACTGCCGGAGGGTCCGCGCCAGTAAAATAATAATTAATAATAATCAGAAAATTATTGGAACTCTTAGATATTTAAAAAAAAAAACATAGTGCATATAGCCATTTTTTTCTAGATGTTTGCCACCTCTACCCAAACCCTATTTACTTCAGTGATACGACATTAAACCATTCTCTCTCCCCTCATTAGACCAGGAAATGAAGCTCAAAAAAGTGCAAAACCTTGCATTTTCTCAAACTGAATCGATTTGCATAAAAATTTGGAATTAGGCTAATATTTCCTTCCACTTCAAAACCTATATAATGTCGATGGGGGCTTTTTATTTTTTAGGGGTGAAAACTACCCTTAAATGCCAAAAGTTAAAAAACTACATCTCAAAGCTTTATATATATTGGTAAAATTTAGATTGGATTGGTTGAATAATGATTTTTTATGCTTTGGAACATAATTTAAGAATATTGCAACCCTAAAAGTTCTATCCTTATTAGGGGTTAATGTAAAAAAATATTTACCAAAAAAATTATTCGTTACAGTGTTTTAATTTAAGTAAAAAAAGTTGCTTAGAAGTAAAAGTTGCATAAAATATGTACTAACTTCATTTTGCAACTTTCCAATCCTTAAAACCACCCATATAACATTCCAATTCTTATAAAATGAGTAAATAGGTTGGAATAGGAAAAAAGTAAAATTACACGCAAACGTTTATTTGCACGAACATGCACGAAATAATTATGTACTTACAACTAAACAAAAATAAAATTTATTCAAACACAGATACCAATATTTTTTTAAATCGTCTTCGTCGACGTCATCCTTCCCTTCTTCTAATACTGGACAATCATCACCAGAGCACACAGAACAAATCGAATTGCAATATAATATATACCACTTTTCTTCAGCCACATGAAACGGCGCACCCTTTTTGCGATAATAAAAAAGTATTTTGAGAAGTTCTTCAGGCGCAGGCGGTTAGTTCATTTTAATGCGGTGAAATGGTAAACCATTGACTGTATACTCTTGCATACAGTGGCACAGCGAGTTGGGGGTTTCGGGGGATAAACACCCCCAGAGATCAGAGAAATTTGTAAGTTTAATCCATTTTACTCTATTGGATTGATATTACAAATAGAATAGCGTAAGGATTAATAAAATATCCCTCATAAAGCCGTAAAACTCACCATTTTGAACCATTTATCTTAAAATTCCACAATTTATTAATCTCGCACCTACCTCTTCTCCTGGTGGGTATACCATGCCCCCACACACCCCGGATTTAGTTGCACCTAACCCCCCCCCCCCAGCCTTAATTCCTGGCTGCGCCCCTGCTTGCATATATTATATAGAAAACAATCCTATGGATACTGCTAGAGCTACTAAAGTTAGGATAATGCATGCCTTCCAGTTTTTCCACTACACGCATGCACACACGTTACGCGCGTGCGAACGCACACGCACACACGTATATGTATATGCGTATATACGCACCTTTTGGGTATGCGTGTTAACGATGTAGTAAATTCGAGTGTATGCGTCAGTGCCGAACCTGTAGCATACAAAGTATACACCGGTAATGTAGATTATGATGCTTTGAATTGTGCTTTTCGAATCTGTCGAAAAAATTTGATTGGTTTAAAAACTTAGCTCCTAATTTAATGATAGAAAGTTACTTAAAAATTATTTTGTTGGTTTTTAGGGGCTATATAAATTAAATTCCTTTCAATTCCCTACTATTGAAAGGGGGTGAGTTTAAATGGCTATAATAAGGTGGTACTCGCTTGTAAATAGAGATTTTAAACGGCCATGTCTCACCAAAAAATTATCGTAGGTACAGAAGGTTTACACAAAAAACTCTATGGAATTATGGAAGCTACAATTCTTTATGCTAACATTTCTTCGTATCTCCAGTATTTTCGAAGTTATTTTTAAAATATGAGTTTTTACGTAATTGTAGAAAATCGTTTTTCACTTTTAGCTCTAACTTTTTCAAAATTAAGGGTTTTAAATTGATCAAAATATTATGATTCATTGATAATACCTGAATAAAGAGAACTGCATCAGGAAAGCGATAAATATTAGTTGGGCTGGTAATCAGGATGTTGTTTTCACTGATTTTTTCGTAGAAAAAGGTAGGGACTGACCTTATTTCATCATAACTCGCTCAAATTTCATGATAAAGGCTTAATGTTTCTAAAGAAAGGTGTTTTAAAATAATTTAAAAATAATCCCATAAGTTTTCCTCGAGAAATGCGTAGTTTTCCCGCTATTCGTCATTGAATCTCTAAAATTTAGCGTTTGCCAAACAAAAGCTATCTATTAAGAAGTAGTATCTCGGATCGTATTAGTTGTCGAGGGAAAATAAAAAAATAATTTCCTTAGTTGTTTTATAAGCTACAGTTTTATAATTTACAGTTTTTTAATGCATATTTTTCAAGTTATTTGCGAAAAACCAATTACAACGAATTTTTTCGTCGAAAAACTGTAAATTTCAATCGCAAATAACGCAAAAAATTGTAATTTTACAGAAAATATGGAAACCGTATTTTTTTTGCATATAATTGCATTCTCCATCGATTCCTATAGCCGAATTGTAATTTGAAAAATACCTGCCCGGAGATGAGGTGGAAACCACCCTCAGGGTAAAAGCGCCCGTCGTCATGATGTACATTTTGATCCTTGGTCTATTCCTTACCTACTGTCAAAATTTCAAGTAAATCGATGCGGTTTGAAAAAATTGCAAGCCAAAGTGCTTCATTTCCTAGACTACATCCCTTTGAAACCGAAGGACCCATGTAACATACAAACGGCCGGTAGTAATGACATGCGATCGGAATAATTAGGTGCGATCCGCGTTAAGAAGACACCCTTCCTCGAGATGTCGAAAGATTGCAAACTGTAAAAATATATATAAGATTAAAAAAAACCGTAAAAGCATATTAAAACTCTGTGAGAAAATTTTTTCCGAAATCAGTGCTTGAGTCTGGAAAAATTCCCTTCTGCCTAATTTAAAATTGAGATATAATTCAATTTGAAGACCAATTGAGGTATAGTCATGACCAGAGCATACACGATAGTCTGCGATGAATCCACACGGTATGCAATACCTCCACCTCCATGTCTGCAATAGATCCACCAATGTATTGGACAGTATGGCGTGAAACGAGTGTTGGAGTAGTACAGAACGTGGCCCATAGTCTTTTTGGAACACTAAAATTGATTTTTCATGATTTAAAAAGACATTTTTAAATAATTGAAGAAGGATGTTGGAGGCAATTAGGCCCGCGGAGGCGATATGGAAGAAAACTGGAAATACGCGATAAAGTGCCATTTTGGAAATAATGTTACATACGATTTCGTTGAGTTTAAATACGCTCAACGACAGATAATTTTATTGGGAGTAATTCCACCGGCATGCAGCCACAGCTGGAAAGTGAATTTCGCCGAAAAGTTAATGAGACTTGGGAAAAGTGTTTTTTGTAGTATAACTATCATAAGCTCACCGATTTGACTTCCCAGATGTGCTCACGATCAGGGGCGCAGCCAGGAATTAAGGGTGGGGGGGATTAGGTACAACTAATACCGGGGTGTGTGGAGGTATGGAATGCCCACCAGGATAAGCTGTAGGTGCGAGATTAATAAATTGCGGAATTTTAATATAAACGGTTCAAAATGGTGAGTTTAACGGCTTTCCGAGGGATATTTTATTTATCCTCACACTATTCTATTAGTAATATCAATCCAATCAAGTAAAATGGGTAAAACTTAAATATTTCTCTGAGCTCTGGGGGGGGGGGGGGGGGGGGGAAATCGACTAATTCAACTCGAGTCCATAAAAAGGTATTACCTCGATCTAAACATCGGCAGAAAAATTTGGTGAAAAATTTGAAGTGTGTGTGTGTCCGAAACCCCCCCTCGCTGCGCCTCTGCTCCTCAAATCTTCTGCTCTCAAAACTCCTTTCGGGTTTTCTCCTACACTGCAATTAGCGCTTTGCTATTCCAAGAACGACTGGCGATGCAAATCGAAGACGATGGACTTTCAGCAAAATAGTAAAATCTCCCAGACCAAACAAGGCAAGAGAGGAAAATTTAGTTTTCATTACAATACTACTGAGAAAATTCAACCATGCAAGAGTTCAAATTAGGAAAAAATGGTGAATAAAATTACCAATGGACGATAGGAATGCAATTACGCTATTATGTAATTAATTATTTAATTATGTACTAATTCCAATGATACCGCTAAAATCCTCGCAATTTATCTTGGTAAATCAATTATTTTAATGCTTCTATAAAAGTTGAAATTTATCCACATCAACAAGCACTACCTGTATAAGAGTTATATTAAATCAATAGAATAGATGAAATAATTTTGTTCATTGACCTTTACCACGGCTATCAATTTGAAAGATATCTTTAAACACCTTATTTCTAACAGATATTCTTCTGAGGCAGAGCAATACGATTATAACCCGCCCCCCCCCAATCGCTGCGCCACTGCTCACGATATACAGTGAGGGTAATATTCGATTATGATCGCGGGAAAGGCTCTTTATCGTCCCAGCCTCCATTCGTTGTCTTGTTCCCTTCCCTCCAAGCCTTACGTGACCTCCAAATCCGTGTCACGACGTCTGTGGGTCCTTAAGAGAAAAGAGATTTTCTCGAGACTGTTAAGAGACGTTTACCGCATTTTCATTTCTTGGCGCGTCTGCGGGAGCGTCCAGTGTGTGTAAATATCCAGGCCAAGTTCGCTCTCGGTGCGAACCTGATCAATGATGAACCCAAATTTTTCTGCCAATGTTTAGATTGAGGTAATACCTTTTTATGAACTCGAGTTGAATTAGTCGATTTACCGGTGACGACAACCATTTAGATCTTTTTATCTTTCCTTTAAATATAAAATTGGTAATTATAGTAATATACTCCTTGACCACTTCGAGTTATCTTACAATTTGCCTTCAAAATGTTGTTTACGAATTCGATATTTTAGATCTCGAGGTCATGACCTCAGTTTGATTTGAGCAAATGTTCCGTGTGGCTAAGTGCCCAATCCGTGTGATGGTTCAGCGATGTATCGATACAAGTCAGGAATATCTGATTCGTTGATCTCGGATATGGCAATTTCGAACGATTTCAAGGGATCATCATTCCCGGAATTTGTGGCATCATCATCACTTCATGGCACCTCATCGTCATCATCACTGATCAACAATCTTAAGATTGGTTCGATACCGCTTTCCAATCAATTCTCCTCTTACAAGATAAGATCATCTTGTTAGATAATCTTTTCACACCTACGTATTTCTTCTTATTTACATCCTTTATAACCTGTTTCTATTTGTTTCATTCGAGGTCTTACTTTTCGGTTCTCGCTAACTATTTGTCCCACGGTTGTCTTCATCAGAACGTTATGCCTCAATGTTATTCCGTTTTAATGATGAGTCTTCTCTCCAAATCGTCCCCGTGGCTTACTCGGTTGATCCATCCGAATCAAAATGATTCTTCTAATGGCATCACATGAATAAAATGAAATAGTCTGCTCTTGTCTTAATTTTGAGGCGCTATTTCCCCTATAATTGCTATTTACTGGAGGGCAATAACCAATCAATTTGTAGCGATGCTAGCTAATATCCGTTCCCTCGTTTTTTGAAAATTCTTTATGTTCGATGAAAAATTTCGTGTTAAAATTTTTTCTTTCGTTGGAGTGATGATCTGACGTCGGGAAGCCATCGACTTTAAGAAAACATAGAATAGAGAACAATGGTGGATCCAGGATAGGGACGAAGGGACTAAGTGGGGGTTAACCTGCCAGCAGTAGTGAGGGTCCGAACAAAATTACCAACAATTAAGGTCTCCAACGACACTATTTCCGAACGCGAGTTGCTAGGAAAATTTGACTACAGCGCTGCATTCCTTGGTTCCTATGCTAAAATTTAAAACCTCTCACGTTACTTTAGGCCTTTAAGTCGCTGTGTAGCAGTCGTTAAGGATGAAGCTCGCTTAGCTCGCCCGCCAGTTGTGAACTACGCTAAGTTCATCGATTTTTGAAAGCAAAAATGTTTTCCCCGATAGAAATTCGTCACCAGTTAGTAGAATTATATAGTAAGAAGTGTATGGACATCAAAAACGTGCGGAAAGGTGCCGGAAATTTTCTAATGGACGGGAAAACGTCCATAATGTGCAGCGGTCGGGGAGGCCGAGTTTGCCAGAATCAACGCCGCGGCGGCTTGAATTGATGACGTGGAGTGCAATAAGCGGATAATAACACTTCATGAGATGAAGGAAGGTCTAAATGAAGAGTGTGGCAACTTCTCCGTGCAGAATATTGTGTCGGAGGTCCTCGGATAAAACATGATATCTGCCAGGTGGGTCCCTGAGCAGCTCACCGATGGACACAAAAAAAAGCGCGTCCACATGTGTCACATCAAACTACCGCCATAATCAATGAATTCGGCTAGGATTCGACCACACTCTTTACTGCCCAAAAGTTACCCCGAAGGACTACCACCTTTTTCCCGCTTTCAAAATACTCCTCAGAGGTCAGAGATTCAAGTCAGACGAGGAAATGCAAGACGCAGTCAAAAGTTGTCTTCGCTACGCGGCGGGATAGTGGTACGACGCCAGTATTAAAAAGCTGGTTACAAGGATGCAAAAATTAATTGATCATCAAGGCAACTATGTAGGAAAATAGCTAAATGAGCTACCTTTCCAATGATAGGTAACGCAAAGCTGAGAATAAATTTATGGTCCATTTTTAAAGAAATAAGAGACCTTACTTTTCAATACCCCCTCGTATAAACATGTTGTTGAAGCTTTCAATACCTTAATACATGTGTTAGTTTATTTTTGAAGCAGATCGAAATGAGCCCACTGACGGAAAGAGACGAGTGCGAGACGGAAATGCAATATGGACGCCTACTGTCTGTATATTACATGCAAATACCATAAAGTATGCAGGAAATGGTCAGTAGCGTAGCCAGGAATTTCGTTCGTGGGGGGGGGGGGGGCGTTCAAAACTAGGAGGGAAAATTTTTGAAAAACAGGGTACAAGTAGAGGGTTTTAAACTAATTTTAACACTTTTCATAATCGAAAAAACTTCATTTGTTAAAGAAATATTTTGTAAATAGGTACGTGATTTTTCAATATTTTGTTTTCTTATATGAAGGAAAATACTTGTGTTTTTATTTTTCGGGGGGGGGGGGGGATCCACTGGAAATGGTCTAGTTCAGATTATAAAATATATAATGTTATAATGATAAATATGTTGTAAATTCATTATTTTTCAACATTTGGTTTTCTTTTGTGATGCAAAGTAAGTGTGCTTTTATATTTCGGGGGGGGGGGAGTCCGGACCCCCCTCGCTACGCCATTGTCACTCGTAGATATTGAACAGCATTAGATTCTTACCTCGTTACCATCCAATGTAGCCAAATGACTATCGGTCATTCTGAAGAAACAAGTTGATTTATCACCACTGATAATGATTGTGTAAAAATCGAAATTTAACTATCGACATACGCGTATTAAGCTGTTACAATAAAATCTGTGTGCAATACGATATCTTCGTTCAATAGGAGGAGCGTTCCTAACTACCTTAACAATAGCAATCAGTATGTTTTCTGGGCGGCAATATGTTAACGAATGGCAGCGCTGTGCAAACTTGAAAGAAGCTTTCTATTCCGAATAGTCTTGAAGCCATGACGCGGTCGATTATGCCCGCTGAACCTCAATCCGCATCTTGGAGAAAAAATGATCTCATTATTATTTTTTCTCTGCCGAGTCCGCCTCCCCTTCCATACTGCTCTTGGCTCATTCCCGTCATCCATTCACGACGACCGTCTTCGTCGGAGCATTCATAAATGAGTGTCCACCGCGTGTGCAAGGTTGATGTCGCTTTGAGAGTCGCGACGTCTCACCTAGAGAGATTATGTAGGCCAAGGCCTGCCTCCGTGACCTTCAAAAACCCTTCCCGAAGAAAAGAAGAGCGCGCGGCACACGGACGGGAGGATGAGAGAGAAGAGCGACACGCGCCGGCGTGGTCGACGCGTGTATGCGCTCCGTCGACATCTTTCACAAAGGGCACGGCTCGATGAGGACGACGGGAAAGAGCGTGGCGAGTGAATAAAAAAAAGAATAGTCGGGGAATGAGGATCAATTACGCACTGGATTATGTGATGGGAAGGGTAGGATCCTCGTTACGAGCTCGCCTATGACGACACAGGAGATGCGCAGACTGGGGCGAAAAATTGGTGGCGTCCCTGACAATGATTACGAGTGGAAATGAATGCTCGAGGGAATTAATGAATGAACGACTGCGCATCGGCCCTCTGATCGCTCGCACTCATATTTTGATCGTAAGTTTGTTCCTCTCCATTCAATCATTGTGTATTCTTTGAGTGTAGAATTTCTGTAATTCGGAAGCAAATAGAAAGACGACTTGTTTTTAAATGGAGCGTATTAAACAACCTTCTTTATTCTAAAACAGCGTAGCAACATGCATAGAAACATTTACATTCATATTCACAACATCCACAATATATCTATTCCCTTTTACCTTCCTTGGTTTTGGTGACCGAAACATCAAGAGTAAAGACAACTGTAGTATAGAAACCAAACCCGTTCCTGATTCGCCTAGAAGACAGCTGATCGGCCGGGAGCTTAGGATCTAACTGTAAGTGTAAAAGAAAAATCCGCTTGGCTTGGCTCCTAGGTTTTGGTCCATTTGGTCCATTATAAGTACGGATTGCTCTCTCCGTAGATCAAAATGGAGTAACAATTGGCTGACATTCATTTTTTTTAGCAGACATATTTTTAAATTTTTTTAAGTTCATATACTTCACCCCGAAAACAGAACTATTTGGCCTTTTATATCGAGGGGTTACAACAAGTAACAATGGGCGACCACAAAAAATCGTTGGTTAGGTGCTGTTAAGGATGTTTTCGTGCTGTTTACATAAAAGAATCCTAGGACTCTGTTGTTCATGGCAATGTGTTTTTGATTTTTTTCACGAAATACTATTTTATTTTTGACGCATAAAATTTTTTCATTAAAACTGGCTAAATCACTTGTGTGTGAAATCATATTCATCTACGTATACGTAATACCCTGCACGCCACCTCTAGAGCGTTTGGCAGGAGGATGATCAATAGGGTGGTTTCGTATTATTTTTTTATTGCCTAAATCGAGAGATTGGCATTAATAAAGATTTCTAAATGACGATATCTGTTTTTCGCGATTAAATGAAAAGTGAAAATTTTCAAACGCGCGAAAACGCGACGGGTAAGTATGAATGCCAGGAAAACTCCCGTGTGACGTCGTTCTTGTTCCCGCTGCCGCAAGTGAGGTGACCTTGGGGCGAGGCTCTGAGCGCTGATACGACGCAGGATGCTTACAGGTAGCGCTTGGCTTAAATAAGGATTATTAATACCTTATCAAACGAGGAAAACTTTCCGACCATAGCCAGTTTTAATAAGTGATTATTAAGAGATCTTTCCCTGCGCTCTGTGCCTCATGCATACATTGGTAACCTCAGAAGATGTAAAACTCCTATCTACTCGTATAGAAACTAGGTCCCTGTGACGTCACGTAAAGTGGCATCGCATGGGCGCCAATCTGGCCTTTTTCAAATGAGGATAAAATTGACCCTTGCCATTCGTCTAAACCGGTATTTCTAAAACCAAATAATTTGTATATTATGAATACACTAATGGTGGGTAACGAATCGCAATCAATGCCTTTCGTTTTCTTTGATGAAGGAAACTACCCTATTTACAGCATGCAAGAGGAACCCCACATGCACACCGAACATTTACGTATGAAACATGAGCCACTATATCCTACTTATGAAGACAATCTACCTATGAAGCTAGGACATGCAAAATGTTCTGTAAGAATTGTTAGGGAGATTCAAAAACATGCTTTAAGGAACGCGTAAGCTAGTAAACTACGCTGCCGGTCAACTAACCAATTTCTAAGTCCTAACACTGCCGTTATAGTTTCTTATCGATCGCGGAACAAACGTAGTATCTTGGATGAGTGAAAACTGGTGGCCCTGTTAGTATTCGCAGCTGTAATGGCTGTAGCCTTTTCCCATGATTTGAGCGTCTTCAAATCGGCAGCGTGAGGGACGACGCGAAGTGCATTGCAGCCTCCCCGGATGAGGAAGCCACGTTCAGTTATGATATCGCGTTGCAGGAATCTTCGTTCAAGGAGTTACTACTTTGGTAACGTTTTTCTCTCCGATCATGACTCAAATGTCCGTAAGTCCTTCCATCAGAAATCGCGTAGTAGTGAATTTTCTTACCGCGTTCAGCGAAGCAGGGTATCAATTTGAAAGCCGCGTAAATAGAGGTATTTGTTGTTCTACGATACCGCCCTCGAAGAAGTTCCAGTGTTCTTATAGAATTAGCATATGCGCTATAATGACTGCGCGCATCCCCTCATGGCTGTCATTTGCTTCGTGAAATATTGTCTCGTTGTTATCTATGACGTTCCAGAAATGACAGGCAATTAGGTACGCGCAGATTGCGCCGTAGTTTGGCATGCCTTATCCTGTCCTGGCTTGGCTGTTTGTTTGTACGAGGGATTGCACGCTTTTTTTAAACCATTATTCTGCATACAATTGAAGTCCATGGTCCATGGAAGTCCATCAATTGAATGATTGAATTCTACTTTCAGTATTCTGTGAGCTGAGTGACGTGATAGTGGAAATTCTATTGAAAATTTACTGTTATAATTATTTCACGACCTTCTGTTGGAAAGTGAAAAAGAGTAATTTGGTTCCACAGCAACGTCGCCCTGTTGTTTTGTTTTTATCAACTCTTGCATTAGAGATGTATAATGGATGGTAGATATAAACAAGCTATTATTCATGTTGAACAATATTTTTTTAACGTTTTATTCATCTGAACTCCGAATAATTATTCGAACTCCGAATCCGAATCATATTCATCTGGCTTCCGAGTTGCCCGTGAAGTGTACCTACTCTCTAGCGGTGAATGTAATTCGTACCAGTGGCTTACTTCTGTCCAGACACTCCAGACACATCCAAACTCATCCTCGAACGCTTTCAGAAAGAAATTAATCGCATTTTAATTTCAGTGCTACAGGCCTGAAAGTAGTCTCTGCTTGTACTATTGTGGGTTGTATAACCAAGATCTTTCTCTCGAATTCACCTCATGATGTTCTATCGCGGAAGTAATGAACACGCTTCTATGGTTTTCACCAGTATTCGAGGAAAAGTGTTTCACTAATCCTAAAGTAGATCATGGCAGAGAAATTATACTGGCATGAATTGTACATAAATGGCTATAAAATACTCGTATCTCCAGCGTTTGATTTTGACGAATTTCGAGCTCATTATATTTCCTCCTGTACGAGATTATAAAGGAGTAAAGTGCCTCTCAACGTATGCTAATATTTCCGCCGAAGCGCTTTATTTAGGCAAAGACGTAATTTAGATATCAATGCGTAGGATTCCCTTGAAAGTGACTTATCAAGATTATTTCATGACAATACAGTGCCGGCTATCGGGTGAAATAATTCAGTAAATTATTTCCTCATTCACTCTCAAGTCACGGAAGAATATGGAAAGCCTACTGAAGACTATATGAATTCTTACGTGAAATAAGGAGATGTTGAACCTCTCATTGAGGATATGAGCCAAATTGAATTGATGCTAAGCTTTTGTGCCGCAGTTTGGGTGTCTTAACTTACTGTTTTCATTCATTGTTCCATTTCCTAATATAGATATGAAATCGATTGATTCAAGATTACAGTTCTTTTTTTACCTTTTCAGAGGTTATATACAGCAGATTGGAATAGAAGTCCTTTCTTCCTATGCGTCTAAAATCCACGCTAATAATAAGATATTTTGGTGCCTAAGGTGTTTCTTCTTTCTTATTTGAATATGATTCGCAGCTCTTGTGGTAGCTGTTTCTGAAACCCGTTTCACACTGTTCTTGATTCTGCGTAAGATCCACTTGGCATGGTAATGAACGATTTTGAGGAAAATATCCAGCATAAACGAAGCTGTCGAGAGGTTTAATTGAGTACGACCTTTGAGTTTGTACTCATGTGGAAGTGGCGTGGATCTACTGTTGCCATCTGTGGAAACTAGCATCTATAGCTGTTAGGGTCTCCTGAGTTTTACCACGTTTAAATAGAACGTCGTCAATTCTATCATCCAGTTCAACTTAACCAAATGGATGAGCGAGTGAATTAATTAGAGCTACTGTTCATGATGGCCGGGAAATTTCACTTGCTTTCCCAATTAATGAAAATCCATTGCTCTAATTACATCAATCTTTTGATTGGACATACTGTTTCTGAAACCACCTTCATATTCAGTGATTAGTTGACAACCTGAGATCCACTCTTAGCCGACATATACCCTTGACATTACAACAAAATTGGCTTAAAGTATGCCCGGTGCTCCCTGAAATTGCCCTTTAATTCTAATTAACTGATAGGTATGTCGATTTTTCGTGAAGAAGTACTGAGGAATTAACTAAGCATAATGTGATGGAATCGTTTTATATCATTTGACGCCCAGTCCGATTAAATATTCCGCCTTATATGGAGTTTTTCTGCTTCTGTTTATTATGCCGGAGGTGTGAAGCAAGAGGAAGTGAATTTCGGAAAGAGGACGCCTTGGAAATCGATAAAGAAGTCCTGTTGGGAGAGGGGGCCACCATAGTCAAAACAGAGGAATGTAGGACGCGGGGGAATAAAGCCGAAATTTTGTTGGAACCGCGAATTCACGTTGTTTGTGAGATTTTCATTCGCATGTTAGATTCAAAATGGTTAAAAAATGGTTCAATTTAGTTTGTTTACTGGCGTTAACCAATAATATATGTCAAATATTCTGTTACAGGCGTTTTTAATAATAATTTTATGCATAGGCTTACTTTCGATACTGAATTGCTATTACTTGTTTTAGGAGTTTTTTTTCAGCCACCGTGTTGTCTTTTTCTCAAACTTTGTGATGAATTTGCCCCTAGTTGATGAAATAATCCAGAAATCAATCGATAAGAATGCTTTTCGGCATTAATTCAGATATATGTTAATACAGTTAAACAAATAAAAAATAGTGCATTTTATTTTAGTCAAATCTGTATGAAAAATGAGACTGAAAAACCACGCTTCGACTTTTTGCATGGATTTGGACATTTTAAGAAATTTTCCTGGAGTTTTTATTTTAATTCATTTTAAGAAATCATGTCAACAAAGAAAAAGCTTAATATTGGTCTTCAAATTGATTCTTGCCGAGAATTACCTATATACATGCTCATGAGATTAAATAACAATCATAAATTAGATAAAGAAAATAATGGAAATTTTAAATAAAATCACCAGTCATGACGTATTTCGACTTAAAATCGAAGTAGTAAAAATTCTTTGGAATATATTTTTTGAGGCAAAATATCCATTTTCCTTTTGAAATTTGCATTTAATCTGTTTCATTCGACCTCACTAAGGATGTCTCTCAAAATTTAATTGCCTAGGTTTCTTTTATGCAATTTAGACGTAAGACATTTCCAGTAATATTCAATCAGTTTGTAACAACATACAAACTACCTCAACAAATAACTCGTCTATGAGTCTTTCCTATGTCTTTCCTTCTTGTAATCTTAGTTAGTTTTTGTATGTGCCTTTTCAAGGAATTTTGTTTGTAAATAAAATAAAATAAAATGCTTAAAAAATACAAATAATAATTTAAAAAATATACCTGCTACTTGAAAAATAAAAAATAAAATTAATATTACCAAAAACCAACAAAAAAATATATAAAAAAATAATAAAAGCAAGTACAAAAAATGAAAAAATGTTCAAAAATAATTTTTAAAAATTAAAAAAATTAAATTAATAAATTTTTCGTAATTGTATTAATTGTTCCTGTCACAAACAATGTCTAGATATAAGTTTCCGCTAACACAAACACAACACTACACGCACAACATATTCAATGGCGCAAAATATTTATTCAACTGTTAACTGGCTGGTTATGGTGATATGGTCACCGGTACAGCAGATTAAACGCCAATTGATGAGACCTGGTAATCCTCTGGAAGACTGATAATTCAAGGTTATGTTATTAATTAAGGTTTTCTTTCCTTACGCATTCTAAAACTTTCTATGCCGTTAGAACACCTTGAGGTGATTATGCCGCGACTTTTTTCATCCTCGAACCCAAAGCCCCGTTGCGATCGTCTATCACTCAGACTATTTATCTACTTCGGATAGAAGACTCGCCTATCGCGGTCCAGCGTCATTAGCTGTGAAAAGTGTCACTGGCGTTATTTTCTACCTCAAAATACAAATCTTCATTAAAAGAATATATTTTCAAAAGAATGATTTGTAAAATATGTTTTGAAAAAGATATATTCTCTCCTTGCTTAACCGTATAACCGATCACCAGTTCTGATGTTTTCTCATGCTTAATTTAGTGAAATATTTATGAAAAATGCAATTAAAAAAGTACCATGCTTCCACTTTTCGCATGGCTCTGGCTTATTCTGTTGTTTTCCTGGTTTCATCTCGAAAGAGAGAAGAACTTGATAGTGTTCTTCAAAGTAATTATTTTGAGATTTAACTATTACATGTTGGTGAATTTAACTATTACACGCTCATTTTTAGAAATAAAGTTTATGGAAATAAAAAAATCGTTATGGGAATGCATATTTGCTTTTTAAACTTCTTGGGAATACATTTTTGTTTGTTGACTATTTTGATAAATAGTTCCCATTTCTTTTGCGTCCTGATATTTATAGGAGGCGAGCTAACGTCAATTGCGCCATGAGGATAGGGTAAGGAAAAAATGGTAGAAAGAAACTCGGCGTCGGCATTAGCCTGCTCTTAACAAAAGGTGGCAAGGGGACCACGGCTTAACGTCCCATCCGACGAACGGAGTATTGCGCTTGAAATGTCCTCCACAGAACAATCAAACAGGTATCGGGCAGTCTCTGAAAATTCTCTGCCACGGCCAGAACTTGAACCCGAGTCTACGGGGTGGGAAGCCAACACTCTAGCCATCACACCAACCCGATGCCCTTTTGTTTCCTTCATTCAAATGTTTAGCTCTTAGATCTTCACAATCACGCCATTACAGTTCTCCGTCAGGTACCTGTTTGGAAAAGGGCCATAAAAGTGTTTCATGGCTTCTGTTTAAATAAGATTCTATGGAACTGTCGCTGATACAATACCTATTTAAAGCGGTGACGATGATTGCAACACCAGATAATTCTGGATAGTTCTTGCTCTTGGAAGAGGAGAGCAGTTTAACTCAGTCGTAATGAGTTAAAAAAAGTGAATAATTTACTTCTATCGTATGGAAAAAAATATTAGCAATGATTCATCACCACGATTGTTGCAATTACGATTATTGCAAGTCTATAGGATCAATTAGTTGATGTGTTCAGAAAGCAATTGTGTTAATTATTCATCTTGCATCGACTGATTGTGAGGCAGTTCATTTCTTCATATTCAAAGAACTAAACGACTTCTCCACCCATTCATGGCGTCGATAACATGTTTTATGCGCAAATAATCTAAGCCAGTATTGTTTCTTCATTAAGTGACATTTTTTGCGATGTTTTGAAATTCTCAGCAGGTTTGTGCCTTATTTGATTTCCATTCTCCTCCCGCGACTCTCGGTGGAAAGCAATGGCTTTGCACCTGCCACCGTGAACCTCATTGAAATTGCCATGGAAATTAAAGAACCTGAGCCGCAATGATCTGCGTAGTTCCCCGAAATCAGAACTTCCGTGTTTCTATTCGCGGCCCAGTGGAATTTTTTACCGTTCGTATTTAACGCTCAAGTCCCCGTTGGGAAAGAAAAGAATGCCAATTTTTCACACTAAATTGTTTAGTGTGTCCAAATTCAGCCATATCTAGCGTGAAACCGTGTTAATCCATCATCATAGTGGCATATATTTTTCACAAAACACGCTTCTTCTGCCTCGTGGATGCTAGCTCGTTGTGAAGCTTGAAAAGGTGACGTTATCCTTTAAAAGTATTTAGATTTAAAATACGAATGACTGTTTGTTTATCAACCATAACACAAAATATGGAGACAAAATATGGCGCGAAGGTAACTGTAATGCTGAGGTTCATCCCCTAGAAGACTAAAAAGGTCATTGCAGCTCAAAAAAGTTCTAAATTGGGGACCTTCACTGAAATAAAATATATTCAGGATGCACCTAAAATTCTAGTTCGACGTCTTCACAGAATACCTCTCCATTTTTCAACAAATCAAGAAATGAAAAATAATTTACCCAACATTTTTTAGTGTGCTAGCTCTATTTCTGTCAATTATCGTTGAATTTCAACCGTTATTAAATAAATGCCGCCGAAATTGCATGTTGTGAAATAATATGATCGCGGTCAGATATTTTACCTACGTATCCTATGAGCGAAAATTTATTAGATTTTTCACCAGGCTAGTTTATCGAAGGCTGACGTTTCCCCAGCGACCATCGATTTCACGAAATTTGATTATTTAAAAGTTATGAGCTAATTGTTTCTTATAAGCTTATTTTTTAATAATTGCTTCGTTGCTCGCTTACTTTCTTGGCAATATAGGAAGCGTTTGCTCCCCTTGATGCTTGTTTTTTTTATTTGGCGATTGGGACCTTTGGAAACTGTTGCCAATCTGGGAGGAAATTTTATTGGCTGCCGTACAAATACCTGCTCAATGATGCGATATTATATCTCTGTTGGTTACCTCATGTACTCTCCGTCTATTATTAATGTAATGACTTAAGTGGCATTCATAAAAATAAACTGCTAGTATTACGATATTTATATATACCCATTAGCGGGGTTGTTAACCCGCTTATTTGGAAAAGTGGGAATTTCGGAAAAAAGTAGCAAATATACATATATAGAGAAAAAGCCGAAACAGTATCCGCTGAGATAAACCTAAACAAAATCGTAACTCGGGAAAAGTGATTAATATTGTTATTTCTTAGGTCTACACAATGTCAGTGGAATATTTTCATGGGAGTATTTAAAAATTAGTCAAATTTAGTTTGAAATATAATTCATGATTTTTCATTTTGGGATTCATAGCTGTGATTTTTCCGAGGCTAACAATTTTTAAGCTAATAATAATGGGTTCAATCGATCCAAAGATCTTTATATCATTCATAAATCAATTGAACTTTTCATTGTGGAATTTAGAGATGTTTGTCTTGGAAATTATTGTGCGTGGTTGTAGGGGAAAAGGCTGAAATTGATTTCCCATGCGTTGGTAGTCATGGTATTTGAATCGTAATTCAGTTTCGAAAATGTCTTTGTTCAGCTTTAAATTTTTTTATTAAAATCTAATGAATTGAATCTTCTATGGCTACTTCTCCAAATTTCTTTTCTTAGCCTCAAGAATATTTCTTTCATAATTTTTATTGTCCTCGTGTGTAGAAGGTTGAGAGAGTTTGTTAGCGATAAAGAGGGGATGTTCTCTCTTTTGAACGAGCTATCTCTCGGGTTCCATTTTTTCCAGTTTAGTTTAGTATTGCGTTGATATCCTCGACGCCTAGCTTACTTTATAATTCCTATATTCTCTCCATTGTTCAAGGGTGGATTTTTTCTGTTGAGCGGTCAGATGGCTTTATGCTCATCTCTGGATTTAAGCTTCGAATTCTTTTTTTCATAATACAAGTCCTTATTATATCTTATAGGCATATAAATAAAAACAAAAAATATAATGAAAAGCAAAGAAAACTTTGTAATTCCACATAAATATTTGATGTAAGACCTAGGTTTCGACGTGGCACGTCATCGTCTGGTACAGATGCACAGAAGACATCCTACGTGGAAATACAAAATTTTCTTTACTTTTCATTATGTCAAGTGGATTCCATAAAGTCAGGCCTGAAACAACAATTATAAAAAATGAGCATTTTTTTGTTAAACGAATAACTACATTTTAATCATTGTACGCTTCTGTCTGTCCAGCATCAGCGTTTGGCGACATCAGTGAATGAAAGTAGTTTGAAATCTAGCGTGAGAGTACCTACTTGAAGTTCTTACGAGTCGAAATTTTATTTGGCTATTTTATTTGCATGCCATCCACTTGTGACTTTCGCTGTAACCATGAGCTCAATGCAGATTTATGCTATCATTATCAAAGGTGAGTATCGATAAGATATTCCCCGATCATATTGGGTTTTTATACGATAATCCATATTTTCTCAGCCAGAAAAAGGCATCCTTGTACGGCATGAAGGTTGCCTGTCCTAATTCTTTACGTCTAATATATCCTGTTGTGATTGTAATGGACTCAAGAAAATGCTTATCCAAATTTAATGTCGATAAAAAATGTCCATCGGAATTATCTTCTTTATGATATCCATTATGATTTTAAAAGCCGTGTTATCGGTACTAAATTCTTCTTTTGTGAACGTAAGCGCCTCAAATATTACTCACTGAACTTCATACCGTTGATTTTTGAGCTCGGTACTGAAGGGGTAGGTGATAAATATTTCATTCATTTGCTGGCGTATGGTAGACTTTGACACGCTTGGATGCATTGTCACAAGAAAAGACTAGACCTTAATTATGCATTTAAAACTGTATATAGTGTTTATGACTCCTAGTATAGATGCACGCATCTCATCTTAGGGCGTATTTACTGTCGTAACTCATCGTTTACGTTAATGTTTAAAATTATTTAATGATATGAATCTCTAAAGATTTTTCTGTACCCCCTTTGGCCACCGTCCTAGTTTTGTTCTACCTCTACCTATTGAACAATCTAGGGAAACAAATTTAGGAGAAAGTGCCTAGGGAACGATGAATAGTCTGTGGCTAGTTAGGTTAGCACTTATTGTAGATACTGAAGAAATGCCATTGTTCCGAAACGAGTTGAATATAGCTTTGTTTTCTTACATGTAATTCTATTTCGCTTACCGATTTGTATGATTTTATTTCCATCGATACCGCAGCGAATGGGAATGGTCCGGGGGTTTAAACAACACGCCATGTTTGGGAGATACGGTTTTAAGCGTACTGTTTCCGCACTGTTCCCAAGAACATTCTCTATTCCGTCGCGTCCCAAAGTCCCTTCCCAGTATTTTTTTTCTGGCTACGACCATCCTTGCTATATTTCATCCGTCAGTTTATCCTTCGTTTACATTTAAACGGACGTATTTACGTGCCTAAAGGTTCGTACCACTCATATTTTACGTATGATATTCCTCATACTCCGTGGGGACTCGAACTTAATCTGAGAAAATGCATGGCTGTACATTTTTTGCGAAGTTTGTCCAACTATAACCATATTTATGCTGTGGATGGTATTAACGTAAAGGCAACAGTGAAGTACCTGTGAGTTTCGATAACTTCGAACGTCTCGTGGGGAACACATATATTCTACCTAACTCTGAGGAAGGTGGCGGTATACCTCCGAAAATTTAGTTCAGTGAGTGTTCTTTTTTATCTTTTTGTGTCCTGTGTTTCTGCCCAACCTGGGATATTTTTATGTTATTTACCTCGTTGAGGAACATTTCGAAGTAAGCGTGCAATTTAGACACCAATTACCAAGAATCCCAGTGTGGATTAGGAGTGGGGGGGAAGTTGCCAGCCACAAGGCCGCGACTACACCGCTACGAGGACGCTACACAATCGCTTTGACGCACCGCTGCGTTTTGTCATATCGGCAAACTCTTCGAAACACGAAAAAAAAAACCTGGGCATGCGTTTCCTTCCTGTTATGTCAAATGGGGAGGGGGCAGAGGGGTTGGGGAGGTGGGGGAATTGAAGTGGTGGGTTGGTTAGCGGAGATAGCGGGCAGGAAGATCGAAGCGGTTGCTTGGGATGGAGGAGGCATAGGGACGACACGGGCCCGGTTAAGGAGAAGTGGTCGAAGACCGCTATCTAACCAGCCAACGCGGGTCATACTTACCAATGACCCTCGCGCAGGTCTAAGGCCGCTGAAAACTCATATGCGCCCATGTTTACTCATTCACCTGCCACCGATAAATGAGAAAAGGAAGCATAAATATTTTCGATTGAATATTATCGGTAGGTAGCGGACTTAACTGTCACCATGTTACCATATCACTACCGGTCGTCCTTGTTTACGTGTAAGGCGCAGAAAATTCAAATATTCCCAGGCTCACCTATTTTCTACGGCTCACCTGCGATTAAAATTAAACGATGGTGGGTGATATATTGTATATTTAAACATTTTAGTAATATTACCATCTGCTATTGGCTTATCAGCATAACAGTGCTTCTAAAATTAAGGTTTATGCAACTTGCACATCAAGAAATACTAATATACATACATCCACGGACTTAGTAGGTTTAAATCATGGTTATCACGTAAGTTACGCTAAAAATATGGGCATGATGGTTAAGAAAAATTTCCTTTTTTGTATGTCGAAATTATTCCATATCGCATTACATCTCAAATCATTTATAGTAATGTTCTGCAAGATTATCCAACTCCAAAGAAGAATTTTATTGGGATTAATAATGAAAGACACTTTGTTTCTTCCACAAGTTTATAAAACTTTATATTTTATGACCGGTTTCGGCTATTAAACATTATCAAATAATACATATATCCACGATTTGTCATATTTGATAATGGTGTAAAAGCCGAAACCGGTCATAAAATATAAATTTTTATAAACTTGTGGAAGAAACAAAGTGTCTTTCATTATTAATATGGAGCCCTTCCACCACGTACGTGCTTCAAGTTTCGATTTGATTGGGATTATGAGAGAGTGAAGCTGATGAAGAAAATACTTTAGGATTCTCCTTCAAGATTTATAGACGTGACAGCGGAGATGCTGCGTTGCGAGGATGTTGCCTTGGTTGCTTTTACCCAGCCCACGGATGGAACTTAAAGCCGCAGATGCACAGGTAGAAATTGATTTTGTTTCGTCGTATATTATTCCATTCTACCTTATAATGCCCAAGGTCATTATTGCTCTTTGGTAGATGACTTCGTAACCACCAGGAGTCGTTCGTAATTTACTCGGGGAATCGTTTCCAGCTGAATTACAAATAATGTTGCAGTGTTCTCCGCCCCTCCATTATTAACGTTTAATTTTTCTCCATTTACTCAGGCCCGACATCAATCATTTCTTGGATTAGAATTCCTGCAGCCAGTTTGAAAGCAGTTTTAAACATGCAGCCGAGCGTTTGGCGCCTTTAAATATTTCTTTCTGGCAATAGTATTTGAAAGCTCGAAAGAATTTTATTTTATGCGTTTTTGTTTGAGCATTACGCACCATTTTTTTTTTAAATGATCACACTTCATTGCGTCACTCAGGTTGGTACCCAAAGCTATGGCTTGTATTCGTAAGGCTTGAACTGGCCCTGGCTGTATCAGTGCCCAAGTAGCTTCTTCAAGTTTACGAATGGGTGTACATATGACCTCGTTACTTTTGTGGTCAGAGGTTGCGGTTGCTCAGAGATGGCGTCGGGCTCGTAGCGAGGAATATGATTCGGGGGGGATGCTCGTGCGGTATACGGGTTGTCTATACTGATAATTTGTTTTCAATTTGCATCCATCAGAAAAGCATGCATCTCATTAAATTAGCCATGATTTTCGTTTGAATGATGCTGAAATTTATTGCAATCTTTGGTTTATGTCAAAAGGACAGTCTGCAATTATTCTACCCACAGGGAGGCCAGGCAGTCAGTCATGAAGAGCTGTGTTTTTTCTTTGCTACGAAGATAGTGGTGATATTGCTCTGTGATATTCTTTCCTCAAGTTAATGCTCTGAATCTTTTCATGAATTTATCAATAAATTTTGTCCTGTTGCGAATTAATCATGTTCTTCTTTTCTTCGGTGTGATTCGAATCATGCAACTATATCGAAAAATAGATTGTCAGTGGGTAGGTGGCTCTGGGCTAGTGGTCTCCTCAGCTGATGAATAATGGGCAGGCGCCTCGATGGAAAACCTTCAATGGGCCTTGAGTCTCAAAAGCCCCCTTGCAGTGGTGGATCAGGATACTGAAAAGAGGGGTAGTTGGGGGCCTGTATTTCGTAACCTCCCAGAAGTAGTGTTGGCACGGGAGGTTACGAAATTATTTAGAATTTCGAGGCTTGTGAAAACACTGAAAGGTTATCTTATTCCTAATTTTCTAAAGAATTAAGTTTTTAAGACATAAACCCATATGCATTTATTTACATCTTGTGTGAATTATGCAACTCAGAGGGGTGATATAGAAATAGAAAATGAAATTTATTATTCCGGGACAAGTTTGTCCCTTAATAACATACATGATTATAAATATAATTGAGTCAAAAATATTACAAACAATATGTAGATTTGCATCAAGCATCGATACCACAGAATGCGACTTAATATATGACAAAATAGAACAAAAATACATATATGTAATTATCAGTAAGACAAACGTATAAATACTCATAAAAACATCTGATTTTGTTAACTTGAGTACAATATTCGGTTAACTTACAATATTCAATTCACATGTAGCGATATAGAGAGGGGTAATTTGATAGCCCTCCCCTGTTCTCTCTCTAGCTCTGCCACTACATGCTATTAATCTCTGAATGTAAAGTGGCAAATAAAGATAGGTACTAGTCATATAGTCATACTAATATTGTTCCCTAGTCATATAGTCATACTAATATTGTTTCCCAAAGCCCCTCTCTGGATCCGCCACTGACCCCTTGCTACGTGCCTGGACGAGGAGCATTATGCGTTTGTGGGCACTATATTTTCATTCTTCCAGCCCGGTGAGGTGTCTCATAAGGTGGTCGGGAATGGGCAGATGGGGAGGGAGAATGTTCAGGAGAGAGACATGGAGGTGTCTGCTTGCGCGGGTGGAGGGGAGGGATGGAGGGGGCGGGGGAGTTGTACGGGCGGAGGGGGGGGACGAGGAGGAGGGGTACTGTAGTCTGACTCATGCGACACGTTGCGGCCTCGGCGATTCAGTCCGTTCCTAAGCGACGAAGCGACGGGAGCGTTGGTATCCACGAGCCGCCGCGCGATATAGCACCCGGCGTCGATAACACAACACGCCCGAGTGAGACTCCCTTGCAGAGAGAGAGAGTGAAGAGTCCTCAACTGACACTACCAGTGCGGGCTAGTTATTTTTTTATTTTAGAAAGTATAGGCAGCAGACAATCCACGTCGTGTGCACATAAAACCTTGACACCCGCATCGCTGAACCATTATCCCCCTTAGTTCCTAGTGGGAAGACAACCTGTCTGCTCCTTCAAGGAAAAATAGTGCCATTCATCTCCTGTTCCCTTATCCTTACCCTACCTCCTCCTTACTCCCTTTGTTTATGTCCGGTTTGTTTACACACCTCCCCTCCAAAGTACCCGCCCGCTTCCGCCAGCATCAATCTCTAACCTTCCCCCTCTTCTCTTCCTTGACTGACGTGTAAAATCTCCATAAACCGCCTCAGTCACGCGTTCGTTCCCCATACCTTCTCCCGCCGGAGAAAATTACACCTGTCGTTATCCTTTCTGGATTTTAGTCCCGGCCCCCGTTTTCCCTCTTCCGCATCCAAACCACGCCCCTCTTTCTCCTCAGCCTCCCCCAGCCGGTGGTTACGCGTGCTCGAGCGCTGAAGGGGGGGGGGGAGGTTGGAACCCCGTTTTACTTCATAATTTCACCTCGTGAACCCTTATCCTATACTCCCCTAAGCCACACCCACCCGTTCCCTAACTCTATTCAAGCCTCTCCGCAAACGAATCGGATTGGACACCTGTGTTTGTTTTGGAAACAACTTTTTCCCCTATTCACTGGAATCCTTTACTACCAACGTCACTCCCTTCCCTCAATACCTTTGGTGTTCCACGAGGCGGGAGACGTTAAATACCGCCCCTTAACCGAATCTTCCCGCCATCATTACCATCCTTATTTTTCTGTTTACATCCAGCTTCCTTACTACTTTCCCTTCGCAAGGCCGGAGCAAGCCTCTTCGTCCATTCATCCTTTCTCTCCTCTCCCGAGGTCTTTCCTCCTTTCCCTTTCGCACGTGGAAATTCTGGAGAGTGTGCGCCGAGTGGGCTTTGCTCGAAGATCGCCAGTGAAGCTGCAGTTGGATATTATTATGCAGTGAGGAGTCCCGCCGAGATACGAATAATTATTCTCGAACGAAATTCGCGATTTATCCAAAGTGCTATTAGCTGTGCATCGTTTCAAAAGGACTGAAAGTTTTGGTGGACTTTATACGAACAATTGTTTTCGATCGAACACTAGAAACACAACACGAAAGTATATTATCCGGCTTGATATTCAGTTTGTGCCTTTGGCCAGTATTATTTACAGTTTTTCATCGAAGGAATAAATAACTCCGCCGTACTGGTTGGCGGTCTGAGTTTCTACATTGCACCATACCGAGTACTTTTTTTCCTATTTCAAGAGGAAAGAATAGTTTTGTGCCTGGAGCTCGTAGCCAAGACAAAAAGGAGGAAAGGAAACATTTTGGCTGGACTGCGATTGTGCGTCGCATTTCTCCCGTGAAACCTGTTGAAAAAGGTTTTTTTTGGGGAGTTGGAAGAAGGAGCCTCATGTAATACACCCACACTTGAGATCACTGTCACATTCCTTGAGAGCTCTTGTCACATCGCAGACTAGAGCAGCTCAGCAACCTTCAAAAGAAGTCGGCTGGAAGTTCTCGGCGAGAAATCGCATGCATGCCATAATTTCCATGAGAATGGAGGGAACGAGTATCTTTCTCGTGGATTGAATCCGAGACGCACCATCTATTACTTCCCTGTTCCGTACCCTGAAGGATAACAGGAACGAGAAACGACCGAAGTCGGAAGGAGGCTAACCGTGTGCAGGGTCGATTTGCAACAGAGTCGTAGTAGCTCCATCAAAAAGACATTTTTTTCGCCTGCCAACTCATCTTATTTTGCGTTTCTTTTTTACGGGGAGTGAGTGAAAAAGCTCCTGAAGGAACTTCGCTTTGAGTGCCGATTCGAAAGCATAACAATATCGCTTCTAAGAATCGATTGCTACTACATTCCGTCGACACTACCTTCCTGGAGGACATCAAAACGTTGGGAAAGCGTTCGTTCCTGGTTGAAATGCCTTCTTCCTGGATTTTTTAGCGGGCGTAGCGCTGAATAGCAGCGCACAAGAGGAGCAGACCCAGTTGTGTACTTCAATCGAGTCAAGCCATCCACCCCCTGCGCCGCAGCACTCTTCCTTCTCCCTCCCCCACTACCTCCCCTCCCTTCGTTCGGTGACGTCATCGGCGCTGATAATCCACTCTAATAACAATCTCCTTCGTGGCTGGTTTGCATGCCGACCGTGCGCCCGCGGAGTTTTATATGCGTGTATCTTACGTCAGTGCCGCAATTAACACGGCCTAAACAAATATCTCTCCAACGCATCATGGCTGTGTCGCCTCATGGAAGACTTTGAAGTAATCCAACTTGAAAGAGCTTGAATTTTCAACTGTTCATCGTGAGTTCATCGCTCTCGGGGAGGGAAATTTGATTCGGGTTCCGTGCCGTTTTGTTGTGAAGACCCGCCTTTGTTGTCTTTGGAGTGGTGAGGATTCACGAAAAGGCAACATTTGTTTGGTCTCTTTTCGGGACGAAAATTTGAGGAATGAAGATGTTGATTCAAGAAAAAGTCGTGAAGCAGACCATTCTGAAGCTGTTTTGATTGATCGGCAGTGATACAAGGGGATATTCCTCGTTTGACAAGGTGATTAATGTGTACAGAATCCTTTTTGTTTCCCTTTTCTGGAGAGAATTGTCGCGTCGTTTTTTTCTATCGCACCCGCTCCGCGTGTACCATTGGGTAACTGGCCACACGAAGCCGGACAAGTTATCCCACTACTCGCCGCAAAATAATAAAAGCCCCCGTCTTTCTCCGCCTGTTGTGACGCCCGCGACGCATCCGAAACCCCGTCTCCTTGCCGACAGGCCGTCCTTCTCCCGGCGTACCGCCAATACTACGTTCGCGCTGTCGAAAGGACAGTACCGGCCTCGAGAGGACTACGAGAAGGATATATACAGCGGAGACTCGAAGAACAACTTTCCCGTCAACTCTCGCGTGTGGATCCTTGAAGGCTATCAACAGAAAGGACAGCAGTGAGGAAAACGTGGAGTAAGAAGAAGTCGATATACATAGTGCGGTAATCTCGGAAAATTTTCGGGCGCATTCTTGAAAATAAATGGATCAGCTGTTGGATATGGTTTTATTGGCGGTCCGGAAGGTGGGAGAGATGGCGGAAAGTTGGAAGGATGAATTCGCGAAAGCCCCAGAGGCCTGAGTGTTAATGTGCCTTTGGGTTTGCGACGTGTAGCGAGAAGTGTGTAAGGAATTGTGTCAGATAGGCGAGAGGAAGAAGCAGGAGTGCAAGAAATAGTATCATGAGAAAAATTTAGTAAGAGAAGAAGAAGGAAGTAAATAAGAAGATTGTTGTGGTTCTTGTCTATGTAATATCATACAGGCGATCGCAATCTAAGAGGGAACTGTTCGAGGCGTGAAAATCACGGCAGTGGAAGGAGTTTTAACAGCACGAGGACGTAAAGGTGACTGGGTGTAAAGCTGCCGTGGATAGCGCATAGATCAGAGAGGATCATTGCAACTCCGGATCGGTAAGGACAAAGTCATTAAAGTTTAATGCGAATTTTTGTGTATCTTTCTAACCTTTCGGAGATAGGATTTACGGCCAACTTCGGACTTACTAAAGAATTTCATTTATCTATGTTTTAGCATGTTCATGGTTGAATTTGGCTCTCTAAATATGCTCATTTCACCACTCTCATTAAAATTTTTACTACCCTTCATTTTTCGTATTCTTGCATGCATGGTCAAGCCAATTACCCACGGTATTGCGTTCTAGCATAGGGCTTACAATGCTCTATTTCAGTCCATAGTGAACTAATTGTATGCATCAGAATCCGTATTTTGTAACCACAGTTTGAGCAAATGATATTTGGCACATCTTATCGTTTTTATTCCCCGAAATAGAAATAGGTCCAATTTGTGGAATCAATAACCTAACTAATGGTTTTCTACTAGTGTTTTTTCTATTGCTTATATTATGTTGGGTTTACGAGACCTATGCGTATACAAAGTAATTCATGAATTTGCAATGTACCAAAAACAATAATTTTAATTGAATAATTGTTACGTGAGAATTAATTAATGGTATTAAAATATTTATTCACGAAAAATGTTTATTTTTGGCTTCAAATACACGGGTATCACTTCTTGCGTTTTATTTAGAGCAATATATTGTTTTCTTTTTTAACTATTCAACCGATGAAGATTATTAGCTGCGACTAGATCCACTATTTTGTGTATCCTTATTCTTTTCAAAACCAACCTCTGTAAAATCTAATTTCAACACTAGATTTTACCAACAGCGTAGTATAGAGCGATAATATCTCATCTCAAAAGTCAGATCCCAGCCGCATATATATTATCGTATATTTAGAACTTCCAGTTGTCGCGGTGATTTGATTCTGAGAAACAGTTCTGGGTCCTAGAATCAACTACTTTTTTATCATAAATGGATCAGAATCGTGATTTTTGATAATAAATTTAGAGTTCGTGACTGTCTAAATGGATAGAAATTTCAAAAAATTACTGTACATATTTGAATGAGTAATGTTGTTGTCCATTTGTATCCTGATAAGTATGGCTCAATGTGGCTCCGTATCATAAGCTAATTTTGAAATCACAACGATTTTCACTCTGTAATGATGCTAAGATAATGTTCCTTTTGCATGATTCGGGGTATAATTGGTGATGTTATTAGTCCGTACGTGGGAGTGGTGCATTATAGTTTTCACTTGAGATAACGTCAGCCTTGGTCAACATGAATTTAGAATTCTATTAAATGTTAATTTCTCATATCATGATTATAAGTACATAATAACAATGCTAAATGATAGGGAATGGCTTTGAGTCACGTTATTGTTACTTAGAGTAATGCTTCAAGCGATGCTTTAACTTTGCCTGAGGAATTTTACACGCATCTATTCTAGTGGGTTTCGATGAAAAAGCCGTCTAACATCCAGGGAACTACTGTCGTAAGAGATAGATTTTTGAAAACAAAAAACTCCAACATATTAAAAGACAGCGTATAGCCTCATAAAATTTTCGAAAGATTTGAAATTCACTACTATACGGTGGATATTTTTAATGACATCGTTGAGGAGGGGATGATTCCAAAGAAAATGCACCCAGCTGACGCATTTTTCTCATTTCTTTGTGTTTTCCTTTTGGCGTGCCTGTATTATATTGTACCTTCACTAAAATAGATACTAACGGTCTCCAAAGAAGAATGATGAGCAAAGACGCGACTTTGCCGTGGAAGGAATGTGAGGGCCGCAGAAAGTTATCATATCATATCTAGCCATTATTACAAAAATATTCACACTCACCGAAAGTTTTTCGTCTTAACATCAATTATTTTGGTAAGATAAAACCCTTTCTGTTTTGGGGCTCACAATATTTTGTTATATAAACTGTTCTTTGTAAATTGTAACAACCAACCATTACCGGCAGAATGCGTTTAATTATTCTGCAATAATGAATCATGATTTCGAAGATTATTGTTGAAAATTCGATTTTCGGATGTTAAACCGATTTATCTACAATTTAACTTTGAAATATAGCCAAACTTAGGAAATAAATTCGAATACACGATCTTGCCATCGTTTCGATTTGACCAAACTTTATGCTTCATTATCCTTGACAGTAACTGGAATTCGAATGAGTTGACTCTAGAACTGTGCTTTTAGAGTCTCCTAAACGAAGTAATAACTTTTGAAAAATCATAAGAAGCTCAATACAGCCCCAAATGTAAAATCAGCTGTGTAAATACCACTACTACCATGAAAAAGCTTCGGCCTCTCTACATATCGTGTCAATTTCGCATTTCCCATCGGCCCATTCCCCTTTTGAGAGTAATTATATAGTATAATAATGATGATAATGAAAAAAAATAACGGAGCAATTACTTTTAAAAAATCATGAGGAGCTCAATGCAGCCCAGAGTGTAAAATCAGCCGTTTAAATACCATTACCATAAGTCTTCCACATGGATTCTTAGGTAGAAAAATCTACGGCGACTCTAGAGATAATGTCCATTTCTCATTTCCTATCGGCTGCATCAGCATTTGAGTGGAAGAAAATGGTATAATAACAATAATAATGAGAGATAATATTGTAACAACAGTTGAAAAATCACGAGGAACTCAATGCTGCCCCGAACGTAAAATCAGCCGTGCAAATACCTCCGCCGTAATTCTTCTGCGTGGATTATTAGGTAGAAAAAGCTTCGGCCTCTCTAGAGATCGTGTCAGTTTCTCATTTCCTATCGGCCTCATCGCCTTTTGAGTGGAAGGAAATAATGGAGTGTGTTGAAGAGGCGTAAGCGAGTTCCACTCGTCGGCGGCGGCCTCGCATTCATCATAACCTCATATGTTTCATAATCTCCGCGCGAACACTGGATGTGACACCTCTCGATGGCGTCTGTGAAGTTCAAGGAGGGGACGACATAATAAGCAACAAGCTGTTGTGTGGGCGTGTATGTGTGTGGATGTGTCGACACAAGGAACGCTCTCAATTGGCTCACGAGCTGCGTGGATGAGAGCAAATACCACTCGTCCTCGGAACAGCAGTCCTCAGTGGGAGGCGCAGAGGAAAGAAGCGCGCGCGTCTCGCATTTTTTTTCGTCATTCCGGTCCTCGACGCTGTTGATTATTTTTTTGTTTTCGCCCTCTATCATTCTCGCTTTTCAAGAGGTCGCATAAATGCAGTCATCTGCTCGTCTCAATACTCTTTAGCGGCACCGTCTCTGCCAATACGGTCCTTTCGCGAGAGAGTTGTCTGTCTTTATTAGGTTCGGGCTTTCGATTTCGACCTTGACGTCATTGTCTTGGGAACTGACATGAGGGACTGTCGGCTTGCAGTTTGAGGCCACTGAATGATATATGCTCGCGATTGGAGCATGCATTGCCGTATGTTCGTCATTAATAGTAGTATTATGAAAAAAGATTAGTTTATTTACAATTTTGACGGTAAATGTTAGCTTGAATGTAGTTGCCTTATTATTGTTAGACTCTTTAAGAAAATTGTTGATTGGTCCTTGTATGATATGCAGCACGAATTGGTGGAAGTTTTTAATGTTAATGAAATGAAACATGGCAGTATTTTGACAGGATTCTGTGGAAATCCTCTGGAAATATTGCTAGATTTCATTTAACTAATATTGACTGGGAATTTATTCAATTCAATGCTCTCAATCTTTAGATTTATTGCAACATGAAAGCTCTAATAATCCGAATGCGGCAGGTAGATAACAATATCGGAGGGATCTTATTGTTAATGGCAGTGGGGTAGCCAGGAATTTCGTTCGGGGGTGGGAGGGTCCAAAAACAGGGGGGAAAGTTTTGAAAAACGGTACAAAGTAGAGAGTTTTAAACTAATTTTGACACTCTTCCTAATCGAAAAAACTTCATTCGCCAGAGAAATATTTTGTAAATTCATGCTTTTTCAACATTTTATTTTCTTTTATGAATAAAAGAAATTGTGTTTTTATATTTCGGGTGGGTTCGGACCCCCCCGGAAGTCCCCCCTCGCTACGCCACTGCTTAGTGGTACTCGAGATATCAGTATCAATCTGTAAAAGTCCAAAATAGTTCGTAAATGAATCATATTGCCAACGCCCAATGCAGTTTATTTATTGCCATTACGCATTCTTAAAAGTATGTGGGTCGTTTGAATGAGGAGGGAGGTGTCTTCATTTCGCGTCTTTCAAATTAAGGCGCCTGCTCGCTGCGCAAACAGTTTGCAGCTCGTATCAGCACGAAGTTTGTTAGCAGTGAATTCTTTTATTACTCTGCCGTTTATCTTGGCGTACCATTTATGCTAATCTATCAAAACTCCGTGAATGATAATGTACGAATGTGGGTGTAATTCTCCGGCTGATTAGAGTTGAGGCATTCCAAATTCATTAAAATGAATTGAGAAATCATCATTTGTGTAATTAGTTTATTTAATTTAAAAGCATAGCGTGTGAATTTTTGAGTTCAAATCATGTGCATATATTAGAAAATATTCCTGTTTATTTTAAAAATATTCTAATCAAGATTTTAGACATGTGCGGGGGTATTTCCTTTTTCCATACTTTGGAGACTGACGTTACAAATGGTTTAGTGTTGCCAACTCGGTCTGGTTGAATTCATTTAGCAGGTTAATCGCGAAATAATTCATTATTTTAGTTGAATGATTGGAATCGGGTAAAATTTCTTCCCTTGCGGTCTAGTCATAAAAACGCGGAAACTTTGCCTAAGATTGCAAGATAAATATTTAGCGCGCCCAGCGATTCTAAGAATGAAATGAAGCAGTGACTTTTTATGGGAATGTAAATTATTTACTCATTAGAAGTGAAAACAGATTCATTGTGCTGCATTTTTTATTTAAATATCAAGTAGGGAGAAGTGATGACCGGGTCTTTTTCTGGCGACTTCATAAACTCTTTAGTCGAGTAATTTTTTATTTCCAAAATAAACGTATTCGACAAAAGTTATTAAATGACCATAAATCAAGTTTTTTGCTTTTGTAATCATACAAGAATTTATAAAATGTCATTGAATTGATTTTTTATTATATAATAACTATCCCTAGGATATTTTCTCTCAGTATCCTGTAAAAAAAGTACGTAGGTATATGGATACGGGTTTGATAAGTGAAACATAAACCGAGAATGCCGCCAGGGTGGTACGACGACAGATGACGTAAAGGGCCCCCACGTTATGGGCCTCAGAAAGGGCACGTTGAGTGACTGCTAGATCGATTCTAGAAAATGTCAAGCTGGGTGGCGCCGTTGACGAGGGCACTGGGTTTTTATTGTTGCGGCAGTTCTTTATGTCCGGCATTTCATGGGGTTGTCCGGAGAGACCCCTCTTTTTATGGCAGTTCTGCTAATAGAATTACTTTACCCGCATGCCTATAGACGTCAATCGTGAATGGCCTACAGTGTGAACCAAGCAAACGTTCAGTGTTTCTATGGGCGTTAGAAATTAAGCGCTTAATTAACTTTTCGGGTTATATCAATGGAGACTGGCTTGGTGTCGTTGCCGAACTTATTATTTAAACATTTCTTTAATTAATAAGTATATATGTTCAAAGTAGTTATTGCAGGACAATAGATAATGAGTCAAATGAGTTTAAGAAATTTAAGCTATTTGGGGGGTTCAAATGGCCACTTAGCGATGATTTATGTTGCTCAACTGCCGAGTATTTTTAAAGAACCAAGACATTGTCTGAATCAGTGGCGCAGCGAGGGGGGGGGGGTTTTGGCGGTTAACCCCCCCCCCCCCCCAGAGCTCAGGGAATTTTTTAAATTTAATCCATTTTACTTAATGGATTAGTATTACTATATTCAGTGCATAATATAAAAGTCTTAGGATTAATCAAATATCCCTCAGAAAGCCGTAAAACTCGCCATTTGGAACCATTAATCTTAAAAATTTTCTGGAGGAGGGCCCCCGCAACTCCCACTTACCCTGGTGGGTATGCAATACTCCAACGCCCCAAAGTATTAGTTGCGCCTAAAACCCCCCTAGGCTTAATTTTTGGCTGCGCCCATGATAAAAATCACAATATCTTCTGAAAAAAACAATGAAAGGAATATTAGATTGTAGTAATGTATGATCATGATCACTGGTCAAAAATCCTATGAATGGTTTGACGCAACTCAACGCTTATCGCAGCGCAGTTTGTCTCAATTCTCCTATCAGATATATTTTCGCACCAAAGTATTTATTCTCTTTCTCATCCTTGATTCCCTGTTCCATTTTCAGCGTTTTTCAGGAGGAATCTGCAATACTTCAAGAGGTGGTCGGGGAGACAATTTTAAGGATTTTTTTGCCTGTAAACATGAGGTCGCTACTCCTTAGCTACTGAGCGCCAACGTAAACATGTTTTTGGATCCTATTTGGTGTATTCATGAAAGCGGTTTTTCTTGTGTATTCGGCCTTTTAGACATATTATTTAATACTCTGGATTTTAAGGACATTAAATAATTACGGTTGGACGAAAATGAGTTATTATAATTCCTTGAAATAGTTAATATTTGAGCTTAATTAAACGAAAGCTTTGACCGAGTATCAACAATACGATTACGCGATCTCACCCATTTTTAGTTGTCGTTTAGAACCCACCAATTAAAAGTTGTCGTTGACTGATGAGAAAGTGCTACGATATTTGAAAGATAGAACTAAGTACAGCGCCAGCTTTAGCTGCCTCTTGCGAATGACAGCTATGGTTGGGAAGAAAAATGGGACACCGAAGTTGAGGCCACTGTGTCACACTATGTTTTTGGCTGACGGATGCGGAGAAACGTTGGCTCAAGCTTCGACTGAAGCTTTCAATCCTATATTTGCTTTATCTATGATGGCAAAGCTCTCTCCGCGATTAGATATTTGCTTTTTAAGCTCACAGTTAGAGAGTAGCGATATTTTTTCCCTGAGCCACTTGAATTTTCCTTCTAAGTTTTGTTTCATGATTGGCTTCATGGGTGGCTGTAAGAAACTTTATGTTAAAAGTTATACTCATCAAATAACTTGAAAATACATTGGAATTATCTTTATTTTAAGTATTTGGGCGTAATTTTGCTGATTGCGTAGCTTTTTTAGGACTTTCTAATATCTGTAATTGAGTATATGAGTAGTTATTAGTATTCAAATTTCACACGTTTTGCTCTGCCATTTCTGCATGCAGGTATGAGCTACATCTGTAGTGAAATCCGCGGTAATATTCCACACTTATTTATTAACTCAACTGGTTTCAACATTAATACGACATTTTCTAGAGCTGTCTCTCTTTTCTACCTTATTTTGGTAACTACCTGCGAAACACCCATAATGCTGAGGCATATATTATTTATGAACCTTTATTTATTTTAATATTTATGAATCCACTGTGTACCCTTTTGTTAGTTTATGCCTGTGTGGCCGTGGAAGATCCCCGCATGTCAACTACATTTTACATTTAGAGGACGGGATTCCTACCTCTGCGGTGATCCATAAAATGTCACACTCCACGAATATTTTTGCGTAGATGGTAACGCTCACGAGTACACTCTCGGATTTTTCTGGACTTTTGCCTATGTGTTATGAAATTGCGTGCGCAAGTAAGCGCTGGCAAGCTGATGAATCGACCTCATGAAATATTTTATCTCCATTTAATAGATCATTTTTCATGATGCCTTGGTTTAAAAGACCGATTAATCTAATGTAAATAGAGGACAAAACTATAGCATGAGGTGGAAAGCGAATACGATAGGTAGCGCATTCTTAGCTGCTTTTCAAATGATTTATTTGGTGCATTATGCTAGAAAATTATGCGGTTTATCCAAGACGCTCCCCTTCCGATTAGCTGATTTTACTTTCATATCTGTGACTTGGGAAACATAAGCATTTTTTAAGTCGCTTTCACTGCATGGTTACCGTGTCTTTCGTGTGGCAGTTATTTCATATAAGTCATTATAAATCTGAACAAATTGAAGACGGCCGTATCTGGAAGATATATGAAACAAGTAACTTCTCAATATGTTCTAAAACATTGTTTTAAATCCCCATATCTTATATCTTTATTCTATAAGCAACTTCTACTTTCTCTTCTATTTTGCATATCCTATCAAACAAGTTCATCATCCTTGCTTCTCTAGCTTTTCTCGCTTTGCGACTTATCTCGTGCATTATTCTCCTGTAGCAGGCCTTCCTCAGTTTTCGCATTCTTATACTTTCTCCGTTCTTTATTGAGACCTAGAACTTCCTGATCCATGGCTTTTTATCCCCCAGAACTTCTCTTGCGGCATCATGAAGTCCAGCTTTAATATTTTCCAGCTATCCTCCACTGATTTCTTAGTCAGATCTTATTTCTGTTTTGCTCTCAACCACTTCTTGAAATACACAATGATGCTATGGCTCCCTTATTTTTTCTACTTGCCATATGTTCTTCACCTATTTGCATGTCTGAAAATTGCTATTCATGTATTTCATTAGGGTGTTGTTGTAATAGCATACGGAAATATGTTTATGATGGTCATTTTACACAGGATAGCAAGTTCAAATTTTAGTTTTAGGTATTATTTTTGATATCCCTTTGACCGTTATCGTTTTTGAATAAAAGATCTTTGTATTAAACTGTTAAAGGTTTTCTCCCTACGTATATATTCATAGGGTAGGGATTTTATTTTGGCTTAAAAGGAGAGATTATCTTTCAATCTTTATATTTTTTACTAAAATATCGTATTTTATTATAAATCCCATTTTCATATTATCACTTGGAGAATTTTAACCAGCAAAAATAAAATGTATGAGGTCTGAGTTATATTAATATAAGTTATATTTGATCGAAAACTTCAAAAACGTTCCGAAATTTCTGTCCATTATCTCTGCGGCGGCTATATTTACGGAGTAACTGTGGACAGTATCGATCTAAATCAGCCATTCACCTGTGCTCCAAAGACCTGGGGCACGCGACCCTTTCTCCCATGGTATGAGTCATCCACCAGAGAAGGTTGCATGTCTACGGGAGAGAATATCGACCAAATAAACTTCTCTGCTCGTGTCGGCTGAACTGTGCCCTCACGTCGACGGTTCCCTAAGAAACCCCTTCATTCGGACGGACCATATCGGCATGCGCCAAAATAAATTCCGATAAAATGAGAATAACTTTGCGATAAGGAAAATTGAAAATATATATATATTCATAAATGTTTGCGAATTGGTTCCCACCCCCTTTCCTTTTGTTCCTCCGACGCGTTCGGTCTGGTGACCTTCAAAGGCAGTTGGGGAAGGGGAACGTGATTCACGCCGTGGAAATACCCTGGGATCGATCCTTTTCTCCGACACGAAAAGGGTGTCAGGGTGCGAATAAAAATATGCCGTGGCGTCGAGCGTGAAATTTCTTTGGTGAATGCGGCAAAAGACTAGCTGACACGTGTCCCCGAGTTAATGGTTAAAAATGATGGAATGATTATTTACAGTGATATCAGTGACTCTTGCTGTCACTTTAGTCTTGAAGAGGATTAATGTCATGAGTTTGGGTAAGGGTATGTGGTATGGTATGTAAGGAGGAAATTGTTTGCCGAAGGATTAGCTGGAATAATTCAGCGTCAGAATTAATTTGAATAGTTCCTGGGAGATAGTCAAATTTGTTTAGCGGTTGAGAGCATATTTTCATTATAAACTTCGTAAAGATCTCTCACCCCTCTTATGACTCATCGCAAACACTATCTGTAAATTTATAATGCTTCATTTATTCCGCCACAATGTTTATTTCAGTCTTTTGTTGATGTTAAAGCTATGCTATATTACACATTATATTATAATGGGTAGTTTGGGGATTTAATTCATACGATAACCGCGTTGTAGTTCAGAGTTTACACGCGCATCACAAAAAAGTAATTAACTGTCTTTATTTTTACACTGAAAATTATTACAGAAATTCAGTCAATGTAACTTTCGGAATAAGCACACCTGTACAAATTTAGTGGAAAATACTTCATACCCGCTGCTGAACTGCCTTCGTCGTGCTTGTTTGTTTCGCTTTTACAATACTAATTTACTGAATTGTCGCGCTCGTTTCCTTGATTAATGTAAATAAATGCATAGTTATACATTCAAATGGTTTTTTAAACAAATGATGATGCGTGATTAATATTTTTAACTTGGTACATGTCTGTGCTCATATCTTAAAAATTCGAAGCAAGATATCTGTTCTGTTGGCTGAAGTGCATTCACTCGGTGATAAGTGGCTGCTAATTTTGTAAGATCCATTAGAGGTTGCTAAACGCCCATTTCTCGTGGAGAGTTATTCGAATTACTCTCTGGAAGACATCTGGAGTGAATAGGAATTTATATGGGAATTTTCTGCTCATGCTGGAATTTTAATCTTTCGCCCATGTTATGTTCGGCAAATTCTCTCAACGCTAATTCTCGTGCCTTATCAGCGCGATAAAATTTTATTGGGATGACTCATATTGGGGTGGAAAGGTGATCGAAAATAAATGGACGAATATTTTAGGGTTTCCGTAAATTTTTTTAGGATAGCAATCGACCCGAAATGAACTCGGAGAGCCGCTATCTTCCCGAAGATCCGTATTCTTTTCGTCTCTCTCTCTCTCTCACAGAAATTTCCGCCCGCATGCCATCGGGACGGAGTTATTTCTCCAGCGTTTGCATGTCTCTAGCCGTTCCGTCGCTTTCTTGGACCTCCCGTCCAATCACGGCAATCACGCTCCGCTCGTTGGTCACGCAAAGGTCGTACTCCTTTTCCGATCCACTCCACCTCCCTTACAACTGTTCCTCCTCCCACCACTCCACCGCGAAACTCTTACTCATTCCTTCCCTATATATCGCACGAGTCTTTCCCCTTATCCCCCTCTCCAAACCGACCCGCTCTGCGGAATAGTGCCCTCCGTGCTGCCATTATGCACGAAAGAGGGTTGAAGGGTTGTTTGGACTTTTTTGTGCACGGGACCTTCGTGACTGCGTGAGGGACCGGAATGGGTATTTACTCTCCAAGTTGCGGAGACGTGTCCGAAATAATAAAATGCCGTTTTTATTTGCAGATGTTGGTAATCGTTGAGTCGAGTTGATCTATATATCTTTTGCCCGATTTGCCGCCGGTGTGATTTAAGCGATAGCCATACGCCAGATATATATGCCTGCTGTTTTCTTTTGCTTCTGTTTTGGGTGATGACTCATGTTCAGTGTCGCAGTGCGGAGATATTTGTCAAGCAAGGCGAGATAATTTAATCCCTCGCCACTCTTTTTCGGATTGTGGACAATATTTGTTGTTCGTGCCATTGAATTTTCCATAATAGGTAAATTGTAATTTTTATTTAAGTTTTTATTTTATAGATTATCTATTGATGAAACATCCGAGTTATTTGAAATGTTACTCGTGTGTGGAGCGCATTACAGCATGTATTACAAAAAATGGCGTATTCTCGCGGAAATATGGTCTTGACTAATGATTTTTAAAAAGTAATTCCTGGAAAATTCATTTCATTCTTATTTTCTGAGGTCTTTTTAATACGTTAATATCTTTGTTCTCTGCGTAGTCTCGCTGTATATCATCATTTTTAGCCGTTGCCATTCAGTGTGCTATAAAACGTTTGGCCAGAGGGTCTTAATTTTATAAATTAATAGCATTGGAACTTTCCCTACACATAATCTCTTGTCCGCAGCCAAAATTGCTGATGGTACAGATAGCGAAACGTAATGTATCATATTTAATGTTGGGGAAATTTCTGTAGATTATTGTTTTTTCCCCGATGAATTTTCCTTATCAAGCCATTTAGCATCAATTTAACGAATCCCTTTTTTCCAGTCCATTTTAAAGGTGAACTCGAATGCGTCTGGTTTGGTTATTTAGCCAAAAATATATCTCATTATTTAACCATATTTTAAACTCATATTTATCTGAAACTTGAAGTCTCTGATGATAAATTTTAGTTTTATATTTGGAGGAGGCGACCTACAGCTAAGGTTATTTGCGCTCTAAGGGAGGGTACGTAGGGAAGGGTGGAGAGAAACTCGGCGTCGCCATTAGCCTACTTTTAACGAAAGGCGCTAAGGGGACCACGGCTCATTCCATTCGACAGACGGAGTGTTTGTACTTGAAGTGCCTAAGCACCCAAGCAGGGTTCGGGCAGTCTCTGGAAAACCTATGCCACCGTCGGGATTCGAACTCGGGCTCTGTTGAAGGGAGGCCAACTCTGTAGTCACCACAAAAACCCGAACCCCCATAAGTTGTGAGGTTACCTCATAGGGCAAATAATATTTTTCGTTGTAGTACAGTAAAACTTGCTCATAACAGTCATGCATCTATTATTAATATTATTATAATTTTTATTGGAGGGAATTATTTCCCCTTCCATAAAGGGTTTAAGACCATATTCTCTACTTAACCGTTCCATACCTTATCATCAGTTGTTCCCACGTGCGCCTATCACAACACAGTTCAACCATCGCGTCGATCCTAAAATCCTCCCCTTTATAGCCGTTTGACGGAAATTATAGGAAGATGTTATATTGATACGGATCTATTGCTCAAATGAAGAGGATTTGCTGAATATTATCCGGCGATCCTTTGATGAATAGGGCAAAATCCTTTATTGTGGATATAACGAAATACCATTTATGATCAAATAGAGCAAAGGTCCCCTGAAATTCGTTACAAGGGAGTTTTACTGTACATTGTTCTTCTCTTTCGCATTTGCAAGTGGGTCTCCTACCTAGAAACGTCGTCGCATCGGAGGCATTCCGGCGTGTCGAGTGGTCTCGTGCACGGTAGTGCGCACCACAATGTATATCCTCGCAGCAACTCCACAATCTAATCCGTTTTCTCCCCTTCCGTAAATGGTGTCGGCACGCGTTGAGTTTTTCTATAGAGCGCAAGACCGATCGCTTCGCTCCGAGTTCGAACCTTTGGAAAGTTGTCCCTCTCCATCACATCCCTCGATTCGAGCGATTGCTCGCTTACCTGTGGAGCAGGTGGGAACGCGTCTGGGGTGGCGAATGGCGCGTGACTCGTCCAGCTAAGAAATAATGCAACATGAAAGTCTTGGTCTCTTGGTCATTGTTTCATAGAAAGTGTCATATATGTATAATAAAACCCTATTCCGAACACTCTCTGACTAACCCACTCGTACAAATGTTTGGGGGGGCACGAGGCAAAAATTCTTGGAATTGACCCCTCTAAAATCTTCTGTAACCCTGGAAAAAATTGTCCAAACACTAAATTTTCTATTTTCTATACATGTCAGTGTTGTCAGCTGCCTCAATGCCTCTACTTATTGCTCACATTTTGGGGTCATCATTTGCATACGATCTAATAGATATTTTGGTTGCATTTTAGTTAAAAAGTGAAAATTTTCAAAAGCAGTCACAATTACAAGCAAAGAATCCATAAAAAATAATGGAAATTCAGCGCAACACATTTTAATTGCGGACCATTATTAACATAGAAAAGGATAAATCCACCCCTCTCTACTTGAAATTTACAAGATGGTGCTAATAGGTACATGTGTTTTCAGGAAATGTACTATTAATGTATAACTTCAATTGTTAATATACAAATGTCAGTATGCGTAATAATTGACTGAAATATAATAGAAACAAAAAGATCTAGGTAACGTGCCTAATGTCATTTATGCTGAGAATCATGATATTTTTCAAACACAAATCATTGCCTCTTAAGTATTATTTTCCTGAAAATCGATAGCTTTAATGAGCGTGGAACTACACTTGTACCTCGTTGATTTCTCTGGCGGTTGAGAGGTATTATATCGAGGAGAGGAGAGGTACAATCTGCCTTTCCTCGCTCCGTGGTCTTTATGTCCCTTTATGCACTCTCCGGGACTCGAATTAGTCATTGCCGCCCACTTCTTCTTTTTCTGTAACCGCGCCGAGGTCGACCACTCTTTGTGGATTGTGCGCTCGCGCTAGTCTGCGCCATAATGCACTCTTTTAAAGCGCTGTCGCCGGCCGACGACGCGACGGCCTCTTATGCATATGTAGTCCTCTCCTGCTTGCTAGTGGTGCTGCTTCACTCGAGAATACCCCCTCGATCCCGCGTTCGCTGTGACGCGTAGTTCTTGTCTCGTGGTCGCTTAACGTGTTTATTAAATAGTACAGTCGATACATGGTTATCGATGGCTATGTTCTAACAACACGCATCAAAAAATTTGGCCGGTTTGAGACAGGTATCTTAAACAAAGTGTAATAACATTTAAAAATAAAATTCTTGCAAAAAATAACTCTTTGTTTGCAAATGTATGCTTCTTTTTCAGTTTTATGAATTTTTGGTTTTTAATTTCAGTGTACCATTAAAAATATAAATCTTTTCTTTTGCTATCCTGAAAAGTTACTATTTTTGAGATACGTGTTGTTAGAACTAAGCCATCGTTATACTCTCAAGTATGTGAAGAGTGCAGAAACCTCTAAGGTCATTTTTATGATGTAAATTTACTTTTTACCGTTCCATTTGTTATAAATACACAGTGTGTTTCATAAAGAAGCTGTTGTATTTCATGAGGTGATAGGGGAGACAATTTTAAGCATTTTTTATTCATAAACATGGGGAAGCAACTTTTAAGTTACGTACTATGGCAACAAAAGTTTTTTAGATGCTCTTTGCAGTTACCATGAAAACTGTTTTTCTTGAGAATCTAGCCTTTTCGAAGTTTCAATTAATACTCCGAATTTTTAAGGATATCAAATGATTAAGGTAGGACGAAAATGTGCGGTTATAACTGTCTGAAATAATTAATAGCAGGTACTACAGTCATGAATATGTATACTATTCTTCTACCATTTTCGGGAATATACCTAGTATTAATTTGCATATAGGTAATGTTGCAGTTACGTAAGTGAACATAGGAAAAAATATCACATTCTCACTCATATTAAATTGCGAAGCTACTTCCTTTTGATTTTTTCCCTTAGATTATGCTTTCGTGCTGCCTTCTGTACGTGTCACGTCTGAATTTTTAATTGATGGTTTTGTGAGAATCGCATTTTTTTTTCATTTTTTGTCTGCAGTGAGATCTTTGGTGAAGGAGAGCGACAGGTTAGGTCATTTGGGGCGTGATCGGGTAGGGAAGAGTGGAGAGTCGACTGACGGGGTTCTGTCCACTAAGCATTGTAACAAGAATCGGGCTACCTCACAAAACTCTACCACCGCCGGGATTTGAACAGGGGCCCCGTGATGGGAACCCTTCACATTACCCGTAACACAAACCCGTCCCCCTTTTTTTGTTAGCACTTGTTGTCTATATAAATACTACCCCGCAAGCCGCCTCGATAGGCGTGTGGTGGGAGCAGTTAGGATACCAGCTGGTAACCTACTCGATGATTCTGAAATAATTAGGAGCGGTTTGTGAGATATATACCTGCTTAGGTTTGACAATTTAACCGTATTTCAGTAATAATAATATATTTTTTTTATTCTCTTAACTCTCAGAAACTGTCATGCTATGATCGGTAGGAGAGGGTACAAAAAATTAGGAGATATGAATCTTTTTGTCATAAAACGTCAGTGAATTTGAGTTCGGGAATCCTGTGACAATTCTGTGTATACCTATGTATTTTAGCGTCTGATGGCAATCTATTTTATGCTGCTGTGTTTTATTCATTGGTGGGGTTGCGTTCGAAGACATGCCACTTGTGTGCTGTGTTACCAAGGTTTTGTTTTGAGGGGTAGGAAGGGAGTGGTGAAAAGGGATGGAACTCTGTTAAAAAATAATTCCGTCTTTGCTATTTAAAATACATAAATTTGTTGAAAGAAGGTAGTATGTGATCGACTTTTAACTTCAAGGAGAGCTATACTGCACATGCATTTATTAGGTAGGCGTCGGAGGTACAGTCGCTCGCTAAAAAGCGTAGGGGATCTTCCTCGAACCAACTCTCCGTACTAGAGCTAATATGGCGACCGCCTCCTCACGGGTTGAACGTGCGTGGTCGATCTATAATACGTCTCTCCTTTGGATTTATCATTTCGCGATCTTCTCTCAAGTCTTCATCCCTTCTGTAGCGTAGAAACTTTGAGTCGGTATGAAGAGGCCACATCCGCCATCCTTCGATATGCTGAAGATAGCTTTTCATTACGAACATGTTCAATTCCTCGCCCTTTTTTTGCTCAACTTGATAATTTTACATTATTCTTTAAATCGCTCTCGTTTTCTTTCGTTATAAACTTTCAATTTTTGATCTCCAAAACTTTTATTTTATGCTTTTATGTTTATTTGGCAGGTTTTTATCCTTGTTGGTTCGGTTCCATTTAGATCCTTGAGGAGAGTTTCATGCAGTTTTATTTGAAAGCGCTAAATGCAATGCTTTCATGCAATTCGCGTGTGCGAAAATTAAATTATAACCTCAAGGAAAACCTCTTAGAAAAATCGTTAGCTATTGCAATCCCATGTTTTACGAGATTTTTGAGGTGTGCAAAATGTTGGTAAGAATCTGCAATGGTGAGTAGAGGGATGCGTACTGAGAAATCGATTTGAAAACAGATATGGATATCAAAAGCCTCTTCATAATTGATTAAATAGCTTTTACTTCAAGAAAAATTTTATTTCATATTCGAAATAATGTTTTGGAGCATTCTGAAGTCTACTACGGAGAAGCGAGACGCAAAATTATTTGTGTTCAATTAGCGATATTTATCATTTTCCCGTTCTTATTTCGATAATGTGGCGACCTATTTTCCGATATAATTAACTTCCCACCTTCCCCTTAGTGTATTTCAGTAGGTAACAAACGTAAAAGTTAAGTGTAAATTTTAAGTGTCATTAAAAATTAACAGCAAATAACGGAGTTATGCCCATTTTTGGATATTTCCTGTATGAATTGCATTTAAAGATTTCCGAGTGTTTGATCGTGAGGCTAAAATTATACTATCAATATTATCAGTTGTCCTCTGCAAGTGGCCTCCTACATCAATTGTGGAAATTGCCATGATTTCCTCGAGGCGCCTTGGGCAGCTATTACTAGCAATAAACAGTACCAAACGTTTATAAAGTTCGAATTAGAATCAGACAACTCCTCTTCTTCCGCGAGTACTTGCGAAAGTCACTTGCCCAAAAACTTTCCTGTGTAAATCGATCTAATATAATATTTGACTTATTTTTTGTAGTTCTTTTCTCGCATCTAAATAAGATGGAGAGTAGGCTTACGCACTAGTTCCTCCGTCGTGGCATCTTTCCCTTTCGCCTGACTCCTTTACTCCGCCCTCTCCTGGAGCCCTCTTTCCTGTTTACAACCCTTCCGTGGTATCGATTTTCAAGAGAGCACGTTGAAGGCTCATCGCACGCTTCTCCTTCCACGTGTTCCCTTAATTTTACCACGGGGAATTCAAGCTCTTGAAAGTGAGTAGGAAATAATGGGTGTTTTTCATTGGTGCTTGAAGGCCACACTACTGTATTCTTGTTCGTAAGCTTATTGGAGTAAGATGAAATATATTCTCTTACTGTTCATACATCTACATGCTCCCCGAAAGTTGCCTAATAAAGCGTGTGGTGGGGGGTGTTAGGTCACCAGCCGCTTATATGTAAAAATCAAATGCTCAAATGAACTTCCGACTATCATTGATTGAATCCCTTTATTGTTGGTGGGAGAAAGAATCCCAATGTCTGTCCGTTGGAAAAAAATTCTCTCTTAGTTTATCGTTTCTGCCGGACCTGGAAATATCGTGGGGGTCTTATATAATGTTTTCCGTTTTGCTCTGAAAGATATTTATGCACAATTGTTCTATTGTATCCTCAATTCTCCTTGAATATCGTTTCGATTACTTTGGTTAGAGCTCACGCTGTAATAATTGCTTGCATTCAAACAATTCTATTGTGATGAAAATGCTTTGAAATGATTAGTTCTTTCCCGGTGAATTAACTGCGCAAAGAGTTCTCGTGATCGCCACCGGTTCCGGAACTGCATTACCGCCGACTTTCGATGTCCGACTCGGCCATCGTGAGGACGATGGCCATCGAAAAGTCGGCAGTAGGCAATGCAGTTCCTGACCCGGTGGCGATCCCGAGAACTCTTTATGCATTCTATTGTGGTTGCTCATATCTTTCTCCTAGATCGTAATTGTTTCTATGTACTTCTGAAACTCCGCAGGACCTCTCATAACTGAGGACTTTAGCAGGGAGTAGACCAGAGGCTTCACTGAAATTTAATCCCGATAGTCCGTAGATAAGCTATATATCAAATAACTTTGGAAGACACCCGGAAACTAGCATTTGAAGATTATTTTTTCCATGTTGAAACAATTGTGAAAAAAAACCCTTGGACTCTAAATCGTAGTGTCTTGACAAGTAATGGCCGTGAGCGTAACGCAGGTGCTCACTTGCCCACCTTCTTATTGATGGGCTTGGAGTATATTTCAACGCGGTGACCCAAGTCGACGAATAATTAATGTTATAGCGACACAAGACTTCATACCATACCAGTATAAATGGATTTAGTTGGATATTCTTCTTTAGGATCATAGTACTTCCATCTGCTTAATTTTTATGCGGTTGTCCGGGTTCAAGTATTGCTTGTGCGATATGAGTACAGGAAGGTGTCTATCATAGATAGGGGACCATAAGTTTGCCTTCAATGCCTTTGGTGTTGTATTTAAAGTACATATACGCATTTCCTTGCTAAAATATTTTTACTAGGCTAGCCGTTGTGAGGTGACTCAGTTTTATGACTGCTAAATGCGATATGGGATATGAGTCGTAATACTATAGTGTATGAAGAAAACTACCTTACTGTTAGAACTAGATGCTTCAGTTACACCGAAATTTATTTTGGTATCATACATTTAATTCGAGATGTTATTTTTTAATACTTTTTCGTTCTTTGTGCTGTATCTTGTAGGTACCTGTTAAATGAAGGAATTGAATCTCGCACAAGAGGTTTGGTAAAGCAAAGATAAGTTGGATGTATACGTATTTCGGACAATGTGTTGCTCTCTGTGAACGAGGTTCATTACACTCTTGTTTTACAGCAAAGGTGCCTTTCTGTGGCCCTTGAAATGCTTTCAACATTCGCTTTGGTGAAAGAATGAAACTGAAGGCAGGAAGTGAGATTGAAGGGGTGGAAATGCAATATACGCCACTCCGTACCACGCGAAGGCTGCGCGCCGAGAAGTAGATGGCGCTTCTAAGTGCACTCTTATAAAAAAAATAACTTTTTACCCCTCGTGAGAGTGCAGCCGCATGCGGCGTTGGAATGGGCTCCCTAGGATCTCGAAAAAAGAAAAATCTCCGTAAATTTTTCTTCCTAGATCATTTTTCTCAGGCGCGGGGATGAGACGCGGGTTTCTAAATACTTTTTTAATTGCGGGAGAAACAGGGATTTCTGCGTTTCACGCGTTTTTTCTGTCTTTTGGGTATTTATGTGAGTGCTTCGGGGTGCTTTAAGGGTCGTAGACCAGATGAAATGGGGGATTGATGGAGTTTGAGTGTCTGCGTGATCCAGACGCCTGCCACTCCCTTTTCTTGACGCCTTCACCCCATGCTGAGGAATTCATTGTTGTGACCAAGTGGGCTTCCCGCTGCGCGCTAAATAGGATGAAACGTCTCGCCAGCGTACTGTGGGTGTAAATGAAATGGAGAGATTTTTTGCCGCACGAGCGTTTGCAGATCTTTTAAGTCCGTCTTAATGGAGGTTATCTTATAGTTCTTATTTATCTAAATATTATCGTTCTCTTCATTGGACTTCCCAATGTTAGAATTACCTTTAATCATCTTTTAAAAAAACAAAGCGGTACACTTATTCGTTCCTTCAAGAGTAATAATTCAATCCGTCGGCTTGGAGATGTTCTAAACTTCTGTTGGTCGGAGATAAAGTTAATACTAGTTTAAAATTAGGCCTAAATGGCGAATTGACTGTCTCAGTATTCTGGTGGAAAGTAATGGAACGAACTTAGTAGTCGTGTTTAAAAAAAATTACTTCATACTGTTGCTATAGGAGGTCGGACTCATTTTTTCTCAATGTTAACGTAATTGCAGTTTGAACATTTCCAAGGTATTGAAAAGAATTGTTCATTTTTCTCTATTTCTTCTTCGCTTCGAAAGTTAATTTAACAATAGCTGAAAAATATCCCCATAATTTTTCTAGTGCCTAGGCCTCCATGGGTCTGTGATGTCAGCCCTGTTTTCGTCTCGAGTTATTGCTGAGCCGCTTTTCCCTGGTGTATATCATGACTCCCCTTTATTGTTCTTTCTCTCCGTCGCGTCGTTCAAATCTTAATCACTGTTAGGTTACCGATTTTCTTAATTACTCGTGTCACATCATTATGATAAAATTGTAGTCACGATTTCAATTTTTCGTCGCAATAAGCTCACTCGTGTATCCCTAAGGTATTTAAAAATGCTGGAGAATGGAAAGAGATTATTAATCAAAGAGACGAGAAGAAAACGGTTGGCGTATCCTCAATTGTTCATTACCATTGATGTTACTGAATTTATTTTCTTCATTTCTGAATTATCTTTTGTCTTAGCACCGATGTAAGTGTAAGAATAGCAAGCATCATCTCAATTTAAATCTGCGATCATCATCAAGTCCCCTAAGAGTGGAGGAACGCTATCAACCGGACTCGCGTATTTTCACATTTATTCTTTCGGCCATCGAAATGATGCCGCACAGCTTCGCACGCTGCAACTCATAAAGGGGTGCATTTATCTTTGTATTGTTGTCCCTTGGACGCGCACACGCCCCTGTTATTCATTCCTTGTCGTGTTAGCAATGGCTCCGGTCGCTGCGGACCCACCACGCCTCGACAATTTCTCTTCAAAATACTTCAGTGACAAGCAGGGGAACGGTATGTCTTGGCTGGCGGGCGTGTGGGTGAGTAGGCGGTGAGCGAGGAATACATTTGGGCAAAGGTGACAGCCGAGGGCAGAGCTGAGAATGTCGGAAGAGAGGGCGGCAAGGGGCGAGAATGCTAATACATGTTTTTACGGTTGGAACGATATACGACGACTTCCTCATGAGCAAGTTTGTCTCCAATATTAGAATTCGGAGATTGTCGCGGGGGTAAGGTGGGGGAGGGGGGCACGATTTAGGAAGTCCCCTTGCTGCCAACTCTTGTGACTGTGAATGCGTTGCATAACTACCTCTGCGGCCGACCACTGTGCTTTGTTTCTTACAATTAATATTGCGGTGAAGGTTTGCAAAATTCTATGTGCCACAATTATATTACTTAGGCGGATAAGGGAGCTAGGGAGCTATGCTAAGGCATTTCTATTTTACTAGTAAACTAGGAAAATTAACTATTAAAAAACTAGGTAAATAGAAACAAAGAAAATTTTACTAGGAAGGAAACGAAGGTAGGGTATTAATGAATAAGAATTTTATTTTCAGTTACGGTCTGCCATCGTATTATTTCATTATTTTGGTATATTTATCTCTTAGATATCTTGGCATCCAATTAAACTAAATGCGATAAAAGTCCGTAAAATTATCTACTAAAGAAAGAAAAAAGCATAAAATTATGTTTATATTGAATTTTTGTGCTTAAATTTTTAATTTATAGACAAATTTTCATATACTGATTTCGCCATTTTCGGTTACATGTTAACTAGACTTACCTGTGGTATTAAATATTCATATATTAATTATCGTTACATGGATCATAGAAAATATAAATTAAATGAATGTTGCTGTATTTATTAACTGTATTTATTAAGATGCCGTTAACATTAAAATTTCAGCATAGTGGTTTTTGAAAGTGTAACATAGGGCATTTTATTTTATTTTCCATGCCTTTTGGCTGTCACAATGAGTTCTTTAGCGTGGAACTACAATCTTCCACCAATCCACTCTTAATGTCCTATAGTTCACTACAGGATACTTATTATTTTATCATCACAGGATATTTATTTTGGTTGAATCTGGCTGAGTAAAACAATCACAATGTGAATTTAACGGCGATGTGAGGAACTTGAACAATTCTCGATCCGAGAGATTGGATGAAGTTTCACTTATACCTCGGTTTGCGAAATAAACCGTCCCATTTTGGAGTGGCCACTTTCATAGCCAGTGATTGAAGCCAAAATTTACTAAAATTCGACGTGTTAGCGAGATATCCGTGCGGAGCTGGAACGAAAGAATTCAGGAATCACAGCGGCGGAAAGTGAGGGAAGTCGTGCAAGAAGGAATGGGAGGCATTTTCAAAGTCTTTACGGAAAAAAAGTTCGCGGAAGTTTCTCCAGCGCGGTGGCAACTGGCTCGGAATAGGTACTGGTGCTAGGGCGTGGTGCCATCCACCCTCATAAATATTTAGGTTATTTCAGCCCTGCGTTCTTGAGCTTGGTAACATATTATCTCGCTCTCGTGAAAGGTACCAAATTGGCGAAATACACCATACTCATATTAACCAGTATATTTTTCAAATCCACTGTCTCTGCTGTAACAGCAATGACGTAATTTCGATAGCTTTTTGAAAACAACATACCTAAAGTTTTTGTATTTTAAGTTTACATAGCGACATTCTTCCATTTTCTGACGTCCTTGTCTAAGTTTACGAAGACGAAGTACAAAAAAAAAGCATGAAATTCATTTTATCTCATCATAACGTTTCATTTTTATCTATGAAATACGTTACTATAGATGATTGAAAGCACACATAAATTTAGGCTTTTTATTCAAAAATTAGTTGCGTGTTCGCCTTCGCACTCTGGCTTCTTGTGGGCACCAATAGATCGGAAAAGGATGCGAAAAAGACGAGCTAATCTTTATTAGCATAAATTCAATTTAGAGTGGCGATAGTGTTCCTGACGGCGATCGACTACTCAAATTTATGGGATTTGGAGTATCCTCTTGACATGTGTGTCCACCCGTTTAGTGAGATTGGAGTGTAGATTATTTTAATGTAGTACAGAAATAGCAAAAGATATTTTTGAAAAAAAATATAATGAGGCGGACGCCGCAAAAATGTATGGCGCTAGTTGACTATATCCTAAAGTTACCACTTGGAAGTTCTCATGGCCTTATCAAACTGGAGATGTCGAAATAATTGCATCGGGTAGCACTTCAGGCTCCTGAGCCCGAGCTTCGGCACTGCCGGCTCTTCAAAATCGAAGTCTTATTTATTTCGAATATTTATCATAGAGGGAGTATTTTCCAATTCAATTTTTTATGGGATACCTACCGTATTTTTTAACTCTCAGACACATAACGGAAACTCTCTAACGGAAAAGTAGAATTGTATTACAACGGGAAGCGATGTCCGCAACTACGGAACCATCAATATACGTATGTGAATGTCTATACGTGCAAGGAATGGCGAGTGCTAGTGAAAATGTTTTCTTGGCCTCTTAGATATGTTTTTCTGAACAAGAACGATTTCGAGTAAGGTGAATCACAAACTATTAAATAGCTCCTAAATTTACGCAATTAATCATTCACGGAAAAGTTTTTTTCATATTTTTGAGGTCTAATAATTTTAGGTAGATAACATAGGTTCATAACATGTATCGATAATTACATACAATGTATTCGACGTATGATGTTTTGGCCTGTTAAGTAAGAGTCACAGTTACAACTAATTGCATTAAGACGCAATTAACATCGAGTCGTGTCGCATATTCACCATTCGAAACAACTAGTAAAAAGTCCTTGTCAAGAGTAGGGCCCTAATCATGAATAGGGTCTTGTCAGGATCTCTAACGATAACATAATACAACGGTGTAACGCCCGGGTTGATGCTTGGGCTGACTTCTCCTTCAATGGCAAAGTGTTATATCATTATTAATATTGTTACAATAGGGCAAAATTCCCGATGTTTATGTAAAAAATGTCATCAAATCATTTCAAATAAGTCAACACCTTCCTACACCCTTCCTTAAAATATTAATTGTTTTTAAAGGGCTCGAAAAGTTTAGCTGGTAAATCGTTGCAGTCAAGTGTATTTCTATTAAGTGAGAAAGCGTGTTTGTAAACTAGTTAAAATACCTACAATTGAGAAACCTGTACTACCTATTGAGAAAACTCGTTTAAAAATTATTCTATTGTGATCGCCACGTTATTGTGAACCGGTAACCATTATTCCCATGAATTTAGGTTTTGCTTTTTCCTTCCAATTTTATTCCCATACTCTTTCTCCGCTAAGTATGCTATAAACCCCTCTTAGTCTGCTCCTAAGCTCCAATGTCTCTTACCCAAGTGAGCCAAATTTCATTCCAGAAACACTTACTCTTTAAACGGCCACTTAGAACTTACCTAGTAGATTTTCTCTGCAATTTATCTAATTTCTTGGTTAAAGCTATCGCGGATCTACTTATACGTGTTTAGGGTTTTTAAGGGTGTCACCCGCGCCCTGACGTGGTTGTCGCCCAACTTTTCGTGCCCGTTGTGGAGGGATTTTCTCCAGATGAAATGACCTGCAACGCCCGGGAAACGCCGCGGAACATCGACATAGGTTATATCGTTTCAGCCTTGACGTGGTGGACATCAGATATATCCATGATAAAATTTTTAACAAACGTTAATTGCCACACTTAAACAAACAACTCCACTACCGACTATGGTTTCGACACGCTAAACTTTATAAATCTTTAAAATGACATATGAAAGTAAAAATTACCATTGTTGCTTATATTTTATCGTGATTCGACAGGGTGCGCGGGGTGCACCCGAAAATTTTTAAGTACACTTTCTTCAAGTTTTTAACTTGCCCTATCTTGCTCGGGTTCCATAAAATTGCCGCAAGATAGGAAATATTTGTTTACGCGTATACATGAAGGGGTGAGCGGTTTCTTAATGTTTCTCTCGTGAGGCCCTTGCATGCGGATTTGAAAGGGGGGCTCCGAGGGAGCGAGACCACACGCATCCTGTTGCTTCCTCGCTCGCTCACACTTCCACTTGACAATGGGCCGTATATTTCCTTCCAAATGGGCGTGACGACAATGGCGTTGATTCGCATTTGTCGCGGAATCCATTATGCCAGGGCACTTGGCGCCTGCCCCTTCACAGGTGACCGGGAAATAAATTATTCGTAGCGGAGCGAATGCCGGACTCAGTGGATCTGGAGTGGACGCGTGGTATGATTTTTTTTAGCATATTAGGATGTACTCGAAGATTCGTTCTTTGTAATGCAAACAGTAGCCAAGCTTGTTACCTGATGCTTTGTTAATGCAACTATTGTGACTTGGAAGTTGGTTTGGGAAAGGATTTAAACTCCAGAAAATGGCATTCGGGACGACTTTTTTCACGCAGGGTCTTGAAAGCCTCTACCCAAATGTCGACTGTCATTCCATACCGGAACAAATTTATGAACATTATTTTAAAACTCATGTGAATCGAACTAAATGAACCTTTGAGGAAACCCTACGGCATTTAAATTTATTCCGTGCGATAGAAAAATGACTATTGAGTACAAAAGGATTTTTACTTCAGTTATGTGCGTATTTTTATGTGGACCATTACATGCCGTTGTTCAATTCATTAGTTTTCAGAAATTTCAATATTTTTAATTCATAGGGTGACCAAATGTTTTCTCGAGTGTAGTTTGCGTAGCGCAGTTAAAAATCAGATACACAGCCATGGATGTTTCAATGTTCCGCGTAATTTGTGTGTGTGCATGATAGAATTGCTCTCACCTGTTTTCCCTCGATCTGGCTCTCTGCAGTGTAAAATGTGCATCCGTCTCAATGGTATTTCGGATCCATTTAACAATGTGAATTTACCGTATGAACAGATAATTATGTTAGAGCACTCAACGTGTAATGTTTATTGGGGGAAAATGCGCGCAGTTTCAGGATGGCAGGAGGCTCCACGAAAAATGCCTCTTAAGCGTGCGCCTCTAAATTATTTCCAGTAAAGCTTTGGCCTATTGCCTTGGCACGGTTGTTGAAATTCTTCTTCACGGTTTTTAAGTGCCAGAGAGATGTCTTCATGTCATTCACTAAAAGAAGCGGGTGAACCAAATGAAGTGAATTGTCAAAGAGACAATTTAGAGGTTTAATGATGAGTAGCGAAGCGTGTGTAGCCCGTTTCCGCATATAACGATTTCATTACTGTGCTCAGCACGACTTACGTGTCCTTGTTAAGTATCTGAGTAGAGTAGCAACTGTGTTTTCCAAATTTATTTTTGTGAAAAATTTTAACTAGTCCTTTTTCCATTGTTTTACAACCAGATTTTCTACCAGAACGACTTTCTATCACCTAAAGGACGTTGACGGTTAATGACATAAACAAATGGAAAGAGCTCTTGATAATGGAATACATAATTCCACATTTTACTACAGAAAATATTTTTATCGTTCATGACTTCGATTTCGATATTGTACATCGTTATATATAAATAGTTTTTACGCTTACACGCTATACTTTGGTTGAGTTACATGATAAATTCTGTGCGAAAAAGAAAACAATCTTTTCCAATATCACTCAAGGAGTGATGACGCTTCTGGCTAACTAAATGTTTATCGCTTCTCTCGTCACGGCTATTCTAGGGAGGCCAAGCCCATCCTCCAATTAAGAGCCTGACGCCAGTCATCTGCGGCGCCGTCTAATCTTAGGGTATCATAGCCAAAATTCAATTTTCAGCATCTATTCAAGAATACAGGCCGAAAATAGCCTACATTAACGATTATGAGGCAACTATACTAGCATATTTTTGTCCATATACTTTATAAAGTGCCCTTAATATTTGTTGACTAGTCCTTTATGCATGCATTTTTTTTATTAAACAGTATCTTCTAACATAATAATGAATATCAAGGGCTATTTTCTTATCTACATTCCCTTAATTGCAAGTGCGTCTTATCCGTGAGGTGATAATCCGATTTTTGAAACGACAGTACATTTGAGTCCACCAAGCAACTAAAGAGATCCTTAATTATCTTTATAAAATATTCAAATTTCAAGTAACAACGTGTAAAGCCATGAAATTGGTTTTTGCGGTCAATGATAAGAATTCTTCGGTACGATGATAGATTACTTTCTTCATTTTTGCTGAACTGTAAGGTATTATGTAATTTACTTCATTAATTTTAAACTGTTATTTAGAGTGTTGTTTGTGAGGTGTGCCTCGTGAAACACTTTTTACCGACTGTAAATTATAGCTGAAATTTATTTACTTAATATTATTTTGTTAACTCCCTCTTCAAAGTGGTTGATTGAGACTGATCTCGCGAGCGAATTCTAAATATGTTTTTTAAACTTTCTTAGAATTCTCAAGTATTGCATTGAAACCTGCTTACCGTTGACTGTTACTATATTATCTTTTTTTCATGAGGTGATTTGATGCCATCGGTAATTTTTTTAACAAGATGTTCTTCGCGGTAAATTGATATTCATAATAACTTAGTTCTCTTGCTCCTAGTAAATCTGCTTACTGGGGTAGAGAGAAGTAACTGTATCGGATTCAGCCATGGCCGTATAGGAATTGGATATAGACTAGAATGGCAATGCCTTTGGAAGCGAGAAATAGTTATTTCTGTCTTCGTCATGGGTGACGTTATGCCGCTTCGGATATAGGGTAGTTTAAGGGTTAAGTGTGGTGGCCCCATCGTTCTCAGGGTCAAAGTCTTTCCTACGCTTACTTTCACGTATATTGTCTTCCCGCAACTGATTGAGCGGCCGAGGTTGGTGTTCGGAACATACCAAGGATATTGCATCCTCTCGCGATATTTAGCATTGAGGACGTCAGGAGGCTCCGTATTAAGAATAGAAGAGCCGAGAAGTGATGGCAAGTAAATTGGTTCTCTGATTCATTCTCTTCTTCATGAACATCCCTGCATGGCACTGTCTATTTCTGATTGGCAAAGTTAAAGTTCTGTAAAGATCAGTCCATTATAATATTACTAGTACAAGAAAATTTCAATATTCAATGCTGAAACCGAATAATGATTGAGTTTGTTCGTTCCAGGCTTCTACTGGTGTTATCTTGGTAGATTGCGTTATTCAGAGCTTCAATTAAAATAAAACAGATTCTAATATGTGTTTGGAGGTGCATCATGATGTCCATGGGGAATGTTGTCTAAAATTTTTTTTGCCATCCTTTGGAATTCATAGTTCAAATAATTTGATTATGTTGAAACAATGATAAAATCAATAGAAGTTATAAAATTAGTTTAATGTCAACAAAAATTGTTTACAGCTCGAACATTAAATTGCAATGAAAATTCATGCATATTTGACTTTTGTACATTTGTTGATACGAAAAGTGGTGGTATCTCGCTATTGGATATTTGGGTGTTTTAATGTAAACATTTCGATTGCTACATTTTTGCTTCGTCTTTCACTCCTGGACTCCACTTTAAAAACTATGATATCCGATATAATCATAGTCTTACCAAAAACTCACCCTTATCCATTTCAAAAGGAACGCTCCTCGAATGGTGGTTCATTATATAATGATGTACTCAATAAGTAGCGCTGCCTGTGAAATTTATCTTCGATATTAATGAACGTATTGTAGTATTGTATTATGCTTGATAGGTAATAGTTTATGCCGATAGTTTGTAAGATTATATTTTATTTCCCCAATCAATTCCTGTAATACGCTCCAGTAAACTTTACATCGTACTTCACTGTGCATGTTCATGTGCAAAATACTTCAGTACTTCTCGCAGTAATGAGAAAGGGTGCTGCTAAGTGAAGGATTTCATTGAATGCTTTCTTTCATTTTTTTATAATTTATCAGATCTCAATGAAAATCTCCGTGTCGCGTTATAATTGCCATTAATAGCGCGCGAATGAAATTTGGTGATTGGTTTGTCCCTGAAAATCTTCCTAGCGTGAATATCGACCTTCATTGAATCCTCCGTTGCGAAAGTAGTGCTTCGTCGATGGGATGATAAGACATGTCGATCGAAATCTGTCTTTTTTTATGTCCTTTCCGAAAATTCACGGCCGCGTTGGATGACGTATCCAGCGGGCGGTTACGCAAGAAGAGAAATATTTTGAAGCCCTCATCTTCCCCAACTCGCTCGCTCGTCGGCTTGCGTCAGAATTTTTCAACCTCCTAAAAGTCCCAAGCTGGCTTTAGCTAATCCACGCCCTTGCGCTGGGTTTAAAGGGAAACAAAAAAAATAAAAGTACAACCCATCTCTGTCAGACGGACGCGTTCTCATATTCGTTGCGTGCGTTCGCTTTGGCTCCGTGCCTTTCGTGTGCTGGCCTTTGGTCCAACCTAACCAAGAGGCGTGTGACGTCCGGTTCTGAGTGGACTGGAATCCGAGGCGCAATAGTTCGAATCCCGCCAAGGGCACTTGGTGCGTCTGGGAGCGGTGCCATTGCTTTCCGATGCGCCACCGGCCGTCCGTCTTCGTTCGAGGAAGAGCTTCCATTTATCTCTCCGGGAGGCAGTTCATCACGAGGGGATTAACGTGGAGTCAAGGATGCGACGGGTTGAGCGGTGAGGGAAGATTGAGATGAAATGAGGATTTTCCTTCCCTTCTCCGCGAAGTCTCGTACTTCTTTCCTTACTTTCTCGGGGGGTTGGTTGAGTCAAGATGATGTCACCGTGATATATCGTTTGCTATCCCGCCCAGAATGATGATTTAGACAGTTGGGTATGCTTCCTGTCTGAATGTTCAACGAAGAACTTTTTCAGATGCAAAAAAATGCTGGAATGTGTTGGATGAATGCTTTTGAAATTTTATTCTAGGTTGAGTATATGTGCTGCTACTCTCTTTGATTGTATCCGCGAAACAGTTGTAAATTTGAGGCCTCAAGTAAAGAAAGATTCGTGTAAACAAATTAACGTTTATTTGGTATAAAAATATATGAACGATGGGGTGAAAGGTTTTTTTAATGTTCATCGTGAGGCTCTTGCATATGGATTTGAAACGGGGTCTCCAGAGAGCGAGATCATAACTTAGTTGATAAAGTTTGTACGGTCATGGATACTTTTTATACTTCTTCGGAAAATAATTTAATGCCACAGGATATAAATTCAAATGATTCGCTTCAATTTCTGGTCTATTATCAACCCCTGGCGGGCTTTATGAGTTTAAGAAGACGCATCACGCTTCCTCAACTGATCGTGTTTTGTCATTTTTCGTGACGTATTCCTGACTGGAAATGTTCTGGAAACCTTTGACACGTGTCTAACCTGAAAATTTCAAAATGATTGCTCAAGTTTTAAACAAATAATTCGTCGAGGAAATGCAGGTCGAGCGGCAGCGATGTTAAGGCTTTCATGTGCCTTATCTTTCCTCCCACTCTTCTTATGATTCTCTCCTTACTGCAGAAGCAAATAGGTATTACACATACGTATTACCAATTTCTTTTTCCTTCTGGAAAGTTAAACTTTTCTGGGTGAACTATCAGTATTTCATTGATCAACTCATTCAATTTACTTAGCGTAATGAATATTTTTCGATCAAAGGGTCACTTCACAATTTCACCCGCAATATAGAGTTTCAAATAATTATAATATGGCTATTGTATATTTTGTCCTTCTCGTCATCATCATTAGTCAACAATCCTAAGATTGGTTTGACGCAGTTCTCCATTGCTCTCTCCTATCCGCTAGCCTTTTTATAGACACGTATTTCTTCTTTTTTATTTTACATCCTTTGAAACCTGATCCTTCTCGTATCTATTGTCAAAGTCAGTTCCGGGGCTATTCATGTAAATATATTGTAACATAATTTTGATTTGTTTTGAGTTGGCTGTGAAGATTAATGGGAGTAGGACAATGAAAGGGGCAATAATGAGTAGCAGAGGGGAATGGAGCAATTGTTGTTGACGGCGCGGAAGGGAGAGTATGGGGAGTTGGATTGTAAAAGTTGTGGCGTGCGGATGTGTTTTTATAGAGTGTAATAAAAATATTTTTGAACGATGGAAGGGAAAATAAAAAAACGTTACAATATCTTTCAGTTTTCTTTTACATCCAATAATTATCAAAAACAATCCCTTGGGTTGAATCACTGGCTGTGAGTGAATGAATTATCACGAAACTCACCCACTGTCCCAGTCGTTCAATTGAAAGGTCGGATGGATAGTTGGGGGTAGAGCTCACCCGAGACTAAAATTGAGGCGTGGGAAATGTACGTATTCATCGTATAGGGACTGGTTACTTACTTATCCCAGCGCAACCGCATAAGGTTTTAGTTGGGGTGTTCAGTGACTTCACTCAGTCTTTGAACCTGATAACCTTCGGTCGATGTCAAAACTCTTGGCTTCTACGATTACCCTTTGCAAAAATATGCATCCAATTAGTCCTTGCTATGTGATTTCTAGCATAAAGGTGAGATAATCTTGGGGCGCCGCATCTTTAGTGGTTTTTCGTGCTCCTGCATACAATGTACGTTAATGACTTCTCATCAAAATTCATGAAATTCCACCACTCTCTTTCTTGGCCACTCCATACGATATCTTCATGTATTCCGTGCTCAATCTTGTTCATCTTCCGGGGATATTTCAGCACACGCAGTGTCATTAATGAGCATGCATTGATAATCTTAGTCATCATTTTAACTTCATTGCCGTTTTAGGCCTATTTTTATGTTTATTTTGTCCACCTATTATGCATCTCCGTAGGAGAAATTAATTGTTGATTTTTCTCTGTATTAAGTGTGTAAATCTTAGCCCTTTGAGGTCCAATGTCGAGGCTGGCTCGACTTGCCTAGTCCTAGCGTCGGGTCCAACGTCGAGTTGAGCTCGATATCACAAGGGATTATGCTGGGACAAAATTTTCCAAAGATTTTCCACACATTGAAAAATTACAAAGAATAAACTCTTTGATTGACCATTCACAATATTACAACAAGTGGGTTGTTACTTTAAAAATAAAATAATGAGAACATTAGAAAGGTTAATAGTAATTCCTTACCGTTATTTATTTTTTCCTAAAAATTAATTTGGACCAAAATGCTCAAATAAAAAAAATGGACCGCAAAGAGTTAGACATCCCCATTACTTATCTGTGCAAGAATTATTTCTTAGCTACCCACCTTTCATAGCTGGAAATACAAAAAGTAAAATTACTCTGACTCCTAACCTCTATTAGATTGATTTATAATATTTATGGATCATTGAAATGCAATTAAAAGGTATTGATAGTGCTAATTGTTCATAAATAGAAAAATTCCACGGCTTTACCTCAATAATTTAATAAAAAAAAAAAAATAGTATGTAATATTTTGTTTTTCCCTGTTACACGCTCTCTTCAAAGAAAGCCTTAAGAGTACTCCTTATTCTGTGAGAAGTGCCATTAACATATTAAATTATATTTTGAACGATACAAACCGCATTTGATTAAAGGACTTTTGCGATTTTTGGACAAAGTGAGGTGATGCATTATAATTATCTATAAAATAGAAATATTCGTCAAATGCGTTTTTTTTATTAACAAGGCCGTAGCAAGATGGATGTCTAGATGTTCAACTTCTTCACTCCTCCGAATTCTTAAAGGAAACAACCTCACCAGCTGAACATCCCTCTCGAAATTAACCCCCTACCCAGTTTACCCCCAAATATTTTTCTGGCTACTGCCCTTAAAATTGGACAGCAATTGCAGATACTGGGGACGGAGCATGGGAGCGACGCCTGAGCAGCCAACGCACTCTAAACCATAAGGCATCAAGAGGAATAAGCCGCGCTTATTTACCCCGAGACTTAATGCTATAATTGTCGCAGCAAATATACTTTGATGGCTCCCGTAAATAAAATTGTACTTCTGCTGCTACACTTCGATAAAGACACAGTAAAACTCTTTTACACAACCCTTACCTGTGTGTTTATTTCATTAAAAAAATATTTATATTTCCGGAAGGCATGTGACTTATACTTGTAAGAGTAGGGTTCTCGAGGGTTATGAGGTCAACAAGGTTACTAGATTACTCTCTGTAAATGCACTCTCTTCGCACGCGGATGATTTCTTTTTACCATTTGTGAGTATTTGCTTCTTCGAGTCTCATTTATCATCAAGTGCATTTCTTCAAGCCATCATCAAAAGCGAAAGGGCTCTTCCGCTGTTGCATCTGTGTAAATATATTCTTACCTTCAAAGGACAGCCTTTCTTGTCGATGTGTTATGCCTCGCGAGAGTCGGCAGAATTAAAGTGACCAAGGGAAGAGAGGAAAACAGTAGTTGCATTGCCAGCTCGTCGTATGGGGATCCCTGGATCGCTTCCAGGTGACATAGTTGACAAGGGCGATGATGCTCTTTGTTCTTTTGAGGAGCGCCTCGGAAAGATTTCCCGTATAGTGCGCCGCCGGAGAGTAGAGGGACGGATGATGGTAGTTCGCGAGAGAGAGAGAGAGTGCGCGCTATGGTGAGGAAGGAAATTAGAGGGGGAAGGAGGGGTCCTCACGACCTTTCTGCCATTCATTTCCGCCCTCGTCGTCGTCGTCCCTCCGCGCGTCCCTCCTCTAACCCCCCCCCCCCCCGCGCCCTCTGCCAACCAACACAATCAAAGACCACGTCACCCACTCGCGAGAGGGCAACATCTCGCCGCCTTGTGTCAACTCTCTCTGTACCTCTCTGTTTCTCTACCTATCGCTCCCTCTGCTTCTCTCCTCCATAGAGGGTGGTCCGGTAAAGAAAAGAGCGAATGAGGAAGCAGAAAGAGTGAGGGATTTAAAAAAGAACAGAAATAATGAATTGAAAGACTAGGGTATTTAGTAAAGTCATATTTTTGCGAAGAGTTGTCATGGAAAAACATGTCTAATGATCAACGAAGATATCGCATTGCTAGAAAATTTTATTAACAGCGTACTACACGCGTTTAAATTGTTTCGCAATCATCATCCGGTACTGGATATACACTCTGTCAACTACTTTCACAGTCCTTATTCAGTATCTGATGATGATTGCGTAACAGTTGAAACACTTTTATTACGCTTATAATAACATTTTTAGGCAATACAATATCATCGTTGATCATTAGGGAATCTAAATTTGGAAGCGATGAATAAGTGCACCTGAAAAGTCAACCTCGACTTGTACCCCTCATGCCGATTGTTTTGTGTTAATTAATTATCGAACACGGTCAAATCCATGGAATTCCCCAAATATTAATGTAACCTATCACTTGATATTTTACAGATATGTATTTGTTTCACGGACCATATTTCAGTATAAGAATTTACATTCGATGTTATTTTATTAAAAACAAATTATACCCCCTCATTTAAAACGAGATCCGAGTCCTTAGAGTACACTTCCCTTTTCGATAAAATACTATTGTGAATCGGATTATATATGATGATATGTCGCAATATCGGAAACTTTTAGAATAATATATCGCGGTATTCTATCGGGAGGATTTTTTAAAATGAAATTATTTACCTATCACATAATTTTATTACGATATTAATAGTAATATTTGAGTGAAATCGTGATTTTTTATATCGGAAAACCATGCATCGCCAATGTCCGAAACTTACTTTTAACCCCTTGCGCTGTAATGACGAGTCTAGCTCGTCATGAACTTTCGATGCCAAACCGTTCAATGACGAGTGTATCTCGTCATTGGATTTTCATGATTTTAGCACTATTTAGAGGAACAATATAATTATTTTAAAAGTTTAAAAATGTTAAAACATTCATAGTATACATGAATAACTCATATTTCACGAAACATGACGCATTGGAAGGAATGATTTCATTCGAGTAGCGATAGCTGTGTTCTCCATGTTTAATAACCACATTTCATTTCACGGTTCTACGTTGATTACAAAATATCATTACATCACCTATCATTTTAAAGAGAACCACAGAAAAAATAAATGGAGAATAGGAGCTAGATATTCAGAAAATTAATCGAAGTGGCAGTGGATAATATCTGATTCCTGATGCACTAAAGAATCATGATATTTTCCGATATTTCATTGTATCTCCGAGCCCTACCGAGTACCTCATCTGCCAGGTGAACGGAAAAAGGAAGGGAGTCAACAGAGATAGGAAAAGAGAAACGAAGTAGCTGCGAGAAGGTGGAGGAGATAAACTTTGGAGAATGGGCGTCGGAGTGATTACGTAGCAATCGAGTCTCCCCTCCGCTCACTCGCACTCCGTTGCACATTGCCATTCCGCCCAAGTCCTCTGCCACCGCCTCCTCGCTTCCTTTCCCAGCTGTCCGATTGATCGGGGACCCCAGGGCTTTGGATGCGCCTATGACGTCAAAAAGGCAGCCCTCTACACACCTCTCTCTCACTTGCTTAGATGCTCTCTCTCTCTCTTTTCCCCCTCCCCTCTTTATTACCCCCACCCTCCTCTCTCCTCATATTTCTGAGTACAGCACCCCCCTCCTGCGTCCTCCATCACCTTGTCCATTTCCTCCGGTATCCTCTCCGCCGATGTGGCCAGTCTCCGGCAAGGAGTGAGGGAGTGTTTGTTATCTGCAGGCCCTGTTATTTTTCGATGCGCATATACTGTTGATGAATCTTTAGCCACACCTTTTATCACCCAGATTGCGCCCTTTTGTGATGAGTTTTCTTATCGTTAATTGTGCTTTGCGGCGTCAGTACAATCCATTTAATAGTAATTTTTAATATTTCTTTTTAAAGGAATAATAAAAATTCGTAATGGAACTGTCCCTAAATGATAAGGAAAGTTGCTGATACAAGGAGATAAAATTTGTTGACGGCTGGGTTTGACGAAGTTTAAAATAGTCAAAACTAGTCATCACTAATCTCTATAGTATCCGGCTCAACTTTGTGGAAGTTCATTCTAACAACTAAGTACATAGTTTTGTTTTCATTTGTTAGTCATCACTATTATTCATCATTACCCCGTCGAAAACAGCAATGCTTTCTTTTGATGGTTTATCATTATTTTTTCATGGCCACTACCTACTTTTCCACTTGCCTACCTTTCATTCTGGCATGCATATTTTATGTTAATCTAACCACGACTGAGAGATCCTATGGAGATAAAAGGGGGTGCCATGGCTTCAATTAAGTAATTACTCTGCGCCTACAGGAAAAGGCGAGCTACTGAGGGGCATCAATTGATGAGTTGTCGATGCAAAAGGCTGGGAAAGTACTGTAGAGATAGCATAGATATTTTTATCAATCAATTCTTCATGCATAATATGGTGTTAATAGATATGCTTACTTTTATTTTTGGCGTGCTTGAAATTAATAGTTTAAGCAAGCAGTGCTTATGTCAACGTAAACAATACTGATGTCTTTTGTGCTTTCGAAGCGTTGAGGATATCATTTCCGAATATCGCCGCTGAAACATTTTTCTGTGCTTATTTTTAACGTTTTACAAATATTCGTCGGCTTCTTCGGCGAATCAGACATTATTTACTTCGAAATTTTATTAGCATAGAAAGCTATGGTTTGGAAACGCATTTGTGCATTATTGAGAAGTTGTATTGTATGTGTCAGCCGCTTTTCATGCAAAGAAAGCAATTTATACCAACAATCAGTAATTTTCAAGGGGAAAATTTGGTTATTTACAAGTGAAATCATGAAAAAGAACGCAAGTATACGAATATATGATTAACTTTCTAAAGATTCAATCGCTTTGGAGTATTTATCACGCTAACTTGTATCTGAAATAAACACAATTAGTACGATTTTTTGATTTTAACGATATCCACGCCTGAATTGACGTGAAATTTTGGTCAAATTATACTTCACACTGGAAGTCCCGAAATCTCGTCGAATTTTGTGCATCATACATGCAGTGGTAGTTGGGTCTGTTGGTGGGTAACGGCTGCATCCACATCCCGCTCTGTGAGAAACGTTAGCTCATCTCCCTGTCTCCCTTATCTCCCATTACATCACCTTCACGCTCCGTCTTCCTCATCCATCATGTGCAGGCTTATCGAGGAACGCCCTGAGTAGTTGCCACCTCAGCGGCCAGTGTGTCGCCATTATCCACTGCGCAGTCTCTGTCAGGTCTCGGTCGTTATAGCTCCAGATTACAGCTTAGTCATGTCTCATAGATAGAGCCCTCTAACGTCACCGGATCGTTTCTTTGTAGTCCCGTTTACCAGTAAGTAGATTACGCCCCATCATGGGGCATATTAAAAATTGCTCTCCGGTTCGCATTTTCAATTGTCACTATCTCTCGATTCAGTTACTCCAATCCGCATAGTCGCTTGGTTACGAACAACTCATAGATATTAGTTATTTTTTCATTTATTGATCTAAGTCAGAATAAGGTGCCACCTCTTGTTATCCATTATAATAATCATCATTATAAGTCAACAGTAGTGAAATTGGTTTGACGCTACTCTCCAATCCGCTCTCCAATTTGCTAGCCTTCTTATTATGACGTATTTTTTCTCTTTTAAATCCCTAATAGCCTGTTTTAGTAATTCATTTGGGGTGGCCCCTTTTTCCCGAGTTGATCTTAGTTGAGTTCTTCTTAGTTGAGCTCTTAGTTGATTGTCTTCGTCAGTCCATTATGTCTCATGATGTGGCTGACGATTACGTTGTCCCGTCTTCTTCTTAAGGTTTTTAGAGGCATTCTCTTTTCTCCCACTCTTCTTAGCATTTCTTCATTACTAACTCGATCGATCCATTTTATCTTCAGGCATCCATTATAAGCTGGTGAAGTATGATACGGTTTTTTCCCATCGTGTGATCCATAGGGACTCTTTTTGGGTTTCGATCCGGGGTTTCGAAGTATCGGCTCCCGTCTCGCGCGAGTAACCAGTGGAAACATTTAACAGTGAGCTTTACCGCTAATTTTGAAAAATCCTGTTACACGGCGTTTAATACTGTACTTAACAATGAGAGCACAAGAAGTGAGGACTCATAGGAGGACTCATTAAACGCCGTGTAACAGGATTTTTGAGTCTCCTATGAGTCCTCACTTCTTGTGCTCTCATTGTTAAGTACAGTATTAAACGCCGTGCAACAGAATTTTTTCAAAATTAGCGGTAAAGTTCATTGCAAAATATTTCCACTGGTTTCGAATAATCTTTCCGGATGACCGACTTGCTGAAATTTGGAGGAAAAATTTTTTTGCATTTCTAATTGTACGTTGAGCCCTATTCTTGGATATTTCAGAGGTTTGAAGCCCCTGCCGTCTTAGGACATCACCCAGACCTCCTAGAGGGGATGTTGTAAAAATGTTTTGTGCCCAAAATGATGTCTCAGAAAAACCACCTGCCAGGCTTCTGGGAAACGCCTATTGCCAACTTCTCGATACGTGAAATAGGTTTCGAGAACCATTCATTCGCGGAAGCTTCAATTCGTCCGTAAAAGTTTCTAAGTGTCTCCTCTCACAGTTTGTAGTTCGCCTGCTGCTTCGGTGGGGAACTAGGAATGCTTTCTGTTATAGTTCAGTTTAAAAAAGTTAAACTTACCATCGGATATGTAGCTTTAATTTTACCACGAGATCATGTCCATTTTCATGTCTTAGTCTCACAGTGTAAAATGCGAATTTATTTCCTCGAGAATTATTACCGCGCCCATTCATCAATATGCCTTGCTTTACTATCAAATGTTTAACCCGCATCATTTTCGTCTTAATTCCTTTTTTCATTTTAATGGTGGCAATTCTTACCATAAATTTGGATGAAATAAACATTGGATGCAATGTTTTCATGACTATTTTGATAAATTTATTGAATCAAATCTGAAAATCTTTTGATTTTATCTTGTTTTCTAATACTTTTTTATCCACTCTCATGAGTTTTATATATGTATTGGGTCTTTATTTTTCCTGTCCCTGATGACATATCCTTCCACTTTTAAGCAATATTTCCGATCGACCTCCTACTGATATACTGGTCAACTGGTGCTTTCTGTATTTTGCCCACCCTTCCAGTATCCTTAATTCGCGGCCTCTTTGCAATCACAGCACCCGAGCACTCGAGTACATGCGTTACGGCTTGCTGCCTCGAGTCATATTGTAACGCAGTGATGGTTTATGACTGTATTCTGCACCGAGATTGTACTCTGGAGATGTCGTTCCTCAAGGCGATTGCGCTTTATCTGTGGACTTGTTTGCCCATCGGCCCAAGAATAGGACGTGTCATAACTCAGCCGCTATCACTGATTGCACCTGCTGATTCACATCTCACTCACTCTCCCACCAACGCTCGTCTAAAACTCAGATTCAAAAAGCGATATATATATTTTCATTCATTACTTTATTATCTTAATCACTTTCCATTTTTTAAATTTAGTTCTTCGCTTATCTCTTCTCGCTCTCCATTTACCTATTAATGTGTTCTTAAATGGATTGGCGTTGTCTTAAGTCCTCGGATCGGTTTACTGGTGCCATAGCCAAGGAATTTATTGTTCCGGTGCCGGGCATTAATTGTATTCGATAAGCCCGCGGTCACATTTGAATGACGAATGAACCTTTTGCAGCGAGCAGAAATGAACATGCGAATGAAAGGTTTATTAATGGGTGCCGCGGCATTCAAAGTTAAAGGAATATTGACTGCCCGCCTTAATAGAAGTTTACGGTCTTTCTCTCCGCATCAGCAAATCAGCAAAGTTGCTTGTTAGACGAACATCGTTTATCTCGATAAAACCATGTGGGTTATCGTTCATTCCAGACGACAGTGTGTAGAAGTATAGCAGCGGTAGCTAATCAAATGCTTCATTGCCCTATTAAGAAAAGCTAGGTAGCAGCAGGTGCTCAAGATCAACTTTGTATCTGAAAGTTTTGGGTTTGAAAATAAGGGATATTTCTGTAAGATAGGTGCGTAATAAATTATTTTGGCGCTGAACAACATATTATACTATATAATATACTATAACGCCATGATTTAAGATGAAACTGCAATCTTATTAAATTAAACTTTACCAATAAGTATTACTGAAATGCTAACCCCAACCCCGATTTTTTCGCCGTTAAAACTGCCTCTAATCATGGTCGTCATTTATTACTATTTTTCCTGATGTATTGAATTTTAATACGGGTTTGCCATATGCTATACAAACGTTAGCCAATCCAAGGGTTCGCTATTGTATGAAGTGAAAGTGACTGCATTCGCTTTCATATGACTTCTCTCGCGTGAAAAATAGGCAATTTCTACTAAGTTGACAGTGATCTATTGAGTGTTTGCGAGAAACAGAATCCTACCGTTCTGCCTTCTTTGCTTGTGGATTTAGGGCTGTAACAAGGAACTTTATGTTCTCCTCCGTATAGGAAGTGAGCTGATATCACGTTTCTAATAAAATTGTTTATTACACTTAATTTATTGGTGACAACACATATTTTTTATTTATGAATCTGTACACATGATCTTTTCCTTTAAAAGAATTATAGGAGGAAGGTGAAAGGCATGTGATTTTATGAGTTGATGTATATATCCCCCGAATATTTTCCAGAGAATACTTGTATACATTATTATTTTGTGCATTACTAGACAGTAGGCTGCAATTATTGTGTTTGTTAAAAACATAATCTCACCAGCCTTTTGTTTGCAAATTTTGCGAAAATTCCCGACAACGGATAGATCTGGATATTGCATACCCTAAAGCAGGAGCATACGATTTAAAGATGACTTATATATAAAATCAATAATCATTGGTCATGTTCAGCCATCACAAACCTGTGAAATTTTCTGTTGCACGCTCTATGGTTACTCACCGTTCCGTCAAGATGTCGTTACCTTTTTACCCCGCAGGCAACGGTGAATCGCGGAGTGACCAATCAGTGAGACCGGTCACTCAACTACTACATAGGCGTAACGCGACCGTTAACAATGGTTTTGATTTATTCGAGAATCAAATTAACCTACCTGGCGTAGATATGTACTGTTGCATTTTCCATGTCTCCGCACATGAATTATTCGGACATCGCAATAAAAGTCCTCTCCTTGTTCTCATATTTCGCGGAACGTTTCCGAAGGGGAGTTTTCCCTGGAAGAATAACAGCTTTAAATCCTTCTTCCCTACCCTCACCGCAGCATTCACTTCCGGCAATTATTTCCCTGGTATTTGCCCCGGGGTTGTTTCCAATTCTAGCCCGTGAATCGCTTTTTTTTCATTCGCGCAGCCTATAGCAATCTATTAGCGCCGGATGGAAAAGATACTGAAAAACGTATTAAAAAACTAAGGTATTTGCTCTTCCTATACCCAGTGGAGAGGAACCGTGGTGATGCTTTCTTTTTTTAATTTGATGGTCCTCTGCTTTTACTGCAGGAGTAATTTGGAATGAACACCGGGCGACTCTTCATGACCAAGCGGTTTTATTTCGGTGAATACCTTTTTTCTGGGACAATGGAACTCAATTCAGAATGTGTTTCAGGCGTGGATAAGATTGCGAATCCAAGAGATGATAAGCGCAATGTGTTGGAAGAGATAAATATGGACGTTGATCAGAGATGTATATCGCACCTCTTTTTTGATCCCATATTTGTTCCTCCTAGAGACATCTGTCGCCAGTAGTGTGTCATCTTTGGAAACTGAATTAGTTGCCTCATCGGAGACGTCAATCTAAATTTGACATTTTTATTGCTGTTAAAAGAGAATGGCCTCGATTACAACAAGCTTATTTTCCATCATTGAAATTGATTAAGACTTTATCAGAATTTTGAATTATAATTGATGAATTTTCTATATGTAGTTAACCGAATTCTCTGGCTTCGTTGCTATGATTACGCTCGATAAATATTTTGATATAACTTGGATACGATTATTTGTATGTTATTCATGGTATTGATGAAGAACTCCTTGTATTATCAATTTATTGATTGCCTCGAGGTAACCAGCGAGAAATTTTATATTTCATTATTCGACATAGTTACCGCATGTAATATATGATGCAAGAGTATACGAGAATGTACATTTTCCGCACATCCAATGCTTATGATTCACTTGCGTGCTCCTGGTGGGGCATAGTGGTGGGAAATATCTTCGTGTTGACTCACTCTGTGGTGCCTTTCACTTCATAGTTTTTAGCTCTTTCCATCCTCAAAGGATTGAGACGTGTAATCTTTGCGACTGGACCGTGCTGGCACCGGGCTTCCAAAAAAAAAAAACTCTAACGAGCGCAAAAAGGTCTCCGAAGCCGTCAGCCGCACCAAATATTTCGTTTCGGTTACTCTTCCGATGGTCTACATGTATACTTGTATAAATACTTACTTGTGGCATTATTTAACCTTTATGTACACTTGTAGTATATGTAAACTATTTTTTGCTATTTTGTTCGTAAATGAAGTTTATTTTTCAAAATTAGGATTAATATCTACACGAATACAATACCTGTAAGTCCATTCATTTCTCTCTTGAACATGGAAGTCTATGTATATAGAAGATATAAACATTTAAATCCTATAATTCAAGGTTCAATGTAAGTATCTCCTTCAAAATGCGCACGCCTGTCCCATTTGCAAATGGAGGAATTAGGCTAGGACTAGGAGCATATTTTGTGAAAGAAGTGGAAACAATTACCAAAGGAAAATGCGAAGACCATGCTGAGGTGGGAGCTATTACTGAAAGGAATCGTAGCCAGTTTAGAGTACGTGAGAGCTTTTTGAAAGAATGGGAGTTGAAGGACTGAAATCTCATGAAAAAAGGAAACATTCCAAAATATTCTAAAATACTCTTGGGTAACAATCAAATATTTTAGGCCGGCGGTAAGAAGTTATGGTAGAGTAATACACCAGCCTATTCATAATGTAAAGCCAACCAAGTTTGGTTATAATCGTATTATTCTGCCTTAGAAGAATATCTGTTAGAAATAAGGTGAGTAAAGATATCTTTCAAATTGATAGCCGTGGTAAAGGTTAATGAACAAAATTATTTCATCTATTCTATTGATTTAATATAACTCTTGTACAGGTAGTGCTTGTTGATGTGGATAAATTTCAACTTTTATGGAAGTATTAAAATAATTGATTTACCAAGATAAACTGCGAGGATTTTAGTGGTATCATTGGAATTAGTGCATTATTAAATAATTAATTACATAATAGCGTTATTGCATTCGTATCGTTCATTGGTAAATTTACTCACCATTTTTTTCCTAATTTGAACTCTTGCGTGGTTGAATTCTCTCAGTAGTATTGTAATGAAAACTAAATTTTCCTCTCTTGCCTTGTTTGGTCTGGGAGATTCTACAATTTTGCTGAAGTCCATCGTCTTCGATTTGCATCGCCAGTCGTTCTTGAAATAGCAAAGCACTAATTGCAGTGAAGGAGGAAACCCAAGAGGAGTTTTGAGAAGATTTTAGGAGATACTGAAGGTAGCGAATCTCACCTTAGTTCTGCAAAAAGTATATTCGTTTCATAGCCCTCAGCGAATAATAGGGTGGTTTCCTATTATTTTTTATTGCCTAAATCGAAAGATTATTACTCCGGGAGTACGAATTTCGAAAACGCGACGGCTAAGTAGGAATGATGGGAAAAAGTCCGTGTGACGTATTTCTGGTTCCCCCTGCCGCCTTGTGAGGTCACCTTGGGGCGAGGCTTGAGCGCTGATACGACGCAGGCTGCTAGCAGGTAGCTGAGTACCCTGCTGGCCGGTAGCGCTTGGCTTAAATAAGGATTATTATTTCCCTATCAAACGAAGGAAACTTTCCGAACTTGGGTATTTTTAATGTGTGATTATTTAGAGATGTTTCCCTGAGCTCTGTGCCTCATGCATGCATTAGTAATCTCAGACGATGTAAAACTCCTATCTACTCGTATAGAAACTAGGTCCCTGTGACGTCTCGTGGAGCGGAATCGCATTGGCGCCAATCTGGCCTTTTTCAAATGAGGTTAAAATTGACCGTTGCAATTCGTCTAAACTGGGATTTTTAAAACGAAATAATTTGTATATTATGAATACACTAATGGTGGGTAAGGAATCATAATCATTGCATTTCGTTTTCTTTGATGAAGGAAACTATCCTATTATAACTGCATAAACTCCTACATATACCGCATGCCGACGCTATTTTGATCTCTGTGAATTTAAAATGGAAAATAATCTGATCGGTGAATGTCTCACGAAACGTTTTGGGCTAAGAATCGATGTGGTGTTCTGATTTAGGTGTTTTTGTCACGCGAACTTTCTTTTAGTTCTTCGGTCTTGCTAAGAAGCTGATCTCACATCTGGCGGTCGACACACCGACTATTAAGGGTATTCAATTTTGGAGGCGGTTCAGTCTTTGATGGTGACGTTTACACTATGTTAGCTCTATCGTCGCTTCTCCATCCTTAAATTTTCGTGTTGGAAGGGCGAGATAAATTAACAGCTCGGCCATTTGGTCGTAAAAATGTTCATTCCTATTAGTCTGTAACACCCGCCCGTGAAAATAGTTCGTAGTCTGTATTTTTTTACCGCTCATAAAGTGAGTCTGCTTTCCAACACTTCGACAGTAAAATATTTTGGCACAATTGTGGTTTTCCATTAAATTTTTTAAAAATTTTATTTCAATATTAATTCGACCAAATAATTGACGTGTTTGGTCAGTCCCGGCTAAAACGATGAGAAAAATATATGTCACAGCGATCATCTATCAGAGCAATCACGTGGCACCTGACCCCCTTCTCCAGGGGTTAAGTGTCACGTGATTGGTCAGCCGCAGCCAATCCGGTGTTAGTTGTACTCCTTGTATTTTTCAACGACTTCAACACCGGTTTCTGGCCGTTGCTAATGGCGAAGCTTCTGTATCGATTTGAATTCTTCGATTGCAATTGAATTTCAATTACTTCCATAATGACTCTATCCCATTATTTTGAAAACACATCTACATACTATCTCGCAAATCGCCTCAATTGGCGTGTGGTGGGAGGTGTTGGGAAACCAGCCGTTTTCATAGAAAAAGGAAACGCTCTAACGAAATAACGCCTACCATTTATTATAGTCCTTTATCGTACGGTGGAGAAATGAATTCCTATACCTATTCGTTCGGCAAAATATCTCTTTTAATTCATCGCGTCTGTCGGTCTTGGAAACAGTATAGTTCTGATATGATGTTCTCCCTGTTGCTGTGGAAGACATGCATTCTCAATTGCTCAAGCAATCTAAGCTCATAGCCTCCGAGTCTCCAGCGGCTCCCAACCCAATTCGTTTGACATCTGTGTAACGCTTTCTGTACGCCGAAACGTTGGCCATGGAAAACATGACCCGATTGGGAACCCGAGAAAAGAACCTACATTCTGACAATGTTTCTTATTCGGGAGAACTGCTGAATGTAGCGGGCGTTGGAGTGGAGATATCTGAGGGATGGATTTGCAGGAGCTCCGCTTGGAGTAGGGCCCTGCCTCGGCTCAATTCCTCAGCGGGTCAGGTGTGTGGACCCTGCCGCGCGCACCCCAAAGGCACTCGGCCCACGGCGAGCGGGGGAATCCGGAGCCGAATCGATATTCGTCTGCGCCCTCCATGGGGCGGACTCACATACAGTCAGCGGGAAGCCCCGAAAATATATATATGAAGGAGTGGCACTCTAATGGGCGCCCGAGATGTGGGGGTGCGGCAGCACGGTCGAGCGCGGAGTGGAAGCGGCAGGTTCTAGGTTACGCCGCATTCTTTGAAGACAGAGAGAGCGATAGTCGAGCACGTATTGTTCTCAACGATGCTAGGTGAAAAATTAGGAGGAAATTCTCTCCCATTAAGGGTGCATAAACTATTTTGCTATTCGATGAAGGCTTCTCGACTTCCACGTCGATTACGATATTCACATTTTCTCTTTTAGGATCCGGTACGTCAAAACGCGAGATCCGAAACGTGTTAAATTTGGTAGTTTCCTATTTTTTAAAATGACGATATCTATTTTTCGCGATTAAATGAAAAGTGAACATTTTCAACCGCGCGAAAACGCGACGGCTAAGTACGAATGCTGGGAAAAGCTCGTGTGACGTATTTCTTGCCCCCGCTGCCGCCGTGTGAGGCCACCTTGGTGCGAGGCTATGAGCACCGCTACCACGAGGGCTGCTAGCAGGTAGCAGAGTACCCTGCAAGAAGGTAGCGCTTGGAAAGGCTTGGATGGTATGAATATCTTTCTCCTGCTGACGCCTTTATAATTGACGACGCGTCGCGGCTTTTTAGAATGTTTCCGTATTCAAAACGCAACCCATCGTGTACTAAACATTGATCCGCATCACCGTCTGTATTCCCAAATGAGACATTATTGGCCTCTCAAGTACTGAAATTGCGGTGAGGGAAAATACCGTTGCCTTTGGTGTAGAGCGATTATAATGCATCGAATCCTGAGAGAGATCCCGTGATTTCGATCCATATCCCATTATAACTGCAATTCGCCAAACATACGTGCTTCGGGCGAATATAGTCTCTTCTCTTGAAGGAGGATATTTAGACGAGCTATTACGAATCTGATTGCGTGATATCTTTGCCACCCTAATGCTGTTATAGTCGATATTCACGGGAGTAATTTAGCTAGTGAGGAAAGGCTGGGTCGATTGTCGCGGCATTATTGTGGAGGAAAGTACTAGGAATTCATAAGAGCATGAATTAGAAGAGCACAGAAATAGTAGGATATTAATCAATCCCTGTTATTTCTCTTCCTTGTTCGAATGAAATTATAGTAGTAATCAAACGCATTGAGGACTCCAAATTAGCATTATACCTCATTGAATGCAATTTAAACTAGACTTACGCATACTAAGAATTATTTAACGTGACAATCCAAAGTTTTTCTGAGATTTATCTCGTCCTTGTATGAGTGATTCTTCCGTACTTGATTTACTGGTTTCCATGCCTCTAATGCCATTTTTAATTGCATGAGAGAAATGGGTACCGATAAAACTTAAATATTTCATTTATATTGGCTTATTTGAGGAATTCAAGGCAAATTATGTTGTAGACTTCATTATTGGACCCGAGTTTGCCTTCAATAATAGAGTAGATATACCTTGAATATTACCTTCCCTTCCCACCTTATCAGACGTTTATAAATCACTCAGACTTTATCAAAATCCATCGAGTCCCGAGTCTCTCATCGATGGGTTTCACAAATTTCACTGTGGTTTTTTTGTACGGTATGGCAATCGAGTGAAGCAGTTTTTTCCGGATTTACTTATTTCCTAATTTCCCAACGCTGCTGCGATGGATATTGATCGAGATCTAATCCTTGCTAAAGTTAAAATTACAACTCCAATATGAATAAGTTGCTAAATTTATTCCAGCTTAATTGGAATAGTGCGTCGTTATCACTACGCTAAAGAAGCTTTTTTTAGTTCTCAGTTGTCACAAAAAATGATTTAAGAATGTTTCATTGGTTTATATAAGCAATAAAACCGCTGACAAGGGTTACAGGAAATTTTAGAATTTGAACGAAGTTCCTCCCTCTACTTTTGGACATGCATTAGCCTTGGTAATATGCATTATCGCTCAGGCCAATTTAGATCATTTGAATGGTTGTAATTCCATCCAATGTGCTGTGGTTCAGTCAGTGGGTCTATCAAATCTCTCCATATGGTTCTCCGATTAGAGAGACTCAATATGGCGTTAATGAGCCCTGTGTGTTTACTATTTGTGCACTTTTCGGCTACATTATCACCAAAAAGCTCGAAAAAAATAGGAATGCAATCCGCAATTCTTCGCAAAACTTTCGTGGGTATTAGTCTAGTTAGATAAAATACGTTTGGGCTAGGTCGCCGCGTCAATTTTCGGGTGGCCACAACGTTTCCCGACCGATGCTGGTCGATTTTTCGGGGGAATCTTTCATGAAGTGACCAGCTTCAGTCGGAAAAGCTTTTATCTAACAATATATTCCATGTTCAACTTAAAATCAAAATTTATGTAGCTTATTTAATCGATTAGCATAATTAGTAATGGATTAGTGGCGGCTTATGTCATGATCTTTTGTGATTTATTTCTTCTAGTTGCTCGGAGATTTTCATTTGAAACTTGTTTGCTCTATGAGCAATGTAAATATATTGCGTGTTGATTCTTAGCCCACGAGCGTTGATTTTATGTATTTTTAGTCCCCAGAATCAGTGTGTTATTTTCATTCGCTTTTTATTAGTTGTGAATTGCCAAAAGTGATCGGTCATTTTTGCACGTTTCTTCAATGTGGTATACTGAATGAGCATTATTGATGGTGATCATCCCCTGATAGCTTAAAATTAGGGACTTTAATTCCCAGTTTAACTTACTTATAATAATTTATCTAATTTCGATCGATTTTTGTTGCTAACTGACATTTAATCATTCCCATAATGATTTAAGCCAAGATCCTCACTCCACGAATGAGCTCAATGCGTTTGTGACGATATCTTATCAGCTAAGAGTATTTCCTCGTTTCAAAACTCGGTATCACTTGACGTTCTTGGTCTTGCAGTCTTTTATCTTATCCGGGCGCTTAACGGACAGAGTGAAATGAACAATGAGATTTTTAAAATAATTTTTATCTTTTCCAGTAAAATGAGTGATGGAAGCTCTTCGACATCAATCTCTTTGCACTCGAGTTCTTTGGATTTTCCAAATTACTATAAAGTTTTTATTTCTGACATCAAACCTTTGGCTTTCTTTGCTATATTTTTCCCGAAAATGCTTTTAAAAATCCGAGTTTGTATTCTCCTACGGCATTACTGTTCTATTAAAATATCCGCATTGGAATACTGGAATATACATGTCGATTTTGGCAAAACAAACTGGCAGAAATCACGCCATCCCTTGAAAATCATGATAAAATGAAACTAAGGCTCTCGTCCAGGCTACATTTTTAGTAATTTAAATTTGAATTGTATGCACTTGAAGTCAAAACGCCTTAGTTACGTGAAAGTGAGCTACTGTCGGCTCAACTGGCTGATAAAAGTATTATCTTTAGCATACGGGAATTGAATTATCTACCATTTCTGTACCCTCACTTCCTCTGTTACCTTGATGAATGATGTAAAGCATGAAAAAGAATTTATCTATGAAAAAAATAAAAAGTATTTTATAAGAATCAGGCTGTCGTGAAAAAGCTACCTTAAACACCCGCCTCCAGGAGTGGAAATCTCTGTTCAAAATGATGGGTACCTATGTTTGAAGTATCTTAATTTAATTATTTGCCGCTTCACAAACTCACAATTCCCCTTATATGCACTGCTATTACTGATTCTCTAACATAAGTGTCCTTCGGCGTTTTTTTTTTCTCGGAGTCTTGTTCGAATAAAAATTCAGGTCGCGCGCCCGTCTTTGTCACCTTCTTCCGACGATTTCACGAGTCCTGTTAAAAAATGACATCATCTTGCGACAGCGTCGATATGTTTTTGCCGTAGAGGCGATGGCAACATGTGTGAATGTGGGTCTAAAAATGACTCCAAGGAATATAAAACAACTGACAGTTGATCTATACTCTCGAGCGCAAAATAACTATTTCGTGCAAGTAGTAACCTACGTTTTTATGGCGTCTCTTTTTTCTCTTCAATACCCCTTTACACGCAATGATTTTTCATTTTTCTGCAGTAAATTTGCGTAAATTGCCCACTTAAATATATCTCATTTCCCATTTTTTATTTTTTTCCCAGATATTGATTTTACCACTGAGATTGAAGCATCTCTAGCATTTTTCCATTGGTCTCAAGAACAGATAAAACCTTTTTCAATTTTATCACGTAAATAGCGAAGTATTAAGTGTTTGAAAGTATCAAACGTGAATTTATTTGGATTCCATGCTTAAATATCTTTTTATTTAAACGATAAGTTTTTCTAATTAAGTTTGATTTTATATTTTCTACTTTAGAAGTCGCTCCTAAACACGATTATTGGCGGTCGAATGTAAGAGACGTAAATATAGAAGTATATATAAAATAAAATGTTTTTGGTTAAAAATTTATATATTGAATTACCTGCCTTGGCTTGTATTGCTTAAGCATAGGGATTTTTTATAATTTCTTATTGTCCACCTCGGGCTGTCGCATATGCTAAAAATCATCAGAGCGTTACTTTCTTTCGAGTGATGAAAAACATTTTATCCATAGCATATCTGTCCTCAACGATGCGCATTTTAGCATTAATTCATGAACACCGTAACTTTATCTAATATCTTTCAATCAAATTATATAATTCCAAATATACATACGCATATTAATGGCATTAGTTAATTTATTTACGTGTCAGTCACGCAATTGAAGTGTAATCTCTCTCAATCTGGATTTTTAAGCTATTCTTGAGCCGAATCGATGGCTATTTTAAGCGAGCCACTGACTGAGTTGGATATCTTTTGTCTATCTAATTCCTCTTCAGAAATAATACATGACTTTTGCTTAGTTATTTTATAGCTCATTTTTATAACTCGGCAAGTGCATTTTTAGTAATATTTATCGGTGTCAGCATCGACTGCGCATTCACTATGAACTATTGACTAGGGCACTGTTCCCAGACTACTTCGTCTTGGAATGATTTTGTCTTCGAAATGTATTTGAATGTTTAGAATGAGCTGATTCAGAGTTGTCTGTAGAAAGAATGAAGAAACATGAAAGAACGTACAGCTCTGCAGCATTCCTGCCTCTTCGGCAATCGAAATTCCATGTAGTTCCACCTCCCATGGTTTTCGAACTTCATTCTGATATTATTGCAATTTTAGTCACGTGTTTTGCGTTGCGAAAACTTGGGTATCTAAAATTGCAGACGGAAGAATCTCCGTTGTTGTTCATCTCGCCTGTAAGTTGTTTGATGGATTTTCCGCGCTGAAGTGGTTGAAATGAAAATGATAGCGTGTAGACAGGTGTCATTTATTAAAGTGAGTGATTCGTCAGAAGCACGACTAGAGTAAAATGCGAACACCGAAGGAAATAGTTCCAGCTTGCGTGCGCACTTTCGTTGCTGAATTTGAAATTTATCGAGCATTGTGATCATTACATTTTTATTTTGGCTGCTACTGAGCGAAGAAGCATGTAGTAGAGTATCGATATACTCGAACTAACATGCACATTTATCAAACGTAATGTCCGTAGTCATAATTGAAATTATCCATCAGGATTTTGATAAAATCCGTAGTAGATAATCTATTTATAATCTGTTGCCAAGGGCACTAATTAATGGTCGAATAATTCAGCTGGAACATTCATCGTCTAAATATTTTAAGCAGTGACTTACAGAGCACTTTCATCGGTAATTTTCCTGCCATTCGTACATTGCTACACATTTAACCATGAAAAACTAGAACCTGTCGATATAAATCGATATTAATATCGATTAAAAGACTGCTAAATTAGTGTTATTTTTGTAATTAGAATTCGTTAATAATTTACGAGTGTCATAAAAACTTCGCGAAGAATAATTTTTGATTTTTGTTCATAGTCACCCTACCGGTTTCTCTATTGTTCAAAATATCGGAATAACGCTTTTCTTCTGTCGGCATTATTGGTAACAGAATTTTGTATCCTACTTTCCATTATCCTTCGTCATTGTTGGACGGACTGAGGGCATATGGACCGTTGGCATACTGCATCAAGTATTCAAAAGCGTTTAATCAACTTGGCAAATAAGCCTGGAGGAGGTGGACAGATTTATCCCATTTCGAATCGAGGGTAAGAGTTTTATGTGGTACTACATTCAAAGGGAACTCAACTTGCGTAATTTTGCCTTTTGACTCAGTCCGTGCTTCCGACAACCCTAAAAATAATTTTTCCCTCGGGGCTTTCGAGTGACGGGAGATAATGAGTAGCGATTTCGTGGCTGAGACCCGATCACAATACAATCCTGTCTAAAGTGGAGAGAGGGGAGACGTTTTTTTGCGGTCCTTGGCGAAGACATTGAGGGTGACTCTAGAGGCTGGGAGAGCGAAAAAAAGAGTGGAGAGGGAGTGAGCACGAGAAACGTTTGGAAAGTGAGTCCCGAACTGAAGATGGAGAAAGTGTGTCGGTATATTTGCAATGCGTCAAAAAGCACCGCTTTTTCTGTTGACATTCGTCGTGAATTAGTCCCGTGGCTTCGTTAGCGCACTCTCTGGAATCTCTTGAATGCTCTTCTACTATTCTCATTGCAGATATACCGTGCAGAAGAAATTCATGAACTAATTAAAAAGTAGTCCACACGTATCCTGAACATGTAAACAGAGAACTTTCATTGAATGCTTAAGAGTTAAATATTAATTTTATACGGTCCATAGACTGTTATTTTCCACCTTGCAATGTATATGTAGATATATATTGGGAGATACTTGGAGATGTAGATATTTTACGTAGTATGAACTTTCATTGAATGTTCAAGCGTTAAATATTAATTCTATACTGCCCATAGACGGTTATTTTCTCCCAATATATATGTAGATATATATTGAGAAACTTGGAGATGTAGATATTTTACGTATTGTGCAAAGCTAAGCTTAGCTTTGTAAACTAACCAATGGCATTTTATATGTTCTTGCATGCTTAAATTGCGGATAGTTATTCGTAAAATCCAAAATCAAATCAAGAGATAGGGACATTTCTTTTGCTGTTTGTGATGAATTTGCCTTAATTAACCGCATAATTTTAAATGGAGTTTACATTACGTTATAATGGCTTTATATGACATATCATTAGGCTCCTTTGTTTCATATGCATTGATTCATCTATCATCGTTTAATTATTTAATGAGGCTATGCTATGGTTTGTCTTGCGGGTTTTTTGTTTTTACCGCAATGCATGTTGATACAAGGGCGTACCCAGGATCATAACTAAGGGGGGGGCAAGCCATGGGATTTATGAGGTTATTTCCTTGAAAAAATAGTTTTATTTTTGTTACATATATTATACTAATATATATCAATTTTCGTGGGATTAAAGAAAATTTGTTGAATACTTTCGTTTCAATTCAGTACTGATTTTGGTTAAAGATTTTTGCGACTTCTGGATGGGGGGGCAGCTGCCCCCCCCCTCCCCCTCGCTGGGCACGCCCATGTGTTGATAACCTATCTTTCATAAAATTAATTTATTCTTTTCGAGCCAGGATCTGGTCAGCGTCTATGCAAACTGTGTTAAGAGAGTTACTCATTGAGAAAAATTCACGAAATGCTGTTCCATTCGTAACAAACGCTTATTTGTGACGTAATATTTAGAATGGAGAGTTTTATTGCGTCCGCGAGATGAAATCTCAGTGTTGTCACTGGTTCGCTGAATGCTGTATGCGGCCATTCACGCGCGAATGTAGTTTTCCTCAGTAAAAAAAAAGAATGAGAACGACGTGCTTGAGAATCCATTACTCGATATTGGTTCGCGAGGTGAATACCATAAAAATCAATATCCACACATGGCTGTGGGCTTGATGTCCTTCCATCCACGCAGACGTTTTAATTACCCTTTCCACCGAAGCAGGGGATTGGGAAGGAGAAGGCTTGATTTCAGCTCACCGATGTCCTCCATACCTCTTCCCCTCCCTTCCTCTATACCTACGGCGCTTTGGTAATGTTCGTATAGTGACGGGCTGTGCGTGTCTCTTGCGTCCAATTGCTTAATTAGCGATAGAAGTGCCCGTTCTTTCAAACGCTGGGCTCATAAATGGACAGTCGTCTTCAGTCTAATCGAAACAAAATTTTTGGGTGGCATATTTTTCTATCTTTTGCCATTTGTAAAGATGCATAGTATGAAAGACAATTTTCAATTATAACAGTGATGTGTAGTTAAGTGGAAATCAGTTACGTCAAATGAAAAAATGATAAAGATATCGTACCGTCCATTTAATTGTAATTTCACAATCGTCTATCAACGTGGATAATGTTTTTTGGATTAATGCCGCGTTGACTCATTTTGGTGGACGACAGTTTCGGGTGCGTTCCATCTCCCTTCTTCGGATCCTCTGCTGTTATATTTGGTTTGCAAACATCATCAGTGCCTTATTATGATTGCAAGGCAATCGATACACGTATAACAGAAATTTTTGAAAGTAAAATTAAGTGGTCAGTACGATATCTTTGTGTATCATTTAATATGCTGCTCTACGATATCTCTCCGGAAAAAGTTGACCAGTTATGTCACACCGTGGTGAAGGAAATGGCTTTTGCATTTGATTTGGGGAGCTAGTTTTTAAACTGAAAGAGAATGGTTTAAATAGGCTTCATTTATTTTGGTGCGATAATGATCACCTAGATTGGCACGGTTCGGTTGAAAATTTAAAAATATATATATTTGTGCTGCGATCTATACAACATAGTTGACCCTCAGTATCAGCAATCGTGACTGAGATACAGTGGGGCCACCTAGATCATATTCCGTCAAAAATAAAACCCAATTGAGTCACGTCTATTATAATGACGTGACGCTTTGGATTAGGTTTTTCAATTTGGAAAATTGCCAGGTGTCTTTCATGACGTGTAAAATTTTGTGAGATATCTAGTGAACCTTGTAAATTTTCTTGTGGAAAATTTCACCAATTTCATCTTCACGGGCCGAAAATATGAAAAGGTTTAGCCCGAAATCTGTGAATTTATTCAAACTGATTACATTAGGAGTAACTTTGTGGAAATTTGAAAGATTCGTGATAGAATAATTAAAAATTTGTAATGTCTGCCGAAATTTTATTTTAAACTCGCACAACGCGTTTCACCGCACTGTGGCTTATATTCATGGGCTTGAGCTCATTCTACTTACGGCGAAACATCAGCATAACGCACCAGATCCTGCTCATTTTGGATAGCATCTTTTGTCTTTTTTCACCCTGCACGATGATTCTCAACTTCTGGGCACGTTCATGAAACAAACCTGAATGCGTTACGTAGAGGGGTGAGGACAATTATGGGAATCCTGGTTTTGTATTATTTATTCGCATGCGAATGGCGACGTGGGGCTTTCACGGGGGGTCGAAATAACCGTTTCCCCCCAATCCCGCGCTTTTCTGCCCCCCTTTACTTTTGCAAGGCATGCAGATTCCACGGGACGGGACGGGGGAGACACAAAAGGCCAACCCTCCCTCCCCCACGTCTCTCACCTACCTCTACGTCAGAATTAATAAAGGGAAACCACCCCCACTAACCCGGCCGAAAACCGCCGCCATTTCCCGCTTCGCCCTCTACCCGTGCTCCTCCGATACACCCTTCACCTCCTCCTATCCTATCTCCCTTCCTATACCCTGCTCCTCTAAGCCCCCTACATTCCTCTCCCCCGCTTACTTTTACCATCCCGAAAGACACGTCATCCACTCCTTGCGAAGATCGATGATCTTTATGGAATGAGTGAGTGAGACTCCACCCTCTGCGCTCCTCTTTTTTGCTTCTTCATCCCCCTCTCCACCTTCACCCCACTTCGATCTTCTCCTCCCCTCCAACCCCCCGCGCTCCGCCCGTAACCACTTCATACCCAATCTCACCAACCACCTCCTCTCAACTCCAGTGGGTTTCTTTGGCGCCGTGCGTACCCAACATCTAAACCTCCAGGTTGGTGATGAATAATTTCGGGTAGGGAAAATCGGTGCCAGAGTTCTGTGTACCAGCCGTGTACTGGGGTCCGGGTTTTTAAATTTTTGTTAAAGCGTTGGACAGAATTAGTGGCGCCTCTAGGTTTGGACGAAGGGGGAACAAGCGAAGGGTCATCCCTCAGTCGAAAGACAATTCGACAAAATTGTGCCTTATCCATGCGGTTCGAAGCTAGTTCTTTGACGAGAAAGGCAGAATTTTTTTAAGAGAATTTTTATGCGTGTGTATTAATGTACAAAATGTAGTAATAAAAACGAGGATACTTTTGTTTTAGTAGCAGATGCAATTTTAAATGGCCAAAGTTACTACCCATTGTGAGGTCTGTAGCCTTCTTAGCCCCCCTTCAAAGATCCTAGGTGGAATTCTATATAGAGATGTACTGAAATGTATTGTTAAAAGGGTGGGCAGTCTGAGGTCTCCTGAAATGCATCTAAGGGTTCAATTTTTTTATTTTTCTGTTAGCTTTTTCACATGTCATGTGTATTTGGTTGGGTTTTTGTAAACTTTACCCATGATTCATGGGTGCAGAGACCATCGGACAGAAGTATAATTATATAATAGCCCAGATTGAGTGTGTGTCACCTGCCATGCCACTCGCACTGTTTTTAGTCACTAAACTATTCCTGATAATATTCATGAATGCTAAGGAATGAAATACTTCTTTTTCGCCCTAATTAAATTTATTTTTTCTCTAATCGACATCTTTTTTCGAACTTACACATCATTATGAAAACCACTCGCCATCTAGTTCATGACGATATAGATTTTATTGAAATATCGATTTATCGCCCGTGTTAGATAAACATAAAAAAAGGGAATTCAAAATTTATGTTTCATCTCTTGTGTTGTAGACATTTAGGGAGTGACGATCAATTTAATGTATTCATAGTGTAGTAGTCTCTCCTCCTGCCATTGACGTGCCAGGTTTAGCCTGAAAGCGTGTCTTGATTTCTCGCTTTGTCTTCTACCCGTTTTCTCCTAGATGATGTAGTTTTAAACACTTCCCTCTTTGCTTCTCATTCCCGCTAATGGATTATTTATGCTATCCATTCGCCTCCAGAAATTTTATCACTACATATATTTCGCCCCAAGGCTATCCGCTACCGTTCGATAGAATGTTTGAACTGTCACTTTGGTGAAGGATGGTGATTAATGGTCTCTGGCTTTGTCTTCAGAAACAACTTCCGCGCCCCGTTTTCTTGCCTTTGGCGTTCTCGATTGCTTCGTTGGTGAAAAAAAATGTGCGCGCCAAGTTGTGCGTTCGAGTCCATTTTAGGTATTTCTCTTTGTATACACTGATGTAATAATTGGCACCCGACCTTTTATCTTGGCCTTAGTACCACTCTCTCTTTCTAAATGAAGTTAATGATCGACATCGGGATAAATATCTATTTGGATAAATAATGGCTTTATATTTTTGGCAGCGTACATCTCAAAAGTAAATTGTGATCATTTATACCTAATGGAGGTTCCGCTCTAGCTAAAAAAATTGAAAAAAAAAACATCTGCTATTCGCATGTTTTAAAAACTTGAAGGCATCTATTGGTGCTGGGAAGTAAAATAAAAATATAGAACACAGCACGTCCCTTGGATATCAAACTTCATTCTGATATCATTGCAATTATAGTCACGTGTTTTGTGTTACGAATAAGTGTTACCTAAAAATTGCAGGCGGAAGAATCTCCGTTGTTATTCATCTCGCCTGCAATTAGGTTGATGGATTTTACTTGACCAAGTGGTTGAGGTAAAAATGATAGCGTGTAGACAGGTGTCATATATTAAAGTGAGTGATTCGTCAGAAGCACGCCAAGAATAAAAATGCGAACACCGAAGGAAATAGTTCCAGCTTGCGTTCGCACTTACGTTGCTGAATTTGGAATTTATTATGCATTGTAATCATGCCATTTCAATTTCGGTTCTCTTGAGTATAGACCATTTATCTAACGTAAGGCCCGTTATAATTGAAATTATTCATTAGGATTTTGATGACATCCGGAGAAAAACAACTTGAGCAGGGTCCTTTACATCACTTTGAAATGCCATCCAACCATTTGTATAACCTTATTTCTTTTAGAATCAATAAACGCCTTCATTTATCAAGTATTCTTCCAAATAATTTAAAACATGCGTGTGAAATATAACTCATAGTGCAAGCACACTAGTGAAGCTAGTAAGAAATGTGCTGAATTATGCATTTAAAAATTCCTACAACTGCCTAACTTCGTTAAAAGGAGATCTCTCGGTAAAATGAACGACTTCTCTACGGGTCTTTTACGCTCTTGCGTCACGAAGTTCTTACATTGTCCCCATGGGAGTGTGGTGACTGTTAACCAGTTTTACTCAGTTTTTTTATTAATTAAATTTATTTTACTTGTAGACAAGCTTAGCAAAGAATCAATGGTGAGACGTGTTGCAAACAAACCCTTTAGAGTACATTGATTTAATTTCGGAATTGAAACTAACAGTCCTATTTCCTTCAATAAATACTTCTTTGTCCATGCGGAGTCGGAACATGTTTTCTATGTATATATATAAGTATATATACTTACTCTATGGTAATACTGTGTCCGAAAATTTTGTCTTGTGCAACTGCCGACGCGGACAGTCCGAAACAAATTTCCGCCGGGAGAAACCGGGTCGATGAACAATAGAAAATTATCCATAGGTGTTGAAATTGCTCACGAATATGCCGTGCGAAATAAGCGCTGGTTTAACGACCGCAGAATACAAAGTTCAACTATTTCGTTTGCATTGGGAGAATCATTGTGAAACCCATTTCACGCTTCGAGTACGTATTTTACTACCGATGCGTAAATCTGTTGGGAGGGCAAAATTCACAGCTCCCATCGTTGGGCGTTCAGTGCATCAGTTCATGGCTCTCCCTCCAAAGGGTGATTAAAAAATGATCGTGCATTACTCTGGGTTCGAATCGAGAAGATGACGTCGTCGGCGCAGAGGCCCTGCTGACGCGAGCAAAAGTAAAAGGGAAAAATAAAAATACATATTTAGTCGCGCCCTTACAAAAGAGCCCCGCAGGGAACTGTGAACAGAAGTGTTGGCTTAAATCCTCATGATGGCTTAATCCAATAATTTTTCTCTTGCACGATTGCGGTATTACCACTGACACATTTTGTGAGGCTCAGTGAAGGTAAGATAAATACTTTTCGACGCTGATCCCGAGAAATCGTTTCGTGAAAAATAACATGGATGGGAATGATTTTTTTCCTAAGCGGATTTATTCCGCGTTATCAAGCAATAAGGTATGACCTAAGATCACCAGGACTGCAGCCATCGTGGTGTTAAATTATCTTTGCCCGCTCATTTGATGTATCCTGATGAGTAATGGTTATGAAAAGCCAGTGGCAAAAAGAGGCTTTACCTTTGGGAGATAATACCCGGGGAGCGGGTTTCATTGGTGGGGGAAAGTAAACAACATACATACAACTTGACGTATTATTCTGTGGAAAATAATCGCTGGAAACTCCAACAGAACTGGAACCCACCCTGTGGCTCTCCAGGTTTTCTTGAATGTGCTCTTGCTCTTAATTGAAATCAGTTTTTCTCATTACTTCGATGAAAGGGCTATCGCTTCCTTTTCGTAAATGCCTCTTCAATTTAATGCTTATCGTGCCGTCGAAAGAAAATTTAGAAAATTCTATTCAAACCTTAGTAGGAATGTTTTCACCACTGAACAAGAGGATGCAAAATTGCATAGTTTTGATCAAAGCCTATTTTTTTCTCTTTTTTTAAGCCACATCGAGTTTTGTACGCATCTGTCTTTGATACTTATGAAGAAACTATAATTCTCGTATCTTGTGTGTTAGCGTTTTGACGCGCCAGCTACAGGATACTTCAAGAGTTTTTACTGTGGTAATTAGATCATTTCTACTAAGATGCCCTTTGAACACTATTGTACTATTTTTTAAGCCTACTTCATCTTTTGATGCACGAAATTAACTCTCGGTTCGTGAGTTGGCGTGAATTTATATTTGAAAAACGTACGTCAAAGAATACGAGAGAGAGATTTTTTTGTTTTCAAGAATCAGTTGCACTATGAGCGCTGATCATACCCAGATCCCTCAGCGTCAAAATTCTGAGTTCAAAAGGCGGCCTGAGGATGACGCAGTGCGTTGAAACCATGGTAGTGATCTAATAAATATTATATGTGGAAAAACAGGAAAAACATAGTTTAATTTTTATTCAATATGAATAAATTCCGTAAAGTAACGCCTCAGACCATTAATTAACTCAAGTACTTTCCTCAACGTCTTGCTCTAGGGACATTTCCTTAGATTTCCCCTTCCTCGCTAAATTGGTTTATATCCTTTTACAATACGGCCTATCCACAGATTCCTTCCCTGATGTATGCTTCCCTCAGATACCCAAGAAATTGATTGGAATACATAGGTTTGAGTTGATATCAAAAGCATGGAAATATAATGTTTTCAAAATGTAAAGATAGAATAAATAGTAGCGGGAGTAACTTGGTGGAAATTCATAATCGTATGAGTAGAAGGAATAATAATTTTTCTATTTCCACATTGTTACCCTCACCAGTAAAATTTCACGCTGTTCAGAAGTGACTGATTTGTGTGGCAGGTAGAATAAATTCAGGTTTTCTATCACTATCAATAATAGAATTTGCCTATAATTTTAGCCGAAACCCCCGATTTTCCTTGGATTTTCCATATGGCAGAAAATTCCGTGTCTTTTACTGTTTTTCCCGGCCCTACGGTAGCATTGAAAGGCCACCTATAATTGTTTTCTCGTAGCCAAGACATGTATCGGCGAAAACTTTTTATAATAGTTAGCCAAAAGAGGACTTGAAACGTAAAAATTATGTTGCCATCTTGCAATTTTCAGGGTATATAGAGAGTAGACCATGTTCAACATTTTTTGTATCTCAAATATAAAGAAAATATATCTGAGAAAGTATTTTTTTAAGGAATATAGTAAAATTTCCGATTTTGAGATATGTACTGGCAAATGTTGACAACTGTCCACACTCTATACTCGGTAAAATTTACGAGCTCTAGACGAGTAGTTCGTAGCCAAAAAAGACTGTGCGAGATATGCGTCCTCTTAGCTATTTATCTCTGCTCTATCTCTCTCTGTAGTGCTCACTGCAAAGGTATTGGTAGTCAACAACGGAGGCGCGGTTGGTGGAATAATACCTTTTTATCGTTGACGTCATCGCCAAGTCCTCTCTCTCTCTCTCTCGGTTGCCTCGCTTTCCCCATCACCTGCTCCTCCCCCCTCTTTCCATTTGCCCCCACCCCCTCTTTCAATTTGCCCCCCACTCCACCCGTCCTCCTCATCACCCGACTGCGACTCCGATAACCACTACCTCACGCCGCTAGTGTCGAACCTTAAACGATGAATGTGTAGAAATGTAAATGCAATCAGAAGATTCCTTCGACAGACGTCTTTGGTTTAGGACGCGTCAGCAATGAAAATCGAACTTTGGCACATTTTTTCCATTGTCTTTTAAATCGCTCTCTTGAACGATTGATTTCAATCGCTCAATTGATTGTATTGACTTCGGTGAGTAGAGGGAGGCAAAATATTTTTTCCAGGAAATATTTGAGATGGAGATTGCGAATATAATAAAGAAAGACCTGAGCAACGAATATAATATCTCGCTTAAATGGGGATCATCTTTGTTGCAAATTTTTGTGAGCCACGTGGATAACACTACTATTATGTATATTATTCACTGCCTTTATTATGAAATCACTAGTTTTAATCCATTATTTGTAAAGTAATGGTGGAATTTGAATGGATTACACTCAGTTATATTGCCGCATTAATGCACAAATTCTATCTCGCATTATCGTGCTTATCATGACCGTTCATAACGATCTCCGTTGTCGATTGAAAAGGACATTTTCTTTCACCTTTGACATTTGAAATTTGTTTTGCCGATTACTTCGATGGAATCCTTTTCGTCTCTTATCATATGTGATGGTATAATTTAATTAGTGTCTTGCCGAAGAAGGAACGTTTCTTCTAATTTCTTCTTTCTTAGAAAATGCTATACACTTCCGCTCAGGAATGTTTCCGTACCATAGTTAGAGTATACCCAATGATATTCAAATTTTGTGTGTAGTGAGTTATTACCTGGCAAGCTTGCTGACACCGTTTTACAGGCAATTACGCATAATTCAAATTTTTACTCTCTGTCCTTGGTGGTAGTAAGAGAAGCAGTGGCGTAATTAGGAATATACTATGGGGGGATGGAATGGCTTGGAGTGGCGACCACCCTCTCAAGTATTAACGGGGGTTTTGGGAAATTAAAAGAAATGACATGCCTGGAAATACATTTTACATCATTTTGGCGCTAAAAATTTAACTTTAAGCAGATGCAGATATTAAATATCAAAACTAAACAATAGCTTTAAATATATTTTTTTTATTTCTCCGAGGCTTTGGAGGGGGGGGATCTATCCCCTCATGCCCCCCATAGTTACGCCTCTGAAAAGAAGTAATGTCCTCAACATTAGATCAATAATACATACTTGAGAAAGTAGACATCCTCGGACTGGCTTGTCGTATAGGATATTGGACGCGCTCTGAGCTTAATTATTCATTTGAGGTGTGGCTAAAATTTCTATTTATTACCTCTGGGTGTTTCTTTTAACATGCGCGTATCTCTCTCTCTCTCTCTCATAAAATTTACTGCGATAAAATATCAACACAATGTACCCAATAATATTTCTGCGCTCTAGGGTGGTTTTCCTGGTGCACTTTCATAATTGAGAGCTGATGATCTCTTGGTTTTATTATTGAAAATCCTCAATCGTAGGTATTCATAGCGCGTGATTTATGGCACACTAATTATGAATTTACAATAGTATAGTATAGACAACAGTGGGTACGGTTTTTCATCGTTTTATTGACACTTGTACATAACTTGCAAGTTCCAAAATGGTTTTTTCATTGCCTTTTAATGCACTTTCTTGAACGTTTTGATTGCTCAGGCTTTAGTGAGTTGGAGGAGGTAAAATGTATTTCCCAGGAATATTTTTGATGGAGATTGTAATCATAAAATCTCGCTTAAATGGGGAACATCATTCTGTACCCAGGCAGCACAGAATCCTCCGTATCTAATTCGTATGCAGATAGTATCCATTGACGAAAAGCGACGGAGCAGTAGTCAATGGATACTATCTGCATATAAATTAGATACGGAGGATTCTGTGCTGTCTGGGTAATGGATGGGTCTGGTCAGCTTATTAATGCAATAAAATATTTTTATAAGATTATCGCTGAAGATTAATAATAATTAACTTTGATAAATAATTTGCTGATAATTAACTTTGGGAATTGAAAACCCTATTCAAGTAGTGCATTGTTTATTTCTCGAGGCGACTAAATTTTAAGTTTGCCTTCATCTCCCCCACCCTTGACGCAGCGGTGCAGGGCTGCTTCTATTGCCCGTGTTGGTACATACATGCTTTTCTCATGGCGAGAGGAGTTTGCCTGGTAATGCACCCAACATCGCTCGGTAACCCTTCTCGGTTTAGCGATGATCCGCTCGCTCTTTGAATGGACGCTGTAGAGGGGAGAAGTTCGCTGAACCGTATTTCCTCCGGTCTCCAGCTTTCAAACACTCCTCCCTCCGCGAGAATAGAGGTGAAATCATCGGCTTGCGAGGATAAGAGAGAGGGAGGTTTTTTAATCATTGCTCAATGATTCCATTTCCACTTTTTATATGAAGAGATAAATATCATTACAATCAATCCCTTGGGTTATATAGTTGCATCCTGGTATCGCGTGTGTATGTGCCCTAATAATAAATTTTATTTTAGAATAACTAGTTATATAACTAAAGCCACCCGTTTGATTTTATATTTGTGCATTATTTATAACCAGCTCAGGCATCTGTAAGTGACTTTAATGGGTAACTTAGTGTTTTCATGATGCAACTCTATATGTAATTTGGTACCTTCGCTGAAATAATTCATCTACCTGAGTTATACCCGCTTCCATTTAGTCTGTCGTAAAAATCTTAAAGTAATTTTTATTCTTGCAAATAAGTTACTTGGTAATATTATTCTCTTAAGAAATTTACTGGAATTTTGTAAAAGTTTACTTCAATATAAAGCAAAACATGTTTTAATTTATTTTTATATACTGTTTTTATAGATTTCTACACACAATTGGTTGGCCGTACTTGGAAGCCGGGACAAGATGGAATATTTGACTATTGTTATGCAGTGATAGCAGGAATTTGCAGAGCAAGGTTAGTCTTTTATGATAAATATTGTGTATTAAAACGGAAAGTTTATGCCATTATGTCATATCTAATATATCATATCTATATGTATTTAACGATTTTAGACTACAAATTTGCCATTTGATCTCGCAAATAACACTTTTTCAATCAGAGATTAGGATATTATATCCTATAGGACATAAAAAATCAGGTATGCAAAGAGTTTGCACCGTTTGTGCAAAGAATAGCTACGGTTATTGTGCCAAAGTAGATTTAAGTCATTGATTTGCATCACAAAAGTTAATTTAGAACTCCATCTACTCATTCCTATGAATTTATACTGAAAAATACGTATATAGTTAAAGAATTTCAAAGCGATAACTCCAATGTAATGGGTGTTTAAAGAGCGCGTCGCTGTTAAAGAGAATTCTTCTCAGTTGGTAGAATGCACATTTCCTTAAAACTCTTCACAGTCTCTGCCTTTAACGCAGTATTAACTACGCCTTGCATGAAATATATAATAGAGATCGGAGAGGATTATTTTCCAGTCTATGCACCTTGAAACCAGTTTTTCACGCCCTATGTCCCATGATAGGGTCGCGCTAAGTAGGGTATTTTCGGCATCACTGTTGTATTTGGGAGTATTCAACGGCATTAAGGGAATATTTCATTCATATCATTTCTCTTTCCAATATTCTATCCATGTTTTATTCTCCACATGAAAATTCGTCCCTTTCAACCGTAGTTGATGCATGAAATGAATATAGTGGCAGTCCTGATCAAACCTTACTCTAAAATTTCAGGAACAAATTCGAGATTGATACGTGTCATATCCCTGTAAAATAGTCCTGAAGATTAGAAATGTAGTTTCAAATATAAACTTGGAGTGAATGCGACACGGACCTCTAAATTTTATTTGTGTGGAATCAGTTGTACAATTGATGAAAACTGTAAATTATCAATTACATTTGCAGATATATAGGTATACAGGGTCTTTCGGGATTGATCTGCAATACGTCACGAGGTGGAAGGGCATTTTTGTCCATAAATATGAGGTCGCAACTACTTAGTTACTGAGCCATGGCAACGCAAACATTTTCATGAATGCACTATGCTGTTACAATGAAAAGGCTGAATAACGTAATGTGCAATGATCGGAGGGATCTGAAACTTGTGCTGATTGTGTTTGAGATATGTTTTGTTCATTTTATACTGTCCACAAAGAGAATGATAGCTTATTTTTACAACGTGTTCCGAATAATCATATAAATTTCAACTTTCGCAGGCGTATTTTTTTAGATGAAAGCTTTATTTTCAGAAGTAGCATAAAAATTTTCATGACTATTTTTTAGGAAAATGTATATTATTTATTGCAGTAAACATCATTTCTCTTTAACGGATGAAATTGAAACTTAAGTGATGTCATGAACGCTATGCACTATTCCTCATATGGGGAGAGAGTTGTAATTTTCCCCAGTTATGTACATATTTTCCATCTAAAATGAAGCACCTACTTTGTAAATCATATTTATTCTTAAGTCAGGTTGGTGTTTGAATGAGAGGATAATGGGAAAGGTACATTTTTGTTGGTGTGTGTCTGACCATAGACATGAGCCCTTCTGGGAGTAATTTTGCGTAAACCTCAATGCCGATTTTCCGCCAGTCCACTGCAGGAACATTACATTGGGGAACAACGTTTAACACAGTATCTGTTGACTTAGAATTGTGAGCTTCTCAAGGGTAAAATAGGCATACTGAATCCAAAATTATAGTTAGTTTTCTTGTACCACGTGAATATTTTCCTCTGCGCCTTATATGAACGTGATCACACTACTGGATTGAGCATGGATGGGAGGCATCATTGCAATCATAGGCTGACATTAACCTTCTCCGAGTGACGCCGTATGAGAACAGCAACAGGTGCATAGTTGTTTAGTCACGTCGGAGATACTATAGAGAGGCGCGGGGAAAGTTTGGTGGTGTGCAGGTTGCATACACTATCATTATCTATTTTTTTGTCCGTTCGAACGCATCGATAAATTACCCGTTTCATTAAATCAGCTGTATCTTTCGTTTCGTAAATAATCCTGAAAGTTAAATTCCATTAAAAAATATCTTCCTTTATGCACAAAATTTGTGCACATATGAGAAAAAAGAGAGTAATTTATAGCTTAAAAAGTTATCGCGATAGATAAAAACTGAGCTTATTTTCTTATCCAGGGGCCAAAAATGTGTCAAAATCAATTCGAAGATCTAAGACAATAAAATGGCCGTTCCCCAGTGTTATCTGCATTCGCCAACTGCGAGCCCGCATCCGCACCTCCCCTTCCCCACCGAACGGTCCCGAGGTCTCTCTCGGAAGGGAAAACAGTCTGGGGCGGCTCTCCTTGGGTTTGATCGTGACCCACTGCGCAGTCGTCGAGGTCGACAACCTTATTTGAGCCAAAGAGCAGTGCCAAAATATTCGAGAACGACACCGACCGAGCGATTTCCATTCGGGTCGCGCAACGAGAGGAACGGAACAGCGAGGTTCTCTGCGGAAGAACAGCTTTCTTCCGCCCAGATATTTGGACACGAGTCAAATCAGATAACCAGAGGTTTACATTCGGGTGGGAATTTCTCTTCGATCGCTTGACACTTCGCAGGTTCCACCACTACTGCACAGTTCAAAACAAATACCTCTTGCGATTGCGTTTTCATATCATTCTTAACTTCCTTAACACATTGCGTACGAATGGCGAGAATTCTGGCCATTTTTTTCCCGAACGTTCCGGACGGATGACGAAGATTCTCGTCATTTAGGTGCGTCAACCGAAACAATTTTAAAGCGTACAATACGTATTCTCTTGCGATGCGCTTTAAAATTGTTTGGGTTGACGCGCATAAATGACAAGAATCTTCGTCATCCGTCTGGAACGTTCGGGAAAAAAATGACGAGAATACTCGCCATCTGCACGCAACGTGTTAAGTGCTGGTGCGCATAATTAGAGGACACCAGATTCGATATGGAAAATAACAATACAATAATAACAAAAGTAATATTTAATAATAATAATAAATAATAATATGGCAACAATAATAATATTATAACCATTTTTTTTAATTTATGAATAATTTATTTATCTATTCATTTCATAACTATGTACAAACAAGAAATAATGTTTATACAACAGTTTAAATTTTCAAATGTAAACAAACATTCTGGTCCCGCTAAGCCGAAATTGGCTTGTCAGCAGGTGCCAACTTAAGCATTACAATTTATGTCTTGTAAAAATTACTAAATTAACAATTTCATTAACAAACAAATTAAGCATTAAAAAAAACATTCTTAATAGCAAATAAGCATATCATTATATAAAATACTCTTACATTCCATTATCAACAACCAGTCAATATCCATGTCTTAATTTTTCTTTTTACTTCACTCAACGATTATAACCCTAAAATTCGCTCTTCAAATTATTAAACAGTTTAGGTACAACAACTTTCAATTGCCTACAACCCTTTTGCGTATAACATCGCGGAATCATAATGAAAGCAATGATAATAATTATTTAACTTTATTTCTCTCAGGCAAAATTACAGTGTACTCTTTACAAAAGCAGTGGAATATGTGAGTTGTACCTCATATGAACCTCTTTTGGGGCTAGCATCTTACGTTGATCTAACATAACTGGTGCTATCAATTTAGGATACAATTTTTTCTTATTCGATTCAGTGATTATTTATATTTTCTTATCGTTTGTGCATTCATTTATAACGATCCAGTTATTATTATACACACATATAAAACTAACACAAATGATTACCAACTTGTTTTCAGAAATACTCAGTAATTACATACACATAATATACCTTATAAAAAGAACATTTTATGTTTCATTTTTGTTAGTAAAAGCTCCACTTCCTCATAGCATATAAGTCTCATAACAGCTACCAAATTCAATGTATAATAGTGAGGATGATAGCAGTAGAGAAATCAAGGTTTGAAGCTTTCGAAATGTGGTGCTTTAGAAGAGCGATGAAGGTGAAATGGATAGATCCTATGACTAATGATGGAGTTTTTAAAGTTTAGAAGTCTTTTGAAAAACTGAATCGGCCATAGTATGAGGTATGTTGATCTGTTGAAAACGACCGTTGAAGGACTGGTAGCAGGGAAGAATGACTGTGGAAGGCCCAGGATGAGATAACTAGTGTAAGTGATGAAGGATTTAAAACAGAAAACTTACGTAAGGGTTGAAAATTTGTCTAATTAGAGAAATGGGTGGAGAGCTACGTCCGACCAATCTCCGAATTGCTGAATTATGTTTATGATATAATTTTTTACATGACATTTTATTTCAAGCCTCATGAGCCTATTGTTGCTCCTTTTTTATTTAACAGACGCATTTTCACTTCTGTTATCTTCGCTACTAAGGAGGAAAGTTCGCGAATGCCCTGTTAAAACTCTCTTCTATAATAATTCTCTGCAGATACGAGCAAGGGCGCACCTAGAATCAAAACTAGTGGGGGGGGGGGGGTTGGTCAAGGTTGGACTAATGGTTGTTCAAGTTATAGGTAAGATTTAAGCATGGAACAGGTGAATGAAACCAATATTTTAAGGAAATTTTAACCGCTCTTTATTAGTTTTAAAATTATTTGCTTGAAAAAATTTTATTTTCCTTAAAGACATTTGTGATTTTTGCATCTAGGGGGGGGGGGGGATGCCCCTCCTGCCCCTTGCTGGGTACGCCCATGGGTACGAATTCTAATTCTATTTAGATACTCTATTTATGGGTTTTAATAGGGCGGTCGTGAGCATTCCTCCTTAGTATCCAAGATAACTGCGGTGAAAATGCGTAGGTTTAAAATCGCGAATGCCCTATAATATCATAATTTGGTGTTGTGATGAGGTACACAACTTATGACGTTTTATTTAGCGTTAATCAAGATTTTTCTATAAAAACATTTAATAACATTTCGCTACACAATTACTTAAAAAGTTGTTACCATCATAGAAGATATTTATCAGGGTTTCATTACAAAATAAGGGTAGAGAGATGTGGATTATTCAATCCTAATATTTTTTAAATTAGCACTTTTATCAGCTATATGAGCCGATCGCACCTCCATTTGCACGTAACTACTTTGACTTCAATGTCAGCATTCATTTTCTCTAATATCATAATTAAGTGCTGCCATGAGGAACATAAATGATGAAGCCTTATTTATCATTAATCAAGATTTTTCGTGTGCGTAGAAATCTGTCGCCTTGAGAGCCTGTTTAAAAATTTGGATTTCCTGGATAATTTTCAGCTCAAGGAAATTAAGATTTAGAAGAATAATTCTAAAAAATCTACCATGTCTTCGTATTCTACGGTTCATGTTGGTTCGATAGTTCTTGGCTCGAGTTTCAGGGCAGGTGAATCGTTCGTGGGCAGTAATTATTTTTTTCTTTTGATAATAAAATATATTTACATTAAAATAATTAATTTATTTATACAAATTAGATTTTGCTACGCTACTTATGCAGTTAGAATTGTTCTACCATACGCTATAACATTCTTAAAGCATGCCGATAATAATAAAATGTAAGAATGATATAAAAACAATATTATTAAAATATTTTTGTGGATGAAAGAAACTCGATAGATTTGTGTTTTTTCTCTTGCAACTGTCATCTCGTCGATTGAAACATGCGCTAATATTTTTCTAATGATGTAATGAGGTTTAGGTGACACGCAATTTCGAATCTCATTGCTCTCATTTACTCGCAACCGGTCTCTATTCCATTCGTCCCACGCTCATCGTGTCTTTAGCTCAGAAATATTGTGCGGTGACTTCTGTCTCTTAGTGGAACGAATATCTAACGATGAAATATCTACGAGTCTGAATCATTTGTGATCGTCATGCTCCAATGCTCAAGTACACTTCAAACTGATGTAGGTTTTCTTCAGCCTGGCCTGAGGACATCTACAGCACGGCAGGTGAAACGTCGCCATCAAAATGACAAATCGGAAATCTACCCTACTACGAACGCTTCAAACTACTAAATTACCTTTGAAAAAAATCTTCAGCAACTTTTGCATTTTCAAATTGGCCAAAATTCTTAAATTTCATCTAGAAATACCCGTCTCCATCATAACATATTACGTACGGCTCGTGGGTTGACTCTTGTTTCTCTTTTCTCTTGTCCTTTACAAAGCACGAATGTACTCGTGTTTTTATGTATTCAATTCTAAGCATTATTCACGTTGATTGAGGTTTTTATTCCAATAAAGTTACTTTTACTTATGATCTATTTCTCAAATACGTTAGCATCTACAGTATTATTTTTCATATCCATTAAATTAATGTAGAGGTACCTACAGGACCTAATTGATTGTCGAATGAGTCATAGCAAAATTAAGCATTCAGAATTTTAATTTACCACTCTTTATTTAATTGCAGCTTATGTTTCCCTCCCACGGTTGTTTTACTGCAGGGAATATCTGAGTTAGCTATGGTTTTACGAGGAAAATATGATGTAATATTCAATGAAAAAAGTCACTCTAAGCAACACGAATAAAAAACTTCGAAATATGGGAATGCCCAATTCGCTTCTCTTTTGATTCTATTTGGTGAAAGAAAGAGATCTCTCGTTCTGTGTCATCTTTCAAAATATCTTTACTGAATGTTTTTGTAATTCATTATCTTATCATCGATAAGGTGGCTATAGCAACCATTTGCGTCACGAGAAAAAGTTTTTTTTTGCGTGTAAAGTATTGATTGATTCTCATAGCATTGGGAAGATAGTGAAAAACAGTGAACAAACGGTCAAGGTTCTTATCACTTAACCCTTCCTCAAATCTCCATTGACAATTAAGTCAATTTTACCGGGAAGTTAGAGATCTATCTCTTTCAAATTGAAACCGAGTCTCGCTTATTCAGAGTTAAATTTCAACAATGGCCCTCAGTCAGAAATAGAAAACTACAGGAAACTGAATATCGTCAGAGTTGTATCTAATGGAATTTTCCATGTCAACATCGCCATTCCGTTTCACCGAAAGTTATTTTATTTCTCACGCTAGAGTTTTTTCATTTTCATTGGTCGGGGGTTTTATTTCTCCTCAAATATGTGATTTTTTGTTTGAATCCATTGTTGATCATGCAGTGATTCTCGTTCATATAAAATGTATTATCACAATATAATTCATATTCTGTTGATATCATTCAATGTGGAACCAGTTTTTTTACTCTGCCACCAAACTAGAAACCTTTCCTTGAGCACCAAATGGCACAAACTAGCATCCTCCATTTACTCCATACTATCTGGTGTTCCATCGTCCCTATCATCTAACGCGCCGATTGTGTCCCGAGTAGATTTACCGCGTCCTGTAGCGCCGAGTGGCGTATTCACATAGGCTGAGGGAGAGAGGCAGACGGTTGTAATTGTGTTAGCCAGCAAGCCGTTCACCCCCGCTCGCCATAATTCATCATGCTCCGGGTTACCGTGGCAATGTGGGGAAAGCGGATTGGCCATTCAGAATTAACGCTTATCTTGTCTCTCCTCGTGGGCTGCCACTGTGCATTTAAGGTAGCTCTAAAGGCTATCGTTAATCCCGATGAGCTCATGCTAATAATTTTTGCTACCAATGAGATGAATACTATGCCCATGTGGCATAAGAGGACTGGAAAATTTAAAGTTGGAAATATCACCAATCTTGTGACTAAAGAAACCATAGAACGATGCCATTTTACATAATTGTTTACTTTAAATACGAGGTGGCTCAGTACTGGGCCATGTTGATAGCCAAAACGGTTTTTTAAATTTTTATTTCGATTCCTTCAATTGAAAATTTTCGTTTTTGTTTCCGGGGAAACTTAAATTATCGAATTTTATGTTGTATTTAGCTTAGAAAGACATACGTGTATCACTAATTTAGTGTCCCCTACATTTACTCATTTATCACGCCACATTGTGCTGTATGTAAGAATTCTCTACATAATTAGTCCTTCGCTTGTATTTTTGAAAACTCTATTGAGGAGTATCACAAAACATCAAGTGCCAAAGTTTAATAGAAACATTAGCGTTTTCAAAAAAAGGTTCAAAACTCCTTAAGCATGCTACCCTCTCTTCTTTCCTCACTACCTCCTCCATGTATTCTTCAAATTGACCCGAAATATTTTCACATTCCTTCAGATATTCAGTGGCATTAGTTGGAACTAGCCAGCATGCGTAACGTATTATTTGAATCCTCCACGGCTCCATCGACTTTATGTCGTCTCAAGTGTTGCTCGGAGTTGGCAAATCTTAGTACTGCGAATAGATCTGAAGAAAGAAAGCACAACAGTCCGCAAACACTTTCACTTTCAAAATGTTTTGCATGTAATTATTTTTTGGCCCATAGTCTAAATCTGCTTGTTCTTTCACCTGTATTTGATTAAAAGCAGCATTACCAGTTGTGGTAATAATTATTCTAATTTTCAGTAAATTGATTGTTTCTTTATTGTCTGGGAGGGAGGGGTAATGTAGTCACGGTGTGTAATTAAAATGCGAGATGAGTTTTAAAGCATAACACACGATTTTACCCTAGTAGAAATTCAAGAATCCAACTTAAGCACGCTGTGGAGCCCAAGACGCAATAGGCAATAGCACGGAAAAATTCTATCTCGATGTATATTTGGCATCACATAAACTGTGTATAGTGTGAGTTTGTTGCAATAACTAGCTCCATAGAGGAGCTGTTTGTCTTTCGGCTGGCCTTCAATAGCAACTGGCTCAATAGAAGGCGGAATGGAGATTTCATGGTAGTAAATGTCTTAGTGCGAGCCAAATAAGAATCGGAAGTCTTAATTTTTGTCGTCCCTATATCTTGGTGACGAAAACATCTGCGCAAAATGACGTCTGATTCTAAAAAAAGACTCTTGATTGCCGAGATCGATAATAAAAGTGGCATACAATGGATTACAATATTTGAGTGTAGCAATTATCAATATGTTCGTGATGAGCAATTTTTAACCAGTGGCTATGGAGATATAGGTCATCGGAGAGTACGATTATTTAAAGAAGATTTCCTGAGAGTAGCTGACATACTCGGAAATAACTTTATCTTAAAAAAAAATTAAAAGTCGCGCAGACTTTGCTTTTATTTGAACTACCAGCTGATGCCATAAAGCGTTTTCTTCTCAAACTATTACTTTTCCTTCTTTTGTGAGTCATTTTCGGGAAAGACTAAGACAGTGAATGGAACCCATACTTCTGCTGCAAGCCCTCGGAGAAATTCTCGCGCATTCGATTTAGAATCCGAAAGAACTCGACTACATTCTGCGTATTAGGCTTGACGTCTTTGCTATCGCTCGCGGAGAAATATTGTCAATAAAAAGGAATCAGCAAAAATAGCCGCCCGTGAAGCCGTATTTTTTTTTCGCCGCGGATTACGCCAGGCTCACACAAAAGGTTTCTTGTGGGCGTTTAATTGCTTTTAGGTGTTGGGAAACTCGAAAAATGCGGCCAAATGATTGCATTTCTGGGAATTTTTCCAAGAGAGCATTCCGGCGTATCCAGCGGGAATTGAGCTGGATGTATACATCATGTGAACTTTATTCAGTTGTCAGATTTCTAAACGAGTGCATGAACCCAAGCAGTGCTCAATTTGCTGACTCGCTTTGGATAGAATTCATCCTATTAGAGTTACTTTGGTTTTAAATTGTTCTGTCGTTTATCATCGCAGAAAAGGTTAATGGCATAGCTCCAACTTTTTTTATCAATGATTAATGTTGTTATATCTCGATATATGCAATGGTGGGTGGCGTAACATGGTGGAACTCCTTCATGACGTACAAAGGGTAAGAAAAAAAGACTTTGCTGTTCCTCAAAATAAAATATATTTTGGCGACCGGTTTCGATACGGCGTACCATCATCTGGCAATTTCACATTATATCTCGAAAAAATTTATTGGGGGTCTTTCGTACTCTCCTTAATTGCATAGTTTATGCTTTTTTGTCCGACCCTCTCCCCTTCGACGGAAACTTTTAATAATAGTCCCAACAAATGCTCAATATCCGACAAAAGCGTGTAACAGTTCGTTCTGGTTAAGCTTTATATCAAATGCTTTCTCTGTAGTAAATTTAAATATTATTCCTATTAAATTTTGAATAATTGTATTTTTTATATGGAGGTATTACCCTTCTCATTACTTTTCACCAAGTAAGATGTTCGATTAGTCTTCAAGTGCCTCTGATTTCATTAACTTTGAGAATCTTCATTAAAGAATATAGTGAGGACGATATTTAATGGTAGGGTACCCGATTACGTAGATACTTGTTATTAATTATTTTGTTTTTATTTGGTATTTAGAATAAACGTTATAAAATAAAGATAAATAGAAATGTAATTAAAATTGGAATGAATTATGTGCATTTGAAAATTCTAATTATCAGCATTTATGGCCATGATTAAAAGGTTGACTTTGGGTAATAATTATATAATAATACAAAGAATCAGACGGATATCAAAGCGTGTACAACCGATTAAGATATTATTTTCCTTTAAAAATGGAATTCATTCAATTAAACTCTGTACACGTGTACCACTGGGGATACTCTTTCATTCAGACTGTTACGCATTGAGGTTCCTCTGTCGTTTGGCAATCGTATATTTTTCTTATTAGCGATGAACAGGTTTGAATTGTCAGTCACCAAAGAACTTACGCGTGTATTTCGAAGAACTGGGGTTAGAAAATTTAGAGGGCGCTGCCACTACGCCCATGAAAATTTATTGGTGTGACCTAGGTTTCGCTATGGGGTGCCGTCACCTAACGGTGTCTCTACGAAAGCTAGACCATGGGAATAAATTTTCATTAGTGGTGTTGTTGTGTTCTTTATTTTCTTCTAATCTCACGACGACTAATGTTTCATCGATTGAGACCCTTTCGCTTTTTGAATTGGTGAGCCATTGAAAAGACAGAGCCTCGTTGACTCCTGTCATATATGAATGTACGAAGACATTACTCTTTACGTAATGATGACAATAAATTGATAAACGAGGAGCTATGATTAATGCGCCTTGGCTAAAGCGATAGTTTTGTAGATAATATTTGGGTTTTCTTATCTAAAGAGTATTCACGGGAGTTTAATTTAAATCAATGTTTTATGATTGTTTAAAAACGTAGTTGACAGGACTCGTGAGTATTATACAGATCAGAATTTAGTTATATTTTTCGTTTTATTTATTTATTTCTCTTTATTTCGTTTTATTTATTTCGTTATGTGCATGAACGACATTCCGAATGATACTAATTTTGTTTGCTACCATTGTTTTATAATGGTGCTTAACGAGTTATGGACTGCAAATAAAGCAGCGCATAAATTTAAAAAAAGTTATCGACATTTCCCTCTTGCACGGCTATCGTCTTAATTCAAGTAATCTTATCTATTTTATTCTGTAAAACTTAGGAATGAAAGATTAGCTTTGAAAATTATGCTAAGTATAGGGCTCATTGCTTAGGTTATATGTTCTTTAAGGAAACAGTTGCCAAAGAAATTGTTCGATGAGTATCCAAATACATGTACCCTACTCAGTTATAAGGATGATCTTTGCTGCCAGAATACCTGGCGTCGGAATTCATTCTGTGAAGTGTTTAGAAAGTGATAATTTTGCGGAGTTGATCATGCTGCGGCTCCACCAAAACATTATGGGAACGTGATCACTGCTATAAAAAAGCAAGACATATTAGTTGGATGTCAATGATCAATTGAAAATCTTTGTCGATTATGTACGCATTGATATAAATTAAGGCTCAAAAGTTATCTCACCCTTCATATTGCTACAGCTTGGCTATGACGCTTGGCTATACAGCTTAGTAGTGATTGACGACGTTGTCGGCACAACTGAGGAATTTTTTCTACTGTGAGCACATGCTAATTCGATGCACAGCCTCCCTGCCAGCGAAATGCGTGTCTCTTTACCTGTGGGTAGATAGATAACCACCTACTTCGAATCCTGGCTCTCTCTCTCGCGTGCAGATGTAAGTAATGATGTCATTCGGAGGCGTGCTTAAGGCAAGGGAGGGGGAGAGAAGAATTTCGAGTCAATCCTTGAAGTCCTCGCTCCGCAGATCGTGTGTCCTTGTCAAGGCTGTTTGCTCCCCCGGACGAAGGCAGTAAAACACACACACGCGCCCGCTCTTTTTATCACCAACCACGCCTTTCTCTTCTCAGTGTTGAACCCCGGCCCTTTCCATAGACGTCGCCCGCCCTGTACTCCAAGTTACCCCCCCAACCCTTTGGCTTTCGTCTGCGTCCTGAAATCCGCGTCACCCATACATCTCCTCTGCTCTCATTCCACCTATTATCTCCATCTCCGCCGCTGCGGAACCTTCCCCCCCCCTCCCTCTCCCTACTCCGCGGCTCTGTCGGCACTGTCTCCTTGTTTGTCCGTGCCGTAACGAGCCTTATTCATGAAAGCTCGTAATAAAGCGATCGGCGCGAATGTGAGAATGCGTTTTCGATGAATGCGGTGTCCGTGCAGCTCTTATAAAATATCGCACCATCCAATAATGTTACATTAATGGCTTTATTTATCCAATTAGCTGCTGCATAGCGGGAAAATGAAGGTGGATGTTGTGAGACAGTTAGTTCATCATTATCACTACACCAAAAAAGAATTAACTTCGGTCTGGAAAGAACTTTTTAACCTCTCCTCCCCTTTTCAACCCAATCCTCCCTTCGGGCCTGTTATGAAAGTATAAATAAAATTGCCAACTTCACTTTTACATAAAGGAACTTAAGGTAGCTCCTATGGGTTTGACGGCATTTTAAATGGAGTTGTTCCAGGCCTAACATGGAGGGATTTCGCAGTAACTTTTTTAATAAAACTTAGTAAATCCTCTGATGAAATTTATTATTCGACAAGATTTTTCTAATACTTTCACGTAATTTTGATACAATAAGTGTTAATTGTGTTGATAGCTACTGCCATTAGCTTTAATCTATTGTTTTTCTATCTAGGTGTAGATAAAGGTACGCAAATAAATTTGATTAGCATCCTTGCATAAGAAAGAAATATTACATGAACATGATATACATGAGCATCTTTGTCCTTGATTTTTGGGAAATTATAGGTCATTTTTGCCATGCCAATAAATAAAGATAAATACTTCACAATACTCTAGGTGTCAGTGTTGTCATCTATTAGAAATGATATTTGAGGCCTGAAGTTTGTAAAGCAATACGTCGTATCACAAGTTTTGAAATAAATCTATCTTGATAAATATAAAACTGTGTGTGGCATCAGGTGATGTGCCATTGTCATTTTCCGGCTTGATTAATAGAATGCAAGAGTTATGAGATTATTCTATGCCTCACACCTTTTTTTCAAATGTGTCTAATTTCAAAAACGTTCCCCATTTACTGGTTGCCTCATTCCTAGATTAAGAAAAGTTTATACCCTTGAACAATGAGACCACTCAGATATTTCAATGCTAATTTACACTTAATTTTCTGCTCCACTTTTGTGATCAGAGCAAAAATGCTTGCGGCGAACTCCAGCCCCTTTGATAGCTGCCTACGCAGTGTTTAATTTATCACATGCATGGACTCTCTCCGTCAGGTTAACAGACACCGTAGGATGTTTCCATTGGCAGCCTCTTACCTGTTGAAAAGAATGAATAGCCTCCACACTTCTGCTAACCATTCCTATGTGCTGGGGTGACAAGGCACTACATTTTCGCCTGGCGCCGCTGGTGTAAATTATTTTCTTCAAGTAGCATGTCTCCTAGATGATGTACGCTCTCCGTTGACCTTACTCGTTAGCTGGTTTTCATCAGGTGGTCAATTCATAACATCTTTTCGACTCGTACCTTAAAATATGAAAGGAAATTATTTCAAACGGAAAACTGTTTTTTGATGAAGCTTATTTTGCCGGTGGAAACCATAGAATTGTTTCTTTGAAAATTTTTAAAATTTTATTCGAGAAACCACTAAATCAGTTTTAGGATTACTTTCGTGGAAACTCGCTTTGAGATAACAGGAGAAGCAACTTGCCAAACTTTTCACCGCATTCATCGAGACGCAATATCCCATTTCAGTTCAAAAGTAAAACCGCCAGTCAAGTGTCCTACACGATCAGGTTTCATGAACTAGCTGACAACATCAGGACATTAAAATTTCCGCTCATTACATTAATCGGTTACCACCCGGGACTTGGCCTGGGAGACAATAATTATTCTTAATTATTCAAACACCATAATGGGATTTTAATGAATGCTGCGAAGTAAAATGGTGATTGGTATCGGCGGTTTTTTTCTTCTTTTTTGTCCATCCCGTCTGTCCTCCCTCTGAGAAATTTGACTTATTTTAGTTTAATGGTTTAATGTATTTGAGGATGAGCCCTAAATCGGTAGCAAGTAATTGACTAGTTTCGTATAATTCATTAGTGAGTGTCCTCGTGAGAAGAGACCGTCTGCGGAAGAAATTAGTGTTTAGCCCGCTTTACCTGGTTACGCCATCATTATTGACTTTGTTTATCGTTGCTTTGGAAATTTACTCTGGAAAACGCGGAAACAACCCTGTAGTTATAACTGAGGAGATTTCCAAAGAATCTTCAACTTAACGGATTGCATATTAGTCAATTTTAGTATTAAATATTTTGTCAAGCATTAAATTTTTAGTCCAGGTTTTGTTGCTATAAATTTATACCGCGTTTTTTGTCGTTAAAACCGTGGCCATGACTTATTTTTCTCTGCTATCCAGATCGTCATCCCAAGCACGACAGTGCTTCACAGCAGTTCATAAGTCATGGGTGCCAGGTTGGCACTGACACTGACTTCATTCCTTACATAAATCAGCTGAACAGACAAAAGCGGAATATCAAGAAAGGAAAGCTTTTAAGCTGATCGTTACGTAAAAAAGTGTTATTTACCGCGCGCAATTCCATTTTTAAGCCTGTTGTGTCGTCTGGTCGAGGTATTAAACTACACAATTATCTTTCCTTTTTCCCTTCCTTTTCTATTAATGTTCTTTATGTAATATTATAATGTATTAAATGAATGAATTTCCCCAATTTTGACTATTTTTTTATTAATTTCTCACCTGAACCATTAAAAATCCCGCTGAATGGTAATAATTATGCAAAAACAAATACCTAACTTCATTGCTCTGCCCCTAAACCTGGGAAACGTACACTTATAAATACACTACCCACTACATCTGTGATAATAACCCTGCGATTTATCTCTGAGGCATCATTATAACTCATAGTTGTGTGTTTCGTAAAGGAGAGATATGGAGATGGGCTTGCTTATGCTACGAAGATTTAGGAACACTCACATTTAGAATTAGCAAATGATGGCCGCTGTCTGTCTCTCCTCTGCGTCTCCCAGCTTTCCATTCGCGCCCCAATGCTCGATAGCTGCAGTTGCCAATTGTGTGGGACGTGTTCGGGTAATATGAAGCCACTGTAACAGGTCGTTTAAATTTCTTGACTGTCTACGTGTTTAGCCATGCGATCGCTCGTATTTTTCTTAAGGTTTCAACGTTTGAACTTCTCACCTACAAAGAAACATTATCATCAGCGAAAAATAAGAAAAGCTAGGGTAGGTGCATCTAACAATATGACTAGACATTTATTTCACTGGGCAGGTTCATTCTTTCTTTTTTTGGTCAGCTATATAGTTAATAATAAATTGAAAATGATGCCATTGCACCGCTGAGCTTTTATGAAACCATTATTTTAAATAAGAGTGAAATATATTTGCCTTAGACGGAAGAAGAGCTTTTTTGATTAGTATATCCATAGAACGTCACTAACATTCGTTTTTCATCAGTATTTTACTTTTGAGCACCTTTTATAATGATTTAAATGGTGATGGTATAATCCTCGACATACTAGGTATAAGGTGAGCAGACTTGAACATATTTTAAGTGTTAGCATAAATTACTTGAATGTTCCTGAAAGTAAAAAATGGAAATTTTCGCGGACACTTCATACCCGACGTATGTTAGAGGACGCACATCGTAAATTCATCTCTCGTGTCGTTGTGCGTCGGCTGACTACGATCCTGGGCACCTGTTTTCTTGTCGTCGAGAGTAATGCTACCCTGCCAACAATATGTTCCCAAGATATTCTGCTTCTCGAGGAAATTTTCGGATTCCGGGAACGTCAAAGGGTCTTAGCTCCGCTAGCATGCACAATAAGTCGCCGCGGCATTTCAGTAATTATTTTGGCCGCTTGCCATTTGACCTTGCTGAAATTTTTGTGAAGGTGAACAGGGGGTGGCTCTGTCTGTCTGGCAGCATAGCGATACCGCTGCGCGGTAGAGCTTATTTACTTGGAATTCAGCGTCACGAACTTGGGACATTTCGGAAGACGCTGTGCATGGTGATACCTTTTTCAATTTTGGAGAATGCTTTTGTTACGACCCGTTTCAAAGGGGCTGGTTGATATTTACCTCGCTCTTCCTTGCTTAAATAATCATTTAATTCATTTATCATAATTATGTATTTGAAAATTAACGTGATGTGAACTCTTTTAACTGCAGTATTAACTTTTTCGTGGGTGAAAATATTTGTATGTCTAAACAAAGCACACAAACATTAATAACGACTCAGTTTCCTTCATATCCTTTTTTCCAGGTATACTTTTTTTCTACTTCATCACTTATTAGCTAACAGCTGACCAAATGCGGTGAATTTCAATTAATGCTCAGAAATAAATATTTATTTGTATTGTCATCTATTAACTATCTTTTTTCTTTATAAACTACCTCTTTTCTCTATAAGCTACATGACGATAACTCTTTCATTAAACGTTGGGTGAGTTTTTGCGGTACACTTGTGGAAGTTTTTTCTTAACGTAGGACTAATTAATACACCCGCGTAGCGAGAGGAAAAACTGCTTGGATTAATTCTGGAAATAAAGCTAAGTGATCCTGTGAAACTTTACTTCAGGTATGACGTAATTCGGAAAGAGATTTCCGCTCGTTTTGACCCCCGGCACTTGCTAGGTTTCTCCTGTGTAATATGTGGCCATGACGTCTGAGCATTTCTACGCGTGGCAGGTATTGCGTTACGTGAAAACTCGTAATATTTTTCTTTTAATAACATTGTTGCTGCATCATTATTTGTCAACAGTGATCACTGGAAACTTAAACGTTAGTAATTGTAATGACTACTTAAAGAGTTACCGTTAGAATATGAAAATATTTCTGCAAGAATAAAATGAATCCTCAAGCTCAGATAAATTAATGGTAATCGCACTCTAGGATAAAGAGGATAATCGAATCAACCTGAATGACTTATAAAATGAGGTTATGTGAGAATGATTACTTGTGAAATTATTGTGTAAAACATCCTTCTTCGGATTTGAAACTCGTTTTTTGTAACTCGAACGGAAGTAAAGATGGCGCTGAGCGCAATAACAAATGACAACACGCTATGCGCATGGAAATGAAAGAATGATATAATGTATTACATTATTTATTAACCTTTAACATAAAATTGTACATCACCAAACACACCAATGGAAGCTTTATCTGGGGTGAAATTGCTTTTACAAAATACAATTAAACGATCTTCAGGTTTAAATTTCATACACCTCTTAGAAGTTAACACATTCGAAGAAACAGTAGTACAATGCTCCTGATAAGATTGGAAATTATTCATTTGAATAGTTTTAAAACACAAAACATCTGATGAGGGAAAACTCTCCAAGCCACCAATATTCATTGTAACATTATTAGGAATCCTTGCAAAGCAAATGGTGAGCCAATAAGAACCTTGAGCATTGTGATCGTTACTAGATCACAATCGATCTACTCCTTAGTTACTAGATCGTTACTAGTTACTACCAACAGCAAAAGTAAACTTAAATCCAAAAAGAGTTCCAATGGTATCAGCAACCCAAACATTGACAGCTCCAGCATGATTAGCCTTCAACACAGTACAATCCTTAATGATTTTCTCCACTGGTCTCCGAGGAGCCCATCTTCTGACAGAACGACCCTCAGGCATGTTCGAGAATTTGTTCGATTTCATGTTGAGGCGCAAGTGCTTGCTTGTCTAAATAAAATACTGCATTCGTTCCTCCGCCTACTCCTAATTTATTTGACTATTTAAGCTGTTCTTGCAGGGGAAGGGAGGTGTGGGAAGGTCCACTACTTTTCGCGGTGCATGGAGGGAATACAATTCCTACTTTTGATGAAAAAATACGTCGTTGATCACCATTCATTTGTGGGATCTCGGCCTCTCCATATCCCCCTTTAGTACGCAACTGATTTGCTTTTTTATTTAATTTACCACTCAACACGATGCAAACGGGTGATTTCCTATTATTTTTTTATTGCCTACATCGAAAGATTATTACTCCTGGAGTACGTATTTCATGCATTTAGATTTTTAAATTACGATATCTATTTTTCGCGATTAAATGAAGAGTGAAAATATTCAAGCGCGCGAAAACGCGACGGCTAAGTATGAATGCCGGGAAAACTCCGAGTGACGTCGTTCTGGTTCCCGCTGCCGCAAGTGAGGTGACCTTGGGGCGAGGCTTCGAGCGCTTATACGACGCAGGATGCTAGCAGGTAGCAGAGTACCCTGCTAGCTGGTAGCATTTGGCTTAAATAAGGATTATTAATACCTTATCAAACGAAGAAAACTTTCCGACCTTAGCCAGTTTTAATAGGTGATTATTAAGATATGTTTCCCTGAGCTCTGTGCCCCATGCATGCATTGGTTATCTCAGACGATGTAAAACTCCTGACTACTCGTATAGAAACTAGGTCCCTGTGACGTCACGTGCAGTGGCATCGCATGGGCGCCAATCTGGCCTTTTTCAAATGAGGATAAAATTGACCATTGCCAGTCGTCTAAACCGGTATTTCTAAAACCAAATCATTTGTATATTATGAATACACTAATGGTGGGTAACGAATCGCAATCAATGCCTTTCGTTTTCTTTGATGAAGGAAACTACCCTATTGTCACTACGCATTTTCCTAGCCCGAAGGCAGAAAGTGCTTTTCGTGAGGGTGGTCTATTTGGAGGGGGTATATTTACTACCATATCTCTGCATCAATTCCGGGGATTTGAACCCCTTGACTGCTCGCTCGTCACGGCCTTTACTTCAACGCCAAGAGGGCGCATTACACCCTCTTAACAGGTCGTATTTTATCCTTTTTTGTGACGAATCACTCGATCAAAACAAATGTCATCATCTTGAAAATTTCGGAGCACATAAAGTACACTTGTTTGAAAATTTTCCTATATCCGAAATAAAAACATTTTGATTCCGGGCTAATGCCGATGAATTTTTTTCTATTTGAGACAAATATTGACAATTGTATGCTTCATGCTTCTGAAAATTTTAAGAAAGCAGCAGAAGCTTAAAGGAGTAATGCGTCGCGAAAAACGACCGGACAGGGGGAGTGATTTGTCCTCTTAATATTTACTCACATCAAAATATCCTCTGTAGCACGGTCTCTGAAAAGACCCAGCGGCGCGTGGCATCATATCCTCCGGTAGTCAACGAAGGTGCTCGTTTGAAGGGAAAGGGCTAATGGGTCGTGATTAGCGGAAGTGCTAACTTTCTCGCACTCCAAGCGGAGGGCGGAATTTATATGCGCTCGGTGGCGGAGGAGAGGTTTGTATGGACACCCTATGTTCAAGTTACGACTCCTCTTTTCACATGTCGGCATGGGAGCCCACCTCCAGGGCACTCACGTTTCTCGACCGATTCCTCCCTTCCCACCTTCCAAGTGCAGACGACCTCACATCCCCACGCGCGACTCCTGGAGGAATACTCGCGGCCCTCGCACGACCTAATCCGCCCATTCTATCCTGGTACTACTAAAATTTAGTAGTACCACACATTCTACTAGGCCTAGGTGACATATCGAAATATTTTTAAATGTCACAATTTTTTGTGCATTGGAATATTGATATTAAACATTGACCATTGGTGATAACTGCTTTCCATTAAAAATTGCGATTTGTCGTCTGATATACGTCAGACAAGAAGAATTGAAGCATCGCGTCCGGTAGAAAATTTCGATGTATATTATCCGATATATCGCCATTGTATTTTACAGTTTGGCGATTTATTATCGGGTGGTGTCTCACAATATTTAATCTATTTTTTTCGGGATCGTTAAGACTAAAGTTATCGCCCCGATATTAGGTGTCGGAATTTCTAATTATCGATGCTCAAAAATTATCGTATTCCAATTGTGAATTTTTAAAATCACTCATCGTCAGTTCTGCGCTCTAATGTTTCTTCGAAGACTATACCACTACAATCTCACTCCATTTTCCAACCATCGGTCCCACCCTCTGTCATTCCCCACACATTGCCGCAAAGAACACCCCCAAACATCTGACCCTCCTCATATTTTTTCCCTCAACAGCAGACGCTCGAAAGGAATTCCATTGCGTTTACTCACCGCCCGCTTCGTCCACAGTCGCGACTCGTCGACGTATTTTCGATCGCCCCCACTCGGCCATTTCAAGAAGTTCGGCCTTTCGTCGCATCCGAAGCGCCACTCTCCACTTGATAAGAGCGTGTGCCGTCAGGTGGCGAGCTGGTCGATGTGGCATTGATGAGTGCGGGAAATATAAACTGATTCATGCAGGGATCAAAATCATCCGATCAACCCCGTTTATGAATTTGAGGCGGCGTTACTCTTTTCGGAATGTGTTGTGAAATACTAACTTGGCTAGCTCCCTATAGTCTCCTTATGTTCGCTAGAAATATAATGGGCAAATGCTCCTAGGTTTGACAATGTCTCGAGAAAAAAATATCGTATGAGGAAATTGAGCCAATAGTAATTTTAAGGTTTTTGCGTAAAAGAGGAATTATTATAGAAATTCAAGTGGAAGATATTTTTATCTTCATTACAAGGGCCGTGTATTTTTGCGATGCAATGGAAAAGTATTGTTTTTTATAAAGTGTTTAATGTAAAGAATTTGAAGCGATGTCTCTATTGATCGGCGTTTCTTGGGTAAAAACCCGGGTGAAGCCGTATAACACCTTTAACGAAAATCCTTGCGTTGCGTGGAGGCCCAGGGAAAGAAACAGGCCCTGTTAACCTGAATAAGTGCAAGTAACCCGTTTTTGGCTTAGTCCGAGGTGAACCTTATCCTCGCCAATCTCGGCCCACCGTCAAGTTAAATCACTGACAATTGTGAGTGCGCGAGTGAACTATTTGATTTTTTGACTCTGTCCCGGCTGAGTTTTATCAATCATCCATCTGATACGACGACATTTTGGGCGAATTCTATTTTTTAAATTGGCGATTAGTTTTTAATAACTTAGTCCATCTTTTTCTTTTACGAAGTCCTTTGGGCTAAAAAATCATTACGATAGGAATTCCAGAAAATCTTTCAGGATGTGATTTCGACTATCTTATATTTCTAATCAATATTATAATTGAATCCATGACTTGTCATTGAATTGTAAATTACGCATCAAGTCAATACAACTCTGTTCATATGTATGTTTATTCCCAGTTATACCTATCTTTGAGATTCTGCGCAAATGTGTTTGGATCAGAGTTATGTGGGCAAAGGTTTCTGAATCAATTTTTCAACTGCCCGATTTGTGCTCCTCTCCCTCTTTTTATTGACTTTTCCATGCATATACTTGTATGTCACTCAATGTACATTTTACTATGATATATCAATTACATCTACCGGTAATGTTCCAAAGCTTCATTTTGTTAATTAATTTTCGTACACGCTGATTACATCCCTCTCAGGTCACTCAAGATGAAAATTATGTTTTATTTATACAATTTTGCTGCTTTTTAGTTCGATATTTAGTGTCAAATAACTTATAAACCTCTACTTACGTGATGATATCATCCTTGATCTGCCATGGCAAAATAAACCTGGGAGCCATTTTGGTTTCATGACAGTTTTTAGAAGAATATAAATTGTAGGTTTTTCTATTTGAATTAATTAGGGGATGAATCCGTGAAAAACAAGCAATACTAAGGAATATTTCTTCTACAGTTTGATAGCATTAACTTTTTTCTTCATGCCTAAATATCCTACAAGTGAAATCGCCAACCTCACCCTGCGAAAATGTGGGCGTTCCCATTGCTACTCTTTGAATATTCATGAATACCTTTTCTTTGTTCCATTTATACCTGTTTTAGAAAGCGAATCAATGAAACAGTGGTCGAGTGATACGATTGATGGCTATAAACCCAACTCTTTGGACCATTTCGTCACTGCTTATATTTCTAATTCATTCGCCCGTTTCTTTCAAGGCTTCAAACAAAGCAGACGTTAAAGTCCCGGAAAAAAATATTGATTTAACGCCGTTATCAACCCTACCTCCTCTTTAATTTATACCTCTAAATTGCTTTAAATGTTGTAAGAACTTAGGCATTCTGATTTCAAAACAGGTCCCATCTTCAGATCGAATATTTTGTCACATAACATCCTTGCCTTTTTTAAATTATCATAATCATATCAACAATTTTATTGGATGATATTGAATGGTTGAGCGTTACATGCAGTAGAGTGATCTAGATTATTAGTTATCACCATGCGCTATGAGGAAACTAATAATGTTGAAGACGATGTAAGGGTGTAGCCGGTATTATTTTTAACTCAATCCCTGTATGTATACGTCAATCTGGATATGGTTTCATAAAACTAGGATTTAATAACTCTTAAATGGCGAAGTTGTCAGGAAGTTTGATTATTGAAACTTATCATAGCCAAAATGAGAATTTGATCAGTGACTTTCAATCGATTTCCTACCAAGAAAAACAAGTCGACTCTAACATTGGAACTATAATTAAATCTACTTTGGCTATTTACTTAATATATTTTTTCAATCGATACATCGAAACAGCTGCCCTGAAAGTAGAAAAGAAAAAATTATTTGCCACTTTATAACCTCCGACAGTCGGATTATTTACTAAGCTTGTGCATTTTTTTCTGTACGGATACAAATTATAATTACTATCCGTCGAATTTCACCGCAGCGCTGCCTGCAGGAAGTGCATTACAGCTCCGGCAATCTGAAGTATAGCTCTACAAAATGAGAGAATCCGATTCGCTATGAGAAAAATATTATCATCTCTGAAATGTTCTAATTTAACCAACATGACCAAAGTCATGGACATTTTGTTTGATGGTTGTTTGTTGAACGTTAGTATACGTGGAGTTTTGCGATATATATTGAGCTCTTCCTTTTGTAATTGTAGTTCTTAAGTTTTATTAAACTCTTTTTTACTCTAAATTACCATTTTATTTCCAATTAAATACCATAAGACGAACTTTCGTCACTCCGGCTTTTAATTTTAAGCCCACTGCTCCTGTGTTTTGTTTCCAAGGGATTGCAAATTTTCCATTTTAATCCCATCATCAAGACTCGATTTTTCTCATTGAGACTGGTACCAATTAATCCCTACGATTGAAGTTCCTACCGTGACACTGAAAACAGAAGTAAAATAGCCGAGACGAAATAATTTCCCATCGACACTATTTCCCTCCTTCCATTCTGTCCGTCCGTTCCATCCGTCCGTTCCATCGGCTCGCCATTACCCCTCTCCATTAAAGCCTCCCCTACTTTTCCCTCCCCTCTTCACTCCCTCCTCCCCCTCCGTTTTACCTCCTGTCACGCACATAGCAGGACTAACTTTAGACGATGAGTCACCGCGCAAGGCGGACTGCTCCAATGAAAGGTTTTTGCCTCCCCTCCTATACCGCAGCGACCCCTCCGCGCCTCCCGCAAACCTCCCTCCGCCCTTCTCCTGCGGACACCGCACTGCTTCACTTCTTTCTGTCTCACCTGAAGAGTCCTTGGACGTAGCGTCGTCGTCGTATAAAGGACGACGAAAACTCAATTCTTTCCGTCTCGCCTGTGTATACCTACCTGCCCACCCCCGCAACACCACTGTCCTTAAGGGCTCATTAATGCCATTTAATCATTCCATCACGTACGGTGTGTCCGCAAGTATGATCTCCTCCTCGTAGCAATGTAGGTCGCAAGAATCCTGTACTCGTTTCAATTGCGCCCTAGCGGATCGTCTCGGAACCGTTTTGCTGAGATGGTATCCATATGATTCCTTGGAATTAAACAATTAAAATATGGGAGCAAAAGGTTGTGGAGGTCATTATGATGTCAGGGGAACGTGGTGGTTCATTGGAGTGGAGCGTTGAGGTTATCGATGAAAGGGTCCTGGATTCAAACCCAGGGTGTGAAAAACAAATGCTCCTTGACGTCTGAGGGGACCCAGGGAAAGGAACTGGCCCCCTAACCTAAATGTGAGAAAATCATGCGCAGTGTCGGGGTAACCTCAACCAACTTTTAGGGTGAATCATTGTGTGATGATGATGATGATGATGAAAGTAAAACTATTATCTCGGGATATCCATTCAAGATGATATTATGTGCTTTACTTCTGATCCATTCAAGAAGAAATGATATTATTATACGTCGATCTTCATATTACATCGACCAGTTGTAATTAGCCGTTGTATCTACATGAATACCCAACATTGAGAAAAATATTTATTGCCGATAGTAATAAAGATATCTTCAAGTCTTTATAAATTTAGTTCAATAAAATCAAACTAGATACGTAAAATGTCATCATTTCGGCTCATGCCATATAACGATTCCATTACGCGCAATGTGTAAGTAAGTTTGTTGTCTTGAGTGGTGGCAATCGCTGGCAAGTATATGATGCGGATCGCTAGAATCCTATCCTCGAGTCAATTCCGCCTTAGCGACTTGTTACTAAACCCTTTTGGAGTCACGATGTCCATATTATCCCGCGGAATTAATTTTTTAAAGTATAAACTGCTAGTGCTCAAATAGTGGAAGCACGAAGTGGTGATGAGGGAATATAACGGGATCTCCGTTCATGAGACGCTATTACTTTCCTACCGATCAGTTTCAATTCGCCGTATCTTCATGGATAGTTCGTAACCGGGGAAAATTAAACACAACTGGGCATTTACTCTATCTTAAAAATTAACGGCAATTAATTTATTTTGCTAAAATGAGTAAAAATATTTATATTAAAAAATAATAAACCTTAATTTCATTGAAACGAAACTTAAATAGAATTAGTAGAGGAACAGAGAAATTCCATCCAGTACAGCTGTATCATTAGGGCTGTCGGTACGGATTGTACCATGCGATCATTCCACCACGTACGAGGTCTCCGTAAGTTTGCACTTCCCTAGTGTGGTGGCAACCACTGGTGAGGATGTAATGTGGGTCGCAGGACTCCTGTGTTCGTGTCAATTTCGCCTCAGCGACTCGACAATGAACCGTTTTGCTCTGCTCCGCAAATGAGTTCACATTCCATTCGAAATGCACCACTTGCCTTCAATAGTATCAAAAATATATTAATCTTAATCCCTGCTATTACGGAAACATACCTGCTGCATTAATGATGGTATTAAGGGAAATTCACGATGTCATCTTTTGAATAATTACCTCTGATGCAGACTTCATTGCACTACGCCATAATCAGGTGATAACCCTATCGTTGATCCATTGAATCCAAACCTGACTCAGAATTACCTAATGAAAACTATTAAAATTTCTTTATCGTATTGAATTCACATCGTATTGTGAGGGATTTTATCATCTTTTATCTCTATTGTCTAATTTTACTCGAGCAATTTCAATGAGTGTGAGTAGGAAACTGTTATTGCATCAAAAATTATGTTTGATTATTGTTTCTGCGAAGATTTTTGCATTAATTTGCAATAGCATCAAAAACTTCGTACTTACATCTGAGTTAAAGGAGGTTGTAATAGTTAGAAGGATCTTCAATGAAATAAAATCCCGTCACCTCAACCATCACTCATTCAGAAATAATCAGCAGCAGCCTTCAGTACAGAAATATTTCGTCGTGGACCCTTCTCACATGTATTTCCTTCAATTTTTTCATGTTCTCCTTTTCCATGTATGTTTTTATTAGTATTCTGTCCACCGCGTGGCGCTTGCCATATACCCCCTCTTCCATTTTAAGCTTCTGGCATATTTCACGAGTTATCGAAGCAAAATAAAATATATCTTCTTTTGCTTTTAATTTACTTGAAATATGAAAACTAAAGTGAACATGTACTTCGAGACTTGTTATTTTGCTTATAAGTGAAAGAAAGATGTCATTGTGTGCTAATGTCGGTGCTGACTTCTTCATGGGTTTTCGCAAACTTGCATTATTCCATTTGCGATTCTTTTCTTGGCAATTTCTCTTTCCGGTGAGGCATGGAATCTTCTTGGTGAAGGTTCGTTCTATTGTGTCCCCTACATTCTTTCTTGCCTGAGCATCAACTTGCCTCTCGTAAACGTGAGGTGGCGCTATTGTTAACGGAATACCGACTCGTTCCTCAGTAAGTGGGCAAATTGAATAACCTCTGTGGTATAGCGTACATGGATATAACGTGGATGGGTGAACAGCGATGTTGTATATTACGACGGAATTGTGTCGATAGCTTTATTTTTTTAATGTGATAGTGTATTTTCTCTTATTTTCGCTTAAACTTACATTTTTTCTCACTGTAATTTCCCATATGAGCTTAATTCTGCAAGTTCTGCCTGAGATTGAATTGTGGTTTGACTGGATTGAACTATTTCTTTCCTGTAATCAATTCTAGGCCGTTTATTTTCGATGAAGGTTAGTTTTGCATTTATCCCATAAAAGATAATTCCCCATCATGATAAGGAATAATCCAAGTAAAAAGCGTGGAGCTATTCACTCAAGCGTTTATTTTCACCAACCTCGAGTGCATGAAATATGTCTATTGGATTAAGTGCATGCCTCATTAAATTTATCATTTCTGATACTATGATATTTGAGAGGATTGCTCGTTGGTTTTAATCTTTCTCCAATTTTTATTTTAATATCATTTGAGGATATCCAATGTTACCAAGTAGAGTGTCGTACACAATTTGTATGTTATAGCATAAATTATTCTCGAAAATCTTCCTAATTGTGATTGCGGTTTTTGTCAAATCTCTGTAATATTCTTGTTACCAGTCACTCTAAATATTTTCCTTGGTCATAATTGATTCTGGCGAGTGGTTTGTTCGGAATGACGTCTAAATACGTAACGAATTACCTTCTCAGGGTATCTTAAATAACCTTGTCTTTTACCGCCACACATAAAAATAGTTAACAATTACATATATCGTGATATCTCTGCGTGCTATTTACCTGTTCATTTTGCATAATCTACAACAACCTTTGTATGCATTTGTATAACACTCTTTGAAGTATTATGGAATATAAGTTAAAATATTAATTCCAGTTTCAGTGTATTAAAACCTTTTGATTTTCGTTTCGTCATAGCGTTCGTAATTAAATCCTTTTAAATCGAGCGCGGTGAATGTTCAGAATATTTATGTAGCGAATATCTTTATGGCTATGGGAGGTTTAGTTATTTGTTCAATCAATAATTTTATGAATTTGAATCAGTATTTGTCGAGGAAAATCACATCACTCGTTATTAAACTGTCCACTTAGTGTCGGCGATTAGTACCAAAGAGGTTTTTTTGTAGTTTAATAAGTCTAATCAGCCGCTTAATCTGAAAGTTACCCGTTTTCAAATGAAGCCAATTATGTTATTTTGCTTAAATTTGCAGCCAGCTTTGTATCTAATTTCTACCTTCAAAATAGGGTCCTCACCTTCAATCTTTTCCGTCAAAACCTCTTTGCTTGTCATCGTTTTGACGAAGGAGATTCATTAATGGATGACCCTGAGGCGAAGATGATAAGGCTTTCTTTCTTTTGATGCGATTGAAGCGCAATATAATCGGCTTTGAAAGGATTCAGCCACGAGGCTCTCCACGTGCGGACTATAGGAAATTACTTAATTCTCTGCTCGGAGTTGATGGTGACTCACAAAGCGGAATCAAATGCATTTACGAAAAAGTGGATTATCGGCACTTAATCATCGGTGTCTGCAAAAGGTGATCGATTAAAAAAACACGTGAATGTGGATGGAACATATTCATGCGGCGAGGGAAAGCAGAGTATTTTTGAGTGACGAAATGATTTCCAATGGAGTGCTCTTTCAGTGGATTGATCCTTAAGAAATGGCCGATGTCTGCTGTCGACGTGTCGCATGAACGAGTCCATGTGTTTGGGGTTCGATCTCCTTAAATGGTCTCCGTGGACCATTTGCCACGTTCTCGATTGTAACTGTTGGGGAGTCCCTCTCGAGAATTTAATCTCGTGCGCATGATTCATGGATTTCGCTCGTGCTATATTTGCGATCGAATAATCACCTGCATCACTTTTCGCATCTGCATTTGTTCCATATTTGCCTATTTATCATGCTATAACATCGTATTTACTGAAGAAATAATATTTTCACTTTGTCTATCTAATCGGAGGATAACTTTTAGCGGTTGCATGATATCGTAGAATAAAATAAAATTACTTTCTTGTATTCCACACTTTATTTTAATTAGCACGACCCGGGTTTGATGGTTGATCAGGTTGATGATAGCATTAGATGCTGAGACCCGGGTCGTGCTATTTAAAATAAAGTGTGGAATAGAACAAAGTAATTTTATTTTTTTCTATGATGAAGCAGTTCCACAAAGTAACGCCTGAGACCGTGTCTTATGTTTCATGATATGTTTTGAAATTATCAATATTCATTATCGATGGCATGATAAAAACTCACATCATTGAGTTTGTTGTAAATACGCTTTAGCTCTCCGGAAAATAGTCATTTTTGATGTTTGAGGTTAATACTTGTACTAACAGAATATGAATTATCTCGGGTGTAAGGCGGCCAAATTGGTCACTTGTCTCTTTGGATCGAAAACTCAAGGAATTTTCAGGGGTTTATGTATCCTATGCTGTTCCTAAGCCGGAAAACAATCAGTGCGTTTTGTCAAGTCATACGTGTCTCTGAATATTCCCTTTTCTTTTGAAGGTTAATTAAGTAACCAATGAAAGACTTGTTTAATCATTTCCTTTGGTGGTAGGTATTTATTAGAAGAAGGAAAAATGAGTAAGAAATTATGGCGAGAAAGAGAAGTGGAAATAACTTCTTAAAACAGCCTTAATCAGGGTCTACAGGAAACATTACTTATATTCAGTCTCGTTGGTTATGACTTTTTTATATTGTTCGCTGAATATTAATTTTGAATGAGTGCCAAATCTGTAACGTCTGCATCTCTTGAATACGGGTTAATTTCCTATCATCGTTGCTACGATACTGCTAAAACACACTCTTTAGTCATCGCTTTGTTGGCTCTTTCCGGAGCCAAAAGTAAGGGTTTTTCTGCGTTAATATTTTGAGAAATGCTATTCAAGTATGCATATTAACTTTTGTACTCAATGAGCGGAAATAGTATGCCATGCTGATGCACACATAATGAATGTTATGTTTTGCTAAAATATGCTTCATGAAATATTACAGCAACTTTTAGAAAAGATGGCGTAAATAAAATATAAACATAGCCAAAGATGAAAGCGCCGTTCAGGTGAAACAGTAACAGCGTTGGAGGGAAAGGAACTCATGATTTCAGACCTTTCTATAACTTAGGACTCATTCATTTTCACGATTTTATTACTGTGTACACATTTTAACTGCAACAATAGATCTAAAAATATTTCTACCCTGTGTAAAATATTAATTTACGTAACCAACACTTTTTTAAGGACAAAATAAAATACGTGTAAAAACTAAAAATAATATCTATTAAATCGCGCAAATTCGTATTGGCGAAAACCAAAAATCTATCTGCAAATATACACTACATACATGAACTATTCATCGTATGCGGCAAATAAATTGAATATGTCAATGGGGTGAAATGTTGGAACTTAGATTTTAGCACGCGTGAACCGGAATTCATGTTTTCATCGGCGGGCCCGCAGCTGATTGCATTCTGAGAATTCCGCAAAGCTGATTTTTAGGAAACTTCCAGCGAAATCAAGCGGAGAATCGGCGAGCTATGCGGATGCTCTCCCACCTACCTTGAACCGGATGCATTTCCAAGATGCCCAAGGACGAAACCCATGACCACTTGGGTCAGAAATGTTCAAGAGGGCTCGAGTTCATGACCGCTGTCCGCCTTAGTCTTCCTCAACCCTCCCAAAAAATCCTTATGCTGAAAACGTTCCCTCATCCTAAGTTACAACCTTTTATTATCTGATCATGTATGTCTCGGCAGAATCAGCTTAATAGAAATAAAATAATCAGTTTTGAGTCTCGCCAATGGTGGAAAGGATGCTCACACGAGAGTTTACGGAGTATTGTGTCATTAACTTCCAGGGTGTGTGAACTGTTGTGCTGGAATACCATGCTCCTCATTTTTATCTGATTTAGCTACTATACAAAAATCGTCAAAAATACATTATAGTAGACTACAGCTACAAAGCATCAACAATTAGCTAAAAATTGGTTTTGCTGTTCTCCTGTTACTTGCACTGCCATTTTCGTAGCCTTCGTAAGGACAAATAAAACAATCCGAGAATTCTTTGATGAGCTTGGTATTAAGGCATGTGCGAGTTATTTAAGATGAAATGATAGCATAACCGCCTCCTCCTCATGAAAAGATAAAATTATTTTGGAGGATGCTATTGAAAACCTCTGAAATCATTCTGTTGAAAGCATTTCGTTTGGGAGATAATACTCATCTCCCCATCATCTTTCAATCATTTTTCCATTGGTGAACATCACTAATTTCTGCAATATTCGGGCGATTTGGTCTTCACATTCGCGACCGTCGACTATGCATTGGTACTAATGCTTCTGCTCTAATGCTATTTATTTTCCTTACCATAACTCTGGTAACATATGCCAATGTTTGCTCTCCGTAAATTTCCGTTTATCATATGAAATCCATGTGCTTAATTGCGTCAGTCAGTGTGTTTGCGTGATACAATGAAAATATTGATATTTTTTTAAATTCAGTTTTTTTCGTAATTCACTTGAGTGCTCGCGCTTAAACTCGTATTGTCCTCTTTTGTCTCGTATTAGATTTTTATTGTCATTTGCATCGTCATACTTTCGGCCATCATGATGAATCTGCATGATTTTTTTTCAAAACGTACCCTTCCGGATAAATTTCCAACCCTGTCAGTTTAACTTTAATCTGTTTTATTGCCATCCTCAGTGACTAATGCACTCAAAAATAAAGCATTTTTTTTTTCATGCCGGCTGCTCGGCATCAATATGAGAAACTGTCATTTGGAAATCATTTTGGAGACGATCCAAACTCACCCCGGGCGATTTCGAGCGTCTCGGAAAGACCTCGACGCACAGCTCGTTTCTTTTCCTGCGAGTCCTCCCTGTCATTTCGCTAGCCCGCAGTTATCCAAATATGTACCCTTGCAATCGCTGCCGCGCTATATTTTGCGGATGCAACCTTGAGTCCAAAATTTAATCCGGGATCCGAGAATGACCGACATTCGCAAGTCATACTTATGAAATCTAAATAATAATAATCGTTCATTGTCATGGACCCACTAGGTGCTAAAGACTTCACAGAAATAAAAACTTTCACAATTAGAAAATTATAAGAAATTATATTGAATTTCGAAGAACTATAACGACTTCCTCTCTATACACAACTAGACTTGAAACAAGAAATAGAGTTGATCTGGAGCAGAATGGAATTTGAGCAAAAAAATGGGAAAGTTAACAAAATATATAAGAAAAAGTGACTGAACCGTGATGTATAGTAATACACACTAAAGACACCATTACTGTTTACCAATTAGAGGAATTCCAGGTTTACACTCACATAGAAGGAATAAACAGATCATACATAACAATAATACTAATGGTACTGCCTAGCCTTTTTTACAACATTTAAATGTTCATTTTAAATTACTCGATGGTCTGATACATCTCGATGAAATTTTTTTCCGTAATAATTTCGTGTATTATTTTTTTAACGATGTACTGCTAAGAAGTGCTACTTTATTTTAATTTAGGCTTAAATTTTTCATGTTCTGTGGATGATAAAATGTCGATGATTTATCTCTGAAGCTGTTGCTTACTGTTACATTTATGTTATCTAATGATTCTCTGCCAATACATTTTAACCATCTCATTTGTGCGAAAGTCAATTGAATTTATTTCTCATACTTGTACACGCAAGCTATTCCTTCCTGCTACATACGTGTTCACAGCGAATTAATTCTGCTGACGAAACAGCTCCGCTAAATTTTTATATGCTTCTGACGTAATGGCTGAGAATCATTTGTCATTCTAATTCTTCTTTGACTTGATATCTTCTCATTAGTGTATGATTCGAGGTATTTCGATTGTTTTAAGTGACTATTCTAAGACTGTTATTCCTTTGATCCTTAGATGTTTTGAAATATTGACCGGCTTCAGAGATTCTTCTACTGAGAGGCTGAGATATTTCCTATTTCTACCGTATTTAAAATAATAGTTGAAATAATGTGAGCGAACGTAATTTGGCGGCCTCATTAATCTTTCAATTTGTATCCCTTGTTCTGCGAAGCATGGAAGAAGGAAGACGGTGAAATTCAAGAGGGAACTTTCATCAGTCAAAGCTAGGGAAGTAATTGTTCTCTTGCCAACTTCTGTAAGCCCTCTTCGCTGGATGGGTCTCTTGAAAAAATAACTCGAATACATATATATCTTTGTCATGCAATTAACCTATCTTTTACAAAGCTCCCACCGTCATATCCTAAGGACGCATCACTTAACCTCGACTGGTGTGTTTTCGTTAAGTATTGCTCTTTAAAAAATGTAGCTATCACATATAAATTGTGTGGGGTATGTAGCGAAGACCCTTTTTAAAATTTGCTTTATTCAAATTTGAATTATTATTTTCAGTATTTTTAATGCGTAATTTTCATCTTTGAGAAATGAGTAAGTGATGAAAAAGGTTTAGTGTACATGCCTTAAAACTTTCAAGGCATTAGTTTAGTATTTAGCAAATTTAGTATGTACCTTCACGGAAAAAGAAAAAATATACGGGCTGGAGAACGTGATTGATAGATTTTGCTAAATTCAGAAATCCGCCTGTTTTTATGATGGCTAGGTGTTTTCGTTACATTCACTAGTCGAAATCTGCAGTTAGCTTATTCTTCACGTATAGCTAAGGTGAATGGGTAATTTCTGAATACTAACCCAAATTGTCAGGGTCTTTGTGTTTATCTTTGCGGCTCCTCGAATTTTCACTCAACCTGGTTGATACTGTTAGGATTCATGATGGAGGTGTTTGAAGAAAAGTATTTTTTTTTTAATCGAAAAATTTAATTCCTGGTGGTCAGTTTTTCTTGGGCCCTGATTGATACGAAACCCCCGTAATAGATTGGAGAGGACCATTTTTAATACGTTTTTGCAGCTTCTACAACGCTCTGCAGTCGGACAGATATCAATCTTTCTCGAATTATTTGAACGCATTATTTGACGGCTCTTCCTCTTAAATTAAAAGAATGGGATGGCACTCATTGTACTTTTTTAAGGTTTAGAGAAAGCATTCGCGCTAATCCACGTTTAAACGCTGGCAGGGAAACTGGCGCGTACGTTTTCCTCACCAGACTGCTTCTTTGAGATTCTGTTCTTTCTGTATGGCATTGCTACTAGCTAACCTTGCGCAACGTTCTTGAAGGAAGCGAATAGTTTAATGGATATTCAGTGAACCTGCTGAATGAGCCGGAAACAGTATGAATTGTACCTGGAATGCTCCATATGTATGAAGGACCTTACTTCCTGTGACTTCATGTCAATACCCCGCATAGATGGTCACCGATTACGATGGGTGTCTCTTAGAATAGTGCCCATTTGGCATTCAAATGAAAAAAACTGAATGCGCAAGCAGCGTCGAATGCATACGCTAACGGAAGGTGAAAGGACATTGCCATGTCAGCATTGCTGTTAATAACCGTAAAAACTGCTTGAAAGATGGGAAATACTGGATGGATCTATATTTGTCCGTTGCCTGTGGGAGAAGGTTGAGTGTGGCTTTTCCCAGTTGCAAAAATCTGCATCAACATCCATTTTTTTATAAAGTTATTGAACACGTGATAATAAATCGATAGTGGTGAAAATAATTTTAAGTTATAGTCTTCAATTCAGAATAATTTATATCGATGCATTTATTAAATACGCAGCTATATGAAAATTTCAGTTCCTACGCTTATTTAAACAGCTAGAAATAGGTGATACCATAGCCTGTAATTAGGCGTTCTGGCTCCTTATATTTTTGAGAGAATTTTTAATGCTATAAGAGTTTGATGGTAATTATTTTAATATTTTGGGATTTTCGATGTGATGGATCAAAAGCAGGAGGCTGCAATCTAGACTAAAGAAAATAGTGCCAAAATTTCATGATTCTGTTAACGTATTTCCTTTTAACTGAACAAATATTTATAGTTTGTGCTTTCGGAAGATAATGCTGTTGTCAGAGAAATGTGCAGTCTTAAACGTATTGTGTGCTCATTTATAAGATTTCCTATTTTTCTTTTTTAAACATCGGGACATAATCTTTTCGCGGACATGTGATTGTCCAAAATTTAATCATTAGTTCTGTTATTCCACGAAGAATGCTTTATTTTAATAGCTAATTCCCAATAGTCCACCTCTTGCATGCCGCAAAATATCTAATCAATTTAAATTAATAAAATTTCTTTGCCGGAAACGGAAATTGAAGGGCAGTGATGAAATTATTGGAAAATTTGTTTCGAATGGTTGATGTCTCTTTCAGTAAAACTATTTACCTTAGATGCTTTTATATTTTGCCCTATTTCTTTATCCATCCTATGGTGTGATTGTGCAATTCTTCAGTTATCTTTGCGTTCGTCTTAGCAAAAATGCTTCAGGTTTGTATATAGAGCTGTTGATTAAATATTTTCTTTGTTCCACACTTTTTCCGGTGTAAGCCCTCATTATCCAATGTGGAAAGACACTAAGCTAATTCTATAAGAAGATAGATGATCGAAGATTCGAGTTAAAAGAGAGCTCTACGAAATATCTCTGTTAAGCGCCCTCGCTGCAGTTCAATCAGTGGACTTCCATGGAGTCGTTTTCTTCAGAAGCTCTAGTTTACTTTCTTTCCCGTGGAAACAAGTACGGACCAAAGAAAAAAATGGCTTGGTGAGAAAAAGCGTTTCTTTCACCCCTTGAGATCGTTTGAACTGCAAGATAAATTTGTAGGCATCCTAAATAGACTGAATGTGTATCTCGTCGGAAAAGAACCGTGTACATTTCACTTTCAAAAGGCCCACTCCGTTTATCCCTAGTGACGTCAAGGGGTGAAGCCCTGCTTGCATTGGCGACCATCAATTTTAGACTGCTCTTCGCCACAGGCTTCATTGAGTTCGTATGAAAGGTTTTAATGACACTCGTGTGTAAATGTACACTGGCTGAAACTAAAAGATAGCCATAATAAAACGCTTAAGTTTATTGTAACGTTGGCGCAAATAAATCATAAAAACTGTTCCAAATTGCGGAATCTACGGAAATCGTGCGAGAGTGGAACAGCCACGTCCTCATGAAATTCACTCTTCAGAGGCCAAAGAGATTTAACAGTTGTCCTCTTGTTCCCTTTGCAATATGTTCACTTCTTACCCCTGGTATCTTCACGGTCTTGCGTGGTGCCAACAGCCTTGAGGAAGTTTCACAGACAGTATTGTGCCAAATCTAGATTTCATTGCATGACAGCGTTGTTTTTGAATGTGTTGAAAAGGTTTGCCTGGGTGGTAAAAATTTAAGATGCGTTTTGAAAATAGGTTACACATCATGTAGCACTGTTTACGAGATATATCAACGCGCTCGAGATATTTTTTCCATGTTTTCAAAACTTTGTCAAAGAATTAGAAATAGTAATTTCCTTAGCATGCATATCAGAGAATTAGGTGGTTCACGCAATAATTGTTTACCACTTCATTGCCTTAGAAGAATCCAGTAGAGTGCATGGAACCTGAGACAAAATAATGAAAACGAAGGTAGAATTTAATTTTGGGAATTTGGTTAAGTCGGATAAATCGTTCTTTTAGTAATGAAACGCTTTATCTTAGATTAAACTCTTGTCATATTTTTTACGCTGCTTAATGTTGATATGATCTTATGTGCTTGCTCTTTTGCATGGTCGGTTGTTGAGTTTTGGAATCAAAAAGTGTGGCAATTACCATTTGTGTTTTTTCATCATGGACTTGCCAGAAACGATTTATACGAAAGATATCTTATTTATATACCTCCGTTTTCCGTATCTCGGTAGTCTAATGTGAAAGCCCATCAGGAATGTATTCATTATCAGACTCATGAAGATTTAGCTACGTTTCAAAACCCGGGTCGTATCCATTAATACAATTCCTGTGGCCACTCTCATCCAATTCGAATTTTGGCCTCATCAGACTCCTCTGTCCCCCGCCATGTCAACTTCTCAAGTCTTCTGATACCTTCAACCAGTTGGTCGTTCCATTTAAGTCTTGGTCTTCCCTTTTTCTTACATGATCAAACAACCTAATTATCCTTCTTCTTATCAAAGCCACAATATATGGTGTTTTGTATAGATTTAAACATGTATTTAATATTTTTATTCCTTCCTCAAGGTTTTTGTGCCTGATTTCGACGCATATTAGCACCTGTGAGATTTTCTAGTACATAACCAGACGTTAATTCCTGTCAATGCTCTCAGCTCGGATAGATACTCGAGAGGATTTCTTCATTATTTGAGATTATAGTTTTCACTTCTCAGTCGACGTATTTTAAAGGTCTTCGGTCAATGTTGATTCAAACGGCTGAGCATTTAAAGAATCGGAGTGGAAAAAAAATTCCTCTGTCTGGTAGAAACATGCCGTTAATGCCGAGGATGACTTTCAGTATTCGGAGTAAACGTTTGTTGGGTAAGGTCAATATTTAGGATAAAACAAAACGCCTATTTCATTGGAGCTTGCATAAAATCATCCGGGCAAACACCTCGTGAGACAAATGTTGAAGTTCCCTCTCCTCCTCCATTCTCCACTTGAAGAGTTTTATTGTCAAATAATGTTTAATCTCCTTGCTGAACACTTTACTTTTTTCATTCCGTCTGATTGGACCATTTAGCGAAAGTGCATCAGTATGTTAGATGTCTTCTTGGTCCATGACGTCATAAACGGAAACTGAGGCGTGCGTTCTAAATTAGGACAAAAAAGTTGGGTATCCGGTTTCCTGCAAATACCAGAGTATATTCCCATTAAGTAGAATTTATCTTATTTAAGGTTATTACTTAGGTTATTCCTTTCGAAAACAACCTACCTGAGGTGGACACCGCGAGTACTACCGTGCTTGAAGTCACTATAATCACCTTTCTCGTTTAGGAAATTTCTCTCCGTATAGATATCGTATGCGCCTTTTGTTGTTAACTTACTTGATTTTTTTACCATCGAGCGCGGGAGAAAATGTCTTCGGGTCGGGAATCTGATTTCCATGATGACTTCATGGGTCTTCTTTGAATATAAACTTTAATATTTAAATCAGAAGCTAAATAAAAATTTCAAAACAGCAGAATCAATATTTTAAGTTTTATATAATTCAAATAAAATTTGAAATCTTGTCTTATTTTTCTTCTCGAAGGTTTGGGCAGACTCATTTATTTGTAGTTATTTCAACTATTTACCCCCTAATTTAATTTCATCTTATTTATTTCTGCTTAATATTTTCATGATCTTTTATGCTTGCTATTCAGCGAAACGCAAGCCTGCTGGTATACAAGTTCCTCGGGGTATAAATATTTCATATGCGTTTGTGGCAGAGGTTAGCTCTAACTCACTCGATGAAGAAGTGGTATTTTTAAATGAGCCTCACGTTTATAATTCCTACACCAAAAGGTATAACATTTTCAAATACCTCACTTGGTCCCTTCAGCCCTATCTGCTAACGTAAATTTTTATCTCGAAACTAGAGGTGCCCTTGAAACACACAGGCAACATCACTGACTAAGCATATACAGTAAGCATTCTTACTATGCTAGCTTGTGAGATTTACATCGCAGACAACATGTCTCATCTTTAAGATATAACCCATCTGTGTAACTCCATTCCAATATATTTAATATAGGCATTGTAGAAAGCGCATTTATATTGTGAAGTCTTAATTTGATAAATGCCGTTCAATTCCGATTAGATAATCTCTGAAAGAAATATGTATTCAATTATGTATCTCATCGTAAACTCCAATACCAGGTTGGATGAAACAGTAAAAGTGCAAAAAAGACCACTGACCAAATTAAAAATTAGCGGCCCCATCATCTTCCTCGAAAATAAGCATAATACTAATATGCAATCGTAATTATCCTTACATTCAGTAAATTCCTAGTAATGACTATTACTATCTTGAGGAATGTAGCGAGGATACAGAAAATACAATTAAGTGAGTGTTCATTTTTTCCAGATAAAATGTGTGTCTAGCATCGTCCCTGGCCAGTACAATAAATTGCGAGTAAAACCTTTCTTTAGAATGTTAGATATGGTATAGTTCACTGTAGTTATTTTACTTGTATTCATTTGATATTTTATTATATCTTAATGATAGGAGAATTTTTACCGTGTTCAATTGCCTTGCTTTCTTGTTTACCAGTAGATTTGTAAATATTCCGGCGGTGTTACAGTGTTATTTACTTGTTTACAATGCACTCCAGGTTATATTGTTGAACGTATCGTTCACCGAAAAAACGGAGTTTCTTCAAAGGAGACCTATAGTCCGCATGTTAATAAAAATTTGCTATGAATTGCAGTTATCATATTTTGGAGAAACCTCTATCTTATTATGATTTTTAAATAACTAAGTTTCATCACTAAGCGAGTAATTCATAACTCATTCGCGCCCCCTTATCGGTCAAAGATTAGAGTGTAAAGTCTCGACTCTAAAAAACATTCTTAATGCTTCCTTTTTATCTCCTCTTTCTTGCGCTGATGGTTGCTGCGTCTCCTTCCTATTCTCCATCTCTGTCTTCCTTTACATTGCTCCTTTCTGTTCCGTGGTTGGGGTGACGGAGAAAAGTCTCTCTCCGTTCCCATTTCTCTTCGTTTCTTTTCTCCGAGATTCGAGAACACCCATTGTGTTCCGATAGAAGCGGAAAAGAAAAATGTTTGAAAGGAGAGCTGAAGGCTGAGACAGAAAGAATACGGAGCCGCTTTGTTGGGCACTTTGGCTCCGCTATAAACAAATCTCTGTGTAAATGAAGAGATGCTTGGGCTTAAATAAAAGTAATGAAATACCGTATCGGTCACACACGAAAAAGTTTGAAGGGATTTGACTTCCCTCTCTAATGCTGTCGCAGGGGGTTATTAAAGAGAGAGGCTCAGCCCCCTTCGAAACGAGAATAAAAAATGGAGGAATAACTTTGTGCCGTAGGCTGGATAAGTTTAATGAACCATACCCTAGATAAATTCCAAGCAGGATTATATATTATGATCCGTATATATTCTAATGGAATTTAAGCCACAAGCTCTAATTGAAACATAATCAATCTAATCTTGCATTTATCATGCTACCTCTCCCCCAGCATATGATCTGAATACGCAACTGTGTTTTGGAGTTGCATTAATTTCCCCATTCCATTCCCTAAGAGGTGCCCTCGAGTGAGTCAACTTACTCTGTTATTTTTATAATTTCATCACGTTGTTTTAATACTTAAAATACTCGTTTCTGTCCAATAATATAACTATCAAGTACTGAATGATGAGAAAATTCATCACTTTACCAAATTCAGTATCACTCATCCGTTTTCCACGTAAAAAATATTATATCACAGAATGACCAGTGTGCATGTAAAGAGCTTGGATAAGGGCTGGATAGTGTTGTATTTCATGCATGAATCTACTCAAGGGTACTTCATAGAGGAGGTCCAATTACATCCAATAAGAAGGCTGATTTCTGTTGCCACTGCGGTCAAATTTTAATGGGTTTTGAAAAATGTCCGCGGCGTGGCGATGAGTGCAATGCGATGCACTTTTTTCCAATATTTTGTGGTAAAATGTTCGTAATTGCAAGGGATACCATTACAAAGTTGTGAATCTGATAGATCATATCATCATGTTTATAAATTTCGGTTAAAACCCCTAATTATAGCTTATTTCCTCGTGAAATTCGAATCGCCTAGTCCGTCAGCGACGAGAGTGGCGATCTCTGTAAACCCATTTACATAATACCCTGCGAGTCATCTCTAGGGTGTTTGGCAGGGGGTGATGAGTGCAATGCGATCCACCTTTTTCCAATATTTTGTGGTAAAGTGCTTGTAATTGCAAGGAATATCACTGTAAAGTAGTGAATTCGATAAATCACGCCATAATGTATATAAATATCGGTTAAACCCCTTTAAATTAATTTAAACCCCTTTAATTTAATTTAGAATAAACAAAAAAACCCTTTAATTTAATTTAAATGCGCAGTGAGTGATAACACATTTAGAGGCCGAGCCGACTGGAGGATCCTCTTTTGTAATTTTGTAATATTCGTGAATCCTCATAAGAGTGGTTTTTCGTCGAAAGAGCAATGGAGGAGGTGACTTGATCCGGTCTTTCTAACTTTGAATGTGCTTTCCCTTTCACTCGTTGTCGAGCTCGGACGAGTCTGGGCCGAAGAAAGGAGTGAGTCACCTCGCTACCTCAATAATCCTTTCCATCCCATCCATAGAGGTCAATCGACCTTATGAGCGCTTGAATCGGTGACACGAGTGATTTTCGTGGGGAATTTGGCAACACCGAATGACGATATCGTCTAAGTATGACATTAGGTGCACGAACGGGAGATGACGTGAATTTTTTTACCGATTGTTTGAATGATTCCTCGTTCAGGAAGATGTCATTAAAGCGTGGCGGTATGGCCCTACGGGTGTAAGTCCACAACTGCTTTAAGCATGATGATTTACACCTTAATGCATAAAACACACGTTTTATTGAGAAAATTGAAATGCTGCTAATATGATACGTATGCGTATGTTGATTTATTTCTCATCTCGAATCAGTTTCCGATCTTCGTCACTAATCTGCGTCATTACTACTTTCGTATGATTCTATTTTGATTTAGGTAATTTATTGTTAACTGTAATTCTGGTTTCTTGTCTATCTTTTCTTCTCTTTTTTAACTTGCTTGGATTATTCACATCGTCTCTTATGGCCAAAGGTAGACCTCCTCCATACAAATTTTTTCTAAAATCTGCGAGATATTCACAAATAAATTGTTGGTTTTAATGAACGAATTCATAGGGAAGTAGAAAATTATATAATTATAAATTCAGAGGCCTAAAAAGTTCTTCACCTCTCATTCCTAAATATCCTCAAAATTTTGGTATATAATTCCTCTTTGGGGAAAAAGCCATCGTAAAAATGTACTTATTATTGCGCGTTCTTGATTGTTTTCTGTGAACTTCTGGATATATTTTATGTGCCGATTTCTTATCATGTGAATCTACATCTCCTATAAGATTTAGTGTGCACGTATACAGTGTTTTTCTGAAAACATATTGTGTATTTAACTTCTATAAGGGACCATTCTTATATACCTAACCATAAATCAATCACTTTATTACATATATCATTTCAATGCATGGTTACAAACAGTGAATAATGACTCTATATGTATCTATTATAAGGTACCAAGTGCTTGCACTACATTTTGATTTTTGATAATTTATAAAAACAGAATTATATGTGTGGTGGCTGAAATGTGACCATTATTAATTTATTTTTCTCGTCTCCTTCTTCCCCCTACTCATTTCCTATTCCATTTCTTCGTCCTATTCCTATTTCCTCCGGACCTCATCCCTTCGTCCTTCTTGCGCACTCACTTCTTCGCCTTCCCCGCCGCGAATGGACCAACGTCCTACCCATTACTACCCCTATCTGTCTCTGTCCACCAATCCTGCTACTTTCCTCCTCACTTTTGATAAAAAAACTCCACTTTCTCACCAATCACCATGCCGACAATCACCTCCAACACTCTCAAAACCAAAAATCACCTGTGCACTTCCAAACCATTGGAAAAATTAAACCTGTAATCCTCTTGTCTCCCCTCCACATCCCAACCCGCAACCGTATTTATCACCAAACACCACATCGACATCACCTCTGACGCTCTCCAAACCAAAAAACCACCCGCGCATACCCGAACCATTGGGAAAAAACTAAACCTTTAAACCTCTTGTCTCCCCACCACATCCCAACCCCCAACCGTGTTTATCTTTTACATTTTATCCCCAACTCTCTCTTCCCGATCTTCTTCTTATTTATTTCACCTCCTATTGCCATGCCCACCCACTTCTCTTCTTCCCTCGCCTCTTCCCCCCACCCCACTCCTCCTATTCCGCCCACCCACCCCATCTTTCCATTTTCAGCAGGGGACCCCGTCCACCAGATATAGAAGCGTGACGCCATAAGACAAGAAGCGAGGAGAGTGAGAGAGAGAGAGAGGAAGAGGAGTGGGAAGAGAGAAGGAGGAGGAGCAAGCGTGAAGGGGAGTGGGAAGGTAGGAGGAGGAGGAGTTTCGCTTGGGACGGGAGGGAGGGGGCGATAAGGCAATGATGATGTCGAGCACTGCAACCCTGTTCCTATGCGAGCGGAGACCTCACCGCGAGGGTCTTCGGCTAAGTCTAAACCGCAGCCTCAGCGACCCGAACGGAGGCCGGGAGGCCTCGGCGGCCGGTGGCGTCAACGCTGGCGGCAATAATAACAGCGGCTCCGGTGGTGGTGGTACCTCCCTGAAGCCGTTCTGCACGGGTCTCCGGAAGGGGGCGTTCAGCTTCAACCACCACCACAACAGGAGGGCCTGCACCTCCTCATCCCACCACCACTTGTTCCCCCCCTCCCCCTGCTCGCCCGCCTCCTCCCTCTCTTCCTTAGCCTCCCCCATCTCCCCCTTCCCCCCTTCCCCTCTCTCCCCATTCCCGCTCCCTTCCCCCTCCTCCTCCTATCCCTCTTCACCGGCCTTCTCCACCTCTTCAGCCTTCTCCTCGGCATCGTCCTCCACATCTTCCCCGCCAAAAAGATTCAAGCTGGAGCCCGCTCCTCCCGGAGGTTTCCTGCTTCCTCTCGGTGGTGTTGGTGCGGGCGTCGGGATGCCGGGCGGTCAAGCGGCGACGACGGCTCCAGCCGCTGGAGGATGCCTGCTCTTCAGTCCCACCTCCAGTCCGCCCTCCAGCCTCGCCTCCAGTCCCCCCTCCAGCCCCCTGTCGGATGCCCCCGCCGTGCTGACGAGGGCCCTGCTGCTGGAGAGGGTCAAGTCCATGCAGCCGGACGCCCTGGCCGAGAGGCTGGCCAGGCAGAAGGTCGAGGCGATCAAGATATCCGATGGGAACACAGGCCCTGAGAATCAAAAGGGGCCGGAGGCCAAAGGTGGCGAAAGCGATAATGGCCTATTGATGATAGATTGCCGCCCCTTCTTGGCGTACAACGCCAACCACATCCGCGGGGCCATCAACGTCAACTGCTCGGACAGGTTCAACCGCAGGAGGCTGCAGACGGGAAAGGCGACTTTGGCTGACCTGGCCGCCACTGCAGAGGGTAAGGCCAGGCTGAGGGGGGTGGCGTCGACCTGGTCTTGCCGCCCCCCGGGGGCAGTAACTGCCCCCACGACCCCCAGCGGGGATGGAGAGGAGGCCAGAGACGCTGTGCCGGCGGCGGTCGTGGATGAGCTTCCCGATGACGGGTACAAGAAAGTCCACACCGGCAGCAAGCAGATGCCCGAGGAGGTCGTGGTGTACGACGAGGGCACTGTGGACTTGGATCACCTGCCGCCAACGCATCCGCTGCTGTTGGTGCTCGCTGCCTTGGCCAACGACCAGAGGTGGGAGCCGACCTTCCTCATAGGTGAGTTACACACCTCGTCACTCGTTTCTAGCCTTTCCGCTTTTTCCGTCTCTTAGTCACCCACGCGCACGAAGAGCTTAGCACCACTCCTGTCGACGAGAATTTCCTCGTAAAAAGGCAATATCACAGTAAAAAACATTGATCAGATAATTCTTACGCCCTGGACCGAATCTTTCGAGATTTCGTAAATTGCTTATTTGTTTCGATTGCTGGTAACTTTCCCCAGCAATCTTTGGGCGGTTAAAAAATATAAATGTACTCTAAAATACAAAATTGCTGAAGGAACTGAGAATTGATATGGAAATGGCACTATACGGCTTCGAGTTTCAAAATGTCCTTATTGTTTAAATCGCTTGCTTCACATTATAAATTTCTAGATCAGGAGACGCATAACAAACATCTCCATCAATGTTATCAGACAGGCCATATTCACCATTTTCAGATATGTTCTGACTGTTTGAACCTTTCTACGAAGACGGCATGAATGGAATAGACCATTGGTTTATCAGAGCAGTCCTTACTCTTTGTGAAAGAGCTCTATCAGTCCGTTGATCTCTCAATTATTCCCGAGAAAGGATAGTTATAGGATCTTGCAGAGATTCGTAGGCCGGTGGAGAATGTAGATAGCTCACCCACGCTCGCCGCCTTCGATTTCTTATTTCGAAAAGCGCGCTCTACCTCTCAGATGTCTTTCTCCGCCCTCCCCCTTGTTTTCTCATGTCTGGCGCTGATGCGATCCACACCCCGCCTCTTTTTCATTTTTTGCCACTCCCACACTTTTGTTTTGCAAGTTCGTCCGCTCCCTCCTTTCTTTTCCTCCTCCTCCTTCTCACGCTAATTCTCTCTTCATCCTTGTCACTTCCACTCTTCGAAAGAATTTTCTCCCTTGTTCACCATTTTCCCTGATGCTGTTCCCCCGCAATTAAAAGTATATTAGTCCAAAGTATGTCATGAATGTCAAGCGGATTGTTTCGAAAAGTTGTTAACTCATTCATTTTCCGAATTACCTGAAATAATTTCTCAGAGAAGAGATCGCTTATATTCATGTAGGCACTGCTGATCATGTATTTTTTGTTGCCATTAATGCTTAATACTTCGTAATTGTTGCGTCCATTGTGTCATCCGGTGAATTATTAATAAGTTCCGTCTTATTTTCATATTAATATTAACTATCTCCCATGAGAAGGAGTAATTGTATTGAACCACTAACAAGTGTTTTTAAACTATTTTATTGCGGGCATATTCTCATATACTTAGGATTATTTTACATAGTCTTCATAGTAATAGCTTGTGCGTTTACTTATTTTTAGTTATATTCCGAGGGACCTGATTTTCGAAATAATTTGTTTTCAGTATCAATCTTGAGTTGCTTGGTAGAGAAAGGGTAGTTAGGATAGTGAAGATGCTTTGAGTTTAGCAGTTAAATAGCATTAAAATAATGCTAGTGTAAATGTGTAACATTAAAATAATGCCACATATTTAAACCGTCTCGAAGGAGCATATTTGCCTTATTCTACGGAATGGTTATCTATGTTGAAACACCCTCAGTACATCATCTATGAGGTATAATTAAAATCAGTATCTAACCTGAGAGACCGCCTCTTCAATGCTTTGATAACTCACTAGATTTCAGAATGATGGTTTGCATATTTTTGTCTTCATTGCTCTCATTTTAGCACAGGACAAAATTATCACTCTGTGTGTTATTTTTGAAAGATGATTACTTTTCTTTAAGCCAACCATTTATTCACGGGACGAATTCAATCTTTAGGTATGAAGGAAAGCTTCTATGAACATAATTCTATTTGTGTACTAAAGCCCGATCAACAATTCTCCCTGCATTTGGGAATTCGGTGATAAATAAGTTGATCTCATTTACGTTTGCACTGCCCTATTGTACCTTTACTCATGTTTCTCAGTTAATCCGTATTTTATCATGACGTGAACCCATAGATATATTCGGTGTGAAAATATTAAACAGTATACGTCTTTTAGTGAGCGAGCGAAATCATATTTCATAAGTTAAATTTTGAGGAAATGGGTGCATGAGTTAAATGTTGAAATGGCAAACTCTGGATCTTATAAATTTATCTCGGAGGTAGCATTTGTTAACAAATGATTTATTCTGATTGGCAATCCCGTTTTCATAAAATGCAATGATGATAGTAAAAACATGATCTTGGACAGTGTCAATCTATCTCTTTCCTCTTCCTGTGCTTCTACTTTCTTTCCCAAAATCGTCCCACTCTCTCCTTGTGAGTGGTATCGAAAGACGAAATGAATGAAATCATCAGAGCACGTGGCCCGCACGACCGACCACCAGGTGATTTCGTGGGCGTCGTTCCCAAAGAATTGCCAACGACCCGAAAAAAAATGAGGTTGGCGTTATAAAATAGAACCTTTTCAGGTGAAGTAGTGAGAGGAAGTCTGTAGTGCGGGATGAGTGGGCGAGAAATATCATGTGGGTGATATGAAGAAATGTAATTGAAGAGAGCATGTGCCCCCACGATACCTTTCATTCGGTGTCATGATGGGTGGAGGCATGGGTGTTCCGTTTTAATGGGTCATAGAGGAGACCATTTGCGTATGGAAATATCCGCATTACATCTCGACGGGAGCTAAGGAGAGTGGGATGAACTTCGCGATTCATGAAAATTTGCGGGCGTGCTCTAGATCTCCAATCAGTTTCATGCTTTAAAACTCCTTTCTTATGGTAAGTGCGAATCTTTTTCAGGGACCTCTTCGTTGCATTTGACTATGAAATGTGGTGGATAAGATTAGAAATGTTGGCGATTGGTTAAAAGTATTTTTTAATTTCTAGTTGTGTGAAAATACCGAAGTTAATGTATTAACCATGCGCCACTAAATTTCTCGATATTTTCATTTTCAACTTCTCTCTATGTATCCATCTACAATATTCGAAATAGAATGAATACTCTCTTATTTGATGAAATATTTAGATAAATTTACGATAAAGTTCAAAGCTAAGTTTAGTGTGACTCATAGATAAAATTTAATATTTAAATACTATCTAGAAAGAATAGTATTTGTCGAATTAAATCATTGATTAACATCTAATGATGATAATGATATTCTAGATGCCAAATACCACTTGTGTCTCTGTGAGAAAACTGTATGACCTTTTCTATCCTAGAATTCATCCGGAAATATAGCGAAAATTATTTGATATCTATTGGTCACAATTGCTTAATTAAGTAAATTCTCCTTGGAACTCGAAATATAAGGGAAAATAATTTCAAAATATGGAAGAAGAATCGCGGAAATATTGGTGATGGGTAAAATGTGTTCTAGTAGTTTCCAATTGTTTGAAAAAATCGAAGGTTCACATATTGATCATGGGCCACTAAAGTTGTCAGTATTTTCATTTTCATCTTCTCTCAATAAATTCATTTCCATCATTTGGAATGGACGTAGCCAACCGTAAATACCATGAATTGTATTTGCCTTTTAATTCTTCTTCGTTAGGATGCACCTTGAGTTATTAATAAAAAATAAATTGACCTCCTGTACGGTATCCCTACTTATTTATGAACCTTCATGTCGGCTTTTTACATCTATTTTTACCTTGGTCGCTTGTTAATGCCTGAGCTTGTGGGCTAAGTTTAATAATTTTACTGAAATTGGACCGCTCAACATGGCAATTCACATGCACTTCATTATATCATGACGTTGTTTGGCTTTCTTATTTTTTATAATCGAGTTCTTTACGCAATTGTGTGCGAATAAGTGGCTTTTGCGTATTGTGGTCCTTGAAACAGTGGCTATTCATCTCCCATCCATTAACTTCGCAAAAACCTGTGCCAAATAGTGGGCGTTTGGGAATTTCCGCCCTTGGGTGTCCGTGAATAGCTCCAGTAATCATCTCACCCCTCTTGCACGGAACACTCGGACTTTTTTTCTCTGATAATCAGTAATTTTTTCCTACCCCACGTGTAGATACATTTTACAGTCATTTAACAGTTTGATGACCAATTAGGGCTCTTACCTTTGTAGGGTCCACCGAGAAGTTTTAAGTTAGAAGAAAGTATGACTTTTCAAAGTGTGATTATAATTGTATTTATCGTCCATCGATCGAAATAATTTAACTTCCCATTTATAAAATTATCGTTTACGGATTTTTTTTAATTTGATATTTTTATATAAGACCAAACGGCAATACTTGCATAACTGTAGAACAAATGTGGATTACATCTAGAGTATACAATGTCACTTTCACGAAAACTAACCAAATCGTGAGGGAACCTTGAATCATAAAAATAATTGTAAAGAGAAGACATTAACACCGCACCGTTCTACTTTTGAAGTTATGTTTTGGACAATATATATTGTAACTGATGGCATAATACGACAATTAAATTAAAATTGGGCTATATTTTCCTAAAATATGGAAAAATTGGCGAATGGAAAATATTTCTTAGATTAATATACTAAGAATTTATGGGGACCGTAGCGATACCACTTACCATTCGATGAAGGCAGTTTTACCATAACGGTATTTCATAAATCAGGAATTATTTGATTAGAACTGAACCACAAAGACATAATATTTTTTTTATCCGAAGGATGTAGGACAAATGGTGATTGATTACTAATAAATACTTACAACATGGCATTTTCGTGTTAGCCAAGTGAAGTATGTTTGGCGATAATGAGGGGTTAATAAAAAAACCTGCCTGCGTATGAATAGCGGTTGATCACTATGTCAGATGGTTTAAAATAATTTTGGAAAAAGTGGAAAATAATGCATGGAATGAGTATATTCTATAGTTTTAAAACGTGTGTGGGAATGGCATTGAAATTTGCGATGTTTTAAAGATTTTTAAGAAATATTCTGTCTGCTTTGTAATAATTGAGAATTATGTCATATCAGGTTTTTGTCTATATTCCGCCGCCTCCATTAGTTGGCGTTGGTCAATGCCCGATTTAAATGTGCTCTGTTGCCATTACATTCATTCATGTATTTCGTAATGTTACATTATTTTAAATACTCCTCACTTTATTTCTTATATTTTATGATGCTCATACCCCTTTTTATACAATGCTGGCCTTATTCAACGCATACTTAAGTACATATTAGTGGGTTTCCGCGGCTTCGTCAATTTTTTAAGCCAACGCAACAATTTTTAAAGATTCGTCCAGCCTTGAGAACAATGGCAAACGAAACTTCGGCAACAATAGAGAGCCTTACTCGGCTGCAAAACCGATAGGTTGCCTTCCACCTTGTGGTTTTGGTTTATACTCAATCTCGCGTTGTAACCTTCCTCCATAACTCATATCATCCCATTTTTTTTGTTTTCGAATTGTTTGTTTCCTTCCTACACCACCCAGAAGGTGTTTAGCTTGCTGCTGACGAACTGTCTTTCAGTTCCCTCAAAGTTACCTTCACTGGCGAGATGAAATAGGTATTGGACCTAATAAAGACAACAATTTCAAATTTTGACAGAATGAGAAATCAGCCTTTTCCTTGATTAAAAAATCTCATACCTTGAATGCACATTACTCATGGAGTATAAATATACACTGAGTACATTTTCACACTGCTTTGATAGCCTGACTAGCGGGGACGAATGGTCTATGGAGACTATGGTGTCATTGGAAACTCGAGTCATACGAGCACTTGAGGGAGCGCGTCCTCATTACTCTCCACGCTTAAAAGTCTTTGCCAACTTAGTATGCATTTCCCTTCCGGCCGAAGCCTTCCCTTCCTACGTTCAAAGAATGAGCCATCAACTATTTTCGCGCTCCAGGAACCCTTCTGGACATGCTTTGTTTGTTTCCCCATACCTCTCCTCTCCTCCCACCCTTAACCGCTCGGCTCTTTCACGTGGTGGTCGGCGACTCAGAGTACATATGAGGACCTTAGAAGCCAAGGGGTAAGAGTGGAATTCTTATAATATTGGAGATAAGTGCAGATAATGGTTGGTGGGGTACACTATATTATTGTGGCACAGGGATACATGTGAATCACAGATAATTATATAACTAGAGCCCTGAAATAGGTTATAGGTTCGGGGTTCAAGTCCCAGTCAGGTCGCATTTTTACCCTCTGATTTTTGTTTTTTTCCATCTACCTCAGCACCATGTCATCGTCATCTTTTTCTATGATGTGTTCCTATCCCTTTCTTTCCCACTCTATGAATTTATATTCTCATATGTTTGCGCTTATGGAGTTATGGCGTAGTATGGATGAACTTTGGAAAGACATCACAGGTGATAAATATAAATAAATGCCAAGAGGGAGCACAAAAACGAAGACACACATAAAAGAAACACACGAGTACATTCTACTTTTAGACCGTTCAGTCTTCTTCGGGAAGGAGACAAGTGGGGATTCACTTGTATCAATTTTCCGTAACAATATTCTGTGCCTCACTAATCACATTACCTACACTTATCTTCAAAATTATAAAAATTGAAATTGTACCCCTTGGCATCTAGGCTCTTCTTATGAACAATAGGGATTATCAGTTTCTGCACATTGGGCCAAGATTGAAATGGCAGAATTTGAGATGAAATCACTATTATGGATAACAGAATCTGATCGTCTGACACTGACAATATGGTTTGTTTACTTATTGTTTATTTTACTAGAAAAACTTGTTTTCATTAAATCTAACACTTAACGTAGAAAGAGAAGAATAAGGATTTAAGGATGGACGGATACAGGATATTTTTTTGATACTGACCGGATCATTGATTTCAGGTCTCGTTGTTTCAGATCAAGTATTTTTGAATCGGAATGCGCTTTTAATATCTCAAAACTTGACTAAAAATCGAAGGCATTGATGTAATCAGGCTTCTTTTAAGTAGGCTCATATGATTAAATTATTTATATTTCGAATATGTGGAAAGGATTACACCAAGAAAGTTATCGAAGGATGTACGTGCAGGCTCACCGGAGTATCTCCCCAATAATAAACAGGTAGGGGAAGAGAAACCATATCATGATATAAAAATTTGTTGATAAGAAGGGGGAACGACCTTATAGTCCACGCAGTCGAAGGGAAAAGAAGATGGCAAGAACGGAAAAAGAAACTCGAACGAAATATATGGAACAGTTAAAGGATGTGAAAGAGGAGAAATACGTAGTTGTGAAAATATTAGATAATAAGAGAATTAAGTGAAGAGATACGTCACACCAATCTTAGGATTGTTGACAAGTGATGAGGATGATGACCTTGAAATTTGCTAACTATGTTTGCATTAAGCCTTCACGATAAAAATAAGTCGTCGCATGGATAGAACAAGCCAAATTGAGCGCTCTTGTTTATATTTACTCTTAGGTCAGAGTACGAGCCGGAATAAGTCATGGTCATATGGGCTTCCATTCCTCCTCCGCTGAATTCTCAATTAATGTATTTTTGCGTTGCCGCCTCTGTACGGGACCTGTTTCTCTACAGATGTGACATCAGCGTCACTAAGATATCTCGATTGAAATATACATCCGGCCTAAAATAATATGTTACGGTTCATCGCAGAGTGTTGGAACCAGTTCTAAGAGCGTTGATAGTTGTTTTGAATAGATACTGGGTACAATATTTCATAGTATTTCAAGAACACTAATGTCTTCATCGAGTATTGATCGTGAAAATCATCATAGCTTGGGGTTTCCTTTGATGAATGTGGAAACATTTTACACACGATGTTCAAGTTTCAGGATTATTTCGGTGGTCAAGTTTGCTATGACAAATCTTTTTACATTAATTTTGTTGTCAAAGCTGTTACATGTAGTAATTTTAACTTTCCAATAAACCAAGTTTATCAACCATAATTGAAGCAGTAGCTCATCGGCGTAACAATAATCCTGTCTCTGGAACGCTTCAGTAAGTTCAAAAAAGATAATTCCGTATTCAACTGGGATTCCAAATCGGAATAAATATTTTTGTTTACTTTTATGCATTTATATTATTTTGAAATAAAAAATTGGGGCTGAGAAAGAGCGTTAATCATCGTTGTGGGCCAAAATTTTAGTTTTGGTTGTTATTGTTTGGAACTATAAATAGATGGTAATGATTGGAATTTACAAGTTTAACTTCTTATAATGAATATTTTATATTGAACATCATGCTAATATTGACTCAATTTTTTGTTGTGATTGTGGATAATTAACAGAGAGATGGTATATTGAATGCCGAGATGAAGTAGACGGTCACTTTTTCAACATATCTATCATTTAAAATTATTTTTTTAGCTTAAAATTCTAAAATTGAAAGAAAATCGTGATTTGATAGTTTTTTATTTTAATAATATTGGTATGAATTATCTCTACTTTTTAAAAAAAGATTTGAGGTATTTTAATTAAAGCTGTGTAATCATTACTTTAATTGAAAGTAAGCAATAATTAATATTACTTAGTTTATGGCTTGAAATATGGCCTTCGGGAATGGTCTACCGTTGCTAACTAATTTCATTCCCAATGAAAGTGCCAGACCTTAGCTTGAGGTTTTACTGAAAGTGTTTCTCATTATGTCTTTTCATTTTGATTTAACCCAGCAAAGATGTCAAACGTTGTTCGTCCGATATTTGAGGATTCACAAGTTAAGCATTTGTATTGGTGCGCGTCAAATAAAAACGTTTTTCGACTGTAAATTACAATTACTTAGCAAAATTATAGTAATATCGATTGTTTATAAAAATGTAATGATTGAAATTGGGAAAATACGGGTCTCGCTTGAGGAAATAAAGTCGAAATTTCATGGGCAGTTAAAACTATCGCCCACTTGGTACCTTTTTACGCAACCCCTGCTCTCCACGCTTGTTCGAGAATAGCTTTATGCGAGCAAACTCAAGCCTGGGAGGCGCAAAGATATTAGAGTCCAGAAGTTTCTGAAGAGTAGAAATATCGATTCGTCTTGATTAAGCGCTTTGTGCTAAGCTCTTTGCTTTTAATATGTGTATTTATTTTTTAAGAGTGCAGCATATCATATACTAATCACTAAGGTTTTCCCGACACACGGAATTCCTCCATGAAAGTTTTATTTTGCGGCACTTGTTTGACTTTTCATGAGAATTTACATTCATATTTCTATTACACTAATAAAAGCGATCATTTTTCACTCGAAAGATCTTTTCTACTTAAGAATGAAATAAATTGTATCATTTCTAACTAATATTGCTTCAAAAAATTATTATATGTTGGATTTTGGAGCTCTACGACAGACACTTTTATTCACCTGTTGTACAGTAGCCTTTATTAAAATATCTATAATCAATGTTAGTGAAAAATATATGTTATGATGAATAACCAGTTATCTTCCAGAAGACATATATTCAGTAAACGAAACGAACTAATATATTTTCGCAGGGCACCACTTGTATTAAATTCGTTCTTATTATTGGGGATAAAATTGTTCAAAAGTATTCTCTACAAATCATTTCTGCTCGAAAACAAATTTGTTCAATCTTCTATAAATATTATGAAATAAAAATGAATTTTGAGGTAATATTCAAGTTTCCTTTCCTCCAGGTTAATCATAATGAGTCGCATTATGGCACCGGATTTTTAAGGCTGAATTCAAGGAAGCATATGTGAGTGAAAAAGGACCAGTTTTATTGGATGGTTTGAGACAATAAATGGCTCTTGGAGTTAAAATTGTGTGGCGATAATGGGATAGGAGTGAATTATATATATTTTACGCGGATAAATGAGGAAATAGGTGGATGAAAGACTTCGATGCTTTCGAACACCTCGCCCACTCCTTATCTAATCTTGTCTCCAGAGGCCCTTGGCGAATCACAAGTCTCTCGCATTGGACGAGAGCCAATCAGAAGGCGGAACTCTTTTTTTCCTTCCGGACGTGGTTGAGTTGAAGAGGTGATAATCTAATATAGTGATGGGGCTGGGCGCAATAACCAGTATTCTGTCTTAACAATCCTTTGATTCTACCAATCAATCTTCGTCTTCTAATGAATCATGGCTGATTATAAATGCGTCAGTCACTTTTTTGCCTTGCTTGTGAAAGAATACTTTCCTTTTCCGTTAGATTTCTATTTTCCATTGCGATTGACAAGGATAATTCTCGTTCGCCATGATTATATTTAGGGAAAGACTTTTTGTAGAAGCAAATCGTTGAAAGATGTTGCCCAATATTCTAAAATTGTTCGTCGAACTTACGGAAACTTTGTTCTGTTTGAAATAACTTTTAGATCTTTTTCCGTTTTGATCCTCCATCCGATATGTTGGTCCTCAGCTTGTTTTTCGGAATTCGCATTATCAGTCATTTGTTATTCGTTATTAAACGCATTATTTTTCAAGTTTATTGCGTTTCTATGGCACTCTAATTACGCCGGAGGATAATTATTACAAAAGTTTCTATTGAGATATATTATTTGACAGACCTGGTGCTCGTGTAGGAAGCTGATTTTAAAGCAAAGTTAGTTTGCCTCTATTCACTCTCCACTGATTTATTTTCAGTTGTACGAGCGTCAAATAACCTCGTGAAATTTAAAATGGCTATTTTATACTTTTGAAATTTAATGACATGGACTATAATTGGAGTGTCTTTTTGAATTTAGATTTTTGAGGAGTGTAGACGCTCAGAATACTTTAAGTTAGTTAGAATCTGCTATAAATAATAGAAATTTGTTTTTCACAGTGTTATTATTTTCCCATTTATGTTAAAGCGCGTTAAAAATCTGTTCGGATCTGCTATTTTAAAAAGACAACCTACGGATCCAAATCAACAAAATATGCGTCCCTCTGTTTTTTTAGTCACCGAATCATGATAAAAGCACGAGGTATACCGTTCTTTGAAATTGGGTTACATTTCACCTTGAGACGCGTTTTAGCAAACTCTTTGCACGTGCTCTGGCTGTCCGTCGTGGTCAACGTCCTCCGCTCATGCGGTTTCATCGGTGCCTGTCTAGCGGGGGCGGTGTCCGTGAAGTTAATTTCGGAGATGCGGGAACGAAAACTTATTCCATCCACGTTCGGGACGGGTTTTCCTATTTCCACGCCAATGGAGCAATTAATTTGGCAATCGCCATAAACTCTGGCGAATAGCCTTTGACGCACTCCGCTCATGGTCTCGTGGCGATAAAGAAGAAAATAGCTGTGGCTACAAAATTCGGGACATCGCATCGGGGTGATTTAAAAAAATCGCTGGGACTTTTGTTTCGCGGCCTAGACATCCTTTTCCGAAGGTTGAACTTGACCAAATTAACTCCTCTCTGAACTCAACCGTTAAGTGAGCTTCCCTCTTTTAGTATGATTACTTTATCGGGAAACCAAATGCTTCTGCCTAGTGGTGACCTTCAAGTTGAAAGTATGACTCCAGCTAAAGCAATTTTGTTCACTGTGGCTCCCCAACCAAGCACTCGAGGATACGATACTTCAACGAATACTAAATAATACTTTAATACGATAATGATACTGTAATACGTGAATTCCAGCTTATTCATTCTTTATGAAATGATAAAATATAAAATATTTCCTTAAAAGGTTTTTCGAAGGATTCCAGTGAAATCTGAATATTCTCAGAAAGAGCCCCTCCGGAAATCTCGTATTTTATTTACCTACTTTGCTTATCCTATGGCGTTTCCACAAAAAATACGATCTGGGTAGAGGCAGTTCGTTGATATTTTTTTATTTTGCTCGTCTTTATTTATCACTGCAGGTACAATTTAATATTTAAAAAACTAATACATGATTTCATACCGTGTTGACCTGCTCAAACAAAAATCCTTGAAGTGCGAAATGGGCTATGGAAAGAAACTGACCCCACGAACGTGAGGCATAACACTCCTGTGGCTTAGCCTGGGGTGAGCTCTACCCTCTCCTATCCAAACCATCGTTAGTTGAATCACGTAGTGTGCGATCATTAAATTAATGATATCGAATTTTTAACGATAAAATTATTATTCTTTATTGATGACAATGGAAAGAATCTCGATTTTTTACCTTCCTTTGGCTCTTAGGGAGTTCCACCCTTTGACTACACTCGTGACAAATCTACGTGACATTGAACTTATGCCTCCAAAAGATCTGGGTTTCATTGCGCCTAAATGCATTGCGCGACTTATGTCACGATCACCCTTCTAGCTATTCGAATCATTTATTATTTTTTTCTGAATTATCATTTACTATTTTTTTCAGTTCGGTAACTATTCTAATTATTATTCTATTTTTGTATTTAATCCGTGATCTAGTACGCGGAAAAAAATTAGGCGGCGTACAACGCAGTAGAAGTGGAGTCATCTGAAACAGGGGCGCAGCTAGGAATTAAGGCTAAGGGACGTTTATAGGCGCAAAACACTGGGTTTTCTGCGAGTGTGGAATACCCGCCAGGGTAAACGGGAGGTGCGAGGGCCCTCCTTAAGAAAATTTTTCATGTAAATTGTTCAAAATGGTGAGTTTTGCGGCCTTCTGAGGGATATTTTATTAATATTAAAACTATTCTATTAGTAATAATAATCCAATTAAGTAAAATGAATTAAATTTTAAAAATTATCTCTGAGCTCTGGGGGGGGACCCCAAAACCCCCACCTCGCTGCGCCACTGATCTGAAAAACTGCGGAAAATTTCGAGTCAAACAAACTTGGGGTTTTTTTTGGAGGGGGTTTAGGATACGATGCAAGCGAAATAATACCACGGCGCCACTTGAAGTGAGGGAGATCAAAACAATTCTTGGAACTCCGCGGAGGAGAGAACAAACATTTTTGCGAGAGATCCACTTCTAGGCGTGAAATCTTCCCCTGTTGCTTGCTTGATCTCTCCCGCACCTCATTTCTTCTCCCCAACCCTTCAGCTCATCCTCTACGAGAGAGAGGAGAGTTCTGCTTGACGTCAGAGGAAGTCAAGAAGGAGTCGCCTTTTAAACAATGAGCCTTTGGATTTTGTCCAAAAATTCCGATACTCGGGGAGCAAACAAGCATCCGCAAGGCCCGTGTGAATTGCATCCGACGACTCCACAAGCTTCGCCCACGCATGGAGTTTGCCCTAGCGTGGGGGGCACTTCTCTCTCGCCCAGCTGGAAGAGTTAAAGTGAGTCGGCTCAATAAAAACCGCCAGAGTGCGTGCTTATCTCAATGCTGCATTGCGGTGCCGTGCAATGGCGTGCCTCCCGAGGACAGGTTGACTGAGCTGCCAATGTAGGTGGGCAGAAGCGGTGGAAAGCTCTCGTTGCGGTCACCTTAAGCGTATCCAAACATCATGTCCACTTCTTCTCATATTATTGATGGTGTTATTGCTTCGAATGAAAATAATCACCCGACATCCTGTTAGCCACCAAGCCGCTGTTTTCGTTTTGCTTTTTTGTAGTTGATCGATCGTTTTGTTTTCTCGTGTTGAATTACTGGAACGTGGTACTCCTGAATTGGGTATTTTTATTTGGTAGATCTGAAGCTGATGTGGGATGATGATTTCAAAGCTGTAGTTAGTTTACACGAGTGTTCCTCCGCCGAATTTTTTCTCTACACCTCTCCGCCAGTCCTCGGCTCTGTGCCTGTATCCGTTGTTTCTGATTTGATGAATAAACCCCAATTTAATAATCACTTTGTGATAGTTTTAACCCGATTATTTTGGATGGGTGAGGGTAGAGTTCCTCCTATAGCAATCCAAAAGCGTGTGAATTCGGCACATTCAGGTTAGGACGCAAGTACATTTCTAAGGGCCAAATCGCATTTCGAGAGTTTTTGTTTTGGATTTCATAGTGGATTTCAATCTGGGACCCTCCAATCATCAACTTCCATTTCTTGAGAGAGAATGGTTTTGATCTACCTCACAAGTGGCACTATGGTATTATTTCGATAGCATTGGGACCTCGCCCGCCCGCCAATGAACTCTAATCAGTAGGCCAAGACAAGTTAGAATCGAATTAAGTGTATGCAACATCGCTTAGATATGACCTGAGTTGACTCAGATCAAATAAAAGCTAGAAACATTTTTCGATTCTGTAGAACATAGAAATTACATAATATGAAATCACAGGTCGAGTCTCATTGTTGTTTACATGGCATTTATTTCGATTGAAAACTCAAATACAATTTAATGTAACACTAATTAAAATGGATACGTATCAGAATGTTAACACAATGTATATAGAAGAATTTCCTTACCAACTTCCCATGTAAATGTTGACGTTGAGTATTTCATTGTTGCCCCCGACATTTAATTACTGCGGAGATATTTCACGGGCTCCTGTTTATATTTTTTCTGAGCGATTTCATTTTTGCGCGTGTGTTAAATTTTCGTGTGTAGGTAACTTTAATTTCACTTTAGGTAGATAACTTATGCTTCATTCAAGTAAACCATAACACATCCCAAATAGCTCTCTTTATATGAATATCATATTTCTGCGGTTGGAACGTATTTTTTTCTTGATTCCAGAGAGCAAAAGTTATTTGACTTAACGGGAATTCGAACCCGGATCTCCCAAATTCGTGGCTGACACTGTAGAGGTACGTTACGCCGCTAGCTAGCTCGCAGTTATTCGCTTGAATGATTTAATTTTTAAATTTTAGTAAAAAATAAATGTCCAGCTGAATTGGCTTCATTCTGCCATCGATCTTCGTTATGACGCCACTTCACCCTCCGAAAGGGTGATATTTTCCAATTTCCCTTTTCCATGCTTTTTTCTCTTTCCTACGCACCATCCGTCACAGTGTGGACCATGGGGGTTGGTGGGCGTTGAAATGACAAGACGGCTTGGAGGGACTCGCCCTCCAGCGGTTTCAGCCTACTCAAGTGCGCCCGATACTCCCTTCAGTCAAGAGAGGTCCCCGCTTGGCCGTTTTCATATTCTGGGCACTCTCTATAATGCGTGTGCTAGGTGAAGCGAATGATTTATCGGTGAGGAAACAAGCATTCAACACATGCAAATCGTAGTGACAGAGACACTTGACCTGCGAGCCGTGGTGCATTTCTCGTAAATGCTTCCTTTTACAGTTCCGTGAATGTTCGTCATTCAATTCTGTCATTTGATGACAAGACAGTGGGAGTGTTTCCACCTAATAATAAACTGAACATGGTTAAATATTTCGTACCGACTATGAGACCTAGTTTGTACTGTTGGAAATTTTACTTTTTTTGATTTTGACTACGTCACACTTCTATGTTTCCTCACTTTGCGAATTCCTTTATATAATTTTTCATTTTCATCATGATCTGATTTTATTTTCCTTTTAAACTTGTCGAAATGCATGAGAATAAATAAAAGATGACCTTGTGGAGAATTTCCAAATTTGTAAAAATATTGTTTTGGTATTGGTGAACGTATTTTGCCTTACGAAAATAGCGTCATTTGTCTCATCAGTGTTTTTTTTCCTGGATAATATTTACGTTTTACTTTTTACAAAGATTTTTATGGCTGCAGACGACTAGAATATAATTATCAAACGGAATTGTATGCACTGATGGGATTAATATAAGTTAAATAAACATTTAAAACGTTTGATGGGTGCATGATGTCGTTTCATATTACGCATGATGAGCACACGCTGAAATTTTCTGTCACACTTCCAACTTTCTACGCGGAAACGAAGTTTCTATTTTGTTCATAGTATCTTGATACCCTTAGCTGAATTATATCGGATCTTATACAAACGCATGCGTACAAAATTAAATCAATAACTCTAAGCATCTAATTTTGCAACCATATTTTAAAAATATTTTCGGAGAAAGTATTGGCCCTGTTTGGATAATTGTTTCTTTAGTTTTTGTCCGCGTAGAATGAAAGATAGCAATGAATCCTGCCATAATTATAGTCTCAGAAACATAACTCCGAAGAATGCTCTCTTCCTCGGTCGTATAGATGTCATGATCGTCCACTGTTTCGCTAAGTAAAGGAGCAGACTGAGAAGTTGGTTAGCATACGGGGGATGACGCGCGCCCTATAAAAATCCACCCCGCGGGACATGTCGCGGAAGTGGGCGTTAATGAGAGGGGGTTGGAGGGTATCTCGGGGATGGTGGGGTGTGCAAGGAGACAGGGGTATTTACGTGGCCTGGCTCCAAAGAAACTTAGCGAGAGGGGAGGAAATTTTAGAAGTGAGAGGAAACGTTGATGCTGGAGTGTTTTGGTTTTCCCTGCTCGTTCGAGAGATCTCCGCCCTTCGGAACGAGGCAAGAAAGCTAAAATAAAGCACAACAGGCGCCGTCCTGCGTTGACATCGAGACCCAACCACTGACCCAATACTGTTGTCACAACTCTGGTTTCAAGCGGTGCGGTAGATGGATATTTTTCCACGCGTCTGACAGGGTAGTTTGGGGAAGGTCTCAGAGTGGCGGTTTTGCAATGGAACATCTAACCCTCAATTTCTACCGTTAGTTTTCCCATTTGGGTGATTTAAAAAAGGAAAAAGGAAAAATGCAGGTTATTCTACAATTCATTTTATCAAATTCTATATTAACGCCAATTGTGCCCATGCTGTAACGCTGACTTTAATCGGCTCTTCCTAAAAATTAACTTCAAACTGTGGGGGATTATGCGTTAAACTTCCCATTGAGGCCCAAATATCCGTAGTCTTCTATTTTTTTCATAAATGATACGCCTTAAATTTTATTTGACTTTTTTTTAATATTTCGTGCATTGGGTTATGCCTCTTGCGATAATACTTCCTGTTTTTACAATTACCATTTGGGTGATTTAACCCTTTCGAGACCGCGGAGTTTTCGTCTTAGCTTGACTGCTGTACCGAGCCCCAAGAGACTCTTCTTTCTCGTGGTACGGAGCATTTTTGGAGGGCATTCGTTAAGAAGTGTCTCGCTGAACCTTTTTCGACCCCTCCAAGGTGGGACTCCGCATTATCTCGGACTCCGAGAGTAGTTGTGCTCCCTCCTTTCCGGGTTTACGAGCATACCTGCGGCATTGGTTCGCGGTCAACTTATGTATTGCTTATATGTATTTAGCAAATGGATAGTTGTTACTTGCACGTAAATTACAGACATAGAATATAATTCCTCATTTTTATCTGAGCATTGTCAAATTTTAAACGAAGTTCTAAGGCCATTATCAAAGCATTTAACGCAGCAACAATTTCCATGTTGATGTTTATACATAACTCGAGATATAAGTTAATATTTGTCGTAGAATTTCGTTTAAAAATTCTAAACGCTGCTCAAAAGACAAACAATTCAATTCTTAGTTTATATTTCTTGAGAAATGAACAAATATTTATTTCGAAAATTGACTCTATAAACAATTGTATGACCGCTGTCCCTTACCGCTGAGAGGGGTTATAAAAGACGTAGGGCCCGGGTACCTGCTCCCGGATTCGGAGGGTTAATCCTAAACCCCGAAGCGTTGGGTCCCGAGACAAAGGCGACCTAAACCCACGACCGTCCTGAAAGGGGGAGAGCAAGAAAACGTATATATAAGGGTTTCGTTTTCTTGACCGGGAAAATCTCACACGCCCGTGGTCTCCCGGGTCAGGAAACGTCCACACGTATATATACGTGTACGGTAGGGAAAAGGTTAAAAATGAAAAAAATGAAAAATGCAGGTTATTCTGCACTTCATTTTATCAATTTATCCATTAACGCCTGGTGTGCCCATGCAGTAACGCTCCTCCACCAAATTAACTTCAAACTGTGGGGGATTATGTGTGAAACTTCCCATTGATGCCGCAATAACCATAGTCTTCTATTTTTTTTCATAAACGATATGCCTTAAATTTTATTTGACTTTTTTTTATATTTCGTGCATTGGGTTATGCCTCTTGCCATAATACTTGCTGCTTTTACAATTACCATTTGGCTGATTTAAAAATGAAAAAATGAAAAATGCAGGTTATTCTGCACTTCATTTTATCAATTTATCCATTAACGCCTGGTGTGCCCATGCAGTAACGCTCCTCCACCAAATTAACTTCAAACTGTGGGGGATTATGTGTGAAACTTCCCATTGATGCCGCAATAACCATAGTCTTCTATTTTTTTCATAAACGATATGCCTTAAATTTTATTTGACTTTTTTTATATTTCGTGCATTGGGTTATGCCTCTTGCCATAATACTTGCTGCTTTTACAATTACCATTTGGTTGATTTTAAAATGAAAAAAGGAAAAATACTGGTTATTCTGCACTTCATTTTATCAATTTATCTATTAACGTCTGGTGTGCCAATGCAGTAACGCTACCTTTAATCGGCTCTTCCTCCAAATTAACTGTAAATTGTGGGGTATTATACGTGAAACTTCCCATTTAGGCCCAAATAATCGTAGTCTTCTATTTTTTTCATTAACGATATGCCTTAAAAATTTTTACTTTTTTTTTAATGTTTCGTGCATTGGGTTATGCCTCTTGCCATAATACTTGATGTTTTTTCAATTAGTTGAGTGTCAATAGATGAAGCTTATCCTTATTACTTTTTTGGATAGAGTCTATTGTTAATTATGTCCGCTTTTTTTAAATGGAAAGTAAATCCTATTCAAGGTGCTCATAAGTATGAACAATATGCGGTATCGTTAGAAAACAAACTTTTCCAGCGTCGTGAAGGTCGTGATGTGAAAAGCACGTCGGGCATTGCGTTGAGCTGATGAATGTGTGCACTTGACTTCGTGATTGCCCCGCTTTGGCGTATCTCCAGATAACATTAATAACGTGGATAAGCTCATAAAAATCTTGAATTGTGGCGCATAAGGTCGCCAGCGTTAACTTCTGTGCATGTGCGGTACAGATTTTACATATCCGACTCTCTTGAGCGAAATAACAAAGAGAAGGTACCCTTTATTTGCACGCTATAGATTTTATATTATTTCTATTCCTTTTTGCATATTTTACCACCAAGTTTTAAAAATTTTGTCTCGAGGAGCATATTTTCTTCTTTACGCTCCCTAACAAATATTTTCCTACTCAAGTCATTGATAAATATAATTTCAGTTAAATTAATCAGTTTGATCGCTGCATTTTTCTCGAGTTTCATTCCGCATCAGTTGGATTGTGGACAACAGTTTCGCTGGCTATCCTTCTAGCGTCTTCAAATCGGAGGTGTTGTCTTTTTTCCACAATTCAACTGATGCGGAAGAAAACCCGAGAAAAATGCAGAGATAAAACCATCACCGCAGAAGCCTTTGTTCTTACAATTGTATCGGTCATGAGTTTCACGCGAGCATGTTTGTCCTGTGAGTAAGAAAAATACAGTGGGACGTGAGTTTATCCAACTAATGTATAGTTTTTAATGACCAAATATTCGGTTGGATTGGTCACGTTGAGGGCACTAAGAACCAAAAAAATATAAGTGAAAGAGTACGGGTAAATTAGATTTTTTTTTAATTATAGCTTGATGACAGGGACAAGTTAGTACTTATGATTCAGTACCAGTGCGTTATTGCTAGGCATAAGTTTAAGGACGGAGTAATAAATTAAGACGGACGGAGTTATGTGGAACAAAGTAGTTAGGTAGTTTAAGTGCTTTTATTTTAACTTCCCTGTCTCGTTGGATGATTTTATTCTGCCATTGTAGAAATCGGATCGAGTTTGGGTGTATCTCGCCGCCATTTGTTTATTAATTTGATCAGCAATGCTATGATATGGAACTGAACATAATTTTGAAAACTATTAATTCATAAAATCATTATACTCGTTTAGCTTGTGGTAATGCCAATAAATTTGTGTCGCTTGGATTTTGAATGCATGCTGTTTGACTGTATTACTTACATGAAAGCCTTGTTCTGGGTTTAATATAAGTTTTTTTTTTCACATGAAATTGAGTTCATTCATTCAAAATATGGGTAACATGCTAAAATTTCTAACACTTTTTGTACTAATGCAAGGCTAATTTGAACAGTATGTGATGTTTTTCTGCAGAGCAGTCTTTTATCCTAAGAACTTCACAGAAAATTCTTAGGTTTTTCCCATTTTTTCCTGCACCCCCGCTATGTTGCATTTTGTCCTATATCTTGTGATATTCATAAGGCGAAAACAATTCACTAAATCATGTTTTACTTCGTGGAATTTTGTATCATGACAGTGAAATAAAATCGGCTAGTATTCATACACTCTTTTAGATAAAATCATGCCGACGGCAGATTAGCGGTTTTTTATGGATCATTTACGTGGTTCACCTAGTGGCCATCGAATATCAATTGGTACTCATAATTGAAAATATTGGATACATTTGATCTAATTTGACCCTCTGATACGATTTATCCCTGGAAAAACTTAATAATACCCGCATTACTAACCTATTTAAACGGTTCTGCTAACATAAGAAGCTTTACCCACATTTTTATATGTTGCCTCTATTATTTTCTCTGGGATTTTAAATATCCTTTTTCCTCAGGGATCAAATCAACGGAATGTACGAATGCCTTCGCTGTAACGAGGCAGATGGAGGAGGAAGTCATTATTTACGCCGCGCATTCCCCACTATAATTGATCTTTAATCGGGATTTAATTTCCCGTGGCAGTCGTGACTTATGCCTCGTACCAAGAGACAATGGTCCTCTCGCATAACAGAGTGTTAACAGTTATCCCCCTAGCTCGCCAGCCGAGGTTCCAAACCTTTCTCTCACCGCGGTTGCACGAACAAACCTCTCTTCCCATTGAATCGCTAGCATGTTTGCTATTTGACTCGACGATTCTGGCAATCGAATCAGCGATGGCTTACTGAGTGGTGCGATATTATGGATCTACAAGCGGCTTGTGAAAAGTACCGCATGAAAATTAATTAATTACAGCCAAACTAAGGCCCATTCAACGGAACCACTACTAGTTCAGGGATGTGTTCACCATTCCGAAGGCCATAAAAAATACGGCATTGAAAAAGGCGGATCAAGGTTCGTGGTCTCCCCTTGTTAGTGTAATATTTACACTTTTGAGGGGTGAAATGCTAAGCAAATGCGCTACAACCCTACATTGAACTTACCTCACATGGGCACGGTGTTGCTGTGATCCAGCCCTCTCAATATGCGGGTAGGAATAATTTTGTTTTTGACAAATATTTAAAACCTCCCCTTCACTTTTCAGCGATCTCCGGGAAGACCTCTGATTCCACCATTATCGTTCTTTGAATTTCAAGGGTGAATTGAAATTTGATGTCTCCATGTTTCTGGGCTCCACCGCGTGGATTTTCTTTGTGACGACAGTTTCAGTTGTCTTCACAAAGAATATCCACGCGGTGAACCCGAGAAACTTGGAGACATCATCTAAACAACGCCGCGGAGAACTACAAATCGAATTGAAATTTGTTTATTTCCATTGAATTTAGAGCTCACTTAATTGAAGTATAAAAGTATGATTTGATGTTACGATTTCATGATTAACGTCTTTCTTTCAGTTCCCGTGATAATTTCAGATTTTTTTTCGGAATCCACTTGGTTCCGGTGTTGGCCTCAGCTTTCGCTACCGCGCAGCTAAATACGCTTATGCTCAAATCTTGATACAACGCCATTATAATTCTACTTCGAAATTTTAGGACTACTAGATATTTTTGATTCATCTACCGGAAGAACCAGAAAGAACCATTCGCAATAAAACTTTGTGTATCTTGTCATTCTTATATTGTCTCGTGTTTCACGCCATTTCCTTGAACCTGGGACTTGTTTGATCACAGCAGGAGAGGGCTCTGGCCTCAATCACCTAGGAATACGCCTAAAACCCATTTGATTGATTCCATGCACTCTTGAGCAGAACAATATGTATTGTGTAAAAATGGATTTTGAGGTCTTTTTTTAAAACTTTTTGTGCTTAGTATTTTATGTTTTTTTATTTTGGTTTTTGGATATTTTTGTGTGTGATGAAACCTATCCACCAAACTGGTACTTCGTATTTTATATTTTCGTCTTTATATATTTTCTGACTTTTTGTTACCACCCGACTACATGGTCGATTTGTAACGATTTTTGCTATAATAATAATACCCCGTAATTCCGATACGAGGCTTATAATGATGGTGTTTCCATTCTGCGCATTTCATTACTTGGTATTAGTATGGGATAGGATAATATACAATCATCCTGCCAGTCCTTAAAAAGACCATCTACTTTGGATTCTTGCTCTTAACTGTGAGCATCATAGCATCGGATTATCTCATCACTTTATGATTGCAACTGGCGCTGTGAAATTGTCCAACCATCCGACCGACTTTGCCATCGCAGCGTGCACTTACTTTCGTTTCCTTGTTCCTCCTGCCTTCTTTTCATTATTCGCCGTGTCTTCCGATCCGTATGCACGCATCTCAAGGTAAAAATTCATACAGTTACACGCGCGCCAATATCCCTCGCTCCCTCTCTATCGCGTCGGAGTAGCGATTGTGTAAGCTGAGGGTGTCACTGGCGAAAGGTCATGGCTTCATTATGTATAGGCAGAAATTATTCATGGCTTTCGGCGTTCCCTCATTCAGTCGCTTGCTTCAACATTAACTCGAGAACAGGAATTTGTGTACTCTCACAAAGTTTCCGTAGCCTATCTACTCACAATGGTGACAACACTGATCACTTTTCAGCGAACGATTTCATCATGAAGTTATGCTTTGCTTATGATAAAAATCTTTGGGCTATTGTTCATTAATTCAGGGTTGTGCTGCTGTTAAGTAGAAATTAATATTATTATTAAAAATATACTATTTTATTAAGCCATTCAACAGGAGGTTAAGAGGACGCGTAACTCCTGCTTAACTTTCTTTTGCTTGTCTTTTTTCGTGCTTATAACTTATGCTACCACCTTGAAATTTTTATGGTAAATGAAATAGGCAGTTTTTAAGACTTTTCTGTATCTGAAATTTGATTAATGTAGCTTTTATTATTTTTTCAAATGATAGAGGCAAATGTTTAACAGGGTATACACCACTTTCCCTGAATATTTTATGATGATAGAACATCTTTTACACGAGTCACCAAAACTTACCGGCCGAGAGGAAGGTATGCGTCCTCTCAAGGCTGATTCGTCAAATTTTTAAGATGCCATAACCGCAGATTTAATTGCTAGCTAAAAGTCTATAGTATTAGATATTCTTTTTCGCGTAGTTATTTAGAAATTTTTAGAAATTTTCTGCGTATTATCGGTAAATTATGTTGTCGTCCTTCGACTTCAGGATGCAGGTTCGGTTCTAATAAAATAAACCTCACTTTCACTAATTCTAGAGTTCTGGATATAAAATTTTTTCAATGCTGAAAATAGATATCCTGATGACTCAAAACATTCATCGACTTGGCATGGAAGGTCTACCTGTTTTCCGTTCGGGTACAGTCAAGTCGGAACTAAGTAGAAACAAGAATGAAGGATGTAGAAAGAGTGTTGGCACAGTCATTTGCGACGATGACTAGTCAACTTCATGAGGCGAGTGAGTGTTACGAGTAAAGAACAGCGTTCAGGAACTGTCCAACTAAAACATTTCCTCTGTTCGAAACATAAATTAGCTTTCAAAGTATGATTGCCTGCGATGTATGCTCATGTATTTGTCATGGTCGTACAAAAACATAATTGAACTTATACGTCCGTGAGCTTGCAACCATTCAGCGATTTTATTTATATATTTATGGTGTTTGGCGATGGTTTTTTTGTATTTTCTCCTCTATGGCATCCAATAATGTCGTTTTTATCAACTTTTGAGCTTATTTTTTGTTTTAGGTACCAAAGTTTACTATAGAATGACTAGGCTGAACTATGACTATATCAACTAGTTCTCCAAACTAGGAAATGCTTCCCGATCTAGCGATAATTTATTAATACTTTTAGTGAAATTAAATCATTGGTTTGATGAAAGTATTTATTCTATCTCAGATTGATGTTGTAGGGTGCATTAATTGATTTCCAAGAATTTTTTATATCAGCGTTTTAATCACTGGGTTCCCAAAGCATTGTCAGCCTCGATGCTCAGGGAGTGCACGATTTAACTTGGGAAGGAGTACTTGAAAATATGGCAATAGATTTTACTTATGCTTAGCAATTTTTTTCTTATTTAGTCAAAATATCAGAATAATTTTCTTAAATCAGCAGCACAATGGTTAAATGAACATATTGAAATATGACAATATCCAGCATGATAAATTTATAAAGAATATGATAGATGTTCATCGATCAGTGATTTGTTCGGGATCACATCTGAACCTTTCATGTAACATTTAAGGTTACGGAGGACCGTTGAATTAATATCTGAGGACTTTACCCAATCCTTCTGTGCGAATAAGGATCAATCAATTAATTGCGTCGGTGCCTGGGATAGGGTCGCCAGCTTAATAAAAAAAACTGCTGATGACGACGTTAGAGGAATGCCGTTTCTCGTATTTGTTATAAGTTTCGTAAAATATGATTTTGCGCCGAATAGACTGCTCTCGTCCAGACATATATTAAATTTTTGGTCCAGAAAACCGCACATGAGGTAGCCATTTGTTTCGTTCATCCCTCGTTGGAGACGGGGCCTCGGAAAGTATGCCAGGAGGGCGAGGTCGGGGGAAGAAACCAGCGATATTAGCGGTTTGCTCCATTTCGCTATTACCAAAAATAAACGTGGTATGAATAAACGAGTGCGGAAATAAAGCAAGAGTCTAAATTTGGCGTCCGGCTTTCATGTCCCGTATTCGCGGAAATATCCACTTTAGCGCTCTCCCCTAAAAACATATGCCCACGTCGATTGTAAACGCGGGGCTGAAGTGCTCAAGTACATAGACAATAATGCTATTGGCTCTTGCGTAACTAAAATTATATCAAATATATGTTAAAATTATAGCCCGAGTTCATCTTCTCTATCCTCCCCACGGCTGACCATTTTTTAAGGCTTGAACAATTTCTCGTCATCACTGTGTGAGCATTGTGGAGTCTCCAAATTTATACCAAAATATTCTTGTATACGTAAACTTATTTCACAGTACATTGATACGTGTGGTACCAGCTCGGTGGTCTGCTACAGCGGGCCGGTGAGACTTTATTTTCTTATGATGATGGACGCGCTTGGAGGAAGGATTTTTACCAGTCATGAGATATCTGAATGAGATATTATCTTAAAACTGCCTACACATTTGTTTGCATGTAACATTGAGCAGAATTTTTTTAGCATAAATTTGTAAAGGAGGCGAAAAAAATCTCAGAATTTAAGCAGCGTGATAAAGTACTTGTTTTTTCTATGATGTAATTCATCAAACATAACTTCCAATTGAACCTCGGCAATGCTCATGTAGCTTATTTTTCAAAGTTTCTTTCGTTATATATCAATTTAACGGATGTGCAATAGTATTGTAATAAGGGACGGATACTCGTTGGTGGCACCTAGCTCGTTTTTTTTTTTTTTTTTTTAGTTGGAGGGGTTTTCATCACATGCCGCTGCGCCTTGGTGGTATGAAATAGCTCTCGGCGATAATGCGTCTTAAGTTTGATATGTGTAGCCTAGTGGCTTTTAGATGTCCATTAAATATTTTTATACATTGTTTGTTTAGCATGTGAAATAAAAACTTGCATTTGAGAGCCACATTACGAATTGTATCTTTTCTAGTTTTCTAGAAATAATTTAGGGCGGCCCAACCACTATCAGCTGCCGCTGCTTAAATGGTTTTATATATTGGCAACGTATTATTAACATGGATATTATCGGGGTTCAAACCGTAACCGTTCGAATGAGCCAGGAAACCTACAGTGTAGTAGACGCTGTTGAGACTTCTCCTGCGTGGTTTTCGGTCTTAGGTATCCGTTTTGAAAACATTAGGGTGTGTCTATGCTCTCTAAGAACGCTTCTTTCTCACGATTGAACTCTAGAGTGGGTCATTTCGTGTCATAGCCGCACCCCTGGTCATTACCTCACTCTGAAACTTCCCTCTCTTCTCCAACGTTCTTAGTCAGATATCTCTCAGGAGCTCTTCTTTTCATCTCGTGATTGTTCTCACCTACCAATGTCTCTTTGGTGGGGTAGTAACCAATAATATTGAGGGAGAGTTTTAATACTCGAATATTAAAAAATGATTGGCAGAATCTTTTAAAGCAAACTTTGAGTTGAAATCTCTGAGGGAGTGAGTTTTGTAATAGTCCATGCGGAAGATTTAATTCATGTAGACTCGTTCTAACCAAATACCGATACCTACCTGAGGAAGCTGTCGTGCAGAAACAAATTGAGAGCTGAAATTAGATTAGATGGCGATATTTTGTGGTACAATAAACAATTCATTAGGATTTATTTTTTCCTTTTTTATTACTGTGCTAAAAGTAACTTTGTTCATTACATGAACTGTCAGAATTTCTTTATCTTTTCGCGTTAAAAGTAATTTAATAATATTGATTATAATATTATCTAATGAATTGTTCATTTTGGCGATATTGTCAATTGTTTTTCATTAGCTTGTTCTGTTTGTAGTTAATTATGTAATTTGAAATTTCATTTGATTTCGTACTGTCAAGAATTTACTGAAATATTCTCATGCGATGGATACATTTATATGTGTCTGCAACGAAAAATTGAAACCATTTTTCCATAAATTAAATGTAAAAATATGCGATCTATGAACTTGTATTAACGGGAAAGTCTATGAAGATTGGAGGTGTAATATCGTGTTAGATGCTAAGTAATATCAAATTAAGCTTGTAAGAAGAGCTTCAATCTGCCACAACTCGCTTGGAAAAAGTTAATAATTGGAATTGAAATACAGCGAATGGAGAAAGCTTAAGAGGAAACCCTTTTACGTTGCCTACTTCAAATATTGATGCGGAAGAGAAATGCTTTCTGGGTGAATTTGAACCCGCACGCCGGAGTATATATTAATTTATGTGGAATTGCGTTTTCAAGCATTTCATTTGGTGAAAGTGTTCAATTTTTGTGCTGAAATTACGACTTTTGTAAATCAATCAGATGGTTCTATATCTGGTAGTCACGTTTCTTGCTCATTCACCCTTTATTTTGGGCTACAAAAACTTAATTACTGCCGTCGATGACTACATTTAGACAAGGGAAAGTGTAGACGGGAATAACTCGGCCGCCTAATACCTTTTAATTCATTCTCGAGTAACCGAGACAGAACTGCATTTCGCTCCGTGATAGCCATCGTGAGTTTCATGTTTTTTTTGTCTAGACAAGTACCCTTCCTATTGCCAGTAATTGCGACGAACGCTAAATACGTCCACCTCGGCGCACTCAATGAATCGACGGGAAAAGGCACTACACGACTAGCTTCCTTTCTCGTAAAGTTCGAAGTCTCGTAGTCATAGGTAGGGTCATGGCATAGGCGCATAAATAACTCGCGAAAACGCTTTCACCTGCCGCAGCGGAAGATATCGCCTGTGTTCGTGCCCGAACAGCTAAGAGGCCATCTCCGCTGCGAATGACGTCACCCTTCCGTAAAAAGGCAAATCCTCATCTCCGCCCTGTCTCCCACGCAGTATCTACGCCCAAGTCCGCAAAAACTAACTGTCGTTTTCTATAGAAAAAATGTATTTTGTTGCGAAATCGACACGTGTGAGGTCCACTAAGCAGTGGACTTGAACATCAAAGTCTATTTGTTGTGCATTTTCGCTATCTCACACCCTTTTCCTTCATATGTACTTTTTTGCTCTTTTTTCACATGTTGGTATGGCACAAATGTGCGTTTCATTTTTTACATGACGATTATTTATTATCTCCAACCTGTCTCCCACGCAGTACCTGTGCTAAATCCGCAAAAACTATCGTTTTCAGCAAAAAAAATTATTTTGCTGTCGAATCAGTACATGTGAGATCCACTAGGTAGTGAACATCACGATCAAAAGTCTATTTTCTGTTCTCCTTTCGCTATCTCACAACCCCTTCCTTCATTTTAGCGTCTTATTCTCTATTTTCACGTCGTATTACTTATGGCATAAATATGCTTTTATTTTTTTACGTGACGGTTCTTTCGTATGCTGAAAGTGGTTGGATTGAATATAATTGGTGAAAAGGGTTGACGATGTAATTCGTTATAAATTGATATCGACCCCGTTATCAGTATGAGGCATTTTTTGATACACTGACTATCATTCCAATCACTTTTTTTTAACTGAATGATTGTCATTTCCACCTGAGGTTCTCCAAAATTTAGTTCAAACTCTGGATTGTTCTGCTTTTTTGTAGGTTTTCCGAAGTGATTCCTGTTGTTGAAACGTTTTACTTCCTAGAATCTTTTGAAATTAATCTTACTGGATTATACTCAAGCATCATGGTGCAACTATCGTTTTATTTTCCGCTTTGAAATTGTGACAAGTTTTTATTGCATCAGCTAAATATTTGTTTCATCCGTAATAGCGTCATAGCGAATAAGCGATATACAATGAAAGGGTTAATGACCCTTTCTCCGAGACATTACACATCAAATCAACCCATTACACGTATTTGCTACCAATTGCCTATTGGAAATGATTCCTCGATAAATTATTAATTTGTTCCTGCCTGCTAGGCTTCGCAAGTAATTGCAATTATAAAGGTTCATATCTATGAAGTCATGTACTTAATGTTATTTCAATTCAATTATACAATCAATCATTGTTTTGACTTTTTATATTTCACTTTTCTTAATGATAAATATGAATGATTTAGTAACGTTTTTTGGTTAAACTGTTTGTGACGTGCACCGTAATCGTATCCAAAGAGTTTAGTGTTCTGCAAAGCGGAGGGACAGAAAGGACGTATTTCAGTCACGAGTGAACGCCATTCCACAAGTCATGACATTTTCTGTAACTCGAAACCATCAAAATAGGGTCCTCTTCCACCACTAACATCGAATTTAATACGTCTTCTTTGCTCCACTTGGTCAGAAACGGGCACGAGTGGCCAAAGAGCTGCAACATTTGCATTTCGCTGGACCGCAAGTTGGTAATATATATACTTACTCGGCTTCTCAGTGGTCGAATGAAGAATTTCGCAATGACATTTTCATGGAGTTTGAAGAATCTCCAGTGCAAACAAAAGATTAATGACTCTGCATAACGTATTTTACATTTGAGCGCGCCGTTAATGCTAATCTAATCCCGTTTATGCATTTGAACAAGCCGTTGGCAATCCTCAAAAAGTGCTTTTATTCGTTCGCCGATCCCTAGGTCCTACTCGAATTATCCATTCCTCTACCAGCGATGATTGAATAAAAAATCTTGTGTAGATTTCACGTAAATAATTCTAATATCACCCGGCGATGTCGATCGATAGGGATAAATAGAGGTCTTTTCCTTATGGAATAATGAAAAAATGTGCACTTCTTACCGTGTTTACTCGTTCCAGTGGCATCGGGTTCGCGTTCACGCGTCTTCGGACGAAGTCGACGAAACTGATCGATATTAAAATTATTTATGTGTGATTCAGCATGAAGAAGTTTTTTTTTCATTCAGCATGAAGCAATTTCACGAAATCACGCCTCAAACTATCCATTTGTAAAAATTTCCGTTCCGAAATATTTCCCAAACCCCCTCATAGAAGGTCTCAGTATTGCGCTTCCTTAGGGAGGGTTTTGCAACTACTTCCACCAGCTGACGTCGATTTTTTTTCTCTATTTGCGCGTGTTCCCACAAGAATGATTGACGTATCCCCATAGTCGTCACCCGACGAACGCGACCACGGCGGACGCAGCACGCTCATACTCCTCTCGCGTTTGGTGCGCATCTGCGGCGAGGCGGCCCCTGTCCTCATCCCTCCATCCTTCACTCCTTCCTTCCTTCCTTACCACCCTACTTTAAGGCCGCGAGTGGGATCGCGCAAGACCCGGAGGGAATTGTTTGGCAAGCGGAAGGAATGTGTCCGGGCCAAGAACGGATCGCGAGTTCGAAACCTGCCGGTTACTCACGCCGTCGGTGTTCGCGAACCATTAATGAGTCCCTCTGGTGGCCAAATTTAGCATGTCATTGGAGACGTGTTGAGTGGGATTGATTGCGATGCGATTGGATGTTCGCAATATTTACTTCCCGAAGCCGAACGAATGGAGATTACACGGTAATCATCGATTCTCAATATTCCACGGGATTTCCCGTGCGATCCATTGGGGTATTCTATATTCCGTCCATGGTTATGTCATAAATTTGTAATCTATTCAACTTTTCATATCTTTTCACTTAAAACTAGTATTATATAATACTACATCAGTTGTAGTTAAAATGTTTTAACTGTATTTTGTGTAGGCATTGGGGTGAAATATGTCGATAACTTTTAATTACGTGTTCTGGCCAATAAAATTTGCAAATACAATGCGCTGCTAATACTGATGTAAAAACATGTTTATAAACGAAAACTTTATATTAATATTCGAAGACCTTAATATCAACCCGCATTGACAGCTATCCAATGTATAGTTCTATTTGGAAAAATCATTAAATGTATAAAAGAGTTCATTCAACAATCTTATGTGTTAATAAAGGTTTTTTTCCCTTAAACGATATATCCCTAATTTAATTCATGTCCGGAAAGTACTTATCTTCCCAAATTATTAAAGTAGTTTGCTTTTAAAGAGATTGTACATTATTTTGTATTTTTTTGCTTTGATCCGAATTATGAAGTCAAAGGTTATGCCTATAAAAATATTATTGGCGATTCCAAATGGAAGTAGCAATAAAAAATTAGACATTTCATGCGGAATTCTTAAGATATGGCTGTAAACAATGAATTTCTATTCCATACTCGTAATTCCTTCATGTATGACCTAGTATGAATCTAGACTACGCCAATGATAAATGCCATGTTCCTTATCCATAATTAGATCTGAAGAGAGTTGGATAGTAAACTCCTACTACTCGCGGTTACATGATACCCATTTAGCATGGATGTTTTTTAAAAGTATATACATGACTTAGAATATAATATTTTAAGTTAATACTGGATTTCGGAATTAACATATTACGTATCCTGCGTTTTCTTTACGCTAAAGATGATGGAAAAGTATTAGGGATCGTAAATTAAGTATCCTTGATTTCAGCCTGTTCTTTTTCGTATCAATTTTCCTGACTCTTTGACAGATCTGATGGTGGCTGGCATCGGCGCTCATCCATTTGACAAACGCTTTATCATCCGGTTAGTTTAAAATCCCTGCGCCCATTTTAGAAGGAGGAAGCATGATATCATCTCATACGTCGTAGCGGCAGTTGTCGCACATGTGTTTCGCCTCACGCGGGATTATATGGAGCTCCTTCCTTCGCAGCCTCCTCGCATGCGTTTATGTATATCCATGCACGTATGTCGCCCCTCCCGCTATTCATGTCTCCCGGCCGAGAGCCGTCTCAATTAAGCCCAGAAGCGCAAGGTGTACTCTTCGTCGGTTGCGAAAAGAAATGGCTCTCTTCTCTCTGCCGCCCGCGGCGAACATCTGGCCGTGACAAAGGAGCAATCAGGCGGCGTGCCGTCACCTCATCTCGGCCTGCAGTCATAGACCTTTTGCCTTCGCGAAGCGCATTTGCGCATGACTCGGACGTCTATATATTACCTAGGCCCACCCTCTCTCCTTTGCATCCTAACTTTAAGTGTCATCCTGTCCCCATTCGCGGGCCTAATTCGGCCTTACTCGTCGTGCCGTATTCGTATATGTGCCATATTTTCCGGTTCATAATACGCACTCCACTTTTTGCTGTTTATTTTTAAAGGAAAATGCGGGGGTTGGTTTGGTGGCTAGAGTGTTGGCTTCCCACCCCGTGGGCTTGGGTACAAATCAAGCGGTGGTGGCAGAGATTTTTCAGAGACCGCCCGATGCCTGCTTGGATGTTGTGTGGAGGACATACAGTATTTTAAGCGCAACACTCCGCCCGTCGGATGGGACGTTTAGCGGTGGTCCCCTTGGCGCCTTTCGTTATGAGCAGGCTAATGCCGACGCCGGGTTTCTCTCCACTCTTCTTGCAATGCCCTTCCCTCTGTCGCAAATGACCTTAGCTGTCGGTCGCCTCCTCCAAATACCACCACCACCAACAGAAGCCGGTAAGCGCGCGGCTGTGATGATAGGACTTTGATATCGTAGGAATAAGACTTGAGTATAGGAATAAGAATTGACTTTGGTATGCCGGCCTCGGTGGCGGCGGGGTAACGTTTACGCCTGCCAGACAAGAGGCCGCGGGTTCGAGTCCCGCCTGGGTAGGTTTCCCCGGTCCAGGGCATGGTCGTTTGTGTGCGTTTACTTGTTATATTTGTTGAACACCCCGGTGTAAAATGGCCAATAGGAGCTGTATCCGGTTGTTTGAGAATAAAATAAAAAAAAGAAAAAAAAGAAAAAAAATTAAAATAATTAATATTCATTATTTTGGTGCTTGCTGGAAGTGTTTTATTATGACATAATTGTTATTAAGCTAGTATATTTTCCATGGAATAAACGAATTCCTAGTCCTGCCCGTCCGGTATTATATCTCTCTAATGTTTTCGATATCATTGGACATGAGAATATAGTGCAGTTCCGATACATATTTTGAGTCACACTGAAATATGTATATTATTATTTCTTCATTAAAGCTTGGCAAGAAGAGTTCCCAGGTGACATTACTGGCTAACACTACCCATGTAAGTAACTTTTCAGGGCTAATTTCGCCATTGTATTCAGAAAGATTGAAAAACTCTGTTGCCTGAAGTTAATTTTATGCCCAGCGAAGTTATCACTAACTACTATACTATTTTTGCCAAACGATAGATATGTGTAATGAAGGACCTGAGAGAAGGATTTATTTTAATCAGAACAGCTTAAAATCATAAGTATGAAGTTATTTTTGTAAAAGGAGCTCCAATAGTTGCGATGATAAGACGTTTCAGTTGAATGAAGTGAGCAACTCTTCTTCAAACCACGGAAAAGGATTTGGGCCCATTTTTCCATGAGAAAAAGATTGCGAGCACGCGAATTTTGGAAGTGAAAAATATCTGTGAAAGGCCCATACTAAAAAAATGAAGGAGCTCACTTCCGGGTCAACAGAATCAAAATGATTGAGTGCAAGCAGTCACGAATTGCCCACGGAAAGAAGCGAAGAAGAAACGTATATTTCGAGATTACCTGAATTATTGAGCGAAAGACCTTCTTTTGAGTATTTGTAAATCTATATTTTACCGAGCGATAAAAATACGCAAGCTAAAAGAAGTCAATGTCTTACAATAAATAAATTAATGAGATTAAGTGAACAGGCACAATAAAGGGGCTTTGAAACTTGAACACTTACCTAATGGTCAGGTGAAAACAACGATCAGTTTGTCAAATATTCTATAGTGCCTTTACCCATTTGCTCAGTGAATTAACCCGAAGGTTGGTTTGGATACGTGAGGGTAGAGCTCACCCTAAACTAGGTCAAAGGCGTGCGAATTTCACGCATTCGGGGTAGGGGGCAGTTCCTTTCCCTGGCCCACCTCATACTTCGAGGATTTACTTTTGCGTTGTCCAAAGGCTTCACCCAGGTTATGAACCTATGATTCCTCGATCAGTAGCCAAGCCACTACCGACAGGCCTCTACCCACTAGGCTACCACGCTTCCCTCTACTGATTTATGCCACTCAAATATCTATCTACCAATTGGTAAAATACCTTTCTTCTTCCTTCCATATCAGTCCATTTATTTAATTACTCGCTTAATCATTCTCACTTATACTTTGCACCACTAAATCCCCCACTTACGCGCTTTTATGCACGGAAAGTTTTATATAAACGTATGTAAAATTTACCTGAGGATGATGTTTTAAACGTTGAAACCCGGTAAGTTATTTCTTTATTTCAAAACTGTGAAAAACTGTATTTATTCTTTAACCTCGCAATACGGGATAAAATATTCCTGAAAATTCTTATGTGATGCTGAAATATGTTTAAAAATGATGTGTTTATTGATATCAGTGAGAATTTGTTAGCAAAATTATATTTTGGAAAACATTGAAAAAACTGTTGTTTGTTATCTAGATTGCCTTGACAGTATGAGAATTTGGCCTACAAGTAGTTTATAACGAGATGGTATTCTCCTCTCTGGTTATACATGCAAATGTTATAGTGCGACCCACGCGTCTATGCCACAGTAAAAATGCATTAGGAAGGCACATACTAATTAGAACATATTCTTTGTGGACATGAAAATTTTGCCGACCACTATATGGTAAACCAGCATCTGTAATACTAATATTTGTATTCTCGCTGAATATGCATATCTTAATGGTTTATTGCGTGAATTGAATTTTCTCTGGCACGCTCACCTTGGCAGATTCCATTGTTATAAAAAAATCATTAATAAATTAAATAGTGATGTGCATTCCCACTAATTATGCATGCATGGCGTTATTCTCCGTCAGTAACTATAGGACAAATACAGTTTTAGCACGTATTTTTTAACAAATAAAGTTAGAATTACGCCTGGATCGAAAGAATATGGGTCATAACTGCTTACGGTCAAGTTAAAAGTGAGTCAGTCTTAAGTTATGCTACGGGTCGGATGTTTGAAAAATGTCCGTTGACTTTCCCACGGATTATTGCCACGTGTCAGTCCCCATTCTTGCCCCATGTGGTGTAATCCCAGTGCTCAGTACCGGTCAGTTTTCAATGGAAATGACTACATGTGGGAACGCTGGAGCAAGCCTACACCTCTTGCTGTAGATCATCTTCCCCTTTTAGATTCACATGTATAGTTCTGCACCTTGAACTGTGTCTAAAGCCCATTGCATTCGTCATGCTTCTCCGTCCACCCACCGTCTCATCCTTCACTCGCCGCTGGCTTTGTAATTTCTTCTTTCGTTTGTTATGCCGCCGATGATGTCAAGAGTTATCCCATTCATAAATCCACTACCGCATGCAACCTTTGTAATGACTATCTCTTCCGGTGACGTAGTCAGCGGATTGGGTGAGTGTATTCAACTCAATATCTTGACAATTTGTTGGACTGTGATTATTCTTGTGAGCATATAATTGTTTTTGTAAGTAACAGTAATTATGCGTTCCCCATTTTTATTTAATATCCTTTATCAGTGGCGCAGCGAGGAGGGGGTTTTGGCGGTTAAACCCCCAGAGCTCAGAAAATTTTGAAGTTTAATCCATTTTACTTAATGGGATTGATATTACTAATAGAATAGTGTAAGGATTAATGTAACACCCCTCTGAAAGCCGTAAAACTCACCATTTTTAACCATTTATCTTAAAATTCCGCAATTTATTAATCTCGCACCTACCGCTTATCCTGTTGGGTATTCCATACCCCTACACACACCGGTATTAGTTGCACCTAAACCCCCCCTCCAGCCTTAGTTCCTAGCTGCGCCCCTGTCCTTCATCTCTTCTTCCTCGTGAGAAAATTAAACCAGTTATTCTTCATTGTAAAAAGCAAGCTATAACAATATTCTTTGCCTGCGCAGTGAAATCAACGTTTTCCGCTCACGACTTATTAATTATCTTCGATTCCTTGTACTGCGTTTATAGCTGAACTGCTTCGACTTCGATGATAGAACGAATTAGGATTGAACATATTTTCAATCCGACCGCACTCTCTACCCAGTGCATCGCAGTCACTGTTCACACGCACGGCAAATATTATTTTATTATATTTATCTATTTAGTTGCATATAATAACATATTTTTTCAAACCGATAAGCCAAAGCTCTAAGGTTAAACGTTTACATTTGGTAATATGGAACGAAGGAGCCCGTTCATTGAATTCAATAACATGAAAAATTCTATCCTATTCTATAAAAAGAACATAGGTAGAGTTTCTACATAAATATAATTAACCTCCGATAAAAAATTAAAGTATTTGGATAGAATATTTGCATTTGGAAAGCGGCGTGGGATGTCATTGTGCTCTCCATTACCTATGAAGGACTGAAACCCTCTGAATGAAAGGCGTTTCGTTTGAATCTATTCCTATTCCCTAGTCTGTGTTCTTTCCAGAATTTCCTAGCATCTTTGCAGTGGAATTCTGACTCGCTGCCGGGGTGCCAGGTGCGGAACATTTCAAGTGCTGTGTTATTGATGAGCACATTTGAACCTGAGTGTGCGGAGTCACAAGAGTTGGTATAAACATTAGGTCGTCTCGAGAGGCCATTGGTTAGACATTGTAGCGAGAGCATCTCTCTCTGCACTCGCGCATATATCTGGGCATAACCGTCTCATAAATACCCACCGCAAAACGCGTGCGGAGCATCTATTCTCTTGCCTAACCGATTCGTCGACGTCTTACGCCTGTAGGGATGGGCTGGACTTATCCCGCGTTGCGAACATCCATAATGGAGAAGATGGCCAGCTTCCAGCTTGGCTCGTTAGATTGCTTCATTGATGGGAGGCATTTTTGATGAAATTTACCATTGGCGATGCAATGGTGATCTAACTATTAGGATTTCAATGGTGCCTATGATAACTTTATTTCTACCGCTTTCTAATTGTCAACCTATAGTAAATGCTCCATCGATAGTGGACGGTCAGTCAATTTTCAATGGTCAATCGATTTTCCATGTCCAGTTGACTATTGAGTCGGACACAATTATTGAAGGAGAGTGGACATTTGATAGTATTTGGTCCATGGCAGTTTTCATAACCATGTTTACAAATCCAGTCGGTTGTTACGCTCAACTCGTACGAGTAGACAGTGACTGCGAAGCAATGGGTACAGAGTACGGATAGATAGAAGACGTGGTCGATTTTGATTCGATCTATAAGCGAGGTTGAAGCAGTTCAACTATGAACGCAGTAGAAATCGAAGATAATGGGTATGTCGTAAGCCAAAAACGTTGATTTTGGCGAAGGCAAATAATATAGTTATAGCTTGCTATTTTCAATGATATGTCAATGGTAAGCCAAATTTTGATTTAATGTCTTCACAAAGAAGGGATGAAATTTTTTTCGCAACTGTCATTGCTTAGGCTTTCGCAGCGGGGTAAAGTTCTCAGCGGAGGGATTTACGGGATATTCACCGCGTGTGCCCATCTTCGTAGACGATAGTTTCGCCGGCATTGCAGCTAGCTTCTGAATGAGCCCGTCATTTCGATGACCTGAAGAAGCCAGCGGTAATTCAGACGAAACTGTCTTCTACGAAGGCGGGCACACTCGCTGCATACCCCGTAAATCTCTTCGCTGAATCTCGTTTGATTTTCTTCCTCCGCCATTACGAAAGGTATTGGCACTCTTGGTACATTTCTGTGTGGATAACAGTAGAAAGATATCGCTTTTGAGTGAATGCTATAGCAGTCTACTTACACCTGTAAATCAGACTCGCTACCGGTAAAGACTATCGAGGCTACAACTCTTGATAATCGATGAGCTTCGGCTTTCGGAGAAAATTGACAAATAAAATATATGGACTGTTGTTAACCTCTAGTAATCATTTAAAGTTGCGAACGGCTACCAACAAATGGGAAAGTTATTGGTTCAATCTCAAAGCCCAAATTCATCGACAAGAGTTTCGATTAGACGAGCAAGCCGATGACCAGGTACCAAGTCAAGCACTCAGCGCGTAATCGTCACCGCGGTCCCTTCACTTTGGTTTTCGCAGGTTTTTCACGCCCCCCTTCTTGTGTGGGCGTTTTCCTGCAGTGGGTTTTTTCGCTGAAGGATATTACACCCTTATCCTCATGTTTTTTCCCACAAAAAGAAATCTTTATTACACAAAATTTTCACATATAGTTGTTTATATTTTTGACATTTCACAAACGGTGTATATTGTATATCCTTTGTATTGTAAACGTTTGTCTACCATTTTTTAATATGCTTGCATTGACGTTATCGAGGGGTTAGGTGGAAGAGGGGACTTTTTAGTCTCAACCTCGCCCTTTATTATTATTATTATTCACTTATGATAACCATAGAAACCATGTTACGTAAAGGTCTTCTATCGATCAAGCTTGACATTGTCAAGAAGAGTCCCCTTCTCCTACCTCAGCCCATTGTTCAAATTAAGGTAACATCGAACAAGCCTGCCACTACCATCGCAGGATAAGAAATACGTTACCATTATCAGCATTGAAGGTCATCGGTGAATTCAAAATATAAATGAACTTACTCATCAGGCAAATGCCAATATGAGTTACATATGCCTTGAGTAAAATATGACCCCGCATCGCATTTCTTCCAAAAACACTAAAATAGTGTTATCCTTGGTGATACCGTCCTCTGCCCGTTCTCCATTACGCTAGTACTTACTAGGCGATTCAAACTTGAAGGGAATGAGCAACAATTCTAGAGATGAAGTTGATAAAAATCAATAAAATTGATAGAAATGTTTAATTATTGATAAAACTGGCAGAAAAAATTGGTGGCACGAATTAAATTATAGTTTTGGAAACTATCCATCAAATTCGACGATATCCATGTCAAAATGTCCTAGATAATATTGGATTACTCTACACGCTTCCTTGATTGTTCGTTTATCCCAATTTTTATGGCAACAGCCATTGATTCTACATTGCTTGGATTCGTGATTGTTTTTTAAGAAAGTGCTATGTTAGCTGCATGGAATGCATGATTTTTTTCAACAAATTCTTCCAATTTTCCATGATTATTTTAAATATCTGAAATCAATATTATGTAGACCAATCAATTAGTTCATAAATAAGACGATTTTGTAAGAACATACGTTTTTTAGCCTAAGTGCGTAGACTTTCATTCTAAACTTAAAAAAAAACTATTAATCCTTGGACAAAATTTATTCTGAGAGATGATTCAATCAAAATAGACGACATCTTCCCGCCAGACTTCGTCAGATCAGCATTATATTTCGGCATTTTAAGTACCTATTCAACCAAGTTCCACTCCATTACTTGTTCGTTGGTTTTTTTCTCTCTCATTCCATCGTTTTGCGACGCTCTTTTCCTCTGTGCGGGGAGTACGGCCGGTGAGTTCACGTAGAGTCACCCACGGAAATAGAACGGCGGCTGGTCGTCCACATCTGCGCTGCACCTTCGGGGCGACCAACCCTCTCCGACAACTCCTTGCTTTTACATCCCCCGTCTCATCTCCACTCGAGCGAGTCGGGACGCGCGGTGTGTGTGTCTGTTTTGAAGACAAGGAGGGGGTGAGGAGCACCACGCGCAATCTCAGGCTATATCCGTGGAAGGTGATGCGTTAGCTCTCCTTTGTGGTGAAATGTACGGTGAAAATTTTTCCTGTCGCTCCTGTTAAGCAGGAAAAACTGAAGTCTAGGATGTTCTTCTGTTGACGGTGACTCGATATCGAAATAACGTTGATGATAGTGTTTAAATAAAATTGAATTCTACAATCTTTTCCTACAATGCATAAATATTTATGTGATGAGATTTTGAGGCGAAAATAGAAATTTGAAATCGCCAACTAAGAATATATACGATAAGAAAAGAGGAAAACAGTAACTAGACCATTTTTACCTCATTTTTAGATATATATTTAACAAATGCAGAGTTGGTAGATTAGCTTCAAAAATTAAATGATGAAAGATCGAACTAATTATAGCTGGGTAACAACGCTGGACAAATACGCTTTATAAAATATAAACCTTCAAAAAAACATGGCGTTTATTTTATAAATTTATTCTCTTCTTCTTCATTTTATGTTTTCGTTCTGTTCAAAATGTTGGTTAAAGCTGTCTGACTAACATCAAAATTACTTTTACTTTTTCCACATCTGCCTACCCCAGCTGTTACTACCTCTTACCTTTACACTAATAAAACGACATTTTGTATTTGGAGAGTATATTGAGTCTCTCTATCAAAGAATTAACGTAACACCACCATTTTTGAGTCATGAAAATCCTAAATTTTTCTCATGAGATATTCAGTAAGTCATCTTCGGCGGAGAATTCTCTCAGGGTAACCTATCAGGCGACTACTATAGGCCTATGCCATAGTTATTAGTTATTATAAACTCCCGTGTTCCTCCCTAGAGACTTCTCAGTGCCTCACGTGCACCTTGTGTGAGGATGCATTAGCTTTAATCTCTGCTCTCGCCTGCGTCTTTTCTCTTTCGCTTCTCCCTCCCTCCACGCGTATCCTCTTTTATCTGTCCACGGCCTTTTTGCTGAGAGCGACCGGGAGGAGTGCACACGCATGCCTACTCGCATCCACTCTTCGCTCTTCTCACGGTGCTGGGGCGCCTGTTTGTTAGGGAACCCTTGAGAAGCTCGTGTGGCGCGGGGGAGAGGGAACCATCCCACTGCACCATCCTCACACAGTCTATCTCTTACACTTACCTTCCTCCGCAGCATAAACTCTCCTCACCTTTGGTCGGTGTCCCATCCAGTTGCAGATATACGTATATGTATTCTGTTGACCGAAAAAATTTACAAGCCGCAATTTCAAATAAAAATGGAAAAAATACAAAAAGCCAAAGAAAATAGCAAAAATAAGTACAAAAAAATAAAAAAACAATAAAAATGAAAAAACAAAAATCATTGCATTATTTTCCTATGTTTATTCTGCTCAATTGTTCAATTTTTTCTGAACTATGACAAGGTGCAATTTCAAATAAAAAAGGAAAAAATACAAAAAGCCGAAGAAATTTGCAAAAATAAGTACAAAAAAAAACAATTAAAATTTTTTAAAAAATTTACAAAAACAATAAAAATGAAAAAAACCCAAGTCATTGCATCATTTACAAATGTTTATTCCGTTCAACTGTTCAATTTTTTCTGAACTATGACAAACATTTTTAGATATAAGTTTCTTCTTCAGATAAATATCACTCTACACCGACAACGATACAAATGTGCCATTTAAATCATTTGCAAACTGGCTAGTTTGGGTTAGTCTAGTACTCACCGTACGAGACTGTAAACGCGCTTGCATTGAAGTGGGAAACAAAAATACAAAAAGGAAAGCGGAGCGATTCGTCAAAAACTGCTAAGAACGAACGGAGAGCTTTTAAAAGTTTTACACGAAGTTAAATCCACAACTACCCGCACCTAGTTTATTTTTGTATTCTCGTGACCGTAAACGGCTGGTGTCCTAGGAACAGTTGTTAGATTTAGCCGTGGTAGCTAAAGTGCTGGATTTCTTTGAACCGTATCGGGGGAACCGGTTTCGAACCTCAGTCAAGACGATTGAAGTGAGTTTTTTCGCGCAGTGGAATTTTTTTTGCACATTTTTCGAATATTTTGCACTATAATATATTTGGTTTATTGTTACTGATAATATTATAAAAAGGTTGAAACATGATACTTCTACTAAGTTACACATGCTTTAGTTGACTACAGTGGTGGATCGAGAATAGGGTCAAGGGGGGAGTAAGTGAGGGTCCTGGATGGTAACGGCCCAGCAGAAGTGGGGTCGGGGAGTTAACTAAAACTTTGATAATTTCGAGGTTTTTGACAACATTTCCAGGTTGTCTCGTTACCAATTTTCCGAAGAATTTAGTTTTTAAAACAAACAATTACCTTACTATTTTAACAAACAAAACTACTATTTTATCTAGTATAAATTGGATCTACCAGGAGGAGGGCTATAGCTCTCTGGATACGCCACTGGTTGAACGTATTCTATTCTCAACCTTATCTGTTTCCTACCCCCTGCTTCCATCTTTGACCGTCTGACTCAACTCAGTTTGCTTTGTCCCACCCATCCTTCCTTTCGCTTTCTTCTTTATCTACCCTCTCCCCCCTCCCCACATCCCTTAGAGTGCATTCTCCATCCTTGTCTCTCCCCAACCGCCTGGACGATTCCTAATACTCTCCCTCTCAACAGAATGCCCCGTCACTTGTTCTCGCTTCATCTCAGGTCGTCGAACCCGATCTCTTTATCTTGGTTATATTTGCTTCCGAACTCGATTTGCTCACTCTCCATCGCCCGGAGTAAAAAGCTTTTGGTTTCGATCAAGTTTCGCTGGTGGTGAAACTTGAGCGAGCGAAAGAGTTTTCAACAACTAATCAGTCTCAGCCGTAAATCGGTGGAATTTGTGCATCATGGGGAGAGGATTGAAAGACTGATATTTCACATTTAATATTTAATGCACGACCCAGGTTTCATGTCAGCGTGGATATTAATTGCAAGAGGAATTGCAGTGTTTGCAGCGCATTGCATTTCCATGAGTTCCAAAAAGTTTCCCCTTGGCCATGCTTATCTCGCCCTAGCTTTTACTGGTACTTCTAGTGGTGTTTTTACTATTCCTTGATAATAATTTGCCAGGAGTGAAAAACTGCAGTGTGCTAATTATCCTACAGCTTAATGACAATAGCTTAAGTGAACATAATCCTGATCTTATATACCTGACGAGACGACAACCACAACCACTATTAAATTATGGCAATGGTTGCATAATCGTATGAGAAACTCTTAAAAGCCGCGACATTACTAGTTGTTGATGCTATTCAAATTTTATTTGGTCGATTTAAAAGGGGTAGATAAATCTTTACGCCTTCAGTTATTGAATCATCATTGCCGCTCAATGGTACCAGTTAATTTTTACCTAGATTATATTTGAAATCGTGTTCCTATAAATCTGAATGTTCGCCGTATTTGTAGGTATATTAAAATCAATAGTTGGTAATTAGGAAATTTCAAATTGCGAACTAACTTCTAAGCCTTTAGGGTGGCATAGTTTTAATAATTTAGCGTAGTTTTTAATACCGTGGAAAAGTATGGTATGTATACAAAGAGGAACTGGATTCTATAGGGTAGGAAACCAACACTATCATCCATACCAACTGAATCACGCCTTTGATCGGTCAATCGACTAGTCTGAAAATGCTCTGCTACCACCAGGATTTGAACCCGAACTCTTAGGGTGGGAAGGCAACACTAGAGCCACCACCCCAATCCTGGCATATCGTTCCCTAAGGGTACCTAACACATAGCGGGCCACTAAGGTCAATTGACGGAATGATAAGACAACTCCTAAACTGCTTTTCACGTCAATTGACAGATTACTCTTTTTAACAATATTTAAATGAGTTATTCCGTCTTAAACGTTATATGTGTGTCTCTGTTCATTCCTTGGTATTGTTAGTTCCATTCGAAGCCGATCGATAAGATAAGAATGCAGAAATGTAATTTCTTCAACTATCATGAGTTGAGTGGTTATTTTGTAATGGATTTTTGAAAAGTAGCAAAAACGACCCGCATAAAAATGACCAGCGGTTTTGGCCCGGCATGCTAAGTGTTAAAAGTCACCTCCGATACTATCACTTCATTTCCCTTTCAGTGATTATGTTTCTTCTCTAGTGGATGGATGTTTGGTACCAAAGCGGGCTCCACGAGGGACTCCTCCTCAGTATTCCTCCCCCTCCACTTTGGCAACAATCCCCACGTCTCCCCCCTCCTCCCCCCTCTCTCTCTCTCTCTCTCAGCTGTGCGGTGGCGGTCACCCTGTGGCATGCGGGCTGACGTCATCGCGTGAGATCAGAGGAAGAGGGCGTGTGTTGTTCGTCGGTCCGTCCGTGCATGGGATTCACGTGAAGTCGTGATGCTTTTTCTCCCGCAGACGCACGGAGATGCTTAACAAGATATTGAGATATCAAAGGAGGATTAGGATAAAGCTCCTTCGCGAATAGAAGCTAAATCTTTCCCCCTTCGCCTCGAATTCCTGTTCAGATTTTCCGTGATGGAGGTAATTTTCAGGAACATTCTACATCTACATAATACCCTACAAGCCACCTCTAGGGTATTTGGCAGAGGGTAACCAATCATGCAGCATGCAAGAGGTCCGCCACATGCACATCTCACGGTCATAGAAATATTACGCATACTGGTTACTTTGCAAACTTGCTAATGGTTATTAATTCCTAGAGCACATACATGCAAGGTTAGAGATGAGCACATAGATGCATTCTGATCGCTAATGTACACCTGAAGATAATAGTGCCCTACAAGTTACCTTGAAATGTTCGAGTGGGTTTCACCTACCGTTGTTATACCTCAATATGTATTATTTCAGAAGCTTCTTCAAAAATAACACGTATTTTTACTGGGTGGATTTTAATTGAATACCATTTTTTTATTGAAAACGTTATTAGAACATGAAGTCGATATGCATATACATCAATTCTAACGCTCCTCAAGCACAACAGCTCAGGCTAGAAAGATTAATTTGTGCAAGATGTTCATTGATACAGTGCTTATAAAAAAGTTTGAATTAAAACGTACATAAAAGATACATTGATCCCTCATCGTTCAGACAAACAACTTACTTCAGACTCCATTTGGGAATCTACTTCCCTAATTTTGAATTTTTCAAAGTAATGTTATCAGTAAATTTTGACAATATTGTAAACCGCTCTAATATATCAGTCGAATAGTGAACAAAAAATTTCTATTCTTGCCGTATTTTGTCAATAAGAGGCTGGCACCAACGGCAAAAGCCTTTCCTTCTTTTCATCAAGATGAAGTTCCTGTTTGAACATGCGGAATTTACTTGACAGAAATTTTTTTACCAGTCTACTGCTAAAAATTCCACTGGTGTCATTAGAAAAAATAATTCATTGCTCATAATTTCATGAAAAAAAACTGTTTTGAAGTGTAAACCGTGAACAGAAAACTAGTATTTGATTTATCTTCGTGAATTCTTCTTAAGCGTTGAGGTAATACCCTACTTTTCGATCAATTTTCTGTGATTGAACCGCTTTTTTTCTCTGATTATCGTATCAATTATACCTTCAGTTTTGATTTTTTAAATTTAATATTTTAAATGACGTATAAATTAAAATCTGAAACTTTTTGCAAATTTGTGTCTATCTTCCACTGTGCAATGAGTAGGGACAAGATATATTATATTTATTGTTAATTGTCATATTGCCTGTTTTAGCGCTAAATAATTCTACTTATGTCTTAATATCGAAATATCAAATTCTAACGATTAAATCTTATTCGAAATTTCCTCGTATATTCCTTGAACTGTAACGCCCTCTTAAAGTGCAATAGTATTCTTCTCTGACTCTTATCAATGGATATTACCTGTGCAAATACAATTATTACGAGTATTTTTATCTGTTTATAGGAGGGATATTTTGTTTGAGAATGAAGTTTGTATATTATTTCTAATACACTTTAGGCCTGCCACAGAAATTATTGCTATGACTAGTGCTAGAAAGCTTTAAATCCTAATGACACTTGAATTTCATCGGAAAAACATTAATCATGTTGAAAGCATTTGCGTGTCATTTCTCTCCAGGCAATGGACGGGGACATCGAACTCTCAAGAGTTGATTCAGTCGTGAGCCGCCACAAGAAAATTACTCTTTCAATGGTATAGCACCCCTACGGATGAGCACATCACGGATCCCATTGTGCTGGCTAAGGTGTCGTGAGGGTCGGAGGCCAAGGATATGGTCGAATACCGGATAACAGCGTAGGGAGATGGAAGCCCTTATCTTGCTGCTCTCATGATTGTACTCGTATTTTATCACTGCGCGTATTTATCCTGTAACGTGGACCATATCGATTGTGGAGTGGAGACAAGCCCTAGGGCTTTTATTCTAGTCATTACCAGCGATCAATAACTCAAGTTAGCGAATACATGTGCTGCTCTGGCTTACAATTTTAATATCATCTACGCATGGCTACCCAAAGTTAGCTGTAGCTAATCGTTAGCGACGAAAGAACTGTAATAAAACCTGTAAAAACTGTGAGTAAAAGTAGCTTGTAATGCTGAGATTCATTCAAACCTTTGTCGCTAGTGTTCATCATCATCAACAGCCATCAATACTAAGATTGGTTTCAGCAGCCCTTTCCCCCGGTTATCTGTTTGGTTTGATAGTGCGGTCAGTGATATAAATGCTTTAGTCCTTTGTTGTGAGGTGAAGGGAAGATCCTCTACCAGTGTTTAGGCAAACGGTGATCAGAGGAAATCCTGGATTTCTCTCCCCATGACCCTTTCAAAGTCGTTCCAGAATGCATATAAACTAATAATTGAGAGAGCATTCGATTCCCTCGCTGCATGGCGCCATAAATTGGGGCTTTGTCTGAAATTCATTGTTTCTCATGAAATAAATGTTTCTTAAACGACTCGTTGCATGCCTGTTGACTATGATTCATATTATTAGAAAATAAATGTAGGGTTAAAACCCGATTGAAATCTGAACAGATTTCCTTGATATCGCCGCAAATACATTTGATAATTTTTCGCATCAATTGTAGATTAACGCGAATAGGTAGATTTCCATTATTCAGCAGCTACCTGATTTATTAATATTGTTTTTGGTGTTTTGTCCAAATTCTTTATTTTCTGCTGGAAGCACCATTTCTTTCTCGCGTTTTTTTTAGGTCGGAATCGTAATAATTTTCTTTGTCCACTTTCATTTTTACTTAACTTGGTCCACTTTCAGTTTTACTTCAGAATTCTCTTGATATAGAATGCTCCGAAGTGAAGGAACATCTTTTCAATATTTGTAATTTTTGTTTACGCTGATCTAGACTATTTCCTCTCTACCTAATGTGTTTCCGTTATGGAGTTATAAATAAAAAATGCGTTTTTAATTTCGCACATTTCCTCTGTCACTGAGCCCGCTCCATTGCCCAATCTTGCTCATCATCCTGTCCATCGGCCTGCTGCACGTTTATCGACGGCGCGCTTAGAATTGGAAGAAAAATTGGTAGTTCATGGAAACTGCGTGAAGGTGGCACTACTGGTGGCACTCTCGCTGGCGCTTCAGTTAGCGCTCATGATAGATCTCGTCGAGCGATGGATGCGTTTACGTCTTTCCTTATTTTTTGCTGTAGCCAGTCTCTATGGACGAGAGGAGAAAATTGATGAATGTCCATATTTTCTATCTTGTTTTTATGGTTACCACCCTCAATTTTAATTTGAGGATAGAAGCTCAACATGCATTCTTTTTAATAATGGAAACCTGAAATGAATAAGTAGAGAAATATGTAATAATATTATAGGAATGGCTATATTACTAGCTCACCTCTCAACAGTAGCGGCTTCAAACCCTGGATGGTGAAATTTTTTCAGGGAACTCGGAACCCTTTCGGGCTGTTTTGTTTGGAATGTTTTACTCAGTTCGTTAGATAAAATATAAGGCCGTAACCCTCATTCCATTTTCCTGTAAAATCTAGGCATCGGGAATATTAGCGTATTCCATTTCTTTCCGCCGCACATTCTAGTCTGTTCTTCATAACTGAAGTACTGTTTTCCAGTAATAGGTTTTAAGCATTGATTATAACGAGGAAAAATATAAAATGTCCCTCTTGGAATTTCGATCATCATTGTGAATGGTTGCATTGATGAATCGCATCGCGTCTCAAGTTGAAGAAGGGGGGCGCCTGGAAGGTAGGCATTCCCAACGCAGGTGTGTGAATTTTTTGGAAAATTGCCAAAATTCATCTGTTAGTCTCGACACTCATATTGCATTATTGCCGTATTGGAATGTGGTAGCTAAGATTCCCTTGCCCTCTTTTCACATAAGAATGCTTGTGTAGGTCAGATCTCTACAGCTCTATTGATGCAGATTCCATGGCTGTACTCTATCTGCGATCGCAATTATTATTATGCAGGAAGAAAAAAACTAATAAGCTCTCAACAGTATGTTCCGTCAGTTTTTAAATGATCATTCGATTTTTATTTTCGAAACTTTATTTCTCTTTGAATTCTTCCTATAGTTTCTTACTTAACATATATATAGTTTGCGACGTAAATTGGTCTGTGCTGTACTCCTATGTGGCATAGAGTGATGCATGGTTTATGAAATATTTATCTACATCTTCATCTACATGATACCCCGCAGGCGTGTGGCAGTGGTTGCTAGGATACCATTCGTTTACAAATAATTGCTTTTGAGCTCAATCGTAGGCGTAATAAATCCACACATTCAGGTTTGTGGCCCAGTTCCTTCCCCTGGGTCGAGTCACACCGTGTATGTTATTTCGTGATGGTAAGGCCTCTCTGTCTTTGTCAAAAATATTAATTTGCGATTTGGCTGAATGGCATATATGACCATAGTTTAAGCAAATATTCAAGCCATTGCACTAATAAGACCTCTGAAAATACACTCGCAGTTCCCGATCCCCTTATGCCTCATTCACATTACGATTGTTCCAGCGATTGTCGGAACTGTCGTGCATTCACACGACGATCGTTAAAACCTGTGCTGCCCTCTAGTGTTGACATCTAAAGTGAACGGGATATTGACGGGTAGCAAAGCTGTTGAGGTATGCAGGGACAAGATATTACTGTGTTCAACGTGTATTTACCGAATAATTTTTCTTCCGCCCATATTCTTCCTTCCTAGGACAAATCCATGAAAAAAATAGAGCTTCTCGAGCTTTTCGTCTTCTGCTGTCGCTTCCGTTTCCGGTCTCCCAGCGCAAAGTGGCTACGTTCGGAACTACGTGAACTATTGCCAGGACACGGCTAGTTCGGCCAACTATCGTTAGGACGATCGCTCGGGCAATCGTAATGTGAACGAGGCATTACTTCCGCGACGAAGAGCGTCGGTCATCATAAGTATCACTCGAGGACAATAGGTGAAGAGGACCCTTATGACTTCACGTGGGCGGTCCTCTGTCGGATGCTATTACGAATGGGAGACGCGCTCCTCATGTGCGGTGTTGTAAGAGGAAGGTGCCGGAGGAAGGACTTGAGGAAGACTCTGGCGTTGGAGAAGAGGAGGTGAGTCACGGTGTAGGAGAGTTGTCCGCGATCTGTTGCCGAGGCAGGCGCGGGGGTGTAGCTTAGTTTACATAAGGCGTGGAGATAAGGGAGAGTGGGGAGCGGTCGAACCCAAGGTAGTAATGGACCAGAGGGTTTTGCTAACACGGTGCGAGCATGGGAGAGACTTGCGGAGGCCCTAATATCGTCGGTAAGTCTTCGGGGAATATTATTATGATAGTTTTGTTACCTGTTCGCGATTTGCGTTCGAATTTGTGTTCCCGATGGGCGTCGTACATAGTGTAACAGTAGTTTACAACGTAGCTATATAATTCGGGGTACCCAATTAGAGACTGTTGAATCCGTGAAATACCTAGGAGTTAGACTCAATAATGATCTATCGTGGAATAAACATATTCGAGAAATAACCGGTCAAGCTAATCGTAAAATGGGTTTTGCTAAAAGAATATTAGGAAAGTGCGACGACAAAGTTAGAGAAATTAGCTACTTTTCCCTCGTTAGACCACATTGGGAATACGCTGCCAGTGTTTGGGACCCCCATGAAAAAGGCTTAATAACAGAGTTAGAACGCGTGCAAAGAAGAGCTGAGAGGTATGTGAAAGGTCGTTACGATAGTCTTGTTAGTGTAACTGACCTCTTAGACAAACTCGGATTGGAATCTCTGTCGGACGAGATTGAAAAATAGACTAAACCTTTTAGATAAATTCAAGAGCAGTGTATTTTCTGACGAAGTTAACCATATCTTACGGACGCCAACATACTACGGAAGATCAGATCATATAAATAAAATAAGAGAGATAGATTGTAGAACAGACAGATTCAGAATGTCATTTTTTCCACGATCAATAAGAGATTATAACGGCAGCGATAGAACTCATAAATAGATTGCATGACTTGTGGTGTAGCCAACTAACCTCTGTAAAACTTAATGCATGTTTCTTAATGTTATTATTATTTCTAACAGCATATAGTAGTATAATTTGCTAGTATGCATGACGTTTTTTGTATTGTGTGGTGTGCATGTTGCAGTCCAATTACATGCTGCATGCTGGTGATTGATCACCCCCTGCCAAACACCTTAGAGGTGGATCGCAGGGTATTATGTAGATGTAGATGTAGTGTAACGTCAGACGCTTGCTTTGTTCCGAGTCCTTTCTAATTTCTTTATACAATTATACTAGAATGATTTCAGGCTTTCTCGGCGTATAGAATCGTGGAAGCTTATTCGGGAATTCCACCGGGTCAGGTTCTCCAACTCCATCTAGGCCGACGTTTCGATATACGAGTTGTTCATCGTCATCAGGGCATGCCCAACGATGGACAACTCTTACATCGAAACGTCGGCCGAGATTGAGTTGGAGATCCTGACCCGGTGGAATTACCGAGTAACCTTCTACGAATCTTTTAGATACAGTTTCTTTTTTCCTCACTACTTGGAGAGACTTTTCCATTTTTCTCTCTCCTCAACAATACCTCCCATCAACATAAGTAATTAAATATCAAACGTCATTGAAGGATTTTTTTTAAATTAAACGCTGCATTGAAATGATAGAGAAACTGTGAAATTGTATGATGTATGTTTTTAATATTTTGCCTGATTAACGCCAGTAAATATTTCGACATAGCACCCAATGTTTTCAATTGCGTCATAGGAATATACTGTCGGAAACAATTTGGAAGCTTAGCCTGTTTCCTTTCCTTTTAACGACTGAGATAATTACGTTTTGTATTCGAAAATTATAAAAATGGAGACACCCTCCTGTTTTTCCAATAAGGTGGTTTCCTATTATTTTTTTATTGCCTAAATCGAAAGATTATTACTCCTGGAGTACGTATTTCACGCTTTTAGATTTTTAAATGACGATATCTATTTTTCGCGATTAAATGAAAAGTGAAAATTTTCAAGCGCGCGAAAACGCGACGCGTAAGTAGGAATGATGGGAAAAAGTCCGTGCGACGCATTTCTGGTTCCCCCTCCAGCCTTGTGAGGTGACCTTGATCGAGGCTCTGAGCGCTGATAGGACGCAGGATGCTAGCGGGTAGCTGAGTACCTTGCTGGCTGGTAGCGCTTGGCTTAAAAAAGGTTTATTAATACCTTATCAAACGAAGAAAACTTTCCGACCTAAGCCAGTTTTAATAGGTGATTATTAAGACATGTTTCCCTGAGCTCTGTGCCTCATGCATGCTTTGGTAACCTCAGACGATGTATAACTCCTATCCTCTCGTGTAGAAACTAGGTCCCTGTGACGTCACGTGGAGTGGAATCGCATGGGAGCCAATCTGGCCTTTTTCAAATGAGGATAAAATTTGACCCTTGCCATTCGTCAAAACCGGTATTTCAAAAACCAAATAATTTGTGTATTATGAATACACTAATGGTGGGTAAAGAATCGCAATCAATGCCTTTCGTTTTCTTTGATGAAGGAAACTACCCATTTGAATACCTTCGAATCGAAAGAATATTTCAACTCTTTAGTTAAGACAAAAAAATCGGTAAGACTCTCATCTCCTTTGATTTGTGAAACTACAAAGTATAATATACGGTCTATTATACAGTGTTTTGATAAATGCCACCGATTTAAATTGTGCTGGTATATATCTTAATGAATGATTAAGAATACAACACAAGACAACCAAAATATTAATAACCTTCCACGTTTATAATAAATATTCTAAGGGCTGCTTCTTTTGGTAATTCGCTGAAATTTTAATCTTAGTTTTCTAAGAGAGCTGAAGACCGGGGGGACCTGAGAAGAATTCAGGGCCTTAAACGCTGTCCAGAAAATTGAGAAATCCCCTCTGAAGTATCTGTGGCAATCATTTTCGTCAACCGACTTCCCTCCGCGCAGTGAAGTCTTTCATGTGTTCTCGTTTAAATTTCTTGACTTCCCGCCAATTTAAAGGCCAGAATCATACCCAGAATTGTAGAGGTTACTAAAGCTGCCGCCGATTTGTTCCAGTATTTTCCGCTTTGCCGCATCAAGGGCCCGGATAGCTCAGTCGGTAGAGCATTAGGCTTTTAACCTAAGGGTCCAGGGTTCAAGTCCCTGTTCGGGCGTCAATTTTTTGCTTCAAATTCTCAAAAGTATTTTTTTAACGGTCTTTCAACCTTTCGCACAGAAGGAATGTGAGCGACATCAAGCTTTATGCCGTGTTTGAAGTTCGATCATTCGTCGTTTTATTCTGCTGAAAGCACTATTTCTTTCTCACGTATTTCTAGGTTGGAATCGTAATAATTTTCTTTGTCTATAATTTGGTCCACTTTAAGTTTTACTTCAGAATTCTCTTAGTATATGAATGCTTCGAAGTGAAGGAACATCTTTTCAATATGTGTATTTTTTGTTTACGCTGATCGAGACTATTTCCACTCTACCTAATGCAACTTCTAAGCAACACCAAAAATGCATGAATGATCTGCTCTATTCAGGAAATATCTAAACTACGCATTATTTTGTGGTGTTAATTGTAATGACTAATAATTTAGCTACCACGATATTTATGATTGGGTTCAAATTTTTCAAGTTTTCATGACGAAAAATCTTGAAATTTGAATTCTCAATAAAGTAGCTCTGGGTTAGAAAGGTTTAAAGATGGCAGGGTACGTAAATGTGGTCAGACAATCGACTGAATCGTCAATTCTTATCTTTCCCTTGGAAATTCATACATCGGGCATGCGAAAATCATGCAAGAGGACTACGCAACATAACACTATTTTTTTGTCGAATAGTTTGTATTTCATAAATTAGCTGCTACCCCTTTTCGGAATGGCTGTAGCAAGAATATTTTCGGAGGTGGTTTACATTTCGGGGGTTGAGGAGGAGCGGGTTGTTAAAGATATTGCGTTGAAGGTTGCATCACCCAAGGATATCGGAGATATTCAACCCCTAGACCCCCAGCCACTCTCCACGGACGGCATTTGCTTCATGATATTTTATTTCTAATTGCACTAACGTTGTATTTTTCAGTATTTTCAAAAATCAATCAAAGTTTTTTTTTATTTTTGGTTGCCATGAATATTATGTTTTATCAATATAAAGTGTTGCTCTTGCACCTACTCATGAATAATGTTGATTATAGCAGGCATCAATCGCATCAATGCCCTGGGATCTACTTGTGAGGCTAGTGATGGTGGAAGGAAACTGAATTATGGAATATGTGAAAATCACTGACTCTGTCTTGAATGAATTTTTTTTCCTATACTAGACAGCTATAAACGTATTTTCTTACGAGAATCTTGCTCTTGATAGAGAGAATGAGAGATTTTGCTTATCCTTATTTTATTTTAAAGAAAGAGAACCACATTCAGCATACAGTTGCTATTTTATAGTGGCCAGGTAATAAGACATAATTTAGAGAACGAAGAAGCAATATAACAAGTAGAAAACAATAATTAAATTTACAAAAACAGAAGAATATCCAGAATCTGCAGGTGCAGTCTACTTCGGTGACATATAGAATAGGGAAAGGCTTATGTAGGATTTCAATGGAAGTGCAAAGGGGTCGATGTGTGGAGGGAGTGAGTTCAACACAGAAGTAATGCGGTAGAAAAACGAACGTTCAGTAAGTGAAAGTCTAGGAATGGGCATGTGGATTGGGGGATGAGAACGGGTTTGGGCGGGGTGGAGCTTTAAAATTGATAAAAGAGAGCAATTCAGGGCAGTCGATGGTGGAATTGAGAATCTTATACATAATATTTAAGTCAGCTGAGAGCGTATGGCTCGTGAGATTAGGGATGAGGAGGGAGGAGAGAATAGCATTAGTGGAAATGTTGCGTGAATGTGGTAATCTATTTTTTAGTATTTTGGTAATGAAATTGCTGACATAGTCCAGGGATGAGAGGTTGGTTTGTGAAGACGTTTAGTTTACATGCTGGAAGCCCGTGGCTGTCGGGAGCGTGAAGGCACTTGTGGCAGAAGAGAAGCAAATTGGCGTGTTGAGTGACGTGAGATTTTCCTTTTGGCGGGGTGGAGTCAACGTGCGGCATTGTGAGCTTTGTTTTTATCTGGTGGATTGATTATCTATGCAGCGTAATCGTGTTTATTCTGGACTACTTGGGGTCTTTGGCAAGAAATTCGATACCCAAAGCTATCTCTCCCTTACTTCTGATTACGAAATGGGTACTTTCTTTAATTACAGTAGCCATAAATTAATTTTGAATTTTTTCTTAAAAAGTCATCTCAAAATTAATTCAATGCGCAAAAATTATAATATGTTTTTTGCCACAGACAATCGAAGGAGAATCATTTAAGGAAATATCGTTTATGAAATACCGTGTATTCGCTGTCAACCTTCACATATTTGATGCAGGGAGTACTATTAGATTTTTTTAATCTTCGAATACAATTTTTCATGTACTTATATCGTCATGTTATTATTATTCTTGGAAATATGTAAGGAATGAGTTCGTGTTCAGAAAAAGATAAACTATTTTCAATAACTTTCGTTTTAAATTTGCAGTCAGGTCGTTTATTTAGGGAATCAGATGAAATCATAATGAGCGAGCGTATAATCCCTGCGAAATGGCCAAAAGCCGAGGGCAAAATTGAACCCAGCTTCTGTATTATTATGCAAAGTACAAAAAGTTGGTAAATAAAATATTTTAAATAAAATTATTTAATTCATGGTACATTTAATCCGTGACCTTTAAAGTGAAATTTCCTGTGGAAAATAGCATCATGGAAACAATTGGTATCGTCGAATTCAGCCAATCAGATCAATTTCGTGATCCTGAATTTTGCTATTTCAATCTGGTCCCATGCGCTGAAAGCTATGAGCGCTCTTGCATTGTTAGGACTTGATTTGTTTCACCATGACTACCACCGGTTCTACATTTGTATTTTGCACTGAACTAAGCCATAATTTTGCCGTGAGTTCATTCGGTAATGATGGAGTATTACGTCGTGGAGACAGTCTTGCTTTCGCATCGCTGAATGAAGCATTCCTCGTTGACTGAAACCACTCTCCCAATAGCGGCATGAGTTATTTCCTAGATCGCTTATCTTTCGTCGGACAAAGCGCTTCAGTTACTCACTCTCAACTTGCTTCTCAGTGGCCTTCGACAATTGTGCAACACCACAGTAAGTTTCTCCAGAGAGAGAGAGCATCCATCGCTCCAGCGAAAGCAATCATTCTTTTAGGAAGTGATATTTTCTTCGTTTGATCATCGAAAAGTCGTGCACGCGAAGATGAATGACTGCTCCTAGCCCATTAGAATTGGACGATATGTATATATACTTCACTTAATGCGGGGATGCTTTATCATAGCTTCGTCGCTCGGACTGGGTCTTACGAGTGTGTGTATTCATTCTTCAGGGTCCGTTCTCATCTCTTGTTCAATTTTCTCGTCCAGCTTCGAGATGGCGTCCCGCTGCGAGACGTCCCGTCGCTAGCGGTTGAGGAGTCGAAATGACGACATCGGTGCTTCGTTGTCGTCTGATCTTCTCTCCGCAAACAAACCGCAGCGCTCTCGGCCGATATGAAGGGGTAATATTCCGTCTCTTGCCACGCTTCTGTAGCTACAGAGAATAAAAAAGGTCATTCAGAACAAAAATCGTAACACATTGCTGTTCATTCCACTCTAATAGTTTGCATTGAATGGAAACTTTGTATTACTTAGTGACTGAGAGATGATTTAAAACATGTTTTTTCGTTACTCGGAGCCAGATTTAAACCGATGGCTGTATCAAATGATGCGCTCATCATGTATACGAAAATAGGATTAATGGAAATTTTAAAATGTTGCATTGAAGTGGAGTTTGAGCTCAATATGATGAATGAAAATACCCTGAAAGGATTCTAATTTGCATTTTATCATATATATATATGTGTAAAAGCATGAGTAAGGTTATATTGAGTTTAATACGAAGCATATGACATAATAAACAACCCGTGCAACATTATACAAAATATATAAATTTCTTGATATTGACCAGCCAGATTTTTAATTAGCTGTAGTGTATTATAGTTATTATATAGTTATTATAGGCGGAAGTAAATATTTTTAATTACGAAAAGCGTACCATTTTTATTTCTCAGCCTTTTTTTTTCAAAGTGATCAAGTTTATCAGAGAGGACCTGGTTATCTTGGCTTTCGAGGTTGAGGAATAAACTTAAGGCGTTTATTTATGCGCACCTTTGAAAGTATGTTTGTGTTCACATGGATACTTGTGAATTCTTATGAATTACCAAAATCGTATATAATCAATTTTTCTATATCCAAAATCTTATTAAATAAAATTCGAACGCATAAACGAAGAAATATAAATCTCTAAATCTCTTCTAGAAGACATTTACCTGTTTTAACTAGTTATCCCGATAGTTAACCCGAAACCAGCTGGAAATAAACTCTCATCCTATGAAATGACCATGCAGCAGCATTTAATATTTCGAACGAACCTCACTCGCTATCAGCTAGATAACGTAATAAGGAATGCTTTAACATACCATAATAACTCATACTAACCTTTTATATCTAACTCCGTACTAGGTTCTGTTCGGAAAAATCCCTCTTTTCATAAGCCATAATAAACTTTCAAGTATTCGACATCAACATTTGTTCAAGTATTTGACATCAACAAATTTTCGGCGAACTTAGAGGTATTTATGATTTATTTTGGAGTACTTCTGCATATTGAGGACTAGATTTGTATCAACATGGCTAAAATTGTTAGTTTTTATTTTGCAATTAAATAAATGATATATCTTGAAGCATCTAAGCCGAAGGCGGAAGTAAATATTTTTAATTACGAAAAGCGTACCATTTTTATTTCTCAGCCTTTTTTTTTCAAAGTGATCAAGTTTATCAGAGAGGACCTGGTTATCTTGGCTTTCGAGGTTGAGGAATAAACTTAAGGACACTCACTCCGTAAATAATCGTGATGATATATTCCAGGTAGAGAAATTTCTTAGGAATCCGCCAAAGGCTCAAGGACAAGGCCGATTCTTAGGCGTGGGGAATGAAGTATTTATTATATCTGCTTCGGAAACGATGGTCACCTGCTATGAACCCTGACGCGGGTTTAATAGGAAATACTCTTATTGTAATGCTGATTTTAAGCTACAGTTAATTAAAAATCTCATCATCATCATTAGTCAACAATCCTAAGATTGGTTTGACGCAGCTCTCCATTTCTCTCTCCTATCCGCTAATCTCTTCATAGCTACATATTTATTCTCTTTTACATCCTTTATAACCTGTCTGATATAACTCATTCGGGGCCGTCCCTTGCCCTTTTTCCCTTCCACTTGCCCTTCAACGATCGTCTTCATCAGACCATCGTGCCTCAAAATGTGGCCAACTAAGTTGTCCCTTCTTCTGCTTAATGTTTCTAGGAGGCTTCTCTTTTCTCCTACTCTCCTTAGCACTTCATGGTTACTCACACGGTCAATCCATTTTATCTTCATCATTCTTCGGTAGCACCACATTTCGAATGCTTCCACTCTTGACTTCTCTGCTGCTGTCAACGTCCAAGCCTCGCTTCCATAGAGAAAGCTGGTCAATACCATGTACTTTATATATTTCTTATAATGTTGCACGGATTTTTCATTACGTCATATGCTTCGTATTAAACTCAATATAACCTTATTCATACTTTCACATAATATGGGGGTGAGAAGCCAAGGGGTACAAGTGATTTTTTTCTCAACAGAGTTAGCTGAAGTTAATTGTTGGAAGAAATACACAAAAATTGGTTGCCAAAGGATACGAGTGAGTCTCAGTTCTGTGCTGACATTGATTGGAAAATCAAATGCTTTATTAGATATCTAATTGATCTCGTTTGTTTTCTATACCTGATTTCTTTACCTAACTCAGTATAGAAAAAAGAAATCACTTGTACCCCTTGGCTTCCGACCGACTTATATATTATTTCGTGTCTTCCCACCATCAATTAGATTCTAATAGACCACTCACATTTCAATCCTTTTGTGGATTGAATGGAATCTTCTTCATCGCGTCACAGCGCAACTTGAGGAAATAATTTTTATCATGGAGTGTCGCATGAATAAATTGCGTTGCTTGTCTGAGAAGGCGAACAAATACTAGGTTTTAAATGTAGATTGAATTGTTACTAGTTTCAATGCGGGCAGAGGGATGAAAATGTCATCGAAAACATAGAATAATTTTTTGTTCTACTCTACACAGGCTCGATCCTCATCTACCAAGCACTTGCGGTGCGGTCCATACAAGAACGAGTGAATTGATAAAAACGACTGTTTCGCCATGGCAATGAGCGTCAATAATAAGAGTCAATCTCAAGAGTTGATCTTTAATTATTCTCTCGCATCTTTAAAGTGTGGAAATGTGGCTTATCGCCGTTGATAACATCTTGAAAGTTAAAAGAGTCGCGGTGGCGCCAATCTCTTTCGTAATGTTTTGCTGCGAATTAAGGTTATATTCTTAGATGACGGCAAAGAGAGGCTGTGACTCACTGCTGATAACATTAGGGATGATTTTGCTCTCAGCTGTCAGGTGGGAGCAAATCTTATGGCTGATAGCGATCATTTTGGTGCCTAACATGTTTGAGTTTACTTACGTGAGGAACATAATGAAAATGAATATACCCGTGTGACTAATATTTATGGGTGGTATCCTCTTCTAAAACTGCCTTTTTATTACCAATGTAAGCCAATTTGAGCTCGCTACTATCTTAGGATAAGGGTTAGGAAATGGACCGCTCAACCGTGATGACGATGACGGTGTTCGCCATTGAAAAATCAGTGTTTTAAATATCATTAAGGATCAGAAAATACTAGGGCTATGTTATTTAAACGGTATTTATAAATTTTGTATGAAATTTCTGCTATTTATAGTATATAAATTATATATACTGCGTATTTTTAATACGCAGAATATATAATTTATTTAATTTATTTATGTATACTGCGTATATTAAAAACAATTACTCATATTAATTTGGGTGTCTATCAGTGCTGAAAATAAAACAATGTGTAAGATGCACCTCCAGTTATAGCGATGAGATTACGCAATATTTCGTTGATCTTGTGTCGAACATAGATACCATGGTTTTAACTATGGTAAGGACATTATAATTTTGTGTATCAACATATTTTTAGTGTTTCATATCTATTGATATTTTATTTAAAAATTTTGCGCATAATTTTTGTAATTCTAACCTAATTTTATCCTTTTCTTGCAGGTGAGTAAAACTTGGTGAAACTCCTTGCTTTCCTAAACCTGGCGGTCACGGTGAGTGAGCTTTCAATATTTTAAAATAAATACTATGGCACATCTTGCGGAAGCGGACACGCTAATGAGGAATTATTGAATTTATTCCGAATTTTGCGTGTTTTGATTTTACGGCAGACGCAGGAGAGGTTGATACGTATGTATACCTGCTCTTCTCAGCTTCTCAGATGACGCTGCAATCCCATCCTTGAGTATGTAGATCTGTGTAAGAATGAAAGTACTTAAAAAAAAGTTATGTATGTATTCGTTCAATTTTATTAGGCTCAACTATGTGGAAATTAATATACGAAAATGAAAAGGAGACTTCGTTCATTTCCACAGATTTATTTTGGCGGTACGACATGTTTCGACCAACGAGGTCATTATCAAGTACCTACCCAGTACCCAGTACCGCCAAAATAAATCTGTGGAAATGAACGAAGTCTCCTTTTCATTTTCGTTTTTATGTATGTATTCCTAATTCCCATTAATTGATTCAAACACTAAAGCATGAGTTTTGCAAAGCTGTTCAAGGTATTACGATAGTATTCTTGGAGATCAAAAATATGGAATCAAATGTTTCATTAGCGAGAAAGTTGGAAAACAGCATCTACAGTTATTTACTTCAGGTTAATATCATGGAGTTTTGTTATATTTTTCGCAATTTTATTCTTTGATAGTAGATTATTTTTTGAGATCTTTGGATTGAAATTTTACATCTACGAGATGGCTGGATAACGGCATCTACAATTCATTTAATTCAGATTTAGAATGCGAACAAGTGGAGAGCTCCGCTTCTAGCTAAAAAGTGAGCCGTGCACGAATGCACGTGGGTATTATTTACAGAGGAAGGTTGAGTGAAGAGTGTACTTGAATTCCACTGCCGTCATTGAGGGCTATCCAAAATCATTTCACCTAATTAGGAAGGGACCGGCCTGGTTTTAATTCTCCGGTACCAGAAGGGAAGCTAGCGGAAAGGGGAAGGGAATAATGTATAATTCCAGATATTTCCGCGTACGTTAGTCATGGTAGTTCCCCATAAGACTTCGTCGACGGCCATTTGATCTCCGGGAAAAGCGTTAAAAACCTTCCCTTTCGTTTTATTGCCGGCCCTTTTGGCCGCGGGGGGCGAGGTGATTATGATGGCCCTTCGCTCCTTGCGAGTCCCTTATTGAACCGAGCACTCGGGTGCGCGCGCACTATAGGAGACTTTAGGAGGTGGTATATACAGAAAAAGTTAGCAATAAATCATCCGTTGGGAGCTCCGATACTGAGATTCTAGTTCCCATGCATCAATGGCGGTGTTCATGGAAAATATTGGCGTGGAACCAAGTTAAGTCAACGGGAAAATTAGCTTGGGATTGTGGATGCGCAGAATCAACGGGGAATCGGGTTGAGTTGGTGCGGATAGAATGCTGGCTTTCCGTCCCGTCGGTCTGAGTTCAAATCCCAGCGGTGGCAGAAATTTTTCAGAGTCTGCCCGATTCCTGCTTGAATATTGTGAAGAGGACATTTTAAGCTCAGTACTCAGTCCGTCGGATGGGACGTTAAGCCATGATCCCCTTGGCGCCTTTCGTTAGGAGTAGGCTAATGCCGACGCCCGGTTTCACTCCACCCTTCCCTCCCTGCCATGCCCTCATGACGCAAATGACCTCAGCTGTCGGTCACCTTCTCCAAATACCACACCAAACCATAACTATAAATCGGCGGGAAAAATGAGCGTAAAAATTTAGAAGGCGCAGAAAGCATGTGTATAGCGGTCCCGGTTTCTATGAAGCCGCCACCACCAGTAAGATAGAAATAATTACTTTTAATGTCATTTGTTGCTCATGTCGTGTGTAATGTGTGGTTTTGGCGAAAAGAGAAAGTTGAAAACTATTTGATTTAACATTGGCCAAAGCCAACTAAATCTGAAAATCAAGGAAGAGAACATTACGTAGAACATACACATTTTTGATGAAATCCATCGAATCGGCCTTTACTTTGTGAAAATCCATGTTGAAATGAAAATCCACAACCCTGGTAACTTTTCCCTGGAAAATTATTTATTTGTACGACGCGTTTCGATGCTGAGGCGTCATTCTCAAGTACCTGAGGATGACGCCTTAGCGTCGAAACGCGTCGTACCAATCAATAATTTTCCAGTGAAAAGTTACCAGGGCTGTGTATTTTAATGCCATATAAATTTTTTATTATTTTTGGCTGTAATGTAGCCTTTTATATTTTTGGTAGTTTTATAGTGCTTTTCTTTTCATATTCTTTTAATTTTTTTGCAGGATTATTCTATTTTTTTCCTTTTGGATTTATTAAAAGGTTTTTACATTTTTTTCAGTGTCTTCGTTATCTTTTTCGTGCGCATTTGAGTTGTTCTTAGCTGCATCGATGTATTCCTTGGAGAGTATTCTCCATTCCATGAAGTATGACTTGCTTCTGGAAAGTATGGAATCTCACGCTTAATGTTCCACACGGATAATTGATTGCTATTTTTTCCGATGAAGCGGACTTTATTCCACTATGTAGGAAGTATCATGCGTCTGCGAGAAATTAGGGCCCGCATATAAAAAAGCGCTCAGGTTACCTGTAGCGTGCTTGTGCGAAATCAAAAGGATTGTAAGACTCGACTCGACTCTTAGTTCGGTCTTCTTTTACGACCTTTCTTTATGTGACTACAAAACGTTCAATAAAAACCTTTTATAGAGTTTTATTACTGCTAACATCATCACATTATGATTGATAGTCATTCATCAGTATTTGGTAAATGGCAAACTGTTGAGATTTTCTACAATTCCTTGATAATTTCCCTGTTGTATCGTCACAAATATTCCAGAAAGGTTGAAGGAGTGTGGGGAAAAAATGGTGGTCGTCCTAAGACGCCAAGTAAAAACAAGTGCGCACTTACTTCCTACCACTTTAACTAACAAGGAGACTTTGCCTAACTGATGTCAAGAAAGAAGATGAAACCTTTGTTACTTGAAAGTAGACACTTAGATAGGAATACAGTTGAAGGGTTTGTCCAAATACGCCCGGGTTTGAGAGAAAAAAGCATTTAAAAATTGAAAAATATGGTCACGTTGAATATAATTTTAAAAATTTCGCCAATTGTTTAAAAGCGATTTAGCCGAGTGGTTGCGTACCGCGCTTCTGATATGAAAGTCCAGGGTACGAGACTCGGTGAGAGTAGATTTTTTCCAGTCTGCCACCTCCTCCATTTTTTGTAATCCGTTCCATCGTCTTCTAATTTGTTCATTTAGGACGTTTTACGTATTTTTTTCTTGACTGTTGTTTGAGAATAAGCCCTAAACTGACATTTTTGTCGCTAGCAAACCCTTACTTCGAATTATTCTTTCCGTGCCAAGATTTATGAAAGCCGGAGTGGTAAAACTGTGGTGCTGTGTCTACTTTCAAATAACATAGGTTTCATCTTCTTTCTTGACATCAGTTAGGCAAAGTCTCCTTGTAAGCCTCTTAAAAACACGTGAATTATGACTATGTTTAATTATAGTGAATTATTTTTTAAATTTCGTTTAGTTCCTCAAAATACAATCCAAAAATGATCATTCTGTACGACTGCGTGACCATACCATCAAACCGCGATCGATAAAGAATTATTGTACGGGTTATTTTCAACATTCAAAGAGGTGAGTCGTTTGGTTAAAGCATTTCCGAGATGTGCACGAATACTGAAGAACGATGTTTTTTGAGGGAATTATTTTTTTTTAACTTAATAATTTATCAGTAAGGTGTTACCTCAAGTCTGAGTTGTTAATGGTTCCCAAGAAAAGGCGTTCACAGTGAGAGTATATACCATCGACTCGATACCATGAATTTAACCTGGCATGAAAATTCAAATGAGGAAAAGGCACACCCAGGGACAAGGGTTCGATATCAAATGCTCAAAGCTCGAATTCCTGCCTAGTTGGAGAATATTTAAAAAAAAGTATCATCACACATTTATTTGACTAGTTTCAACAATGAATACGTCGTTTATTTACGTGTTATGTACCGTTTAGTTCCAACATTCTTTTAGTTTGCCAGATGTAGATATAATATAGAAAGAGAGCGGGTCCAATAGACGTATTTAAGTGCATGCAAAATTATCTTGATGTCCCAGTATCACAGCAGATAATTTGAGTGCCTGAAATGCACAAAAAACTGTAGACAGAAAAGGTAAAATAACCTTTTTCAATAATGAAGGCCTCGCACACAATGCGCTGAATATCTGCATTCCTTTTATGTCTGTGAGTAGTGTACTATTCACTTAATTTTATATTTAAGGACTCTGACACACAATTCGTATTTTCTGTCATTTCTACGGCTTAACTACTTCCACCGTCTGCTAGTAAAAGAATATATATTCTTTATTAATCATTTGCGAAAATTGGATATATAGTTTTATCAATGGTTTCAAAATATCTCAGATCTGAAAACTATATAGACAGAAACACTTCCATTAATAAAACTTACAAATTTTCTCGTGCTTATGATATTTAATTACAAATTTTAAGTCAGAATAATCTTTACGTGTGCTTCATCTGAAATGTGCTTGGAATATCTTTCTGCTTCTTCCGTCCATCTTGGAGACCCTTTAAGTGCAGCGTTGACTTCAACTTAAATATAATAAGTGGAGTTCACTGGAAAATTTTTCATGATGAGCATAATTTTTTTTTAATACTCTAGTGGCATTCGTCTGTTCAGGCACTTGCACATATATTCGTATTCTCTCCTCTCTCTATCTCCTTGACAACTAGTTTATCTTGGTTGCTCTCTCTTCCTCTTGTCACTTCCCGGAGTGGCGTAAGCGACGTTCACGCTATATAAACATTTCCTCCATTTCTCATTTGTTGTGTGAATCACGCTCATCGGTTTGTTGGTTGGCTTTTGGAGAATTGCGGTAAGATAGACGAATGTAAGGGGAGAAAGAGAGTTTTTGAGGTAGATACGCTTGGAGATTGATGTAAGGGCATTTTACTAGTAGTTGCACTATAAGCTCATCTTATTTTTTATTTTTTATATGCGTTGGATGGTATTTTGCACATATATTTTGCATCAAAGGAAAGCTGGTGAGTGAAAGTTAAGATTGCGAAATGGATTATCTTAAGCAGTTTTGAAAGAAAAAATGACGTTTTCAAAGTATTAAATATTATTTTTGCTTATTTACATCTCTCTTGAGCGTGGACAGCGTATTTATTTTGTATTCTCGATGCGAATTACGTCATTATGACTCTCAAATTACCCACCCTTTTGCACTGCGATTTGTCCATGATATTTCTTCGTAACTTTGGTTAATATTCTTTTTATGGCCTATTTATTTCGGATAAAGTTTTGTCTAAACATTTTTCGCATCTTATTCATTTCAGATGCGAGATCGATCGTTTCATGTAGTTCTGTGCATTTAGTGCTTCTGAGATGACGGAAATAATCATTTGAAGTGCTTGTACCTACCATATAAAGGACACATCTAGAAGGATTCATTATTCCTCCTTTGAGTAACTTCTTTTACATGCAGTTTCTTGATGATAACAAGATCAAAGCTGAATGATGTTCAATTCAAGCTTAATCCTTCATAGGTATTCATTTGGGCGAATGTGGTGGGCATTATAAAATGGTATGAACTAATAATTCATTGTTGGTAAGCGGTGACGGATTGGTTTTATTATTTTTCCTGTGCTCTAACATTTGATAACTTGACCACTAAATGCTTTTGAAAGTATTTTTCGTGACTGCAAATTAAAAATTGAGCAATAGCATTCTTATTTTTAGAAGTAATGCTAACATTGGCTCAGATTCACTTGAGGAGGAAACTAGCGTTGAGTTTTTAGCATCGGGATCGCACGCTTGTACTTGCAATTCCTGTTTGATGCAAGGACAAAAAGACGAGTGAAAGGCTTTCTGGAGATAAAGTTACCTCGCTTTCTCTGGCGTCCAATGGACAGGTATAAACTTCCGTCGAGGTGAAGTTACGTAAAAACAGGCGTGAGTAATCTCGGGTTCTTGCGGTCTCGGCACTCGAGGAGAGCAACCTCGGGAGAAAAATATTGATTACAACCCACGCTTACTACTTTTTTATCGCGAGGATTGTTTTGAGTCGCATTTGCGAATGGGGGCAAGAGAATGATATCTCAGCAAGCGGCCTGAAATGTATTCAAACTCGGAAAATATGTTGGAAGTTAGATTGTGAACGCTTTTTAGTGATCTTCTGACTTGATTTATCGACGAGATATATTTCATGTTTCAGTAAACAATGCATTTTCTTGTCAGAAGTGGAAGTACGAAGGGTTGCATTATTTACAAAATTCTCATCGCGTTTGACCTAAGCGAGAGTATTATTGCCTAATAAAATCTCTCTACAGTCCTGGTGCTCCTATTTTTTGACATTCTATCGAAAATTATCGCACAAAAATCATAATTCAGTTAGAGGATCGAAATTAAAGTTTTTTATAATTTGTAATGGTACTTTGCATCAGGCTCGTTTACTTTAGGTCTTGAAAATCCATTCTGGATGTAAGTCATCTTCGGGAATTGAAATTCTTGCCTTGAATTCTCTTGGTCGGTTATAGTTTTTAGCATTTGCAAGGAATAACAAGCTCTTTTCCGCAAAAGATGATGATGGCTGTTGGTGGGCATAGGCAAGTACAGGTCCGTATGAATTGTTTTCCCATACACATTGTGACTTATTGTTCCATCACTTTTTCGGTGGATGTCCAAAAAAAAAGTTTACCCCAGGTCTCCTTTTTCTTACATGTGTTTTTCTTGTCTTGCTTCGTCTGTTAGTCTGTCTATTTGTTGGTCCATGAGTATGCAAGGAGTTTTTTCTGTAGCGTTTTTTTTTTAGTTAAGAATATGTGACTTTTTGTTTGTGCTTGTATAAAATCCGGCTTGGAAAATAGCTCAATTTGCCGTTTTTTACTACATTTCTTGCATTTGCTATGATCGGTTATGTTGTGAAATGGTATATCATCGGAATCATTTATCATTGTAATCATTTACATTGTATTTAATGTAATGTGCTAGCAAAATGCAATTTATTTATGTAATTTAGTGTTATTTTTGTTCTTACGGCATTTTTCTTGAGCAATAAATATTTTTCTATCTAACTAATTTCAGTGGCCAACAAGTTATATTTTCATCTCCTCATTTTTGTTAGAAAATGTAATGAATTTTGGCTTTCGATCTATTACATCAACAGCTTACCCTGCAACCCACGCACAGAGGTGTTCACCCAGGGATGAACCATCACCAATGTGCACCAGAGGCGATCACTGCCTCACTGGTAATAAATTAAAACTTTGTTGCTACATTCTTTAAATCGACAATACCGCTCGCGGAATTTCCATTATCATTGATTCCTACTTCGTTCAAAGTTGATCTGCGTCAACCTCACTAATAGTCACAATAAAATGGACCACGCCCGCAATCGATACATATCCTCCTCGTAGTCACTGTTGATTCTTATCGTTCGAGAATAATAGTGCTTAATAGGAGGCTGCCTTAGAAGTCGACTTCGACGATCAAAATCATGCTCAATGGTGATTACAGATGGTAATCGAACGTTTCACGGTCTCTAGAACGTGCGTGGGACATTTTGATTCCAGCAAACCCCTTTGCTGTACCTTACTCCTCATTACCATCTCTTATCCCTGACTCCTAGAGACTAGCTAGCTCACGCGCGTCGGGACCCCGAAAGGGGAAAGGGGTACGGGGGCGAATTTCCCGGTAGAGCCACAATCACAAAGAGACCGCGCCGTGAGAAGGATGTGGGTGCGAGTGGGTGGCATCGAAGAGGAGGAGAAGAATAAGAGGAAGGGGGCGTGTGTGGGCGAAGAGGAAAGGGTGGGGGGACATAAGGACGAAGGACTGTCCAGGGGGATGAGGTGGATTTTTATAAGTCAGGCCAGTAAGCCACACCACGTGGGTCCGGTGTGGTTCGCCGGACGCCTACGTCACCAGGTTTACATGGGGACATCTCCTTCCTGGAAGAGAGGCGCATAAACCGATGAGCTGGCGGCAGCGGATAAAGGGGGGGAGGGGAGGCGGGAAAATAAAAAAGTTAAACCTGTAAGAGGAACGATATGTTTTGAAATATCGCACGAGGTGCTGCGTCGCAGTTGAGGCAGGAGCGAGAGAGAGATTTTTCCGCGAATTACGTCCAATGAAGCGGAGGAGGAAGAAGATATGAAGAAGAGATATCGGTCATGAAAACGTACCTTTGTAAGGGTTAATTGTGGAGGCCGAGTTATGGAGAACTTTTTCGCTGGAAATGTATGGGATTGATGCGACTTTATATTCGATCGCGAGTTTTATTTGAGAGGCGAATCTCTGTTTTCTATATTTTTTGTTACAATGAGCCGCAAAGTTCATTGCGTTTTTCGATTTGTTATTTTATTAAGCGTGGGGTTAATATGAGTACATTTTAAATTGCGGCGTGCTTAAAAAGTGCCAATGGGATGTAGTTAACATTACGTTTAAACTGATGTTGTGTATTAAATGAAGGTATGGATTATTAAGACTCGTAAACATTTCTGTTTGATGACATGGTAGTAATATTGAAAAAAGATATTGCACAATTAAGGTGCCATACTTATCTTTCTTGTAACTTGATGAGCCTAACTATATTTTATGGTAATAAATTAAGCATGTGGCAAATCTTGAGACGAGGACTGAAAATTATGCGGATAATTTCTCGCCGGACCATGCAATTTTCCCATTTCATCTTTAAAAAAGGTTAGAAACTAATTTAGCTTTCAGGTTTAATCTTATGCGATTCTTAGATGTGAAAATAGCAAATCCTTAATCGCATGATCTAAAGAATAGCAGTACTTAATTTAAAGTCACGGGGAAGATTTACCCCTTGTAATCATGTCTTAAAACACTGTGAATGATGTAAAATACAGTTTTTATGCGACTACCGAGCAGCCGACACAGTATATGCGTATTCGATTGTATCACGGTTAGTCATGTAATTTTTACCACACACGCGAACAATGGGATTCGTTTCGTTGGAACTGACTTATGCGGTTAATATTCCAAACCCACTTTATCGTTATTCAATTATCATGACCGTAAATTACGACTCTCAATAACGTGATGGAAGGGAAGGCGTTGCAAAGGAACTGGTTATTGGACGAGCCCTCCGCCGAAGGTCGAGCTGTAAATGAAAGCTCTTCCAGAAACCCCCGCTGGCGATCGCTATTAGTCGTGAAGATCGGTGATGCAATCGAATGCTGTCGAATCCATCGATAGCTACACTCATCTGGATTAACAAAGTAAATACGTTTTTGGAAGGCTTTTTCAGTGCGTGCAACAACACTCCTCCTCCATCCTGTAGGCACGGCCCATGTCAGCCACGAACTGTTGGAGAAAATACCTGGTATCAGTGAGTAGGGAAATATTTTGGAGAAGTTGGGGCTCTGGAAATGTTTAATTAAAATTCTGCGAACAAGGCAGTACCAAACCGTGGCATCCTATTACCTTTTACCTACATAAAATGAAAGTCGTTATTAAATAGAGATTAAAATGTTTAGGTTTGCGGTATTTTGGAAATTTAATTCGCATACGATTGTTTTACTACGTAATTCTGTACACATTCTTCAAACATATCCATGTAAGTTTAATTAAAAAGTAATATGAAGAGAGCGATTATATTACCCATAATGACACCATGAAAAATCTTAAAATGGTAAAATATCAACGAGAAATAGTAAGCTACTAGCAGCTTCAAATGTTAAGCCAGTAACCGATATAACTGGTGTACGTTGCTCTAATACCCACTTCATGTTGATTGTGCTTTACCACTCGAAGCGTCTTTGCCCATGGTTACAAACACTCACCCGTGGCCTCCCCTTAACATCCAGATTCGTCGAGGGGTCATCGTCCCAATTCAGGCCATGGAAATCGGCCGTATTTATCTCCAATCTTCCCTAATCTTCATTCCCTCTGGTCCCTGCGAGCGACACATAGTTATAGCCACGACTGCCTGATTGTCAGCATCATTCCACCCACTCTTTCTCAAGGTTTCTCTGCTGGTGTGGGAAGAGATGCTGAGACGGGTCAGATGTTGTTTGGGGGATGTATCAAAATGTCGGAAAATATTACGGTATTTTGATATATTGACAATCCAATGTAGAGTTTTAACCTTTGGGAAAACGCAGTTTTCCGATGAAAATCGTAATATTATGAGAAAAATGAAAGTATGATTTCCGATAAAATATCGCTGTAAATATTAAGACAAAATATCACAACAAATCATTCGTTATAATCCTTTATTTCCTTATATTTTGCCGGGACTGGATATTTTATTGGTGATGTATTACGAAAAAAATGATTGCATTATGTATCGTGAGGTATCACCGATAAAGAAATCGCCTTCCGGTAAGGAATATCAAGCTATTAGGTCATATTAGACGGTATATCGCGCTATTTTATCTTAATATTCACCCTTATGTCTTATGCCCATATTTTTTTCGATCCCACCTGGATAATAGATATCGTCGTGGTATAAGTTATCGAAAATCCCGCACATCGATGTTAAAAAAAATAGTATTCCCGTATCACTGTGGCGTAGGGCAGGTCGGCGGGATAGTTGACTGACTAGTGAGGGTGGAAGGGTATTGGGATTCTGCCATCTGAAAGAAATATTGCTCTCGATGTCGTCAAATATTTTCGCGAAAAGGTAAAGTCATGCGATTCCATAAGAGGATGGCTTGAATTTTTTGCGATGTGTGAGTAAAAATATTTAGGGAAAGGAATTTATTAAAATTTTATTTAATATTACCTATCCCGCTTAGGCATATCCTCTATCCGAAATCAATACTTACGAATGATATGAGCCTTTGGTCTCCGTCACCAAAAGTTTTTCGGAGGTTTTTCGGTAAACATCGCCTCTTGGATTCCCTCTCATTGTATTTAAATCCAAGTTTAATATTCTTCGTGGATTTCCACGTTATTATTGATCGTCTATTTACAAAATTTTGTCATTTATTTTGGTACAATACAAGAATCGGCCAAAGATTCTTTTGTATTTAAATCCTACATAATCTATTGCAAATAACAATTTTGCTGTGTTAGTATTGACATTGTCAATTCAATCATTCATCTAGTCGTGAAAAAGAGTTAGCTATGCTAAAGCAGAATTAAAAATTAAAGAACTAGTTAAAAATATCTTCTGTCTACAAGTATTTTCTCCGTCGCGTTTAAGCATTGTATTTTTTCCTGGTGCTTATAGCCATTTAATTCGTTTCCTGTGATCAGTTCCTCTCATGGGCTCCGCAAACGACCCCATTCCCCACAGTCCCATTCTTTCATGTACCGTAGCAAAAAAAGGGCGTAAAATAAGGGTCCTATGAAAGGAAATGAGGAAGCACGAAAGAATCTTGAAAGTGGACTGGGAACAGACAGACATCCGAGGGACATATTCCCTGTAAACACTCCATTTTTGTGAAAAGGGGAAGTGACGTATGGGCTAGCCGTTCTTGGTTTCTCTAATGCATAAGAGGTAGACAGCCTAGATATAGGTAGATAGTTTTATATCAACAGTTTAGTAACACTGTGAAACTTTATTTTATTTTAAGACCTAAATTGTTAACTTAAAGCGTTTTTCGAGCGTTAGACCTGCCTAAAACATTTCCTTCATCAATAACGTTGAATCTGGCGTAACTTCGTGTAATCTGTAATTCATGTTGAAGCAACAAGAAAAAAAACTTCACAGGCGGTTTCTGTCATTGCCGTCATATTGTTTTTCGTATCTGCAACTATTTACGTGTAATGGCAGTCGTTATCATTATTTAGAGGACTTCTATGCAATACAGAATTACGAGTAGTTAGTCTTTATGTAGTATTTCGTATTAGGGTATTTTGCTTTTAGATGACTGGAACGCGAAGTTAACGCGAGGTAGTAAGTCACGGTCATCATACTTCACGATGGAACTATGTCACAAGGTCTGTTCTGGAAACTGCGATTGCCTAAATTTCTCGTCGAATGCTATTAGCGTATTCGAGCTTAGTAACGCACTCGCGCGCTGTTCCCTCACGCCACACTTTCGCTATCTTAGCGCCAGTGACTCCAGCGTTATAAATAAAAATGGCGACCCCGCGTGACGCTATATGAGTGGAGTGATTCTTCACTTTTTTCTGCTCTCTGTCAAACAAACCCGCGTACGAAATGACATCACTCCCGTCATTTGCGCATCAAGAAGAAGGGGTCAACAGCTCCACGTGAATTTCCGCAATGACAGTCTACTTGTTTTAGCGATGAAATAGCCCTCTCTCCCTCCGACGATTAGCAAGGCTTGTCTCCTTGGCGGTGCCTTCAACCATCCATTTGTTACGTTCTCCACTCAATCCATATTCTTATCTTTTGGACTGCCAAATAAATTGTTGTTGTAATAACTAAATTGATGTTTTCTGATGGCTTTAGCTTGCATGTAAGTTTTTGCAATTGTATCGTGATAAATTAAATAACTACTTTGCCAATACCTACATTATTTTGGATGAATTCTTGTAGTTAGAAGGTTAAGCCCACGTTGAATAAATAATACATTGTAATCCTTGCTCAGCAGTTACCACGGAGAGTTATATAACCTCTAATGCATAGATAATTTAGATCATCTCATCTTAAAAAGTAATCATTAAGGAGGTATTTTTCAATAGTTGTACATACATATTGCAGGTAAGTGTCGCTGAAATTTAGTAGCAAGTCTGGTAATGTTCGTCTGAATGATTTTACATGCTTTGAAAGAAGTGTACTTTTCTGATTGCTAATATTTTATTGGTATCAACTTAATGAAAAATACCTCTGTAGTTAAGAGCCATTTTTAGTTAAATATCATTTAATTTTGGAATGATATCCTTCCTGAATTTCAGTTTCAAATCAAGACATACTTACTTCACCACATATTCCTTACAATTTCCATTTGTAGTTGAGCAATGTCTCAACGGATATTAAATTAAAGGAATGGTGGCTAATGGAAATGATTTCTCGCATGAAGTAACCCTGTTCTATTTTCGATGACCAAAAACGTTTGCTCACTTTCTAGAGTATCGGAATTTTTCTCCGGATACGGCCATCTCTCTTGGTGAGTTACCAAAATTCCCGCTTTACGTGTCAAGAGTTTCCACAGGAAAATCAATAACCAAACCGAATTAAATCAACGCTTCAACAGCCTTTGCTAAAGAAATATTTTCTCCACATTCATCTGTAAAATTACTGAATTACCAAGCACTATTAAATGCTTTTCATGTAAGGTCACGTTTCATAATCGCACTTACTGCGAATAAAGACTAATTTTATTCGGCATGCGAAATGAGCTCCATGATTCGTTGAGAGATAATTGTTTGAAATCATTTGCTTAAATCAATTAAATGCATATTTATTATAATTGGAAGAAATAGTGATAATGGTTGTTAAATATTTTAATTCTACTTTGATCGAGTTCCGGTTGCGGTATCTCATCGAAACTAAATTCCATTTGTAAAGCACTTTTCTCTGATTTGACGCTGTAATATTTTGCTTTTTGAAACTTTTGACGAAACTTCCTCCTTACATATTTTAGAAATATAATTGCCTATTACATTTGTCGTAACTTCAGAGCCCAATCCATAGATTTTATTAATTTTTCGCTTTCTCTTTAGTGCGAGTATAGAACCGAAGTTTCTTTACATTAATGCAAATCTATGATTTTGGCGAGAGTTTAATAATTACGTGATTTTCTGTGTCGATTCAAGTCCTCTCACCAACTGATTCGTTATTTTGTTTTATTGAAACTCCACATATACCTACCCTAATCACTACAGAACTGTAAATTAAATTTTGTTTGTGTTATGAAATTAATACTAGGCTATAATATTTTTGAAGTAAGTACTCAATGACTATATCTACGTATTATTAGGCAATGGATTTGAGCTGCTTTCAGCTAGTTCTCCATCGTATCTCGAAGTCAAGATGTGGAAAATATTCTGATTTATTCGTGGTCTCTGAATTATACCGTGACAGTCATTGCAGTTTATGGTCAGCTTGGCCATAATTTGTAATTTAAAGGTCATATCTTAGTTCCTGGTTGATATTTCTATTCTCACAACTTCATCAACTAGTTAGAGACAGTTAGTACTTACCTCATCTCAGGAAGTTCTCAGAAAACATGGAAAGTGTCATTTTCATGTGATATATGCGCATAATTTCCGCGAAGGAGACTATTGCGCGGTAAATTTTAATTATAGAGACCTCAGTTGCCCACCTGATGCATCAAAAGCAATGGGTTCTTTTCGTCTCATGTTGTCCATTTGCATTTTTCTTGGATATTACGACGACGATTCGGGGAAGAGCAAGAACGTGGTTCCTTTGCGTGTTTACTCATGGAGGAAGAGTTCCACGTGGTCTGTTGCGCAGATACTACTTTTCTCAGCTTCGCTCCAACCTCAGGTTCCCGGAAAAAAGGGATTTATGTCCTCAATTTCCTCCTAAACTATTTCTCGGATGTCCCTAGTGCGCCAATTAATCTCCACGTGGCCCTTGTCGTCACCGGCTTGGACTCATTAGAGAGGAGAACACGGCCCCGCCATTAACCCTTTTCCCTAACGCCATCTTGTTTTTTTGTTTTATTTTTTTTAATACTCATTAAAAAATTTGAAGCCTCTGCGAAATCAACCCCAGTTTTGACTCCCAGAATAAATTAAGCATAAAATCTGGCTAGCTCAGCTATCTTGTGGCTATCTGCTCCGGGATCATTATTAAAGATTACTGCGGCAGAACGCGAGGGACACAGCCTTTTCTAAATGTTATGCTTGCTCAGCTTAACTACGTGATAAAATTGGCTTTCTCATTATGCGCAATATTACCCGTCGCATATATGTGCTGCTCCAATGTGAAAAAATAAAAGTTAACGGTGCATATTATTTATCGTAGAGCAATAAGTATTTCAGCGCTTTTGCAATAATGCTTTGCTAAGATCGCTGAAGTTCCGAACTACAGATAAAACTTTTTTTCGACGTAAAATATTGTTAATATGACATCTCCCAGTATGCACATGAAAAATCGGTGAGTAGCCGTTCTCATGATTCAGCCATTCTGATGTTATCATGATTCACTATGCACTGAAAACGTGCAACGCTTATTTTTCCTACCCAGTTATCTTTTTGCAATGCAGAGGACGTGCTATCATCTCTGCTGTATCATTTTTCTATTAAGATTGTTACATTTTTTGTCGTAGTGGAATCTGGAAAGTATAATTCAATTTGCATAGTATTAGCAAATTTGCATTCACACTGCAATGCACGCATTTCATCCTGTATTTGGGTTAATTTCATCTGCATGTAGGGACTAAAATAAAGCCTTCATGATTGATCGTATTGACCTAAAAGTAATTGAAAATCGTGGATGCATAATTTACTGCTATTATCCATGCATTGTTAGAGAATTTGTATGAATTCCGTTTTACACGAGGCTCCTATCGAGCTACATGCTGCAAGCACAAACGTGCATTTCAAAATGCCTCGTGTAAAGTCGTAAATCGCATGAATGAATACGCAAATGTATGAGCGCAATGTGGCATAATATACCCTGGTGTAAATCCCCTAAAATGATTGCCCGAACTACTAACAGTAAGAGAAAAATGCTCATTGAAGATTCGCGATTTACTTTCCCCTTCATAGCGGCTGTAAAACATTGCCTATTATACCCTTCCTACTTGAGCTTTCTCCCTACTTTTATTCTCTCTCTCTTTCTTCTAACTAGCTCAACGTCTTTCCCTTCGTTCTGATATACTCAGAAATTCGTCCTTCAATTCCCTGGATTTTCCCCGCGCACATCACAGGCCTCGTCCGAGAATGTTGGGTGACTCCTCCCCTAAGGTATTCCTTTAAGTTCCGGATCCCCCTGCCCTCCTCCTCCAGCTGTGTATCCTTCTACGAGGTGGCGAAGACGGTTCATATGGAGTCTCAATGCGGTCGCTATTGAGGTTCATTCGCCCGGTGACTTCAGCACTCCGAAAAACTCCCTCCAGGCACGGATCCTCTCTACCGACAAAGAAGACATATACCAATTTGTTCCCTCCTTGGCGTCATATGTTTCCATTGCGGTCTATTCAATATCTGCCTCCAGGAAAACGTGGATCCCGTATCCTTTTCGAACTGATATTGAAACATATCTGGGATCTATTTGAGGGCCCATGACATGGAAAATATACGCAGATTTTTCAAGAGTAAATTTAATAGTGTCTCGAAAAAAATTAATGATGTTGTGCTTCCTTTCTGATAAACTTTAAAATTCAGCGTACTGCCAAAGCCTGTCTCATAGGAAACGTAGATTCCGACTCCTTAACCAACTAATATTGAAACTCTAACACGAGGGATCCATTCGAGGGCCCATGACATTGGCGACCTATAATGGGCAATAGGCGTGGTATTTGTGAGGAATAAATTCAATTGTGTCTCGGAAAGAAAGGAATGATTTTCTGATAGGCTTTAAAATTAAGCTTCGCTTTATAACGGGACCGTGAAATTTGTAAATATATATCCTTCTTAAGTAGGCTTTAATTTACCATCGTATTTAATGGTTGGAAGATTTGTCAAATAACCTGTGCATTCGGCAAGGATAAATCAATAAAATGGTTGTTAAAACATCGATTAATACGTTTCCAATGTGTTCTGGTTAAATGAAATACATTTTAAGGTTACATTTACCAAAAATGTTATTTATATTTGCGAAGAGATTAGGAGGATGGGTGAGAATCTCTAAGGGTAGATATGGTGATTTTAGTTTTCACTTTTCACGGGTTTAGGGCTCATTTGTAACACTCCTCGCACTGTGGACCAGGAACGCAGCCAGGAGGGTTGTTTGACTAATCACGCTATTGGGCCTCAGAATTATTTTTCCATTGTAGCGACAACCCGTGACAGATCTCGTGGGGAGACCACTAAGCCCGTGAGCATCTATTCTCTTAGACTCCATTTTTCGCTTAGTTTACATTTCATGATGTCTTCTGGTAACCAACGCTGAATTTTAAACTCATCTTTATGCGAAATAAATATTTAGCGGATTTAATCAAATGTAACGTTTTCGATTCCGACGCGTGCGTACCTATGTACAACAAAATATCGATATGGGCAACCCGCACATCACCCAAACTCCCACCGAGGCGAATGTCTGGCTACGCGCCAGGTCGGACCCATGAATTATTATGGACCATCATTCTTGCCACATTCAGTTTTTTAGACGATGGTAATTGAAATAGCCAAAGGGGAGCAGCATAGTATAATTTTCAAGGTTCGTTCAATGATATCATGTCCTTGAACACAATTACGGACTATTACCGGCGAATTTCGTAGAATCAACTGCTATCGCGTGGAAACGTAACATCACTATCATTAATGAATCACGAATCACCATCAATGACGATTCCTCAAAAATGAAATTAATTTACCCTTTTGGAGAAACTGCAAAAAGCGAAACCCGGGTTGTGATCCAAGTTATATTTTGTTTTATTTTGAAAATGGTAATCTTTTTATTTCCTGGTGATAGTGAACAATTAAGAGCAACCTAGTGCTCAATCCTCGACCATCAATTTTGGGACCCCTGACTCAATGCCCTGGATTTTATAATTGATCATTAATAATTTGGTAAGAATAAGGTACCTTCCAACTTGAGAGACATGAGATCCACTCATATAAATAATTCTAATTTTTTCCACGTACAATTTTGCTACAAAATGTAAGCTAGGTTCAGGGGGCTGACACCTGTCTAATTGAATATACGGAAGAAAATAGGAGAGATGGTGGCCTCCAGCACACGATTCTGCCGCCCCAGAAGATATAAGGGGTCACATCTTCCTTAATGGGTTCAAATTTTACAGGATTGCTTTGAAATTCGCTCTTATCCATCAGTCTCATCCCAGCCTTGATGAAAATCTTGAGAGAAGGACTCCTCCGAAAGCCTGTGATTCCTTTGGTGAGTAACAAGCGTGATATGTCTTTCTTACGTCGTATTCCGCGCGTCCCATTGACGCAATGTCACACTCGCTTCTTTTATTCCAACTCCGCCGCCGAAACAACCGCGCTTACTCGGAAACAAATGAATAATTCGTGCGCTACGCTGGTTTTATCGAATTAGATGGGAGCGTTCTCTTTTTTTGACGTCATTGATGCTTCAGTAACACCCATCGGAATGTCGGTCGTCGTGCATCCTGTACTAAGAAAAGGTTTTGCCGCCGTCTAGCGTAGACTTCTCGGTGGGAAAAGAAGGATGTTAACCGGGAGAGCACTATGATGCCGACGCGGCGTACGTCACGCGTTGTTTAATTGGTCGTGGGTTTCGCCGAGGCTTAGATGAATCGAAGCGTGTTTGTGGAGATAGTAATCTCTGTCGGAGGAGAGATTTTGGACCGAGAAGAACCGCTGACCGCACCCTACATCTATGTCTCGCTCACCTCCTCCAACCTCCCCTTCCTCACTGCTCCATCGCAAGCAATTCTTTGGGAAACAAATTTTTTAATTGGACGTTGGCGTGCCGGTGACTAATACTCCTGCTGGCGCCGTCGTTGATAAGGGTTAAGATAAAGCGAGATAAATCTGATTTCTGCTGAAAATGAGTTATATTGATTAGAAGTGATTTGGAGATGTTGATTCAGCAGTGGAGCAAGTGTTGCCGCGGTTAATTGAGCTTTCTACTATTATAAATCGTGAGCGAAATACTCGAAACGAAAATGTCACAGGTGCACTCTTTAATGTGATACGCGATTAAACAGGAAAAGTAATGGCACGGGCATGCATTTTTGAAATGTATAAATAATGAAATAGGCCGGTACTTATTAGAAAGTATTAGTTAAGAGAGAACTCATCATCAAGTTGGAATTTCGAAATGCATTACTTGATTACATACACGCCTTGGTGTTAGTGACCCACAGTTACTTCCCTAAAATTTTAAATATTCCCCCGTAGTTAAAGGGCCAACCTTTTGTTTACTAGCATAAATGTGCGAATTTTTCATGAATTAATTAATATTTGATCCTGGGTATTTTTTACGAGTGGAAGGCAGTAATGAGAACCCTTATTTTAACTTCTTATATCCATATGGATGTTTTTTTCATCACAATATCCATTGGCACAGCTTGAAACTGACTTTTGGAGCCAGTTTTAATGAGAGCTCGTGATCGCTGCCCCAAGAAAAGGATCTTATTTCAAAAACGACACTTAAATATTTCTCTCCTTAAGTCTCTGCTTGGGATTCGTGTTTCCCTCGGCTGCCACCAGGGAGAGCGCCTGCTTGTAGACAGTGTGTTCGTGGTGCGTGCGTGTTCCGGGTCGCAGACGGCGATCTCTGTCGGTGGCGTCATCATCGCAAGTGGCACAAACCGCAATTACCGCACACGCGGCACGCACACCTGTCTCATACTCCGCCGGCTGTCACTGAAGCATCGGGAAACAGAGTTATGCCTTAATCTCATGTGCGGGTGTGGACCAACAGTCGAGGAAATCAGGGGTGCCTATATAGGGGGGAGCGCCCGATCATCTACATCTACGTCTACATACCACCACGCAAGCCGCCTCAATAGGCGTGTTGCGGGGGTGTTAAGACACCGGCCGTTTACACATTAATGGGAGAGGCTCTAACGAAATTACGCCTAGCATTTAAAAAAAGCCCTTTATCGGACGTAGAAAAAACTAATCCCAGTACCTATCATGTTGCATTATCAAAATAGTTACTGGGCACAATTTTAAGGGCCGAGACTGGAAAATTTTAGCGGAGGAGGTGTCCGATCAGAATTTCCACGTATGCATAATTTCCTGTCCTCTAGGATATCCTAACCTCTAGGTTGTGTAAAAGGGATGACCAATCATCTGCATGCAATATGTTCTCCGCGTGTACACTACATGGTCGTTAAAAATATCATCATCATCATCATTAGTCAACTATCCTAAGATTGGGGTGAAGTAGCTCTCCATTTCTCTCTCCTATACGCAAACCGTTTTATAGCTACTACGTATTTCTTCTCTTTTACATCATTTATAACCTGTCCTATGTAAATCATTCGGGGCCGTCTCTTGCTCTTCTTCCCTTCTACCTGCCCTTCTATCGTCATCAGGCTGTCGTGCCTCAAAATGTGGCCAACTAAGTTGTACAATATAAAAAATAATATTTTCACCACCATGCAGGTGGTTGTGAGCTCCCACATACAAGGCGAGATAAAACACGAAAAGATTTACATAGAATGCCAAATTTTCCAAGGATTGGAAATTAATATCATTATTTCGACCCAATATTAGAATAATACGAAGGGTTTACGGCGAAGAAATACAGGTCAAGCAATACTTACTGATAATAAAATTGATCAATTTCCCCAGGTGCATAGGTGCGCGATGCAAATTTTTCTCTATCGTTGGTATGGCTTTGTGGAATTAGCTTATCTGTGTAATTTAAAAGGATTAACTCGGTAAGTTAACCTGAATTTATTCAAACGACCAAGGTATAGGCGTCGCGCGTAACCATCAGGTACAAACTCTCAAGTAAGAGGCACCAGTGTTTATTTACCCAAGCGTAGATGACATGTAACGCGCAAACCTGGATCAATGAAATCAATTTGTTTTGATTTTGCTGGTATTTTTATTTTGAAGAAAAAGGTACTCACACCAAAACTTTTCCAATTTATTGTGCACCTTCAACAATAACAAATGAAAAAGCAAAAAACAAAATGAGAATGTGATAGCCACGAGCTAGTCAATCGGCTTCATTGTGTTATTATCTCAGAAAATTTGAGTATAAACCGAGTCAATAAACTTATTTGTGGATATTTTCAAGGGCTCAACGTCAGTTTGGAGAGTATTTATTTGGGCGAAAAGACGGATGAAAAGAGAATGTTTATTTGGCTTAATTCTGGGTGCGGGCATGCGGAGCGGCGATGCAGTCGTGGTAGTTTATTTGTATGAAATCGCCAAGTTATGGCTTATGAGTCAATAGATCTATATGTACATCCACATTAAAACCCTGTGAGCCACCTGACAAGGGTTGATCAATCAACAGCTTGCAACATGCAAGAGAACCGCCATATGCACACCACACGGTCATTAAATATTACGCTTAATAACAAGAAATACATGCACATTCATGAAATGGCAAAACTTACCAACGGTTATTAATTCCTATAGCATATCCATGCAAGATTATACATTCAATGATTATATATTCAAAGATTATAGCGAATCCATGCAAGTATAAACATTCAATGAGTCAACCTAGCGATTGTCGCCATTTATTCTATAAATCGAGACACCGTTGCTCGTTGCTGTTTTATAGCACGAGGAAAAAATGACATTTTAAATCTCTCTGTTCTGTTTAATTTATTTTCTTCTCATTTTCACGTCTATGAAAGGTAAATGAAGAATATGTTTCACGTCATCTATTACAAAAACTTCTCCGAATTTATTTACCAAACACAGCGTATGTCTTGCTCAAAGCTCCTGTAAACATTCCCATCCTAACTTGCCCAACATATCGGAAACGCTACACTATTTTCCATAACAACTCATCACGAATACGGCCGCCCTGTAGTGTACTATATTGATTTCTGCTATCATCCCTACCTCATAAGGGTCTCACGCGTTCGAAGCATATTCCAAGTGAGGGTTTATTAGAAATCTGTATGAATTATTGGATCTTGAGGCGAGTTTATTCTCGAAGATGGATTCCACCGCCGCCGTCAACACGGCATAGTATATGGCATTGAATTTCTGTCGTGTTCAGAATTTCAATTATTCGCGATGAATCACAAACGTTACATTCCATCGATGAGAACCGTTATTTTTCATAAAATGATTCAGAAAGCTCGCCTGGCGTCGATTCTAAGTGGAGAGATCGCCGCGAAGTGGACAATATGAGAAGTTTGATGCCGGCGGATTCGTGGAGGCCGCCCGAAGGAAACGTTCGATGGTTTGAAATTTTGAAGCAATTAGGGGATGGCGCAATGGTGGCTCTCTCACAGTTTTTGCCTCTCGCCCGAGGCCGCAGAATTCCGGGCATCGCGAGGCGGTGAGTAACGCACCTTCGGTCCCACTCGTTCAGCTCTCCAACGCAATTACCTCAACCATATTTCGCTGGCGTTTCGCCGCTCCGTTTCGGAGCAGAGATAAAGTATCCCTAACCTTTTCACTGGATACTTCGCGTTTTTGTTTTTGCCTTGTTGCCGCAACCGCGATCTTCTATGGTTTCTTCCGCTAGTCCCCGAATGTATGTATGAATGACTAGATTTTACAACGATGGAAATACCTCACGTTCAGCTAGGATGACATTCGGCGAACGTCCTAACTGAACCTGATGTGTTTCCACTGTTGTAAAATTTAGTGGTTTTATGCACATTTTTGTCTTCCGCAAGTCGCCGAATGCCAAACGTGCAGAACGAAAGGCATTTCCATCGCTGTAAAATGAAATAATTTTACTTATATTTGCCCCTTGAAACAATATCTTTCTTTTTAGCAGACTAAAACATCCGACCATTCTTCGCTTTTATTTTGTTAAGCGTTTGACATAACCGAACGTGATATATTGCCAGACCCGTAAATTTTAACAATTTCATGTATATTTACCCGTTAAAACAATTTTTCTGTATCAGATGAGTTAAAAACTCCCGCTATTGTTCGTTTTTTTTAATCGTTAATCAACCTTGAAATTTTATGTTGTGGGATTAAGTGAAACAAACCTGTAGAAAATTGATTTTTTTGATAAACGATTACTTAATGATCAAACAAACTAAACGATTTAGTTTCACCATTTAGAAACAATTTTACGGCCTAGTTACCTATTTTCACTGCATCGTAATAAATTTTGCTAAATTTTCGTTTAATAATGCATTTCAAGTTCTAGTCTTCCAGTTGATTTTAATTATTTATTTATAATGAGAGCTTTCCATGTCCACGCATTTGTAATCCCATGGTATTGTTACTTTTGTGATAAGCCTCTGCGTAATGAGAGAGATTTTTTCATGTATATCTCGGTTGTACAATATACATCATGATTAAATTTTAGGTATGATTTCCATTCCCTTCATTAACTTTATTTCTTTCGGGTGAAAGTTGTTCCTCGGGCAGCGCCTCGGGCTTGCCATCAGATTTCGCTTGTTTAATTTTCGTTGGCTGTGGATTTTGTTTCTGCCCTCTTCCATCTTTTGTTACGCTCTCAGTTCGGTTGTCAGGGAAGACTATGAAGAGGGCTGCACTGGGGAAGAGAAAGTGAGTGAGATCGCTGACGATGGTTTGAGTCTCGAAAGTCCGTGGCTTTGGTCTTAAGAGTAAGGGGAACCCGAATGTTTTGGGCCGGAGGTTTTTGTTGAATGATGGGGTTACGGGCGGTATCAAAATCGAGAGAGGTAGGGGAGAAATTTAGGTCGGCGTCCCATTCGCTATAACTCTCCCTCATCGATATATACAGGTACCAGGGTGTGTGGCACGGGGTTATTCCATACCAGGCATGCAGCACTCATCCTAGCCTTAATCAGAAACGCGCTCGCTTACTGGATACAGGGCAAGATCACAGGACAGCGGCACATGGTCAGAACATAAACTAGGAGAGTGCTAAGGACCCGAACATGTAACCATGCGAATAAATTTATCAGCTATCATTAGAAAAACGATAAGTTAGTGATTCATGCATGGGTTATAACATACCAAACAATTCATGCAGATGTTTAGTATTTACAAATATAATAAGTTACTAACTATACATAGGTACCGATCATATTTTAGCTACCCCGGGTCAAGCTACCATAGAACTAAACTATCAAACGTAACATGTTCCCTTATTTTACGCGGAAAAAGCGACATCTTAAATCTATCGGTTCGGCAATCTACTTACCTAATCTCATCCTTGTGATCGTTTCCACTATAGTAATTAGGCTCTCTCAAAATGTCTTGAGCATTAAGCAAAAAGTATTCTACTCGTAATTTCCGCAAATGGTTAAATCTAAATTTTTCCCTTCGATCGGTTAGACTTTCATATCCCAAGTTCCTAATTAATTTAGTTACACTACTATGTTTATAGTAGCAATTATTTTGTCGGCCTCGGTGGCGGCGGGTTAGAGCCCTCGCCTGCTAAGCTGAAGGTCGCGAGTTCGTGTCTCGCCTGGGTAGATTACCCCTATCCAGGGCATGTATATCAGTTATTCTCCCTCGTTAGACCCCATTTAGAATACGCTGCCAGTGTTTGGGACCCTCATGAAATAGGCTTAACAACAGAGTTAGAACGCGTGCAAAGAAGAGATGCCAGTTACGTGAAAAATCGATGTGATAGCCTCGTTAGTGCAAATGACCTGTTAGATAAACTCGGATGGGAATCTCTTCCAGGCCGTAGATTGAAATATAGACTAAACCTTTTAGATAAATTCTAGAGCAGTGTCTTCTCTGGCGAAGTTAACAATATCTTACGAACGCCAACATACTACGGTAGATCAGATCATGTGAATAAAATAAGAGAGATAGACTGTAGAACAGACAGATTCAGACAGATGTCTTTTTTTCCACGATCAATAAGATATTATAACGGCTGCGTTAGAATTCTTAAATAGATTAGATGACTTGTAGTGTAGCCTACTAACTTATGTATACTTTAATGAATGTTTCTTAATTTAATTATTATTTCTAACAGCATGTGGTAGTATAAATTGTTAGTATGCGTGACGTTTTTTGTACTGTGTGGTGTGCATGTCCAATTGCATGCTGCATGCTGGTGATTGATCACCGCCTGCCAAACACCCAAGAGGTGGCTCGTAGGGTACTATGTAGATGTATCATGTAACGTCGTTATGTTCTATTTCGCCGTTGTAAAGGCTAATTAGTACTGTTGCCGGGGTTAATAAAATAAGTAAGTGAACAAATAAATTGAAAAAATAAATCTTGCTGCTCGGCTCTGTATTTTCTATCTATATCCGATACCATTCCATTTTCTTACTGGTCCCATACACTAGCGGCGTACTGCAAATGTTTTTGGCCGGAGGTTTTCGTTGAATGATGGTGTTACGGGCGGTATCAAATCGGGCGGAGTGGGGAGAGAGGTATGGGAGGAATTTTAGGTGGGCGTCCAATTCGCTATAACTCTCCCTCCCAACAGTCTCAAGTGTGTACGATTCGTGGTATGGGGGACGGGGCGAGCAGATTTGAAGGGAGTGGGGGAGGAAGTAAAGGGGTAAGGAAGGGGGACTGTGTGTAGAGGTCGGTGTTCTGCTTACGTGGTCCGTTGAAGAGTAGGTCGCAGTGACTCATCCTGTCGGTAGACTGTTGGGTTATCGCCGTGGCGGCGGTGAGGGGAAGCGAAACTGAAGGACGGGTTTGGAGGAAGAAGGTTGCGGGGGTTGGGGGTAGGGGTGGCGGGGGATATTATCGCGAGCTGCGAGAACTTTTGTTCCTTGATTGTATTATGAATGCACAGAGTAAACAAACATGCACAAGAGAGCACTGCCTGTGACAAGTGACTTTCTTCGCAGTAACGTGCAAGGGAACTATGAAATTTGCCTTGTAGGAGGATTGTTTGGCGGTGAAACTGGTAGCACACCTGACCGGTAAGCCGGGGATTCGAGTTCTTGTCCCGGCTAAGCCAAATGATTATTTAATGGCAAATTTTTCCCTTGAAGTATATACCAGAGCAATTTATGGGTTTTGCGTATTAGGGCAAGATGGGAACGGTAAAATCCGATATCGCGCAATGGAAATTATATATCTGGTAGGCTGATTACGTTGACATTTTTTGTTTCCATATTGTCTATCATTATTGTAATTTTTTATTTCCATTGAACGTAATGCTCACCATGGAGGAGATACATCAGGATTTTTATAAAATCTATTTATCATTTGCTGAATTTTTCCATTTTTCGTAATAATGGTGAAGTTGGGGTTTCTAGGTTGGCCTCAGAAATTACTACGCAGCCTCCTTGAGTGGTCTGAAATATAAGCATTGACTTTGAGTATCCATATGTTTACGAAGTTTGTGTAACCTTAGTCCGCGTGTAACCTATGTTCCGTTTATGGTGTTTTTTTACCCACTTCCTCGACCATTAGCAGCAATGGTATTTTTCCCATGATCTTCTCCTGCCATAACGTGACCTTGTCTGTACAAATTAAATCTCAATCCAAAAACATTGCATCACTTATTGTGCTCGGATATTTTTAGGGATAGGTTGAAATAAGACAAATAAAGGACAACTAAATACAATTGAACTAAGTACCTTATCACAATTGGGATAAGTATTATAATAGAGAGAAACGGAAACAGCAGCATTGTCACTGCTACGTTTCCTTGAGTGGAAATAACCTACCACCGCATTACTAGCCCTTAGTTTTGGCTATCCCATCACCACAATGAGTTGATAACTTGGTTTACTTGCTTGACATATTAGTATCAAATTTAGCCTATTCATCCCGTATTTGCGCCTAATATTGGAACTTAAATATGATTGATAACTTAACCATATGCCTAATATTAGGTTCTCAAAGAACGATGCTTATGAATTTTCAGCACGTCTGTCTTTGGTAGATATATCTTAATTCTGTAGCCTAAATACTGATTTCGCAACTTGTTCGCCGCAGAAACAGTAGCATTTACATAGTTGGAGTTACCCCTTACCTATCGAGAGAAATATTATCGTGATGCACGTACCAAGGTGTTTTCTGGAAAAGAAATTTATTTGATAGAATTGCTTCCTGGTCATTAAGACCTGAAATTTAGATAAATATGCGAAAAAGTTGTATTCTATACCAATTATTACTTCTTCAGATTCCCAAAAAGAATGGAATGCTTACTCTTAGTACCGAATCTGTTGAGGATTTGTTCGTATGACTGATGGAATTATTTTTTTCGCGTATTACTATTTTTAGTGAAGCTTTCTAATCATTTCATGCATGCTTAACCCTTTTGGCCGAAAGTAATCGCCTTCACAGTGTGTCGTTGGGGAAAATTCTGAGGGGTAGAAGTCGTTTGATGGACGATTGGCTTAACGTAACGATGTGGAACGAGAGAGGGAGAATGTTTATACCTTTTTGGACGGCAGTTTCTCGCAATTGTACCATGGTATGGGCTTAGGGCCTTTAGAATGTGGATGATTATACTTTCTCTCGAAATCCTCCACGCTGTTCAAGGAAATAGGTTTGAATAAATCGCTTTTCCAGTTCGGAGGAGAGATGAGCGTATTCAATCTTATCGCCAGGCGGCAGTGCTAAAAACCTTCGTCCGTGAAGATGGCCAGTTGGACTGCCCCAAATGAGATATCCCCGCCTTGAAGTAGCCGTCCTTCGATATCGAGAGGTTGGCCAAGGTAACATTTATGATGGGCGATGGATGTCACGCGTTAAATGTCCGACGGGACTTGACCTCCGTGACGTAAGAACTGTAAATAATGTGTTTGCATATCGGTCTCAAAAATTCCCTCGATTGTGACATGGGACGTAAACATTATAAAATGATCGCGCAATGTTTACCGTTGAAAAAATATTCAACTTTTGAAGAAGAAGCGTTAATATGTACTTCTTCACGCTTTCTCCCTCTATCAGTGCTTGTGACCCAAAATCTGTGGTGGCCAATACCTGTGTGGTATATCTGTTGGGTGAGCGACTCTTTTGTTTAGGCGGATTCTTAGCATCACAAGTTGAATTTCAACTGTTGAAGACTACTTTTCGGAACTACGGTAGCAAAGATATTGAAAAAAATGCGCTCTGTAACAATAAAAGAAAATATATTGCTGCTGTACTTGATAGTGCACATCATCCTTCCATTTCCTTATAATTCCCTACCGACTAAGTTTAATTGCAAAAGATGTTATTGATAGTAGTCGGTTGTGCCCAAAAAGCTCCAACATTGAGTCTTTTGGGATTGTCTTGGTATGGTAAAAACATTGTTGGGTTCCCATCCTGAAAACCTCAGATTCTAATCTCGCCCGTGAGTAATGATTCGTAGCAACAATTGTAAACGAGAGGGCTTGTCTATGTTTCGGATTAACGCGCTTTAAGTAATTTCAGGGCCTCAACATACTGATCTCATTGCCATTGCTATTTATAAAAATATTGCATGATTAAAGTAATTGCGTGGTCAGCACGGGGTCAATGATGAAAATTTGCGTGAGAAATCTTCGATTCACATACCGGCAATTACAAATAATGATTTCATGGTGAATTTCATCCTTAGGTCTATATTGAATTACTTCTTAAGTGAGTATTTACGGATGGTAATAATGAAATTACATGATCGTTTATTAAATGAATTCGTGAAAAGGACATAAATTACCGGACTCCATGCGAAAGATCATTGTAAAATGTTGTTTTTCTATTTACTTTGGAAAAAATATGAGTGACACCTTCTTTATATCTTATTCCGAGGTTCTCGTAACCATTTCTGGTTTATCCCTTGGTGTATGGAAGTAAGTTTTAAAGTCTTCGGGAAAATATGTTAGGGAAAAACAACAAATTTTGCTTTCTACAGCTTAGCGTTTAATCGTTAATTATTTTCGATACACTGTTTCATTTTCAAGGCTAGTGATTAAAAAAACGCATTGATACTGGTAAATAACCAAGTACCAATGTATTTTGAACCACTTTTCTTAAAAATGATACAGTGTATTGAAAAAAGTTGACGATTAAAAGTTGCAGAAATAAAAGTTTGTCATTTTACCTAACTTAAAATGAAATTACACAAGGTAAAGGCCTCAGCAATTCTGTGTTTCCGGAATATATTCCAATCTTTCTTCTGGCTCCCTTGGTTTGGATCCTGCAGAGCACCGTCAATTCTCCTCACAACGTTTGAGCTCTGAAATATCATCTTCACGCTTGTCTGCGCCGGTATCCCTTATTTCGACAAGCCTTAAATGTTTACTCTGCTCTGAGAAGAAAACGGAAACGCAAACTTTCCTTGATGGGAAATGCGGAACTAAGCATAGAGTCCGTGACTTGAGCAAACACTTGTCTATCCTTGGTGAGGAAGTCTCCTGCCTTCAAAGGCTTTCTAGTGTCATCTAGCGGGAATTGCGCTGTGTGGAAGGTATTCGCTACTTCAATTCTCTTCTAGAGATCCAAGGATAACTATGAGTCACATATTTACCTAGTGAGATACCTTGTAATGCAGTGAGTCTCGCTTAAATTTACTCGGCTGGTATCATCGTTTCAACGACGAATATTAGGTGAAAATCAGGAAACCTCAGTGTAAACACGTTTCTGAGAACTATGAAACTGCGAAATTAGACATTTTAATTACAAAATTTTTATTGTTTAAAATTAATTTGAATTCGTAAAAAATCTACTTGGTGAAACCTGATATGAATGAATTGTAGGGAAATAAGGGGCAAGAGTACGCATCTTAGAAACAATTATAAAAATTATGCATTAAGGGTCAAGTAATTATTTTTATTTGTATAAAATTTGTTCGCTGTTGCAACAATACCTGTCATGTGCAACATACTTTTCTTCCATTGCTTCGGAAAAATAAATAACTGCTATTATCCAACAAACTATGAGAGAAACACAAAAAAGAAACTTGCCCCTCACGCGGGTAAAATGTCCTCCCTTAATGGGGCGAGAGTCCTAATCACAGTTTTCAATTATGAATTTCCCTTTTCCAGAACATGTGGTGCATGGTTCTTTTCACCACGATATACATTGATTATAAATTATCATATCAATAATTAGTGGATCTAACAACAATTTTCCAAAACATCAACGGTGTTAGTCAGTTTTTCCGGTGAAGTGAAGCCATATTTCTTTGCCTTATTTCTTACTAGGAAGTTGAAAATATGAATTTCAAACGAATAAAAGGTAGTCAGTCGGATCAAACGGACGTGAATTTCACCATGAAATTTTTATTTGTCTTCTCCATTTTTTTACGCTGCAATGGAAGTCTTCGTCCAGTGATGAGAGAAAGTGCTGCTCTAAAATCCCCTCCCCCGACGTCACGTGCACATAATTTTTTCACTTCCCCCTAATGACACGTCTCGTCGGTCATTCAGGTGACCGAATGCTTTCGTCCAGAAATAGAGTTGTGAAATGAGACTTATATGGCGAGATGAATCATTTCAGAAAGGTCAAGAGAGCCAGTGGACCGCGGTTTTGAAAACCGCTGGTTAATGCGGACGAGTTCGTGGGATCGTATTACGTTTATTTTGAAATGAAGCGAGGGTTATCGGGTTATCCAAGGGGTTTTCGTTAAACGTGTTTGCATGTGTTTGATTTCGCCTGACGCGTCTGTTTTTGTGGCGATACTGAGGAGGGCAGTGATTTGACCGGGCAGTTAGGACGCTCGTGAGAAGGAGATTGATGTATTTGGAACGATTGCGAAAGATTTGTGGGATAATTCTCTTTTCCCTCCGGAATTGGGGCTTTTGGAGAGCGAAAAAAACTCACATTTCGTTTCTCGAGAGGAGAAAAAGCGAATAAGTTGCTTCTCGTCATCTCATTTTCTTCCTATAGTTCCTCGATGTTGAGCTTGTTTATCCGCAAGTACTTCTTCTTTCTCCTTCCAGGATTAGGCTGCTGAGCCTGTTCCGGCTCCACATTACCACCTTTTTCTTGGTCTTCCAATACTTCTCTTGCCAATTGGTTGATACCCCATTGCTTGTTTTGGAATTCTTTCATTTGGTATTCGAAGTATATGTTCCTTCCATCTGTGCTTGCAGTCTTGTAATTTATCAGTGGCTGCCTGGACACCCAGTTCATATCTTATTTGAGTGTTTCTTAATTTATCCAATCTTGTTCAGCCTTTCATTGATTTGAAAAATTTCATTTCCGATGATTCTATCTGCCTTAGTTCATTCTTTTTTGGTACCCAACATTTTGATCCGTAGCCTACAGTAGGGACTGCCATCACTTTATAAAATTTTATTTGTTTCTTTTCTCGTTTTTTTAGAGTTCTTCTAATTGTGCCACATATTTTCTGGAAAATATTAACTTAATTTATAATATCTTTGTCCTCGTCATATGTTATATCGCATCCTAAGTACTGAAAGTGCGACACTTGCTCCAGGACTTGATCCTCTATAACAATTTTTGCTCGTATCGGGTTGCTTCCTAAAAATGCCATAGTCTTTGTTTTGGTTTTTGAAATTCTTCTTCAAGTCCTACTATTTGAATATCAGCGAAACCAATTTTAGAGTGGGTGAATACTCCTCGTTGTTTTGTGGAAAACCTAGAGTTTGCATGAGAAAAATATTTAAATGAAATCAGTGGTATTGATGCACAGTTGAGAAATTGTGTGCTATTAATCAGCATGTATAATAATGTTAAAGCTACTTCTATAGTGTTTTTTTTACCTATAATTTTTGCTGATTGATGAAAAGTCCCGAGAATGACGTGAGACGCGTCGAAACCGGTAGAGTTTTAATATACATAGCGTGACAAGTTACAACGTCGTCTCTCATTATTATAAGATATATAAATATATAAAGTAAAGAGCGATTACATAAAAAATTTAAACACTACGTTTTCGTACAAAAAGTTTTTTTAAGTATTCTGCCAAATAAACTCGTAAACCATTGACCTAATGAAAATGATGCACATATTTATTGATGGTAAAACTTTTTGTATGAAAACGTAGTCGTTAAATCTTTTATGTAATCGCTCTTTACTTTTCCATCCCTCGCCCTGGTTTCAATATACTCTACTTTAACGATTCATATATAAAGCTGTTACCCCGTGTTGAATGTCCTTTCTATATCAACTCTGAGGTTATGTCGGTGTAGTTTCTACGGCGTCATTCACAACCTGTCGCTACGATGATAACATTGACGACCGAAAAAAATCTTTTCGAGTGGCGGCCTACTTACAAAACGTAATGGATGGATCAGGGTGTGTTTAAGTGCTTATCTCTGCTCTATCTCCGTAAGTAAGTCATTAATCTTTTCCCCAGTGATGTTAAGTGAGGCGTTGCCGTGTCTCTACCGCGGAGATTTTTTCGCCTGGAAGGCAATTTGCCCTCGGCAAATTTTTTTTTTGCCGTCTTTGATTGCCGGTCCATGGGGTCCCGAAAAAAGAATTTCCTCTCCTTCCATCATTCGAGACATTAAACGAATAAGGACTTCCATCCTCCTCTCCTTTGGAGCAGTTGAAGAAATAACTTCCTAATCTTATCCCCGTTCGATTTGTTTTCGACATCTTCATTAATCTCTCGGAGAAAATACCATGTATGGGTTAAACTTTTGTAATCCTCTAGTTGAAATGAATCAATATCAGGCAATAAAATGTGAAAAACTCCAATATTGGTGAGTTGAAAAGTTACTATTTTTTAATTCCAAATAAAACTCCACAATAATTGCACAACGCGAGAGAGAGACACGACACAGACTTAGGCTGTAAGTTGATGATGAATCTCAGCGTAAACCAAACTGTCCTTACGTCTTGGATTCAGGCGACATTTTGGATGGTGGCGCAAATTCTGCAATTTTTTACGGTTGCGGTTCAAGCGCCTCGAACCAATGAATCGATTCTCATAACCAGGACTGAATAGGTACGTCTTACTCTACATTGATATCGTGTCGGAGACCCAACGATTGTGATTTTATTTTCGATACCTTTATCGTCAGTAATGGAATAAATTTTAAGCAGCAGCGGACTCGTAATTAAAGTAAGTCGCACAGAGCAATACTTTTTATAAGCAATTTCAACCGTTATGTTTCCAAAACATCCTGTCTTAACCTTAATTACGCGTAAAATATCAACCTAGGATTCTTCAGCTTTTACGATAAAATATAAATACCAATAGTAATTTCCACACTTAAATACATAACTTCTCCACCGACCATGCCATCGACATTCATGTCGAAGCCACTCAGCGAAGCTTTGCCTTTGCATGAATGTGGCACTATAATTTATTATGCGTGACGTATTTTGGACTGTGTAGGGTGCATATGATAATCCTATTGTATGCTGTATGCTAGTAACTGATGACCCCCTGCCAATCACCCTAGAGATGGCTCGAAAGGTATTATGCATATGTAGATATCATGTCATTTCCAAGCGCCTCAAACCAATTAAGGCCTTGAAAATGACATAGTGTGTCGAAACTGTGGTCAGTAGTGAAGTTATGTATTTAAGTGTGGAAATTACTATTGCTGTTTATATTTTATCATTTCCACCACGTCAAGCCTAAGACGATCCCATACGTTCCTCGACGTTATTTAAATGTTGTTTACTTCTTCCGTAAGAGTTTTCAAATTCAAAATTATTCAACTAGCCCGACCTCATTTGCCCTTCCAACTGTGAGAAGTTTTACATAACCATTCGGTTACACTCCTTATGCGCGCGTTGCAATTGTTGACGGATTTCAATGTCTCCGTCTGTGCTCGTCTGACCTCATTCAGGTCAGCCCTACTTCACATGGGTCCCGCGTGCTAGCGGCATATTTTAAGTGAGGCCTTGCGACGGAAAAATAACATTGTTCTCTCCCACCCCATTCTTTTTCGTCGCAATTCCATGGAACTCTATTTATAGACACAAAAGAGAGGTTTGTTTTCGGCAGATTTTGTATTCCCGTTTTCGTTAGAGAGGACCTTCGCTAATTTCAAACCTAAATATTTTACTGATTTCAAGGCTGATATATCGCTTATTCTTAGGTTAAGTTGCCTTGCAATTTGCTGTTGAAAGATAGCTGCTGGGAAATGTTTTTAAATTAACTTGAAATAAAAATATTTTTAAAAAACACTCTTTTTCCAAAAATAGTATTAACTTTACTAAATAGTTTAAAAAACGCTTTTCATGCATCGGAGACTATAGCGTAGATGCTGATTAAGTTAATTAGAAATTAATATAAAAGATCCTAAGAGTAAGGATTAGCGCGAAAAATTATTATCCAAACCTAATCAGCACCCACGTTTTTTTCTCCGAGTGATTAAAAGTTTTAACCTTTTTCAATTTTATTTATATATTAATCTTCTTAATTGTGAACCATGCAATCGATTAAACCAGAGCTGTTATGGAAATTTAGGCAAAAAATTATAACTAAAAGTTAATGCAAACGCACCAGCTTCCTATTTGTAAATATATTTGTAATAATTATTGTGTCCACAGGATTCCCAGGAAAAAAGAAATTTTCAAATTTAATTGCCTATAGACTTTTTGTCGTAATCAATTTCTATATTCCGTCCAAAGACAAAATTTGAGTGCCAATTTACAGGAGGTATATAAGATTAACTACTCGGAAATTTCATGGCCAAGTGTGAGTTTAAAAAGAGGTCTCCTTCTAGTGGTGGTTTATCTTTTGTAGTTGACGTTGACCGATAATCAATTATCGTTGCGAGTTTCAAAGACCTCGCTGCTCTAACTTGTTTTTAAACTGAAAAATGTGATCCCATCCCAATTGATTCACGTCAGGAGATGAGTGACTGCATTGCCTAACTCCACCTTCGCATTTGCTTAATACCAATTACAGAATCCTAGTGCATTCTATAGCTCATAATTGATCGTACCAAAAGATTTCCCCCGTAGATAAATCATCGCACAAGGAGATCTAGGCTATATATAGAGAGCGATATATTTGCTCGTTTTTTTCACATTCATAGTATTTTCTTCTGGTGATGAGTATTTTTACTAGAGGCAGAAAGAAGCCAGCTCTCCCTCGTGCAAGAGGAAAGCGGCCCTTTTGAGCCTTTCGCTTCCATATATGCTCACCCTTTGATTTAAAAAAGGTACTTCTGCTGCGCAGCAGAGGATAGAAGTCACCAAACTATGAATAACCTTCTCAAAAATACTACTCCACACTGCCAGATTCGGCGCTGCGATTGACTCAGACATCGCTTCTGGGAAGAATGTCTTAGACCAGTCGTTTCCTCTGTATCATCACCACCACCTTTTTACATACCAGATTTTACTTCTCCATCGCCATCTGCGCATAGAGCTATAGCATATCCCAAGATCAAGTGATTTAGTGATCAAAAGACGTGGTGATTAGTGCGGTACAAATCGCTGTGCCTAGAATTTCAACCCTTGCTACATACTCTTTAGGTATTTTCAAACTACTTACTAGTTCAGGGCTGATCGATGTTATAATCATGGCGTAGTGATTTAATTTTTGCCTATTATGTGAATCGAAAGGGAAAAATATAGATTGCTATTGCACCTTGAAAATTATTGAAAATTTCTCCAAATTATATATAAATTCGGCCTTGATTGAAATGTCTTTTTTATGACATATCTTTAGCAGATTTTGTTTCAAAAATTGCTTTCCCATGTAACCTCAATGTATCATGATCGAATAGCGATGGAAATAAGGTCTTCCCTTTCTGTACACGATGCATTAATGAACTAGAAGTTGTCTCCCGGAGTAATTTGTTGACTCTCTTTACTTCTGCCTCTCGGAGTTGAAATTAACGCGGGTGACAAATTTTGCAAAATTATCCTAAATCAATTTCGTAGATACGTAGAGAATGATGGCCTTAGATTTATAATGGTATTTTTTAAAGGTAGGAGGAAAATAACTTCTATTCACGGCCCTTATCTTCGTGAAACAGACCTTTGTGATATTTTCGTTCATCTCATGCGTATCTACTTATCTCGTACCTGATAATCGTGCACCGCTTTCGAAACGTGGACTCTCTTTCAAAACACCGATTTCCCGTGTAAAGAAATCTCATTTGTGGAATCTCCGTCCTTTCCAGATCAAACTGGACTGGAATCCCGCCACTAGTGCAAATCATTTTCGTGAAAGATGCTCGTTTCCTTGGCATTTTCTGTCCCAAATCTACCTCACGCATCGCTACACTTTCCCTTTCATCACAATGACTCTTCATGAGAAGTTTCCCTTCGAAATATCGTTGGTTGTTCTTTTTTCCCGTCGGGTTTCCATAGTAATTGAAACTTACTTGTTTGAGCAATTTCCAAAGTATCTTGGACAACTTTATATCGGTTAATTCCATAATTCCCCTTAATTTAAACAGCAATTAGAGTGGTGCAGGCTTATTTATATTGATGACCACAACTACGATGACTAACTCTAAATTTAATGTGCGGAATTTCACTTCACTACAGATGAATGCATATGTCCTTGATGGGGGTTCCGATTCAAACAATAGTTGTAATCGTGGCGAACGCTTATTGAGAGTTTTTTAATCTATTCGCTATTACATTTTTAAATGTCTGCCTAAGGCTAGGATTAGTGCTTCATGTCTAGTGTGGAATCAACCCGTTCCACCCACCCTGGCAGTGGCTTGCACGGTACCTTGTAGATGTAGATGAAAAGCAGAAGCTTGTAATGCCTATTTGTTTTTAGAAATTATGAACGTGATGGTTATTGAAGCCATTTTGTTAGCACCACTGAGCTAACTTTGGGAACCTCTGGAAAAAAGATCAACGGAACCACCGGACAGGATCTCTGTTTTATCTCTCAAACTGTTTGTTCTAAATCGATTTTTGGTACGGTCATCTCTAATCCGGTCTGGGATACATTTCTGCTATAATTATCTAATCTAATCTCGTACGATAATTTTGACGGTACCATAATTGACTAGATCAAAACTTGGATGACTGAATCTAAATTTGATGCGCGAAACTTCATTGTATAATCTCTATTCATTGCATATGTAGCGATTTCTTGATGTGGTTATTCGATCACTGTTAAACTCGGCTTCGTAAACGGTCTGCTGTCTTATCAATTAATTTTATTGGTTATCTATCTCGGCTCTTTTTTTTCGTAAGGCTATGCGTCAACTTTCAGGAACTTCCTACGAGATTTGTTTTCCTTGACTGGCGAAAATGTCAATCTTTCTAATCGGCGTAACGTAGTTATAAGTTTTCCCGTATTTCGATACTCAATAATTTGGCTTCCGCAAAGGATAGCCGTAAGTAATGGATGCAAAACGGCAGTTCACACCCTTATCCAATTTGAATAATACCTTATGATTGTAGAGCCCCGCGTGGGAATCCGTTAAACGTATCTGATTTCAACCTTTGGACTCAAAACGATTCATCGCGTGATTCACGTTTGGTGCCGATGATCGGACATGACTAAGACGTTGACTCTTCAAAAGAAAAAAGATTTTGTGCGTGGGAAGAATCACTTATTCCCGTTGTGAGTTTAAATCGTTGAATTTGTGTGCAAATTAGTTTCACGGACGATGCGAACAACATTTTTAGAGCCATCCCAGCGGGTATTTGAGGTTTGAATATGTCACAATCTAGGAAAGTATTTTCAAGATTATGACAGGAAAGAATAACACTTAGGTACTTAGTTAAGTTTCGGCAAATTATTCAAATCAATATTTCGGCATGTCGTGATTTATAAGGTAGATATATACCTAGCGGTTATGTATCGTGATATATAACCGCTAGGCATTGTGTCTTATGTTAAAGAGCAAAATGATGCTAAACATATTTTTCTGCCGACGATTAAAGACCTCAACGAAGCTTTCCGCAAATATTCACCAGTACTTGTAGCATGTAGATAATGCTTTGAGTTTATGTCTCATCCATTGATAATTTGCCGGAAATGCCTGCGTATTTTTAATACGGAAAGTAAAAGCTACCGTAGCCTTGGATGCTTTTGTAACAAAATGTATCTGTTTGTGTCGTAGCGCATATAACAATAAAATGTTTCATGTATTTCACGCTGTGTGAAACTAACCCCCCTCCAACATTCAATAGGTGATTGGCTTGGGTTACCAATTGCATCCTGCAGATGTAAGAGAATTCAACTCCTGAATCATCACACCCTGATTGATACACGAGGGCATGCAATTCGTCCGATTGTCCGATCTGAATGGTCCAGCACAATTGTATCTCCTCGTGGGAAACTTATGAACGATTGGCTTTTCAACCATTCTGGCCAAAATCATAGATCATATGATTCACGCCTCGAGACGATGATGGGGTATGACTAATCACAGACAGCCCTAAAATAAAAAATTTTGTGAGTGTGTGCGCGAAAAATCTCCTAATCCCGTTGAGTCAAATCTCGGCGCGACCGGAATCTGACCGCCGTCGTTAAGGACCCCCCACGGTTACAACCCCCTCCTCTTGATCTTTAGCTCCCGTTCATGCTGGGTGTCATACCCTTGTCGCCTCTCAGCTCGGCGCCGGAGTGCCTGGTTTAGACCACGGCCCCCTCTGAGCGCTCATACCCGCCCCCTTATCGCACGCACGACGCATATAACTTGCCAGTGGTCCTTGTCGATGACTAATCCCTCCCTGATGTGGCGGGGGTTGAATATGGTTTTTCTGATCGAATGAGGTCAGCTATCGATGGGGGGTTATCCTGGGTTATCATTGTTGGACGCTCACGCGTTATTTCGGATTCGTTCAGCAAAACATATCCTCCTTCCTGCTATTTGCAATCAGGATTATCAGGATTTTTTAAATCCATCGTTCAAGGGGCTGGCATCTCTCCCGCACAACTGATCGTATTTAGTCTTTTTTTACGACGAATTGCTCATTTAAAACTTACGCTGTCATCTTAAAATGCTCTAGTTATGAGGAGTAAACCCTTTGAAAAATGTTATTCGCTTCTCTTTTGCAAGGGCGTTTTGCATTGGAGGGATAGGTGATCACTGATCAGGTACCAAACTCTTCCTGTCATACTTCCATCTCCATCTATGTCTCATCATCCATCTCATCTTCCATCCATGTCTACATCTGACCGTAAATCGAGAGATCCGAGTTCGAGGTCCGGTCAATTCAATTATAATCTCAGCGAATTTTCTCTTTGGACGTTTTCATCTTAACACCCGTGCGCGTGACTTCTTGTATATAGAGTGCTTTTTAAGATTTTTCTTCGCAGTTTTCCTTTGTTCTCTAATTTTTTTAATTGATTTAATTACACACTCTGTCTCAAGCACATGAGATAAGATAACTATAGATAACAATTCCCGTTGTGTTTGAACTTAATGAGGCTAAGTGGAATCGTTTTTTTTTAATCAATCCGTTGGTGTTGAAGAGTGATACTGCAGTACTGCTGGTTGTTTACCGTGGCGAACTCCTTGGCCGGTGCCTGAGAGTTTTATTTTCTATCAAAATTTACCGCAAAGGTACGTATTCGCTTACGTATTCGATGGCCGAAAACCTCTAACAATCGATTTAAGTTATTGTTCTTTATTTCTAGTTTGTATCACTGTGTAGGCTTTCGCGGAGATCAAAACAAAGAATTGCACTCCCGAAGGAACCCAATGCGGGTACACTAAGTTAACTGCAGCTGTGCAGTGCAAAAATCGGGCAAAAACGCGGTGCCCTAAAGATACGCCTCCAAAAACACCAAAGGGTCATAAGAAACAAACAACTGCTCCGAAACGGTCATAGCTGAGCACACCTGGAGTGGATCTACTCTGCATCTACATCTACATAATACCCAATTTTTTGACAATGAATTTTTTGAAAAAATTGACAAAACAGTTAGTCCTATCAATTATTCAAACACATTTACTGAAAAAAATAATGTAAATATGCTTTGAAAAGCATTTTGGATACGACCGAAGCATCATTTCGCTTCCACTTTAGCTTCTCCCTTGGGGTGAAACTACGTACTTTGGAACGCACGCAATGCAGGCGTTGTATGAAGGTAATAAGGTTGGTTACACGCGGACCTAAACTAATATTGCTGAGTGAACGGTATATAGCCATTGCCACAATGAAAAGCATTCCACTGCCTACCACTTCTCAGCATACTGGAGAGGGCTTACATTGTCAACAACCTCTCCTTTCACTCATTTCCTTATCTCTCTCAAACCCTTTCTCCACTCTCGACTTCATCAAGCCTCGCTCACTATCTCTCTGGTCGTCCTTTCTCAGGTACTCACTAAAAATGGCCGGTGTGCAAGATCTTCTACATTTACATAGAACTCTGCGAGCTTGTATTACCTATATAATACCCTGCGAATCACTTCAGAGCTATTTCGGCAGGGGGTTCTCAACCATCTACATCTACATAATACCCTGCGAGCCACCTCTAGGAGGTTTGGCAGGGGGTGATCAATCACCAGCATGCAGCATGCAATTGGACTCCCACATGCACACCACACGGTCCAAAAAGCGTCACGTATGCTAACAAATTATACTACCCTATGCTGTGAGAAATAATAATAAAATTAAGAAGCATGCATTAAGTTTTACATAGGTTAGTAGGCTACATTACAAGTCATGCAATCTATTTATGAGTTCTATCGCTGCCGTTATAATCTCTTATTGATCGTGGAAAAAAAGACATTCTGAATCTGTCTGTTCTGTTGAAAGTCTATCTCTGAATGTTGACTATGACAAAGCACACGTAATTACCAAGGAGAAGAGGTACTACTCACACAACATCATTAAGGAAGCGATAGAGATTATAAAAACCAAAAGTACCTTCAGCAGGGAAGATGGAAACTTATGGAAAAGAACTGTCAACAACTTGGGAGAAAAAGAACAAGGAAAACGGCAGGGATGACGGACCAATGACAAGTCTCCTGCCTCCTATATGGACCAATGAGAAGACCCCTCTGGCGGCTGAGTTTAAAATACCGTCGATCCACCACTCCGTACTTAATTGACCGGAATAAGTCAGCTGCAATGCCGGCGAAACTATTGTCTACAAAGATGGACTCACACGGTGCATATCCCGAAAACCTCTCCGGTGAACCTCTAGTTAGTATCAGTTATCATAACAGAAAAATTCCTTCATTCCTTCAAACAATACCTCACTATTAGCCCGGCACCTGATCCCTGTCTGTATGGAAAGTTAGTTCGCAGCACCGAGTATTATGAATCTTTGACATTGGAGCATATTTCCATCTCAATGCATTCACCTACTGCATGCACCTACAATTCATCGTTTCCAATACAGATTGCATCATACTCGTTACCGAATTATTTGTGACGTCATTCTGGATGACACATTGGTCTGGGAACGCGTTAGGCTCGGATAAGCTCTCTGGATCATTGCATGTTCATACACTCCTTTACGTCTTAATGGTCACCTGTTGTATTACCTTTGCTCATTGTGTCCGTCGAGGGTCATTTTCAACCGCATGAGTCATTTTATACTATGAGAAGGTTGGGAATACATATTTTGGCGTTTGGAGAGGTTATCAGGGGTAAAGGATATGGCTTGAAAAAGGTAGAAGTTGAGCAAGAATATAACCCACGATAGGCATCGCTTGGCTTTTCTTTCTGCTATGGTACTAAAATACCCACGAGATATATTGTATTTTTCAGAAAAATACTCTAATTTTATTCCATAAAGTTATTAAACCTAAAGGCTTTTGCAAGTACTAGGATTGGAATTAGTATCTAAACCGGAGGTGAGGAGTCTTAATTAATTTTTAAGCGTGGAGTTAAATAAAAAATTCAACGGCATCAAAATTATCGTACGTGGCTCCACTTATTTGTATGCTGCTACTGCTATATGCTGATCGTAAGCTTAATGTGAATTTTGTGCAAAAGAAATTAATTCGTCAACTGAGTTATTATTTAAGTGAAAATAATGATTCTTATGGAGGATTTATGGCTGTGAGTTTTCTAACCAGGTACCATACAGGTAAAAATACGATGATATACTGAATTTCATATGAAAAATGCAAGGCAGCAGTGAACGGAGGTTTAAGTCCAGGAATCCAAATCCTCCACAAATATTAGGGATATATTAGGGATAGTTTGAAACATACACTGTCCACGTAAAAACCCTCTCAGAAAAGTACCCCCTCTTCAAATGAATCTCTCCCCCATTTATTTTGCACGCGATCTTGGATAGGAATAGGATTTTTTGATTCTATTATGAAATTAAATTACAAGTCTACATTTATTGAAATCAGTGGAAAGGAGCTCAAAATTAACTATGCATTTAAGTTCATAATCCTATGAAGAGGTCGATATCCGTCCCATGCATTGAAACTTATCGGTGGGGAACCCTATAAATCTTTCTGCAAGCTATACGCGGGGAAAACCTGAAATCCTTTTATAATATTTCTATGCCATCAGTGTGTCAGGATAGGGTGAATTATTTTAGTGGTCCGCTCAACGACTTTTTGAAGATGCCCTCATTTTTAGTAGGTCGTTGGAGGACCTTTGGAAACCTCGCCTCAAGTGATGCTATGGGATAATTGTTTCATTTGCATCAGTTCACCCACAATGGATGTTGCAATCAATTTTGCTGAGAAAAAAAAGAAAATTTTCCCTACGGGCATTATTTTCGTGGTGAATGATTCCAGAGGATAGCCTAAAATAGCTCCGTGTGACTCATGATTTTTATATGGGCGCAAACTTAATTAATGCAGAATAAAATTCTGTTGGCCTGCTCAAGGACATCGCACGAAAACAAGGCTGAAAGGAGCTCACTCGTAACAGTGAGGCTATGAGTCATATTTTTCTGAGAGTTCACAAGAGTAAATTTTATAATTATGTGTTGCACATTTTTAGCTGAAAGGGACATGGTCACTTTTAGTATATTTTTTAACCTAGTGTTCGTAGGCCCGTAGCGTTTTGGCACTACTACAGCTGCCATCTTTCTATTGACATAATTACATCTCATAATCTGAGGTCAAATAAGTAAATCAAATATTCAACCCTATGCCAGTGTATGAGAATGTATATATTTTATCGCAGCATTAAATCTGTCCTTAATATTTAATAAGGTGAATGTGTTCTTCCAATGACAATATCTTACTCTGTTAATAAATTATGCGGACGTGTTTTATGATTAAATATCTGAATAATTTAACTATAAATGTAGCCAAAAAATGATGCTCATATGGTTCGATTAGTTTCTCGTATTTAATGTAGAATTGGTTTCAAAAGGTTGGAAATGAACATTTATTATGAATGCTACACGTCCTTTATGATTCGAGATTGTCATATTTTAGATTGCTGCATGCTGGTGATTGATCACCCCCTGCCAAACACCCTAGAGGTGGCTCGCAGGGTATTATGTAGATGTAGATGAATTTAAGTTTTCCAGTGAAAAAAATGTTAAATTTATTTATCCATAGATCATTTACATGCTTTAGGATACGTCAAAGAATGTCATTGCTTAAGATCGAGTATAATTTCTTGAGGCTCAATGGAATTCTTGCGTGTTTATTTTGTTATGAATGCTGAAAGTCAGGGATGGGAATTGAAGATAATTAGAACGTGAAACAAGAAGTGCAAAATATGCGATATTCAAGTTATTCAGCCTGTCTGATGGATAATTTAAAATAGCTTTCGATCAGCAGCCTGAGCCTCTTGATCGAAGGCCATTTTAAATTTGTAGTTGAGGAGGAAAAATGTCGTGGGCGTGAAATGTCACTACCCTGCTAATGAGCGTCATGGGTGAGAGAGCGTGAAAGTGGAGGTGTTTAGGCGGAGAAAGCGAGAGTTCGCTAAAAGTTGGGCAGTGGCGACGAAACGCAAAAAGTTGGCGCCAGTGTATTGAGGTGTTAAGTGGACGGATAACGCTTGGAGGGGTTTCCTAAGATTATCCTGGTAACCCTCCTGTTTATAACTCGCCAAGTTTATGCGGAACAGATAATTTTTAACCTTCTTATTGACGCTCAAGGGCAGAAGAGCATGAAAGGTTAAAAACCTTTTATTAGAAATTAATTCCCTCTTATGGTGTAAAAATACACGATGATGCGGCTGTTCTCTCAGTTAAAGCCCTTAAAATTCTTAATTTAGCCACAATCTCTGATGTTAGGTCCGTTTTAGTAGTCAAGGTCAATTTTAAAAATGGAAAATAATCGATTTCCACGATTAAAAATAATGGAGAGTTATCGAGTGAGTTATTATAGTACAAGGTAGCATACACTTCATGGCTAAGGAAATATTTCATATAAAACTTGCTCATTTATACTCTTAGGCAATGTGAGCTCCCAAGAATTAACATTGGTATTCATTTAGAAATATTTTCTAACTATATCGACATGATACCCTAGAAGACAGTTCAAGAGTGTTTGGAGGGGGTAAGTATTTTTACCCAGCATCCACTAGGCTTATACATAGGCCAATACATAGGTTTTGGTCATGTCACAATCATAAATATAGATATCCATAGGATTCATATGGAAATGTTGGTGTAACTGCTTGAAATATTATTTGCCAAAAACAGAATTGAATCGATTATGAGACAATACTGCCCGACGTGAGATTAGCAATTAAATTAGGGTTAATTGTACAAGCTTTTTTCGGTTTAAGCTCTCATCAAATTTCCCTGATTGTAACCTCGGTGGTACACAGTAATTCAGACTCAGATTAAGATATGAAGTGGACTCAGACTCTCCGAAATGAAGTTTTTATTGGGATATTCATATACGATTTTAATTTTCTCTTTTCCATGTATTGCTAAATATTTATTTCATCATAAGTGCATGCTTTCCGGCTAATGAAGTGTTTACTGTATGATCAAATACTGCGGCTCCATTACTTGTATAATTATTGCTTATGCACAGTCGGATCAAATCACTTCAAATGGAGGCATCCCAGAGGATACCCTGTGAAGAACGCTTCCAAACCATGCCGTGATCCCTTAATTATATAGCTCGTTGGTTTGTCGCTCCAAATGCAAGTCAAGATAATTTACCTGAGGCATTTCGTTCGAGTCGTGATGTTTTCTTTTTAACTCTGAAAGTGGTGGGCGAATGGGAATCGCTAGCCAAGTTGTGCGTAGCCATTCAAAAAATCTTCCTCGATTGCCTCCCTTGCATTCTAAAGTGCTCGCACTTTCTATAACTAACACAGAGCTGTCACCGCACGGAATAACACTCCGCCCAAGTAGGCGAGGAGAAATGCTGGGAATAAAACTTGTTGATATTTTTTTCCATTGGTAGATGGTTGACAGAGAACGATTAATCTGCTCCTATTCGCGCCTGACTCACTCTTATTTTTCTCTCGGAGCAATACAGCCCTCGGAGCTTCAGAGCAGGGAATATGGAAATAACTCATCGATTCGATACCTCGGGTCATTGGCGTGGGCATATTTAAAGCAGTTATATTAAAAGAAAAATCAAGTCCGATCTTTGAGGGCGTGAACCTTGATTCCCGTTGTAGGGAAATTTGATGAGTCACGAGTAGCATTTTTGGATTTGGAAGTGGGGGTGGATTCGACGATGATTGAGTAGTGTGGGGCCCGCTTTCGGCCTTATTGCTCCCTAGGGTGGGAAATATTTTTGGAACCTTGAGGTGTGAATGTCAGAAAAGCGACAAGTGCAGTTAGTGACGTATAGAGATCATTACGAGGGTAGGCGGGCCTCCGCCCTTACATTTTCCCCTGATGAGACCACCAATAGAAACTATATATATCAATGCCTAATTTCCAACAATATGTATCTCAAATTCGGTCGGTTTGAGACTGGTATCTTAAACAAATTGTAATAGCATTAAAATATAGAATACAAGCAAAAAGCAACTCTTTGATAACAAGTGAATGCTTCTTTTTCAGTTTTATGAACTTTTGGTGTTTAATTTCAGCTGTGTGGTATTCGAATTAAGTTATTTTTTATACTATATGTGTATTTTCTTTCTCATTACTATGTTATAAGTTAGGCAGACTTTTCATTCATTTATTTAAACCCCACGCTGCCACCAGGAATTAGCCTACTTGTATTAATATGTAATAATGATATTCGTCACACTAAGTTTGTCCTGTTCGGCCCATCGAGTTTTCCTCTCCATATCTCGAGCGTATTGGACTGTAATAGACATCCCAAACCAAATGAAAAATATTCTATGAAATGAATACACCAAATTATATCGGCCGGTGAGAAGTTCACTAATGATTTCATTATTGTTTCGATGGAGATGATAAAACTGTTTCCTCTGAATGAAGCATTTACCTACTAAAAACCTCAGTCGGTGTCGTTTTCCTCGTTATATTTTCCTTTCGATTGTCCGAATGGTGATTGATATAATTGGGTCTTTGTCCATCGTGCCGTCAAGGACGTGGGCGGGAAGTTTTAACGGGACCTTCACTCTTTTCCGCTTCATCTTTCGGCAACTTCCATTCTGTGGTCGCACAATTGACTCTGATAGATAGCCTTATAATGTATTTGTTGGTCAGTCTCAATGCATTTCGCCGATTTATCACCGACGTCTGTCTTCATCATTGAAAAAGATTGTTATCGGTAAAGGATTGAATAATCGTACAAAGGTGAATGTTAATCCTGAGAGATATTTTCCGATTTCACTGGGCTCGCATCATCGGTTTTTCTCAAGATGTCGAAAGCGTGATGTCACTGTCCACGTGATATGAACGAGTTCATAAGTTGTTTCCGACCGAAACGTCACGATAGAGAGTGCATATACATACATTTCCTCCATAACCTAAGGGGAAATCTCTATTGTCTGTATTTCTCAACGGTTCGTTTCAATAAATCATTTGAATTCATGGTTTTCGCGATCGCCTTGGTAAGAATGTTTTGCCTATCTCTCTCTCTCTCGTCGATCGCACTATCATTAACTTTCACCGCACGTTGTTAAGGGGAACCCATTGTCACCGCAAAAATAATGGACTCGCGCGAGGTTAATGGTGCACGCACGTTTTGAAAAGATTCCTGCCATTTCCCAGCGATTTTCATTACCCACCGAGGTTATAAATGTCCCCGGCGGTATTTTTCAGCTGTTGAATTTGAATTGATCGATTTATGTATAAAAGTAGGTGAAAATCTCATAGCAATTGGATCCTTTTGTTATTTCGCTATTGCGTAAGAGATAGCCTTTGAAATAAATTTCGGGATTTAGTACTAAAGTCAAGCTCATGGAAAGATAAAAATTGTGACAAAAGTAATATTTTCAAGTATAATAGACATTTGCCATGTAAATCCTTTATTCCACCATCACTCAATGCTTTCATAAATGTTGGATTCATCAGCAGTTCCCAAAGGCTGGTCAGGTTTTTTTATATGAAACCGGTATTCTGTAGTATGAATTCTTCTTTACCACTGTCATAGTTCTTCTTGTGGAGCGCAACGGAAATATTTCAACTATTACGAGAATATTCATCAGGCTTGATAAGTATGTAGCCCATTTTTGCAACGGAAATTATGAAGAGTATTGTCTGATGCCGCAATTTATCTCCGAGTTCGCGTTAATTGGCGAAATTTTCTCTTCGGCAACCACCTTTAAAAAACCCTGGCCGTCCTGAGGCACAGTTTCGCTTAAAACAAATGGATGTCACCTTTCGTTTTCGAACCGAAAAAATTCCAGTCAAAGCACTCATTTAGTGCCCTCGCCGCATGTTGCTTTCCTTCGAGCACTTTCCCCTCTTCGTCATCTCTTGCGTTGAGTGAAGTTCCCAACGAGGTAGCGTAAATATTCGCCCACTCATCTCAAAGCGACACCACTTCTTCAGCTGCCCTCATTCGCTCGAGAAAGACGCGCTCATCCTCCGGCTCCGACAGTTATTCATTTCTCACCCTGATCCTCACTCATATTACCCTGTGTAACAGAAAATATTTCTTCTGCATCTACATAATACCCTGCGAGCCACCTCTAGGTTGTTTGGCAGGGGGTGATCACCAGCATGCAATTGGACTCCCACATGCACACCACACGGTCCATAAAGCGTCACGTATACTAACAAATTTACTACCCTATGCTGTTAGAAATATTAATAAAATTAAGAAACATGCATTAAGTTTTACATAGGTTATTAGGCTACACTACAAGTCATGCAATCTATCTGTGAGTTCTATCGCTACCGTTATAATCTCTTATTGATCTTATTGATTTCTTGAGCGATACCCGCTGTTAAATTATAACGTTTTTCTTTTTCATTGCTGCGACTTCCTTTGCTTCTTAAATCCAGTTCCGCACTCCAACTACACCACAACCTTGGAATAAAGGCTATATTTATTTCATGCTGTAAAATTTATTATTAAAGTATTCTACCGGCTAAGGTAGGTTTGCATGGAGTATTTAAGAAGAATTCCGGCAGTTTCCCATCCCTTCATGGACTCTTAAATTCACATTAAGGTCTATTCCATATCATTTGGTCTAAAAATCCTGTTCTATTCCTTCTTCTTCCTCGTTTACACTACATTCTACCTTCTGACATTGTTTTCTGCATCCCCTCCTCGCTTAGTAAGCGCTCCAACAATAATTTATTAATATTTGTTCTATAGTGCACATCGTAAGAACACACTAATTCTACTGTACCGTCCGTAGATTTTTAACGGAACCATGTAAGCTTACTACTATAACTACTTACTACTAGTCAATATTAAGGATAGCAACGGTGTCTCAATTAACATAATTACTGGCGTCACTCGTTGTTACGACTCATTGCACATTTGTTTGTTCTTCCATTGTTTTGACCTTTAATGGATAGATATGCTATTGGGACTATTGGCAAGTTTTGTCCTTGCAGGAGTGTTCATGTATTTTTGCTATGTATCATTGCTACCATGTGTAATATTTCTATGACCTTGCGGCGTGGGTGTGGGGGTCCTCTTACATGCTGCATGTTGGTGATTGATCACCCCCTGACAAACACCCTAGAGATGGCTCGCAGGGTAATGTGTTGATGTAGAAGTAAAATAAGGTAATGAAAATTTTTGAAACCTTTAGTTCACTTAAAATAAGCAAATAACTCGATGACGCTAAAGGCACGAGATAAATGATAATTTGAAAGATTATTTGATGATATAAAACAGAATAATGTTGTAAGTGCCAAAAGTCGAGCTGTTGGGAGAATCGAGTTTTGAGTCTCGTGAAACAAATTTTCGGATTAATGACTAATGATTATGAAAATAAGTATATAGAATTATGAACAGTTTTAGTTATCTACTTATATAATATTCGTATTCAAAATATTTCCTTGATATGTTTCCATCTAGTAGATCTAGATAAAGCTGTTATTAAGTTTTTCGTATCTTATTTTTTTTGCCAGCCTTCAACGAAGGAATTGGACATTCTCCACAAATCGATACGGTCTACCCGTAAGACAAAAAGTAGAATTTGCTCTGTGCCTTCCAAAATTTCCACCTGTCCCTTCAATCTCACTCCGTTCCCACTCCGCCTTCCCCCCACCCATATATATATACCCTCGGAGACATCCACATTGTCGCCCGCGCCGTCTGCCGCGGTAGCGCACATCTCCGAGCCAAGGCGGTGAATCACAGTTTTTTTCGGCTCTCCTTATGGGTGTCGAGCCTTGGTGAGTGCGTTCCTAGCCCTCCTTCTCGCCTCGTCCTCCATCTAGTTGGTCCATCGGAATCCTCCGACCGAATCCTTTTCGTCCACTAGGGAGAGTGGGAGAGGGGGGCGGTCTTTTTTTAGCAGATCACCTCCGCGTGACATGAGTTGGCTGATATGGGAGGGAGGAGAGAAAGGTTCGAACTCAATCACTATTCATTGCGCGGAAATTGTACTTATAGTCTTGACGGAAGCTTATGGCGGAGCACAGTGGAGAATTTTGGGCCTGGAAGAGAGTAATAAATACCTACAATGTAGTTGGTGAGATGTGGTGGAATGATATCATTATCATCACAGGCCCTTAGATTGGTTTGACACAGCTGTCCACTCAATTCTCCTATCAGATAATATTTTCTCAGCTACCTTTTTATTCTCTTTTACATCCTTTACCTGTTCCGTATATTTTATTCGAGGTCTTCCTTTTCCGTTCTTGCCATTAAGTGGTCCCTTGACGATTGGCTTCATAAGGTAATCATGTCTCAAGAAATGGCCGAAAAGGTTGTTCCGTATTTTTATCAAGGTTTTGAGGCTGAGATCATGAGGCTTCCCTTCTCTGCTACTCTTCTAAAGATTTCCCCATTACTAACTCGGTTGATCCATTTGATCCTCATCATTCTTCTGTAAAGCTATATTTCAAAGGCCTGTACCATTAATTTCTCCGCTTCTGTCATTGTCCATACCTCGCTTCCGTAGAGAAAAATACTCCAAATGCACTCGTTATTTCCGATAAATTGTTTCCCAAACGTCTATGTTTGAATTTCCTGCTGTATGTAGTTCTTTATTTTGGTGAAATGCTCTCTTCACCTGGGCTGTTCCGCTGATAATTTCTTTCTTGCTTCTCCAATCGCTATTATCCTCCTTCCAAAATGATAGAATTCATCTTCCTCTACAAATTTTTGTTTCCCTATTTCAGTGTTTGTCTTGATTTCTTCTAAAGAAAACTTTGTAATTCCACATATTTCGTTATGCCAGGTAGATTTCATAGAGTCACGTCTGAAACGACTAATTATATTGATTTCTTCTCTTCCGCTGCATACTAATATCTTGGTTTTCTATGTGATCATTGGTGCTTTTGAACGACTTACTGTATGAAAATAAACAAATATAAAAACAGAATATCATGTGGCAGTAAGAGACCTTCGGATGAATAAAACATCCAAATTTGACTATATTCCAGCAGACCTTATCAAAAATACAGGAGAAAAGACCTTGAAATAGCTGTCCAAAATAACTAGTGATATGTATTCAGCAGAGGGCTTTCAGAGGAGCATTGTCATTCCGATTTTCCTAGAGAATAAAGCGGAGAACTGTGAAAATTTGAGGCACATAATCCTTACAATCAATTGCCTTGAAGATCATTATTTACATGGTCAACACTTAAAAAACAATGAGTAGTTTTTATGCGATTTTTGAGCGTATCATCCATGGTTATGTGATGAGGTAAACCTTGGAAATTTTCAGATGTTCAACTTTGAGTATCATAACATTGCGGATAGTACAAGAGATTTTGTAAGAATGTCGCCGAAAATAAGTTTCTCTTTCACTGGGCCTTAAAACTGAATGACATAACTTCCAATTTTAGTAAGTGTGAGAATGAAATCGAAGAGCGGTATCAGCCAAACATGCGTGGGAAAATCAAGGAACTTTAACCTTGTTGATCGCCACCTGCTGTCACATCCGGGGTTCTTCCAATCCGCCCGAGGAGAAATATAACGGTGCTAGTCCTTGAGATTAAGCTATCCACAGGGAGAAGTGTTGTTCGTGTGATCTCGCCATTGTAGATGAAGCTTTGATTATTTGTAATTTTATTTAATGGGAAAGGTAGAACGCCATATATTTCGCGCGTCAATTAAGTTTGGAGTTCGCGTTGCTGGGAGGCATCCTATTATTGTCTGGGTAGCTTTTTCATTCGAATTTTATTTTATTTAGGAACTACATCCGAATACTATATAGAATTTATGAATGTTTTACAATAAACATAACAGCATCGAGTTCGAAAAAAGGACAGTACGAAGTACAAGATATATGTCGTTTTCAATGTGTTTTCCACATATGCGTCTACTATAAGCATGTGTTCATGATATTTTTCGGTATTGACAATGATGATGACTGTGGAAAAATTCAAAGTTGTTTCACATTTTCATTTGAAGTCGATAAATATTTTTAATCACCATTTATTATAAATTAGATTTACATTATCACTTGTAGCTTCCTTAATCATGAAAGGACCAAACTGAGATTTAAAATACCCATTTTTTGCACCTGAATTTTCAAAATTTCCAGCTAGTTAATCCGACACGCCCTTTTATCGCGGTGCGGCATCTAAGAATAGATGATCAGCATGAATCCAGATTTTTGGGAAGCTATAATTTGGGTCATAAACTGCGGTTTTCTTAAAAAAAACATGTATAAGATAGTAAGATATACTTTATGTCCTGTTTTGCCCACCCTTGCTATTTTCGCTTGTTTATGAATGGGTTGGAGAGGCAAGAATTTTGTATCTATTTGTACTCCTCATTTTCCTCAAACAAGTACAAATATAAATAAAACGAAATTTACATCGCTTTACTCAAAAAAAAGTTACGATTAAACCAAGGTTGTAAAAGCAATTATGAGTTATCGATTTTCTCAAAAATCAGGCATCTTGTCAGTTTTAGGTCCAAAATGGTAATGTCTTCCCCACTAGCAATGCTGCTGTTCGCAGAGTGCGTATCTACTCACATTAAAATAGTCTGACAGATTTTTCAGCTATTTAGCTGTGACCGTGGGTTATTTTTTCGTAAATAGTATGGGAGTAGACACTCTCTCCCCAGAGGAATTTTCCTCTAGATTCGAGTTATTCCGTTGGGAATTCAAATAATGCGGGCGCGCTTGTGTTGAAGCGAGTCGCGCGTCGATTCACCGGTGACAGGATTTATTTTCACTTTCCTAGCATCGCCGATGACTATTGCATCCCCGTTATACCTCAGTAGAAGGTTAGAAACCTTTCATAATGCCTCTCATATTAGACTACTTTTATTACAGACTCCCACTCATGTACTAGTTTGAGTCAGAGCGGGGGGGTGATATCTCGGAATAATTAGACTTGTTTATAAAGGGAAATTTTCTTTTTTCTAAAATATGTTAAATAGTGAATATTCTTACGCACACACGTCGCGAGAATGAATTGACGAGAATATAGGTGGTTAGGAGTAAAAAATTAACAAACAATATGGTTGATTTCCAACAGTAATAATACATTTAATAACCAATTCAATACTCATTTCTTAAAAAAAGGCCCTCTTATTTTATTTTCCCCAAAGGTAAGCTTGAAAGAAGAAATATCAGGGTTTTTATTGAATCCCATTTTCCCGTCAAACGACTGAGAAGTTTAACAATTACAACAAAAACAATCACACAACAATTACAGTGAATTTAAAAGACAACTAATCTTTCATTTTATTTTTTCGGCTATTAGAGAATTTCTCGAGAGAGAGTAAGTATTACGCAAGAATGTTGTTAAGGGCGCTTTTTTAGGCTCACCAGGATAGAGAAGCAACCATAAAAAAATAGTTTCTTCTGATTTGCGTATTATGCCTAATGATACTTTGAATACTGCTCTACTCACACACCAAGCCTTTTTTTTTTTAAGTGTCACCAATTAATGTTATGAGTAAGTCCTATGCAAAGTTTGAAAATGCCACTTGTTTTTGTATCACACCTGTTATGAAGTCTTCCGTGGGAGATTTAGTAAACGTAACAAGTGGAGGGATCTCGTCCATCTTGTAAATTGACCCCTGTGCGATCTGCCGTTAGAAGGTCACATCTAGTAATTACTCTCGTTGAGTCAGAGTGATAATAACGGAGCGAGCGCATACATGTATGTGCATGTGGGTTGGTGAAAGTTATTATTGCCATTGGATGGATAATGACGAGTTCCTCAAGCGGTGTATGGGACAAAGACACTAGCTCCACTTCTTTCTGGCCGTTAGTCATTAGTTTCAAAAGGTTTACCAGGCAATATTTCTTTAATTTAATTGCTAACAGTGTTTAATTACCCCAGTCTGATTTAGAGTAAACAGATGCGTGCTTTGAAGAAAAATATTGACTATTTTTATGTTCCACTGTTTTCAATCTTAAAAGATATGCCTGTTAAAATTCCTCTCCTCCTTTCATTTCTTTTTTTTACGAGTGGTTTCTCGTCTTGTAAAAGATTGCTGATTGTTTGAAGGGTATTATCTGCTTTAGTGATTCATTGGATGCTTAAGAAAGATTTTAAAGAATGATTAGAATTTTTCTTTCAAATATGTTATGAAAACATTATCATTTTTGTCGTACTCTCATTATGTTGTATTTGTAACGTTCTGAGATAGTATATTCTTCATCCGCGTGGGTTGATTTGTCGCGATAGCCTATTTAATAGCAGCCTACTATCGCCTTCTGGGTGAAAAGTTTGGGCCAAAGGATCAGAAGCCTTTTGACTTAGGATTAGGGCTGATATGACGAAAAAAAGATTTCCAAATAATGAGAAAATGTGGAAAATATATTTCCTTCATGTCGTAACGATTAATTTGTTTACCATTGCTTTATGATCGACATCAGTCTATTATTGTTTGGTAGGAGTTTCTCGAAGAACGGCTCCTTGGAAAAACCAATGAAATCCTTTGCATGTGATGATGACTTTGTTTTGAAAAAAAAATGCGTCACACCGCTTCAATGACTCAGGTACGGAATGAGTTGTCGGAACTATGAAGACACCCAAAAGAGTGTGGCGTTATCTGTGGCTTAGTGACTCACAAATTGCGACCTCACGCCCACATTCGAAGGTTACCCTATAAGCCATCGTCAGGGTAGGTATGTGAAATAAAAGGCTTCATCTCAGAACGCTGAGTTTAATATTTGGGATTTAGGTCTTATAGGGTATACGGCCACTCTAACCTAACGCCTGATTATCGAATAATATGAAAAAAAATTAGTTCACTTCCTATTGGTAGTAACAACTGAAATATTTTATGTCCTGAGGTAATTATTTTTATCTATCGCTGCATGTGGTAGTACAATTTGTTATTATGCGTGACGTTTTTTGGATCGTGTGGTGTGCATGTGGGAGTCCAATTGCATGCTACATACTGGTGATTGATCACCCCCCTTTTTTTCCTGGATATAGACAGTTACTTATACCACTTATTTTATAAGAGCGCGACCCGGGTTTCAATGAGTAATCATCATCATCAGGCGCTAATTATAATTTGTTTATCTTGTTGTTCTTGTTGTTACCTAGTTACTTGATGAATTTTAAAACGGGCGCCAGAATAGGTGAAAAGGATGGGTAGAGGTATTCATTTATAAGGGTACTATCTTGATTTTCAATAATTTTTAAAATTTCCGAGACCCGAGGTTTAAGAGTTAGTGAATTTTGATCACCCCCCGCCAAACACCCTGGAGGTGGCTCGTAGGGAATTTTTTAGATGTACATCTACATATACATAATACCCTGCGAGCCACCTCTAGGGTGTTTGGCAGGGGGTGACCAATCACCAGCATGTAGCATGCATTTGGATGTAGATGTATATGAATTTATTATTATTTCCAATCGACAAAAATTGTTGTTTTCTTTGGTCAGCATACATTTCCACGACGTGTGAATTTACATGGCGAAAAATGTGCAAGAGTTAAATGAGATAGGTCTCTGGAAATTGAAAGGAATGCATTTGACGAAAGTATGGATTTCATAACGAAGTATTTTGAACTTGTATTTTACCAATTCATTATCCTTGCTTCATCTTAGCTACGTAAATAATAACAGGTAATTAAATTCCAAGTTTAGTGATCTTATAAATATTGATACAGACTTATTGTCTTGTTATTAGGATTATTTCGAATTTTATGAATTTTATTGAAAAATTATAGAAGAGAATGCACTCTTTTTTGGACTTGGCGGTAATTTGCGAATAAAATCTCGATGTATATGTAGCCCAAAAAGACGGAATCTTGGTGTAGGTTTGTAACCTTTTTTTAGCCAGCACCGTTATAAAATTTCTCCGTCACCAGTGCCCCAAATTTATATTTTTCTGTTCCTCAAATTATTTTCTGTGACATCTGTGTAACCTTCCCAGAATTTTATCGCTTGGAGACCCGAGGTTTGTCCTGAGAAATTATAATGATGGCTTTAACTTTCGCATACATCTGTCATAGTAAATGATATGATTTCTTAACAGTCAACTTAAATTTTGCATCCTAACAGTGATTTTAATAAGTCATCCGGATCAAAGAGGACCTCCTCACCAAAATTGCGTGGAGACCCTGTGAGTAATATTTCCACTGGACCACCAGGGAAGGTCTGGCTCTCGTTCACGCCTAGCCTGTTGGTCTCCAACGGCCGCGGCTGCGGTGAGCTGTATGCATTACACTTGTGCGTATTGGGAAGGAAATAAATGAGCCGTCTGCGTTGCACCGCGGATTAAGAAAGGCAAGCCTTGGGAGGATGAGGGGCGGTTGGAGGGAGCGGGTTTTTAAGCGTGGAGATACGAGGTGAGGATAAAGGTGAGTCAACGCCCTACTTGATTCACTTTGCTGGCAGGAGTTCGAACTATTGCTCCCTGGTTGCGTTCGCCGGCGACAAAAAAGAGCGCCGCGGAAGAACTCTTTTGGGATAGGGAGCAAAGACCGAGGAGGGTGGAGATATGGAATAAGATGTTTCGAATGGAAATATATCCAGAATATCGCTTCTAATAGGTGCAAACCTCGATAGGGTGGAGAAATGGAAAAAGAAGTTCCGAATGGAAATATATTCAGATTATCGCTTCCAATAGGTGCTGAGCTCAACAGAGCGCAAAAACTGAGGAGGGTGAAGATATGGAGAAAGATTTTTTCGATAAAAATACATCTGGATCCTCGCTCATGATTTTTATTTTCCTTTCCATTCGTGCGTGGGTTTCCGCGGCGATGTAAACGATGAACCCCATATTCCGAGTTCTCCAGCCGCGTTTGTCGTTTTTCATTTTTGATTGACGAAACGAATCTACAATTTTAGCGAAGTGAGAAATAGAGTTATGGTAAAAAATAATATAGGTAAAAATAAAAAAAATAATAATTCTCGGATGCATGCGATATATGAGTCAATGTAGGAATGAGAGAAGGATATCCTAGAAACAGCAAAAACGTGACAAAAATGGGAGGTATGAACTAAATTAACTACATGGAAAACTGCTGGTCACCGCACGTGTTTTTTTTATCATTGACTTTTCCAAACCTCTACATTCTGGAAGTATTTCTACTCAGTACACTACTAACCATCCCTTGTATACTGGGGCGGCTGATAGTTAGAAAGGGTAAGATCTTGGGAATTATTTGCCAAGATGAAGATCCCATTCTTCTCCCATCAGCAACTCACTAACCGCATCAACATCAATTTATTAAATATCGAAAGTTACACTATCATCCGGCCGTAAGTTTTAAACGCGTAATGCCTCACAAAAAGTCCGAACGTGTGGGAGAAAATCATCCTCTTTTCTTTTCTGGGGTGGCTGAAGGAGAATTTCGTTCACTCTGCAGTCTGGAGGGACTCACAAGGAAAGTCCTTCAAGTGTCACCACCAGGTCTTGTTCAGATTTTGCTAGGTGATGGGAAATGGATACACATGAGATGAATTTATTTTATTTATTTATTTAAATTATTTTTCACACACAGACGTGACGCCAATTTACAGTGATTTTTTTAACGATAACATGAATTATACACAATTCAATAACAATATAAAAACTAACAAAGAATTAACCAGTAGAGCAAAGAAAGCATTCAATTGGCAGACAGATAGGACAGAGCAGGTGCGGTGAATTTCTTGCATGACAGGATCGATGGAAGGGGGGAATGAATTTAGTTTTTGCTTCAGCCACCAACGATCAATACTTTTCGAGATATTTGCGAAGGAAAGTACGATGTAAACGCTTAAATTTATTAAAAGTTTTTCCTGGATAAACACAATTACTTATACCACTTATTTTATCAGAGCGCGACCCGGCTTTCAATGAATTATCATTATCTTCAGGCGCTAATTATGATTTGTTTATCTTATTGTTACCTAATAACATAAGCAAATCATAATTAGCTCCTGAAGATGATGATAATTCATTGAAACCCGGGTCGCGCTCTGATAAAAAATAAGTGGTATAAGTAATTGTGTATATCCAGGAAAAACTTATAATGGAATACCACAAAATAAACCAAGAGTTAGTGAATTTTATTCAATTTATTAAACCAGCAGCACAACAATAGCCCCTCATACTCCGTTATTACTTGTAGGACGAAGAAAATGGTCAGCGTATTGCTGTGTTGTGGGCTGCCTAAATTTAGGCGTTTTCCTGTTACTTTTCGTCGCCAATATCTCGAAAATTATTTAGTGTTAATGGCTGAAACAAAAACTACACCCATACACATGGTAATCCATTTCCTATCACCAAACAAATTTTGAACAAGGACTGATGGTGACACTTGAGGGGCTTCCCTTGTTAGTAAGACGTAAGTATAGCACGGATTCCCTGATTCGCGCAAGTGAAGTGCAATCGCGATGCGGACAAGCGCGCTGCGTTCCTCAAAGCCACTCACCCATACGCTGCCCTCCCCTCTCCTTCTTCAAGACCTTACCGTCAACCCGCGCGTTTTATGCCCTACCCCACTATCCGGAGGAGTCACCGCGAGAAGCCGCCAAAAGGTCGGCCGACCCACGCGTGCGAGCGAAAAATAAATTTTCCGCGCAATGTAACGACGCACCTCGTGGTATTCAATTTCCATACCCGCGCTAATTGTGTGCGATCTTTAGAGTGTGGGTTTACTCAGCAGGAGTACTCTTCAGGAAGTGTCTACCGGACATCCATGAATACAAGTTCTCAAGCAGTGGAAAATCACATTATCTGCTGGTTCTTCAAAGTAGTAAATTTATTGGCGGCCTTATTTTTCCCTGCGACAAAGCTTCAGCTCTTGATGTTTGTGTATCAATTTAAACCAGTTTTGTAAATGTTTTTTTTTCTATTGAAAATACGCATTTAAATGCCCTCAGCAATACCTGTTTTCTAAAGGTTTTTTTTACATCGGAGATTCATATCTGGTGAAGTCGGAAGATCATGAACTGGAATAACCATTGTTTATATTGCTGGAAGTTGGAATTCGAAGTCCCAATTATCGAATGTGGAGGCTAGAACGTGGTTCATGAAGATTACTCAGTAATTTCTCTGTGTCTTTTTGTTGCCACTAGTATAGTCTTAAAGCTTATTACATATTTTCCTCGCAAATTATTGAAATTATTCTTATTTTACTCACAGATCAGCCATTTGTAGTAATATAAATTACCGAAGAATGTCTTGCAAAGCTGCTTAGGTTTCCCATCCGGCCAATTTTTACATTGCTGCCGACTAATGTCAATATTGGCACGGTCAAGGCATCTCGGAAACTGAGTCGTTTACCGCGTTCAGGCTGATGGGAACCGACTCGGTTTCCTAAACTCCGGCAGCAATATCAACGATTCCACAGTTGGAAACTCGTGTAGCGTTTCAAGACGGTAAACGTCTGGAAAACACCGGAGAAAAATTCGCAAAAGAATGGTTGTCTTATTATTCAACGCTCACGTAGCGGTCATTGCAAGTTTAATAAGTCATCAAGAAGCATAAAAAGTAGATAAGTTGGTCATACTTGTCCAGTCAACCATAGGCTTTCTCGTAACTATTTCGCCAACTGCTATTATACATAAGTAGGTATGTTAGTCATTTGGAATACGAATAATGGACGTCAAATGATGTTTGAATGAACATGGTTGATCAATTGCGCAATTAAATTCTCACTGCAATCGATGCAAATGCCTACCTAGTGGGATAATGCGAAAATATTTTTACGCAACCATATTTCTCACATTGGTGATAATTGTGTCGTAATAATTGAGGGTGTTAAAACGAAAAAAAGTGAGCGTCGTAGGTATTTCTGGGTTGCACTCTCCGGCCCACGCCCTGAGAGGAGTCATCATCTCCAAAGGAGTCCGAAAGGGGACAAACTGCATGTTGACACCCTTGGCTTTTATAAGTGCTGGCGAAACGGGGCGAGCATACCCATCCGTACACTCAACCCGGGAGTCAGCGGAGAGAAGAGATGAGGAAGGGTTTAGAGGATGCTGGCCGCGGACCCATTATCGGTGATTCACTTTCTCTAAATCCGGATAGAATTATCGACCCCCTCCCGGGAGAGGGAGAGAATCCTCCATCGCCCCATAGTCGTCTTTGATGTTGCGAGCCTGCGTGTCGCAAGTCCCAAAGACGCTCACTCCGATCGGACGCTTTTGCAATTTCTATCCGTCTACATAATACCCTGCGAGCCACCTCAATGGTATTTGGTAGAGGGCGAGTGTACAGTGTACACAAACATACAGCGTGCAATACGCTACGTCTTCGTGGTCTTCTAATAAAGTAGGCCCTAATACATTCTAGCAATCGCTGTGAGCTCTCACCGATCATGCATTGCTCCATGCAATTTCACTATAACCATACAAAAAATACAAATTATTAATTGGATATCCAAGCAAATTCCAAAACCTAGTCGTAACTTGAAATACTGCGTTCAGCCAAAAGTGATTCCAATATTTCCGGGATATTTTTCCAATAATTGAATGTTGGTTTTATTGTGGTGAAATTTTTCTATCGTCGCCGTTTAGGCATACTTTATTAATTAGCTCAGTATCTAAATTTAGCTCCGTTGTGATGTTAATCGGGCCCAGTCAGCTATACCATGCTAAACTGAAATTTCACGAACTTTATTTGGTGTACCGTTATGTTTGACACTTTGACACATTTTATTTGCTAAATAATATGTACAGAAATCATTTCAAGAAGTCTCCAATAATGCTAATAATTAAAAATTATAACTATCTTGGCGTTGGGCATACGCTTTAAGACCAATATATATTGATTATATTAAGGCATTAGCACTTTTTACTAAATAATTCATGAAAATTCAGGTATTTGCGTCTCACATTAAAAACTGTTAAATTAAATACGCAGCCCGCCGGCACGGACATTTTTCTCGATTCGTGATGTAGATTATATATTTCCCTTTCCTTAGTGTCAAAAAAGCGTGATTTTTCAGAAATTCTTCTACCATTCCCGAATCGTCTTCATTACTGTGATTCCAATGATATTGCGTCTATTGATTCGGTAAATGTGCATCGAAAACATAATACCGGCAATTTAGCATCGCTCCCCTAAATGAAAAAAGAGCGGGAAGCTCCTTCGCGCATATTTACAAATGGGCGAGTCATCTTCTCGAGGAAGGTGGGAAGGAACCGGACCAAGGAATCCTTTGATCTTCAGTGTCTTGAAAGGTCATAATGTAGTGACCAGCCGCTCCGCCGCCGCCGCGCCGCGGAGATTTAGTTGCGGGACGCTTTGGTTCTTGGAGGGAGGGAGGGAAGAGGGTGGGTTGGGTGAGGGAGTGGGCGGGTGAATCACTTGCTCCGGAGGAGTGGGGCGGAGAGGCCGATGCACCTCGAGAAGTCGGAGGCTGTTTCTATCAGGGGTGGGACATATATTCGCTGGTCGAGTGGACGGAAATAAAGCTAAAATTTGCGGACGAACTAGAATCCTCGTATGAAAAATAAAAACATTACAATCATAATAAAGATAATTTTTTTAGTCCTCAAAAATTTAGTTCATTCACTAACTAACTAATCATTACTATTTACTTCAGGCTTTTGTGATACCTACCTTACCATTATGGAAAATAAAAAAATGGTACTATACGTTAATTAACTACGTTACAACACCAGGGTTGTGTCCATTAAGAATATACAGCGAACTTTACGCAGAGTGATATTTTTTTTAAATATAAGTACCTAAGTTGAGGATTAACTTTATGAAAGTTTTCGATATTCATAATTAAAATAACTTGCTAATATACCCCAAAAATTTAATACAATTAACGGACCAGGTCCAGTTATATATTTACAAAAATATTCTTGGATAAACCGTTGAGATCATTCGGAATTAATTGTGGATGGCATTGCTACTGTATAGAACTGATATTGCTACTGTATGAAGACAATTTTTAAAGAGGGTATATGTGCTACCATTTTTTCCTCCCATTTCTCTATGACTTCTCTCTTACATCTGTTCATAACATATAAATTTTACTGGTTCCTCCATGTCCAACCTAAAACTGACTTGTGAATCTTACTCAGTGAATTTAACCCATTATAATCATATGTTGCTTCTAGTGAAATAAAAAATGTATACAATTTAAGTTCTATTCAGGAAAGGCTTAATCTACGTGTTCTTTTGAGCTGTGAAGTTTAATAGCGAAATATGTATCTGCCTCAATGCTTATGATTAAGTGGAAAACGTTTACATTTTTAAAATGAGAAGTCTTACAATTTAATTTCTCCCAGAAGCAGCTCTGGTTGGAAAGGGTTAAATGATAGATGGCACTATTAAAAAATTTCCCCATACGGGAAGCCTAGCGGGTAGAGGGCGTTCGTCCCGTGGGGATTCATCATCGCTTGCTGAAGCGCGCTTATCCTCTCGTCTATTTTCCCTTGCGCGCGGAATAATTCCCTTGGGCGATCGTGTTTACTTGCGAGTACTCGCGATTCATCCAGTGTTTGTTTCACGCACACGCCGCGTGTATTCAGGATATACGTCGACAGGAAGTACCGCGCACGCTCTTGGGTAGTCTGAATCGTATTTCGTCCCATAGCCATTCTTTTTTTCAAGGGCGGGAAAATAGGATTCCCTTTATAGTTGCTTCGATTAATATATTTTCACTTTCAATTATTTTTTAAAAATAATGCATCAGAAGTTATGTGAAACTTAGTTTCACCCATCATTATTCCAAAAGTCGCTCTCTAGACATATATCCTAATTACCCTTTAATATTTATTCCAAGACAAACTTTCATGTCGTGAAAACACAGGTATTATGATAAATTAAGTACGCAAGCATATTAATATAACAAATGGGGTCATAGAGTTATGGCGCTTCGGTAGTGCCATGGAGTTTGAAAAAGTATAAGTTAAGAAATATGGGCATGAAAGTGCCCACGCATGGTTAACTTTTCTTTTGCATTCAAACTTAAATGCATTTCATGCAATAAACAAAACCTTTCCTAAGGAGGTGTGTTCGCTACGGCGCGATGAAAAGGAAATACTTTTCACCGGTTTTATTGAAAGAAATGTTCGCCATAGAAGCCGAAAACAAACGAGGTTTAAAATCAAACTTAGGTCACATAGAATTTGGACACTTCAATCCTTATTTTTTTTATTTGTACTTACTCTACCGATTTTAGCCGACCGCATCGCTATATTTCTGAAACTAACTTTACTTCCTAGTTCCTGCTCGCTCTATCAACAAAGGGAAACCGATCGTTAACGACGTATCATTGAGAGTTGGTGCGTGGCGTGACTGAAGATGCGTACTTCCTTGAATTACTGATCCGAGGAAGTGCTGCATAAAAAAATTGAAATCAGCGAGACACACTTCCGACTTAAGGTTAATTGCGTATCGGGCTTCCTTCACAACCATGATGACGATACGGATTTGTGCATTGGCCGCTGAATGTTCTGCATTATTACTCTGTATGGCTAAGTTTTCTCGGCGCTCTCTGCTACCATTTTTTTTGCCTTAAAATCACTTCCCTTGAAAATAAACTTTCACGATTCAGAAGATTTCAATTTTTTTAGCATTTTTAGAGAGCACATCTACATAATACCCTGCGAGCCACCTCTAGGGTGCTTGGCAGGGGGTGATCAATCACCAGCATGCATATCGGTACAAGCACCAACATAAATGGTTTTAAAAAATCTTCAAATTTTTTTGGTAATTTTTGCGTCTTTATTGGGAATTAGAAAATCGCTACGTACTTATCGTCAATATCAACGTCATTAAATGGCTAACGGTTTTGCTTAGCTGCATGATTACCCATATTGTTCATGTATTACCTTTATCTCTTCAATTCGATGCCGTAAGAGCTTATTGCTCTTACGGTATTAACGGAATTACGGAATTAAAGGAATTAACATCTTACTTATACCGATGTATCATTTTTTGCATTCCTCAGAGTTAGTACATAATGTATGTTATTGTTTGTAATTAGCTCAGATGAGTGAATTTTTTTTAATAATGTAAACTCGTGTCGATGAGGCCTTGTTTGGAGATTAATCATTTTCAGATCAGCGCGGTGGAAGTAGCAATTAAGGCCGCATATGATCGTATCAAGATTCCGATCAAGGACTTGTGAAGATCATGGCTCGTTGTCTTACTTCTCCTCCGGTGCTCACTGAGTTGCCGATGACTCACTTCATGTTTCCGTAATATTCTTCCCTGTTATGGGAGCAAAAAATGCGTCGCCAACGTCTGATTCATCCTATGTAAGAGCTGGTCACTATACCTAGATTTTATTGCTTAATGTGCATCAATGGAACGCATTTCTCCATTAATAGTCGTAGAATATGGTCGATGTCTTTCTTCCACGGTTCAGAACAAGCAAACTTTCACTATTTTTGGCTTGCAAAAATATCATGTCAACAAAAAGCAACTATCACCTCAATTTTACGTGTGTTTGAGTCCATGAAAACACATTTTTAGCGTTCGTGGTCAGCTTTATCCGTGACCTGAATTTTGGAAACTTAGGGTTTGGCAACGGCAAAGAAACATGCTGTTGTTGGAAACAAGTTGCTGTCGGAAGATTGTCTAAATACGCATGTAACAGATACGTTAGATGATTCTCTTTCTTTAAGCAATTTTTTAAGAATCCAATATATATTTGAGTTAGCAGCTCCGTTGGACTAGCATAATCCATCGATTCCACATCTACATCTACATAATACCCTGCGAGCCACCTCTAGAGTGTTTGGCAGGGGGTGACAAGTCACCAACATGCAGCATGCAAGAAGACCGCCACATGCACACCGCACGGTCATAGAAATATTACGCATACTAGCAAAATATTCATGCCTATTCATAAAAAATTGCTAATGGTTAGTCATTCCTAGAGAAAATACATGCAAGGTTATAACTATGAAAAAAACATGCAATGAGTGTTCCTAGCGAGCGACGCCATTAATCCTATCAATTGAGACAACGTTGCTATCCTTAATAGTGCGAGGGAAGAATGACATTTTAAATCTCTATGTTTTACAGTCTATTTCTTTAATTTTATTCTCATGATCACGTCTACTATAGCACGATGGTAAACGAAGGATGTAATTCACGTCGTTTGAGAAAATATCTTCTTCGAATTTCCTAAGTAAGTTAAGCCTATACTTCGATCTACGCTCCTGTAAAGATTCTCATCCTAACTCGTGTAACATAATGGAAACACTGCACTTTTTGTCGTAACAACTCATCACAAAAATTCCATATTCAGAACAAATAATTTGGGAAGTTATGTCTTTCTTGTCTGCCATCACTTCACATGAAGGGACTTTACTGCGCTAATTGATTTGTTACGTCTGTATGAGAAAGTTTCTGAATCTGAAAACTTAAGAATACGTAGGAGAGTGCCTTAGGATAAACTTATTCATAGTTTTTTCTCTCGGTATTCGTTTGCCTATTTCCGTTCGATGCCATCTAAAATACTTATGTATTTTATGAAAAATAAAGAATTAAAGTCATCCATTATGACTGCTTTTATCATATTTTGAAGCCTTTACTCTGTGAAAGTCGATTTCAAGATTAAACACAACTACTAGTAATTTTCTTACGCCGTGTTAACGTAAAATTTCTGGATTTGTAAAATTGCTGGGCGATGTTTAATCTCGTTAGTGTTAGGGCCAATTACACACTTATATACATCATTTCACGATTCATTGTTGTTTACATGTTCATGTTACTAATTTGTGCCACAGTTTACATGAATGCCAACTCCTACAAGAATTTTCCATTATCATGGATTTTTCGATGAAGGCGTCAAAAACTGTTTCGCAGTAAATGTTGTAAATTAAATGCAGTGTGTGGTAATTTTGATAGTCATGCGAAATATTCGGACTTAGCCATCTCGGAATTTTTTTTAAACGGTCGCGTCAATATAGGTGGCCATGAGGGAGTGACCTTGGGATGCCTTAGTCATCGCTGAGACTTGGGCTTTTCTTGAGAAAGAAGGTTTTTTTTTAACTGCCGGGAGTTTTTCTCATGACAAGGATTCCCATGCAATCAGAGAAAGATCTGTGGCGCCTCTCTGGTCGCCACCCTGTCCCCGTCTTGTCGGAAAACTCAACCATTTCCATCGTCAATGTAAGAATCCGGGTCGTTTGTCATTTTTTTCGAAAAAAACGACGAAACATTGTTTATTTGGGAATAAACACTCTTGCAGTAGATTCCCGCCGCGCAGTTACAAGCTGACTCAACGTTTGTCAGAGAGGGATTCCTTTTTCTGTGTGGAAGATTATGTGGTTTATCACCATCGGGCATCATAGAAATGCTTATTTTTTAGAGTAATACCGCTGGTCTCCCCCATGCAGACCAAGTCTGCAATAATATTCTCGTGCAGCATGGCCCTCCGGATGTTCTGGTCTATTTCTTCTTTGACAGATAACGGATGTGAACGCGTCAAAATGGCGCCATTCGGGTGGCTCCAAGAGATTATAGTTCGTATCAATTACGCCAGAATTAGCGGGTCATGATTCCAAAATATTTTTTGTTCTATTTCCTGGCAGTGCTTTTTTAAGTATTAACCTGAGCAATTCGAGCAATTTTTTTCCTCCATAACGTACTAGATATGCTTCCTTGAGACACCTGGCAATATATATATCGCCGCATACCGCAATTACCGTTGTAGCGGAACTTGAATATTTCCTTATTTTGCTTTTTTCTTCTGCTCTTTCGAATGATTACTTTTCCTTCAGTTTTTTTTCTTTAAAATATTTTATGCGCAATACCATTGTTATTGAGGGTATTTCTTTTGCATTCTATACTGCAACCTTATCAAATGTTAGTTCATTATAGTTCAGTCAACAGTTTTCAGGAATAGCGGAATGTATTTTATGCATCAATTTCAAGCGTTATTATTTTCATATCTCGGCCAGAATATACACGAAATTTCTATTGCTGAGATTGCCGGGACATAAGTAAAAGTAAATTTTCATTTAATACCCACCGCTCATTCCCTTGTTTATTCCAACTATTCTCATGAACGATTGGCTTTTAAATTACTTTTTTTGATCGATTATTTATTTAGATTCGCTTCACCAACGCGTGTCAAATCTCTAAAAGTGACTCAAAAGCTTTCTCTTCAGCCGTAGAGTATGGCTTATGAGAGTTCCTTATTTGGCTGCGTAATTAGGAAGCAAATGGCTTCAAATATAAGCACTACCTATATGAGTCTACTTTACTCACGCGGTTATCCTAATGAGAGCGACTCATTCGAGCACTAATCGTTGACTCATCGCACGCACGCCTCGCTCATTACGCTAATTCAAGGGGAACGGTTTGAAAGGCACCGGAGTGACCTCCGAGCGGACAAATGAGGGTAACGCAATGTGTTCGGGGCAAACGCCTTCACCTGTCGGTGTCCATGCCGAACATTATCCTCATCCAATCCCTCGGACGTTGTTTTTTTCTTCAATTGAAAGATTGATTACATGAGCCTATTCTTAGCACCACCGGAGAGGAAAAGCAATTATTGGAAGTTCAATAAAGCCTTAATTGAGGAATGACCGGTCAATCACCTGTTAAACGCTTGAGGTCATTCCGCTTGTAAATATTGTTTAGAAGCACTATACCTTATATGCTATAATCTCATGAGAGATTTTTTTCTGTATTATTTATATATTTATTTATTACTGTGCCACCGAAAACAGCTCATATTACAACGCCTTTTGTATCGGGGTTTTTAACCTAACAGTTAAACGTACAGGAACATTGATTCCCTGAATAGGAGTAACCTACCCAGACGGAACTCGAACTCGTGACCTCTTGCGTACATGCTAGGGACTTTACCTCGCCGCCACCGATTACCTACCAAACTAGAAATCATTATCTTTCCTCTTTGCCTGCATTTACATTTTTGTATTATCCCGCCAGCCACTTTTGTGGTATTTGATGGGGGATGACTTTCACCATAGTACTTTTTTTACCGCTATATGATGAATCGATGTAGATACTACCATAAAATCGCGCTCGTTCAATCGAACATTATTTATCCGGCAATGAAGCTGTGAGACCTCGGAGCTACATGCATTCCGCTGGTAACGTCAAAAAATACTTCGTCGATATCCGCATGCTATAGTACTTAACCAATAATTAGTATACCTCTGGATTAAAAATTTAATGAGCCACACTATCTCACGATAGAAAAGGTGGTACATAGCGGTTATAACTCTTGTGGTCTTGTGAAGCTAGTGGGAAAAATAATTGCGCTTCCCTGTGCTGCACTTATCATTGTAGTCAGTCTTACTTCTTCAGAGTCACTCGTACGATTGCATGTGAAGTATTTCTTGCTTTATACTTCTCATTTCAACGGAGTAGTTAGGAAAAATGTTTCACTCGCTCGCACAGTTTGTCCCCCCATTACTGGTGTCGCCAATTATCTCGTCTCGTGCAACATCAATCAAACTCCAGTACGTCCTCACCAAACATCTTCCGCTATTAATCAACTCGGGGCTCCCAACGTGCTAACTAGGCCAGAGGAGCTACTGTCTCTCACACCATCTCATCGTTGGCGATGTTTACCATTCTCATTCATTCGTTATCCGATTGCAATGTGGACTACCTGCCTACCTTGAGGCGAATTTATGATTCATTCTCGTCTATGCTGTTGATACCTCGTCTGAGACGGTCTCGAAGGTTTTCAATTCGATTGCCTTCTGTGGCAAAGATTCTGTGGAGAAAAATCGCTGCCCAGCGTATATGGTATTCGGTTGAAGCCACCCGCGTGTCATTCTGTAGCTTACGTCACTCCTGATCGAGTAACCACGTGGTAAAGGAGTTAGAAGTGTAAATTATTTTTCGTATCTACAACTGCATATCAACCTGCAAGCCACTTAGCATGAGAGATTTGGTAGAGGGTGAAACATCACCAGCATTCACTAGAGGATTAACACTTACCTCCTCGAACATGCACTACGCAACATGTACCTCAACATCTACATCTACAAAATACCCTACGAGCCACCTCTAGGGTGTTTGGCAGGGGGTGATCAATCACCAGCATGCAGCATGCAATTGAACTCTCACATGCACACCACACGGTCCATAAAACGTCACGCATACTAAAACATTATACTATCATATGCTGTTAGAATAATAATAAAATTCAGAAACATGCATTAAGTTTTGCATAACAGTTTTACATTACATATAGGCTATACTACAAGTCATCTTATCTATTTATGAGTCCTAACGCTGCCGTCATAATCTTTTCTTGATCATGGAAAAAAAGACATTCTGCATCTGTCTGTTCTACAGCCTATCTCTCTTATTTTATTTATATGATCTCATCTTACGTAGTATGTTGGCGTCATAAGGGTCCCAAACACTGGCAGCGTCTTCTAAATGGAGTCTAAAGGGGGAAAATTAGCTAATTGCTCTCACTTTATCGTCGCACTTTCCTAATATACTTCTAACAAAACCCATTTTACGATTAGTTTGACCTGTTATTTCCCGAATGTTTATTCCTCGATAGATCATAACACATGACACAAAGGCATGCGATTGATCTTAGTATAAGGATTTATATATCCCCCGTTTACATTAATATCCGAATCTAATTGGCAGTAAATGCCTTGCTCCACCAGATTAGCATGAACGTTTCGAAAAATCACTTTACAAACTCTGCTTCTCACTGCCAAACATTCTCTCGTGAGGTATAAAAATGTCATCTAAGATTTTTTTGTTTCTTAACTACCTTTATTAAGATAAAAAACCGACCTATTTATCCTGAATGAATCCGTTATCGCTATGATTCCTTCGGGTTTATCATATTTCCATTCAAAAATAAATCGTGAAGAGAAGGGATCAGCATTAGTCATTCAGCGCGAAAAGCGGCAACCGACAGCTATTCAAACTCTGTGGAGGAATTTAATGAATTCCGCATACACGACCCGCCCAAAAATTACGTCAGGAGGGAAAATTCGAGGAATTTTGACCCCGGTTCCTCTCTCTCACTCTCAGACGGACCCGTGTACAGTGGAGGGGGAAGAGGAGTCAAAGGATGAACGTATTTATTTTCGACGAACTGACGAAGCCGACCCGAGAAGGCATGAGTGATCGCTCCTGGTGACTCTTTCGGTTTGGTAATCACTACGGAATCCGCGAACAGGACCTTACTTACTACTGCTCCATGCTCTGTCTTCCCTGGATGGAATGCGTGCTTACGTGGAATGCGATGGCGGTGGGATTCGACCTCTAAAAGAAGTGTGTGGTTGCTGACCTCTCTCTCGCGCCAGTGGCGTGCAAGGACGTCGCGAGAGGTTTTAAGAGTGGTGAGTGGCGAAGGAGGAACGTTTTCCGAGTCAGACCTTTGATTGCTCACCTGGACGGAGAAAAATTATGCATCCTTCGCTGTTTTCAAAAAAGTTAATGGGATGAAAAATCTTTTCCGCGTCTCGTTTTTCAATTTCTTTTGCCTCTGCTGTGGAACATGCCGATGACGATGACTGGAAAACTTTGCGCTGAACCAGTCACTTCCACGTTCAGATAAATCTGCTCATATGACTCACGTGAGTGACTCTTTTGTAAATAATGAGAATGATGTTTAGTTAAACTGTTTCTGGTGAGCGAAAGAATTGAAAAATTAACGTTCCTTTGTATCCGATGCTCAATGTGAAATCGTTCAAAAACTACAGTGAAGAATAGGATATGAGAGAAATCGGATTACTCAAATTATAATTGTATTTTTTTCCGTGTAATCAGCTGTTACGAGAATCGTGCATCAAACTTCATCAGCGTAATACAATGAGAGCCACCTCTAAGTGTTTGCCAGGAGGTGGAACACTTTCGTTCCAAATCACGATCAAGCCTACTTTTTACTACAGAGGAGTATACCTATCTCTTTCAATTTATTTTCAATGAGAAGTTTTTTTTTCAGATTATCTGAAAATTTATCTAAATTTCTTAGTAAGTACTGAGGCAATTGTAAGGGAGGAAAAATGGCTGCAGTGAAAAACTTAAATTTTAACCAATATTGTTCAGACAGATTATGACATCCATTATACTCATCCCTTGCACCCCCTTCATTTGGGATGAACATTTAGCTGTCATCTCCGAGTTAATGACTTCATGGTATCATGGGTGATATTGGATATTCGAAGCTCAGTTTTTTAAACTCGGCAATGACCGCTAAATGCTTCCTTAGTTGAAGGTAGTTCGTTAATAGTCATGAAATCGTTGTTCTACGTCATCAAATTATTTTGATTACGAAGCGCCAATCACGGAGTGGCATACAACTCCGTCATTGGCGCTTTGAACGGCCTGTTGTAAAAAGTCAAGAGAAAAGGGGTGCTTAAGCTATGCGTCGTACTTGATGTTAAACTCACGTAGCGCCCCGAGCAGGGATCGGAATTCCTCCCCAGTTAAACTATGGACTCGTAAAGAGCGCGCGACAACTCCTTTGCCAAAGAAGGTGTGTTCTCTCTTTCTCTGATTTATTCAGATTGCGAGCTCTACGAATGCGAAGTAGCTCTCCCGAGCGCTATGTTCTCTTCCTAGGTGGAAAAATGATCTCGTCGATGACAAACGAACGCGGCACGGATGACTTAATTTGCGTGCGATATTGCTGGAGTGACTCGCTTGGGCGGGGTAGACCTTTACTCTAAAACTTAGTCACCGCTCATCGTGTGTAGACTTCGTCTTTCTCTTTCAAGTGTATATGAATCACATCGAATGTCAACAATCCTGGGTGTGAGATCTTGCACTCTCACGATACTTATCTTTAAAAAGTATTTGTCGAGCAAAGTTGTAAAAACTCTATTGCTACACCCGTATACAGCGCATTCCAGCTTTCGTTTGTAAGGGCTAAAGTGAGCCTTATCTTTGGTGGATGATGATTTAACTTAATCTCTCCCAATATTCTGGGAAAATATTTTATGTTATGTAATAAGTATTCCATGTTGACCGTCTGGTTGTTATATATTCTGAAGCTAAAATTGTAATAATTTCCAAATAAATAATATATTGTGTAAATTTTGGGGTGAGTATTTGCGATCGGCATAAACCCTCTGAAATAATTTTATGCTTGGCGAAACCGGTCAGTAATAATTGAAAGTTCAGCGGTTCCGAACATTTCAATTATTTCAGCGGTTCGAAACATTTCAGTTCATGTTTCTAAACTTTCTTATTATTTCTAACAGCACTTTTTGTGCTAAAGCTTTATTGACAGAAAAACTTGCGAGAAGAGAGTAGTTGGCAAGTTTTGCCTTTGAATGAATGTGGTACTATAATTTGCTTGTTTGCGCAACGATTTTTGGACTGTGTGGTGTGCATGTGGGAATCCTATTGCATGCTGCATGTTGGTAATTGATCACCCCCTACCAAACACCCTAGGGATAGCTCAAAGGGTGTTATGTCGATAACGCGACCATTTTTCTTCGGCTCCTAATGAAGTATGTCATATGAAATGATCCGTATATTTTATACAATAGATTAAGTATATAAGGGGAACTAATTGGAAGACATGATCAAGTTAAGGTTGGTATAAATGTCCACCGCCCTCATTATAAAAATACGCCGAAAGTTTTTGTGCTTTGTAATTTTTGCGCCGATACATAAAGTTCATATACTTAGCCTTAACACAAATATTCATGTATTTTGCCATGCCTAAGAGAAAATACTGTGGACGCCAAAAATATATACAATACAATTTCAAACGGAATCATCCAATGCTTTGCCGATTGGAATTTTATCATTCCTTAATGTCCACAAAGAGATGTGAAGCTGCTCTTTATGCCTATAAATTTATTCATAAGTTTATCTGGCTGTGGTTACAACTGGTACCCTATATTGAGGAAAAATAGATTTCAGGGGAATACAGAAAATACAGGATCATTACATGTAATTGTATTGAACATGGGTACAAGTTGAGCACTAGTAATTGTTCTGTAAAGTGGACTTCGTCCCTGAAGTGATTTTACTTTCAATTAAAGACTTGTAAATACGAAATGAAAAAAATTCTCTTCTCCTTCCGTATAGTCGTAAAGAAGATTTTTAGCCCTTGGTTAATTGGTCATCGCTCTCGGGACAACGACCTTGTCTGCTATTCTAAAGGCCGTGGAGACGCATTCCATTGCTCTTCCTTTGAGATAGTGCTTTTAGAGATTGGTCATTACAAATTTATGACTATGCAATTAAAATACCCTGATTGATTGGAGTCGGTATACATGTGAGCCTAATCTTAACATGTAATGGAGGAATTTCTTAGTAAAACCATAATTATCATCAATTGAATGAAAGACTAATTGTGAAGTGTAGTTTGATGTTTCCATTTATCATTTCGTATCTCTTCAGTTACCTTAATTTTTCTTCCTTTGTACTCTAAACTTTTGTGAAGCACTATTACTATTCCAGTCACCTCAGTTCATTTATTCCATATAATTGTTTTTCAGTGGTCCATCTCACTTCAGAATGCATGCATGACTTCTAATATTTTTAGTACAAATTGAATTACTTGGCATAGAATTTATTTGAACGCTTGAATGTTTTTCGAGTATCTTCTACCGAAATTTTCTTGTGCTAATTTTCATGGTTACGGCAAAGTTTTCGTGGATTAGCATGGGTTGATTTTAATATTACATGGGTTGATATTAACATTATTTCATGTCGAGCTCAGAATATCGGTGGAAATTTACCTTTCAGTGAAAATTAAGAAACATTATATTAGCAGCCAGCACGTTTTGATGTAGAAACAAGAGCACGGCGCTGTTAGATAAAAATTTTAGTCAGGTACATGAATGGCAAGTCAAAACTTGGAATTCGTAAATCTAGACTTGGCGATGAAAATGTCACCTCGACGCAATTTAAGACAGCTCGGAGCAGAAACACAAAAATAAAGTCCGACGAAATTTCGTTTTAGGACTATTCTGCGATTCGCTGGCCCACCCACAATATAAGGTGCCACAAAAAATCACGACGGTAAAGTACACGACATTCCTGTCACTTATGTCAGGAAATTAAAAAAAAAAGATACATGGAAGCCGGAGACGCGAGGTGGAGTAGACAGCTGTCGGGGGTGTCACCTATTTCATAATTATATCTACACTTTCGAAGGAGAGGAGATGACGCCAGCCAACACGAAAAGACTCCAGAAGAAAAAGATGCCATTTTTTTCCAAGCAGTCTCAGAGTTCGATAGATAATTTATGGATGAATTTTGGAATATGCGTACTTATAATTGAATAGCTTGTTTCCCTATATTCATTTTGACGATGTGACGAATTACTCGCTTTGCAATTCATACGCTAAGAGTAGTATTTTTTTTAAATCGTGCTACCAAGTTATCAAGAAATTTTGTTCTTCATACAGGTATGAATTACAATTACTCGGTGAACATATGTGACCGCGCTTCAAAGTTCTTTATACAGCATTTGGCTTAAGAGGTAATGGAGTGTTATTTTACAAAACTTATAAGCATTTGATTTTTTTAAATGACCATTTATACGAATTGCATTGATCTATATCCAATGAAATTTCAAGTGTTCAAAAATTGCTACAGATTATGCATATGTTCGGAGCATCATGTTTAACCCTGAAAAGTATTTTTCACCCTTGAGTTTCGACGACTAGTTAATTACTCTCGTACAGTCATGTCTGATCTTCCTAAGCTATGTGGAATTTCCAATTTAAGAGTGCGCCTTTAAAAAAGAATGAATGTATTTATGCACCGAAGAAATAGTGGCGTTAAATGATTTTCTCGCTCTAGATACTAAACATTAATTTTTCTCTTGACCAACTTTCTACCGATTACTCTGTTGGAATACGATTAAAATGAACACAATCCGACGCTTTACGAGTGAGTGATGTCCTTGGGAAAACTTTCTCCAAGCCTTCATGTATTAATCATACCGTTCAGATTTATCAGCAATAACGGTCCCACATATTTACGTTTTTCCCCTGTGACTCCTCATCTACCTGGAAAAAGAGAGTCTCGATTCCCTTAAAATCGTGCAGCTGTTCCCATTCTAATTGGGGGCCGTTCTATAAACCTCCACGGGGGTCGCCCGGGTCCCCCTTTCATCCCACGTGTTCCCCACGAGCATATCGGGGGAGCCACCTCATCTTTTTCCCTTATCCGGCCTCGCGTTATTTTAGTGAGGAGCGATCATCTGAATAGAGAAAAAATACAAACTTCCTTCACAGAAATATACCTACGTCGTTGTTCTTCCTTCCCTCCCTCCTTTCCTGTCCTTCCTTGACACTTCTCTGTCGCTTTTCCTTCCACTTCACCGCCTCCTTCGCACACTTTCCTTCTGCTCCTCTGCCTTCTCCACCCTCGCATATCAGCCAAAGTCACCGTCCTGCCGGCTGGGCGGAGAGCGTGAGACACACTCTCCGCGTGTGTGGAGTAGTGGGGGCGACAGTTTCGGAAATAGCCCGGTGAGCTAGCGAGGTGTTAGGGCAGGGGTGGGAGTGAGGAGGGGATGAGTTGGTCAGGGATTCGGTATGGGTTATGAAGAGGGTGGCGTAGTCAGAAAGGAATCCCATACCACTGTCGTTTCCTTCCGAAGATCGAACCAGAACGGTCGGGTGCAAGTGTTTTTTTCGCATCTCGTCGAACCTGAACTCAATCGTGCGCGAAGCTTCTTTTATACTTCCAATCATATCTGGCATAATTTTCTTTTTAAATCTTGGGAAGGGAAACATTCTATTAATTTAGCATAATTTAAAAATTTTCAAACGATCATTTGTATGCATTGGGCCAAAGTTTTACATTTTTCCCCCGAGAAAATAAAAACTGTGAAAAATTCAATACTTTATTAAGTCAGCTAAGTCATGGATACTGGCGGTTGTATACCTTTTTTTCTCCTCGTAAAAATATTTACTGGTTATTTTGTAGTAATACTCATATCAGTAATGATTTAGGTGTTAATATTATTTATTTCTTATTGTTACTCTTTCATGAAAATTTCACTTTCTGCAATCACTTGTGTATGAAAAAATAGAAACATTATCGATGAATCGCTTCAGAACAGGCTCTTCTTGCAGGAAATCCAACTTTCTTATTCTCTTATTGTAAGAAATTCAGTATTTCGTATTGTTTTGTTGAAAGCAATACACTTTACTACTTACTTTTACAGCTCTTTGAGATAAATAAAGGCCGTATTAGTTAATCCGCGAAAATAGCAGTTAAAGGGTCTTTCTTGTCATTAGTACAAGTAAACCATCAATTATACTCATGCTTTGACGAGAAGATTCCTAATTCAGACGGAGTTCGGACTGGCAATGGTTGTGTGTCATGCAAACAGCCAGGTTGGAAGTGAAAATGAGAGTGTGATAACATTTTCGCCGTACTTTATTTGAAAAGTGTTTAAAAATTTGGCAGTGTGCGAAAGACCACTTTATCTCCAAATTTAATAAGGGAGACCTCGCTGTAAATTTGAAACACTTAATTTTAATCTTGAAATAATACGAATGACACATTCGTATAAATCCAAGTTAAAAATTTAAATAATAAGCATATTCCCATTAATGTATGCTGTTTTTCCATGTTATGATAAATGTTACCTTTCATTTTGGAATTTGAATCATTTTATGAAAAAATTATTTAGACACAAAACTATCCCTAGAGGCATTTTGAAAGAAGGGGAATTATTTTATTATGTAATCGTTATGTTCTCTTGTTTCAATCTACTCGATAAATTTACCATTTTGGAATAAAGATAAGTCAAGAAATGACTTAACGACATTTTTTTCATTTTTAAAATGGTATTATTAGTATTTTTTTACTATTTGTTTAGAAAACTTTCATTTTATCATCATTCGCCTCTTTAAAGACTTCATTTTGCCTTTTCACAGCAATTGAATGACAAGTATGCTTATAAATCCTCTTTTCTCATTTGTAGCTTTTGACTTGTTTCTAATTGATTGAATTTTTCTTTTCAGGTATGTCATACGCTGCATTACTCACGTGCAAGAATCTTTCAGATGTTTGAATTTGTCGTAAGTATCCTAAAACTGTAAGAATATGAACACCATACGTTGTATTTCAAGTCCTTTACCGCTGAAAATTTCTTATATATGCCTATATATAAATAATATGCCTATTAAAATTAGAATAAATATTATAATAGTTGATCCCATCTTTCAATTGTACATTTAGTATATCATTAAAAGGTTGGAATATTAATTTTAATGTTGTAATTCGGTATTAGTTCATATACTGAATAGATAAAGATATATCTGAAGCTCTCAAAGATCTCTCATAAGCATCGCTTCTGGCTTAGTCTCCTGATATTTTTTTACTGAAATTATCAAAGCTTATATTATGCATATTCTACAAAGTAAGCATTGTAACTTCTGCCGAGAGGAAATCTATAGAATGTCGCCCTTTCGCTGGAATATTAAATAAATCAATATAAATGTATATTATAATTATAATTAGAAGCTTCCTACGAAGCTAGAACATGCTAAATATGCTGTCAGAAATACAAGGAAAATTCATAAATGTGCATTAAGGAATACCTAAGTGTGTGTTCGTTCACATAAGTATTTCTGTAATATTTTGCATAGTAATTCAATAAGTAACATAGTGCATGTTATTGAAAACTTGCACCATACAAATCGCCATTGACATGACCTGCTGTATGTACTACATATATAATGTAGATCCTATATATTTCCCTATTCCTGAAGAAGTGTGGCATGGGTTCCTCGGCATGCTATCGGTTGCATACATGATCGTTTGGAAAAAAAATCCCTTCTTAAATGTATGAACGTATCAACAAACTATTCATTAGAGTGTAGGAGGAGAACCTAACGAACGATAGGAGAAAGTGCAATAGAATTTTCTCCGAATTATTCTGAAGTAAACCATGATTTATTTCCTTAAAGAGCCCAACGGGTCGAGCGTTTTGCTTTCCCGCGTACTGCGTCATGACATCACCGCCATTTTGTCGCCCCCAGGCCGCTCGTCTCATTCCTGTCTTATTGCGTCCACCCCATAATTGCACGCAAGGAATGACTCATCCACTGCTCTTCAACAGAAAAAAAAAACAATGAAGCACGAGATTAGGGAAATAGATTCCAAAATGGAGATGCATTTAAATTTGTTTTATCTGAAGTAATAGAGGATCATAGGTACTTGTTTCCATCTAGATTCTGATCCTAGCCATTCCTCTGGTGTTGCCACATTTAATTAGATCCCGCCAACATGCTTATCCTGTTATTATGTTCAGGAACAATAATTGAAGGACTTTTTATATGATGCTTATGAGTGTTTTCATGTCAATGTAAATATACTCACCAGATTTCGTATATCGAGAGCCAATTATATGTATAAAGTAGAGAATGCTATGAAGGGTCACTCTAGTTTCATTTTGATGAGTAACGACGCTTTCATGCAGGGAATAAACATTCAACCGCTGCCAAACATTAGATATGACTTTTAGGGTATCATTTATCATTAGGACATGCTACATAAGATCACAGTTTCCCATGAGCTGTTTCAAGCTTCTCGCATTTACACACAAAATATGCAACAATTACACTTATTCATTCATAAGGGAGCTTGTCAGAGGGTGAGTTTATTGCAAAATATTTTCTCTTAAATTACAAAACATCTCAAAAAATAATAGTGCTAATTTTTATAATGGTAAAATTGTTTGGAGACACAATTTTTATAATATTTTTGTCTAAATTATACAGTGACACTTGTCGTTTAGCATTTTTCGTACATGTAACTAAAAAAATATTTTCTTTTAATTTTCATCCCATGAAAACTGCAATGCGCTACGTATGAACTTCGTGACTATTGAAAAATCCATAACCCGTGCACATGTATACAGGCTGTTCGAGTTTCATAACCTCGTCGTAGAAGAAGTGTCCCGCGATGCTAGAGAAACAAGTGAAAGTATAGAATGTGGCATCCTTTCCCGCCTTGATATTATTCCAGTGGAATTTTCCCCTCCTCTCCTTCAACCGATAGCGGGAGACGCGTCGTCTATGGATCGATCACGCACACACGCGTGTCTCACACGCACTCCGTAGTGCTTCAAACGGAATGCGTCATCGCGCGGTTGCGTCACGTGTCCTTCGGCGCAGGAGGGCGCTTCGGATCGTGGGTGACGGGGACGAGGAGGAAAGGGAGCGACGCGTTTATTTTACTGAGTCGAACTCGGGTCAACTGGGTCAAGAGTGAGGTCGCGAAGGTCGTGGCTTCGGAAGCAAGGAGGCATCCGAGAAGAAATCCTGTGCCTGAGTTACTGCAAGGAATTCACTAAGTTAAGGCCGATACTGTTTCTTTGCATCTACATCTACATATTACCCTGCATTCCACGTACAGAGGTATTTGGCAGGGTAGTAAAATTTGCTTCCACGAAAATACACTACACTACATGTATGATTTGAAGAGATTCTGGCATCCTCAAACCCTTCGCGTGTATTGAGGAGAAGGTTCTGATCAGATGAATGTGTCTCCGAATTAGGTAGGGATATAAATAAGGATTTATTTTTTACATCAAAAAAGGAAATATCCGATGCTAACCATATGCCAAATCACTTTAGATAATAAATATTGCATATACATTACAAAACATCACATAAAATAATAGTACTAATTGTAATAATGATAATTTTGTGTGAATAAATATTACGAAATGTCACATTAATTTAATTAATACGGAGGCTAAATTCGATACTAAGTTTCTCTTATCCTGATGAGAAAGCTTTTTGAACTGGGGAAATAGTTAGCCGTGGAAGTTCAGTGCAGTGCAGAAGTATGAAAGAAGTCTTCGTAAGTTCTTACCGCACTGTGCTGTGGCTCGTTACTTTTTATCAGCTGTGCGTTCATCTACATCTACAAATTACCCTGCGAGCCACCTCTAGGGTGTTTGGCAGGGGGCAGTTCGTTGTGGGTTTTGGAGACTGACCTTGTTATTTTTCGGACGAAATGACCATCTTCAAAGTCCTTTACATCCTCGTCGTCACCAGCTTAAGAACCATGATCTCCTTCTCAGCTTGGCATTGACGCAGTTTAAAACAATGCACGATAAATAGGCGATAAGCCGGCGCCCCAAATTACCAACTTCGTAATCCGAGGATTGGTCTCAAAGCGGTGGCCGTCTGAAATTCAAATGACCTCTCGTATATTTCCGAGCAGAGTATAAACCTTCGTTTGTGGCTTTTGCTCCTTCATATTAATTTTCTGTGCCCGTGTCATTTATGAGCCGTATTACGCCGGTCAACCTTCTCAGCGGTATGAATTGTTTTCAAAGGGCCGTAAGTCGGAGTATATCGCCCACACTACACATTCTATTGTCCGCGAGGCTTTCGGAAAGACATGAGAGGCGGCAATTCAACTAAGTAAGGCGTTTCCGAAGCGTAAGATGAGTAGGATATGGGAGGAGGACATAATGGCGTAATGCCTTTAATTGGTTTTCGGACGTTACCATGGGAACTCGCGTGGAAATTGCCGTCTACGCCCTCCAGACGAATGGTGAGTCACGTCCTAGTCAACTTTCGTGTCTTCGGAGAGAAAAAAAATATTTTAGGATGATGGCCTCCTTATGGGTGAGGTTTCTATCAAGAGAGATATTTTCGTGGTGCCGAAGGTTTTACATACTCAACCGCGTTTAAAGTATGTCAGTCGGATTCGTGACGAATTTTCTCCTCGAAGATATGGAATTTCATTTCTTTACGTAGATATTCGTTGTTTTTTATTGTGTTCGGTTCCGTATCTCTGTCGCAGGTGGACATGGACGCAAATCGAATTCTTTTTGTGGCAGAGTAATGCTAACTTTCTAGAAATAGTAGTGACTGCTGATGTTAATGCATTCGATATCGTTGGGGAAGAAATATGTTCAGTTATTCAAAACGCCAGTTACATTTACTATTGGCTGTAATTTTTCTGATGTCAACGAATAATTCTATAGAGCTGTTGCTTTATGCGTTGTCAATTCATTTATTCGGGAATGTATGATAAAAATTATGAGAAGTTAGAAAAGATGCGGATGTGGAAGTATTTTGGGAACTATTGCATTTTTATTTATTCTTTCGAATAGCGCTAAAAGCGCGCGTTCAATTGATTTGACATTGACACAAAAATTGATTTGTCCCATTAGCTATTTGCAAAATCCCGTCGGCTGTCAAGTATTAATCGATAGTATTAGATGCACTATGAATCTTTGAATTCTTGGACAATACTTCGCAAGAATACTCGTCTAATTTTTTTGTATCAGTCGAAATAAAAATGTCACGTGACCTTTTCTGTGGTCTTATCTGACGTGCATAGTAATACCTTACAGTAGGACGTGATTCCAATTCTAGTTACGTTAAAACGATTTTTTGTATTTATAACGATTGAAATTAACGATTTAATGTACAAAAATTCCCTTCTTGTACGTGCTTCTATTTGTAACTACCCCTCAGATATCGGAAGTTCCACACTCCGTATATTCCTGCGCATATCTCTTTTCAATATCTTCATTTTATGTATCGGGGAGTCCTACACAGGGTTAGCATTATTGAACCTTTACGTGCCTATAAAAATGTATGTACCTATATTGGAAGGAGGAAAGGAGGATAAAGGTTAGCTTCTAGTTGGCACTACTAGTAAACATATGTTGTCACTTTTCTCCTTTCTCCTATCCTTGTTAACAAGAGTCTGCATCAAATTGTACAGCCATGTATTGTATTTATTAATTCCATTACCGTATTTACCCGTAGAAACCGTGAACCTTTTCCGGAAATGCCGGTGAAAAAATGGGGGTGCGCGGCTTACATGAATCCTCCAAATTTTAATGCAAGCCGCGTAGCATTTTCCCTCAAATTATCATCGTTTATTTCTCCAAAGTTTCGCATTGAAACTGGGAAATCTTCGCAGGAGTTAAATTTCTAACCTAATTAATCATGGAAACTAAAATTTATCGATTTAGTAACGAATCACGAGTACCTATATTAAACCGCACCCAAAAAGCGCTGGGAAGTGTTTTTTTCCTCACAAGGAGGCCCAAAAATGGGTTGCGCAGAATACGCGAGGGCGCGGCTTACACGAGTTAATACTGTAACGTCTGATTTTTGAAGTTGTTATTTTGGTTGTGAAGGGTTTGTTTGGTGGAGGGGATTGTTGAGAGGGATGTGAAAAGGAGAGGGTTTTGTGGAGGATTGTGGAGAGAATTGAAGTAAATAAAAAAGGTTATGAAAATTAATCGTCTTACGTTACAATACGGTATGTTTCTTTCACGTAACTGCAATGGAAGTGTCTTAAGCCATGCAATTATTAGATCTGTCTGTCGAAGCTCATCCTCACGACTCGTATAATCACTAATCCTCTCGACCGCTAATTTTTTTTCATGAAGTAGGCGCAGCAAAGTTTCCGGGTTGTCCTCTGCGTCGATTTATCTTCGTGACGACAGTTTCTCCGGCGTTGCAGCAGGCTTCTTCGGGTTTGAAGGGAACTTGAAGACACCCGCTGCAACGCCGACTTCAAACCTGATGACGTCTGCTCTAACGCCGGTGAAATTGTCGTCAACAAGATGAATGGTCGCGGAGGACAACCCGTAAACCTTGTTACGCCTACTGCACTACTCCTCGGATGCCTACCAACCCCGTGGTGGGCCGCCGGTATCCCGCTGCGCCCTCTAGCCTGGAAATCTTTGGCGCCCTCCTGTTCCGAAACTGACAAATTTTACAGTCAGAATGCCATTGAGCAGTTAACTTGATTTCAATCATATCTCATTAACCTTCCGTCGGGCGCAATGGATCTGACAGGCACAGTACGAGCTTTTTTTCATTTCTCCGCAGCACTCAGCGGCATAGACCCTTGACGCTTATGGTACCTTTTTGTTTCGACACACTATGCAGCATTTCATTTTTCGCATTAATGCCAACTGATCAGTGGCAGATTAAGTTTTCCTACATATCAGACAATTACTTATACCACTTATTTTTTATCAGAGCGCGACCATGGTTTTAATGAATTATCATCATCATTATTATGATTTGTTAATTAATTATTATTATTATTTATGATTTATTTTAATTAATTATGATTAGTTAAAACAAATCATAATTAGCGCCTGAAGATGATGATAATTCATTGAAACCCGGGTCGCGCTCTGATAAAAAATAAGTGGTATAAGTAATTATGTGATATCCACGAAAACTTGATGGATAGATGATTAGATGAAAACTTATAATGGAATACCACAAAGTAAATCAAGAATTAGTGAATTTTGTTCAGTGGCAGATTATTCAGCATAAGATAGATAACTAATGGCACAATAAAGAAAAATAAAAGTATCATTAGATAATTAAGATAGCCACATAAAAAGCACTGATCTTATAGAGTTCAGATACTAAAATGCATTACATGTAGTAATATTAAATAGCCTTTAGAGGACGTTATATCGCACCTAGCTGTATCGGTCTGGGGCCGTATGACAGTGTTTAAATGTTTATATACACTGTAAATAAGACATCATTTAAGTGTTAGTTTACACTGGTGCTTTAAACTTTAAAAGTGTACCGCTGAGCCATGCTAAGAGTTAATAATGTTTTTTCACATCTGTACCTGTCAGGCACATTGCGCCTGAACTGAGCAATTCCAATAATGCACCTCACGAAAGGTAAACAGGATAATTGACAATGTCTTTAGTTAACAAAGCAACAATTTAAATTTAAATAATTTATTCTGCATCATTCCGGTAGTCCTCCCCCTGCATAGTGCCTGCGCCCTCTGGCCATGGCCGTCCATCGCCATGAGAAGGGGTCCAGCTCGGGCCTGATGCCCACACGAACACTTTCAGTATACCGGGACTAACATTGGTGATAAATTCACGGAGTCACCCACAATGCACAAACTGCGGAAATTTCACAGAGAAAAAAATCATTCGCCTTGACCGGGATACGAACCCGGATCCCCCGATTTCCGGTGGAGTGCTTTAGTCAGTTAATCTACCGAGACGTCAATCCCCTCAATGGAAATTTGTGGACAATGCATTTTTGTCGTGGAATATTTTTTATTCACTTAAGTAATATCGCCTACTACGCGTTTTCTTCTAGAAACTCAGGGAAACCCAGAACCTAGAACCCCAGGGAAAGAAGCGGTATCAATATATCCCCTGGAACTCTTATGCGTCGCAACTAAATTCATTTCCGGCTCGTCAATAACCTCTGTTTCCATGCCAATAGGAAGTGGGCGTACGAACTTTGAGTTCCCGGAAGCAGTTAATATGATAGACATGTTTGTCGTTATTCATAGGCGTTGCGAAAGAACCAACTGCAAGATAGTTGGTCCAAGGGGAACTCCTTAAGTGGAATCAGAGGGCCTATAGAAGTCTCCTTTTGTGGTTTATTAACGCATCCTCTAAACGCCCCTGGAGGTCCAAGAGTTGCGTCATCATAGAGCGGACTCCGGAGAGGAAAATTGAAGCAATTTCCTATGGCTTGATTGATATTATCTCCTGTCATATCCCTGGGGCTGTTCTTCCCGCGTTTTTTGTTGTGTGTTTACCCATCAACCGCATGTGCTGTGGGAGTGTGCTGGGATAACGAGTGCCAGCGGATGTATCAGCGTCACTAAGTGAGTGAGTAGTCACAACAAAAATATGAGCATGTGCAATATATTTCCTATGGTTCAACTTAGACGCAACTCTACACGGTGAACAATGAAATTTTTGGAGTCGAATGTTATGTAATAGTTGGAGTAATTTCTTTCTCAGTGTACACAGTATTCTCCGAGTCCTCTCCATCAAGGGTTTTCTGGCAGGAGTACATGCTTTGTGTAGCATGATTTACGGAAAAATAATTAATCCTGTTCATGCGTAGAGGCTATGTAACATATGCAACATATTTTTCATCCAATGAATTAATATTAGGAGACAATGAATAATATTAGCCCACTATAGCTGCTTGCAAATTTTTGGAAAGATTTTAATTCTTTATTTTTTTCATTCTATACTATTTTAATTCTTTATTATTTTAATTCTTGATTACTTTAATTCTTTATTATTTCATCCCCGAGCTAAACCAATTTCAAGCGTGATTGCAATAATGAAATTCATGGCGAAATGTCTGCAAGATGTCGATTCCGTTATAGCTTAGGGGAATGTGGTGTGTTGTGTGATAGTGACGTATCCGTGGTTCCGCGTGGAAATACCAAATAGACGACACGCTATTCTTTCCGGGTCGGGAAATGAACGATGGCCTACGTAGAACGTTGACGCATTCCTCATCGTAGAATGTGTCACCGTTCTAATACAGTTCATTATTACCCTTTCGTTGTCTGTAAATCTGTTATGGCATGGAAAAAAATGTCTTTATCCGAATTAACACTGCCATGTATTAACACGGGAAGCCGTTGTGATCATTGAATCTCGTTCTACGGTAAGAGGAAACTTTAACGAAAAATATTATGAAAATACCTGGCGTAAAATCTGGATTGATGTTCTTTTTATAACCTGATTTACACTCGGAACTTAAAATGTATAATCGGAGCATTTCACTTTGTTTATGTTCGGCGAATGCGTTGCCTACTTCGCAAAGTTCATGTAATAAATATCACCGCATTGTTTTGCCTCTGGCTTAATCGAAACTTTCATATGAACCATCGATATCATCGGATTTTAGCTATTCTCTTGCGATCCAAGGGTTCTTATGTGAGGTGTTTTTTCATTAAATGAGACCATTTTCCTAAGTATTGCATAATTTTATAAGGACATTCCCTGAAAAAAATAGCAGCTCTACTGGATCTTGTATCTAAGATATTTTAACTGTACTAGTTTACTGGCTCTACCCCGTCATTAGTAAGTAATAAGTTGTAACTCTTACTTCTGCGGCCAAACACTCTAGAGATGGCTCTCAGGGTATTATGTAGGTGTAGATGGCTCGCAGATTATCATGTCGATATAGTCATCAGAGACATTAACCTCCTTTTCGACGCCCGCCATTTATAAACGGTGTATCTACATGTTTTTGCTTATCTTGTCGCGGCTGAAGGACGCTGAGAAAACTTTACAGCTAGTCAAGGCTGCTAAAGTTGTCCTGGCAACGCAATTTTCCAGTGCATAAAAACTTATTTGCCTTTCCTTCTGCGTGTGCCCTGCGAAGCACATTTCGGGTGTTCGGCTGGGGTGAATGTTCACCACCAAGCACTATGGCAAATGCGCATTTAGTGTATATCATAAAAATATAATAATTAAAATGACGTTTCACATGTTTTCAAATGGGTTAAGCTCCCACAAACACGCTTTTTCTTAACTTGCTTTGTCTATTTGTTTGTTTATTCGATGGAATCTTGTTATTGATTTTTTAACCCACTTCCCATAGTCAGATCGGCTTGAAATATTGCGTAATTGCTGCCTCTAATGACAGCACTCTTAATAGTCAAGCGTTTGAAATTGTGCTTCATTGTGCTCTAATTAATTAACTAAATTTCCAAATGGAAAAATATTTTTACATTTCCTCAAAAAATGGCGTTATTTATAAATTTTTGACAAAAATGTCTTTAACAGGTATGTTTTATTCGATTACGCGATACACCACTGACAGTAGAAAATAAAAATTAAATTAAAATAAGATTAATAAAAAACACGCTTTTCCAAAAAGTACACAAACCACTAAAAAGTAAAAACTATGCTTCTCACCGCTCGGAGAACAAAGCGAGTGTGTTGGCTTGGTTTATATATTATATGGTGTGCCAATCTTAACTCATCCGGCTCTTTTACGTCTCTAGTAAATGTAATCAGAACCCTTGATACATTTTCCTAGTGACGGAAATCCTATTTTATTACTTTCTAGTGCTGTTTATATTGTTTGGAGGAGCGTGTTTTTTAAATCTATTCTTCTTTAATTTTTTGTGGTATTATACTGGTGGTAACTAATTTCATGACAAAGTCGACGTAGCTCCCCCTCGACGCCTCAAACTCGTCCCTTTGTTCTCTCAGTTGCCGCAATGGCGTTTCGCAAGGACAGTAAGTAATAACTCGTTTTTTCGCGGATGACCGTATGGGAAAAAAATATTTTTCTCCACTTCTTGTCGGTGATTCATCGGTGGAGGTCGTTGCCCATGTTTGGCGGCATGAGGGTTTCAGAAGAATACTATACACAGCGGCCGCCGGTAGACCACGCAGAAATATTCCTACATTGATTATCGGAATCGTGCCCTTGGGAGAAATTCAAGCTGCGAGCTGACCGAAGTAGACCGAGTAACCGAGTGACGTAATCTCTTCTGTCTGCCCCACTCCTCCGTCAGCCCCTCCATCGCTAATGCCCGTCTCGAAAGCTATAATGAACACGAAAGTCTCCCATTCCAGCCTGGTAATCACCTGGTGTCTATAAATCTTAGTCACCCATACTCAGGAGCTGCTTATTTCTCCGTTGATGAGAAGAATTAAGGTATCTCGGAGCGGTGTGGGAGAGTGTCTTGTTCTCATTGTGTTATCTTGCTCCAGACCCGTTCCAGCGACTGAACCTGCGTATAGATCCCGTCGCTGAAATCCAGCCTAATAAGGTTTACTAGCCATTTTGAATTTCTTGTGCCTTTCACGCCTATTATAAATGGCTTCCCATGTAAGTAGGTCTTTAATCAAGCGCAAGTTACATGATTCCATGATTTCACGTAAATCGTCGTATGTATTTCGGTTCCCTCAAAACACCCTTGAGATCCTCCGCAAGCATTTCAACATTGAAGTTCATTTTAAATATTAATTTTAATATCTAAACGATGTTCATAAAATAGTCCCACTCCCATTGTTGCAGCATATTTGTGACGCAAATTAAATTATCATATCAATCTTTCAAATGCCTTGCTGATCTTACCTGCTTGTGCTGTATCTCAATTTTTTATATCATTGGGAATCCTATTGTATGCTGGTGATTGATGACTCCCAGCCAAACACCCTAAGGGTGGCTCACAGGATATTGTGTGGATGTAGATGTAGATGTTTGAGCGTATCTCATTGGAATCCCACATTATGGTAGCATATTTTGAATGAGATCTTACTAAGGAATAGTAGCCCGTTTCTCTGACTTTGGCCATCGCACTTCCTTCCTTTATACTCCTCCCCGTCAGCTGGTCCATCGATTATTATCTTCTCAAGACCATCATTTCTCTAAGCATTTCATGAAAATTCGACGTAGCCCATTCATATTGTAGCCTTTGGTCCAAAACCTTTTGATTATTTGACGCAGTTCTTCTTTCAACTGTCTTGTCAGCTTTTCTTTTCTTTTCATGTATATCTTTTTTTACAATAAAATCATCATTTACAGGATGATCTGCTATCCACATCTATGGCTTACGGCAGGGAATGTTTCTCCCCAACATACAACCAGCTACCAATCCAGGTTTAGCCAACGATTTCTTCGTGATAAATTACACCCATGGTCTAAATACCACAATTCATTATTTTTTCTGCAATGGCATACGACCTTAAGAACTATCCGAGCCTTATCCTGCCTTATATCCGAGCATAAATTCATTGCTATGATTGACGCGGAATCTTAATTAATATTTTGGATTCTCCGGGTTCAAGATGGCTTTGTAACCGGAATGACGCACATATTTACGAATCTCAAATTTCGCGTCACGAGTAGTGGCTTCCTTTATGGCCCATTATCTTCTTCCTCGGCGGCATCTTTGCATTTATGGCTCAAGTCAATTCTTCCCCGTCTGCGCAGCGCCCCCGGGCGCCAGACCGCAGGCGGGTGTGATGTCCTGACGTAACGATGCGCTCACACGACCGTGGGTGATAATAAAGAAGTCGTGCCGTCTACGCCATTATAGCACTCCTTCAAATCTTGCCCGGATTCTCGCACGCACTGATTGTGTCTCCGCCTCATGTACACATATCTTTGCGTTTTCCAAAGCATCGCTTGAAACAATAGACAGCATGCAGACACTACCACGGGTGTAAACTAATTTACGATAAGGGTGATGCTTGCCGTGAAAAATTAATTTTGCTCATATGTTATCTGAACCTGGATCTCCCAATTGCAGTTCATATGCTACAAGTTACATTTGCAACTACGTATTACACCGCAAGCCACCTGCAGAGGTGTTTGGGAGGGGTTGAACGATCACCAACATTCACCAGAGGATTAAAATTCCACGAACATGGACTACACAATATGTGTATATGACACGTAAGCTATTAATATATGTATGCATATCATAATTTTGAAGGTAATCTTCCTATGAAGCTGGAGCATGTAAAACATGCTGTTGGAAAAACAAGGAAAATGCAGAAATATCCAATAACAATCGGTATCACAGCTTCCCAAAAATATACCAAAATATCTTCCCGGTGAATTTTGACAGCATTGAAGCATAATTGCTTGTTAAGTTCGTCTTAATTATATACATTAACATATTCGGGAAATAACAGGTCAAGCTAATCGTAAATTGGGTTTTTTTAAAGAATACTAGGAAAGTGCGATAACAAAGTTACGGGAATTTGCCAATTCTCCCTCGTTGGACCCCATTTGGAATACGCTGCCAGTGCCTGGGATCTTTATGAAATATGTTAAGAAACAGTGTTAGAACTCGTAGATAGAAGAGCTGCCAGGCACGTGAAAAGTCGTTACGATAGGCTTGTTAGTGATACTGACCTCTTAAAACAACAGGGATGAGAATCTCCGTCAGACCGTAGACTGAAAAATAGACTAAAACTATTATGTAAATTCAAAAGCAGTTCAGTTTCCGACGAAGTTGGCCATATCTCACGGAAAGACCACCGCGCTGGACGTCGTCGTTGTGTCTGTGACTGTATGTGAGTGTACAGGCCTTCTCAAATACTCGATATGTCCTCGTTTAGTGAGTCTGGATTCCGAGATAAGATAAAAGGGGGCGCAACAAAGAACTAAGTCAGGCGAGGTAACGTCATTTTCCGATCAGGGTAGTGGTGTATTAGCAAGCCCCGCAACGCAAAGGTTTGTTACTCATAGAGCTGAGGACTTTACGCAGATAAGTGCACAGCGTGAGACCTCTGCTCCCCCCTTCCCCCCCGCCCGATTTTCTTTCGGCTGAAATGAGTCATATGAGACCCCATCACAGTTGGAAGGCGTGTCGGGGGCCGGCCGGTCGGGTGACAGATCAGCTTCCGACGATGACCGACCCCTTCGCGAACAGTCATCCGGATCCCCAATTAACTACTGTGCCGATTCACCGTCGAATGCCAACATTACAATCACCAGTAAAGAGCTAGTGGGTAGCTATTATTCATACAGCAGTCTCTGGCTCAGGTGACGAATACCTTCACAGTAGGGTAGATTTCCGGGTTCCCTCCGAGTTGTCATTTTGATGGCGACGTTTTACCTACCGTAATGTAGGCGTCCTCAGGACAGATCTCGTTCTCTTGACTTGAATCCTCGTTCTCCTCAGAGGTGACTTCAGTCTGGCCTGAGGGCGCCTACATCACGGTGGGTAAAACGTCGCCATCAAAATGACAACGCGTCCGGAACCCGGAAATCTACCCTGTTGCGAAACTGAACGCCATGAAAACCTATTTCAGAGACATATAGCTTAGCCGAAAATACTTTTGGAATCATTTCGTCCGCCCTTTTCTAAATCCGAGTTGTTCTTTTGCTAACAGATATTGGCTATCCAGATGGCCGATTATCGAACTGAAAATAAGATTTGACAAGACTTAGGCTTGGATTGCTTGAGCAATAAGAGCATATATCTTTTAGAGTGTCACGCAGGGCATCATATTCGATCTTATTCATACTTCCAGACACAACAGAAACGATAAATTAAGAGAGAAATTTTGAATTTACGTCTGCGAGGCACCTTTTAAGTCACCACCAGGGTGTGTGGCATGCGTTGATTCCACACGAGGCATGTAGCACTCATCCTAACCTTAATTAGACACGTGCTCGCTTGCCAGACAAAGGCCGATCACACAGGATAGTGAGATACGTCAGACTATAAACCAGGAGAGTGTTAAGGACACGAACAACCTAACATGCAACACGTGCTACCATTTTCAAACACTTACCTGTAGTTACTGAGTTCCTAAAATAACTGCTGAAAATATGAACTCACGTAAATGAAAGCGAGACGCAAGCTCGTATTGATTGCAAGCCTAACTCGTCTACAAAAGTTTCGATGTCGAGCGAACACCTAATACCCGAGTAAATATGAAATGAAAACACGAGGAAACTCTTGGAAGTTGGAGGTGTATCCCAGGAAATCACGCCTACGTCTCCCGAGAACGAATGACGAGACCAAGCCGTCAGGAATGCGTTAATTTTTATGAATCCTCATTCTCCTCCGATGTGAGTAATCGATCGTGAGAACGCTAAATCTGTTGAGTCCCCAAAGGACGCGGTAGTAGTAATTCCTCATTCCAAGGCGAGCGATATAATCCATGCCTTTATTCTCCCTCCTCTCATTCTTCCCCTCCCTCCGGGGAAGGTCGTCCTGTGTACGGGAAAGGTATTCCGGCGTCCTTGTCTGCCCCTCCTCCAATTCTCACTCCCTACTGACACGTCTTCCCCAATTTCTTCTTACACACTTTCCCCGCGCCACGTCACCGACTCGTGCTCTACGTAACACCTGTGGAATTTACTATTGCCGTCGTGGCGGAAATAGCCGGCCGGAATACTAGTTTGCCTTTTCATTAGGAGTGGATCATTTAGCTGGTGCGTTTTATCTTATCACGCCGTTTGTTTTCAGGAGACAGCAAGAGCAAGCTTCAATGATGAGAGCAAACAGATTTCATAACCTATATAAATATTAAATGAAATGAAATAAATCATGAAATGATTTTTAATTGCTGAAATTATATTATTTTTGCCTACTATTGTTGAGAAAACAAAATTACGCTTTTTGAGTTCCTTTTCTTTTGAAATTATTGCTGAATTTTAATTATCCTTTGTAGATATCCTATCAATGGTTCCCTGTCTCCGACTGAGCAGCTGATTTAAGTATGTCTTCTATCTAAATTGCTATTTTTATTGACTAGATTTGATTTTTATTCGGTATTGCAAAGTAAATATCAAGATAATTTATTTGCAATAACGGAAAGGGAATATCTCGAGTAAAATGTATGGAAAAGGTAAAGATGGATGCGAAAGAGAGGAAATAATTAGGCGTGAGAAGATTAAGCTGATCGGAGAATTGAGTGGAGAGCTGCGTCAAACCAATCTTAGGATTGAAGACCAGTGATCCTCTCACTTATGTGCTCAACCAAGCAAATTAATATGTTGGCATGATGCTTTGTGAAACGGTTTACTGTGTTGAGCATTTTGGGGAAAACGCGGCCCTTGCCAGATATTCTTGAGATAGCCAGCTGTGAATCAATTTGATGTACTTACACTTTGGCCTTTTTTAAACCCCTGCGCTTCAACATCTCTGAGCTATAAGCGTTGCTTTCAGTTGTACCTGCGGGGGTGTCTTGGCCGTTGTTCTAGATGCTTGGAATACCTGAACCTATGCCTGTTGGTTTTATAATAGACCCATTGTTTACCTAGGGGTAGTGAAACGGTCCTTGGCACCCCATCCTTTTTGTTTGTACCGTGACGTCAGTGATGTCCATCTACTGTTATCAATTCTCTGGCTATTTTCAGATCTATTCTTTTTCATTTAGACTTTAATACCAGTGAAAAAATTTTAATATTCCCGAAGCTACATTGGAATAAATTGTTCTACCAGAGTTTAAATTTTTCGTTTTTTTTGCTCTTCCTATATTTAGCGAAATATTTTTTGGCACCTGATCATTAATGCGATGGTGAGATAATCGTTTAAGTCCTTTTCTGAAGTTCTTGGTACGCTACATACTACTCAGCAAGCTTCCTTTAGAGTATCGATAATTTTATGAGTCAATCAGCTTCCAAAATTATTAATTATTTAATCAAGTTTTCTCTAGCCTGATTGAATTCCTTCAAAATCGGTGGCTTTGTCAATGATTATTCACCTACATTAATACAATACCGGTCATGCTAGCGACTTAATGGGTGAATTTTCCCGATCATGTAATTGACGCTATACTTCACATTGGTAGTTCATTAAATCAAGTAGTTTGGGAGACACTTTTGTCAGTAATCTGCCCATGAGGGGTTGATTTCCACCGTGCGTTAATTCATTTACATTTTTCCCCGCCAAAGACTTTAGGAGTGACTCGTGGAGTATTATGAAGATAATTATGTAGATATACAAGGTGTCTCTGGAGGAATCTGAAATACTTCAAGAGGTGGTAGGGGAAACAATTTTAAGCATTTTGTGTCCATAAATATGGGATCGCGACTTCTTAGTCACTGAGCTATGGCAACGAAAACATTTTTTTAATGCACTTTGCATTTGCCATGAAAAGAATTTTTCACGAGAATCCAGCCTTTTCGACATTTTATTTAAAACTCTGGATTTTTGAGGACATTAAATAATTAAATTTGGACGAAATTTTTCAATAATAGTTTGTCTGGAACGAACGAACGCGATCGCATTGTTGATATTCACTAAATGCTCTCGTTTTTAAGTAAACTCAAAGATACTTCTGAAACACCCGTTTTTATGTATATTGTCACGTAAAACAACATTTTTATCGTAAATACGGCCATGTTAGCTCCTACGTGATATCCATCACTCCATAGATGGAAGTTGAGACTCCAGCTAGATGAAAATTTGGATTTGTAGGATCGAATGAGTAACTGGCTCCATCATATACTACGCACTAACGAGAGTATATAGGTTGGAATAGTTAGCTGTTGCTCTCATAAGAGAGGAATAAAGGGTGACGTATCCTCATTCCCTTATAAAAGAGGTATGACTAACCTTAAGCTGCGATCTCCCCCGAGAATTCTTACATCTCGGCCATGACTAACCCGTAAACGCGCGTAGTTCTCTCTCCATCCTCGCGCCATAAATGTTGTTCGCTTTTCTCTCTCCCCTCTCCCTATATCTCTTTGCCTCCCCCTTAATATTTCAAGATTAGATGCTTAGAATTAATCATCCGGTGTCGATTCAATAGAGCCATTATGCCAAACTAATAAGCACTTCGTATCCAGTACATCGGCTGATTAATTTATTTGAAGAAAAGTCAAAATTACCAAAAACTAACTCGCCAAAAAAATTGTTTGCGGAGTGGAAGGAAATATTCTCTTTCTTACAGTTCAATTAGTTTTGTTTCATTACTTATTGCCAAAAATTTTAAAGTATTTAAAATAAGGTAATTAAAACATATTTTTAAACCTTTACTTCACTTAAAATAAGTAAATGAGAAGTTGGTGGCGCTAAAGGCATGAGATAAATAGAGTAAATGATGATGTAAAACAGATTAAAAATATAAGTTTCAAAAGACTAGCTGTTAAGGGAATCGAGTCCTGAGTTTCATCAACAAAACCTTCGGTTTGCTAACTGATGATGCTGAAAACTAGTATATAAGGATACGAAAAATTGTAATTTTCCATTTTTGTTGTATGTTTCCTTAACATGTTTTCTTGATATTTTGCAATTATCCCTAAGGTGAAGAAAACTTAGTTTTTCGTATAGAAAACTTATTCTCCGAAACTTTTAATTTCATTGAAAGGTCCCTGATCGTTTATGGAATAGTTGATACCACAGCCGTCGATTACATTAAAAGTAACAGAGGCAGGCGAGATAATGTGGCATCCTAGTTTAATGAAAAAGAGAGATGGCATTTTTTCCACAAATTTATTTTTTAATGTACTGCTATATAATTTTTGCCAAAATGCAATCTCTCTTTTTCATTAAAAATAAGTCAATTCAGAAATGGATAACGAGTATTTCCCAGCAATAAATTGGTTTGGAGAGGATAACGGATGGAATGGTCAAAATATGAATTAATATTATTAATACATCGTCCTGGATTCCAAATCATCCAAAACCGCATTGGTTTCCATTGTGCTTCCTGAATACCAGCTCCGGTAGGTGGATCGCTGAAGCTCGGTTCGCGTCCTAGATGGATGGCGTTGCTTGCCTACCGATGCGTATATTTTTTTCTCTCCCTTTCTCCACCTAGCCACGTACTCATTCTCTAAATAAATAAAGGCAACCACTCATAGTCCACCCAGGAGTAGTTCGCATCACGACCGGATTAGTCACGCGGGCGCGCGGCGGCGAGTCGAGCGACGCTCGCCAGAATGTTCGCCAGCTTTCGCAGGCTCACGAGGTATATAGCTACTGCGTCTCTCTCTCTCACACGTCCCAACTGTTGTTTTCTGTGTCTCTTGCATGCTTCTCGGGTGGACGGGACGTGGGAACGGTCTGCCACAGCGTGGATACGAGGAGAGAGAGAGAGAGAGATAGATAGAGAGAGAAAGAGCTCACGTGGCATTGCGCATAGAATGCAATGCTTGAAGACAGTGTCACCAATGAAACCTATTTCACTGCTGTTTCCCATGAGAATAGTTTTTGATCATTCAGAAATATAATTCCTCAATGGAAGACTGCAAACGTTTATAATTTAGGCCCCCAGCATGGATATTAGTTCCTTCAAATGGTATAAAAGAAAACAGCAGAATCTGAAGTAAATTAAAAAATTAATAACATATCCAAATTGGATATAATAATTCAATTTGTTAAAAATAATTCTGAGAAATATCTATTTTATTTTATCGATATTTTATGGCTTAATTTAATTTAGTTTTGGTACCGACGTTAGTATACAAACTCTCTTTGTTTGATACATTGTTCAATCTAATTCAGACTTCAACACCTTCAGATCCGAGCAAAAGCCGTGACAATGAAAAACAGTGAATGAAAAATAGTAAGTTAATTATATGAGAATAATATTGTGTTGTTTTACAAACCATTAAGCATTCTCGTAAGTGAATACGCGCGAATGAAGTTAGAAAATTTTCTCACTCACATCTTTAAAAAAATAGCAGATGCTGGTTTTCGGTGGCGCTGAGTCCACAAACCTTGTACACGTGATGGCCTGCAAACTTCTTGACAGGGATAGGTACATATTTTCTCAGCTGTCCCTTCCTTTCCAAACCCCGTACGTTAATTCCTCTGAAGTTCCTCGCCCCCGGTCGTCTGCCCGTGCCATATTATTTTGCTTGCCACGTGACCGACTAGTGGAAATAGAACTGGATTGTGATCACGTCGAAATTAGAAATAATTGGGAAGACGTTTAAGCTATTTTTGCAATTTGCTCATAATTTACAACTCTTTAATAGGTGTAATTACCTCTATAGAGAATTTTAAAATTTAAATACACTTGTAGGACGTCATTTATTGCCCTTATAACCAATTATCGATTGTATGCTATCGTAAATACAGCAATTCCTTTAGTCAATTGTCGTGAAATTTGAATATTTTCCTGCTCATTGGCGTATCAAGAATATTTTTTTTGGATGGGGAGGATCAGATTTCCAAATACCATGTAAACTATTAGTATGATGGAATGTTCTCTTCAAAAAAGGCAGATATTAAACATTTTTCGTCTCGGGAGCAAGTCCCTTAACGCCTGCGGAATCTGCCTTTGTAATAATCCTGCTACGTTCCTCATGTTTTGGTCTTGTCTGGTTATACTTAGATGTTGCTCTATTTGGACCGTGTTCTAGGTAAGAACCGTTTTACTGGTAATTATACTGAATCGTCTTTTTCGTGTAATCGTGTAAATTTTTCACTTGCTGAAAGGTAGGTAACATGTGAACCCATTCCTTAAATTTATGTAATTGCGAAATATATTCAGTTTTTATGGGTCCATGATACATTTGTAGCACTTTGAGTTACAGTCCTTTGACCCTACCGCAGCTGCAGGTGTAGGGTAGTATTTATCAATATTTCGTTTTATGTGCGGTATCATCGGAAAATCTCGTATTAGGCCTAAATCTCATATTTGGACTGGTGGAACAGAGAGTAAATGTAATAAGCAATGTTAACCCGTCATCGGGTTGAGTATGCTGGCGCGAAAATTGTGTGGTTCCAATGTTCTACTTGTTCTGCGGCTTCAATTGTCCATGATTGATAAAAGGTACATCCTCGCCACACATTCACTTTTCTAATTGTAAGAGTTCCAAATATTAAGTAACTAAATGTATAGTCTTGCATAAGGAGTAGAAAAAGAGAACTCCTTGTCAAACACTGTACATGTGGCCAGAACAGGTCAAGTCGATGGTGAGTACCAGATCGAAAAAGAAGAGAGATATGATACTATGTACTGAGAAATTTAACAATTTTCATCAATTTTTTGTATGGTTGAGATCTTAAGAGTATATAGTGCAATAGGTAACTCTATGGTTGAGAACCCCATGCCGAAATAGCTCTGAGGTGATTCGCAGGGTATTCTATAGGTAATACAAGCTCGCAGAGTTCTATGTAAATGTAGAAGATCTTGCACACCGGCCATTTTTAGTGAGTACCTGAGAAAGGACGACCAGAGAGATAGTGAGCGAGGCTTGATGAAGTCGAGAGTGGAGAAAGGGTTTGAGAGAGATAAGGAAATGAGTGAAAGGAGAGGTTGTTGACTATGTAAGCCCTCTCCAGTATGCTGAGAAGTGGTAGGCAGTGGAATGCTTTTCATTCTGGCAATGGCTATATACCGTTCACTCAGCAATATTAGCATAGGTCCGCGTGTAACCAACCTTATTACCTTCATACACCGGCACATTGCGTGCGTTCCAAAGTACGTAGTTTCGCCCCAAGGGAGAAGCTAAGGTGGAAGCGAAATGATGCTTCGGTCGTATCCAAAATGCTTTTCAAAGCATATTTACATTATTTTTTTCAGTAAATGTGTTTGAAGAATTGATAGGACTAACTTTTTTTGTCAATTTTCCGTATTTATTCGTGTTGGAATGCCATTTTGCTTGAAAACTTCGTAGATGTTTATTTAAGAGCGCCTACCATCATTACAATGGTCTGTCAGAGGTCTTTAGCTTTGAGAACGCTAACATTCTACGGTAGATCAGATCAAAAAAATATAATAAGCTAGACAGACTGTAGAACAGATAAATTTTGAATGTGGTATTTTCCGTGATCGATAAGAGACTATAACGGCAGCGTTAGGACTTAGAAATAGGTTAGCTGAGTGGTAGTTTATCTTACTAACTTATGTATTCCTTAATGTATGTTTCTGAATTTTCCTTCTATCTCTAACAGCATCTTTAGGTCGTTCTTGCGCCATAGTCAGATTACATTCATAAGTAGGATACAGATTAATCCCAAGCCTTATTTATCATATACAGCGTACATATTGTGTCGAGAATGTTCGTGGAAGTAAATTTTAATCCTCTGGTGCACGTTGGTGATGGTTCACTCCCTGCCAAACATTTCTGTAGGTTTTTTGCAGTTTAATATGTAAATGTACGATTTTTGGCCACCGGCTTCTAGTTACTACTAGCTAACAACATGGGCAAGTATGATAGTGAGCTTACACCGCAAAATAAATAACATGTCGTAAAATAACAATATTAGGTAAATTATAAGGAAAATATGAGATTGGGTTTACCGCGCAAAATTAATTATATACCATAAAATAACAATACTAACAAAGTTAATTTTTAGTTAAATGCGAATAAGAATCGATAGGAGAATACTACTTGGCTACTCACTAAGCTCCCCTTAAGTCTAACAGCACATGAAAGACAAACGCATGCACATATACGCCAAAGTACTAGTTTCACGTGTAGGTATACGCGCTCGCGCTAAGAGTTTGGCTTACGCGCGTTATTACAACGGTTGCGAACAGTGTATTAGGAGACGGAAGCCTCAAGTGTCGCCTTCCCGCCATTCCCAAGACAGATTCCTCCCCGTCTCGTCGTTACTCATTTTTCGCCTGCTCATCAATCGCAATTAGTCCTTTCCCTTTCCATCCTCCCGTCCTCGCCGACTTGTTAGTAGTATGGGGAGGGTTGTCGGGATGGCGGGGAAGAGTAAATGTGTACGGAAAGACGCTGGGAGAGCTCTTGAATGCGCATGCATGTCAAGGATTCACACTCTCGATGAGGAGTAAGGTTCACCGGTTAGGACTCGAAGAAAAAAGTATAAATATGTTTACATACGGTGTAGGGAGATTGAGGGTTTTTATTTGCGATAAAAAATGAACGCCGTAAATGGCTATGCTCTTATTAATCGCATCCAAAGGTCTCGTATATCTCCATCGGGTTTAATGTTTTTATTTTTTAGCTTGTCTTCGGGGCTAAATAAGGTGTGTTTATGGGATAGCTTGCATTTTAGCTGATTGCGTGAACGATTCCGCGCCTCACTCTTTCGAACGGGGTGGAAGTGGGGAGTTGTTAGTCGTATTTCATGTGCTGTTAGGTTTAAGTAGCGCTTAAAGAGTAGGTAAGTAGTGGAATATTCTCCTATCGATTCTTGTTCTCATTTTCCTTATTAATTAATTATTTTAGTATGTTATTTTATGATATGTAATTGATTTTGCGATGTAAACTCACTATCAATTTTGCTCATTGTGTTAGTTGGCGTGTCTGTGTTTGATGTTTTAGCCAGAAGCGTTCGTTACCGATGATTTCTTAATTTTTGTTTCTTGTATCTGTTTCAAATATAATTGTCCTCGCTATTCTGAAGTAAATTTTAGCGGACCATATGGAAGTATTTACACGCCAAAATAGGTGCAACATATTTTATCCTCTATCAATGACGTCATTTATTTTTCCCTTAAAACTGTTAGCTAACGTATTCTTAATTGTTTTTCTCTCCATTCTTTATGCTTAATTTCAACAACTAGGAAAATAATTGCCCCGATGAGAAACCCGGAGTCAGATCATCCTAATGCTGACGCGAGTGCGGACGGTTGTATATAATTCTTCTCTCAAGCCTACCTAGATAGCCAATTACTTAATTACCACGCTTGTTATAGTTAACGAGTCAGGGACGGATTAACCCCCACTGGAGTGGAGCTTAACGCAGTGTTTTTATGTGAATAATCCTGGTAATGCCAGTGAGAATAAGTGAATTGGGTATCAATTGACTGTCTTCTACCTAGGCAGAGTGAAAGGTGCGTTTGCAGCGAAGGGAAACCACGGAGACGGAATAATTCGCATATTTTGGTGAACGCGAAGGCTCGCCATGAATGCCATTATCCCTCGCGAAACACCGCTGCGTGCGATTCTGAATTCTCAGAGGCTTTCCAGGTTGCGGGGTTGTGTGAACCGATGCCTGCCTGCCGCGTTGGGTTGCGTCGCCATTATCATTTAGAAAGCTGAGAGAGGCGTCTGTTCTTCTTCCTGCTGGAAGTTTCGTGGCGGTCGTTATAGTGGGTGAGGGGAGGGAACGAGGTCCCCAGCACGAGAGACCGCGCGTGCGTTCCGCCTGGAGAAGCATTTTTTCCCATCAACCTGTTGCAATCTACCTCTCTCGCCTTTTATCTTTCACCCACATTTCCTATCCATTCATTGATGCCCTCTTCCCCACGGGAATTTTGTCTGGGTCGGTCTCTCTTATAGTCGTGTGAGAATCGGACCGTGGTCTTCCTACTTTTGTTTTTCTGAGCACAAGTGTGTGATGTATACGAGATACCCGAGTGTACTTAGGCCTTTTTTAGATATGTATTCGTCGGTGACATGTGGACCTACGTTAATTATTTGATGGCGCCAGCGTCCAGAGGCAGGGGCGCAGCTAGGAATTAAGGCTGGGGGGGGGGGGGGATTTAAGGTGCAACTAATACCGGTGAGTGTGGGGGTATGGAATACCTACCAGGATAAGCGATAGGTGTGAGATTAGTAAATTGCGGAATTTTAAGATAAATGGTTCAAAATGGTGAGTTTTACGGCTTTCCGAGGGATATTTTATTAATCCTTACACTATTATATTAGTAATGTCAATCCAATTAGGTAAAATAGATTAAACTTAAAAATTTCTCTGAGGTCTGGGGGGGGGGGGGGGTGGTTTATCCCCCAAAACCCCCCACTCGCTGCGCCACTGTCCAGAGGTATTCTTGGGGCGTCCACGCCAATCGGCGGTCATTTGGGTGCGGCTTATTATGCCCCGTTCAGATTACGATTGTCAGAGCGATCGTTCCAACGATAGTTGGCAGAACTAGCTTTGTGAATGCATGTCCTGACAATAGTTCACGTAGTTCCTAACGCTGCCACTTTACCATGGTTAGGGGCTGGGAGACCGGAAGAGGAAGCGACAAGAGAAAGACTTATAGGTTCGTGAAGCTCCCTTCGCTCCCTTTTTTCATGGATTTGTCCAAGCAAGGAAGAATATGGGCGGAAAAAAAATTATATCGTTGTGTGAATGCACGATAGTTCCAACGATTTCTGGAACAATCGTAGTCTGAACGAGGCATTAATTTTGTAAAGTCGGAAAAGTAAAAAGTTGCTGTCCCCAAAACGTTCATTTTGATGAGAAAATACGTTCGAATTTTTTAACGCTCTAAATTATTTCATAGGAGCCACTTAGGGTTTAAAATATCCTATATCATGCGCCCCCATATCAGCATTTAAAATGCTTTAATTGTCACAACTTTTCAGTGTCTTCATGTAAAAAAGACGTACTAAGACTACATCAAAATTTTCCTTAATTCCGGAAATAATTCGCTCACACATATACACTTGAGAGGCTATGTAAATTGAGTCGAAAGGACTATTTTTTGTGAATTAATGTTATTTTTGAAAATTTCATTTGTTGGTGATCATTTGAGACTACCCAAATTCAATCACCAACAAATTGACACATATTTCGCATACGCATTGATACGCATTTATTAGTTTATTGATTAATAATCATTAGCATGTTTGTTCTTTTATGTGGAGTGTATTTTGTTATATACTCTCGAAGTGATTGGAGCGAAATATGCTTGGTGGGAGTCGACACCACCAGCATGAATGTGTATGTACCTATTATTGTTATAATTGTGTACTTTGTATGACCATGTAGTTCGAATGTAAGGAAACCATTTCACGTTGCAAGATCGTGATCTTCTCCTGCCAAACGTTGTATAGATGACTAGCAAGGTATAATATGCATGTATTTACGCCTTTTCCCTCGCAAGGAAGTGTGAATCACTATCGCATATACATTTCGAATTATTAATCCAGCCTTTCACTGCAATTCTAAATCCAATCGACTCTCGCTCTTTGTCATCTGACTGCATTTAGATAGAAATTGAAAAGGAATATAATTCGAATATATGCGCTGGGAGTGAATCCATTTCTTCCGATGTCTTGAGGTGCTATTTCGTCTCCCATATATCACTTGCTCTTTCAACGTGTAATGATCAATCTCCCGTATGTTCTACTTATGCATTAACTTTCAAGAAGTCCAGCGCAGCGCTTTTTTTTCAACTGCGTGGAGGCGGTGTCAACGTTTCCAAGTGTTGTAAATAAATTATTCATCCAATGCGATCATTGAAAGCCTCTACTGCCTCAATAAAATCTTTGTTAACCCATGCTGTCGTAAACGACGTTTGTTACGCAACGATTAGTTAAAAATCTTATGATGGATGAATCACTCACTGATTAATGCCTCAATGGAGTCATAGTTCATTGATTATGGACAATAAGTAGCTGATGTCGCCAATGGCATGAATCTACCCAGGAAGTCGATACTCATTGACACATTTCATAGCAATGGTGTCGCATTAACCATTTTATGAGTTACGAAACTTGCATCTTACTCTGTGAGCATTCTCTAGGGTATAATTTTAGAGGCTAAACCTCGATTAACCTGCTGTTAATTCAGCTTACTATTAGAAGCATACTTTTAGTTCTTATGTTCTGGTTACATCCTGCATTGGAAAATAATGGCGATGCTTAATTCAAGGAAACAATTGCGTGTTTTTAATTTTCATTTTCAATATCAACTCACCTGAAGAGTTATAGCTAGAAGCAGGCCAGAAGAAAGGCCAGATATTACATCAAGGTGACGATTATTGTGTTTTTTCGATAAAATAATTTTAACCTTTCCATCAAGATCTTACTTCTCTAATCCCTGTCCCTGTCCTATTCATTCTTTCAATTCATAATATCATCACCTCATTTTTGGTTATCGAAGATGCAACCGAGTCTGTCAATGTAGAAAACAGCTATTAACAATTTAATTTTAAATATAATCTAATACAAATGCGTGATGTTTTGTGCACGTTTTTGGAGATTGAAAACTTTCCGGCTCATGTATACGTACGCTAGATTTTAGTTTTTTCAATGATGAAAATGTTGAATTGCCTTAAATGTTATAAAAATTATAATTCTTGGTTATTAACAGCACATTGAGAATGGTTATGTAAACTCTTATAAATAAAAATTTAGCCCGCTCTCACTTTATGCGCAAATTACTGATTATATATTAATTTCATGAAGATGTGCGTTCAGCCAAAGTATATATAAGATATATAAAATTGTCTATACAATTTTGGCAAAGAGAGAAAGGCCTTTATACACTTTGAAAATACATGCGTATTAATTTTAAAATAGTAACGTTCTACATCCTTTGCTGGAGACCTCAATTGGTGGTTTGATGTCGGCAGTCTCCGGCTAAGAGAAGAAATGTTGGCTATTTTTTACTGTACGAAATATCCCCTAAAACATAAAATAGTGCTCCTTTGCATGGACCACTAAGGTTTAACCCTTCGAAACGGTTGAGTTCTCTCCTTATCATGACTGCTGCAATGAGCCCCAAGGGAATTTTCCATCCCCTCTGTAAAGAGCATTTTTGCAGGATATTCCTTGAGGTAAAAATCCTGACTGTATTCATCTACATCTACATAATACCCTGCGAGCTACCTCTAGGGTGTTTGACAGGGGATGATCAATCACCAGCATGCAGCATGCAATTGGATTCCCACATGAGTATTGAATCAGCTTGAAAAGCCTATTTTAGCGGTGTTGATCGACGCTTTTGGTTCCTCGTGAGGAAAACACCTTTCCAAATAACGTCTGTCACGTTTGACTTAGTGAACGTAATGTTGATGACACAGGCATAATATTTGAGGAATAGCCATTCTTGGAATTCGTTTCCACACTCATTGGAGGCAAATCCTGTCCCAAACATTTCTTTGCCGAATGAGTCACTTCGACACCCTGTCGCGAGCTCGCGAGTACCTCCTCAGCGTTTAGAACATTTGGGGATCATGTCAATTCGGACGAATGCTCTGGTGTCTCATCACTTGTTGTCTTCGTGGTTGGGTCCCTATCCTCACTTAGTCATCATCGTACTCCCTATTTCAGTGTTGGGTCCACGAATATTACAATAGAGGATCCTCAAGTCGGCCTCTAAATGTGTTGTCAACCGCCGCGCGTTTTAATGGGTTTCAAAAGTCGCCAATCGCGTCGCCGACGGACAAAATTATCCGAGTTTCACGGAGAAATAAGGTGTAATCGGGGGTGTCAACCGAAATTTACATTCATGAATATGTAACTTATCAAATTCATAACTCTTGACGCAATGCCTCGCAATTATTAACATTGTACTGCAAAATATTAGAAAAAAGTGGATCGCATTGCACTTATCACCGTGCTACGGATATTTTTGAAAGCCGATTAAAATGCAACCGAAGTGTCAACAGAAATCAACCTTCTATGGGAAGGAATTGTGCCTCCACTACGCAGTCCCCTTGGTTGGGTCACTCAAAGAACCATAATAAACACCATCTACATCTACATAATACCCCGCGAGCCGCCTAAACGGCGTGTGGCAGGGGGTGTTAGGACACCAGCCGTTTACAACTGAAAAAAAAATGAGGTGCTCTAACGACTACCTCTTGTCAACTATTTATCAATTCAGAGATAGGTACGTTGTAGGCAATGGTAGCTGTGCCTATATTCAACTTATTTGATGAAATGAGCTTATGGTCTCTCTTCATCTGACCGGGGTTCAATACTCAGAGGTAAAGGAGAGGTATACGGACAGAGGTTTTGTTTTCACTCCTCGTCATTCATTGCACTTATCAAAATATTGCCGTGCATGATTTATCAATAATTTGGCTTATGCTTTTTTGCTAAATATCTCTTGTTCTGGTATTTTTGATTATTCCCATGCAGGTGTAGCAATTTGAATGATATTTTAAAATGTATATCAATGAAACGCTGAATTTAGTACTTTTTTCAATGCTTTCAACAAGGAGGGCAACTCGGACCCAAAAAAGTTATTCATTAATAATTCAAATTATTACACTGCATATTTCACCTTTACCACAAAGTGGTACATTAATTATAACAAACATGACACACTTAGTAATAAATTTACCAAAACGTCGGCATTGCGCTTAAAATATTATTCTAATGACCTAATCTCCATTAGGACAGTTGCAAGTATTCCTATGGAATATTTGAAAGAGTATTGAGTTTTCACCAAAATACTACTTAATACTAATCATAGGGTTTCCTAATTTTCTTGTCGCAGAGGACTCGCTGTGTAAAACTTTCATCATTACGGTGGTCCTCTGTGAAAATGCCCTGTGGTTGGCGTATCATAGGTTTGGAATCCACATCCACTTGACACTGTGCAAAACATTACTAAAGTGTCCATGCTGGAACTAAACTAAATTACTTGTACTTTCGATACTGTTTGATTCCACCTTGATTTCCGACAGCACTCATTAGGATCAAATGTATACTTAATGAGCCGAAAACTTTGCCCATAGGTGGATTGAAAGTGTTAAAAAGTGCTTTTGGTTTCAATTTACTATGGATTTCACAAGATGACGGGTAGAATTGGTTGAATTGGCTTCCAAACCACTTCGTACTTATTTCATTAAGTTTTATTTTAATTTGAATTAAAATACAGAAAGCCGTAAATATTGCAAAAATTTACCTAGCGATAGAAATATCCATGGCAATTTGACATAACTAAGGTTTCCGCATATTTCGTGCTGTGCCAGTTTTGTATAAGGTGTAAGGCAGGGGATGAGTATTTTTACATTACATGCACAGCGCTATACGTCACGTTGTTTTAGGGGCTATCAGTTATAATAAAATCTAAATAGCATAAATGTGGCGAGAATAAGTTCTGGCCTAGGGCGTTACACTCCTCCTCCTAAACGTGTCTAATGAATACGAATATCCCTGATGACGATGGACGACACGGCCATCGAAACGTCGGCAGAGATGGATAACCTCATCCGGTGGGAAACCCGAAACAACTTCAACGTCAATACGAATTCAAACTAATTTCACGAATGAACATGCTAAACCAGGATCGAAATTGTATATATTTATTGGATGTAGGGTAAAAAAATACAAAAGACCCAAATAGTTGAAATGTCAGACCGGATGTCTCCAATTCATTGAACAACAAATCTAGTTTATCTATTGTTTATTAGATTAATACCCTTGGCATCAAAAAATAGGTACATCTATCTTACGTTCACTGAAATATCAGAATTACTTTTTTATAAATAGAGTAATAGTGAGAAAGTCCTATTCATGGGGTCACTTTTAATACAGTAACTCGGTGATTCTGGGGAATTGAAAAAATTCTTAAAGGCTCAGTACTTCTCCCTTATATTAAATACACGTAATCAATCATCGTCACTTTTATGAATGATACTATCATTCGTTTAGTGAAATGATTTATCTCGGTATTATGATAAAATTTATCTTCTCTTAACTTTCAATAAATGTTATTGAGACGATACTTATTGTCCTAGTGAATCAATTGAATCTTTTTGACTGATATGACTCATAAGATAGCCTTCAGTGATAAAAAATATAGTGCATCATCATGATGTAGTATTTCAAAACCGAGGAAACAGAAATTCATAATGATTTTATTTTATTCTATTGCTCTAAGTTGCAAGTATTATTTTCGTATTCACGGCATTATTGATCGCTAATTTCTGCAAATCCATTTAAATTGCTTATTGCTGATTTCTTCGCTTGAGTCTCGTTAGTTTGTGAATGGATACTTGACAACAGAAGACATGTGGTTGAAAGATTATGAATTCACTCATATACCTTGCGGAAGAAGTTTAGCTATATGTTAAGGTGGTGGATGCACCAAGTAGCCCAGCGGTTTGATAAATAGATCAATATACAACCAGCAATACGCGGAAGCACACCTTTTTTCCTTTGATTTGCGTTCTTTAAACACGTTTTATTTTACCTACGATTCGGCTCTAATGGTGAATATGCTCTTAGCCCTGAGTTGTACCTTTCTGGGATTGTCAAAGGTATTGCGCCATGATTAACTAGCGTGAATAATGCTCTGTGAGGAATAGTGGAAGAAATTACAGAGCAAATAAAGACTATTCTTTCTATTCCTTTTCACCTTATACCGTATTTTACCGCGGTACAAAATTTTACAGAGCGTTTGTTCTCATATTAATGATTCGGCAGAAAAATTCATGTCGTGTCCATTATTTCACAGCACACCTTGTTATATTTTGATTATTATAAAAGTTATAACATTTGAATTTCTGATCTCTTTCAACAAAAACGATTTCACTTCACGCAGGGTAATATGTAAAAGTTGTTCTGAAAATCTGCGAATCATTTAGGGACCGTAGTGCGATGAAGATCACTCTACCTTCGGATAAATCTCTTTTGAAAAGCTCTTTGATTTAATAGCTGACTGTATTAATCCCAGAAATAAGTGACTTTTGCGGTCAAGTCTCGTTTGGAGAATAGTGAGAAATACTTTTTTTTCTGAACAAGTCATCGCTTCCGCCACAGTGGGAGTTTAAATGCGTTGTTCGACACTCCATGTATGATGTGATCACCCATGAGTCCACATTCAAACGATTGCGCGTCTCCGGATGAGAAGAAAAAAAGCCCCATGTAGACGCAACCGCGCATGCGTACTCGCCACCTCAACTTTTTTTTCCACGTTTCCGTCTCCCTCGAGCCATTCACAACGGCACGCATGCGCAGTGCCGAGTTGTCTTTCCCTTCGCTCCCTCTCCCCCCTTTTCCGTCCGCGCGCACGCTCTTTCACTCGAAAAACTCGCTCGAGGAATATAGCGTGTCCGAGCGGTGAGTCATCCTTTTGGCTGCGAAGCAAAACCCAACGTCCTCCCCACCACTGCCTCCCTTCCGCCCCTACCATTCTTTCCGCCCCGCCTTCCCCTCTATCCCCAACAGCTCTTCCTCTTCTGCTGGATGGAGGACGTGAGACTTCAGTCAAGCGTTGTGGAAAGTAGCGAGAGGTTCTGGTGAAGCCTGTCGCTCGCTCGAGTCACAACACCGCCAGTACACTTCGCGAAACATATCGACGCGAGTGTACTTGGAGAAAAAGGTTTGTTTACACTTTTTTCTCCACTCCTAAAAGTGCCATTCAGGAATTCAAAGCGGACTATATTGGATATCTCGTGCACCTTCTACTAGAGAAAACAAGGAGAGGATTTTTGGGACTTAGTATTTCGCTACGTATCCGTGACAACTGTGACTTTGTGTCCGAACTGCCTTTCGATTAGTGATCGGCGGACTCCTTGTAGTCCAGGACTCCAATTGTTGTCATCCGACGACAATCGTGCATTGAAAGCTTGTGCGCTCGTTGACTTTCGGAGAGGAAGTGAGGACTTAATTGTGGACTTTCTATTTACCAATTATATATATTTATTTATCTATTTTAGGCGATTTGGTCACCTTGTCCATTTCGCCAGTTACCAGTTAAGAGGACGCTTTAACCATTGCTCAAGGGATACCGCAAATTTGTCTTCTAGAAGGACCTCACCGGTCTTTATTTTTCGCCACACTCTCTGGAGAGAGTACCTTGTTGTTTTGTGTGTGTTTGTGACCGTCTGGGTTCGTGTTGGAAGAGGGACCGGAGAACTCTCGAAACTCGCCTGGAATATTAGAAAGTGACGGCGTTTATAAAGTTTTTCGTGTTTCCGCAGTGATGTTGAAGAGCTGCTACCAGTAGAGAGCGCTCTGGGCTTCAAAACGTCCTCCGCTGAAGAGCTCGAACGCGGATAACTCAAACATTCTCCTCTTTGGATCGAGGAGGAATTTCGTGGGACATCTCTCTTCCTTACCAAGCTGTCGCCGTCGTTAGCATGCGCGGGGCCGGTCGCCCAGTCGCCTTGTCTTGATAAGCGCCGTATGCTCGTGGAAGGAGAGTCAGCCGTCCCGGCGACGGAGGCTGAAGGCTCCGTTGGTAAGGCGACCTCTCTCCGCAGAAAAAGGATGAGGAGGGAAGGTGCACCGTGTCTCTTCCTGAGGATAGCGCCTCAACTCCCGCTATGGGGATCCTCCTCCGGCGGTGGCGGTGGAGGAGGCGGTAGCGAGAACGGGAAAGGAGGTAAGCACGAAGGGCGACCCGGCCGCCAGTCCCTCCAGTAGGTCTGAATCATCGCGCGCCTCTGGCTGATTCAGGGACTACTTCCCCCCCACTCTTCCCAATAAAGAGCGTCCGTGTCATTCGCATTACCTATTGTTGTTACGTGGCAGTCGCCAAGTTTTCTTTTTAACATCACCTTGTTGGTAATTTTACACTCTTTAGAAGTAGTTGGATCTGTTGGTTAAACTCCTACCTCTGTTCATATACCGTGAGAACATTCTTTCCCGTTCCGTCATAAGTTCAGGTGTACGGAATTTTCATGGGAAAGTCATCAGGACTTGGCGTGGGTTTTCCCTCGCATGAGTTAAGAGTATCTAACGCTTTCTAGAATTAGCTAATGTCTAATCTCTTTATGCTTGCCATCAGTAATTAATTTTTTCATGCAGTTCTGTTTTGATGTACCCTTCTGTCTTTCTGGCAAACGAAATTTAATACATATTAATACATAAAATTTCCGCTGCGTAGTCAATCTCTAAAAGTATCCAAAATTTTCAGTGAAATTGCAATTGCACGGTAATGCATGTATACATTTCTCCTCTATTTAATAGCAATTAATTTCTGCCCGTGTATGTCTCATATCTATTGATTCCTTGAGTTGTAATAGCAGTTAGTCACCACCACGCCTATGAGCTAATACCGTGATTCTCGTTCGTAAATGCATGATATGTATTTCATTGTATGGTCGCATGTTGATTCGGTGGATTTGTTAGTATGTCCATTCGAAGAGTTCATGCAATTGGTTGCCTTTGAGTTTTAAACGTTTTACCGCTATTTACATGTTTGGGTTATCCGCGGTGAAATCAGTCTAGGTTTCAATTAACTCATTATCTCACATACGGGCGCCTGTTCATCTATAAATGCGTGGTGTTATTGTTCCATGCAATGACGTCGCGGTTATTTTGCCCATGGGATCGAGCAACGTGGCCTTGTTAAAATCAAATAATATCTGTTAAAATGTTATCACTCAGTTACTCAATTCGGGATTCAATCTTGCAAACTCGTGTAAATGCGCGCCAATTGGCTTGCTGGACCAACAACGACTCTTTTGTTCGGGGTTTGTTTACATTCTAGCGGAAGGATGCCTGCGATCATCTCTTCGCCGTTGCAAACATGCATCGAGTACATCACGGTGAATACTTGATGGAAATAATTCCTGTATCAATATGTAAACAATTTTAGCGCAGCATTGGGGCTGGCTGTCAATTGTGCGCACTCGAGGGGGGGGAACTCCATGATTTAGTGTAGAATTTGAGGTTCAAAATATGATGTCTCAAAGGTATGTTATCAAGAGTTTTCCTTGTAAATTAATTTCTATTTTTCTTTTATATCCCTACTGCAACTACGAAAGAAATACAATGTGATGATGCATGTCAATTATTTTAATGGATTAGGTATCCATTTTTTAATGATCGAATTGGTAATTACGGTTTTTTTCACGTATAATATTAATTTTTTTCTGGTCATAATTTTGATTATTCTGGAGATGTATATATTATCATTTCTTAGCTAAGACTACATATTATTGAAATTCATTCACTAAGAAGTTCATTTTTAGGGAATTGAAACATTAACTCCTACTTCGCTGTACTCGTACATTTAATAAAAGTCAGCGTTATTAACGGCGCTGCCTTTGAGTGGTTGGACCTCTTGGTTCCTTCATAATTGTTTGGAAATGCACATAACTATAAAATACTTCAAAATAACGTCGCATCAAGCCACATGTTTCCAAGACACTTTTTGTTTGGGGTATGAGAATTCCATCTATCCATCGTTTCGCTCCACAATTCGTTTCCGTGCCTACACGGGGATCAGTCGCATGTGACATTTGTTCAAATCGTCGTGTAAACGCTGTATGATTTAGAGTATGCTCGGTTGGTGGAGGCATTCCAACTTGTTTTTAAATCCCCCAGTGAATGGTGGGAGGGGAGTATAAAGACCGTAGGGAAAGGGAAACGGGATTCGTATTCGAACTTCCGGTGCGTGGGTGATACTACGATGGAGGGAAATGTGGGAGCTCCATCGGCGCTGTGGAGGTCGAAACGATTACGGAATTCCGCCTTCTAACCTTCATTTGTTGCTTCATAACGAGAATTAAATGCGTGGGTGTATTGCCGCGGCAAATTATTGATGTATAAAATCGATGGCGCGGGGATTTACAGAATGCAGGAATATTTTTCAGTTAAATTTTGTCCCGTTCCTATTACTCCTATTTTTGTTCTTTTAACTTCGAAACCAAGGTAAATTTTTCGGGCATATTTCACTGTAATGTTTTGACCATTATCCTTTTTTCTTACTTTACTTTCGATAGCTATTTTGTGTGCTAGCTAAGTGCAGTTTTCGTAGCATCAGTAAGTTTTTAAGCTCTTATGCTTGTTAGCCCCTCGATATATTCTGGCTCTTTGCTACGGCATGGAAAATAAATGCTGTAAAAACATCGGAAAGCTCATTTAGGAGATAGTGATAATATAACTTTTGTTCCTATTTCATGGTGAAGGTTCAGTTGTCTTTTTTACAAAACCGTATTTGTTTTCGCATACAAATCGAATTTGGTAATCTACGAAGTAATGATATTTGAATTTAGGCAGTCCCGAAGATTTTATTACGTCGAGCATCAAATATTCTCATTAGGCATCAGTGGGTTGAATATGGGTCTGGTATACTAGTTCAGGTGTTTGGATTGCGTGAGAGTAAGAAGCTTGATTCCTGGAACCTCAGTACCCTCATCTCTCCCCTGTTAATTTCATAGTCACCCTTTCCGTTGACCGCGGCAGAAGTTGTGGAAATCTTTGCACGACCAAGAGGAAGTTGGTTCGACAGGATTCGTGGAGAAAGGAGCGCAGGGGGGAATGGAAGACCCTTATCCGCGTGGGCGTCGGGGCGGATTCAATAATATGACGCCCACGAACAGTTGAGGGTGCGGGAAAAGGGGAGGGGGGACAGCTCGGTGGGTGCGTTTCCTGGGATACGGCATATTTTTCCAAATCTTCCCTCTCTCTGTCCCTTAAGGGTTGAGCGTATTGTGTGCGAGACACCCACGCCAAGGATGGAGGGGTGCGTAATTATTACACCCTCCCCATTTCTGTTCCGCTCCCTGCACTCATTTCACCCTCTTCCCGTTGTCAACGCCTCCGCCTCATAAATACGGCTTTAGTTACACTTTAGTCTCCCTCTCAATGCTCTGATATGGCGGATGTCGATCCTTTACGCTCTCAAGGTGTTGGTGAGTGATGCTTAAAAATGTCTGTGTGCTTGGGAAGAAACCGGTAGCCCTAGGATACAACCTCCTCTTTTTATATGGACCCCTTTTCTTTCGGGTTTATCCACGGTTGTCAGTTGATCCCGGGCCGTATAAAATGCCTTCGGATCCCAGGCAATGTCTCGCTTCTCAGCAGGACCATTCGTCATCTCCATCTCCAGACTCCATGGGCTTATGGAATTCTGTTTTGAAGATCTTCCCGTGGAAACCTCATGGAATTCCTTATACTTTGGGGGTTCTGTGCGGAATGTCTCTCGTAGGGTTCCATTGGGTTATCATTAATTCAAGAATTTCCTTTGGGGCATGGCGAAAATCATGTCTCCTCCACAGGATTTTTTCTCATCTTAGGGAGAAAAAATCTAGGATGAAAAGCAACAGGCAGTGATATGCTGCATGAGCTTATCGCGTTGGTTTCTTCATAAAGAAAGGGGATATTACTAGCTACTCGTTTTGGGGTCATATTGATATTTTTGACCAGTCTGTATCCTCACGATTGAATTCTTTACTGTCATTGTTGTACTTTGGAATACTCCATAACTGCCATTACTTCCGAGAGAGCTTTAGGTGGCCCTAGAGGTGGCTCGCAGGGTAATTTGTAGATGTAGATGTAGGTGTCTCACAATTGTCTGTCGCATCTCACACTCATGGTGTGAATGAAAGGAAGGTCCATTATGCATTTCTCACCTCGTAACCCATTCCATTGTTATGTCTGTCTTTTTCTGCTGATGAGTCCACAGTATTCCAGACCGCGTTGCTAAATCTAGTGCTCCATTTTTTGCAAAGTAATTATTTTTCGTTTGCTCGATCCGCGTCTTTATGGGTGAGTGTATCTTGTTACTCCGGTGCTGAGATTTTGCTGGGTGTACGTTTTATTTTCTCCGACGGCACGTGTGTGATTATGTCCTTCATTGAAGACAACAATTTCTACGCCCCCATTCCTCGTTGATCTCTTATCTGAATTGTCCACATCACTACCAATTAATTCATTTTGATAAAAGTGAGTGGTATTATTGTTTTTTTTGTGAATTTTATATCACTGCGAGTTGTTTTCCATTCCTATTTCTTATCGCAAGAGTTTGGATTCCTTTGTTTCGGTTTTAAAACCTAGGGGTGCTCGTATAATGAAAGAGATAAGTCGCACTGAAATTGATTGGATATCCCTTAAGGGCATTAAGAATTTTTTACTTCTGTTTTTGCCCGTTTTGTATTCCATGCTGAACTATCTCTGATTCACGGTTCTGTGTTACTTTCCATGCTAAGTCGTTCTCGAGTTTAAAAACCGAGTTGGTATTGACGCGATTTGATTAATGATTAACACCGTATCTGGGTTTCGATGTTCGCGTTTGTCATGTTCATGGTATATATAATAGGTATCTTGATCGTAAGGACCCGTACGGACCATAAGGCGTCGGTTAGTTTGAAGGAAGAAAATCTATTCCGGGGAACAACATCAAAAGTCATTTTCCGTAGATTTTTTGGTGTTGCTCTACTTTTCTCCTCTATCTGCTAACCTTTTAATATTTACATATTGCAACTGTAGTGCATCTTTGATATGCTGTACCACGTAACTCATTGGGGGCCACTCTTTGCCTTTATTTCCGTTCATTTACCGTCGGTCGAGCATCGGAAGAGAAGTCATCCAGCTTCTCAACGGAGTGGAAATTGAGATTTTTATGTAAATACGTCTTATCCACAAAGATCTTCGAGTTGCTGCAAGTGGAGCCTTTTTTTTGTTAGATTATCCAAACTATCTAATCGGTGGGCGTCAGCCAGATTTCGTCTCAGGTGCGCTTCAAGGCGTTTCATTTTTTTCGCTCACGGCGCGTGGTCCTGATGATGAGTTGTCCCAACTTCCGCGGTGCGATGCTCAAACGTCCCCGCGTATGGAGAGGTGACGCGACAAAGATTTCAATGATACGGATTCAAAAGAAGGGGCGTGTTTTTTACGTGGGGCTGAATATGCCATCCTCCGTCTCGCGACTGAATAATAAATCAGAAGCGGCGGGTAGCAGTCACTTTTTTATTTTTCAAATTCAAATTTTGTATTCCCGTCGTCCCTTATCAGATCATCCGATGTCTTGAGTGGATTCGACTCGCGGTGATCCAAACTTCGCTTTGCCCGCATATTAGTGCGTATGTATGAATATAAACCGGAGGTGACGTGTTTCTATGATGGAGATATATTTCCGCCGCGAGAAGTGATTGACTAACAGAACGAGCGTTTAGGAAAAGGAGGTCTTTCTAGGTGGTTAGCTCTAGCGCACACGCACCGTATAATCTCCCTCCAAACTAGGCCCCTTCCCCTAGGCCCTCCCTGTCGCGCTGCTGAAAGTAACATAAGCTCATGAATCATTGATAAGTCTTTTTCGGAGTCGCCGGCTAGATAGAGGGAGGATGTGGCGTGTGTGTTGGTGACCTTTCGTAGTCGACAGTGTTGACGGAGTGATGACATTATGTTTGCGTTCGCTGGTGGAGCGATCGTGAGATGGGGACTCGTAATGGAGATTTTCGGGACGTGTTGCTATGCGACTGTCTTAAGGGAGACAATGTTTCATTGGTCTTCATCGTCATTGAATAAGTGGTCGTTTTGTAGGAATTTATTTTAAGCTCTAGGCGTTTATTTACCGCTCCTCACAATTTTATCCCTTGTAATCGAATGTTAACAATGCGTGGTCGTGAGTACATTGGCTTGAAGCTGCGAATTCTGTGAGGAATGTGTCACTCCCATTATGAGCCATATATCTGATTGTTAGTGATTTTTTAGGTACGATTCGATGGAAATGGTTCATGCCCAGGTAATGCATTGTGATATATTAGGTATTATCTTTCCGCTGCATATTTAATTTATTGAGTGAAAATACTATAGTTATTCGCAGCAAGACATGCAATACAAACAACTATTATGTTGAATGCAGTAGGATTTTAACCAAATACCAGTCGATAAGCAATACCTATTTAGTATATGGTCTCCATTCCAGCTGCTGTTAACCGCGATAATTTTTATGTTTGCATTTAGATGTTAATTTCGATCAAAATATCTTGTATATAATTATGTTCTTCTTGGCCACGTTCGATTTCAGAGCCAGAGAGTAAAAACTTTTGGGACTCCAGTGCTGATGATTTTCTCTTGGTAGGTATGACTTAGGGAAATGCGTAATCGAATCAGAGTCTTGAATGAGTTAATGTATGATCCGCTATTCATTGCGTTGTGTTTGCTTCATAGCGATGCGTGTGCCCGCCCGCTGAGCCCTTTGAAAGGCATTAATCGTAAGCCTTGCGTAGCTACGATTTTCCCAATGACTTGGCGCTCGAGCAAAGAAAGGAAATGCCATTTTTAGTCATCGTCGGCGTGGAATTTCTGTTTCAAAGGTGGTGTTGGCTATTGGGATTACAGGCTTGATGTAATGCGTCACCTTCACGTTTATCCCAACTTATTTCTAATAACATCAGTGATCAAGTTTCCCGCACCCTCTCTCTCCTTCCCCTGCCATTTAGATTGCTCTTCTGCTCACGGTTATTATATACACGATTTTTTCGTTAGAATCTAGATGGCTTTTGAGTATATTTTTTTATTCCCTGATCTATTCCGTAGTCGACGGTCGAACACTAAAACTGTTATCTGGCAGTCTACTATGTGATTCCAATATTCGATCGTTGCTTGTTATTTAAATGAATATCTCTCTGGTTACCGCCCAGTAAAGCACTCTGTTTAGGCCATCTGCGTGTCAAGTGTCTCTATTTTTTTGTCGGTTATATACCATTATTTACTATCTCCTGTTTTAGTAACATCTTCATATTATACTGCAAGCAACCTGGTAGGTGTTTGGCAGAATTTGCAAATTGCACCCCATGCACTAAGCTACTTGTGGGTGTTGCCACAACGATACCGTTAACTGGATAGAAGAGGTTTTCCCATCAAGTGTGTACCATTTATTACGCTGCGACAGTATTTAGACCCATACCAAAGCTTCGCTTTATTCGAGAGTTTTTTTCAGATATTCTTCAGTAGGCATGAGATTCGTCATTTCTTCTGGCGTATGTATCGCCTTTTTTCCTGTGCACAAATTTCCCCCGAACGGCGTCACTTCATTCATTCATTCATCTGTTCCTTCTTCCATCCATCAATGGTATGCGCAAACATCATCACACTACGCGCGTCTCGGGTTTTTCCCCACACGCAGCATCCGTTCCTATGCCACAAAAAACATACGGGTCGCTCCCCTTATCATCTCCTCCCTTCTTCGTCGAGGAGGAAAGCTCCATTTCTTAAATGTCCTTCTTTTTCCGCGAGGGGAACGGCCTTTGTAGACCATCGTCTATTGGGCTTGTAGCCCGGCCTTTGTAGACAAGACATTTGGGTTGGGCTTGTCATCTTTATCCGCCCCGTTAATTATACTCCCGCATTGTTCAAGACGAAGAATTTCTCCTGATTAAAATTCTCGTATTCGCTTTATATATGGGAATATTTTTTCTTTCATTTTTCTGATTTGCTCTAGCGTGAGGGGGCGACGTACTCGATTGACATAAGTTTTTACACTCTGTCATGTCTTCTATCCTGCACTCCGAAATGTTACAAAGATAATGCTAATTGGTGGAGCTAGAATGTGACCATATTGTTTCTATAAAGTGTCAGTTAATTTGAGGTTTGCTTTGCCTCATGAATGAGCCTTTCTCATATTTTAAAGTAGGAGACTTGAAGTAACCCATTCCGGGGAGCGAATTATTTGCGTCTTCTCTCCATGTCTTCCATCCAACGCAACGCACCGAAATGTAACATAAATAATGCTATCAGATGGAGCTAGAATGTGATCACATTGTTTCTATAAGATATAAGTTCAGGTGTGGTTCGCTTCGCCTCGTAAATGAACCTTCCCGATATTTTTAAGTTGAAGCCATAAAGTTGCCCATGGGTGATCGGGCGTGTGAAGTATTTTAGTTTCTTCGTGACGCTTGCACGTGCGTGTCCGTGCGCTATTGCGAGTCTTCGATACGGTTTTCCGTGGAAGGCGCCAGTGCGGATTCCTCCCTTCCTCTCGGGAGTGCGTCACTCGCCAGAGAGGCTGTGTGGCCTTCGGGACCCCGGAGGTTCCCCGCGTCATCACGAGCCTCACCCCCCCTACCTCCCCACCCCCGCTACCGTCTCCCGGTCACTTTAATCGTGCCGTAAATCCCTCCTCCTCTTCTTTTATTGCTCTCCTTTGCGCACTTTTGCCCTCGCCCCCTTCATTTGTCACCATCATCCCGGACAGTTGTTGCCGCACTATCATCTTCCCCGAGCTCGTGCGATATGCCGTCCGAAGATATCTTCCAACGCTCTCTTTCCTTCCAAAATATCCCTCCGGAGTGTTGATAATAGCATCAATCGTATTATAATTTCTTCGCCTCGAGGTTTAAAAATATAGAAAGTTTCACCCTATGAGGACGGTCCCAAATATGGCTTGGCTGAGTTATCTTTAAGTCTCCTTGACCTTACACTGATATGAGTGAGTTATGAGCTGGTTTTTCTTTATTTCTCCAATGGCTCAGCCTGTTATTGAAGTATTTAGTTGGAGTCAGCCATTGAAGCGTAGGCTATGTTTTCACAGAGAATTCACTCCATTCATGTAGGTACTCGTTCAAGAGGAACGTCAATATAGTTATTTTGAAAGCTTAACAATGTTAAAACATTCATAGTTTAAATAAATAATTCGTATTTCATGAAACATGATGCATTGGAAGGATTAAAATGATTTTATTCGAGTAGCTATAGCTGTTTTCTCCATGTTTAATAGTAACATTTTATTTCACGGTCCTACCTTGATTGCAAACTACAAAATATCATTTCATTACCTATCATTTAAAAAAAGAACCAAAGAAAAAATAAATTGGGGAAAAGGAGCACGATATTCAGAAAACTAATCTAAGTGGAAGGGGTTAAAAATGAACAAATTGCATACGGTTTACTATGCTTTGCGCATCTGTACGTTTCTCTTTCCCACACCGATTTCCCCAGTGCCCGTGAGACTCGCCGACGATGCGTAGGCGTTGTCCGAGCTCTCTCCATTTAGTCGCGCCTTTGTTTGAATCCTTGATTAGTCATTCGTGATCTCATCTTGCGCGTTTTATGAAACGGGAGAAATTTATCTTCTTCGCCTTGCCATTTCTGTGTACGCTGTCATCGTCATAATAGGTCATACGATTCTGCCAATGACTGCAGGTGCGATAATCGCATAGGGATAACCCTTCCGTGTTGTATCTACTCCCCTACGTAGAAAACCCTTGATCAATGCGAAGGAATCTTGTATAAGCATCTTTTTAAGAGTTTAAGTGTGGAGTTTAAGTGTGGTTTGCGAAATGACGAAGTACATTCCATGTATTAAAGTTCTATTAAATAGGTTGATTGAGAATGTTTGTTAATTAATTTTCCTGAAGTTAGTTTGGTTTTAAAATCGACCCTGGTGAATGTGGATCCGGTGACAGTCTAAGGAACCCACAAGGCTATGAGAGCGCCGTGCCGAACGATTCCGTACCACAGCCTCGGCCTACTAATAGGTTTTTTAGTAGGTTTGGCCCTATGCCTGTGGTGTAATTTCTGGTGTGCAGTGAGGGAGGAATTCTTTTCATTCATGGTGGACTGCTGCTTTGAGCACGTGCCTTTTCGGGCGGCAAACCTTCCTTTTGGAACCACACATGCCTCTTAGTCCCTGCACCATGCGCTCTGCACTTCTTTGTGGTCATCTATCGGGTGGCCGATCCAGAGGGAGATATCTGGCGTTGGAGGTTGAAGGAGCGGATGCAGGAGGGGAGGATGAGTGTCGGAAAACATCTGCTTTCTGTTACGCGGCTTCTCTCTCCTGTAGAATAGCATCCTTGCGAAACGGGGGCGTATTTTCCGTGAGCTGCACAGCTGCGTTGTAGAGGGAGAAAAGCTCAGCGGGGGTTCTTAAAAGAGGCAGGGGGTAAGATTGTCCAGTTCTCCACCTCTTCAGAGGAACGTCGTCTTCTTTTTTATTTTCGAAGGCTGTTTACGGCCGAATTCCCTCGGTATGACGTCGTCGTCTGGGGCTTTCGTGACCGCGGTCGATTCGGGGAGACCGGTTGATAACACGTAAACGAATTTAGATGAGGTCCCTGGGTGATTGGTGGCGAATTCCGCCGTTCTATTTCTTTCCTCCGACCGTTCGACTCCTTCAAAGGACTGCGTCGTCACAGGCAGTGACTCATCGTTTGGTTTTCTTGGCACTGTTTTGATATTATTTTATGCTCCCGTGTTCATTTTATCGAGGGATTAATCGGTGACGTGTGCCGGGAATCGATTCCAAAATCTTTCTCGCTCACTCAAGTGCGGTTATTTTTGTGGAGGTCATGGTAAGGTTTTTATTCGATTTATGCCTTATTTCATTTGTATAGCAGCATCGTGTCTGGTTGATCATCTCACTATTAATTATTCTGACGGCATTCCTAGTACAGTAGTGTTTTTCAGTTGTTTTCATGATCGGTTTTACTGAGCTTTATTAGTACTCCTAATGAGGCCGGTAAAATTTGTTCATCATGAAGTATTCATGACAAATCGAATTGAATGCAATTTAGTTTTGTTTTGATGAATCCGTGATGGTTTTGCGGATTCAGGCGTAATAAAGTAAATCAAGTCGGGGGTCATAAAGTTCGGTGTCGTGAAGTTAACTGAGGAAGTCTTTGTGATGGCGCGGTTTTGTCTTCAATTACGTTCGAGGGTGGTCTTTGTTAGTCGTTTCCCCTAAATTGTTCCTACGTATTGTTTCTCTCTTACTTTACGGACCTCCCTCTCTCTAAGTTCCCGCCTGAGTTGATTGTTGACGGTGATTCACTCGTTCCTCTAGCGCAATACACTCTAGCGGCGGGTATGGGGGGGTTCCCCTCTCGGTGTGGCTGCGCAACACGCGTTCACCCTTGCTGCCGTGTGGGCTCTCGTTCCGCGGAATTGAAAAAGAGGAGAGAAAGTACACCGGCGCGAATTACCGTGATTACGGGCGTGAGTAAGCGACCACCTGCTCGGCCGCGGCCCCGCGTCCCTGGCGCGGGACTGAAATCTACTGTTCTAAGCGATTACGTGAGGGTTCGCGGTAATTTCGCAGTTGCTTTTACTCCTGTTTGTCCCGCTCTTAACTATTATGGTTATTGTCATCTCCGTCGTGCGGTTGACGACCCTGTCCGTCCCTCCCCAGTGTTCACCCGCATATCGCCACGAGGTTAGGTCTCGTAAGGGGGGGGAGGGAGGGGTCTGCGGCGCGTGTTGTGGGATGTTGTTCACCCCGGCGCTAGAAGGATTTAAAGGCGACACGTAGGAGGACGAGTGGGAGTTTTAAATAAATGACCGCGCTCCTATGCGTGTATTTTCGGGTGTACGCTAAGTTACGAGAAGTGAGGGGTGTCTCATCCCTGGCAAACGATGTCTCCAAGTCTCTCCTTCTCTCCGCCTAATTGGTTGGATTCACGGCAGAGTTGGGAGGTAGCACGGAATGACGGACGCTAAATGGAATGTTCCCCTTAATGTCTTTCGGTCTCCCGGTTTCTTTTCTTTTCGCCATCGACGAGAATTTTTCAACTTCAGGACGAGACGGTGACTCCGGCCAGCGAAATGTCTTTCTCCCGAACGCGGTTCCTCGCTCTACTTGTCGTGATGAACGGGTTTTATGGGTTGGATTCACGTAGGGGTGGAAGGAAGGGGTGATAATAATGGCTAGAGACAACACAGGCGGGATTTGTAGCTGGCGATTAATTTTATTCGCGGGAAGCGTGCCAGGTAGCGACTAGTGATGTTGGCTGAAAGGGGTGAGTGAGGTTGATGTGTTCGGGTGCCTAATTGGGTCCAAGTTCTCACAGCTCAGTTGCCCAGGTATGCGGTGCGGAGTAATAGCCCACCGTGGTTGCTTTCTTTTAATTTGTCGTATGAGATTTATATCCCGCCGTCGAATTTAAGGTATATTAGGATATTTTGAGTACAGCTGAGATTATTTGAGCGGTGGAGGAATGGTGAGTAAGGCAGGGTGGAGAGAAACCCTATTTCGGCGTAGGTCGACTCTAAACAAAAAGCCCCAAGGTGACCACGGCTTAGCTTCCCATCCGACGGATGGAGTGAGTACTATACTTTAAGTGCCCTCTGCAACTCACTCGAGTGGGAATCGGGTATTTTGTGCGAAATCTCCGCCACCACCGGGATTTAAACGCGGTACTTCAGGGCAGGAAGCAAAAACTAGCGACCACACCAACCTATTCTCCCTACTTTATTGTTGTTCCTTGGGGGGTTGTTTAATTCGTTCGTCGTTTGCTCTCATGGGTATGCGTGTGTGAAACTCATATACCCTTTCATTCAAACGTTGTGCCTGTTCTCGCTTCATGCGTTTAGTGGGCTTGAATCTGTTTTTATGGTCGTAAAACAAACTGGCCGCTGCATCGCTACGGTCGTATTTTTTACCCCTCCGCGTGCGGCATTAGTCTCTTAAACGGAAGCTCTGTTTGCGCGGAGTGGAGTGCAGATTTTTCCAACCGCGCGATGGACGCATGGAGATTTTTTCAGCATCCCTCATAGGCGTCTTTGTTGTTGTTAATTTTTTTTTCATGGTAACGGCATGCCTCGACCATCGCGGCTTTGGTGATGTAGTCCGGTGCGGCGTTGCCACGCTTTGCAGAGTTCAAAGCCTTTAGCGCGTCCCCTCTCCTCTCACGCAAAACCTTCATCCTTCGCCTCCTCCTCTTCTTCTTTGATGGTTCGTTTGCTTCCATGGGACGATGGGTTCCTACATTCGGGGTTTTGCTGGGGTACCAGGGCAACCCGAAACTTCAATGGGTCGTGTTGATGGTGGAGAGCATTTTTTATGCTATGCACTTCACTTCTCTTTACTGCCCCTCTTCATGCACCCCAAAAGGGGCTATTAATGCCGTAGAGTAGACTTGAGAGATTATTACCCCTCACTGAACTCGCTCATTGTATCTGCTTTGTTCGCATTCCCTGCAACTCTGCCAAGTAGAGATATGTACGTATTTAGCTTCTGCGTATTGGAGTGTGCTATGTCAAGTACGACGTTAGGTCAGGGACGCGTCATCTTTTGATGCCATTCCCTGATTTTGAATATTTTACCTCAAAGTTCGAGTCGAGATTTGGGTGCATTTAGGTATATTTGTGACATTACAAGTTTTTGTCGTTTTATTACCTGGCTAATTTTTTCTACAACTCATTTTTCGCTTAGTATTAGTGGAGGAGGAATATTCGTTATAGGATACCGATTATCCATGATAAAACACAAATGGTAATTTCCACACTATTTAATTTAGCACTCAACGACCGACTATGGTTTCAACACTTTGTGACATTTTCAAGTCACAATGCCAGTCTTTCACACAAATTGCAATGTCGATCTTTCACACACCTTAAAAATGACACGAAGTGTTGAAACCATGGTCGGTCGTTGAGTGCTAAATTAAATAGTGTGGAAATTACCATTTGTGTTTTTATCATGGATATAGCAAACTTCCACAAAATCAAGGCTGTAACGATTTTATAAGGATAGCGATTGTTGATAAATATTTCCTCACTCTGTCTTGATGGTGGTCCCCTCAGCTTAGGGATCTCTCTGCATACGTCCAAATCTCCCCTCTGGTCCCTCGAACCCCCGCACACGGTCTCCTCCCTTGCGCATGGAAGGAGGCGCTCCCCCTCGCCTCAATTCTCCATCCACCTGGACCCGCACGAGTTCTTCGCCCCTTCCACCGTCTCTGTACCGCACTTCCCTCGCTCCCCCCCCCCCCTATCCCACCCCGCAACCTTCTTGCCCCGTTTTTCAGTCGCCGATCAACAGGTGGGGGTGGTTGGGGGAAAAGGGAGGGTCTCGTCCGTGATGGTGGTGGGATTTCGAGAGCGCGCGGTGCAGATGTTGTTCCGGTCGCCCCGGGAAACGCTCAAGCACTTAGGTGGATGGCTAAGTGACGAATACATTTAAAGGGGTGGGGCGTTTGTCCATTATTTTCACGTAATTAAAGGCAGTTGAAGGGATTGATGAAGAAGTTGTGTTAAGTAAGACGTAATCCTTTATTTCGAATAAGCTCATCCGATTCGAGGGTGATCTAGTGGAAGTTCGACGTATTGAAATGAAAGGTAGTTGCACTCCACAATATTTTAATGAAAAAGACGTACGAATACACATCATTTGCTTGAAATTTCTGTGCGCGCGGCGCGTTTTTTGTCACACTTCTAAATTCTCTAGTTCCTGCTGTAGTGTACGCATTTTACTGCTATAAGATACAATTTCATGACATCTCGTAGTTTGCTCACGGAAATATTTGGTTTTAAGTTATTCATTTTCGCCATTTTCTTCGTATTGATATTTTTCGTGGTATTTTTTCTACATTGTTTGTGGATCGAGCTCTCATTAGTCATTTCCGTCACTCTAATCGGCTCGTTTCTTTTATTTAGATGTCTCTAGACTTTACTGTGGCGATGTACGTATCCAAGTGTGTATTTGTCTTATTTATGTTGATACTAATGCCTTCAGGCCTAGACGTGGTCTTATTCACGATCATGGATGCCTATACTACGCTCTCTCTCTCCATTTCCCCCGAGTGTATTTGCCCAATTCTGCACTGCAACCCCGACCTGTTAGGTTTGTGGAGAACTTTATCGTCTCGCTTGCTTTATTGCTATTTCAGGAAATCCGTTGCTTTGAGTAATCGCGTTTTTCTTCCCTTTAAGCCGTGATTTGGTTTTTGTCCCTTCGGAGAATATTTTCCGGATTTCTGGCTTTCATCACTGTAATCTAAGTCTCCTTTGCTAAATGTCTTTGTCTTCGCTTAGTTCCTTTCATCGCGTCCCTTATCATGTGCTGTCCTTGGAAGAGGGATTTTCTTTTGGGATGTCGAAGGGAAGTGGGATGTAAGCTATAGCTTGCACAAAAATGAGAGAAGCTAAGAGGCGTGGCTTAAAAGAAAAAAATGAGATCATTGGATACGACCTTAAATGGACGGCATTGTGTTGTGGGTGAGGGTGGGAGGAGTGGGTGGCTGGTTTGTATTCCTTTTTTTTTAAAGGGACGAAGGATGAACTTTTTATTCTCGGGAGATGTGAGGGTGGGTTGATTTGGGGAGACAGTGGCGTGTGGAAAGGGCGGAAGCGAAGGAATCAGCCGGGTAGCGTCCTCATCTCTAGTATCTTCCTTCTTTTTTCGCTCCTCGAGTGGAGGATTTTGTGGAAGGCAGAGGTCGCTGGGGCGAGTATCGCCTTCGCCTTGAATTCTTCACAGCAATAATCCCAACTTCTTACTCCCTAGGCCTTACTTCCATTCCGAACGTGAAAGGCTGCGAGAGAAAACTTTTTTCCCTGATACCAGCCTTGATTTTTTTTTATCTCGTTTTTTTATTTTTATCACGTTTCGATGGTATTTTTTTTTTAGTTTTCTGCGTGCACTGCCGTAAAATATTATCCGTGAAATTAGACCCCCCTACCTTTTCCCGACATATTTTATGCTGGATTAACTCCTGCGTTTTTTTTTTTTTACCTCATTGGGCATTGGGCTTATATATAAGGCTCATTCCGTTTTTTTCCGAAGTTGTTCTCCGTGTCCACTTGTACCTTCGACGGTCGACCTTCATTTTCTCAAGAATCCACCAGTGTCAAAGTATTTTAGTGGAAAAGCATGTTTAGACAATGATTTGAAAATACTAGTTACTTATTAAAAATTGAGGACTAGATATAATACGTCAACCTTTCGTTTCACCTATTCAAATTTGTAGGTACTTCAAGATTTCGTTCTGACAAAATTTTGTATGACTCTTTTCTAATATATTTTTCTATTTTCGAGATGTATAGTATTATCAACCAACTTTCAGGTAGAATCAATTAGAGGGTAATTATGAGGAAGGAAATAATTTTTATTACCATCGTGTGAGGAATCCCTGGTGTTGTGTCGTTCAATCTTATTACTCTCCCGTGGACTAAGTGGGGGAATTTTTTTAAGGCTATCGAATGTGGTGATACACATTCATTTCTTTAGAAGGTGGTTATTCGTGTTGCTTTTCCTTCGTGTTTTCGAGCAGTTTTCGGCAGTTTATGTATTAATGCTTTTCTTCCGGTTAACCTACCACCTCACTCCACTTCCGGAGGGCGAGCCAATGAATGGGACGCCCTTGGGTAACTTCTCGGTGTTCCTCTCCCGCACGGTTTAGGCAAAAATTGGGGTTGCGGAAGGGGGTGGGGCTAGGGTTTCTCTTCCTCTCCAAGGGGATGTGGCTTAGAGGCGGGGTTTTTCAGAACGTAGACGATAAACATGAGGAAGGAGGTGGATGAGTAGGGACAGTCTTTCATAAGTCAAGATGGATGGAGCAATATGTAAGGGGACGTTTGGGCTTCCAGTGCATATTCGTTTCCGCTTGGGCTCGCGCAGTTTTGTTAAACTTATGCTGCAATGTCATGGCAATTTTGTTTTACATATTTCGCGATATAACTTGGAAATTAATGCACTCTACGTGTAAGTATATTTTTCCCACTAAATTACTTCATAAGCCCCGCGTAAAAGTCATGGGAGTGTCTCGTGCGCTGGTAACGGCATCATCGGTGCAGAGTGAGTTGAAGTTACAAGATCAATTGATATCGACCTGCATATCGGTGGTATGCCTAACATATGGCACGTAGTAAGTGCACCTTATGTGTGTAGCTTTTGTTCAATATCGAGAGTTGCTGTCACTATTTACCTTTTTCCCCGATTTAGAAACTTTTAGACTGAATTAATAATCGATATTGAGATAATAAAACAGCTACAATTTTCCAAACAATATAATTACTCAACCGACCAAGGTTTTGGAACGTAATGCCATCAGAAAGGTACACGTGCTCTATGCAAGGATTTATTTCGACATGGACGTAAAGTGAGGCCTAATACGATTTTATATGAATTTATTGTGTTGTAATCGCAAGTTCTCATTCGCGATTGTCAAGTAGCCTTCCACGTAATTTGCATGAATGCGGTCGTCTAGTGTAATAAGTTTGTAAAAGAGCGGATTGTCTTTTCATTGCGGGCTTGTTTGTTTATTTTGTCCACCGACGGGCCGTGGAAAGGGGAGGGATCGGCCATGAGGTTCGCCTCCCGCGGACGGCCTCCCCCTCCTTCGCACGTATCCTTCGCTCCCCTTTCGCGGCGCAATCAGTGAGTCACCGCGGACAACCGGAAGGAAGGCGGAGAGGAGATACTCTATACTCTCTTCTCGCACCCCCCCATCCCCACCAGACTGCTCCTTCTCCTCCTGCGACCCCAAAACCGATCCGCTCAACACAAATACGACGGCTCGTCCCCGCTGCGCGCAACCGGGGGAGTATTTTCACGTCTCCGCTACTCTTAATAGAGTGGTTACTAACAGTTTTGGCACGTTTCTCCTCCCCCTCCCCTTCTTCTCACTATCCTGCCCTCTCCCTCACTCCCTTCCCTCGTATTTTTTTATCTACCATCCCTTCTTCATCGCTACCAATGCTCAATTTATATGAATCACCCTTCTTCCACCTCGCTCTTGATCGGTTTTATTTGCCCTACCGTACACTCGCCCTATCCGAAGAATGGTGAGATTTTGTATCATGATCTGAATGCGATATGTTAAAGGGACGATTTTGATGAAGCTGTTTCTCTTGGTTCAGGAATTACTATAACTTATTCATATTGGTGATATTTGGGTTGATGTCTTCATGATTTCTCTCGCTTTTAACTCTCCGTTTCTGGTCAATTCTGATCTATTCACGATGGTCTGATCAGCCAACACGATTTTTTATTGAGCACAGGTAATTTAATTGGTAGACACTATGTATAGAGTACTGTTACTGATTTCAATTTCGTAAGTTTCAGTATTAAGTTCATCGATATTTTTTGTATTATTGGTTAGGTCTTCGTGGATTGTTTGGATTGGGAGTTTAGTTATAATATTTTACAGTAGCTATGTGGTAGATATTATGATTTAACTTCAACGTCTACGGTGTGTTTGCTGTGGGAAAAGGTGCTTAGAAACAGTTCATGTTCCAAGCTATAGGTTGGTGGAGGAAGTTAGACGTTTCCGTGACTTGATCCATGATTTATAAATCCGACTACGTTCCTACATGCCCTACAGTCTGGCGGGAACATCCGGAATCGACATTGGTGGGATAAAATACCAAGTCTCTGGGCATTGACCGGTTTTCTACGGTGTATTCTCCTTTATGCTCGTCTTGTACACACTCCGATCCCCATGGCCTTTTTTCTCGGTACTAGCGGTCGTGGATGCATTCTCGGTAATGGATGAGTCTCGTTTGGTTCCGACTTTGATGCTCAGCCGATTCCGGCTTGGAAAGGACTCCACTCGTCTCCAATGGCGGACTGAGCACTATAGCGTCGAGTTTTTATCAGAGATTTTGTTTATTATCGCGTTTAGTTTCTAGTGCATCTGTTTTTTTGTCACTTATATAGCTTTTTTATACGTGAATTGTTTCGTAGAAATTTAACCTGAACTTTTAAACAGCTTCTAAGTACTATTTGTCATTAAAATACGTCAATTTGAGGGTCTGCAAGTGTGAGTCTCTTTATTGCGATATAACCTATGAGGGCCACTGAAAAGTTTTGTGGTGAAATATTCTATTAATTAAGTTCCTGTGATTGTACTTTTCATACCCATTAGTCGCATGAGGTTTTAAGATGGCCTCTTAAGTTGCAAGGTCTTCTGCCGCTGCCATGGAGCGGATTTCTATGGAAGACCTCGCTGTTTCTCGTAGAATATCTGCTCCGTTATGTTTATACTGAGGCATATAAGGTGTTCGCTCGAGTTCGTAATTTTTTTCTTTCAAAGTTGCATCTTCCTTGGGTCTTAAAGTATGTCGCGTGACACATGAATAAGAGGTTTCGGTGTTAGGAAGACTAGAGACTCTAGAAACGTGTTGAATGCTCTCACTGTGGGCGTTTTCACGTGGAGTGGCTCGAGATGGCGAAGAATCCTTTCACTTGCGGTCGGTGTCATTCTTTCCTCTCTTTTTTCTCCCGGGATATAAGCGTACAACTTTCCAGCGTCAATTGTTCAGGCGCCAGACCTTCGGTTTTTTTCCTTGTTAATGATGTCTGATTCCCGCATCTGATTACACTCCAGCCATTTTTATTTCCCTATCAATATCACCTTGTCGTTGTATTCATTAGACCTACTTAGGTTTTTCTTCCTTATTTGTGATGCCTGGTCCCCAAATTTGTGTAATCTTAAACCTTTTTTTATTAATTATCGTGCAATTCTATTTTTATGTTCTTAGTACCACACTGAAAGTTATCCGTTCTTAATTGCCGAAGCAATATCAGCATGGCTCGTTGCTTCCGAGTCTCTGGTTCCTCCCTATCCAATTCGTGGAGAAACTGTGTAACGCTGTTTCTGTTTTGTCTGCAAAGGTTGCGAATCAACGTGGAGAATTGCGTTCAACATTCTCTTTCATTGAAGTCAAATCTTCGTTCCGTATGTTTGGATAATATTGTGAAAGTTTTTAAACGCTGGTCGCGTTTCAGAGGGATGATGCACAATTTATTTGCGTCGCGTTTTGTTTCCACGACGTGGCGGTGGTTACCGTGGCAACGGTGACGGCTCGTCATTCGTCCTCCCCTGCGGCTTTTGCTCGAGTCCTTGAGGTGCTGGTGAAAATTCTCCTATGATGGAAACGTTTCGTGCTGCTCGTTATGAGCTTAATCCGCTGGAATCGAAATGCCACATACAATACGGTAAATGCAGCGGAGGGAAGAGATGTGAATGGAGGTGAAGAAATCGCCTTCTCTCTCTTATTTATGTAAAGATTGTATCGAAAACGATACCCCGTACTCATATTTTATTCGCATACCATTCCAAATCACGAGAATTGCGTATCTGTAACAGTAGTCTCTGACACAGTTTGGTCGGACTTAAAAAAGTTGGCGACTCGGAGGTATCCAACTCTATTTGTGTTGCGTCTTGGTTTGAAATGAATACCTTTAGACAGTTCGATGAGGTGTGGTTTGGGGAATTCATCTCGTATGTCAGTTGTTTCTCTCCATTTGCTCGGATAACTGAGAGGCTCACTGGGCTCAATAGACCACATTTCTCGAGCATATCCCGTGCCTTATAAATTACCAACCTCATTTGCCTCCTCTTGCTTTTTTCTACCCGGACCTTTCTCCTCCCACGAAAGTGTCTCACTGGTTTTTTTTTGTTCGCACGTACCTCGTACTCGTAAAATGTTCTGATCATTCTTACGAGAGTCCACGTATCTGTTTTGAATTTTTTTTGTTTTGATCTGCAGGTCTCGAGGTTTTCTTTTTCTGTGGGGTCCATTTTATTGCCAATATTACAATTTGCGTTGGTTTCATGAAGGGTTTTTGGATGGAAAGAGGGTGATTTCACACCAACTGAATTGAATTTTATTATCCCGGCCATATCAGTTTTGAATGCGGTTGTTGTCAAAATAATAAATCTGAATAATAATAAAATTGTAGAACGCCTGAAAATAAAAAATACGCGTTATTCACCTTTCTTTCTGTTTTTTTTTTTTTTAACTATCTATGCTTACCATTTTATCCGAAAGTAGTAGTTTTCCCTAAGTTATTAGTTTCCGTAGTGATATCCAGAGTATCTCTTTAACCTTATCTCCCTTCTCTTGTTCCAGGTGGCCACAAAGAGTTCCTCAGGAGACACCGTGAGTTCTGCGAGGATGCCCTCCTGCCTTGCCCCAACAGCGCATCCTCCCCGGAGGCCTCCCCGCGACTCCCCGCCCCACCCTCCGCGGCCATCCCAACCGGGGGCTGCTGCGCCCGACCCCCTAGACCACCCGGCCCACCCTCCCGTCACCACCATCACCACCACCACGACCACCCTTCGGACCACTGCATGCGCCTCGCATCCTCCTCATCTTCTTCCTCCGCCTTCTCCACCTCCTCCTCCTCCTCCAGCTCCTCCATCGCTCCCTCCGCCGAAGAGGACGATGAAGAAGACGAAGATGAAGAGGAGGACGCCGGGTACATGAGCGCCAGCCGGCCCAACGGCGCCGCCGCCCACCGCAGGAGACCACGCGCGCGGAGGAGGTCTAAGCTTGCGACGGCCTCCGCGTCGGGTGCTCCGTCCTCCCCGGATGCGACGGGGGGGTGTCCCGCAGGGTGTTGCCGATCTTCCGACGAAGACGACGACGATGATGACGAAGACGATGAAGGGTGCAGCGACCAGGAGGGAGGGATGGACGACGGCGGTTGCCAGGCGTCCAACATCCAGAGGGCTCCTGCCACCAGGGTGCTGCCTTTCCTCTACCTCGGAAACGAGCGGGACGCGGCCGACCTGCACCTCTTGCGCTCGCTTGGGGTGACGCGGGTGCTGAACGTGACGGCGCACCTGCCCGGGTTCCACCAAGGGAGCGGCATCACGTACAAACGGCTTCCCGCCACCGATTCGGGTCAGCAGAACCTAAAGCAGTACTTCGAGGAGGCCTTCCAGTTTATCGGTGAGTACCTATTCACTTGCTCTCCGTTCTATTCTTCTATTACGAGTCATTTAAGACTGTTTCATTGCATTAGCAGGCATTGGGGTGGATTTACAGAATACCTAGATTGCTTACGCTTGGAAATTTTCGGTTGTTCTACGCCACTTGTAGGCCGCATTTTCGGTCACTGTAATTACAAATTAGTGATTTAATCTAACGAAGGAATTGTAATCTAGTATCGGTCAGCTAACAAGAATTTCATCGGCAATTTTTAATATGTAGTATGATCGAAGCATCCATCGGAAATTCAGCCTTCTTCATAGTGTAAAATTGCTTTGGTTTCATTCATCATTCTCCGATTCAACAAGGGGTTTTGAATCTTTTCGTCATGAGTCTTGTTCTCTCTGCACTGAGTTCACTCTTGTTCCTTTTTCATCGACCTGAAGGCGAGCTATTTTCTTTAGTATGGATTTTTCGTGACTCAAAGTTTCCCTTATCCGTGTCTCGCTTCGGATTGCATGACGTGGATACGCAAGCGCTTGCCTGCGCCTTGCTCACGCTATGATGTTATTTGAAAAAAAAGCTAGTGCTTCCGTCACTTTGCCGCATTTGGTTGCCTAATTTTGTCCACCGGACGGAGTTGTCAGGCGTGACTCACCAGTGCAGGTATGAGAAGAGTGATGGCTTTGGTCACGAATTTCATTCATCTCCCGCGTTCCAGGTATAATGAACTGCTATGTGGGTCGCATAGGGAGGAGTGATTTTTTTTGTTCCTACATATATTATGATTGCTTCCCGTGGTATGAAATAATGATCTATGGTCTATGGCAGCTTTTTATTTTGTTTTGTTTTTTTTTAACTTCCTTCGATTGCGTTTTTTTTTACTTCCTTCGATCGTTCATCGTTTTGTTTTCGGCCTAGATCAAGATATGGAAGACGGGAGTTCGTGGACACGCAAATACGTCTTTCCTTCACTTCGTCTCCCGCACGCTATCGTGCGGCTATAAAGGGCCCATCAAGTTGGAAGGCAATAGTCTCATCACATAGGAAATTTTTTGAGATGGGGCGAAATTCAGGATTTATTTCAAGCGTTTATTCTAACTAATCGCGCGAGGGTGCGTGATTACGGTCAACCCCAATTCTGAGTTGCATCAAATTTTGGAAAGTTGGCCTCCCTGCTGCCATTCCCGAAAGAATGAATTTGGTGAATGGGACTGTAGAGCCTTGTTATCTTTCTGATCGTTTTCGTGACCGGGGATTCTTGAAGTCTTCTCGATTTTTTTTATTATTTGGATGCCGACTATCCGTCAGATTCTCTTTTAATTCATTGAAAAATTCCTTCGGACAAGGAGATCGGCTTGAGTATTCTTGATTGGTTCCGCGGCCGTCACGATGTTCTCCACCCAGTCGCTACATTTGTGTCGGTGTGCAGCCCAAGATTCTTTCGGTTTGTGATCTCTGAACGCTCTCTCTATCTGGGGAATTTCTCCGTATCGTAGCAGGTTGTTGAATCGGTCGTGCGTGACCAAGCCTCGTGCTTTTCCCTCCTCTAGCCTGGTTTTCGTTCCCCTTCCCCACTATTTCGAACCATGCTACTACATCGTCCTTTCTATTTCTCTCGCATTCCGGCGTATTTAGGTACCACAGACCACATTGTGCCATTCACTTGTCATCTCTTGATTTATATTTTTTCTCCCATAAATGCCTATAAACATTTTGCTCTTTTTGTGCCCAAAAGATCCCTCGCCGAAAATCGCTCAAGAAACACGAGCTCATTTTGTGATGGCCCCTCTTCAGCTTTCAGTGTTCCACTTCCGGTAGTTTGACCAGTGGCCTGCCAAGCACTTTTCAACCCCCATTGCCTTTTTCGGCGTTTAGTTTCTTTCCTTCTTCCACCCCTGAGTTGGGCGCCTTTTTTCTTTTGACGTCTTGGTAATTAATTGCTTTTAAGATTTCCGGTTTCAAAGTTTTCCTCTGGTTTTAAGACTCACGGATTCATTCGTTTGTTTGTGGCAAGGTCTCAATACGTGGTTATCTTATGATTAAATATTTTTATTTTATTTTCAAGTTACAATTGTCAATATATTATTTTTCTTCATTATTTTTTATGTTTGAACGTCATATCGCGAGTATTGAGCGGTTGTGGTCTCAAAACCACCTAATAAGTTTTCATCGCCTTCGTATTGGCGACAATTACAGTTCGTGATTACTTATATCGTGTTTCTCTTTTGACCGCAATCCTCGAGGCTCGTGAAGCTATCCTCAGGTTTATCTCTACTGCTTCCATAAAATTCATATCCTTTTTTTATACGATACAACTTCCTAGCGTGGATGGGGCTCAAAAACTGATGATGGGATCCCTTGACACGTGCTTCAAGCTACTGAGTGGGATTCACAAATGTTGCTAGTCATCCTAGCCCGTGGGTAAAACGGCTGCGGCACGATTGGGTAGGGACTGGCGTTGCTGTGGACCGGAGTTCCTCCTCTAAAAGACATCCTGCTCCGCACGACTGTTGTCAGAAGCTCTGCCTCCCGGCCGTCGGAGGCGTTGCCTTCAGTCTCCGAGGGAGTGGGTTTGAAGCTGTTGATTCTTCCGCTTCTTGGAAAAACTGCCTCACACCCTTCTTCCTGACTGCCCGTGTATTCATTCAATTCGTCGGTCATCCACTCGGTGCAGTCCCTGCAACCCCTGTCCAGAGAGCAGCAGGGCGTTGACTATTTCAAATTCCCCTGCTCCCCCAAGGACTCGGCCTGAGTCTCCTTAGTTTTCTAGAAAGATCTTACCTGTTCGCGACTGCATTCTTACGGTGCGCGCGCAATAAAGAAATGATCGCTCTCCTGTCTTTGTCTCCGTGCCGTTAGTTAGACTTCAAAGTATACTTTTAATTTAATCACTAATAGGGGGTAGTAATTTTATTATCTCTCCAGCGTAGCTGTTCTAGTTCAGGAATTAATTAAGCAAGATTGAGGTTGAGTGGCGTCACGTGACAGAATCTGTAGTGATTTCGGTTCACATCCTACACTGTTTTATAGCCGTGAACGATTTCCTCTTTGCTATACGCGCCTCATAATTACTTTTTTCTTTCATTTTGCAAGCCTACGAACTGTGAAGCGATCAGTGAAATGTATGATGGCGCACGTTCCTATTCAGTGCCTTGAGGGTGGTTTCACGCTCATTTGTGTGTGTTGAGTAGATTTCTTGTTTCCGGTCAAGAGTTCATATCGCAGTTGCTCTTCTGCATTGGATGTGGTTCCTTGCTCACGGCTCATTTTATTGGGAGTTAGAAGTGAGAGGTGGGAGGGGAATAAATAATTCAGTTTGTGCTGCCTAAATTCGGTTTCACCGGAGCTTCTCGCATCGCGTCACAGCGCCAAACATGTTCATGTTCGAATCACTACGTAGCCATAGTATATTCTGTATCTTGCGCATCTGTATTGTTGTTAGACAGTCACCTCACTCCCGTTTGGGTAATAGCATACGGGAAGATTCCTTCGCAACGCACGATCTATCGGGTGAAAAGGTGCCCCTCACTGCCCTGGCAGATGGTCTCGGGTAGAAAATAGAGTCGGAGGATGGGTGATAGGTTAGCGAAATAGATTGGGTTGGGGCATAGCCGGAAGCAGGTGATTTCTTCGATCGATTCAGATGCTGTTTGCTCTCTTAATATTCCCATCTTGTATTCCGTCTGCTCCACCGTGGCGCGGAAGTCGTTGCGCAGTTAGCCTCTCCCCCTTGTTCCTTCACGTCTCCGCCCTCTTGTCATTACTACTCCGCCTCTGAAACTGGAAGATACGCCAATTACCCAATGTGCCCATTCATATTCGTACGTAGCATTCAGTTGACGTCGAGCCTTTTTTTTCCTCGAGTACCTCCCATTCATTGCTATTCCTAACGAGATTTTTGCATCCGCCGGTGGTTGTTTCAATTGAGTTTTTCGTATTTTTTTCTCTTATCCATCGATGTTTGTCATGCTCATTACATGACGTCCGTGACTGGAATATAATCTTTTGTAATTCGTGGGACATGAGTATTGAAATCCTTCTTTTGACTTTTGTTTTTTTACGCACGACAGAACACTCAGATGAATTTTGCTGAAATATTTTTCATCTATGTATAAATCAAAACATTTCACTGCACGCTGTTTGCTTAATTAGTTACAACCATATTTTCAGCCCCTATAGTCATTACTACGTTTTATCTACACTTATCATTGCCTGCTTTCATTATAGTGACTTCGTACGTGCAATTTCACCATGGTGTTAGTTTTGACTTGCATAGATATGTATTTGCCTTGAATAATAGAAAATTTACGTCCACCTTAGCAATGTTTGGGGGTAATGAGCTTGCATTGTATTGCATGACTCCCTTTGGTTTCAACGTTAGCGGGTTCCCACGCTATCGATAATGCATATAGGCTCGCTGGGTACAGAACACACGGATAGATTAATGACGCCCCCGTTTTGCGGAAGATGCAGGTACCTCCTCCTAAAGACTCGTGGTAATCCCGTCGTGACACTCGCGAAGTCTCGGTACACAAAAGGAAGAAGCTTCCCATCCCACCCGCCCGCGTGCGAGTCTGTCTTGAGAAAAACGATCCTCCCACCCCTTCCCCTTTACGAGCCCCGTTGCATTCATATAAAAATATCCTCGCGGTACAGTTATATTCCAAGAAGCGGGAGAGGCATATGCTCGGATCTCTCAACCCTTTCCCTACCCAGACTTCTTCCCCCACTCTCCTCCTGAGGGGTTCCTTAAAGACTCCCAAATAGACAAAAGGGAAAGAGAGGGAGGGGTTGATTTTTTAAGGGAGGAAAGGGTTATGGAGAGTGAGGCAGCAGACAGTGTGGTTTCGGCGGAGGAAATTCCTTCTTCAGGCTGGAGTGAAGTGGTGGTGGGGGTAGGGAGGTCTTGGAGGGAGAGGAGAAATACCTGTTGGCCCGGGGAAGGAGTGGTTTTCTCTGGCGCCGACGGTTGGGGAGGTTTTTAAAAGGAGGAGAGGGGGAGGTTGATCAGTCTGGTCGGTACGCGAGGGGGAAATGTGCGTATCGGGACAGTGAGGAGGAGGGGAGAGCAGGTGGAGATGGTCCGGTCTCGAGGGAGTATGTGTGTTGTGTATTCCTGTTTAATTTTTTTCTTTCCTTATAATTCCCCGTCATAATTCGCCTCGGATGAAAGGCCACTCGAGTCGAATCCTTTTATTTCCCTCCCTTAATTTAGTGGTAGTCTTCCCCCCGGGATCTTATTGTGTTCCGACGATTCCATCCATCCTTATCTTCTTATCCCAGACTTAACCCTCATTTGTTGGAGCTATCGGAATTGAAGATGCCGGGGATCCGAAGTGAGTTGACAAAGGAAAATTTAGGAATTTCCTCGAAAGGATTAGCTTCGAGTTTTCTTTTATGTCCGCTTCATTCTTTAGGCATCAGAGTCTTATCGAGCTCGATTTTGTGCTGGTACGGTATCATGCTGGTTGTAGATAGGGTTTGGATCTGATTTAGTGGGATTAAGTCGTCCTAATTTCTCCTGAATCCTTGAACCAGGTAGGTACTCCTGCGCCTGTATAGATCCTCTCGTGACTGGGTCCTAATTAGTGTTTACGAAGTTGGAGACCGATATGCCTCCGACCTGAATATGGGTCTAAATGTGGGATGTGCTTGTCGGATTAAGGGTATGGTTCCTATTGGTGCATCCGTAGGATTAGGTGGAGTGTGTGATTTTGGATATGGACTTATGCTCTAGGTGGCGATATAGAACTGAGGTATCCTTGATCTCGGTTGTTGCGTGTATAAAGTTTCTGGACACCGTTTGGATATAGTATCGCAAGAGATACATCCACATTCCCCTCGTAGCAATTGACCACGCCTTCTCTGGGAATGTTTTGGGTTATTTAAATGGGGTAGTCCTTTATTGATCGTCAACCAAGTCACTGTGTAACTTATTCTGGAGCCAGTTCCGTATTAGCATATATGCTGTGGATGGCTACGAAGTTGAGGGGCGAGGTTCAACCATTGTGACCCTTGCTTTCGTCCCAGTGGAGGGCATTCCTTTGACACTAACGGGCGTATGTGTGCTGACCGTAGAAATAAGATGGGTTCCTTGAGACGGGTTTCAAGGCGTTTTTTTATGTTTGTTATTTTTTCAAACCCGGGGACCGTTGGAAGAGTAGGAGATGAGAACCTGGGTGTGGTGTGGACTATCTTTTTGTGTGCTTGTTTATTCTCCCGTTCACCTGACGGAGAGAGTTCTCCATCTCGTGTCCTCTATGGATTTGTGATGCGGGTGTGGTTCCCCTCTTCGAGAATCCTAGGCTGGCGTGTCTCTTTGTGGAAAGGGGTGTTGGAATGTGTAGGCGTTGAAATATTTTTGTGTTTTCATAGCGTGTTGCCGCGAGTAATTTGTAGCCGAAGGCGAGGACGGATGCTGTGGGCTATTGTCGCCGCCTCTTGGGAGATTTCCCTCCGTCACGAGATGCGTACCATGCCTATATGGCTAGCGCAAACTTTTTTTAATATACCAATGGCGGGATCAAAGTGTCCTAGCCGATATTTTCCTTCGTTTCGTATAAGATACGATGCGTGATTTTTTCAATTGGAGTGACTCCTTGTGTTCAATGCTCAAATCAAATATTCAATTTCAAATCTTCCGGGCGTATTGCTTCTGACATTATAAGAAACTAGTAACATTAGAAGTAACGTGAGCAGCGAATAACTTAGTGAGAGATATTTAAGTAGGAGGTTAATGAGTTAAAATAATGGATTCAGATTTTTTATTATTCTTCGGTTGATGATCCTGAATAACAACAAGAAAAAGACTTGATGTGTATGCGTAAAATTGTTTACATTTACTGACTTCTGGACTGGTAGTTAAGACTGAATGTTTCCTCTGTGGATACTAACTCTATAAGTTGTGATCGAATTTTATAGCTCTGGTTTTATTAGAAAATGTTGAATACACCTCTTCTCATGCTTTAAAATTTTGTCACTCTGGTATCCTCCAATTTTACTCACGTCCGATAATAGTTATAAGTTATTCAAGTAGATTCTGGCGAATGAAAATGGAGGTAAACGTTTAAAAAACACCTTACAGCATGTCGCTCGGTTCGTCTCCCGCTTCGCAAGCGGCAGCGACGCTCGGTGACGTTAGCATCGTTACCATGGGGATTCCTGTCACGTGGTCAGAGGCGAATCCTCCCCATCCTAATCAGTTTCCTCCTCCTCCTCCATACTTCTTCCTCCTCTCTTTACGAACCGCTCCCACCTTTTCCCCATCCTCCTCTCCACCCGCCTTCTCCAGCATCTCCTCCCCCGCCCCTCGTCTTGGGGAGCTTTTAAGCCCCTCCCATCCCTCACGACAGAGCCCCCTCAAGGTGAGCATGTTTCCTTCGGAAGGTCGGCCAAGAAGGGAGAGAGAGGCTGTTGCTGCTGCCGTGGTCTTCGGAGGCATGCGGCGGCGTCGAGGGGCTTGGTCCACGCCGCGCTGGTGCGTGAGGCCTCCTCCTCCCCTCCCCCACTCCTCTTCCGAGAGAGAGACACGGGCGCGCGGGGCGTGTAACGTCTCAACGCCTTGGGCAGGAACGCGGGTCGTGAAGGAACGAACCAACTCTCCCAACACTGCTCCGTGCCCTCCACCTCCCCCGACAATGGATGGTGCGCCCTCACTGGAGGAGAGAGAGGTTTTTTCGTCGCGCGTGCGTTGAGGAGGACTCTATCGTGTGAGAACCTCAAGACTCCACGTCCGCGTGCACTTACGGTTATTCCCTATGCTCTCTCAATTGAAATACCTATATAAATACTCTTACAGTGGCTTTGGGGTGAGTGCACTTGGAGGATACAGGAGCGATGTGCTAAATACTTATGCCCGAGGAATGTATTAAAAATTTATTATACAAACAAAGCAACATAAAGCAACCTTAATTTTCATGCTATAAAGAGTCGGTCATAGCTCACAGTCGACAAGTTTGCCCGTCGTAGGAGTCTTGTATTGATTCTCAAGATTGCTGGCGAGGTTTGAAAATGGTCTAGGTTCAAAGTGCAGGGCGAGAAACTACTTACCTCACTCATTACTTACGGACAATGAGTACTTTTCAAAAAATTCTTTTATCTTCTCACACTGCCGTCTTGAGGCTTTGAAGAATGCGCAAAGCATATAACAATTGATTGCTATTTTCTCTCTTTATAGTTAAATCTCCATTCGCGTTTGTTGGTTGCGAGTTTGGGAGTTAGGAAGACACAAAGGCGATTGTCGACGCTCTCCGTTAGAGGGGGCGGGATGGAATTCTTCCTTTCTTGGATCCCTGTCGCTTCGTTGCCATGCGTTTTACATGTAACTGTTACGTCGTTGGTGGTAGTTTTATGTATTCTCATTGTTTGGCGCCGTAGGGATAGGGATGAGACCCGTTAACTCGACCTCTCCCGTCAATGCGAGGTTGCTGTGATTATTGTATTCAGCCGAGTTTGTGGTGATTTTTTGCACTTATAGTATCGATGAAGGATCTGATACGTTGATGCACCCAAGGTGCATATCCTACGTATTCAAAGTGGAATTTCATCTTTTAGATATCGGTTTTTGAAATTTTTGTTTTTTCACTGCAATCATTTTCGTTCATTTTGTAATTTATTACTGTCTGACTGTCGAGGTAACCTTTATGCAACTTTCACTGCCATACTATTTCCAACTATTCAATTTTAAAGTGTCATTTCTTCTAAATAGTATAAACTTAATAAATGTAAATAGTGTGAGCTACCCCGATCTTTTTCTCCCATTTCGAATTTTTTACACTGTTTTGAACTCGCCAGTTATTTATTTTCTGCTGCTTCATGTGGCTTGAAGGTTGCGACTCCGTTGAAGGTTTACATCCCTCAATATGCTGTTATCTTTTTTCGTTTGTGGAAGCGGGGAAATTGTCGCCCAGCCTTGGTCTCGCGGAAATCATGGGATAAGAATGTGGGCGTACGTTTTTGAAACGCTCCCGCGCATTCTTTGTCCGATACGTGTAGAGGCGCGGTCGAAAGGGGAAAGGCCGACGACGTCCCCGGGCGATCTTCTCACACGAAAGGAAGTGTTTGTGTTTGTATGTGTAATCTCTCGACTTCTTTGGAATTCTAATTTAATTATGGAACCGTAGAGGGTGGCCAGCTTACCTACTTTTGGTAGTACGAAGTTCTTATACTCTATGGTAACCAATCCTGAATATTTTCCCGAGGACCAGCATAGAGGATTGGTGTATAAGCCAAAGAGCTAAGTAATTCGAACAGGACGTTACGCATGAAATTGCGCCATGTTTGTATTTTGATATAAAAACTACGTTGGTGCGATGTCCGCCCCCAATAGGGACAACGGCTTGATTTCTCGCCAAGTCGTAGCTCTATCCTAATAAATTTGAGCTCGCCCCCTCCCCCCTGGAGGGTAAGCCAGCAAATAATCTGCGGTAATCCGACCACCCATCGACCTCAATGTATCTATTCTCCGTTTTGAAATTTTTTAATGAATGCTTCAGTTGTTCTACTCCGGATAATCAACCCAATCCGCAGGAAAACCCGTAATGACTTCATCAGCATTATGCCTTGTTACAGCACCAGACCCACCGGCTAAGTGTATTATTTGACTCCCCGCGGGGGGAAAAATTGCGGACGACCCGGGCGGGAGTGAATTCTTCATTTATTTTCGTGCTCATCAAATGTCAAGCCTTGGCTCTTGAGGCACGGTGTCCGTCTGTTATAGAAGGTGTATTAAGACGGCCGTGTCAAAAGTGTGTCCTTCTCTTATACGCTTCCTTTCCTCTCCTCCCCTCCACCTCTTCAACTTCCGGAACATCCTTGTGAGGAGTGGACCAGTCGCAAGAGTGGGGTCGCTTCCGAGGGTTTGTTACAGTGTGGGCAGTTGCGGGCGAGAGCACCGCTTCGGTGGCTTATTGCCTCACCCTCACCTTGGGCGAGCTTTCAAACCTGCCGAGGGTGTTATTTCCCGCTCGGCTGCGAGTCGTTTCTGTTTTTATTTTTCGCATTCGAAGGTTGACTGTCGCAGGAAAAGCAATGAGTAACCGTAGAATGGACGCATTGAGGTCGATGGGTGGTCGCATTAGCGCGTATTATTTGCTTGCTTACACTCCGGGGGGGCCAAGCTGAAATCCCGGTGACGGGAAAAGATTTTTTAAGATTGAGCGGCGAGTTGGTGTGAACTTAAGCCATTGGCCCTGCCGGTCTCGGACTTAGGTCCGACGTAGTTTTTTAAAAAAATAATCTGTAGCCCTCATTTCTTATGGAAGTTTTGGTGTGCCGATTGTTGAGTACATTTAATGGAGAGGTCTTAAGCCTGAATCACACGATCATTTTTTTTCGTCGCGAAAGTGATCACTATCGCGATTACTCCGCAAAATGATCGTCGGCGGCAATTGTTTTTCGCGATCGCGATCGCGATGAGGATTCCTATCGCTATTTTTCATCACTCGTCCGGTCGCTTTTGCCGTCGCTAAAACCGTCACTAAAACCCCATATCAGCCAATCGGAACGTATTCCCCTATGGAACGATTGCAGCGCAACGTTTGACAATTGTGAGAACGACATAAATAAACAAACACGCCATATAATTTCGTGATGTGGGTCCTATGGCAACGAGCTGTGATATTGGAAATGATGCGAAAAGCGACGGCGGGAGTGACCGTGTGATTCAGAAAAATGATCACTTGAGCGATCGCTATTCGCGACGGGAAAAGTGATCTCGATAGTGATAATCTTCGCGACGAAAAAAAATGATCGTGTGATTCAGGCTTTATCAATTTACTTTGGATAGACCACTTTCAATGGCGTCGAAAACAGATTTCTCTTATTGTTTGGATTCATTGACTTATCGCTGGTATCCTACATGAGCATTGCTGTATCATTTAAATTGCATAGCTACCGAAACGCTTGCGCGTAGTGAGTGTTAGTCTGATAAGGAAAATCGAGCCTGCACTTTTAAATTCAAGTAAGTTGATAGGCGAGAGGGAATTCTATATTATTCCTGCGCATAAAAAATCTTATTTCGGTCATGGTAAAATCGATCGCTATTTAGGAGCGGAAAAATAAACACTCCTCAAAGTATTGACTACTTCAAATTTCTCCGTAAGTCGCTTTGTTTTCCTAACCAGGTTTTATCCTATGTAAGTTCCTATTTTATTTCTTCTTACTGTCTATGTCAGATTAATCCTGATATAATGTCTGGGTTTTTTTCCCGGCGAACAATGGCTGTGAAAATTGCTCGGAATTCATGTAGGGTAAGGTCCTCCATGTATTTCTCCTATGGGAAGAGGCATGGAGGACATTACCCGGTGTGAAACCCGAGAAATCTTCACTGCCTAGTTAGTCCTGACCTTTCCTCATTCGAAAAACACTCCCATCCTCTCAACAGCGCGCCTACACTAAACATTAATGGCGCAAACGACCCCGAAGTCGTCTCTTGCCCGTAAAACTTTCCTCGCTGGGAAGGGTGGATGAGACATCTACACACTCGCCGGAAGTGTTCAGAGGCTCTCTCTTCCCGTTAGGATCCTTATGTGCAGCCGACCATGCGAACCACGAACCCTCGCCCCAAGCTCACTTATCAAGTGCACTTTCTTTTCTCCCCTTCCCTCTTTTCGCGGATCCCTCTTTGAGTGGGTGGGACAGCGCAATGTAATTCTTTCCGCCCTTAACCTTCTCTTTCGTGTCGCCTCTCTTGTTTTCACTACGGTAGGGTGCATCACTGATCCTCCGTCCTGACTCACTTAAGGATACTCCTCCTTCGGCCCTCTTCCTTGTATATATATCTCATTGGGAAATTGATACGTGTTCATGGGGAAGGAGGTCTGCGGCTTCGCTATCTGGTAATTCGTTTTCCCTTCCGGCTGATGGATCCTCAAATGCGGTGGGTTTTTGATGCCTTTCCAGAGAATTGGGTCTGGCAATGCCGTGTAGGCTGCTCTTGGGCTTTCCGCAGTTAATAGGAAATGGCTTTTAGTGCGTTCGTTCTTTTTAAGTCTTTATTTGGACGTGACTAATATTACCAAAATTTTCCTCCTGAGAGCAAATATATCATAAATGCGTTGATACGAATTTACTGTCTCAATTGTCGAACAAAAGTCTAAAAACTCGAATCATTGATAGTACCCAAATACTTCTTATTCGCCTTGTATGGAAACAGGCCGGATGCAATGCCTTTTGTCACCGATGCTGCAGTACTTTTCTGCCCTCCATAGCCGACAGCTTCGCCCTTGGTATTGAGCATATGTAAGTAAGTTTTTTTCGATGTTGTGATTTCCCCATGCTCACTTCCTTTTTTCTTTATCTGGTCTGTCGTAAGAATTTTATGACTCGCTTTTTAATCCGAACGACCGGGGTCTTTCGCATGCTGTATCAAATTCGGGAATTCGTTTATTTGAACGTTTCCTGTTCAGTTTCATTCTCGTTCTTCTGAACCTTGCAATGACTTTAACACGAATTCAAGTGATTAATCATATACGCCACTTAGATTCTCACGAATCACACATGTTGTCCTTCCATAGGTTTGTCGATATCAAATCCACGCAGCTATAACTGAAACAAGGAAGGAAGTTAAGGTTTCTTTGGATATGCGCATTAGAACATTTTTTTCCTTGTTCTTAAACGAAGCCTTGTCATAAATGACTTCCGAGGACTCTCACTTCGATGTTGAGTCATTGGAAAGTGTATTTTATCGTATAATCGGTATAGAAAAGAAGCCTTGAGATTTCATTTCCCGTTCGTTATTTCCTGCTATATTTTATCGCGTCGCGGCCAGAAGATCGGATTAATGAGGAACTCACTTTTTCGGTAGCGCTATTTTTGATGATGATAAATGCTTTCACTTTTCCTCAGTACAGAGAGACCTATCGCTCCACTTTTTAACCAACATTACGTTGAATAAAAAATTATTTGCCGCTCATTTATCTAAATTTGTTCTTACGAATAGCCATCTCCTCACTTGGAAAAATGAGTAGGTACTCATTACGTGAACACGTCATGGATTTTCCGCATCTAATCGTATTATTCAGAATTTTTTTCTTGGCAAATAGCTGTATACTATTTATTTTATTTTTCTTCGCAGATTTATCTCAATAATACCAACTTATTCGGTCAATACTTGACACATGAGAATAGATTAGTTATTTTTGGGGTCCTACACTTCCTTGAAATCTACAATGTGAACAGTAGATTTTTTGCTGGGGCAAAATATTGACACCAATATCAAAACTTTTTCATGAGTAGTCTGATCTGCACCAATTGGACCTGGATCGCCCGGAAGGGAGTCACACCACTCGTGTTGCGCTGCGCTGGTGCAATTAGAAAGAATTTTAAATGAAGAGGTCCTTCAAGTAAATTCAAGTGTGTGATGTCATTGGTCAGGGTTGATTAGGAATCAACTTCCTCAATGAACAATCAGTCGTACGGAGGGAATTATCTGTTTGCGTGTATGATCGATGCTTGAAATAAATTAAAAACACAGTCGCAGCGTTTGGCGTGAATCTCTCTCGTCTTGAAATCGGCGGGTCGTTGGGCTCGCGTGACGTCGGCGCGAGGCTCGCCCACTAGGCGCTGCCACGTTCTCTGAGCGTAGGCGCCCCATTCACAGCAACAGAGGGGCATGAAAGGCCAAGCTGGGCAGAGTGGCGTGTGCTGAAATGTTGTGGTGTGTGAGAGCACGAGCTTTTGGGGCTCCTTGCCGCTCCGTTGGAGGGAAACGGGGCAGATGGGAGAGTAGGGTGGGTGGAATGCTTAAATAAAACTCTTATTCCTCCGGGAATGGAAGGGGGAGAGAGCAAGCACCATTCACATTCACGAACTCTCGCCTGTATTTATCCGACGACATCTCATGTAGCTATTCTATCCGGCAGACATATTCTGTATGTAGGTGTATGTGTATTCCCTACTCGCCTTGTCTTGGTTCACAGCTTCCTGTATTAACGTATTCTTCGAGAACCATTAGACCACTTGTCCTTAGAACAGTAGACACTTAGGACTCAAGATTCTTTAACTAAATCCTTCTATTCTATATTATTAACTCTTGCCGATATCTCTTTTGTGGTACCTGGAAGTTTATGATTGCCACATTTTTTAAATCAATTACTTCTTTTAATTTATTTTCATTACCTGTGTACGAGGTGTGAGTGAAGCGTAAATACATTTCATTTTCAATATTAAATTTCGGAAAGGTTTTAACACAGTGTTTCGGTTATGATCAAGTATGTTATTACACCGTCTGAGATGACTGTGATTGCACTGTAATATCATTTTTGCCGTATCTTCAATTTGTTCAACTGTTCGCGTACACACCATAGTCTTTTGATGGAATTGTCTATGCGATTTCTCCACGAAGGGTCATTGAGATCGGATTCCATAGTGAAAATTCCTTTGTCAACCCTCCGCTTTTGAAGAACTTCCCACAGGTCAATAATCGTGTTTTAGCCCTAGCCCAAGGCCTTACGTGGACGTTGTTTGACTCAATTCTCATCACCTCTAATTAATTCTTCCTGTACGCACAATCGCCGCTGATCCCGGCGCACATAATACGAGCACACTCCACCAAGTCTTCCAAAATACTCCCATCGTTTCCACTACATCCCATCCGTTCCTCGGGGCACGTTTGGAAAAAGAATGCTTCCCTTCCCCTCCACTCATCCTTCGCCCATTCCTCGAGTCGCAGCCTCCAGAGGTCGCGGCCTTCCCTAAAGGCCGCTATGTCTCCTCCCCTCCCTCCTCTTACCCACCCATTCCCCTCCGCCCCCCCTCCATTTTCCATACCCTCCCCTCCACTCCCTAGTCTCCTCTCCCTTCTCTTTGCGTTCCCTCTCTTCCGCTCGCTCGCTAGCCATGGTGATACCTCCTCACGTCCCATGTTTTCCTGCTATCTGTACCTTTGACACTGTCCTTATTTGGAAGAGCTCAGGCTGTTCAATAAGGGGAAGGAACGGTATATATCATAGATAGCAGATTCGGTACAGTGCTGCGACTTGTATCCGATACTCCCATCTAATTCGATCGTATGCAGTTTTGTTAATCCCCGGTTGTGTTTGTTCCTGTTAGGTTATTTACACCCCTTCAGTACATCCTTTCAAGCATCGTTTAGGTTATATTTTGATTTTTGTTTTATTATTATGTTATCCAATTAGGCGTGGGCCTGTGAGAGAATTTGAAAGAAAAGACTAGGTAACCTCGTAAATTTACTCTGGCCTTATCAGTTATAAAAAAATGGTGGAGTTGAAATGGGATTGATACATAAAACTGATTGTTTTCCAGCCAAAAAAAAAAAACATTTTCTGTACTTAGATATTTAATTAAATTTTGTCTCGTTGACTATTTGGTTCGAATATTAGGGGAGAGCTTTCGTTTACCTATCGGATGAGGTATTTCCTAAGCGAGCTCACGTTACTTTGTGAAAGGACGCTTTTCGATGGCTTCTTGCCAGAAATAACTTAAGTCGAGACGTTCCACTTTTCTCTTCCGGATCAAGAGAAGACAAGACGCTTTTTTACATTAGAGAACAGAATTTTACAAGGGTTTTGATCTTCATACGTCCAGGTATCATGTCTCTAAACTCGTTGATGTGATAAAAGTTAAGCCCTTTGTATACATCAAAGACCTTTAGGAAGGGAGCTTAGTTGGGTCTATAGTTAGACGATTATGGCTCTTAAGCGGGCAACGTTTAAAAAAGAAAACGCTTGTGGATTTATCATTGTTATTGGCTCTAGGTTTCATATATCAAGATTTAATGGCTGAAAGGTCTCCTTTATCTTTATTAATGAGGATTACATCCTTTTTCACGTTTTTTAATTCTCTTTCTTTCTTTTGATACTCACTATGAGCCTCGTAAATCATACCCTCTTCTTTATAGTTTACATTTAGTTATTCAGGCATATTTTTACCTGCTTTCAGGTCATTAAGTTTCTCCCTGCTTAAGAAAAATTCTCGAAACTAATTTCGAAAGGACGCTAAATAATTCGTAGTGATAATGTGTAGTAGTTCGTTGCGTGTGCCTCCACAATTTGTAGTGTTAATGTGTAACGTTCCTTTGAGTGTCATTTGTTGAGAAATCTGCAAATACTAAAGCTGGAGGGAGTAATTTTTGTGACATGTGAAAGGCTTAAATTTCCACTTCAGTGCCCTTCATCAATTAGGAAATGTTTGTTGGCACGAACGTTTTTGGGATTGGAATGGACCGCCGAATTTTTCCTCTCAGGGGAAATGACCTGGGGGCGATGAGAAACGCAAGAAAAAAATTATCTGGGTTCCCTTCCACCTGCCCACGCTGGGCTCTCGAGTGGGAAGTGACGTAACGCCCACCGTGGACCAGACTAACAGGTAGCATGTGAGTGAAGTTTTCTTTGCCCTCCTCCCCACCTCGCATTCAAGACGTATGTATGCTCGTGGCAGGAGCGGCGTTCACATAGGCTGAAGTTTTTTCTGTCTCGCCTCATGCTTACGGTCCGGTCAGCGGCTGTGACCCGGCCGCTCTCCGAAAGCGCTGATGGGAATCAGGCGTGGGTGTCGTTCACCTCATTTCTCTCTTCCCACCGCTCTCACGGGGCTCATGCCCTCTCATCACTCGAGACCTCTCTCTACTGTCTCCTAGCGATGATCTAATAGCATATGGTCATCTTAAGCTGCGTCGATGGTTTTTCATCCTTTAAGAGCAGCCGTAGCCAGTACAACAATGTTTCCTAACTTATATTTACCCCTACTATGTCGTGTTATATCCTTCAAATTTGAGGGATGAAGCCAGATTTCTTTTCTCTTATTACGGATGTACTCCGATGTAGTTTCAAGCTGTGGTGATAAGGTATTCGTAACTGATGTGTTTAAGGTCAAGTGTGTCTGTTTAGCATATGAGACTTTAGAAAGTGGGAATTAAGGTTTCGTGGAATACTTAGTGGCGAACTTTTTTATTTTTTTTGCACGGATTATTTCATTCAAGTCATTAGCTGTAAAAACGGTGTAATCATACTGAAACTTTTCTCACTGTTCTCCTTCGTCGGGGTGTGTAATTTTTGATTGAAGGATCGAATTGCGTAAATTTCACTAGGTTCTTCTATCGACCTTATCAGATTATCTGTCCATCTATTTTGTTTGGAAGAATTCTGATCTCATGTTGAATTAAAACTTTTGGGCTATGTCGCCGCGTCAGATTTTGGGTGGCCCCAACGTTTCCCGACCGATGCTGGTCGCTTTCTCAAGGGAATCTAGGGAAACAGATTCCCTTGAGAAAGCGACCAGCATCGGTCGGGAAACGTTGGGGCCACCCAAAATCTGACGCGGCGACATAGCCCAAAAGTTTTAATTCAACATGACGAGCACCCGCGAAAGTTTTAACGAAGAATTAATTCTGATCTCGTTCTTCGTTGTAATCCGGCGCCGTTAAGCCTCCGCCCGGGCGAATAGAGCCTTTATTCTCGGAGGCGGGGCTGCCTACGCTTGGAGTGAAAGGGACTTCATTGCGGTGACCCCCTTGGTTAGTGAGAGAAGAGGGAGTTGATTAAATTTTTCTCCCCTTTTTTAATTCTGTGAGATAAGGTCCACGTATTCTCTTTTGGAATGTTGGCTGGGGGGTTTGTTGACGAGATTACGCGTCAGTCATTCTTTCCTATTTTCATTCTAGGGCCTGTAGAGGAATATGGATTAGCTAGACCTCTGGTAACAATTATATCGTGGTATATGTGAAACATACCTAAGGAGCGAATTTATTATGGCCTACTTTAATAGAATTATTGCCGTTTTATCCAAAAAAGCGAGAAAGAATTGTTATTATTGGTATGTCAATGTAGATAAGTCGATCAAATATGTTTTAAATATACTTATTATGAATTCCAGAATTGCTCCACATACCTCGAGCATAATAATTTCATTAAAATTCCTGTATACACATTGTGGGCATGTACACTAAACCTTAAAGAGCCTTTGTGTTCATAGATACGGCTCCGTAGGGATTGTGTCTCTCATTTGTATTACATTTTTCCTTCGCGAGGTCCTGCCGTAATTCATGCATTACCCATCATCTCCGTTAATATTTAGGGGTCCACCCCAATCCGAGAGCTTTGAAAATTTCTCCCGGCCGGCCGCGCGTGGGTGTCCGTGGGACAGGCTTGGCGCGTAGGCGTCTCGTTTTTACTTGAATATTCTGTGTTGGTGGTGTCTCTCTCTTTCTCTCCAGCAATCCCTCTTCCCCCTTCATTCCAACCGTTCGATCGTGACGTAGGCATTAAGAGAGAAGCTGTTAGAATGCCGAGAGAGTTGGGAGTGGTGTGGGGAGATTGGAGATTGGTCCACAAAAGGCTTCATCTCCTTTTCCTCTCTTTTTCTCTCCCTCCCAAAAGTCGCCTCGAACGCCATCTGTCCTTTGGTCGCTTACCCCATCTCCCCAAGGCTTTTGTCGCTCGTCTCTTTTCGGTGGTTGCCTCGAGGTTGATGACGGAAGGGAAAAAAATGGATGTCCCCGAGGCACATTTTCGCTCATGCATAAGTTTTATTTTTTTTTTTTTTCAATTCAACGTCTTAACCTCTTAATGCTGCTCCTACATCGCCAGGAATGCCGACGGGAATCACCCCGTAGTTTACGTAGGTGGCCGTTTCGGATTACTCCACATCCTTTTAAACCTTGAGGCCTCATGCTATATGGCAAAACGTGATCAAACTTCTAGCGATAAATGTGTTCTTTTTTCGTAGATTAATTTCCAGGCGCCTTAGTGATACGCTGTGGTTGGAGAGAGTGTTCCGTGAAAGGTTTCTACCAGGGTATCGGATATTTAAGTAAAGAGGTGTATTATTTCTGTGCCAATCGGATGTGCGATTTGAAGAATTTACATGGGCATTTAATCTGAAATGGTCGAGAGCAATACAACGTGATCGTGTATTTTGGGAAAAGGCGATTATTTTCTGAAAATTAGTGGAAGCAAATACCCATACCTAGCGTGTATGACTTACATGTGATTACTAAATGCTATAAAGGAACGGTTAATCATCTCTCCTGATTTGTTTGATGTAAAAACTACTGATTTTGGTTTGCAACGTCCAGTCAATCTCACCTCCGTCATAAAAGGCGTAATTATTTCGCTCTGTTCCTCAATTATTTCACGTAGTTTTCGCTACATATGCTCCTCCACTCGTAAGAAGCTGCTCAGCCCCTTTATCAACAGGTCATAGGAATCAATTCAATCCCCACCTTAGCTATTACATTCGCGCATTCTATAATGGGCTCCGATGACTAGCATGTCCGCATGACCTTTTTGAGACTGCGCGGCGGGCGTATGGACCTGGGCGTTGAAAGGATAATTCCGGCCGACGACAGATAGCCATCCAAGAAGAGAAACTCGAATCTTGCCGCTCCACAGTTGTGATATCATCTCATCGAGTTACAATTAGGTCGAATGTGTTTTATTTCCCCCTTCACGGTGTCCACCCGCGGACGTCGCTAGTGGTCAGCTTGAAGGCACACTCACCCATGTAGTAAGCTAGGAAGCATTCTCCTCCTTTTCTATCTCCACATCTCCCTCTCCCTCTCGTCTTGTTCTCTGCCGCGGTGGCTTTTAGGAAGCATGATTCAGGGGCTTGAAACGTCGGGCCCGCTGCCAGAAGGGAGCAGGGAATGAGAGATGGTTGGGGACCCCAGGGAGAAGTCGCGGGGGGCTCCTGCGAGGGGAGGGAAGGGGTTACGAGGTTGGACAGGAGATGAGAAGTCTTGGTGCGCGACTGTCGGAATGAGCGGCGGGGTTCTCGCACGCTTTACGGGGGTGTTGCTAAGGAACGAAGTCTATTATAGGCTTCTCGAAGTATGAGCGGTCGTGGAGGTATAGTAATTATGTTATAGCAATAAGTGTATCAGTTATATAATGATTGCATCAGTTTAAGTAGAGTGATGATAATTTGGGAGTATACATTGATTGATTTGCACAGTTTATTTTTATTCATAGGATTTTATTTTGGTAGTGGGATTCGGGCAACACTGTAGAAGAGTTTGCTAATAAAGCTTCAAAAATATAATTGACATAAAGATATACTCGCTCCATTACATTTGATGTTTGACTAATTAAAACAAGCGCACAAGGGTGCCAATAAGTTCAGTCAATTTTCGCCGGGAGTTTGTTCTCCTGAAGAAGCTAAGGGTTGATTAATTCGTCGGATTTTAGTTGTCGCGGGAGGGTAGTTGAAACTACAAAGTCAAATAATTTCAACCTACATTAAAGTTACAAATAAGGGATTCAAAAATCGAATGAGTAAGTTAAAAATTGAGGTACCTTCGCCCTATTACATGCGAGGTGATTACGTAAATCTCTCCTTCGTGCATCATTTATAATTCACACTCTTCTATCCTTTGATCTCTCCCAGTGACCTAACAGTCCGTGACGCGCATCCTTACAGTAGCGGCTTGCGGTAGTGAGTTTTAACTTGAGAAGTCAAATCGGAAGGCACGTCGACTCTTCGCTCCTGCAAAGGGTCGTTCGTGCCCGCCAGCTCTATAGTCCGCTGGACCCCAATTGAGGTTTTTTTTTTATTTAAAAAATAAACAACTTCTGGAGCATCGTATCGAGTGAAAAGGGTGGGAGTTGGGAAAATTATCAGCACCTGTCACACTCCCCCGTTCCTCATTTCAGCCTCTATTCGTTCCGCTGGCCATTTCTCGTCCCCTCACTCAGATCCCGTTCCTATCAAGGCTACGAAAGTTGTATTTTTGGGTCCCCCACCTTCTTCTTGTGGTCTTCTCCCAGGACGTCAGGAGAAAATAAATCCTTAGGACGCAAGGTTGTTGAGGTATAGTAATTATGTTATAGTAATAAGTGTATCAGTTATGTAATAATTGTATCAGTTATAGTAATTAGAGTTATGATAATTTGGGAGTATACAATGATTGATTTGCACAGAGTTTGTTTTTATTCGGAGGATTTTATTTTGGTAGTGGGGTTCGGGCAACAGTGGGGCACTGTCGAAGAGTTTGGAACTCCGATCCAGCTACGATTGTACGTACGATTGTACGTACGTACGATTGTACTGATAGTACGCGGCTACGGGGGCACGTTTTTGCACTTATTTCCCTTGTTCATTTTTACATTTTGGGTACTAATTACTTCCACGTAGCACGTCGAGTTTTCATGATAAAGGATGAGATGCATACAAGTTTTTTTCGGATCTAGTTGATTTTCTAGCATACGCCGATTCCATTTGGACCCTGCTACGCGTGAGAATGAATAGCTCGTACTATGGTGGACATTAGCGCTGCTTTTGTTGTGTTCTGTGTCCATAATGAACGGTCTGCGCGGGAGGCAACTCTCCAGTAGCGTGCTTAGGATGAATTTTCTCCTCAAACGTTTTTGCGGGAGAAACTCAAACGTGGTTTGCCATTGTGGCGAGATTGTTGACATAACACGACTCCCGTGCCCGAGGCTGGGTCGACCTTTGACTTTTCCGGCTATCCTCCCACTTGTGAGGTTTTTTTACGAGTTCGCGGTCACTGAGGGTAAAGGTTGAAATTTCGACGTAATATCCGAATACAGCCATCAATTATCCATAATGATCGTCTATGTGCACTCTCTAACTCTGGGCTACTCCGAGATATTGTGACTTAATGCGATTCTAAGGAATATTAATCTGCCAGGTTAACTTCTTATACACAGTAGACTGCAGTTTGACGATCATTGGCCAATGATAGATTCTTCTCGATCATTTTCGTTACGTGACACGTGTTTATGATGTAAGGTTAAACGTAATTTTCGGTGATATAAGCGTAGCTCATAGTTCAAGAACCGTTTTGATCCACAAACATTTCCTAGCAGATGGATCGGACAATTAAATTTGACAGAGGGCAATGCGTTATATATCAGGGTGGGATAGGGATTCTGTACCCTAAATTGTTAGCGTGATTTACGTCATTAGTGAGATCTGTTGCGATGTATTTCAATCGTATTATAGTCGACGACTTTACAGCTCAAATTTTCCCTCCGTTATCGCTTGTCAGTGCTCCGACCCCGGCTAATTATTCCCATCAATTTTCGAGGGACGTTCGCTACATCTGTGCGATGCGTCGCAGCCTCGCTTTTTAGATATGCGCGGGGTGAATTGTGTTCATTCATAAAACTCCACCCTCCCGTGCTAGGAATGTGTCGTGAGCGTAGGAGGTGTGTGTGTGTGACCGAGGGAACAAACCACGCCCACTATATTCCTCTCTCACCCCCACTTTAATTTCTACGTCCTTTTATTTTTCATTTTTTTTATTCTTCCTTTCATGGTCCGTGCCCCTTAGCTCATCGTCGCGATCACGCGTCATGGGCACCGCGCAAGCACGACCCTGACTCGCTTTTAAAAAGCCTGCGTTGCCAGCTCTGTCTCTCACCATTCCGCTCCTCAAGGGTCTTTATCCTACTGTCTTTAAGAATCGCCCAACGCTCATGAAGTGCTGCGGTTGCTGGAGAAGGACCGCTAAGATAAAAAATGTGTGTACTCATTTCATTTACGTTAAACATTAGGGTGAATCTTACACTGTGACGAAGCATTTACCGGTCCATAGTCAGGTTAATTTTTCTCGGCGTAAACTTGTTAAGTATCTTTGGTTTCGTAGCTTTTCCATTTAATTTTTGAGTAAAAACTTTGGGAATTTTCGTAGCAGTGGGGTTCATGCATCTTTACGAACAGGCCGAGTTTCCCCTGTTTATCCTCTCTTGTTGAATCTGAAAGATGAGAAGTTTAACAACATAAGAGATGAACGCATCTTAAAAAATATAGTTAAAATATCCGTGTCTTTCTGTTAGCATAATTTAGTAAATTTTTAGAGATCAAATCAAATAAAATTTATAATTTTTTTACGTGAGGTTATCCTTTCTGCATTCTAACATCTTCAGGGATTTGTGAATGGCTATCAATGGACTTAAATATACGGTACAATGCAAAGACAGTAAGCTTACGGGGTCTTACATTTATTCCTGTCACAAAATTATTTTTAAAACTCCTTCCTACTCGTGAGTTATCGCTCCCATTTCTCGCCCTCGGTCGAGATCATTTTCTTAAGCCCTTCACTCCTTTTGACCGGGGCTGGGAAGGAAGTAAAGGGGAGGGAGGGAGGGATGTTGATGATGAGTGGAAGGATCCGTGTAAGTGATACATCACCTCCTCTCCGTCCTCCTCCCTCGGTCTCTACAAGCATCCTCCCCGTGTCCTACTTTTCCTAAACTCTTCCCGCTTCATTTTAGTAGGCCCGCCTCATCTGTGTCTCTCAGCTCTCTTCTTTGGTCCTTCTTCGCTCTCCTTTTGCCATGACCGCGCACATTTAGATGACGTTCTCTTAGCAGTGCGCGCACTAGATTTTCTGAGAACTTCATGATCATAAACATTGCGAAATGAAACCTGTTTAAGCTTTACGTGCGTCCACAACAATTATTAAACGTTTATAGTCATGTTTTTCCCACGATATAAACTTCCGCGAAATGATTTTATTCCTAAGATTGGTTAAAAATTTTTTAAAGATGCGTCAAGAAGTTCAATCCTTCCCAAGAAATTTATTCTTTGTGCTTACATTTTGGACAGATGCGCCAGGGATTTGAGACTTTATCTGTTCAGTATTTTAGCTCTAGTGTTTCCATATCTCTTGTGTTGTTAACCTTTTATTTTTGCTTTGAATTTTAAGTCCGATATCTTTTGAGCAGTGTATTGCATCCCTGCCATCCCATTCCATTCTCTTTATAAGTCAATTAATACCTGAAATACTTTTTCGAAGGTCTGATAGAGCCGGTGCATTTTGTCTGGACATAACAATGAGGGGAATGGAGGGGAACATTTTGATTTTTCATGGGCATGTCTTGCGTCGAGTCTTATACATTACGCCAAGCCTTGAGGCGTTTCCGCGTTCCAGCAGGTGTCAGTATAGGTGTGATTTAGTGGACGGTACTGGCACACTTCTCTTACGATTTCTTGGCTTGAGTCGTTGTGTCGGAGCGGGAAGATTGAGTTTGGCTCTTGAACCGGAATGACTTCTTCAAAGTAATACTGCACCGTATTTAGTGTCCTTAGTGATTATCGTTTGCCGTTTTGCGTGACTGGCATGCGGTCCTTCCAAGCTGAGTGTGCTGAAAATTAGGTATTCGCCCCGTCCCCAGGTAGGTTCCGTTAAAGTGTATTTTCCTATTTACTGCCAGTGTAAATTCTCGTGTATTGCAAAAACTACTTTTTGGGTCCATTTTCAGTTTGCTATTGATGTCAGCGTTCCTAGATTGCTCCTTTATTATTTGTTACGGCGCCGTAATTTACAGTGAGTGTGTTTCTAGCCTGTTGTATGGCTCTTGCACAGAGTCGTCATGGCAAAATTAGCCGCGCCGGAACGCAATTTCCTTCACTTTTTTAGAAGTGAAACATTATTCCGTGTTTTTTATTACAAATTATTATTTAAATTTTATTACAAATTTTTTTTTTGTTACGAACGTATGTATTTTGTAAGTTCGAGGAATAACATTCAAATAATGTCTCGAGAATTATCTCGATTGCTTTTTTCGCTTTCAGAATTTTGTGAGACAATAGGCTATTAAAAAGATGCTTGCTGAATCTCAGATGATAAATAGCTCATTCCAAGCATAACTGGATGTTTCTGGCAGTAAATGGTTCGGAGTAGCCTTAATGGCAGTTCATCAGCCAAGAATTAGGCTAGTTTATATAATGAAAGTTTGGAATACCGCCGAACTCCCAATCTCATTATTGAAACGCAGTTCCACCGAAAATTTTGGGCTGATTATTTTCTTTTTATCTAATTTCCTCTCCCATCCCAACGTCTGGAAACCGCCATGGAATGAGAGAAAAAAAGTTGAGTCCGTCATAAAATTAGTTTCCATTCTCTCCCTCTGCCGAGGCGCTTGGCGGTCGGTAATCGAACCATCGACCTTCGGGAAGTCTGTGGCGTGAGTCACGGAGGAGGAAGTGGGGAGAGGAGGGGAGGGAGAGCGGGCAAGCAGGCGGCGGAGGGGAGGGGTTATGAGGAGTGGGAGAGGTGGGTCTGCGCGTGTATTCGTGTGGTGTGTGGTTTCACGGGGTGAGGATGGGGGTAATGCGAGGGAGTGGGGTGACGGCGAAGGGAACCGAGTTGTCTCCAAGAGCCCGGCCTCCAAATGTCCTTCATAGCTCTCTCTTTCTCTCTCCCTCGCGGAATTAATCTCGATTTCTTTACCGCTGAAGTCCACGCTTCCTATAGCGCTCCAACAAGTCTTCAGTCATCGTGGACCGCAGTTATAGCCGGAGGTGTATAGCCATATTATTTTGATTAACGAGGTATTTAACATAAAAGTGGGCCATTGTTTTATCATTCAAGTTCGGTAATTTGTTTACAGTAACCAATGGAATCGGTATAATTGCAAAATCGCTTTCAAGCTGCACGAACTAAATACAGGCGATCACTTAACAAATTTGTGCACCCATCGTAAAATCTTCCATTCTCAATAGATAAATATTTTTGTATCCATTGTCTTTTTCTAAATGTTTAAATGAGAAGTTAATTTTGTTTTGAATTGGGCGATTTAAACGACGTAAAGTGATTTTTCTGGGGTTCGGACTGATATTCAGTGTAAAAAAGCATGAATTAATAAATTACGGATACAAGCGGTGCCTAATGGTTGTGAAATATCATTTATCTGCGTCTTGATGTTTGAGTAACATTCCCTCGGGGTCATTAGCACGAATTACAATTATCCGTTGCGGCTGAAATTCGAAAATAACTGTTAAATAACCTGTGCTGCCAATCATCTATTTAAAATGATTGGCAGCATGCAGGTAGGGGTGATAGAAGTTTTTAATATCACCCACGTCATCCGTCAGCTATGTTTGTTTACTTGCCTCTCTACACGGAGAATTAACGGGCCGAATCATAGATTACGCAAGAGTGATGAAAAACCAGTTTTTAAAATACATTTCTCCGACCTTCCCACAACCTCCCGTCACCCCTTTCGTCTCCTCCCCCTCGCATTCCACCCCTCCGTCCCCCCGATCGCGCATGTATCCATCTCTTCTCTTGCGGCTTGGCACACCTCGGCAGACAACCCGCAATGAGTCACCGCGCCGAGCAGGATCAGACGCAGCCTCCCTCCCTGCTTCTATCTTTTTCTCTCTTTCTCTCCCTCTCGTCTACTCCGCCTCTTGGTTTTGCTTTCACTTGGTTTTAAGTTATTTAGTTTGCGTGGTGGCCGGTGTGAAATTTCCCATCCTCCTGACACCCAGTTCGAATCTCTACGTTGTTGCAGTTATTTTCTGTGAAATTGACTGCAAAAACGTTGTGTTTCGGACGTTTCTTCAAATTTATTATACTCACACTATGTTCACGTGTTGGAGAATATTTTGGCCGTGTTTCCTCATTTTTTAGTGGAGAAAGTCTTGAACTTGAAATGTTGGAAAGAAATCTAATGAACCTGAGTCTATAAATGCATTAAATAAAAAAGTCAGCTTTTCTGGATTGTGAACTCTTTTTTAATATATACGAATTAAGTACTGACCGAGTATCATCAAAGAAACACCCTTTGAAATAGATTATTGGATGCTTTTTACCTTCAGTTAAAACATAATATTATTCTAGTTATTTTTGCAGTGGCCACCTTTCTATGAAACGACATATGTAGTGAACGATGTCATAGATTCGGTGCTTCACTAGCGGTTTTTTAATTTGTTTTTGAACGTCTCAGAATGATGAATCATTTGTTCGGCCTGAGATCTCCGCGTCTCTCCTGCATGACCAACTTAATTTATTGGCGATAATATATTTACGCTTCTCCACGTTATGAGTTTCCTCGTTAAAGAACGAAGTTACCACGTTCGTGAATTTATGCTCCTCAGCACATGCGGAATTGAACCTACTCCCACGCCCATCATTCGAGGAGATGATTGAAAATCGCGTGGCGAAATATTTATTCAACCCACGCGGAGAGTATATCCCTAAGGATCCTTCTCGGAAATTCGCGCACCTCATTGTATCCAACCCTCCCCCGTGCTTGAATTCGCTTTTGTTCGTTTTCCGAACTTAGTATTGTGTTTTCTGGGAAGCGATTTCCGTTACTGGCACTCTCCGACACCCTATTGGAAAAATCGCGCATTGTAAAAAAGATGTACTTGAACGGAAGAGATTATCGCTTTTATGGCGGCCGTAAAACGAAACCACGTCATGCCCGCAGAAAATAATAATGGCGGAAGCATATTGGGTAATGGTCCAATGGTTCCCTGTGCCTATATCTACGGGTGGATTGTAGTCGCGTGCTGGGCCAGTCTTTTCGTGCTATTCCCCGCACTCTATCGCCTCCGCTCAATGTTACAGTAGATTTACCGTTTTGCTTTGGTTGGTGCCATGCCATAATGGTCTGGGGTATTCAGGAGGCGCATAATGATTGCTGAAATTACGGTGTAGTGCTAATGACGAGTGTCCCTGGGGAAATGTATTCCCTCTGGTAATTACCCGCGCTTTTGGATACGGTCCAGTGCGTCATGCCGTCTGGGAGCGCTCGCGAAAGTGCTGGAGTTCAATATAGAGACGTTTGCTAGCCCGCCGTCGCGTTGACTGCTTGGGTGTCCCCTTCGAATGAGTGAAGTTGGCTCCCATTCATCATTTCCAAACTTTAAATTCCACATTTATCAAATTCGTTATTACGATTTTGCAAATAGAGTTTGTGTGGTAGCCATGACGTCATTTCAACATTCCTTTGTTTTGTAAAAAAAACTAAACTATTATGCGACCGCGAATTCTGTAACCCATGCCAAAATTCGGTCAGAGAACTCCTTTGCTTAGAATAATAGCTCATGATTATATTTCATTTAAGTTTTCTGGAAATCATTTTGTCATCTTATGATTGGTATCTACTATATTCGGCGCATGCTTTTTTGGAAATGCTGTGCTCTCGTTCCTTGCTAGTTTTCTATTTCTGTAGCCCCAGTGTTGGACGATCACTTGCTTGTATCTGGGTCACAAATTTGCGGCCAAGTGGAAGAACAGGTGAAGAAAGTTTTTTTTTTTTTGGAATCCCATTTTTCTCGCTCTCTGTAGTCTGGTATTAAGGGAAACGATGCGCTTAAAATATAGTGTCTGCATTTCGCTCAGCTGTTGATCTTTTGACCTCTCGCTCGTGGGCATTAGTATCGTCTTGTTTGAATAAATAAAAGTTTTAATTTCATTACAAGTGAATTACTCCCAGTTCCTTCTTTATTTAAAAACAATTACTACTCATTCAAGTTATTCCCTTCAAGCATTTCAGTCATTCAGTCACAGTTTCAGTCATTTTTATCTGGGTTCGGTGCGGTGAATATTTGGTACTTTTCTTCTCGCAATATGCTAAGGTTTATTTGCATACGAAAAATCATTTCTATCGCCTAATTTTTATGGCATATGTTTTCACGTATCGGGAGGAATATTTTCTGCTATAGAGGTGTAGCATATAGAGAGGCACATAATTGGTACGCTAAATTAGGAACACGATTCTGTGCTTGAATTTTTTCATAGACCGTTCCTCCTCTATTCGTGGCCTAGACTTGAGAGGTGCCTTGCTCCCCTCATTACCGTATGGGGCAGCCGTGTCCAAGGGAGCGGTAGGGGGTCCCTGGCACCATGCCGGCGTGATCTTAGCGCCACCCCGCGTGTTGATAGGCCGACACCCCGCACGAGGATGTCGAATTGAGGGAACTCGAGGATATTTTTTTTGTCTTGGCACGTGACGCCTTTATGCGTGTTAACTGTCTCGAAATTAGAAAAATAGGAACTCAAGTGGTGTGGTGGTATGCTTGAAATTTTGATCCGATCTAGCACTCGTATTTCTGTCATTGGTTAAACTAACTATTAGTAACCTTAGAAAAAGGGCGGAAACTTGTTGTGCGTGGTTTCAATGCCCTTTTATACCTCGTGATGCATCGGTACTGGCATTGGATACAGCGCGTATAAATTCTTTTTGTGATCGTCTTTTGGTCGATAATATCATTACACAAGAGGAGGATCCTCCAATGCTGATGGATTAAAGTGAATGTTTTGTCATCTTTTTTATTGCGCGAAATATCCCACGCACCTGAATATAATGCTTTCTTAGAGTAGCGCTATTCCCTTTTACATGCCTGCGAGTCTCTCTCTCTTTGAAACACTTATTAAAAAATTTCTTTTGGACGCCCGCATATTTTTTTTGCAATTGCTGTCAGTGCAACTTTCGTCCACTCTGGTATTTTTTTTCAAATATACCGTCTAATCGCTTTCGCTGACGGTGTACTCTTTGAAAAGATTAAAATTAAAATATTGGGAGAGTAGCAATGTGGGAAACTGGTTCTGTTTTCATTTGCCTGTGTGATGACGTGAGGCCTAAAAAAATTAGTTTTCGTATGCCGTCCCCCACCGTTATCGAAAATGGCTATCGCGTAGACATCGCGATGAAAAACCTGCGTGGGAGGTTACGGAAAAAAGGAATGGAGCTGATAAATAAGAGCACTTTATGAAATCGCTTTTGACACAACCGCTGAAAGGATATAACGCGTGGGCGGTCCGGTAAAAAGCCCGAACTTAGCATTTTTAAAAAATGTCTAAGCAGATTGCCACTGGGGTGGTTCAAGTAGCGGGAGAGGAATAGTAGATGAAAAGCGATGGCCGAAAGCTGTGTGTTGCAGCAAAGTATATACTTTTTCACACGCACCGGATGGCGTGGGAGGATGTGTATCCGTCGAAAAAGGCTTTGCGGAAGTTTCTTTATGCGTCCAGTTTGTGAGTTCAGTGGAAAAAAAATGGTAGGGAAGACCAGTTTTATGGGATTTTTTTCTCTCGTTCGAGATGTGTCTATGTGTTCTCGCGAGCAAAGCGGACCAAAGCGACGCAAACGTGCCACCGAAGTGGACTTGTTTGCAGTTCTTTGCGCCGTTGCGCCTTGCGTTAAGTCTTATTTCGTCTCGACCTCCCTCTTTCTATCTCGCGCTCTCTTTACGACGTCTCTCTTTCCGTTGCCAGACCGCCAAAGTTATTCCTAGAGCCGTCCAGCGCGTACTTCCTGCAGACCGTGTTTATTTATCTCGTTTTCGGAGCCTCGCATTTATTTTCGTTTGTTTCCGTCGGCTTTTTTCACTTTCGGTCTCGCTTTATCGGCCATTCATTTTTCTTACGTTAATTGCGGTGCTCGTTTGCGGGGACTTAATTTTTATCGTTTAGTTTAGGCAGTCCTGTGAATAGCGGTCTATCCATTTAACTAACGCCCAGAACCATGTATTCTGTCGTCTTCATATATTATTTGCGGTGTGTGCGGTTAACTTCTGAATCTTCGAAAGAGAAGTTTGTTTCCACTATTTTCAGCTTCATTTTCCGAGGATTTGTTACCTCAAGCATGCATCCTGTCATTTTTAATTTGAATTTTAAATTTGTTGTGTTTTTATTCCTATGTCTGAAAGCAATGTATGGTATCACCATTGCTAACATTGCTTTTGTTTATTTAATGATGCGTCGTAACTGTAACTGAAGGCGCACTTCAACGCACATACCAATCGATAGTTACACACCTTACAAATACGGAAATGTAACGAGATGAAATACTATTGAAGAAATTGGTTTGTTTTTTTTCCAAGGCTTCGACGTGGGCCTGTGGAGTGTTAATCTTACATTCCGTATTTGATGTCCTGATTTTAAATATTTTCTTTCTTGCCTTTGGCGGCTGGGGTTGCTTCTGCATTACATCGAAGACCAACCCATACGATCGTCCGTCTGTCGGTTGGATTGAACCGTTTATACTCCACCCCTGCAAACCCGCAATCAAACCACCCCCTTCCCTCTCCTCCGCCACCACTGGCCTCCTGCATCCTTTTCCACCCCATCCCCAACTATCCATTCCGCGTCGAGACGTCAAACTGAGAACCGTAAGACTGAGGATTTACTCCGTCCTTCTCTCTCTCGTGAGGGTGAGTCATTGGCATACTCTTTGCCAGTGCATCCCGCCTGCAATCGTGTATCCAAAGGGAGAAACAGAGGGAACAAACAGTGAGACGTTTGTGCCTGCCTCTCTCTTTGGCTATCCTTTTTGGCTCCAAGTCGGAGAAGGATGTAGAGGGTTTTTTTGGGGATGTCAGGCAGGAAGGATGGGAGTTTTGTTCGCATCGGGGTTCATCGCTAGAATTCCCCAGGGTTGCGTTGAGCTCCCTCCCCTGATATGCCGCCCTCTGGGACGTGGAATTCGTCAACCCGCGTTCGTATGCATTTCCCTGCGGATCGGATTATGCAAATCCATCCTCTGGGTCGGTGGGTATTGCACCGATTGCGTTGTTCTTCGTACACCCAATTTTCGTGCGGACATCGATCGATTCCCTATACTGATTTTTTTTCCTGCCCATCTCGCGTATGAATTATATTTTCGAGCTTGGGTGAAACTAATGGAGTGAACAGGGAGAACGACATGGGGACAGATTGTAGACATGGGAGTGAGGGGATGGATGAAGATATCGGGGGTGCACACTCATTCAAAGGAGAAATACGCCGCTTCAAGGGTAATGAGATGCGTTCCCAAGAGTTATCGGTTGTATGTACATCGGTTGACCCTTCTGAACGCTATGCGTAAATTCAGTGTGGTCCTGTGTCATACATTTGTTTAGCAAATACTGTTGACTCATAGTTCCTTTTCTCTTTGCGAAATTATGTACTGTATAGCTTAATTTCGAGTCGGCTGAAGTAAGTTTTATTTTAGGAGCCGAGCGTTGACTTCCGAGAATGATTAATGATGATACAGAATAATGCATGTGCTTAAAAACATTAGGCGTATAATAATATCGTGAAATCCCTTTCCACATTCAACTTGGTGTAGTGTTACGAGTGATTTCACGGAATCTTATCCACCCCTCTCCGCAAATACCTGACTCGGGGGAATATACACCGGAGGTCACGTGTGAAGGGTTATTCGTAGAAATTGAGAACCGTATGGAATGAAATCATCTTTAGCGGGATCAGAAATCATGATCCACTCGCTTTCACGCAGGAATATAATTTCGGAATGGATTCCGTTGGGCGATGGTGCATTATTTCCAGTCACGGTACACAATACCCATTCATTTCGTGATTAAATGACTGTACCTCAGGTCACGATCATGGTCTTTTTAAACAATGGGAAGAGAGACAGTCCATGGTAATTTTTCAGTACACCATGGAATGAGGTTTTTTTTGTCTTATCTTGCACTATTCAATGTGGGCACCTTCTGTGATGACGAAGTTCATTGAAACTAACCATAACTGTTTCAATTTTTATCATACGGCTCATTGTGTAACCCGAGGACATGAATAGTTTGTATGAATCGTTTTTTTTTCCTCTCCGTGAGTGATGTAATGTAATACAAGAAACAGGACTGCGATGAGTAATGCTGTGATGGGGTAATGTCATTATAGTTCTAGGGCTGGACGATGCCGGTTACACATAAGGTCGGGAGTTTATATTCTGCTGTTTTAGCGTGGAAATCAGCTGACTGTCTTCCGTGCCAGCTTTTTCCTCGTGGCAACGTGGATCGGCGTGTCAGCTTGGTGACATTGCTTTGTAAGCGGAAATGAGCTGTACGATTCACTTCCGACGGAAGGCGCGTGTTAAAGCGGGGTCGCCCCACTTTTACTGAGCTCGCATGATGTTCTAAACTGCCGCCTCGCTTTCGGAACTTTTCCAAGAGTTTTCCGTTTGGTGTTAAATCTGGTTGGAAAGGTCCCGTATGTGGTGCAACGCGTCATACTCCCGCGCGTCAGTAAGGGTTCCCTTACTCAGTGTGGCGTCACAACCACGGCGACGCTAATAAAAGAAGGGGGGAGTCATTCTATATCACATTAAGGAAGGGTATTGCATCATGCTAGCTTCTTGTTCAGAAGTCTAAAATAGTCGAGGTTGAGGACGTGTGCTAAACTGTTTACATTTTTGCGTCAATAAACCGTGGCTGAGCTCTGAACTAGGAGGTCGTGTTGGTTCCGATATAATTCTGGGTAGATATTTCGATGTTAAATTTACGCTGTACCCTCATTCATAGCATCCACGATCGTGATTGAAATCTAGAGAAAGTAATTATTACATGTTTATTGACAACTTTTGATTATTCCAAGCGTCGTCAAACTTATATCTGGTGGTCTCACAATTCTTTTTTATGTAATTTCCTGCGTAAATATGGTTGCAACTATATTTACAGACTTCTTACTTATGATCGGGTACAATTCATTAGCCTTGCCTACAGTACATGGATAGTATGATTCTCTGATTTTTTTGCACTCCTTTTCTCTGTATACCCTGGACGGTAGATACAAAATCGGACGGAGCAGTTTTCCCGAAAAACAATTTTAAAATACCGAGGGAACAACTCTATCGTGAAGGAGTGGGCGATGCGTTTCACGCGTGAAAGAACAGGGATGTGTTGCCGGCGAGATAACGGCCCTCTCCCCCAACCGTGGTGGGTTTGGGATGATGAGCACCGTGGGAGGAAGGACGGATAACGCCGGCATGGGTCGTAATTGTCCCTCCCTGCTCTCATACCTCAAGCTGCGAAGCGGCCGAGGAAGTGTATCGAAGCCGTGAATAAGCCGGGGGAGGGATGGCACAGGTAAAGGATAGGAGGCTGCGGATGGTATGATGTGCTCTGGGGCGGGCGAGGTGTATGGCGTGCCTGGATTGATGTGCTTTCGTGTTACGGGAAACGATTTAGAGGGGCAGGATTTGGGATTGGTTGGGGGGTGGAGGGACGTCTTAGGTAGTTGAGCACTAACGGTGGGATCCTCCCTCCGTTCGGGGATTAAGGATATCGTTGGTGCGGATGCGAGGGAGGAAGTTACGGGAAATTGGAGGGAGGAAGGGATGGCGGATCCTCTGTGAAACGGTGCTTTTGGTAGATACAATGAAGACCTTCTCTACGCTGCCGGTGGTCTCAGGATTTTGAATGCCATCCCTCATCGTTGTGATAAAACCCCTCTATTTTTCAGCGAAAGTGTTGGAAGCTCTCTTTATAGTCTACATTGATACATCGTGGAACACGAAGTGCTTTGGTCGGGTCTTCTCATAATCTTTTATTCTTGGGCAAAAGCGCATCCCATGAATGTTTGTTAAATAACATTTCACCATAAATTCTTAGCAAACGAGAGGCATTATTTACATTATTTTAATATCATAATGTCTTACTAGGTTTTGAATTTTATGAAAAGCTTATTATCAAATTTCAAAATATATTTAATTTTTTCGATTTGCAAATTAATATTTTGCTAGTCTTTTCGACGCTTTAAGTGTCTTTCTTTTTCGCGTTGTCCACCATAATTGGTTGGTTTTTTTTTTAACTACACCTCCATATATGAGGTAATTTTGGGAACTGTAAGGGTAAAAATCTAAGAGGAGATTCTAGTAATACTATTCTTATAATAATGACTGAGTAATTTACCTTGTCAGGTGGAAGGACAGATTGATGAGATGAGTACAGTATTAGGTGGTGTGGGGGAATGATGATTTGTGCCCTTCACTCCGTGTGCTTCATCCCGGGCAGGCCGAGGGGATGGAAGCGAAAGTGGTGGGCGCTATCTGTAATGGAAAAAAGAAACAAACGCGTGGGCGCACGGCCTCAGTTGCGTGGGAAGCATGGGGCGCAGGGCGGGGGGTGCTCGTACTATATGGACAATTATTGCGTTCCTCAGTCCACGTGCCCTTATCTCCATTACTCCTCCCTCTCCCTGCTTCTCCCTCCACATCCTCCTCCATTTTCCCTCCCACGCCTTCCATCATTTCACTTCTCCAGTTTTCTGTGAACAGACCAGCTTGATAATACCTTTGCAATGGTGAAAAGCTTCGAACTCCAGAGAAGAAATCGAAGTCTTATGTTTCTAAGGTAAATGGTACCGTTTGGTGATGGCCTCTATTAAAAAATTCACAGCCGATGGTTGAATACCTAGCATTTGTCAAGAATCTACCGCTTACCTTTTTATCTATCGATAGGTAGTCAATAATCGACGACCACAGATTAAATATGGACATCCTAGTGTATCTTCTAATATCAACCATCGAGGTCGGAGCTCGACATTTTTTATGTATCTTGGAATCCGTCCAATGAAATACGTATATTAAGGATGATTTGGTTCACCTTTACTTTATTCATTCTCCCCTGCATCTCATATGCTCAAACATATCGTCTGTAAACGGTGCAAGTTGTTATATACCTAATATTTGAAGATATTACATTAAGTTCGTAGCTTTATGCAGTTTTTTTTCGATAACGCATGATATAGTGTACTCACATACTTAAACATTTTGTAAACTTCATGTTGACGAAGCCTGTAATCCCCGATCGTCAGCCTCATCAGCAGTGGGTAGAGTCTCCACCTGTCCAACCGAAGATCTTATTACTTGCTTGAAATTACCATGCGATTGAAAACCTTATTTGTGCTCTTGTGGGGTTAGTAAAGGTAAATATAAAACGTAATTCAATATAATGCTGGTGCTCGAGTTTGTCGTCATAGGTTGGGAGTCGAGGGAGTTTCGCCCAAACTCCGCCATTCACTTTGGCGCCGCCTCCCACGCGAGGTTTACACAGGGCAACGAGATTGAAGGTTGGGGGAGACAAGTTAAAGGGGCGATAAGGAGAGTACTCATTGGACCCATGTGTGCGCATGAGCAGTGCGGGGAGAGAGAGGTCGGAATGAAACTTTGGGGGGTTGGAGGGGGGGGGGGCTCGATCGGAAAACAGAGGGAAGGAGGGGTAAAGGTGGGTGGGCGTAGGAGGTCGTGGGCGGATGGATGAGGTCATTCGAACGGAAATCAGTCGCGTGTGAATGCTTGCGTGTTGTGTGTGTGTGAGAGGGAATAAACCACTGCCGAAACATCCCCACCAGTACCCCCAGTGTTTCACAGACCCCCCCCCCCCCAAGCCATTATTCCCACTTTCCCCCCCTCGATATTGTTTTACTCATTTGTCACCGTAAGGTTTTATTTTTTTAGAGTCCCCTATTTCCTATTGTTCTTTGTAAGGCATCTTCTCTCTTTCCATCCTCTCCCTCCTATACTTTGGGGGAGGAGGTTGACGAAATGAAAGCTTCCGCTTCTCTACTTAACGTTCTCCAGCTCATCCTCGAGTTTGATATGACGCAAGGAAAGACGTCTTCGATAAAATGTCTATATAATCCTTTACCCGCCAAGTGGGTACACATTTAGCGCTTCTCAGGGTTCAGAATCCAAATTAGAAGGAACGCCTGACTGATGTCGACTGTTTGTCATCTCTTTAGCTTTTCTCGGAGCTTCTCTAAATTCCAAGAACCTGCGTTATTCGCTGTATGAAATTATTAGGCTTGGAGCGATTATCCTGACTCAGTATTCATCATCAAAATTTTGTTATAAAATTTCAATATCCTCCCACACGATTCGCCCGAGCATTAATTTCTTGAGTTTGTAACTCGCAAATACTAATCTAAAATCATTTGAGAACTACATATTTTTCGGAAAGAAGTTATAGAGTTTTAGAATCACGTTCACGCTTCTTGTAAACACATAAATTTTCGGAAAGGCGCAACGAATTAAGCGTGAAGGAGTTCACGTATATATTACTTGACAAAAGCTAGCCTTCTTACATATATTTCTTTAAAAGTATTGTGCGTAGCTGAGATCAAAGCACTGGCCCAAGCGGATGAACCCTAGCACGAGACCCCCATGTCACAACATCCTTATGATTGCATTCTCTAATATCGAACTACTAATATTTTAGGCCGTCGACCAATTTTACTTGTCGGAAACGTCAATTTATCCTCATCCCGTCTACTTTGTCGCATCCTCCCGACAATGTTCGACTGTGCGCCGACCGTGCATCAGGCTCTTCCTGCCTCCGCAGTCACTTCCCGTCCCAATCGATTAATGCTTACGCGATCAATCGATTTGACTCACTCGACCTCCAAATATGAGGAAGCCCATAGACGTTGCTTAGTGACGAATAGATCTGCGCCCTTGGAAGAATTAAATTATATTTTTAGGTGTTTCAAAATCATTTTATTATTTAAGGAAAAAACCACGGACCAGCCATGGAAGTTTATTTTATTTAATTATTTATTCATCGGAGTTTATTATGTTTTCATCTAAAGTGCGCGTTATTAGTTAAATGAAATATTTTTCAATGAGTTTCAAGAAGAGTGTGAATTTGCGTGTGTATTTAAGCGCAACTCTTCAACATTTTACTATATGTAGATGCTTTTGTTGCCTAATTTTAATGCGTAAATGTTGATTAAAGCTTCAAAATTTAATATCTACCAGTTGACCGGAAAGGGCCAAAATTTTAATCTGGGCAGCTCCAGCCGGCAATTTCGACGATGCACTTCCCGGAAACACTCTTAGGAAAGTATTTTCATTCGATCCACGTCCCGCCTCACCCTTTTCTTTTTCCAGTTAATTGGATTGATGGTATTCGCTGGAGGACGCCAAGATACCTGACCTCAATTTATGCACCCAATGCATCATCCATTTGCGGTTAATCTGGGTTTCAAATTGAGGTTTCACCTGTACCATGGGGGGGCGCTAAATCTACCACTTCAGTGGGGGCAAAACGCTCGAATTATCGGCATTACGCGCGCACGTTTTGCAAATCGCGCTTCAAAACCCGCAACGTGTGCCTCGAGTTTAAGATTGAAAGCTATTTAATTAAGTCGTTATCTCACTTGCGTTTCCATGGGTTACATCCATTTGCTCATTCCACATCTCCCTCCGCCTACTATTAGAGTGCGATAAGGCCAAAAAAATCCCATTGATACCCTTCCCTTGACGTGAGCAAAGCAGCAGCAGTGCCTTGCGGATGCGCGAGTTAATCGGATGAGAATTCAATGAATAAACTCGCTAAATTAGCCCTCAATGTGTGCGCGCCGATTAAAGGGAGTTGAGTTATTAGGTTCGACGGAAGAGGCATAAAGGGCTCGAATGGCGTGGGGGGAGGGGGAAGGCGTTGGTTGGTTGAAGGGTTGTGGGATGGGGTGCGCTAATGTCATAACCGTAAGATGGAGGTCTGGGTGGGATGGGGTTCCCTTTACTGCACAGCCGCGTTTGGGGAGGGAGTAGTCATTTGAATATCTTTATCGTTCACTACCTTATAATCCTCCCCGCCCCCCACCTCTCCGTAGCGATTACACCCACTCTGACCGCATTCTCCCCGCTTGTGTTAATGAAAAATAAAAAAGTAGGAGGCGTACACTTCCCGTCAATCTTAATGATCCAAACATCAACCAGTTACGTCGGTCCTGTTTGGCCAACTGGCAATTTATGTTCGTTAGAGTTCGTGTGTATTTGTGTGTTCGATCATTTTATTCTCTGTCCCTATATAATTAGTTCCTTTTTTGGCTGATCATCTTGCCTTCCTCCTCTTTAATTGGTCTGTCCATCCTTTGCGAAGTATTCAGCCCCGAAGCAAGTTAAATTTATTAATTATTCAACTTACAAGTGTCGGAGGAATGACGATGAGTCAGTTGTCGTTTGGGTTTTGTTGGTACGCATATATTTTTCTTGAAGACATTCAATGGCTGTATTTTGCGGACGTAGGTTAAAGTGATGAGTCCGTAGGATAGGAGGAATAAAAAATGTGTGGCTTTAAGTGGTCACTTACACTATGAAGCTAGTATTTTTAAGTTGGCTTACACTTTGAGGTAGAAGATTCATTGTTTGGAAATAGATAGTGCTCTCAAGAATCCAGTTTTTATGGTAAGCGATTGACTTTTAAACCTGTAGTTGGTGAACTTAAGTTTTATCCAGTCAATAAATAGTCTTGAAGACAACGTGGTCTCTGTATTTAAACAAACATGAGTGTGAAGTTGTTACAGCGATAAGGTAAATATATGCCCAATATTTGTTATTTGGGAGCTAATCATAATAATTAGTATTTTCTTTTGCATTGTATTTTTGTATATGACTGGGGCTCTCAAATTAAATATTAAGTGCATTTTAACTCAACGTACCCTCATACGCGTGTTTACCATTGTATCCACCAGCGAGCCTCATGTCGTAATTTCGGTCTCCGATGTATTATCTCTATCCGCGTGCCACATTCTTTTCGGTCTTTTAAATCGGGACGGGAAAATTATCCGCGTTTTTTCTCCCTCTTTTGTGGAAAATGTTCCTTTTCTCTCTCCTTCCCGCCGGATTTCCTCGCGCGCTTCCGGCACGCGTGGGCCGATGCCCCCTTTTCAGAGGCAGTCGTTTCTCGCTTGAGGTCGGGATGAATGAGGCTCCGCACGGCCCCGTTCTCGTGGAAGGCCTCTGCCCCATTCGCTCTATAGCGCCCACTTCCGGAGCCATGGGGAGGGACCCACCCGGCTAAAGGTCACCTCACTCCCGCACACATCTGCTTCATTCGGTGTCTGTTTATATTTTTTTCGGGATTTTCATTCAAAAATCTCCGGATTCCGTGCTTGCATAACCTTGTCGCGAGCGGAAGTCAAACGTTTCCGTGATGTCTCTCGTATCATCTATCATCTCCGCTTGCGGTCAAGGGGATGATGCTCTCAGATCGGCATCCCTTTGATGCATTTATAGCACTATCCTACCCTCAACTTGGACAAAAGTGGTGAGCCTTGTTGTGATCATGATAAGATGCTGATCAGTGATCACTATACTTCGGGCCACTTAGTGCGCGCGGGATGGATGTAAACACGGTGGCCCCGCATCATTCATCAAATATATTTTGTATTAAAATGTTATCTACATCACCGGATGTGGAGAGTTGAGAGATGGCCTGGATTTTTGTGTTTACCGAATGAACCCGCGTACAGACTCTTAATCCTAAATTCCCCATAGGTTTCCGGTTGCGTTCGCATCCGTGGCTGGTTTTTCTAGATTCATATGGAGTTACGAAATATGCATTTGGTCCAGTGAGGCAGTTTAAATATTAATGACTCATATCTATCCAGTCTTATGCGTCTCGGATTTTACGTATTTTTATCTGCTTCTCTCTACCTTCCTGGGCGTCTGGATTTCCCTGTTTTAAATACCACAGTAAAAAACAAACTCTTTATTTTCTCTAGAAAGACATTTTAAAATGGGTGTCATTTTTGCGTATGAAATGGTTGTTTTCTTGGCTTTATCTTATGCCCAAACCGCAATTATAATAGCTCCACGCGCTGCCTTGAGAAATGGAATTTCCATATTTTCTCCTCATATGACATCCTTCCTCTAAAAAAATAAAGAGCTATTCTCTGACGATTTTAAATTAAGCGGATGCGGCGATCTTAAAAACGGATAAAAATTGACCAATATCCTCTCGCAAGATCCAACTAACTGTGCTCGGATATCTGAACGCTTCCGACCAAAAAAAAAAAACCGGAAATTATCTTTTGGCTTCATCCTGTCTCCCGTTTCCCCCGTCCCCCCTTCCCCACAATACCCCAAATCCAATTCCGCTCAGTTTTCACTCTCCGGTGTGTCACTCAGCCTTCCTGTTCCTCACTTTTTATGTTTTCATCTTTATATCGTGAATTTTCAATTATTTGTTTGCAGAATTGAATAAATCAGAAAAAAATTCCTGATACTTTCCGAGTTTGCGACAAAATTTGCCTTCTTCATATAATTCTCTTTTCGTATTTCTAAATATAGGCTTCTTAAATATGGCTAAATATTCCTAAAATGAAGGACATTGTTTAGGAAGCCCTTAAAAAATGAGCTTGGAATTTATCTTCGAATCGCATTTATTACATTGGGTATCGTGATCGCAAATGTTTCCTCATATATTTATCATTCACATATGTTCATACTTGCATTAATAAATTTATAATCGCGTCTTCGACATTTTCATCATTCTGTTGCTTTAGTATTCCAATTTTTCCGATCGTGAGACTCGTGTACGATGTTTTATTATTTGCCACTGAGACTCTCCAAAATCTCTGACTCCGCGCGCCATTCATATCGTAGCCCCATGACACTGCATTGTTATCATCCATTCCTTCGGGGAGCTTAAGTTGCGTGCGTGATGTGATTGGGTTATATATAATTTTGTTCTAGCTATTAATCTCATGGCTTCGGCGTGGGAAGCTTGCTTCCACCTGGGGCACCGCTTGCGGACACCCTCGGTCGTGTTTAAGGCTAGCCAATCATGGAAGGGGTGGCCGCCGCCGGCTGATGTATATGTATTTTGAGGATCGTTCCACGTGATCAATGAGTCACCCGGGCACTCCCCGGCTGCACGCTCCCTTGCAAACGCTCTACCCTGACGGATAAGAACACCTTTGCTTTTCGCGCCATATGCCACGCCACGGTTTCGCGCCAAAAGTGCATGAATGGCAGGGCATTGTTGCGTCGAGTTGTTGTCTTCGGGCTCAGCGTCCCTCCCATCCCCTCATACGCTTTCGCTCGCACCTTGCCCACGTCCTGCTGTGTTGACTGTGGTTTGAATCAATTTTTGGCCGATTCTTTTGCACGTTCCTAACTGCACTAATCATAATTAGCTCACAAGCAGCTTTTAGTTCGGACCCTCTGATGATCGAAATTATGCATCAAGTTCTAACTCCCATGAGGTTGATGCCTAATTATAGCGACTGCGGACTGTAAATATCTGTAGTTTTTCTTTGCACCACCTCCATTGTGAAAGTTCTATTCGATTATCCCTTTGGTGCATCTAATTTTCCTTACCTATTTTGTTTACATCACCCCAAAATGTAGGTCATTTTCATTGACGGCATTTCCTTCAGTACATATTTTAAAACATTCAAGTTTTAATAAATCGCCAGGAGCGCGTAAAACTTGTTTGAATACAGAATTATTAAAATTGATATCGAGCCAGTGTTGTATACATTGATGACCTGCTCTTTCTGTTACCCTTTCAGATAGTTTTATGAATCTATCAAATAACCTACGGCAGTTTAGAATTTCCTCTGCGTGAAATTTCCATTTCCTAACGTGCTATGCCTCTTTTCTGATCAATGAAAGACGGAGACTGCGTGTCTGCAAGACTGCTTGGTGCTCTTTTCCCGCTTGTCGATTGCAAAATTTCAGACAACGGTTCCGTTGACTAAGCCTTTCCTGATCGCATTTCCCTTTGCGCGGGAAGTGTTTTTCCTCGCAGAAACCTATCCATGCATAATTTTCCTCTCTCGGGAAACTTGATTGTCCGATACTGTTGTGTGTGTGTGTCGCTGCAGCGCCATCATCTCAGCAATTTAATTTACATCCCGTCTTGCAATTTCCTGAGAGATTTTTCAATTTCGGTCGCGTCTCATCGCAAAAGTTTTGACTTTTTTTCCTCGCTTCGAAAGTTCTTCTTGTTCTTTCTTGAGAAATATCGATCATTGCCGCGGCCGTCCGTCCCTGTTTGCCAACTTCCTTCTACTCCGAGAGCTCGCGAATGCCTTTGGGAAAAAGTGACATGAGAATCGCGGTGTCCTCGTTTCGTGACATCTCGCATTGTTTCTCTCGTCTCTTTCAAAAAACTCTGAAACGAAGAGTATCGCCACTTCCTGTTGCGCGGGAGAAGTTACGAAACCATTTATCTTTATTATTTTTCATGCCTCCAGGTTTAAATCCTTTGTAACTTTTCTATTATCTCGCTCGCTGGTATTGAATATTGAATTAGCATTGCTTATTTGTCAGGTAAAGTTTTATGTTAATTATATAGCCATGTCCAATGCTATCTCTCTTCAGAATTTCCTTTTTTAACCTGTAAAGATTTTTTACACGTGGTGTTTCGTCGTTCATGTGTCCTGTGGCTCGATGATTTTCTGTCATATAGTAAAATTGGTGTAATCAAACTTGAATTTCACATACTATAATAATGCCATGCGGGAAATGAAGTGTTTTTTTTTCCTTTGGAATATACTCTCCCTTTAAAAGTTTTGATTATTTACAGATGACAGCTATTTAGACACATTTTCCTCTCTTGTTTGTTAGTATTTTGTTACTAGAATTCATCCAACCTCATTCAGTCCATTCAACCTAATGGAAATTGTATTTTTCTTCTCTTACTCTTCTGTCTCTTTATTTTTACTCTTCGAGTTTTCAAGATAACTTTAGTTTGGGAGTTATTATTGGTATTTCAGTTTGTTATTTCCTCATTCTACTCCAGGAAAATGCTCTTCAATATCTCCTTTGTGATTCCGATAAGTCTATTTTCGTTTTCCAAACCATACTGCTCGCCTGCTCAAGTGTCCTGTAGAGATAACGTCGCAAATCTTCACATGGTTCTCACGGTGAGGCTGAAAATACAACGAGGAGAGAGATATGTATAAAAAAAGAAACCTCGGGACGAAAAAAAGAACTCCGCGAGCATTGCCTACCATTGTGGGTACTGCTATCTCCTCCTTCCCATGTTCTCTCGAAGAAAAGGGTCCTTTTCTCATCGTCCTCGATTCACTACCACGGAACCTCTCTCGTCGAATTACCTCCGTATCCTCTACAAAGATTTCTTCCCAGCGCGCGCAACCCACCTATTCACTCAAGCTTCACGAGCCAACAACCGTGACTCCGCCCACTTTTATGAAATCCTTTCCTCTCCACCTTACCCTTATTTTCCCGCACACCCTCCCAGGGTCTTACCCCATTCATCTCCGCTTGCCAAATACCTTCTTCCTTCCCATCCGTCGGCGCATGTCCGCCTCTCCACAGGATAGCCGCCCCATCCCGTTTCGCTCCCATCCCAACCCCTTCCAAACCCACACACCCTCTTCTCTTCTTCCCGGAGAGCTCTTCCGCCATCGGTTCCACTTTTTGGTTTTGCGTCTTCTGCGTCGTTGCGGCACGCCCCTCGCGTCCTGTCCTTTTTTCGGATCCGTGATCTCATTCAGAGTCGTGAAAGAATGGGGACGAGCGACTTTTTTTTCCTATCCCGTGTGTTTTCACAATATAATCTGTTTTTCTCTCGAGTTCTCGGTTACTTCCCCTTACTTATATGCCGCATAGAGATCGTAATTAATGAAAAAATTAATAATTAGACCGTTTGATATTGTGATGGCGCACTAAAGTAAAAAGAAATATTTAGGGAAAATGTGTGCTAGATTAAGATGTCTGCCTATCGTTTTCTTACGTTACGTCTCTTTTATAAAAAATACTTGTGCTTATTTTATTTCAAAATATTTTGAACATAGTTGTGAAGATTGTTACGAGGACGAATTACGAATTTCTTCGTTCTCTTCTTTTTTTTTATTAAGATTTGATAGTATCCTGTAATTAATAGTATTTTATCCGAGCGCACCGTGTATTACTTTTAATTTTTTAGTTAATAATTTGCATAAGCGGTATCGTGCTTATATTATTTTATTTGGATCGCGATTTTTAAGGCTCCAGTTAGTTGTATTTTTGGGGGTCGCTGTAAACTCTTGAAATTGGGAATAAATTTTTTCCTCACAGTCGTAGAATTTCTTTCTCCCCTCCCGGAAGATACCGGAAGGGATTCGTGAGTAACGATTGATTATTTTTGTCCATTTCATCCTCATCAATTGTAGACAGTACCGCCAGCTCAACCAGTTTCCTATTTACGAGTCACCAATTACGTTATCTACGAGACCGGAGAAAGGAAGTCGATCCACTTGATGTTAATAAGAGACTGGAATATCACGAGTCCTAGCTTCCGGACCATTTGGCAGTGGGAAAGAGAGGCCTTTAGACCTTTTTCTCATCGCTCTCTTACCGAGGCAGCTCCTCCCTCCCTTTATTTTTCTCCCGTATGACTACTAGGAAGACTCCCGTGTAAGGAGGTCTCCCCGTGAAGATATCGCGTGAATGGACCGGAAAGAGACCGGGAAATTGATGAGATAGGGAGAGGTAGATGGGAGGAGGGATGTATGTGTACCCTCCCATGGTACACATCCACTTCCCTTCCTCTTAACTTGCCGCTCATTCCCACCGTGTTGAACCTCCTTCGCTCTCTCAGGGAAGGGAACTCAAGAATGGAGCCATTCAGGTGATGGGTTCGGGAGGAAATTGCGATGGTGAAATTTTTGAAGGGACGTCTTGTCTTTCCCATCGTTCAGGCAGATGGGCGGACGGTAGTTTTTTTTTAGCTCGTTGTGTTTTTTGTGAGCCTTAGTTTCCGTCCTCGAATCATTTCCTAACGTGTTGCTCCATATTTTTTTACGAAAAATGACCCAGACTGAGACTTTTACTCTCGCATCCAAACTGTGACAGCAGGAATTGGGTTCTTGTTTTGTTACAGTATGTAGTCTCTCAGCCACAGGGGCTGGATTCAAAACCCGACTTCAATAGTTACTTTAGATTCCAATCCCAGATTAGTCTCATTAGTATCATGTACTGGGCCGATATGATGCAGCACTATCTACGTCTTGCAGTGCAGCTACGGTTTTAAACGCCTATATCTTATATTAGACTGATTCTGATTCTTTAATCATACCTCTTTTGTTGTCATAGTCCTTTTCATAACCTCTAGTTGGCAGTGGTCAGCGGGCGCTTCCATGAGAACCACAAATCATTTGAAATTTCTTCTTGTTAGATTCTTTAGTAGGACTAAACGTGTTAACGTAGGATTGTTCATATCTCAAGCGTTTTCATAAATTATTTCAATCCTCTCTTGACCCTCGAAAGAGAGATCACCGTTCATCCATTTCACAGGCTCAAAAATGGACATATTGATTAGGATGCAAATTTTCCGCCTCCGCCTCGCTCCATTTTAGCTCGCATTGCATTCGTGTTTTGTTCCCAAGGCATGTTGTTCTCCTCGAAACGCTGTTGGAGCCGATTTTGCGTCCTTCTCCCTCCGAAAAAAATGGACTAACAGTCAATCTGAGCGGAGAGTGAAGGGAAACTTCCTGCTTTCAAACTATCTATTCTCCATGCTCGCACCCGAATGAGGTTAATGTGTGAACTACGCGTTTCCTGTCGGAATTTGGGAGGAGGGTCTCATGGGCAATACAGGGTCCGCCGACCATCTCTGAGGGTTTCATTTGTCTTTTCGGCTTAATTTCTCCGGTCTCCCTCATGCGTTCGTTCATATATCTGTATCCCTCCGCGTTAATCTTCGACTGATTGGGTCTGCAATGATTGGAAACAGTTAACATCCCCATGGTACCTGGCTCTGCTGTGTGTTCAAAAGGGCCACGTGTCGCGTATCGTTTTGTGTGTTTTCTTACGTTTCTCCCTGTCTCCCCCATCGCCACGTGTGTGACATGGGATCGCGCCCATATTTGGCCCACGGGTCGGGGAGGTGAGGAGGGACCCGGATGTTTGAACCTCCAGGGGAAGTGGGACGGAGTTAGCTCGTGATTAAGAACTCCCATTGGTGCAGTCGCTGATAGTTAACTGTCCTCTTTTACTCCGTCCGATTTTTATTTACGTCCTTCCGGTGTTGAGTTCCGGATGTCAGGCGTCTCGGTTTATCGTTCAATTTTCACTGTCTCGCGCAATTTTAAGCATGTTCAGGAGATAATTGCTGCCAGAAAGCTATGATGCTGCAAACCAGCGTTGTTCGCAGTTGCTACGGCATGGGGAAATCAAGTTAGAAAACTGGGATCTGACACAGATGAAGGGAAATATTGTGGATGTAAATTATACAGCGCCGGAGTTGACTCTTCTCCATCTCGTTTTTTTTACTATTATCAGTGTTCGTTATTTTAGCTTCAGTATTTACCTATCCATTGATTTTTGTGACTTCTTTCTTCACATCATTGGCTCATTCAATAGGAATATTTTGTAATGGAGGTTTTATTTTGAATTGTTAAATGAATAATTCAATACATGTATTTTTTTTGGCAAATCCTTCATCGTTGGATCGTTTGAAAACGTTGCCTCTCAGCTGTTTCCAAATGTGATTTTACTGTTACCAAACATGGTTTAATTCCTGATTAACACTATTAAGGTCAGATTGGTTCTTGCAATATCGTTATCTGTGCTCCGACGGAGCATATGCTATATCCATCCGCTTTCTGCTTAATTTGCTCGCTATGCAAAGCCCATTTATTCGTTTCCTCTATGCTTTCCTGTAGTTATCGGTATCACCCCAGGTTCCTCCCGCATTTTGAAGTCAGGGGGGCCGTTCTTTTTGCATTTTATTCTATTACATTCCTTTTAGAACGCTGAAAATTGGCTCAAGGATACCGCAATTGAAGAAATAGAAGTTTCTTATTGACGGAAGGTGCCACCAACTCCTCTTTCGCCTTCGTTTCGTACGTACCTCCTCAGTTCCATTCCTACCAGAGGCCGAAGCGTTGTCCCCCTCGGTTACCCCATCTCCTTTTAGGCTTGCACGGTTGAGTCATTCCGTTATTTGGTTTCCCTCGTCGCCTACCCTGCGCTAGAAAATGACTTCTGAAGCTTTATCTCTCCGCCTCACTCCCTCATCCCCCTTATAGCTTTTGACTCCTCTGCTCCCCCTGCTCGCACCACCCACTATTCTCCTTGTCTTTCGTCCCCTCTCCTTAAAGAAAAGAAACTGCAGCTTGGTTGGCAGTCTGGCGCAAGTGGGGGAGGAGATAGGTTATAATCCAAGAAGCTATCTGGACTCCAAAGGGGGTCTGAGCTGTGGAGAAGAAATAGATCCATCCTCCTTTGATCTCTGGGCTCCAGGGGCCATTCGTTCCCGTTTCTCTCGAACACCACTTTGTGGTCATTCCGGTGCGTTTTGCCGGATTTAAAGTGTGAATTGATGAGTATTCCGTCTGTGGCAGTTGAGTCATTCAAAATAAATGTTTTCGGCTGTCTTATGTTTATATAATGGCTCTCAGAATCAGCACGTCTTTCCATCTGACCTATAATCGCGCTACCGGTTCATTAGGTACAAACTCATATCTTTTAATATCGGTGATAGGTGTTATTATTTAAGGTTTTCGAAGATCGTCTAGTACTTCTTACGAAACGATCGTTTATCTTTGTCTTATTTTGGTCCTCCCACTTTTCTTCTACCAACTCAGAACATATCTGACATTTTTTGTTATATTGAGGGTAATTAAAGTTAATGGTATCCTTGTAATTTGTTGTAATTGTGCTTGAATTTTTTTCCGGCAAAAATTTGCCGCCACAGTATGGAGGTAAATAATCTCGAGAGAGGACTCCAATTCCCGTAATTAAGGTTACCTATTTTTGGGCTCAGACTATGCTAGAGACCTTAAAAAATGCCTTTCGTGATATGCCAAAATAATGTAATAATTCCACCTTATTTTACTCTTTTTTGGACAATCTTTCCACTTCAGTGTGAGATTTTTTTTTGTTTTATTCGGCTTGGACGATCTTCTACCCGCAGGATGATCATGAGGATAGGCCCGCCAAGTTGAATGAATTGGATCAAACTCGTGTGGCATCCGAAAGTCTATCTTATTTAGAGTGCATCCACGGCCTATTAAGTATCCTCGCATACGTGTCGGCACATGGTGTATCCTGTCATCGTAAACGATTTACCCCTGATGCTGTTTGTACGTGGGAGGGTGTGATCTCAATTCCGACTGAACACACAGGCGCGCTCATTTTCATGTGTCGGAACTTCCACCCCCCAACCCCTCGTGTTCCTCCCCATTCCCTTGATCTGCTTTGCCTTTGGGTTCGACGCAATCGTCTCCACGCGCACTCTCCATGTCTGCGTCCACCTCTTGTAGGGGGTGGTATCCTTCCTTCGAGCCTCGCCTCCCAGCCCTGGGCCATAGCTTCCCATCCGCATTGGGACTGCATCCATCCTCTCTCGAGGACCGTCTGGTGGAGATAATGTTGAAGAGGAGTGGAGGAAGGGAAAACAGATGTGTGTTTACGGAAAGGAGGGCGCTGGCAGGGCTAAAAAAAAGTTGAGCCGGGAGGTGTCCGTCTGTCAGGGTGCTCCTGAATGCGTCTTCGACTATCTTAGTCTCTCCTGAGTTTGAGTTCTCACCATTTGGGATTTCTTTTTATTTACATGTTTCTTCCTTACCTAATGGTGTTAGTTGTCAGAATATCGTTTTAAGTGGAAAACTGACATGGAATTTAATATAAAATTAACAATTTGTAATATAAGGTCATGATGGTCAGGTATTGTTTGGTGTGCCTAATACTTAGCAATTAGAACGAAGATTTTGGACTTAACAGTGGGGGAGTTTGAATGCGAAACTGCTGTCTAATTATTTAACTTGTATTTATTGTGAGGGGCTCTAGATGCGACATTACAGCATGAGGCACCTGTGCTGAAGTGCTGAAATATTCTTCACTCGGGTTGTCACTACAAATTAAAAATCCTGGTGACCCCTGTTTTTTTGCCTAATTAATTTATTCGCTTTTTAGAAAGTAGGATATCAGTGTTTAGAAATTCCTTCTAGTACATAAAACCCGATATTTACTTCTCATCGTTGATATACCCAGGAATTTTAGGTGTATTCCGCGGATGGCTTCAGCCAGAGCGCTCTCTGGGCATCTTTGATGTTATTTTTCACCCGTCCGCTTCAGTCGTGCCTTCAGTACGTCCGTCTGTTGGCTGCTATGTCTCCCGCTTGCGCGCGCGCTGGGAATCTGCGTGCGTGTTGTCTGTTTCAGTCGGCGGCGGTTATGTTGGAGAGGAGGTGTGCGCGCGCGTTAGAAGAGGGAAGTCGGTTTTTTGAGGATGGCGGTGGGTGACTCATCGCGCTTTTGGCTTTCGTCGAGGGAGGGTGGGGTGAGCAGCTGCGTGTGAATGCGCCTAGTGTATATACGGGAGGGGTTGTGGGTTTGGGGGATTTTGGACTGCGGAGGGGGGAGGGGGTTCGGAATGGGAGCGAAGGGGTCCGTGGAGTGGGGAAGGGATTGGGGAGGTTACGCAGTGTAAGGGGGGGACCGGGTATTGGGGAGGAAATGGGGTAAAGGAAAAGGGGGAGGGGGAGTAAACGAGATAGGGTGCGTTGTATTCGTTTGGAGGGGTTAGAGGGGGTATCACCTGGGGAAATGAGAGTAAGGGAATGCGGGAGATATGGAGATTCCTGTTCATACAAATGCTGTGTGTAATGTATCGAAATTTCGTACTGTATTATAAAATGCGACCTTGTCGAAGGGGAGGGTCAGCTAACATTTCATTTATGAATATTTATGTGGAGAGCTCTCGTTTTCATGTGATAATTCAATTTGGAATGATTATCCTAGATGGAGAAGTTATTTCTCATGATTAACTAGATACTCATAAATATTTTGTATATATTATAATGTTCTGGTTTTTGCCTTTGGATGCTTCATTCTGTTTGAGGAGTTTATGTGCTGGATTCATTTCCTGGCAATGATGTTGTTGTTCCGTGCATGAACAATTATATGTTTAGCACCTTTCATTAACTAATATTTGTTCTTGTGTGTACTTAAGTAGAGGACAATTATAATCTCATGGCGTTAAGTGCAACTTATGGGATGAATGAAGAGGGCTATACTGGACAATTACACATTTGGTTACCTGTCACCTTTTTTGCGGTCCTTCACGTAAAGGCGTTTGAGCCGTTCTCGCGCACGAAACAGCGCCCTACGGACGGACTCGGGACTAGCGAGCAAGTCGTGCCTTCGGTGCACGGCTCTTTTTTTCTGATGTTTTCAATGGGAGATCGAAATCTCTCCGTGCGCTCTGTTGACGGTGGAGCGAAATTCCATTTCCTCCTCCACTCTTTCCCGCCCTTTGTCCGTATTTCCTCCTCTTCCTCTCTTCTCCCTTGTTATATCTACCTCACCTTTCCGTCCGTATGGCGTCCCACCGATGGACCCACGAGGCAGGAAGTGGTGTGTGAATGAACGCGCTCGCGAGATAAAAGCCGCTTGCTCGCCGGATCTCTCGATTTTTTTTCATTTGGGGTTCAGTGAAGAGATTGCGATAGAAGGGGTACTTTTAACTTCCCTCTCTTTTACCCATTGAGTTTTCGACCCTTTCCCACCAGTTTTATTTTGTGATCTTTTTCCCGGCGTGATCCTTGGGAGGGTTGCGCGCATTTCGGCGTGCCATCCTCCCGATATTCGGCTTATTTCACATGCTATCGCCGCCCCTTTGAGAGCGGGTTGTTAATCCTACATCCCGTGAAAGTACGTCCCGCATCTATGCGAGCTTTATCCGTGAGCGAGGAGTTGCCTATGTGACGAAAGACCTCGTGCATGTCATAGTAAGCCCTCTACGCCCAGTATAAATTTTGAGAGGATGCGCCAGTCAATCCATACGCCAATAGTTTTTAGGTGTCGGAATGTTGGAACAGCTGCGTTATTTGGAGAATGCAAAATCCTTTAACTATCAGTCAATGAAGAAATATAGCAATTACTATTCCTTCCGTGAGACAGCGTAATTGTTATTTTTCCTGTGGACGAGAGGTTGATTCATGGTATTTCCTGGGAACAAGCCTATTCTTCAGCTTGTAGGTGAATTACCATTCCGAGTATGGCCTTACGATTATATTTTACCAACTAAGGCGAGACGTATGAGTAGCAGATGTGCGCAGAATACAGCCTCCATTTTAATGCGAGCTAGAAAATGAAATCTCCGTTCCACTCTTTTAGATATATCTTCTTCTGAGTTATCTGAAGTGAAATCTCGTAAACCGTGGAGAATTATTTCGCGGGGAAGCACTCCGAGCGTTGCACCAGTTGCGAGCCTCGTGCTCTTTCACGATGCGAAACTACGCCGTGGGAATAATCTTAAATCGTGCTTCCTCTCATCGAAAACCGTGATGGAAGTCGAATCTCGATTGCCTTCCAACATCCCAACTAACCCTCCCCGAGGAGCAGTAACTCTCCTCAGAGACGCGAGCTTTCGTACCCGAGACGGGATCTATGCCGCATGCGGAATGAGCTAGGGTTGCGGTGAATGGGACAAAAAGGAGTGGAAGTGGTACATCGGGTTCTCAGGGGAGGAGAGGGAAGTAAGGAGGAGGCTCTGAGGATGTTGGTGCCCTTCTGCGAGTACATTGGCTTTTCTTTGCCTCGTCGACGTCGTCTCCTAGACTAGCGTGGTTGGTTTCTTCTGAATGAGCTCACATGAGCGGAGTGTGTACGTTCGCTGGTGGATGGCCAGAGACGTTGGAAGGGGTAGCGTGCACATGAAGGGGGTTGAATGAGGAGAGTTTGTACGTTTATATATTTTTTAAGAATCCCGTGAGACGCGGGGAACATTCAGATCCACGGTGGGAACGCTCACAGAGTTGGTTTCCGGACGCTTCACCGGTTTCTTCCATGGAGGCGTTGAAGTCTCCACTCCCCCTCTCCGCGGTCCTCTGCATCTCAGAGTCAATTCTTTCGTTGATCTACAGCCTCCGGCGACATCAGTGGAATTTCTCAGTCTACAATTTTTTATCTGGGTAATCAGAAGTTTTATGTTAGTCAGTGTAAAGGAAATTAATGTTCACCAGGTCGTAGAATAGATGACGCCGCGTTCCGAACTAAAACAGTGAAAATAGGCGCTTTATTGAACCTCCATCTTTCACATTTCTGTTCCTCCGGTTGATTTAAGAGGTAGCGCGCTCATCGTTCCATGTTCTTGATAACAGCATATCTAAGTTAAAAAACGACTTTGTGAAATTTGTAAATGTAAATCCACCAAGTTTTTACTCCACAGCATGTGTAGCGCAATATAGCATGAAATCGCTTTCCTGGCTTTATTATTTGAATTGATTAATTATTTATTGAAATAATTTTTCGCCTTCGTATTGCTCGCTTCTCGAATTCGTCCACATGGGATCGGAATATAACCGACTACAATATGCATTTAGATGCTACTGGGATGATAGTCATCGATCAGCTATCGTGATGTTAAATATCTTGCGAAAGTAGTAATGGCATATCATAAACCCCATGATTATTAAGAAAGCTTGATAATATATTTATACCTATAATGCTATCAACTAGAAACATTATCAGTCAAAGTTCCGTGGTATTGTCTCGAATGGAAACGATTGTGTTTTCCTGACATGGGCATTGATGAATTGTGAACTATTTCACATTTTCTTAATCTGGAACTGTGATGGAAGTTTTTTTTAAGTAAGAGGCTATCATATCGTCATCATCTCTCTTCATTTCGTCTTACTGTATGTTACTTACATGGATTCTAGGATTGCTTTTCGTCGTCAGAAATCGTTCGTCTCCCCTTCCTCACGCTCATTCAAAAGTCAGCTCAAAATAGACTTTGTTTGACGAAAAGATAGATTTCAAGTGGTCTTTCAAAAATGAACTCCAGCTTCGAGTTTCTTTTATATTTGAGTTGCTCTCTTCTTGAGGGACTGTTGTCGCTTGACAAGCATAGTATTCCCCCCTAAGCAGATAAAGCCACCGTCCTGCTAACAGATTGGTGGCTAGGGTATGGGTTAGAGCGTAGGTATGAGTCATGCTAAGAACCCAAGCTTTAGTGGGGGAGAGATATGAAATGATTGGTGTTGGTGAGTGCGACGCGTAAGAGTGTGCGCGTATTTACTTCAAGACAGGGAAGATAAGAACGTACCCAGTTTTGGAGGACTCCTTTTTTGCCGCAGAAAGAATCATTATCCATAAATCAGTGCACTTTGTCTTATTCCTTGGCTTTTTTGTCTGTTTTCTCAGAAGTTGACACTGTCGACTGATGCGTGTTCGATGCCATTTCATGTTACCGCATAAGATGATGGGAGTGAAGACAATTCATGTGGAGTGGACCAAATCCTCTAGCCTTTGTCGTAATATAGATCAGAGACTATGTTTATTAACTCATCGTTTTACATCGGGCTGCATAGACATTTGTTCGGGCAACTTTTGGACCAAATTCCGTACGTAAATATATTAACTCACCTTTTTTCCACGCAATTATTAATAGGGTAAATTTTACTCCTTGTTTTATTTTATCTACGAAATAAAATGCTCATATTGAGTGCTAAACGGGACCAAATACGAAAATTTAAACGGCGAAAGTTTTAAACTAGCAATACGTGACCAAATAAGGACTGATTAAGTGGGAGTGATGCTGTGTCCGTGCGTGGACATGCATCGAAAAGACCCCTCTTCCTTTCCCGGCCTTGGAATATATTTTCCTCCCACGCTGACTGCGCGTGCGGACGGCCGCCTCATTCATCCCTGGGCGCAGGATCCTCTTCCTGCTTCGGCGGCGGAGAGATGTCGCTCCTTCCGTTCCCAGCTCAGTCCTCTCCGATGATGATGGCTCGCTCGTCCTTGGTCGGTTCCCGTCCCCACGTCCTCCAAGACCTCTCGTCCCCGTCTCCTCCTCCTTCCTCACTCTTCACCTCGACTCATCCCGCCCTCAAAAGCTCAGCCTTGGAGTGCATAAAAAAGAAAGGTTATCCCCGTGTTATAGGTCTCTCACTGCCTTGTCCTCACCTGCTTACAACGATCCGCGACCGTCTCAGAGGGTGTCGTTGACGTGATAGCGTGGAATCATAGTTACAGTGAGGTTTTATGGGAAATTCTCCCATATTTAATGGTCATACTAAATGTTACAGCCATAAGGCGAGCTCATTGTTGTAAAATTTACGTGGTAATTGTGTGTGTTGACCTCAGTTTTTGTGCCTTAAACGTAGTTAAGGGTGTTGTCTAGTTTTATTTTTATTGCCTCTGACGATAGCGTTACTATATTATCTTGTATTTTTGAGTAAATAAGCATCGTTCATCTGATCCCGCCGGCGGTCGCAAGTAAACGGAGTAGTTTATTTAGAGACTCATGCTTTGATGTGTCTGTTATGCGTGTTTGTTGGAGTTGGGACCACCAAGTTAATTCGCACTTGACTTAGTTTGCCAAAGAGGAGTCTTCTTTCATTGAAATTCAATCAGCCATATTTCCGGCAGCATAAGTAAAAACGCTTTATCCATTATGGCCGAGGAGATCGAGTGGTTTCTCCTCTTAATTAGTATTGAGCGCAGGAAGATAATGGATGGAGGGATCATATTCTTAATCCTCATTCTCTGTGCCTTCCATTCTCATTTTCTGTGCCTGGGCCGAATAGACAAACTTTAAACTGGATTACAAATTAGTCAATTACATTCCCGACTCGGTATATTCGTCTACCCTTCGGATCTCGGTCCACCGGTACGCCTTGCTCTTTGTTGGGGGAAGGGGGCGTACCTTCTCTCTCCCCCTTGTTACCCCTGGGTGTAGGAGCCCCTTGTGCAGTTACCACTTCCGTCTCATCCCGTGTACCAAAGCACCTCCCACGCACTTCCCGTCCCCCTCCCACCCCCTGCACTGCCCTTGACGTATCCGCTCACCCCCACACTGGGGGTCCCCTTCAAAACCTTCCATCCACCCACGCCCAAAATACGAGCACCCTGTACCTCTCCAGCGTCCTCGAAGGGAGACGTGAACGGCTTCTCTGGTCCATTCAATAGCTCATACCCTCTCAAAATTCCATCACTGTCCGTGGGAGTCGCTTGATTTTCAGTGGGGATTTTTCTAAAGCATTTGAGTCGGTTGAATCTCATTTAGATCCAGATTGTAGTCGGGAAGTAGTGATTCACAAACATCGTCAGTAATCTTTATATCAATTTTTATCAGCGGGTCAGTTGTGGCTAAAACCCAGTCACGGTAATCTGATTATACCTATACTCCTGTCGGTATTTTAAGTTCATTTTCCAGTGCGTCGTTTTATCGACGAGTTTCAAAATTCGTTCAAAGGATCGTTTTTAAGCATACGTTCTCATAATGGTGACAATTATTTTAGTGGAATGTCACCGTCATTTTAAGATAGATGTTAAGTGGCTACCGATGATAATTTAGTTTTGATGCTTGTTTTTCTTTTGTAAATAGTAGGTATTATAAACGTATGCTCAAGCTTCGATTTGCTGTCTATTGCCTTGACATTGGTTCATTTATTATGTGGCGTTCCCGTTGTGGATGTATCGACAGCCCAAAACGCAGTAGTAGTTCCCCTTCTCTCTTCGCTACCACTCAGCATCCTTGCTCCCTAAGCGTCCCGACGGGGCACTCCTGCGCATAGGAATTCTCTCACCATTCCATGACTCACCAGCTTCCCACACCACTTTTGGACCCCAGTTGTGTATGTGTTTGTGTCGACTTCCCCCCATTTCAATCCAGTCCACACACCTCAACCCCTGCCACTGCTCATTCCTATACACTTCCCCCTTCCAGCCAACCAATATCCCCCCTCCCATCGCTGCCAAAGCATAAGCCTGTGCTTCCGCTGCACCCTTATACTCACTCTCACTCTCCACCCCAAAAATTTTACTACGTCGCCACCCACCCCTTCTAACTTCCATCCATCTCTCTTCACCATTTTCCTCTCCCCCACAATGCCTCCATTCCAGATATAACTGAGCCTGATGGGCTCCGTATGTTTTTTTTTTGTACGAGACCAACTCGAGCGCCTTCGGCTATCATGTTCTTTTATTCCCGTTTTACTCATAGTTCCCCCACTAGTAGTAAATCTTGCTCGTCTTTTTCTTTCTTCTCGGGTCGCCTAATTGTTACCCAAGTGCGGTTATCCCTGTCTTTTAGTCATATGTACGTGAGCGTGTGTGGATCTGCCTTTTATGTGCCGCTAAAAGTGCTCGCAAAACTACACTGATATGCGTTCTTCCATTTTATGTGAGCACATCGGAACCTCATTGTGGTGAAATCAGGGTCGAATGAGGAGTTAACGTTGCGGTAGTAGATAAACTTGCCTGCGTGCATATTGCGTGGTGATATTTTAAGTATTTGGTCGGAATTATTATAAAAATCAAAAGGAGAAGTCTTAAAATAGTGTATGGAATGAAATTACCTTCAGAAGTTCAGGAAAATGTAATGCTCTGGGTATGAATTGAGGCATTAAAAATACTGCGACCTCGTCTTACGAAATTTCTTTATCATAATATTTTCAATGTTTGGTCATAATTTAAAGATAGGCACCTGCAGGGTCGAATTTCCTTCTTCCCATCATCTTCTCCATGGTAACCAAAAAAGTGGTATTACGGAGGCATGGCCAGCCGTTATAGAGGGAAAGAGGGTCACAGCTATTGCACCAATAACGATAATTGCACTTAGAAGGGCTGAGGGTAAGATAAATGTTTTCAATTTTGCCGGAACCTTGACAGCGACGAATCTCTCTCTCACTGTCCGTGAAATACCTTTGTTTGGCAGGTGAATTCATTTCCTTCCGGTCGATAATTTATTTTTGTAATAGGCTGCCCTTTTATGGGATGCCGGAAAGCCCATATCACATTTCCTTTACATTCTGTCCGAAGCGAAACTCCTAAAAAGGGAACTCAATGTCGATGGGAAACAATTTCGGCGATCGTTTCCGAACTCTCTGAGCCCTTGACTGCTTTTCGAGAGAGCCGCTTAATCGCTGGCCCGAATGCAAGATACCGTGGAAGGAGGGCGCTGTTTATGAGTTGTTGAATCCCAACCTCACCTCATGTGGTATCTACTAGGGCATCCGGGGTACTCCAGGTCTTCGGACACCTTTTGTTAAAGCTAGCTTTGTTAAATTGTCAGGAATGAAAAAAGTCCATAGATGAATATGATAAATATCTTCGGCGGGTTTGAAGTTAATTACGTTTTTCAGACGCATAAGTATCTACTGTCCGTTTAAAAACGAAAGCGAATCGGATTTGAAAACTTATATTTCAGTAAGAAATAATTATACGGAGGCAAAAACACTCTTCAACAGAAAGCTTGCCATAGTTTATACTAAGTATTTTAAGTAAAGAACATCGTAATCTTTATTGAGGTTTTTGCATTGAAAACTGAAATTTCTTTGCAGTAAATGAGCAGTATTGGCGAGCTTTCTATAAATATGTTTCTGATGTAAGTTTTCGCGGCAATCAGGTTCGCCGTATGGTAGATTTCCGGGTTTCGTCCGGGTTGTCCTTTTGATTGACGTTTCACCTACTGTGCTGTTGTCGTTCTCAAGCTAGGCTGAAGTGGCGAAAAGTATGTAAACAATCGACTTTTTTAATGCTGGTGGTAAAGTGATCGCAATGGCACAACTGCGGAGGAAACTTTCGAGGTTACCTACGGGCCAGCGTCAATGATCCAGTGTCTAAATTCGTAATCGTTGATCCGCCTTCTCATCCGGGCGGAATCTGTGCCCATTCCAACGAGCGGGGCAGCCTCGGAATTCGCGCAGCGTGGACCATCCGACGAACACTCTTAATGACACCACTCCTCTCTCGATGATGGCTCCGCGTCAGTCGGTCTGCGCTTCTTCGCCATCCGGTCAGCTCTCGCGGCGGTTACCAAGAGTGCGAAGCATCCAACCCCGTTCCCTCATCGTCCTCTTCGCCGGCAAATCCGCCGGTTGTAGGGCGACCCACTCGCCGTATCTCCTCTTCCGCAGTGGTACAGTTAGGGAGGGAGTCCGTGTCCCCCATTCCATTCCCCCACTTCGTCCACCTTCTATCCCTCCCCCCCTTTCGTTCGCGATTCTCTCTTCAATTCCCGTTGTTTCCGATATACCTACCGCGTTCATCGCTTTTGCCTTTCGGGTTTAATTTTTTTCTGTCGTTTCACTCTTGGCCCCCTAGGGTTGGACGCTGATCGGAGTACTCTTTCCGGCTTGCGTATTTGCTCTCCGCTCATGCATCTTTCATTTTCGTCGGCTGTGGTCATCGGGAGTCGTGTAGCCCCAGCAAGGGGGCTAATCCCAGGCCCATATATGATCTTGCCTGCGTTAGTCGAGTATTTTCAAAAGCAATTCAGCATAGAGCATGTTGTTTGAAATCACCCTTTGCCGGTTACCTAGCAGATGCATTGTTTTCTCGAAGCACTCATCATTTTATCCAGTCATATTCTTCCAATATCTCACACCCGGAAAACTCCTTTCATATAACTAAGTCGTAATTAGTACGGAAGGCTATCTCGCTTTTTCTCTCCAATTATTTTAATTGTACCCAACTGTTCAGTAATTAATCTCAGAGTTGCATTCCCGAGATTCTCATCTGATTTTGTTTGGTATTTTCAGAAGTATGAGTCCTCACATGTACATTGTATGCGTATAGATATGCTTAAACCATCGCTGTCCTGTCTATTGTTTTTTTCCATTCAAATTTTGCCTCTATTTTAAATTCAGATGTCAAGCATTTCCATTCGCTTCCTGTAATTCACCATCTCTGATGACGTTAACCCTTCCGATCCCCGATTTATTACATTTCATTTTTCAGTCACTGAAAAGACCATTTGCTTGTTCTCTTGATTTTCACGTTTTCCGTTCCAAATCGCCTAGGTGATATTTGTTCAAATTTAAACTCTATAGTCGGTACTACTATTTTTACTTTTCCAACGAGCGGTGCTAAACGTGCCCTTTGTGAGGCCAATGAACCCTGAGCAGTCGATGCCGTGAGTTCTAATTGGCTCACCTCCCCACACCCTCTCGACTCCGTGCGCCGGCGTCTGGTTTACATTTGGAAGGGTCGTTGGGGGTGTGAGGGGATCGAATTGGCCTAGCAAGGGTCACGGGGGTGGCGGCGTGGATGGCACGCAAGGGAACTCACTCGCGTGATGGCGTCACTCTGAGTGAATAACAAAAAGTTTCCGGAGAGTCACGCGGATCGATTGCCGATTAATCACTCTTTCCGATTTTCGCTCTTCGTGAATAAAAAAAAAGTTAATGGTTCAATTTAGAGTGGACGAAAGCATTTTCGGATTTTAGAGTTCATCGCAGGTGTTCAAGGGATTTAAAAAGCGCGAAGTTGGTTTTTCCAGCAGCAATATAACTTTTTTGAAGTAATCAACCATCCAGCTGTCGTTTGTGTATAACTGTCGCGACATCTTCCTGTGCTGAAACACAACATGCTCTACCTGAGATATATTAGCCGTGGTATGACTAGAAAAAATGGTATTGTAATTTGCTATATTGTTGGTTGAGGTGAAAAATTTGGGCATCGCTTTCGTATGTCAAGCTCTACATCAGATGCAAAAGCGTGGGTAAAATTTCTGACTAGTAATCATTACAGTGGGCTTCTGCTCGTGTGCTCAATTTGTTTCCATCCCTTTTGCATCACAGTTTTGTCTGTGGAGGTAATTTATCCATTTGAGTCGTATTTTTTAAAAGTTACAATTGGCCCTGTTTATTGAGAAAATAGTCGCTTTAATTATGGTAACTCGCCTCTATTTGTCTTCCACTTGATTCCGTGAATGCAGTCCGTAATAAAGAAATGAATACCTGCCATCCACGGTTTCTCTCTTTATGTCCTTGTCTTCAGTACCAAAATATCCTTGTTTCCCCCTGAACGAGAAAGTCTTTATATATTCGAATGTTCCATTCGAAATCAAAACGCTCAGTCATCATCTCAAGATTTATTTCTCGTGGATTTATCGCCTTTTTCTGCGGGATACCTCGCTTGTCTTCCGTTCGAGAAATCTTATTTTTCCACGACCTCGTGCGTGTCCCGGAATGCGGAGGCAGTTGCTGATGAGGTTTTTGCGGGATTTTACGGAGAAGGGGGCGACAGATTAGTCTGCGGACGTGAGGAAGTGTAGATGGCGTGGATGGTGGCGGGTGTTCGCTTGGTTGTGTTGTTTCGTGGCAGGGGTTGGCGTTAGCAGTTGAGGGAGATGAGGCAATATTAGGGTGCAAGGAGGGAGATTCATCGAGAGATGGATCGGGTAAGGTGCAGGGGCGAATGGCGAGGGATATTATCGAGGGCTCTTAGTGGAGGTACGGGGATGTGTTGATCTCGTCGTCATGGGAACGTCCGCGTGCCGATGCGTCTCTCTCATGAACTATGTTCTCAATACTCTCCCGTCTCTTGTTCCATTCTGTCCCATACCCAACCACCGTATTTCGTGTTCGCTAATATCAGGTCTGGGTATTTCTATCCGGACTTCGTTCACGCACGGATAGTGGAGGCTGGAGCCTTTGGGCACAATATTGTATTTATTTGAGGTGGTTTGTTTCAAGTTTGCTGAGTCAATAAAATGCTTTTCGCGCAAAAATGGGTAAATTTCTTCGTTCTCATATAGTTTCTTACAATTGATACGATACATTTCCTCGTTTTCGATTAGGCTCACACTAATTGAGTGGTTTCAATTTTATAGTTTTTTTCCATTTACGAATTTGTAAAAGAAACTAAACTGTTCCTTTTTATAGGCTTTTGGTTTTAAACTTGCTCTACGGTTCTATCTTACGAAGTTTAATTTTGATAAATAGCTTCTACTTTTCCCTCTTTATATCGGGTTATTTCAAACCCCAAAGACCTTCCGGTCGGACCCACACTATAGGACGAGTCTCAGCGGGGGTTCACAAGTCCTAAGTGTGGCCCTAATTCCTCCCATTCCCACCTCGACCCCCTTCAACACCCCCAATATCTGCTCTCGTCATCTCCATTCCCATTTCTTCATCCCCCAGACCGTCTCTAACCCTCGAAGCCGTTGAACTCTAGGGTTGCGCTGCACTCAAATGTTTCCCATCATCGCCGACCCCTCCCTAAGCTTCCGGCCGGCGCCACTTCCCGGACGCGCCATCTCCTCATCCGCCCTCCCGCTGAACCTCTACAGCGCTTCCCAACATGCAACTTCCCCGATAGCGTCCTCATCGCATCCCACCCCAATGCTTCCCATCTAAAAATCCCCTTTTAAAAATTTCCCTGCATTTTCCCGCGTTTCATCAGTGCGTCCCTCTTCTGTTGGGGCGTTCACCATTTGTTTTGCTCGTCGTTTTCGGCCCAACTATAGCTTCGGCACGTTCTGCCGTTTTAACGGCGATGAATACAAATAAAAATGAGGAAATGGAATAATGGTTGGTCTCTCGGCCCTATCGTTATCTTTTTTGTTTCCGATACATTTAGGTTTGAGGTGGAACGTGCATCGAGCACGTTCGAGAGGGAAAGAAAAAAATGTTTTTTTCTTGCGTGAAATGCGTCGGAATGTTTTTTATGTAGCGTTTCCGTTTTGTGCATACATGTTTTGCACGTATTTCTGGTGTACCATCTGGTTAAATATATTTCGTGCCAGACTTGCGTTTGAGCAAATTTGTCATCGAGTAATCGAGGTGGATACAAGTGCCAATTATGTAGGCTTGACTTAGTTGAAACAGACCTTTATTCATTTTATTGAGAAATATAATTTACTACATATACATTTTTTTCCTTGTTGTTTTCTATATTTGAAAATTAATGTACTGCATACTGTAAATAAGTTTACATGCACTTTAATTAAGAAAAAAATGTGGAGTCATAACTGCCTTGCAAGTGAATAATTGTAAAAAATTATTAATATCATTCTGAAAAAATATATAAATAATTATAGTAATTTAATAATATTAAAATCAATTGAAAGCAAGATGATATACGTAACGTTTTGTAATTCAATATTAGTTTAATAAATTAATATTTGTAATTCATTTTGGATTGGATTTGTTAAAATATTAGTAGCACTTTAATGGATAAATAGTTAAATGAAACTCGATGGTTTGTTCGTTCTTTTTCTCTGACCTCCATCTCTTTCTTCTCCCATTGCAGATGAGGCCAGAGCTACCGGTAGCCGCGTGCTGGTCCACTGTCAAGCGGGCGTCTCCCGGTCGCCCACGATCTGCATAGCTTACCTCATGCGCCACCGCCTGCTGCCCATGGCCGAGGCGTACAAAAGGGTGAAGAGGCGCCGGCCCATCATCGCGCCCAACTTCAACTTCATGGGGCAGCTGCTCGAGTTGGAGCAGGGCCTCCACCTGCCAAAGGCACCCTCGCCCGCTCCCTGCACCCCGGACGCTGTCGCCGTGACTGCGCCCGACGCCGAAGCGGAGCCGTCCTCACAGGACACCCGCTCCGGAGACGCCGACCTTCCGGTGGTCGTCATGATAGACGAGGACAAAGCCCTCCCATCCATGGAAGACTGCTGGGCGGAGGGAGGCGGGGTTGTCTCGTGCCCAAAGGAGGCGACGGCGGGTCACGAAGAGGTCACGGAGAGGTGGACGAGTCCCGCCGTGGTCGAAGAGGAGGCGATAGAGTGCGGAGCCGTATGATCGCGGCTTCGCCCGGGGTCCCGAACCCCGCGAAGGAAACGCAGAAGTTCCGTGCTCTTCCCTCCCACGCATTGAGAAACGACTCTGATGACACGAAGAGCGATGGACATTGGTTTTTATTTCCTTCCCACCCCCTCCTCGTATCGCAACATTATTTTTCTTTGTTTTTTTTTTGAAACAAGAATTGATTTTCCTTATTTCGCCCACGGTCGTGCATCAAGGAATGCGCGAGGACATATAAAACGACTTACATTGTGGGCTACTTAATATTTTTTTTTCTAAGAAAATGACAATATGTATGTGCGAGATCACCATCATTTTAGTGCGTGATTCTTCATTCTCGAAAGGTGGTGTACATGTTATTATTTTTCTCAAAGGGAGCTTCTTATTAAGAAGCGTCTTGAGATTGAGGAGGGCAGTTTTGTTTTTGCCGAGCTAAAGCATCGTGCCTTAATTTATTTTTACAAATATTATTTAGAGGTATGCTGTGAGGAAATTCAATAATCTCCAACCGCAGCATATCCAGTTTTTTTTAAAGGATTCTCTCACAAAGTGTGTAAGAGATAACGATAGACTAATGGTAACTAATGTAAACTGATTCAAGAGGTTGTGCATGCTGTTTTGTTTGCAACACAAAATAGGCAACTAAGGATGACTTATGCAGCTGAAGTACCTCGCAACATCAGTGGTCGTTGGTCGGGACTTGTATCTTCACTTGTAGCTGACAGAGATTCATGCATGAGTGAGAACAAGCCTTTATACTTGCAGTGAAGACATTGAGTATGAACTTTCACGTCACCTATGGCATTGTGGATCTTTGAAGAGATAGACTGTCCCTAATTTTTTTCATTCTGAGTACGCATGACGTGAGAGAGAGAGAAGGGATTACGTCCTAGTGGAAGGCATTATTTTTTTGAACTTAATTTAAAGCAAGCATAACCAGTGCTTTTCCAATTGTGCTCTCAAGAAGAATGTTTTAGATTCTTAAACATCCCACCTTCTATTTTTGTATCCTACTTTTCATCTCTCAAGTGCATCATGTCAGCCCTCAGGGTAAATTACCACCTGCATGAGAGACATGAAATGGTTGATGGATTCCCTCCTGTGATTGATTTTGTTTTGGGTATAATTCACCCTAAAAATGCCCTGAGCTGAGATTTGTATGAATAATTCATACTATCTACCCATTGAATGGTCAACTATCATTGCTGTCACTCACTGAAATGCCTCTGTTGTGCATAGGCAGCAAGATTTAGAGGATCCCACTTGCTACAAAGGTCTTTCTCTTACAATCTTGCTGTATGGGTGTCATAATAATATTATTTTCTGTCAGTGTTATGCTATTTTTAAAACTCTAAATTTTGACCATGTTTAAATGCACATTTCTATTGGATTTTGCTGTTTTACTAAGGGTAATGGTGAAAATTTACCTCAACAGAGTTATGCAGAAGAGAAATTGGTGTTTAGGGGATGCCTGTATTGATGGCACATTGGAAAATTGAGTGTTTGTCTCTCTTCAATTATTGGGCTTACCTTACAAAATTTTGTACAGTTTTTGAAACTATTTGAAAGCTTTTGTAAGTGGATACTTTCAGGCATGAAACATATCCTAGGGTTCTCATAAAACGTTCACCCCATCCGTCATTGTATAGACTTAAATAGAATTGGCTGATGGTTGTGTTGTTTCTGGCTCTTGAAGTAATGTCGTTGGAAAGTTTCAATATTATCTCAGATATAATGGATGGAGAAGGAAATGTGTGATACGTGGTCTAAGTGTTTAGAAAAGTTATGGCTGGTCTTACAGATTCCTCAGCCTCACTGACATATCCTGTTTACAGTGTCCCTTATCTTTATGTGAAGTTTTCACATGCATATCAATAAGTCATTTGTTGACATCTTGTGAACTATGAATCAAACGGGTTGAGATTGTAAAAAGAAGGTTATTGTGTGTTGACACTTGTGTTGTGTTTGTAGTGTGTGTTTTGTACAACACATTGGCTTGAAATACTTTAAATACCTTTTTCTATCAAATTAGTATGGAAAAGAGATCATTGGATATAAGGGGAGGCCTGCTTGGATCATATAAATGTCAGTTTGATAAAAAATTGCATTCATGTTTGTGGCAAATAATGCAACCAAAGACCAGATGGTACACCCTTGGTGAAAGAGATAGTACAATTCAAATACATCTTCTTTGCTCTCAATAAGCACTGATGCCTTTTTTAAGTTACCTTTTGGGTCATAGAACCTTAAATGTCATATATTTGGTAAAAATGTATCATCCTCATTCTGCCTTTTTCTCGTCAAAATTTATGTAAATTTTGGTGCTGTGCATTCTTAATCCATACAAATTTGCTCAACCTTGCCAACTCTAATCCATTATTTAGCACCAACAATCTCTCTGTATTGTCATGTTGGTCCCAATGGAACTTTTAAGTGAACAGTTAATTTGGGAGAGAATTCAGTACTGCAATGTGGAATCAATCAGGAATTACGTTGATTAGTTTAAAAAACGGAGACCTCATAAGGAAATGTATTTTTCTTGCTTGGATTGTTTTTTACTGTGGGAGTTATCATGGGATGTATCATTATTGAACCATAAAAAGCCTATCGACAGAGATAGTCATCACTACTTCAACTATGTCACATAGATTTGCTGTGCAGTCTGTTGGCAGCAGGGACCTACTAGTTATTTGAAGTAACTTTTATTTTTTTATGGCTAAAGATCCACATTTTATTACGGGAAAATATTGTCAGCACTTTGTAAAATTTTCTTGTCATATGGTCAAGAGTAGTTAACAAATGATTTATTAATGTAGTAATGTTTATGAGGAATGTATCCCAATTATTTGATCATTTATATTAATTTTTCTTCTTGCTGAATGTATTTTTTGTCCTTTTTTTTCTACTGGATTGATGTAATCAAATAGGGGTTTACAGAGCCAGAGGAGACAGGAAGTCATGCTCTTGTTTTTATATCATGATTTCTGTTAGAAGCTGCAATGTTTAGTTCACTTTTTTGGATTTCAGATTGAGCATTTGATCAATTGAAAGCCATGTTTATTTTGTTTTCCTGTTCCTACGACCATGTATATAACCCGCTAATAATATCCTACACACAAGCACAATGCTTTTGGTTAATGTGAAGAAAAATGGGTATCAGATAACTTAAGCCCATTTTATGTATGAAAGAGAGATATGATCATTGGCCGTTTTCACCAGTTCAGCCATCCTGTGCCTATTGGTATTATAGTGTGTCACTGGAGAAAGGAATTTGGTGATTCAAAGTCTAGTCCTATACATAGTGTTGTAATATTAATACTATTATGATTTTTCTGATTAAAAGGAAGGCTGTGTTATATAAGGAATAGTTTCTTTTCATTTCATGCCAAATCCATTCCTATATCCAACCATTTCTGCCCGGCAACAATTTTGACTACTCTATACACAAAAGAATACACTAATGGGAAAATCCTTGTGTTCTGAAGGTCTTTTTGTTGATTCCATTTTTTTCTACTCTTCATAATAGGGCTAAGGTGCCTCATATCTTCTACTGTTTACAACTGGTGTACAATTTTCAAGTTGCACAAAATGAAGAGTTTTGAGTCAGCATCTACGTATAATTATGGACTTTTAATTCATTGACAATTATAAATAGTTCATGAACAGTAGAAAATAAAGGAGTACTTACATTAACATACTGCAATTAGTACTCTTGGTCAAGGCTGTCAGTGGTTTAACCATGGGGGGATGAGGGGATATATCCCCGCCAAAGCCTCAGTGAAATCCAAAATATATTTTAAAATCTTGCCTGGATTTGATTGATAATAACTGAATCTGCTAAAAGTTACATTTTAAGAACCAAAGTTATTTAAAATGCATTTTCAGGCATGTTATTTTTCAAAAATTTTCCTGAACTCCCTGAAAAGTTTCCTGGTGTGGTAGGCCCCCACTGACCCCCCTCATCCCCTCCCAAAGCCCCTCATCTCCCCAAAGCATATTCCTAGTTACGCCACTGGAGGCTGTTTTTAAAAAAAAACTTTGGCTGGCCTCTTTTAAGGGTCAACATTTATGGTGGGTACATTTTTGGGGCTGATTTCAGTGGCAAATATTCATCATTCTTTTTAACTGATATTAAAGGTACACTATAGCTATGCGATACCCAGCATATTATTTTGGGGTTTGATTCACTTAGGACTTTACCCTATAATGTTTGGGGTGAGGGGAAGCTAGAACCCCTTGATACCTCCATTTCCTATGGCCTTACCATGATATTGGAGAACAGTTGGGATCCCAAAAAAAAAGAGTAATGATAAATTCAAGGAAATTATGAAATGAAACCAGAGTTGAATGGGTGAGTATGAAGCAGCAAGTACCAAGTCACTGTAGAGGGATGATGAAGGTATATTTTTAATGCTGGAAGATATTCTGAGTTTTCGGGAGGCAAGGACCATTATAAATAGATCTCTATAATGGCCTTCGATTGTACCTTCTTAAAAATATATTAAAAGAAAATTCATCACAAAATCATCCTGAGATTAAGATCCCCAATCAAATATTAAAATATATTAACCTGTAGGGGATGTCATAAATCAAATTGTCATCACTTGATTACAATTCAATGGAACTGTTGAAAAATCATTGAATCGGTCCTTCCATTCAATGTATAAAGCCGTACCACTTAATTGATATTGCATCGATTTGTAATACCTATAATAATATGGCGAATAAAATAAACGATAATCATACATTTAACGGTTCAAATTGAACTTGAATAAATCCACCATGTCATTCAACGCATTATTACGTCCGTCAATTGACTGCATAGAAACAAAAGACGATTGTTATCTTTTTGGGGACGACATAAGAGAGTGAGAGAGAGGACGCCGTGGAGAGCCATAAGGACAGTTCTTATGACCTGTTACTTGGAGAAATAAGGATGCCATTGGCTCATCCAAGTGAGTAGTTAAATTTTTCTACATTTTAATTACATTTCCAGACGTACATACGTTTATCAAAGGAGTTAACAAGAAAATAATCTGATTCACCTACCCACTATGCAGTTTGGCTGTTTCAAGCAAATGAAAGAATTTGAGGGAAAAACAGTATCAAAGCATTGGAACGAAATGACCGGAATTATTTTAATAATTCTTGTACCGATATTGTTTCTTGTTTAATACCTTTTCGGGAATAATTGTGAAGTATACTTGGGATTTGATCTAAATAAGTGGTACGCTTGTATGAACAAGCTTAGGCCTGAAGTTATGTTTACATCCGGGTTTTTGTTAAATGAAACGTATTGAAAATATTTTATCGAAAAATGTACAAATTTATCCAAAAACTCGTAAATGATTCGTGATTTATGCGGTATCATTGTTAAAGGTATATAAAACCTTGCGTCAGGTCAGCTTTGGTGATTATCTGAGGTTAGCCCAATCAACAAACTGCGTAGCAGGAGCAAGTGTGCGATCAATGATGTGATAACAGTCACTCCGTTACAATTTTTACATATCTGACGTAATTCTGGGACAAACTCCGTGGACGCAACTCATCGATGGCAACGCCAGCTTTTCAATGTTATCTACAAGGGGTCTACATCTTATGTACCTGCGTTGTTATGCAGCTGAGAATGGTCATAAATCCGACATAATTTCGATTGTTGTGACCAAAAGGGCAGAGCGCTCGTCGAGTGGCCTCTGGTTCAAACTTCAAATCCATTTAAATACATCTTACCCCCGCGCTAAAATCATTTGGGGTGCGAGGTGGCATAGGGCAAGGTAAATATCTGGAGGGGGCACCATAGGTTTCGAGCATGAAGCGAAGTGTGGCCGGAATGGGGATGCTCGGGTAGGACAAGCCAAGCCCAATTTGACCAAAACATTGACAGTCCCATAAGGATCAATGCTTGCTATTTGGTGAAATTTTTGTTCAGAACTCGTTAACACATAAAATAAACTATGGAACACACACAATGTAAACCTTTTTTTCTTACTTCATAGGTAGGCTTCGCAAAGTTATGACTCAACAATCTTTTCCCAGGGAAAAATTATTATCAACCACCATGGTTACGTTCTACAACCAGCTCAGCTGAAAATAAAATTTTATGAGGGTAAACTAGTCATTTACCTGCACCTATACTGGTATTGAACTTTATTATAGCCAACAGAAATTAACAATTACAGTAACAAATTATATTTTCAAGGATATCCCCACCAGTAAAGTGGTTTGCAGACACAGAGTTTATACATCAATTGAAGTATCGAGAATGATGTGCAAAATCCTATAACAATCACCGGCGAAATACTAATGATTATAGTAGCATTTTTCGCTTAATTGAGTCCATTTTTAGAACAATACTTAGCCACCTCAAAATATCAGTCGGAGACTGACGTGAGTCCAAAAACTGTCAAACCAAGATGGCGGAACTTAGACCACGCCAAAAACTCGGAAACAGCTCCTCCAGATATTTACAACCTCCTTGGGCATAGAGATGCCAAACATCCAATGACGCCACCAACTCATGAAATTTGGGCGGAAAATTAAGCATCGTTACAATAGGATAAAATGGCTTAAAGGGTCTAGCAGGTTAAGATGGTGAAAAGTGCCCCCCGATGTTTTGTAAAATAAAAAATATACGCTTAAATTGCATCCAAAATTATGTGTTTCCCCAAAGTTTCAGGCTTTAACAATGGATAATAACCCCAAAAAAATTGAAATACGATTTTTAGTTTTTTAACCATATCTCCAGTTTTTATTTTTGTCAAAATCGTTTTCTTGATTTTAAAATGCTTATATTATTACGTTCTACCATCCTGATTTTTGTTCAAAATTTTTTGACCGGAAACTAAACTTTAACATAATTTTGAAATTTTCAAAATTAAATTAAAAAATTTAGGAAACAATAGACACGCCGGAAATAATATATGTTGTTACCCCTACCTTAAAGTATACCTATAGTTTTTTTCAGATTTTTAAAATTGGTGGAACAGGGTCAAAAACACGAATAACTGCTCTGCGGCAGTTGCATCTATGTATTCCAGGAGGATATTTGGCTTGATTGTTGAGAGCAATTATTGTTCATCAGTTTCTAATATTATTCACTTTTCACCATCTTAACCTGCTAGACCCTTTTGAGAAAGGTCAACTGATTGCGAAACTTACTTGATGATGATGGGCATGCTCTCCAATGTAGCGGCCTCAGAGAAAAGTTTATCACCTGTGACGGATGAACCTATCATAGGCCAGTAGACAAGCTGCTGAGATCAATCGAAATGATCGAGATCGAAGTTGAAAAAACGAGTTTGGATCGAAACTCGAAGATCAAGCTCGATTTCCTCGATCATTGTCATTTGTAACTCGAATTTTCCATCACCATTACAATAAAGGGACTGCAGAGAAGAGATCCATTGCCATTCCATGCAGACTGATTTCTGTTGCCACTTCAGTCACATTTTATCGGTTTTCAAAAATGTCAGCGGCATGGTGATGAGTGCACTGCAATCCACATGTTTCCGATATTTTGCAGTAAAATGTTTGCGATTCTATGGAATAGCATTGAAAAGTTATGAATTTGATAGATCACATCATCATTTATATAAATTTCGGTTAACCCCCCGTAATTATTCTTCGTTAAAACTTTCGCGGATACTGGTCATGTTAGATAAAAAACGTATGGGCTATGTCACCGCGTCAATTTTCTGGTGGCCCCAACGTTTCGCGACCGATGCTGGTCGCTTTTCTCGAGGGATTATTTTCCAACAGAATCAGGCCCATGCTGGGCCGCCTCGGTGCGCCCTCCAGCATGGAAATCTTCGGCGCACTCCGGAAGTCCTCCCCCTGCTTAGTGCTGGCGCCCTCTGGCTATGGCCGTCCATCGTCCGAAGACGGGGTCCAGCCCGGGCCTGTACAGAATCCCTTGTAAAATTGACCAGAATCGGTCGGGAAACGATGGGGCTACCCGAAAATTAAAGCGGCGACATTGCCCAAAAGTTTTTTATCTAACCCCTTATCATAACTTATTTCCCCGTGAAACTCGGATCACTTCGTCTGTCAGCGACGTGAGTGGCGACTTTTGAAAACACATATGAATACGCGGTGGTGCACCATAGACACAGGGGTGCAGCTAGGAATTAAGGCTAGGGGGGGTTTCAGGCGCAAGGCGCAACTAACACTGGGGGGATGGTAAGCGGGAGGTGCAGAGGCCTTCCGCCGGAAAAAAATTAAGATAAATGGTTCAAAATGGTGATTTTAACGGCCTTCTGAGGGATATTTTGTTGATCCTTGCACTATTCTATAAGCAATATTAATCCAGTTAGGTAAAATAGATTTAACTTAAAAATTTCTGTGAGCTCTGGGGGGGGGGGGGGGTTACCCCCCAAACCCCCCCCCCTCTCGCTGCGCCACTGCATAGACACATTTAGCCGTCTTGAGGATCCACTTTTGTAATATTCGTGACTGCTTCTCTCGTGACCCTCTAGGCGGTTGACATAACGAATAGAGCAGTTTATAAGGAGGATTTGAATTAACAGTAGTTCATATTATAATATATGAGCAGCAGAAGGGGTGATTGGGAAACACGATGGGCCAATGGTATCTAAGGGGTACGGGATGCGGCAAAGGGGGTGGGGGAGTGCGCGGTTGCACGCGTGGATGGCAGAAACTACTAGGGTGCAGAGAGGGACAAGGGTGGGAATAGAAGGGGTTTCCCTCCCCCCCACAACCAAGACCCCTGCCCCCTCTCTCCTCCCCTCGCACGCACAATTTGGCGTGAGTCATGGGCGGCGTGATTCAGCTGTCTATCATCGTGCTCCGGCGTCGATCCGGCGATTAGGGTCATAGGAGGAGAGAGAGAGAGAAGAGTTTTGTGTATGTTTGCATGCTTCTTGTGTGTGTGTACGATCGAGAGTTGGCTTGGCTGTGCGTATAGTGACGGAGAAATTGACAGACGGACTCCGGAGGTCGTGATGGTTGCATAGATTGGGAAGGAAAGAGGGATGCACAAGTGATAGATGTGACCGAGGCGGAAGGGGTGGAAGTAACCGCTTTGGGGATGTATTAGCTCAGTTAAGTAAATAGTGGCTTTCATCACGGAGGACCATGTTTCGAGTCTATAAGGTGGTAAAAGATGTTCATCGAAGTGTCTATTTCCGGTCGATATGTTTTTGCATAGCGTTCATATTTAAAAAAACAATATTTTTTCAATCCAAACTAAGATTTTATTTTTACTTTAATATACATTTTCCCCGAAAAGAACATCAATGTGGCCTTTTACGATAGGGAATATTCAACAATTAATAGTGATCGACCACAAATATCAATGCCCCAGGTAGGGGCTATCTACCCAGGTGGGATTCGAACCCACGATCTTCGATAAGGAAAGCGGAAACTCTACCTCACTGCCACCGAGGCACATGAACATTGAAAGCCGATTCAAGATTCAAGTTCTGTGTGTTGAAGTTTTTGCAATCGTTCAAAATTGCATGGGTTGATACAAACATAAATAACAATTGTGATTTTGGCATAGTTGGGGAACGAGGGTTGCAGAAGAGATGGATGTGACCGAGTTGGAAAAGGGGTGTCAGAAACTTCCATTAAATTCGGTCGAAGACAATTCATTTATGAGATCATGTGGTTCGGACCGGAGGGTCGTAGGGTGAAATCCAGTTGAAGCATTTGAACTGCACCAAGCAAGAATCCTCATATTGATGAAATTAGTCATTGCACAGTATTTAGGATTAATGTATTTCCTCACGACGCGGATCCTTGAAGGATTATATAACGGTCCTTTCTCCCAAAATCCTCAATATTCCTACACTGCGACACCTAACCCCCACCCGTCCCGTTACCTCCCTCCTACAGTAAAAAACGTATTTAAGGACTAACTTTGTCAAATGTGATGCACTTGAGAATCCTGTAATGGCAACCGAGGGTTAGAAGAAATATCTTTCGTGGAAATATTTTTCAATATCTACTTTAATCAATGTTTCCACCTCATTGTGTCATAAATCGTGTATGATAAGAATCCTCGTGAAGCGAGGTGGAGGTGAAGCAAACCTCCTATAGAGACAAGCAATTTCCGCTCGTATCTTACTCTCTGTCCAGGGTGAGCTCTGTCTAAAACTGACCAAAATTTGGTTAGCAGCACTGAGTAGATGTGAGGTTATTTCTGTTGGACGAGTTGTATTTGTTACGTTCGTTTCATAATTTAGCGATTTGAATGAATCAAGAAAAAGAGTCAGCGAGGAAAAGTGAAGGTAACGGGGAAACCCTGACGTCGCGATGTAGCCACGCTGCTCCTTAGGAAATGGCATTTTGCGTTGGCAGTTCGTCGACTCATCAATTTTAAACACATAATTTAGAGTTTTGAGGAAAAAATATCGCTTATCATCAACGAAAAGTGCAGATATCGGTATGTGTAGCCAGTAATCAGGTAACTTAACGGGCATAACCTTTTATTTTTCCCGTACTCTCTGTAATGACGTACACTCTTCACGTACACTCTCTCTCACGACCTCTCTGTAGTAATTTTAGGTATAATCGTTTCAATGCTTATTAGGTGATTCTCCATTTATGTAACTAAAATAAACCTGTTGTGGGACATCTACGTTTTTAATTCAGAATTGGGAATCGTCTGCATTTAATGTTAATTAGCAACAAAAGAACCGGAATAACCGCACTGTACTCTTTCATCGGGAGGATAACTCGTATGGGCCAGACTTGGAAGTTTGGATATTGACGATGTAAAGCGATGACGAAGACGGCTTCAGAGATATTGAAAGCCTTTTTTTAGGAAAGGAATCGCTAAGGTTTAAAATTTTAATTAGGGGTGAGTTTGTGTAGCATTTTTTTCAACGGAATGAAAAAACCGTGTACTTTTCGGCACGGTGGGGTGAACGAATAGAAATCGGTTTAGCAGGGGTCGGGATAGAGAGAGAGAGATGATCGTGGGTTATAGGATCCCGGAAAGGTGACGAATTTGTGAAACGGGGGGACGTAAAGGGAGGGTCGGCTCTGGGAGTTGAGAGATTCATATGGCGTATTTAAGATGATGTCGTTTGAAAGCGCGCGGTGCAGGAGGGGGAAAGTTTGATGGTTCCAAATGGGGGGAGATTGGAGGAATATGGGAGATGAAGAGGAAAGGAGATTAGCTTTGGATGACGGATGGGTGCTTGGCCGGCTATTTTCGTCAGAAGCTGGCTACTTATCGATGGAACGGGAGAATTTATTGGCCCGATGGCACCGATGGAAAATGCCCCGCAAAGGGCAGAGAGGGTGGAGGTTAAAGGATTGATTTTTGCCGGCGATTGAAGGCCCCTCCAGTTTTGATAGCTATTTCACCACCCCTCTCGTAATACCGTGCTCCTTTTCCCCGAAAGTCCTGAAAGCTTTTAAGAGCGAAAATTCGCCATTCAATAAAAAAAAGATTGATTGATGCTTCATCACAAAATTTATTTTAGCCGTATATAATCATTTGTTGGTTAAGAGTGACAGTCGATAAGATTTACTCTAATCTAATAGTTTTATCAAGCACTTAAGATTTGCGGCGTAAAATCGGGAAATAATTGATAGTCAGTATGTGATAATATCATCATTTAATCTTATGACTCAGCAGGCTCTTGTGATTCCGATGTTTTGCGATTTATCGGAAGAATTGACTGTGCAACACAGAATAGAGGCGTAGTTCTTATCATTGCGTTTGATACTGCTAAGTACATTACCATTTAAGATGATAGCATTGCGATATTTTCCTCAGATATTGTATCGTAAACATATTGGTTAAAAGCTCACTCCAGAATAAGCCAAGGTGAATGAATTTTACCCATTCAGGGTATAATAGAAGCCAGTTAATTTCCCTGAACCCTCTCTTACTGTGGATTGCTTCTGACATGGATTTGAACCTCCTGATAGCTTTGGCCTTTCGGCCGCCAGGATACCCATAGTGCACTGTTTAGAATAACTATCCAATACACCTTTAGTAATTTACCAATTCCTAAAAGAATATTTCGCATCGGTAAAATGTTTAAAACCCAACCGTTTTCCACCTTTTCAGGATGGTATGAGATAAACACAAGCATTACGTAAACTATTGTGAAACATTAAGAGGATTTCATTGTAAAAATCACGTCAAACGGGTACATTTTATTTTATTTTTATTTCTAACAACCGATCAATGCTGTGTGGCTTAAATTTAGTCATTATTTTCGTTAGTATTAACGTAAAATCATCCATAGCGTGTTCTACACTCAGTCTTTTTTCAATTTTATTGCTATTTTGCTTGCACCTGAACAATTCACAGCATCCTTCTTGTAAAGGTCATACTCCTTGTCGTAAAAGATTCATTTCCTCTTTTTTGTTAGTGTCATAAGATCATAATTAGAAAATTTGAATCATGTTAAGCATTTGCGACTTAAAAAATGGAAATAATATCATGATCACTTAGGTTAAAATATTTTTTTTTAATTTAATTTCTATAATTTATGGAGTTTTCGTTGAAAGCAGTGCAAATTCAGTAGTTATTGCTCATAAATTTATGGTTGTTACTGTTTTATAGATTGAAATATTATATATTGACATTCCAAACGGAATTATCAAATAATACGATTCTGCTATATTTAAACGTGGTGAAACATGTTGAGATTCGAAATAAATAAAGCTGCCTCTCCGAGTAGACGTGGATATGTGTCAGAATCTGACACCTAATGTGGTTAAGTCACCATTTCATAGTTATTTACACAGTGACTTATGACTGTGGTGTGCGCGCCAGCCTGGTCAGTGCTTATTGATACAGACGATGAGTCTTTTCCTAAAACATCAGTGGCCACAGCTGGTATCCTAGAGCCTTATCTCCTTCACATGAGATAAGTCGGTGATTAGATACACAGGCTATGAATCACGAGCGATTTTTTTCGCTAATGCTGACATTCGCTGTTTACTTCAAGTGTTGAAGCAACGCAACAACAGTCACCAAAAGTAAATATCTGTAGGCAGCGTATATGAGTGCATCTGCTTCCTCATAACACTGCGATCTTTTCCGCAGTCAACACCATTTACCCCTTTTCAGAGGCGGATCCCGGATCTCGTGAAGGGCGGAGCACTGAGAATGTTTATTTATGTGTAGGTGTGTCGCCCTTTTTCCGCAGTATCCTTTTAAAATATTCCCACTGAAATTTAGCAACATTTTGAGAGTTTATCGCACTATAAATCATGAAATAATAATTATAATAATATTTTTTAGAATAATGAAAAGAGAAATTATCTTTATTTTTATCGTATGTTATTGTTTTTAGGTTCATTGTGGGGTGCAATAAATATGATAGGAAATTCTCGAAACCTTTCTCTCTACCGTTGCTTACTTTCTAAAAAAAAATAGGTACCGGAAAATATGCCCATACAATTAATCCACGCATGTTTATTTAGATACAAGCCGCCCCTCCCCCTAAAACTTCCTGTTTTTTTAAACTTGCAATAAAAGTTACAACGAAGAATCATGTTACCTAACACAAAAAAGGATGACTTTTTTGATGAAACCAAATTTTCCCTGAGAGGTCCCGGAACGCCGTAATAACTATCCAATGCACCTTCAGTACTTATGTTATTTAGTACAATGCACCTTTAGCCGTTATGGTGCGTTCCGGCCGAAATTTAGCACAGCAGAGTCGTTTTCTGTCAACGCCAGTGCCATAAGAATAATAAATTAACCCGAAGGTTATCGAGGCGGCAGTGGAGATTTTTCAGAGTAAACCCAATGCCAGTTTGAGTGTTACGTTAAGAATACTTTAAGCACAGTGACCTGTTCTTCAGATAGTTGTTCTGTTCTTCTGTTGTTAAGTAGCGATCCCTTTTAGCACCTTTGGTTAATATCGGGTCAATGTGTATGTTAACATTTTCTACCTTTCAACCTTTCTCTCGTGGTGCAAACGACCCCATCTCCTAAAAATTACCTTTAATAATACCAGACAGAGCTTTAGCTACCACCGCGGCTCGGTCCCCTGAAATTTCTGACCATTTCTGTGAGGATAATTTTATATGGAAGTTTCTATTTGGATAATACTATATTCTCGGCTCGGTTATTCCGATTATTTCTAAGATTTGAAAAATATATATCTATTGAGGTTGAACCTAGCCGTTAATATAATAGCATCCTAATGGATAATTTTCCGTTTATTCATCCATCCCATGATGTGACATTCTCACCGCGTCTACCGAGATACATTTTTTCCGTATACGCTCAGGAATACACTACAGATAAACTGCTCTACACGAGGAATTTTCTTAGAGCCAGGTGTGATTTTTGTTGTGTGATCGTGTGACTGACTCGAGGTAAACTTACTCCACGTTTCAGAGGTCACGTGATGCACGCGAAAATCAATGGAGGAGGGTGCCCGCATCTTGCCTGAAAACGCCTTGCCTAAGCTTCTTCTCTTCTAAGGATTCGCGACGTGGATCAAAGAAACACGTTAGAAGGCAAGGGTAAGAGAGAGGTTTCGAAACGCATAAGGAGAACGTGTGCATCGATTGGAACGTGGGACTGATAAATATGTCTACGAATTATGAGAGTCCGCCATGAACCCAAAGTTCTGAACGAAAACCCAAACATTATTCTATAGTATTCCAAAAAGTAACCATTGTTTAAAGCCTGAATCACACGATCATTTTTTTCGTCGCGAAAGTGATCACTATCGCGATCATTAGGCGAAATGATCGTCGCCGGCAATTGTTTTTCGCGTTCGCGATCGCGATGAGGATTCCCATCCCTATTTTTCACCACTAGTCCGATCGCTTTTTCCGTCGCTAAAACCCCATATCAGCCAATCAGAACGCATGCCCGTATGGAGCGATTGCAGCGCAACGTTTGACAATTGTGGGAACGACATAGATAAACAAACACGCTATATATTTTCGTGATGCGGGCCCTATGACAACGTGCTGTGATCTCGGAAATGATGCGAAAAGCGACGGCGGGAGTGACCGTGTGATTCAGAAAAATTATCACTAGAGCGATTGCTTTTCGCGACGGGAAAAGTGATCGCGATAGTGATTACTTTCGCGACGAAAAAAAAATGATCGTGTGATTCAAGTTTAAGCTACTCATGAGAAGAGGCAGGAGTTGCAGCAAGAGAAAAAGAAACATATCATTGTAATTCCGCTTTTTCCGTGAATTTCGCTGTAACTGCACCCGTCTTTCCAATTATGTATAGTGCTGGTAGCTTACGAAAATTACGCAGCGCGCATGGAAAAGATTTGAGTATAAGGGGCTGAGTAACAGTTAATGTGTGAATATTCAAATTGTATGCTTCGACTTAGTTGAAAAATTAGGATTTTCTAACTTTCATTTTTAACCGTACATGATTTCTTATTATCAATTGCGTTTAAAGTACCCATACGGCAATTCAATTTTGATTGCTGTGTGCCGAATAACTATTTTCTTAGGCTGTTAGTCGAAATAACTGGTCTGCCGCAGAAATGTTGTCGCTTTGGAAGTTCTTTCATATCCACAACTTGCTGCCTAAAGAGTGTGATTGGGTATGAAAATATTGAGAACGGAAAAGTGATGACGGATATTAATTGAAATTTAGTAGAGAAAACTGACGCTTTGAATTGGATTTAAGAAAAATATTCCGATGGAGCTAGAGGAATGACAAAACATGAAAGTTTCAGATCGGTTATCTTCTTCGTCGGCTAAGAGTGAGGAGGAAAATATCACATTACTTTCTTGGAGATGAATAGTCTGAAGAAGTTGTAAATAAATATAAGTGTTCGAGTCAAAGCTAATTGTGCAAAGAAAAATACATAGAGACCACTACATTTACTTGGTGATCTCTTATTGAAATATAGTTTGGCGGTATGGGTATGCGCCGAAAAATAAATACTGTCTCTTTTTTAAATCAAAGCAATTCATAATAGAAATGATGGCAGTATAATTATATACATCCGTTACAAAGAAATAGTTTCTTAGGATTTTCCAATTACGGCCGTCTTCATGATATAATATTCTTCAACTTTTTAGAATATTGAATTGAATTGTATCCTGTATTCTAATGGAGGGTTCTTAACCGTTGCAATGTCAAAAATAACGAAATGCATTAGTTTTAGTCGTACAAATTGTAGACTATTCTTTGATCAGGTTAAGCGCCACTACGCTTTCTCGTGGATTCACGATAAGCTTCGCATGCCACAGGGTACTTGCGCGGCTGAAGTGTAGGAGGAAGGGGTATGGAGTGCGGAGAAGCCGGAGAAAAAAGAAATTGGCGCAGAATCGGTCTCCAACCTTCCTCCTTCGCTCACTGGTGAAAGTTCAAGGGCAAATTTGTATTGACCCCTCCTTTTCTTCAAAGTTTGTTTGGAGATCCTGCAAAGCACCTTCATTTGGCGTATCATTACCCTTCCATCTCACTTTAACCTAAGGAAAGCGAGTCAGCGTTCCAATCCCTTGCCAAAAAAACCTTGGAAGCATATTAACTCAGGTAGTCATTGAAATTGGATACCTTTGAAACCCGTCATGTCTAAATAATGCTTTAATTAGATTTGCTTTCGTAAATCAATGATCCGAAAGTGAGTTTCGGCTTGTTTTCGTGTCCGAGAAAAACATCAAGTAATCCCATGAAAATAAGCTTGTGAGCCTCCCTTTTTTTAATACGGTGGGCTAATTCCTGTCATCTATAAATGACCTAAAACTGAGCTCGTAAATATTCGGATGGAATGAAAGAATTATAAATGTATTCTACCTATGATATCTTGGAAAAGTAAATAACTTAAAAAAGTAAGAAACATTTTCTCGATCCCAAAATGCGTGCTCGAAAAGCGTATCAATGAATGCCCACTGTATTTAAAACGTTTCTTTAATGAAATTAATTAAGGTATTTTCGCTTTTTTACTGAAAGTTAAGGCACTCAATCTGCACAATGGGTGCACCTTTTAGATTCATCACTTGGTGGCCAAACCGGTGTTCAAAATATAATTCCCGGCACCGAAATTATGTGACTTCCTAAGTCCTCTAAGTCCTTTTTATTTCATTTTTAAAAGGTTCGGGATTTTTGGAGAGTTAACACTGCGACTTTGATTGCCTTTTCTGTGCAGCATAGGTTTTATGAAACCCATCTCTCCAAAATACACGCTAAATTCCACGGGAAATGCCACGTAATTAACTTTTATGGCATGTTTTTCTTGCTTACAGTAGATATTTATAGATTTTTTTTACAAAATTTTAAACCTGTGGAAAAGCGCCATTTCTATTTCCTTTTGATACTTACAGAATGTCATTCCACTTCATTTCGCCTGCTTCTGTTGCTTTTATTTAGATATTTATAGATTTATTTCAAAAAATTATGGTGTATAAAATATGAATATTATTTCCTAGCCCTGTTGATAATTCTTCAGCTCATTGTCAAAATCGTACCCTGCCTTCTGTATCCTTCCTCAAATTCTGCTCTTTTGTTTTGCCTTTACCACCGTTACCATGGATGCAGGGGCCTTTGGTTGTCGAGACGATCGCGTGACTCCTGCATCGCATTAAGTGAGGAATGGTTACCAAGTAATGCGGATAAGTCCCCGTATTGCACGGGAAATTCACCATGATACTTTGAATAAGTAACTGTAATTAATATCATTTAACTATTCACCCTATTTGTGGAGGAATTTTTCTACATCGTCACACAAAAATACATGGTAAAATACGCCGAAAGTAGTAGAATATTTAAAAGCTAATAAAAATCGTGCGTATTACAAAAGATGAATCCTGGGTGGAAAGCAAAGGTGGAGACAAATTCGAGCTCTTATTTTTCTCACTCTCTCATTGCACTTGCGTTTTTAAGAAAATTTACTCTTTCGACTCACCTGAGGTGCTCAGATTTTTTTGCCTCTTTTCTCCCTTTTCTGTTGATGAATTAGTCGGTAATTTTTTTCTCCAGTATCAAATGACATAGTCATATAGCCATAATTTTATACTACAAAATAATTTTTAACCTTAAATTCATGTTCAGTCAGGTTTCACGTGTTGAAATGTTTAAGTGCCGTGGCGGGAGACTCCGAAAAGGTTTATTACTTGTTTGTTTGAGCAATATACAAGAAATTTTCTACATTCTTAGAAAATGTCGAATTCACTATAAAATTTGGTTATAAAGATTACTGTATCTGTTAAGTGTTCAATAATTCTAGTATTTCTACTGTTTTGGAATTTCCAAAGCCGTCATATCTGAGCCATGATACTCCGTAATATTGCTGGTACTTTACCCTCAAGTTTCTGAATATATTTTGTATTTTCTCGCCCCAGCAACGAGCCTGGATACGTGGGAAAAATTCTCTCGCATACTCAACTGCAGCCATGAGGTAGTCGGATCAATATCCAGGTGTTTTCATAAATGCAGCCACTGCCGCTAGTTCGGCGAGTGTAAACTGACGGAAATAGCAAGAGCACATCCTAAGTAAGAAAAATGCTATTCCATCGACAATTTAAATCTCTGATTTTGAATGAGTTAATTCCTAATCCAATTATTTTTCTCTTATCGTTTGTGAGTGAATTTATTTTAAAATATTAAGTTTGAAGCTGTTATCATCATAATATACGTGGATGAAAAAAAAAATTCATCCGAGATTTGTCTTCTTCTACCACCCACATCGATTGGTAACAGAACTTTATTTGCTTTGAATTGAATTTCATGTATTTGTTTGCCGTCATGTGCACAACTAACACGTTGTGTGAGTTATGACTAAGAAAATACGAACGTTGCTTTTTCGTTTAGTTCATACCGTAAATGATAATTACCACTTGACTTCTGTATTGGTAAGTCATACGAAATAAATTTACTTTTTAATACTTAATAGAAAACTCAAAGGTTTATAAAGTAGTTCCTAGATTTCTATGTTTTATTTATGGTAGTATGGAATTAAAAAAATATTATTCCCCGGTGTATCGGTTAAAAATCGCATTCTTCACCGTGATTCTGGGCATGTAGGATGAGCCCAAAATATCAATACAATTTAAAATATTACTGGAGGAAATACTCCACGCCTTCTACATAAGTAGACTGTGTACTGTTTCAATGTTTTTGAGCATTATTAATATTTATTCGGTTTACTATATCTAATTTTGTTGCAATGCAAATCAGGGTATTCAGTTAAAGTAAAGGTATTAGGATCAGGAACTTTTAAATGGATTAGCGGTATTTGCACTCTCTTAATCGAATAAAAAATAGTATTAAATATTCATTCATGGCTAAGTGGTGCTTTAGGTCACGGAGGGGAATTTTCTTGTTGGGTTTCTCCCAGAGATAATCCTATTACAGTTCATAAATTATCAAGCAGGAGAGACATGCCGTTAGTTTAGAGCTGCTAACTCGCCAGAAATTTGTATTGCTATACTCACTATAACTTGTCTCTTTGCTGATTTAATGTTTCCTTTGACTTTAGTGGCCATTATAATTTATGTGTATTAATGATTACATATCGCTTCTTATATCTTGCATCAGTCCGCACTAATTCTCTTTAAATGTCTCCATTTTTTGTGCTGAAATATATCACTTATGCTATCTCTACTTATGGCGATTGCTTTTATGACTGGAAGCTGAAGCCATATCATCGAGTGACCTTATACAGTATTCCATTGTATCTAATGAATATTTGTTTTCCATTAGTTTCCCCATAAGACGAAAGCAAGTGTCATAGTATTGCATTTCATCTGAAGGATGCTGGGTATTTTTATTATTTTTTACCGAAGCCAGTTGCCTAATATTATTCACCTACCATTTCTAAGACTACCTATTCTGCGGTCTTTGTTTCCAGTATGTTATTATGCTTGGTAACGCCATTATTTACCCAATAATCTTTTGTACGGTTTTGTAGTTATTATTTACCTGCATTTGAAACTTGGACTGAAGGAACTGCAGTAAAACTTTCCCGAATACACTGAGTAAATATTGTCCATATTTTACTCTACGCTCCTGCAAATATTTCAAGCCTCACTTATCTAGCATATTGGTAACGCTGCACTTATTTTCGTAATAAACCATCGCGAATGTTGACGCCCTGCGCTGTATCTTCCTGTATCTATAAGGCGAATTTTTATCTACAAGGTGAAGTGCTCGTGCCATGTTTCATTAATGTGTCCGAGAATTTTCTTATTTTTTTATGGTCGTCAAGGGATTAGCTCATGAAGGATTCCCCGAAAGAATGTGGCTCGGAAGTTGACGAAATGTGGTGAAAATAGCTAAGTCGGCCACCTCCTTTTGCGTAAGAGAATGGTGTTAGGGAGAGAGAAATTTGGGCCGCTCGCTCGCTTGGGGACGCCGTTGTTAAGTGGCTGGGTGACGTGTCGGAGATTTCTTGGGGAGGGGGTGATGGTTCGGGAGGGAGTAAAGGGGGTCTGCTATGACAGGCTTCACCGGTGGGTGTGATGACGGCCGTCCCATTCAGTTTCGGCCATAAGGCGAGGGCGGAGGGGAGGCACGAAAAGAAGGGGGTGGTGGTGTTTTTTATTTTGCCTCATCGGGGACATTGGGGTCGGGAGGAGCCGAGGAGATTAAAAGGGCCTGTCCCCCTTAAGAACGGAGAAATGAAGCTCGGGTGGGAAAAGCTGAATACAATAAAATTTCGATTATCCGGCCCCAATTGAAAAATTATCCGCTGGGAATAATAATTAAACTCTAAAAAAGTTCGATGCATCTCAATTAAACTCATCCAAATATACATGAAAATCCTAAATAGTTTCCACATAATTGAGAAAAATGCCCATATTCCGGTCATATTCGTTGTAATATCAATTATCCGTGCCTCACTTATCATTCACTGGCACGGATAATCGAGAGTTAACTGCATATTCATATATTTTTAGAAAAAATTCGATCGTGCGAAATGTTGCCTTCATGTGGCAGAAGAAGTATTCTTGCGGTAAATCGACCCATTTTTCGAGAAATGTTTGTTTTTTAGTTTGTCGCATTGCCTGAAGTTCAATCTACAGAGGGTTACATTTTTGCCTTATTCCATCCACCATTCAAAAAACCATTTCGTTCTTTGACATCAGCGCCACATCCTTATTCCCCGTTATAGTTTTGTGATCGCAAAATTCTAGGTTCCCTCAGCCGCAACAAATCGCATTTGAATTTGTTTCCATAAACAACAATATAAATTAAACATCTTACTAATCGCTGGAAAATACATAAATAGACACGAAAGATCATGCAGGGCCTGGTTTAAAAAATGCATGAGCAATTGCCTTTACGTGATTGATGATTTATTGAATTCCTTTGTATATTTTACAACTGTATGTAAATATCAAATGTATCTATTTATGAAAACTCTGTACTTATTCCTATTGCGTCAAATGTAAGGAGTCAAATTATTCCTGTTCCACTCTTTAGTAGATGGTCTCTTAATACTTTGCCCTCATCTCAAGTGTTTTTGTCGGCAGGCTGTTGTGCACTACATAGCCTTACAATAACTAATTGCAAAGTCCTTTCTCATATTGTTTTCGGCGCCGAAGTTTCGAGCTAAAAAGAGCTGGCGAACAAAAAGATTTTCCCGATTGAACCGTTGTGAGAATTTATTTCAAGAACACAACACACTCTGCGCCAGAAAGTACAGCGAGTGGCAGAAGCAAGTACTGGCGTTAGTGTGAAATAAGGACGTATCTACTCACGATAATTACTTTCAAAAATATGCATTAAATGTTGGTGTCCAGCCATCATGAGTTAGCCTTAAGGATCGAACTAAATGAAATTGTGTGTGACATCGTCTTGTAGGGAGTCCTTGTTCACGCAATGCATCCGTTTTTTATCATTTGTATGCATTTCTAGGAAAAAGTAAAATTTTAACATCTACATCAAATTAACTTATGCATTACAATGGCTCTTCTTATTTCGTTTAAGTACTGTCAAATCTATAAATACACTGACCACGCACCAAAATATTCCACTAAGCCTGCTGCCTCCATTTTGAATTCTAAGGTGAACGCGACTTCCCGATAAAGTAAAACTGTCTCCATAAACCTGGATGAAATACTCGATCCACCTGTCGCAGTGTAATTTTCTCTCATGCGGTTCAGTTAAAGTGGAATGCTCATTCTGTTCGCGTGCCGTTGGGGAGGAAGGCTTAGCTAAAGAAAGAATAGTGTCGCCATGGATGGCATCACTTTTGCAGTATTTCACGCTTTCTGCGTAGGCTTCAGCCTCATCATTTACCGTCTTTCACTGCGCTTGGAGCGTGCAGTCTTTTCGCTTTTTTCTTGCGGTAGGTGGTCAGCGAGAAGGGAGAGGAAGGGAGGGGTAAAGGGTTACATAAGGGGTCGGGGATGACTCACAAGGATCATGAGGGGTTAGAGGGGGGAGACGCGTAGCTCGTGCCGCGGCCTCGACAACATCGAAGCGAGGAAAAACAATACGATAACCCGCCTGTTCTGGTTTTCTTTCGATATTGCCATAAGAAATCTTAGAAATTGTGTGGAAGAAATAATAACCAACCTTTCTATTTTTATGCCTTTTGCTAGGAAAATACTGACCACCGCTCTTACCAAGATATCTCGGCAAAATAAAATTAATCCTGATTTCAACTTATACCCTATTACACACCGAACAAAGTGGAAGAAACAGTTTTCTATTATTTTCATTTAATTGATCATGTAATTTACTTTATTTATGTCAGTTATATATATGATAAAATCTAATGACATTGCCAGCATTTATTTTTTACTAACAAGCGGAAAGATGGAAGAATTTTTGCGACATCGTTAAATTTTGCATTGCTGCAGTTAACTCTATTCAGGTACTTTTTTGAAAATTGCACTCTACAACACTGTGTGGCACAATTTGAATTTACAGAACGAATAGCAAAAGTGGAGATCATTCACTACCTTTAGTTTCTCCCGGATTTTAGATTATTAGAAGATCACACATCAATTTGACTATACTATTTTAATCACTCTCTGAAACGTGTGTCATCATCTAAGGACCTAGGCATTATGACTGTCGGTAAATTAAATTTTTCTCCGCACATACAATCCATCAAGTCTAAAGCAATGTCCCTCTTAGGCCTCCTGTACCGTTTCACTGAAATTAAGGACCCCCAAGCACTTCGAACTTTTTTTTCCTCTATCATTCTTCAAATTCTTACCTACTCTTGTCCCATCTGCGGTCTATCTCTTCACAAACCAACCTCTCATCTATGGACTGTGTCGGCAATTTTTTTGCCAAAATAGTAAAAAATTACCGCATTTACGCAACATGTCCACTAATGCAATTCTCTCCTCCGTCTTCATCCCTAATCTCACTACCCATAGGCTCACAGCTGATTTAAAACTTGTTTATAAGATTTTCAATTCCATCATCGACTGCCCTGAGTCGCTCTCTTTTATCAATTTTAAAGGTCCACCCCAACCGTTCCCAACCCCTAATCCACATGCCCATTCCCAGACTTTCACTTACTAAACGTTCGTTCTTCTACCGCATTACTTCTGTGCTGAACTCACTCTCTCCACACATCGACCCCTTTGCACTTCCATTGAAATCCTTCATAAGCCTTTCCCTATCCTATCTGTCACCGAAGTAGGCTGTACCTGCAGATTCTTGTTGTCCTTTTGTTTTTGTAAATTTAATTTAATTATTGTTTTCTACTTTTTATATTGCTTCTTCGTCCTCTAATTTATGTATTGTTACCTGGCCACTATAAAATGCCAACTATATCTGTAAGTGTTTCTCTATCTTTAAAATAAAATAAATAAAATGAGATTTATGTAAACATTTGTTAAAGTACGCTTAGTACGCGTATTAAAGTACGTAAAGTACGCGTAAAGCTTTACGGATAATGAACCAGATTTCTGCAAAATTTTGTAGAAACCTGGTTCAGGTTAAAACTTCTGTAAAATTTGTTTAAATAAAAATGCGTTTTAACTTTGCACGTGAACTTGCGACTGATGATGAGCGTGGCGGTGGTAATGAGGAAAAGGTGGGTTACGTATGTAATGCGGGCTGCACTCGTTAGGCGCAGCCAGTATATCTTTTTATCCATGGAGACTCATTGACTGGTCAGATTCTGTCCCTCATGCAATTTAAATAAACTGATGGTGAATATTTTAGCTGCTTTCTCGTGTAATTCGGAATCAGTAGAGCAAGACAGGTTATTCCTAACCACTCTCTCTCAGAAATACACCTTTTAATTAATCTGAACGAACGGTACGCACGAAATTTCTGCAATATCCGTGATGCCAATTTGTAGCTTGAGGGTACAAAAAACATCACTGCAGATATTTTCTACTTACATTTATTGCTTAAAAAATATGGAGCTCTGTGGTATAAAATTTAGTTACTGATGAACGGTATAAGGTTATATAATGGTATAAGGTCGGTGAAAACTTACGACTGCTATATGCATTTTGACAATATTAAGATCTCTGTCTCTTAGCGGCGCCACTGCTACAGCCCTAGCTAGACCTTGACATTGGCATTTGCTTCCAATCTTACTAATATTTTCTCATCCATGCCTGAGAGTTCATTAGCTGCAGGGTTGCAGCAACGTAACCTATCTCGGTCTACCTTTTCTACCAGATTTTGAATTGTTATCATTCTTCTAAAAAGCTATAAACTATAAACTATAAAGCTATAAAGCTGAAAACTCTCATTGGGTGATTCAGGATGGAAAGCCTGCTAAGCCAAACGATTTTTTAAAAGGTGAATTCCACCCTTGGTATAATTTCTGTTCAAAGGCATATACCAATTCTCGTTTTTATTCCATAAAAATCATATCAATTAAACACCACCTGCTGAAATTAAAAGTTTATTTTTCGGAGAATAACGCGATCGCGTATGTTTTTGCAAAATTGTTCATGTTTGGGCTGATGTACCTAAGCAATGGGTCGAATTTGTGTAAAATGGCTTATAAATCCATAATCGGTAATCATTTATAAGTAATTATGATAATTTTTTAAATCTCCATTTAAAAAATATAGGCATTTTGGACTTTTGTCTGGTGTTTCCCATTTCGGACCACTGTGCGACGTAGGGTGTGACCACGTCCGCACAAAATGCGAACATCATAATTAGATAACTGTCCAAAGCTTGTTTTGATTCAGCACTCCATTCCTCTCTCCTATCCACTAGCCTTTTCATAGTGACGTATTTATTCTGTTTTTCATCACTTTTAACCCGCCCTCATGGCTGCGCAGTATTTAAATAAAATAAATAAAAAAACAAATATTTCAAAATACTTTTGTATTTTGTATTTCAAATATGCGATCTAAATGTATCTTGTATTTTGTATTTCAAACAAAGATATTTGGTATTTTCCCATTGAAAATAAAAAAATACATGTGTGAAATACTTTTGAAATAGCTGTGATAACCCTTCTGTAACATTATGCTTCAGAAATGACTTCGTTTTCGTTAGAAACGTTTTCTTCATGTTTGCAACTATCCTTAATCTGCCAAGACAGGTTGTATTTTTTTTAGATCTTATTTTCCATGCCAATGTATTTTGTATTTAAAAAGGTATTTCCAATACTATTTCATAGCTTGTTTTAAAAAATACCCAAGTCAAAGTTATTTTGTATTTCAAATACTCCTCGGCCCAGCCCTACCTGTCCTATGTAACTCATTCGGGGCCGTACCTTGCCCTTCTCCCCATCCACTTGTCCTTCTACGATTGTTTTCATCATGCCTCATAATGTGGCCAACTAAGTTGTCCCGTCTTCGCGTCTTCATCTACATCATCTACATCTACATAATACCCTGCGAGCCACCTCTAGGGTGTTTGGCAGGGGGTGATCAATCACCAGTGTGCAGCATGCATTTGGACTCCCACATGCACACCACAAACGTCTTGCCACATGCGTCTTCACTGTACGTCGCGACGTCAAGTGAAGGATTTTCCACTCGCCAATACCCAGTTGCTTAAACTAACGTTTCAGCAGACTCCCCATCCCCACTACGACGTGTGGACTGGCAAGTGCACTCCCTATAGCTCACCCACGTGGACGCATGCACATGCGTCAGAATACAAGCGCTCCCCCCGCTTCGATTCAACGACCCCTCCTCCCAATTCATTCGATTCGGTCATTCCGCCTGGCCGCTCGCTAACTAGCCGGCTGAGCTCTGTTCCCCGCTTCATCTCGATGGCTCTCAATTTTGATCCACTGATGAGAGCTCTAGTGGACCCAGGCAGTCGGAAAGTGCTGCACGGGACGGTGATGACGATCAAAGGGTGGCGATGTTTTCCCCAATCAAAAATGTTTGCTGGAATTTCTCTGAGGGTGTCCACATTGCCGAGACTCAAATTTGTACAAGCCGGAATTCATTCTTGAAAAGAATGTATAATAAACAGTTTATTTTAGGGTAGCATGTACACATCTAAGTCAATTGATTTCGGCGTCACTTCGTGGAAATAAGTAATACTCGTAGAAAACACAACGAAGCACGGCTACACTTACTGTTTGTTACTGTGTACCAGTTTATACGACTATAGCGTAATTTTCAACGAAGCATGCTGTTCTTCAAAATGACGCAATATTCATTAGTTATATCGAATTCTTATATTATTTATTGTAATTTTGCCTTTCCGAAGAGCTTTGAAACATCGAACTTCGGCTTTCATAAACCTACTGGATAGTAGATTGACGCTGAGGAGAATGCGTAGCTGCCTTGTTAGTGGATTTATTAACTAAATTTATTTATGTATTGCTGATTTTGACCTAGCGTAAAAAAACAGAAGGATCCATATTATTTTGTTTCTTTTTTCGATTGCCTACTTCTTGCTGCAGCAGATCTAGGAATTTCTTAATTCTTTTACGGAGTAAGGAAAGTTGATACTGGATGCTACCATCATATGGTCAGTGCGCAGTATTCCACTCTCTCATCTTTCCCTGGAGCGACTAGGATCTCTACTTGGTCTCGGTGGATGTTAGGAACTATTTGTATTGCAGAACGCCATAGGCTGGGGAAAAATAATCTAATTCATTGCTCTACAGGTCTACTGAAGAGTTATGGGCATGGTATCAAGTGACCTTATTTTTTACTGCCGGGCTAAACTGGAGTCATTAATTTCACTGATGTGACACATTCACATTTCTATACAATATTGTACGCACGATTGAAAATTTAAAATTCATTTGAATAATTTCCTATACCAAATTTCTGGAAATATATTAGCAACTTCGCTTGGCAGCGGGTGAAACAGAAGGGACGTCCACCAGTGAGATTATATATTTTGAGCCTTAATACATCTTAATGATTAGTCGAAAACGTGAAATCACGTTGGTAATTACATATTTCGCATCCTAGACATCCTAGGTAGCAATTAAAGGTCCATCTATTTTCATAATTGTTACTGTGGTCTGTGGGATAAATATATCGTTCCGAATCACGCAAGCGAGGTTCTTCTCCCAGCGAAAACCTAGCGATTTCCAAAGCTCTTAACGCTTCTCTGAGAATATAACTGGCTCTTTATTACAACGATTTGTTGAGAGAAGTGTTGTGAATCACTAATCTCATATGAGAAACTCTTACGTATATACCGGAGTTTTATGTGTAATATTTGGGTGAAATAATATGGATGTCATAGACTTCAAGTTTATTTTTTTGCCACCTGTTGCAATAATTGGAGAATTTTGTAAACTTGTTTCCATGTTTCTGATAAATAAATGAAAACAGCCTAAAACGGGGTTCGAAACCGGTATTATTACTTAGGGTGTCAATAACTTGCCCAGCACCGCATATATTCATCTCTTGGAGATTTTAATGTTACGCAAATATCTTAGTTCTTGATTGTACAATATACATATGTGCATATCTCACCTAGCCTGCTAGCTATGTGGCTCATGTTAGATTAGTTTGTATCTCAAAGTTTAAGGATTAGGGTGACGGTTCAGGGTCGATTTTCACATTATTTACGTGGAATTAATTCATTGTATCATTTAATTTTTGGCTTTCCTCAATTTTTTTCTCTCCCTTCCCGGCGACGAAATATTTGAGGCACTGGATTGAACGTGGGGAAGACTGGGTAAAACTTTACGACTTTGTGCGAATAAACTGCACCTGTGTGTGGTTTCACCAGTGAAGTGAGCTCTATTTTGTGTCTTTCCAGGGAAAGTAGTTAATATTGACCGAAATTAGGTCCACAAAAAAGGATTCCTACCTCTTATCAAACGTTTATACCAAAACTTTTCTTCGATTAAGCTAATTAATGGTCTTACCATTGTATTCTTTATACTTTTTTGACTAACGTTAGCGAGAGTAGCGCGTAGATTTGGTTTGAAATGTAAATCCTTTCGGAAAAATTCGAATGCCTTTATTGCTTAACTTGAATTGTACTCTTAAAGTACCGAATATTCTGAGTTCCTCGAAAGACACTTTCCTGGAACACTGCGGGGGACTTCCGGCATTCGTTCCATTGCGTGCTGGAAAGACGGCCAAGACGTGGAAGGAGAGGCAGTTCATAAATTGACGACGGAATTTATGAAGGAGATCTTTCCGAAGGGAAATATCCTTAGTAGTCAATGCTTTAAATATTCATTTAGAGTGTGAAGTATAATCACTAGTTGATGACTCCACAGCTATCTATAATACATCATCTCGTTCAAAAGGCACCAGTTTATCAACTTTCGCCTAATTTTTTATGGAAACAAGTACGTTAGCGATATGCTTTCTCAAGTAGGCCTTTGCCAAAGAATTTCTAACGCGTATTTACTATGAAGAGAAATACGATGTACTAATTTCGAAATACTAATATTTATTTCTAATTTCAATATATTTTTAAATGATTTCATATAAAATTAGCAATGAATCAATTATGGTATCGAATCGTTGTTTTTATTATTTTCCTAAGCGGTTGTGATGAAAAAAGTAACAATGAAATTATGTATCTATTGCATATTTCTTGAATGCATGTAATCATAAAACTAGTTGAATTATTCCAGGTTAGTTTGTAAGAAAATAGCATTTAATCAAAAACATATATCGATAATGCCGAATATGAATATGATAAATATTCATTCATTTATCGTCTAAGCTTAGGAAATGAGCAATATTTCACTGTCCTAGGACATTATAAAATGAGTTTTACTCTGAGGTTTAAGATTGATGAATTAATTAAAAGCTGGAATAATTTTAACTTAAATAAAGCCTTGCAAAATCACGTATATTCGGCGCACATTTGTGAGATCTAGTTGTTAACTTAGGGTGAGAATCCCTCTGGTTTTACTCTGAGTCAGACATCATTCCTTCGAATTTTACGAAAAGTAAATCACCCTAATCTACTCGTGGAACTCAGTGATATATTATCTTGTAGTATTTATTGTGGCGGTTAATGTGGAATCAGGAGTAGCGTTGAAGTTAACCCGTCGCAACAAGTGATCTCTGATTAATTGACGCCATTTTACTCCGCGAAAGATAAGAAACTCCCACCATGGAATGAAGGATATGAGAGAAATATCATTATTAGCAAAGTTTATAAAGACGCCAGTCTAGCACTATGGTAACGGTAGGAACACAATGGCTATTTTTCTCCTCATTTAACAATAGAGGGGCCGAAAAATGTCCATACTCTCCGAAGCCTGAATGACATTCAATATCTATAGTGGCTTCTCCAATTCATGCCTGAAGGGTATTAAATATCTATAGTGGCTTCTCCAATGCATGCCTGAAGGGTATTCAATATCTATAGTGACTTCTCTGACTCAATAACGGCAATCAGATTGATGACTATAGCCTAGCACGATAGTCTTCCGATGAATCACATTCACTTACCTAGAAAAATCCCGCAACTGTGATTACGCAATATCACTCGCGAATTACGTTAGTGCCTTACTTAATAGAAAATTTCTATTAAATTCGGAATGACTCTGCCATTTCCTCGTGCACCTTTGTCATCTTTCGCGATTATTCACGATTCCCGGAGAGTCTATATCTCCGCGTGATGTCGCAACAGTTGAAGAACAAAGGGAAAAAAATGCGCGAGGTATTTCCGAGTGAGCGACGACGGTCATCCCCCGACACGCTGTCAGTGAAGAACGAACCCGTGATTCCTATTCTAATGGAGAGAGGTGAGTAAGGGAGTGAGCCTTGTTAACCCAGTAACTATCCGCGATATCCTCATCGAAGTCGTGGAGTGGTAGCGTCACAAACCGCGTAGCCGAGCCAAAAAAATCAGCCTATACAGGGTTTTTCAGGAGGAATGTGAAATACATCTCGTGGTGGTAGGGGAGACGATTAAAAGCGTTTTTTGTCCATAAATATCGGGTGGCTACTCCTTACTATGGTAATGTAAACAATTTTTGGATGCACTTTGCAGTTACCGTGAAAACTGTTTTTCTTGGGTATCCATCCTTTTCGACATTATATTTAAAACCCTAGATTTTATAAGAACTTTAAACGTTGGACGAATGACTTAAAATTTTATATTTCTGTTAATGGAATTGAGGATTGTAATAAGCTTCAGCTAGGGATTGATTGTTTAACTACATGGTGTCATAACAATAATATGCATCTAAACACAAGAAAATGTAGTATAGTTTCATATTACAAAAGTAAAAATCAGATCATCTATAACTATTCTATGGACAATAAACCACTTCATAAGTTTACTTGCATCAAAGATTTAGGTGTTACCATGACTTATGATCTCACTTTTCATGACCATATTGACATTATTTGTAACAAAGCATCCCAACTCTTAGGCTTTATACATAGAGTTACCAAAGATTTTACGGACCCTAATATTATGGCTATCTTATTTAAATCTTTAGTTCGTTCAATATTAGAATACTGTGATGTTATCTGGTCCCCATTCTATGATAGTCATATCAATAGACTTGAAAAAGTACAAAAAAAAGGTAATCAGAATGATAGGGTACAAGTTGGGTTATTCATACCTGGATACACCATATGAGGAAATTAGAATTGCTTTCAACCTTCCATACTTAAGTCAAAGACGACAATTATATCACCTCAAATTTTTAAAGAAATTGGTAAATCGTAACATTTTTTCAGAAGATTTGTTTAATATAGTTTCCTTTAATACTCAAACTTTTAATCAACGTCATCCCCTGCTGTACAATGTTCCTTTTGCCAGAACTAACTATATGTATAACCACCCAATATTCAGAATGATGCGCTTGGCTAACTCCAACCAGGAAACATACTTATCAATTCATCCTCATTAAAATTCACATTTTATACTGTTAGTGTATGTACCTTGGTACAGTGTAGTTTAAGTACCTTGGTACCTTGGTTTGGCTACCTGCATAAACTGAATATAGGTATGATATTTTTATGTTATTGAACTTATTACAACTGATTTTATATTTGTAATGTATAATTCTTGTCAAAGGAAAACTGCCCGTTTATGAATAAATGAATGCGAATGTGAATGAATGAATATGTGCTATTATAATTGTCTGAAACAATCATTCTCAAAATGGGTGACATTACGCAATCGCCTTCTTGATACTCTTTCAAAGCTATCGTTTAAGTAAGCTCAAAGATTAATTGTTTCAGATAATTATTATCGCATATTTTAGGCACCGCTAGCAGGTTTTTTACCTTTTTGCTGATAAGTCTTCAAAAATAACTTCATTTAATCCTTGGTGTAAATTATTGATGCAATTCTATTTTCAAAACTATTCAAAGTTATTCTATTTCAAAAATAAATTCCGCCATTTTCCCACGTAAAGGCATCCTAACTCTATCTTAAAAGACTAAAACTGAATAGATAAATAAAAAGGAAGTGCCATATCAATAGGTGATATCATATTTATTCCCGTAAATACTTGTCGATAGCGTCAGGAGGTAATAAATCTGTAAGATTTTTCCAATAAAGCTACAAAACACCATTCATTGAGAAATGTTGTCATATTTGTATCCAGGCAACGGGGAACGAACTTTACAATTGGCGTTCTATTCATTGATTGTCAACCATTTTGTGAGAATTTAAGCAAATTTTTAAGTTCCCATCTTGAAAAACTCATTTTCTCCACTTTTTTTTTCGATTTCAGACCAGTGTGCATTGGAATGAGTAGTTAATACCATTGGATACGTAATGTGGAGGTTTATTCTAACCCAAAATCGTAGCTTTATTTACTGAACTTCAATTTAAAGGGACATAAAAGTTCTGCAGCCATAGATTCGATCACAAATAAAAAACGGGATTTCGCGAAAGTTATTCCCCCCAAGGAAATCTTTTGCGTCATCAAGGGTCCACATTTGCAGGCTATTTGCTCGCTGGAAACAAGCAGAGTTATAGATAAAATCTTCTCGGGTTTTGCGCCGGGTAAGTCTGTTTAAGTCAAAAGTTTCGATGATAAACTCCATCATGGTCTTCAGGGCTAAGAATTTAACCCGAGAAGATTTTAAACTATAATATTTGCCAAGAAAACCTACGATATTTTGGGCAGAGAGAGATCTGTGCGTTACGCCAATGGCAGCTGGAAAAGAGTAATGATAGACGTCATTTAATTTGCTCTCACCTCTGCATAATAGGGTATTCTTAGTTTTTCGTTTCCATTAACTCTAAAAGTATGCTCCAATTTTGGATACTGCGGGGGCCTTGTACTTTTCAAAATCATCGAGAGAGTTGACAATGGAGAATTTTCCAAATGAGCTCATTCTTTCCTCTGCATTCGATATCGCTTTTCAGTTTAATGAGTTGTCGAATAGAGCTCGGTGACATGTGAAAATGTGGGCGTCAGCTGGATGATCGCACATTCCAGGGAATCACCAGTTAGTCATAAGCACTGGGTGCCCGGAGAGAAAAGGGAGGGGGTTGGGATCATTTCCTGAGAATAGTTGTGAATAGGAAATCAGAGCGTCAGCTTCCAGCTCGGATGGAAACTCATCGTTCTGATGGTTCCGACCTCAGGCCCACCATGTGGCGTTTTCGGATTCCAGAATTAGCTATCTGCTGGTTTTATGGATCAAAGTATGAGGATTCAGACATTATCTTGAGGAGTCGTAAATGGATGATGGAATCGTTCACTCCGGCCCTAAATTGCGACTGATTTCAGTGCTCGGTATTAAGGGAAAGATAGGTTGAGACGAAGAAAAATTTTCTTGTTCATCGTGTTTCTCCAAAGTTTAAAATAAGAAAATGAAAACTTTGCCGATCAATTTTCGCGTGAGAGTTACATTTCATTTACAGTTATTTGTTCTGCGAGAAATTCTAACATTGAATATAAAACGAATTAAATCGAACCACGCGAGATCGGAAAGAGGTCGTGACATCATAAATCTAGCTCCAAAAAGCTGTCAATTTTACGTTTCTTTTCAAAATGGGAAACGCTCTTATCCAACAAATGCTGTCCTTAATTTTATATATCTTCAATACTTCCTCGATTGAGATAGGTGTGCAATATTTAGAGGTGGCTAATGGTATGATTACTTTATGACCTGATTGGTTCTACACAAAGATTGCTATTAATGGAATACATGTAATAGGAGCAAATTTTTAATTCTTTGAAACTTAGGAATAGATGTACAATAAAATAATCTCCTTCAACCCAATTCTAACCTCACGAGTTGAGTTGTAACTATAATTCTTGGAAATTCAGTATCGTCTCGAGTATTTTCCACCAAATCTGTTGTCATCAAACATTCCGTTGAGCTGTTGCCGAAATCAATTTTCATGAATCACGTTCTTTCGAGGGGTTTTTTGTTGACATCATGGGATGATGATGATATGGGATGAGGGTTACGGATCGGATTTTGTGCGATTGTAATGGTGAATAATTAAAAAATCCTCCGCCATCCAAACCTCTTGCTCATTCGCAGATAAAAAGTCCCGTCGCGACGGTCAGCGGATCCGGGCTCTATCCTCGCGGATAAGAAGCTTCGTTTACGCTCGACGGATTTGGGGTTATCTCTCGGGCAACTTCCTTTTTTTTCCATCAACTTGAAACTTAAAGGAGGAGGTCGTTGATCTTTTCCCCGTCCCATATTCCGATACGGCTTTTAAACCTAAATAACTATTTCGCTCGTTGTCATCGTTTTTAACAACATTCCTGTTGAGAGTACCTATACCTTCTACTGATAGAAACGGGGAACTAATTTATGAATATATTTCTGTTATTTGCTCGATTTATCAGTAAGTGATATATTTTGTCAGGCTTTTGCTAGTTTTAAAAGAAAAGTTGCCGAAAATTCGTCCTCAGGTATCACTTATCTAAGTAACAAATTAGTTGAATAATCGTCATGTACAATCAATCCCTGCTAAATTTACTTAATCCGCACTATACTATTATTTAAGAAAAGCACGTATTAGGTATAAATTTTTATGTGTTGGTATATTTTTAATGTGTCACATTGGCACAGTTTCATATATTTCAAGATGGTTTTCATTGCAAGATGGCGTGTAGACTAAGAGTTAACGAGATAAAAATTGATCCACATTTTCTTAGTTAAAGGAAAGGGTTCATTTCTATCTAAAGAGTAATTTCAAGGTTTCACTTGTAGGTCTTTCCGTCTCAGTGACGGCGCAAAATTCTCCCTTTTCGATACTTCCGAACCTATCCTATTTGTCGTGCATATCATGGGTTCTAGTTCTATAATCCTACCCAAAATCAAGCTTCTTCTCAAGGCAAGGGGTAAATAATTTGGTGAATTTTAGATCCGGCCTTTGAAGTATGTAGATGATATGTACGCTTTATGTTTATTTTATAAAATAGAGTTTTATTTCCTCTGTTCCACTTTTTAAAAATTTAGTAATTTTTGTTTTATTTCGTACAAATGGCAATAGTGGGTTTATATTTTATGTGCGTTGGATGTTATTTATTTTCCTCTGAAAACTACTAACCGCGATATTGGTCATCATTAAGACTAGAAATCGAATGAGAGGCATTAAGAATTCCCACCTCAAATAATAAGTAGGAAGGAAAAATAAAAAGTAAGTTGAAGTCGACATTTTGATAATGGTTTGTTTTTTAGAATTTAATGAATAGGAAAATAATCTTTTTATAGGCATATTGGGCATTTTAATGTTATGAGCTACGTCTCTCTTTCTGTGTAGTGCTCCTTCACTCTATCACACCGATCCTGTAGCGCAACACTATAAAGCAATATTCTGTTTTAACCTGCATTTTATCATCTTTGTAGCTTCGAGAAAATTGCTCGGCAAGTTCTCCAATTCGCCACTTCAAGTCGTCATAATTCTGTCAAATTTATTTGAATTCACTATTTTTACTATTTCTTTTCTCGATCCGATTTGTTTTATTAGTATTCGTAATAAGCTTTTAATCCTGATAGTAGTTATTGTAACTTTATCTCGGTCATCAATTAAGCCCTTTTTTTGAGAAGAGCCCTAAATACTTTTAGATAACTCCAAGCAACAAGCTTTGCTTGGAGTTACATGCTCTTCTTATCTCTCATTTTTATTATTGAAATGACGCCCAAATTAGAAATGTAAAGCGGAATGAACTTGTTATTCTTCTAAAAAAAATATGAAGTTCCACGTGTCAGTCATTTCGTCTTCAATTTTTGTTCATAATTATTCTGTCGTGACTGTGCTTTCAAGAAGGTATTTTTTGTCCCCGCCCAGATTCTAAGATACGGATATGGATGCGTATATGCTTTCAAAGACGGCGCAGCACAGGCTATCGAGTTCATCTTAAGCTAGAATTAGAGGAGCGGTCTCATTCTCTCCTTTAAAAAGGGGTAAGAGGTCATCGTGTTGTATAGAGCCATCTGAGCCGGAGTTTTTTTCCCCTTACATGACAAAGGAATGGATGACTTGGATATGACCGGATATTATCCATAACAGCCTTCCTTTAACGAAAGCAATGACCTCATTTGGGGTTAAAATATCCATGATACCATATGCGCAGTGAGCCTTATCTTTGACCATGACTTCTGCTGCCTTGAGGTTTCTCCATTTGCGTTGGCGAAGAAGCAAAAATATCCAAGTCATAATTTTTTTTTAATTTGCTCTCCGTAAATAATTCCGACAGTGAATCTGTTTTTGTCTTTCGGAAAAATGGTTTATTTCTTGGAATCACTCTCCGATTGGCGCGGTAGTGAGTAATTCATGGGCATTGACACTACGTGTATATACACTGTGACAAGGTTCTACTAGCTTATGCGCTCACCTACCTGTGTCAAATTATTCTGCGAAATACAAAAACATTTTCCGACAGCAAACCTTTCTTCGTGAATAAATAATTACCGCGAGAAAGTTGCACCAAAAAATAAGTATAATAATTGTTAAAGATATAGCCCCATAATAAAGAGAGTTATTATACATATTTTAGCATAAATTGAAGTCGTAATTTGAATTAAATTCTTCTTTTTTTATCTTCAAAGATGAGAATTCTGCTGTTGCTGATTCCAGTTGAATTTGAGACGGTCGTCCTCAGTAGGATGTCAGATTAACCCATCATTCGCTAGGAAATGTACTACATACTTTGTTTTACAATTAAAATCTAGACAGATACTATGTGTTCTTGCTGGAAAGTATGCACGTTATGAAATAAGTCTGAATTTTGACGAAAAATGAAAGAGAAACCGTGCACTATTAGTAGTATACACTACTACGTGTACTGCACTGAGTCGGGGAATCTTGAAGGATGAGTGATATGAAATTCTATATATTTACATGCTAACCCTAAATATAAGTTCACTAAAAAGGTGAAAACTGCCTCTTTTCAAGAATTTTCATATCTAACATCATCGATGATGATGCAAATTTGTATCGTGATGGTGATGTCGCACAAATCGAGTTCAGTCACATGAAATCCGTCACAAGAAGAGGTTGCCAATTCTATCAGGGAAGTTATGAGCCACTTTCCGTACATTTGGCTTTATTCCTAAGATTATTTTTACATATTTGATGAAAATATGAATTTTACCGTTATTATTTATGGGAAGTTCACCAGCGAGTCCGGATTTCACCAATCAGTTGATTAAAATTACTCCCTGACAAGCGACTATTGCTGGACTATCCAATTGTGATATGGAAGCCTAGATAAATATTTCTAATATATTAATGTTTTTCTTATAAAAAAATCGGATTTTAATGAAGAGGTTTACTTTGCTAAAATTCAAACCAATGAAGTTATCCAGCATAGGAAAAGTTTTCACGCTAAATTTGTGACAGATACATCATTAAAATTAGGCATATGTTAATTAAGTATATTAATTGTAGAAGGTAAGAGATGTTTGGTGCGTAATATCTAACTGAGGAAAGATTTTCCCAGACCACAAATGAATAAACAGGGTATGCAATAAAAGCAAGCCACCTACTATAAGACAATGATAGTTTTCAATGCCTTTGTCGCCGTCTATTCACTCGACTAAATTAATGTTAATGCAATTAGATCACTAACAATGACTATTCGTTGGAGTAAAAATACAATATTATATTTCCAATTTGCGGCTATCATTTCAAAACATTAATGGAGTGACTCATATTTTCATGCTTACACAGTCAAAAGTGACTAATATTGGCACTGAGTGACTAACCAAAATGATAATCTCATGATCAACTCCTTCCTCAAGAGGCAAATCAACGCATTTATTGGGAGTATTGCATGTAGAAACGCTTCTCAGACTAATGCAGTATTGAATATTATGTTAAACATAGTAGTGTGAATTCGAACGGCAGATAGTCCTTATTCAAAAATATTATAAGTTATTAACTATACATGAAAATGTTTTACCTATCCCGAGTCAAGCTATCCTAGACCTGAACAATCGCAGGTATTATGGTCCCTTGTTACACGCGGAAAAAAACGACGTCTTAAATCTATCGGTTCTGAATTCTATTTACCTTATCTCATCATTATGATTTCCAAGAATTAAGATTCACTAAACTATAATTAACTCGATAATTGCATGAGGCATCTGGCGTCACAGAGTTATCTCGTTTTCGGTATCGGCGACGCCCGTCTCCACCCTGAATAAGCGCCAATGAAAGACTTAATCCGCGATCAGAATAAAATACAAAGGAAGGCTGCGCGTTTCGTCAAAAACTGCTACGGGCGCACCGACAGCGTTACCCAGATGTTAAGCGAATTAGGCTGGGATCCGCTGGAGACTCGGAGGCTGCGCGCTAGGCTTAGATTGCTTGAACAATTGAGAATGGATATCTTTGTGGGCGACTCGGAGAACATAAAATTAGAGCCACATTATATTTCCAGGTCCGATAGAAGCGATAAATTAAGATAGATGTTTTGCCGAACGGATAGATATGTGAATTCGTTTTTTCCCCGAACCATAAAGGACTTTAATAAATACTTGTCCTAACTTCGTTAGAGTACTTCATTTTTATAAGTAAACGGCTGGTGTCCTAACACCCCCTGCCACACGCCTTTTAGGCGGCTTGCGGGGTATTATGTAGATGTAGATAAAGCGCGTTACACACCGGACCCAAGCAGGGATGGGAATTCAGTTTCGAAATCTCTGCCCTCTCCGGGATTCAAATCCGGGGCTTCGGAATGCGAAGCGTGTACCACATTAACTCCATCCCTCGGAGGAATTCCATGCAGGAATCCGTCCGTCTGGGACTTCCCTTAATGCCCGCGTTCTCCCTTGGTGCATCTGCGGGCCAGGGTGGAGGATGTCGCGGATTAGGCAGTGCGTTAGATGCGGGCTTGGGGGATGGAGTCAAAATCATGCATGAATCACTCACATTTGGGACTTGCAGGCCACTCGAACTGTATGTACGAAGGGAATGGGGTTGAGATATGCGTAGTTTAAGGGAGGAGGTTCAGGGGGTCAAAAACGGCCCCTCTAGCCCTCACTTCACAGCCCCCTACCTACTAATTTCCAGTTTCAGCCCTCCCCTTCATTTGCCAGACTCCCTTTCCTCATCATCTTCTCTGTTGCCGGGCATTGTGCGTCGTCGCGGGGTGTCCCATAGAAAGGGCGGAGGGGACACGCAGTAGGTGCTCTGTGTCCTCTCAAAGTCACCGCATACAGATTAAGGATTACGGCACCGACATACTATTGACTCTCTTCAAGACTTACAGTGCCCTCTACTTCTACAAAAATCTCTGCGAGCTACCTTAACACTCTTACCCTTCTTAGATTGGCACTGACGAGAAATGAGAAAGGCATTTAAATAAAATATATCATCTACGCGAAAAAGTTCTTCTCTGTAATTTGTTGATACATCAACGTGCTGTTTTCTTTATTTTACACTATTTACATTAATTTTTAACGAATAAAGTTTCTTCTCCTGACCTTCCTTATTATAACAACAATGTAATGTTTATGCTCTTGGAGTATAGGTCATGATAAATTAAACTCACATTTTGGCCAACGTAATTTTTAACGGCATAATTTAATTTGATTTCTATTCAAGAGTTTTTTGCTGAAAAAATTATTACTTTGAACATTTAACTGTAACCTTGAAGCCGATATATTGGCCCGCGGCACTAAGACGGTTAAGTTTATTTTATCCTCCATTTTATTTCTACTGTATAGATACATTTTTCTCAACTTATACGCAACCAAATACTACAAATAAGGTACCAAAATGCACAGAATTTATCAGAGAACATGCGACGGCATATCTTACTTCCTAAATATTGCTATTGTTTCCTAAAATTGGCTTTAAAAATTAAAAAAAAAATAATCGATTAAAAAAATCGATTCCGGCAAGATTGTCCTCATCCCAAGAATACAGTTAACGCCGTTGGATCCCACCATGCCTTTTAACTTGACTCGCAGACAATTTCTCATTAAGGTTTCCTATGCGATGACTATTAACAACGCTCAGGGTCAGACTTTGCAAAAAGCTGGCTTATTCCTGCCTGACCCTGTATTCTCTCATGGCCAACTTTATGCAGCATTCTCTAGGGTAAGATCTTTTAAAATATTTTTGTAAACATTAAGGAAAACGCTAAACAAGTATCAACAGATGATAGTGTAATTACTTCCAATGTTGTGTTTAAAGAGGTCCTCTGACCTCAATTTGAACATGAACATTCCAATTAAATTTGTACATAAGACCCTGCCTTTTTTTCTACATTTTAAAATTAGAAACGCGCCTATCCCTCTGTGAACCTGCATTGAAAAGAGCGGGGGAAGCCCGCTGGGAGCGGGCGCATCACGCCCGTAGGAATTAAATTTCCTTGATATGCGCTGCTCTACATGTTGCATTGCTTCCGAAGCTACAATGCAAAAGGGAAGGAGGGAAGTGTTAGGAATTTCTTCAGATGCTATTGAGACCGGTGATTTATGGAAGGTTGGAAATTGCCTATTTTCATTGAGTTAGGCTGCTGTACATGTCAACCTTTACAGGAAGGATTGATTTTTCACGACTAGGAGGACACATGTTTCTGGAAAGATGTGCTTTAATAATACATAATTTTAATATGCCATGTTTGCGTGGTTTCTCGGGAAATATTTTGGTATAATTCGAAGAATTTGGTAAAAATGCATGAAACAACTATGCTTTTTATTATAATTCGCCCACATGCAGTAAATATTTATTTTTTTAATTGAAATTTCTTTCCAATGAGTAATACGATATTTAGCTTCCACAAAGGTTCATGAAAACTTATTACTGATGTCTTCGTGCAAGATTAAATTAAAATGAACAATGACTGAATTGGTAGAAAATTACGTGTCCGCATCATTAAGTTTACTTCGCCCTATATTTATTTTTGTTTTGACTTTACGATCAGGTACTCCTGTCATTCATTTTCCTCCCTGCAAATTTCAACCGTCTCCCGTACCCTTGAGGTGACACCCAGGGTTGAAGTAGACCTAATCAGACGTGGAGGTGCGGAGCGGGGCAGATCCGCGCACAGCGGAAGCTGGAACTGCCGATCAACACTGGAGGATGACGTGTACCGCCAAGAGGGTTTTGAGGGTGGGAGTGGTGTGTTGAATAGAACGAACCTTGTCTACGTTGGGGAGCTGATCCCCCCTTTTCGGGCGTGGTAGTGCTTCAAGGGACAGCTATATGGGCGAGGTGTGGGGAGGACTCGCTGTATGGCTTGTGCATGTATGTAGTCATGGGGATCTGCGTGATTGATATTTTATTGGTCAGAGCTCCGGACCCCGCACAGTCATACTTGAGCCACTGTCAGGAGGATGGAGAGGGCAGCCTTCATTGTGTGGAAGTTTTATGAATTGGGCGAGGTGTTTACTTAAGATGACGCACCAATCCCACTCACTCGGCTTTATTTCGTCGTCGTTTTCTCGTCGAAGAACCCGTTTAAAATTAAGTTATCATAATTTACGTAATAAATCACTTACTAATGTTCCACAAAATCTTTTATTGTTCCGACCCAGGGTTTCGAATAATATATACTCAGTTTGAAGGTGACTAAATGACCATGAGCCACATACATACCTGGGTAGGAATCATAAAAGTTTGTGTGGATCATTACTAGGTGATTTATTTCGCATATTAAATATGCGGTTCCACCAAGTGTAGCCAAAGCACGATATAGATATTAAGTTACCATTTTGAAATTTTATACATGATTAGTTGAGTGGACATTTACCAGTATTATCCTGTATCTTCGATATAAAAAAAATACATCATAGAAAATACTATGGTCAATTTTTATAATTTCAGATACGATTGAATGTTGACAATAGTCTATAATATTATCACTATCACTAGTCAACAAGCCTAAGATTGGTTTGACGCAGCTCTCCACTCAATTCTCCCATCAGCCAATCTCTTCACACCTGCGTATTTCTTCTCTTTCACATCCTCCTTTACTTGTTCCATATATTTTATTCGATGTCTTCCTTCTTTGTCCGATCTTGCCATCTTCTTGTCCCTCGACGATTGCCTTCATCAGGTCATCATGTCTCAAGATATGGCCCATCGGGATGTTCCGTTTTCTTATCAAGGTTTTAGTCTATAATTGTCCTGAAAATGTAAAGTAGATAGCGTAATTATTGAGCAAGCAAGTTGGTGGGAATAAATTGGTTCAGCGGTGGTGATGCATCCTATCAAGGAAATGGGAGGGGGAAATTTTACTTAGGGAAATTTAATAGAAAAGCACTGTCAAATTTAGGCTAGAACGCACGTATCAGTGGATGTTTACTCTAGAGTGCTCTTAATTTGTTGCAAAATGTCGGTGCTTAAAAATAAAACGTTACCTCTTACCCGTACAGAACTCGCGAACTTTTGGATATCATTTTATAACTGTGTGGTTCATAACAAATACTTTTTGCAAATGCTATTAAAAAAGCAGGTTTCCTATCAAATGCGACATCCAACGTGGTTAATTAAGCAATGTAAAGTGGACAATTCTAACATTTTCATATATTCTACATATTCCTTATATTTTTAAGGGTTCATTTTTTCCACTCTTTGAGTAGCCCGCAGCACCATTTTCCTGTAACTAAACTGAATTGAGTTGAGTTACAGCATTCATTTGCCATTTACCCAAAACGTAGTCCGGTGACAAATCTAAGTTTTTTCTGTAATGATCTACATGCTTTTTGCCAAAATTTCAGGTTCCATTAGTGATCAATATATGCCGTGTACTTAGACGAGTACTGCCGTTGGAGCGTATATAAAAATGTGGAATTTAAATTGCAATTTCTTGTGAATATGGCTCGGAAGGATATTTTTTGGCCATCAGTCGATGGAGTGCTATTTGAAGAGTGTATTTCGAAATTATCATAAAAATGACATTTACGATGTTTCTTGGCCAGCGTATTTACGGTTAATCATCTGGCCGCTCGTAATTGGTCTGGGTCATTTTTGTGGAATTGATATAGCAGGTGTCTTGAATTGCTCCATACCCAAATACGAGCGATCCTAGCACTGCAAAAATCAGTGTATATCAGTATTAATTTGTGAAAATTTAAAGTGGTAGTAAAGTTTTTACTCTGGGTACCTTAGTTTTTGTAATATTCCATACCGTAATGATTAACCGCCTTTCAATTCTTACTGCAATTCCTCCTCCTATTTTGGAATATGTGGCGCGCAGAATTTATGTTGCGTTGGGGTAAAATAAAGAACGTATCTCATCCGTTGTTTGAAATTGAAGGAGGTATCTAGAAAGAAAAATTCACTTATTCCAGCGACCATGGGTATTTGCTTCCGAGTATTACCAGTAAGATGTTTAATTTATTCTGCCAAAATGCGTAAAAATTATCAAGAAAAATTATGGTTGAGGGGTATAAAATACTGCGAAATTCATCCTATTTTTAATTGATAAACTAGATAAGAGACTCGTAGGCTACGTGCTAAACTTGTATTGTTTGAGCAAATATTAATAGATTTTTTTTCAGAGCGACACGGAGAAAATTACATTATTTTTTATTTTACAACTTCCCCGTAAAGAGAACGTAGAGGCTTTTTAAATGAAGGAATTACCAAAGCACGACGCAAACATCCTTGCGTTGGATAGGGACCACCTACCCAGGCGGGATTCGAACCCGCGACCTGCGGGTTGTTAGGCGAGGACTTTACCCCACCGCCACCGAGGCCGGCTTCACTATCAGCACTTCACTATATTTCCAGGCCCGATAAAATCAATAAATTACGAGAGATATTTTTCCAAACGGATAGATAAAGGAATTCGTTCTTGCCCCGAGCAATAAAAGAAGTTCATTAATTCTTGGCGGAACTTTGTGCGCGCATTTCCTTTCTTTGTTAACGGCTGGGTGCCGACAACTCCGCCGCCTAATTGGGTGACTTGCGGGGCATTATGCATATGTCGATAGGGGAAAAAAAGATGCACAAATATTCCTGAATTTTCAACGGTTTCTGGAACATCATTTTTGTTGAGAAAGAGTCCTCTGATTTCTCTAACCTCTGCTCCTAATCTCTCTGTTCTCGAATCTATTTCCCAGATTATGTGTTCATCGTCAAATCTATTCTAGTACTTAGCAGGGGCGCAGCTATGAATTAAGGGTTTGGGGGGTTTTAGGCGCAGCTAATACTTAGGAGTTTGGGGGTATTGCATACCCGCCAGGGTAGCGGAAGTTGCGGGGGGAGCCTCCTCCAGAAAAATGTTAAGGTTAATGGTTCAAAATTGCGAGTTTTACGGCTTTCTGAGGGGAATTTGATTCATCCTGGCACTATTCTATAAGTAATACTCATCCAATTAAGTAAAATGGATTAAAATTTTTAAAAATTCTCTGAGCTCTAAAGTGGGGGTTTATCCCCAAAACCCCCCTCGCTTCGCCACTGGTACTTAGGATCTCTCAAAATATCCTGTGCCTAAATGTTCGTCTTCACAATTATTTGATACAGGAAGCAGGTTGCATGCGTTTAAGAAAAAATACTGGAGTGTACATATTTAATAGGTGCACCAATTACAGTACTGATGTCGGTGATTACAGAAAACATCATCTCCCCTAAGCCGACGGTGGTTAAGTGTTAAAGTGAGCGTGAGGGCGAACACCGCCAACACTCCTCTTCCGTCAATCCTCCCGGCCTTACGATCCGATGACCCGTGGCTTTTGAATGACGCACCACAGGCGTGCGCGGTTCAAATTGTGACAAACTGATGTCCCTCGGCATGGAGCCCATAATGATCGCTTGCCGGGGCCCTCGTCGCAGGTTGTGGGCCAATTTTCGACCCGGGGGCACTGAACGGCAGCCATTGAGTGTGAGGAAGTCCTGAGGGAGTCCTCTTGTATGTATATACATACGTAAGAGTGCTTGGGTCGTTTGGGGGAGGAAAGGGAAGAGGAAATGGAAAGAATGATGGACATTAATTCAGTGAATCTTTCGGTGGCTGCGCCGCGAGGCCAAGGCCTCTATCGCCCCACGGGTGATAAATAATAAAGAGGAAAGGGTGAAGGACTGTGGCAGCACACATTTTTTAAAAATGTTGAAGATAAATAGACTCAATTATCGGAAACGCGCATATTTCGCAGGGGGACACAAAACACAAGGACAGCCGGAAATCTGTCCATAGGCACTACATACATGTATACACGGTCAATATAAAATAATGGTGCGGTTTTGAACATGGTTGAAATGTAAACAGAACTACTTACAGTTTATGTTTTTTTATTTTTCGAATTCGTCGTCTCAAACAGTTTTTAACATCATTAATTAGTTTCAATGTATGCGCCCTCAGTCGCTCGGCAAGAGGAAGCCCGGCGTCGAAATTTGCGTACACTTAACGAAAGGCGTCAAGGCAGCCTTGGCTTTACATCCCATTTGAAGAACAGAGGGGTGCTGTCCGAACTTTTGGTAGAGCTTATTGCGTGAAAACTGTAGAAGGACCCTATATGCCGCTACTAATATTCGGTGAGCTTTTCCTATAATTTAGTACGCTATGCTAAGTGCTCTGCGTACTATTCTTACATCTCATTCACACATGTGGTAGGAATTACTAAACTCCATCTGTAACAAATTTTAATAGTCTCATGAAAGTCATTAATTATGAACATTTCTATTGGTACTAATGTGCAAAAAATTAGGGAATTGATAAATGTAAAAATGAATTTAGCAATCTCTCTACTTTACGTAAATAATTGGGTTGAAAAATCAGCTGTGAGTCGAAGTGAGGTTGAAAAGAAGGTCCTTGGAAACGATGGAAACCAAGGAGGAGGCATGGTACTAGAGGAGGTGGAGACAAATTTAGTGTCGGGCTCCTCCAAGTGGGCAGAAAACCAGTTGGTGATGATTGTTGGCGGGATAAAATCTCCTGCGAACAATCATCTTGTATTATCTAAATGATCTAAAATGTATGAATATAAAAGTATATGATCTAAATGGTCCGAAAATTTCTTGAATGACTCATTCCGTCTCCACTCACTCCATTTACACTCGCCTTCTCCTTCATTTATCATGTTGGAGATTCCCCTCTTTTCCCTAAAATATAAAACTTCCTAGTTCCTTTCCCTGCACGTTAAACTTAGCCCGGTACACTGGGAAACGTGTAAGAAAATATATCATGAGGTACTTTAATTAGTAACCAATCAGATAATCATTTATGGAACGTATTTAGGTAATGATGTTTGCATGGTGCATGCATTTTTCTTTGGGTGTATTTCCCAACTAAGACATACTTACCTGAAATGTTTTATCTGAAACAATTGATTCCGCAGATTTTTTAGGCATATAATCTACAATACAATTTATTTGTATTTAAATGCGAATACTTTTGGTATTTATAGTTACCTTATGCGGCTTACTTTCATTTGACATTTTCCAAAGCGTTTTACTTGTAAGCTTTTTTGAAGTGACCAGCCTGCGTAATGATTTCCTATCTCCATCAAACCATAGAGTAAGTATACTCTATGCTCAAACTTAAAAAATTCACCTTCAGGCCCTGAATGCCTTAGAAGTACGGATTTGAAAGGGGACAAAATTGTAGTCCACGTACATCAGTCCAACCTCGTACTCATTTTCGAATAAAATGGAGTAATACATGAGTGGTAATCACCGTGTTTGCTGTCTCAGTCCGATTCTCGATAAATATTTAAAATTGTTGTCCTGGACGCTAAACATGAACATTCTACAAGAGGCACGTGCTTCTAAGAGCACTGCAAAATGAGAAACTCCCTCCAACCCCTCACTCCACGCCGCATTCGTTCGTAACCCAAAAAACAATGAACGATTAACTCGAATAGTTTGGTCAATTTGTTGGACAATCCAACCCGGGGGCTGTTGTATAGGGGGAGGAGTTTGGAGGGGTGGTGGGTTGGGGACGAGGTCGCGATGACTCAGTGGAACGGGGTACAATAGGGGCTCTCCGTGACCTAACGCCCCCTTCACCAACCAACCCTAGGGTTCCCATGCCTCCCCCCCCCCCCAAACCAACCGCGATCCCCTTCCCGCCACTCTTTGCTGTGCATCGCGGGCCAGGATGCAGATGTAAACGATGGAGAGATAGAGAGAAAGAGAGAGAGGAACCCTGGCGACGTTGAGGGTTGATAGGAGTGACGTCTGTGGGTGTGTTTGTGAGTGGGGGGAAAACGGTTTCGGGGTTGCGGGACAGGGGTTGAGTTGAAGCGATGACGCAATGCACCCCTCTCCACCCACCCGCCACAGTCTCCTCTCCCTAGTCCACGAGAGGGATAAGTATGACTGGACCGCGGGATAAATATGGCGCCGAAGAGATGTAGGGGGTGGTGTGGGGTGGCCGGAACAGCCACGGGGCTGTTTTGAGAGCGCCGCGGGGGCGGGGAGTTTGAAGTGCAGTATATATGGGGTTTCGACGTTTTGGGCGGCGGGAAAAGGAGGGGTTTGGTTGGTTAAAGGGCTTTGAGGCAACGAAGCGGATGGGTATGCCCTTGCCGGGGTAAGGAGCCCCATCCCATCGCCCCGAACCGGGAGGAGGATGAGTATCCCAGCTCGCTGGATGGAGTGAGTCAGTGCTCTGAAATTTGACAGCTCGCATTAATGGATAAGGAAGGGTGGGGTGAATAAGGATCCCTTATACCCCTCACTACTCCTGCAAAAATTCCTGGCTACCCCTCCACACACCAGCTTCCCAGTTGTTCATGAACAGGAGTTGTCGGATGGAGAGGGGTTTTTAGGGTTTGGATGGGGGAATGGGGATGGGTACGCTACTTCGAGAGTTTCTTAAGGGTATGGGGCGAAAATGGGTGTAGATCGTTGGTGGTGGCGGCAGGGGTCGGAAGCGTGACTAGTCCCTGTATTTCAGGGGGCGGGGCTCATGGAGGTGGAGGTTGGCTGGGGATGGAAGTGGGGAAAGATTGGCCATCTATGCGTAATGTCCCTTAATATGTCATGGGGACCCGTAACTGATTTATCCTGATTTTTGCGCATAATATAATAAACGCTCTCCCTCAGCATGTTAAGCCATCACAGTTGAACCCTTTTTTACGGGTGAGGGACCAAGTGCAAACCTTAAGAATAGGCAGGTGGGGTATTTCCTGCCGAAGATGTTAGAACACAATGAAAAATTTAGTCATCCAATTAATTTTAACTTCGTAATTTACTGCATCGCCTGCCTGAACCAACTATCCCATTCCCCTGCAATATTTTTAGCATTGTGATTTACCATTCCATTAAAATAAATATCTTGAGCAGACGAGAATAATGGAAAGGTGTCCTGAGTTAGCGATTCATACACTCAACATAATGCCCAAACTACAGAAGGAACAGCATTGGCTATTTCGGAATGTATTACTTTCGTTACGTAGATGAGCAAAAAGAAATGATTTTTACGAGAAAATATTTTGGGGTCGTTTTAACCCCATCAATGTTTAACTTTGATATAAAAAGCGTTGAATTTGATTCATACCGTTTTTCTTCACTGAAACTAGAAATATTCAGTGGAAATTTGTTGTAATTGCACGAATCTAAGACAAAAAAGATTTTAAGAGATAACCCCCCCCCTTTTTTGGAACTCAATTGGGGATTTATTCTTTCAGAAAATTAATAACCGTGTATCTCCGAATAGAGTCCCTTTTACTTGCCCACAACATCTCAGAAAGACAAGGAAGGTGGCCTATATCATGACTTCCTTTAATAATTCATAATCAAAGGATGCAATGCCTATATTGGAGCGCAAGAGATTGAGTGACTTAATACAATCTGAACATCTCCAACAAGGTAAAAATTGCGGCGTGGTGGACGTAATTACTTGCTGTTCCGTCGTTTTTGAAGATTAATAAAAATGTTTTTTTATTGTTTCTGTAAACCAGAGTCATTTTCTGTTTTATCCAAATTACAACAGGGTGGTTTCCTATTCTTTTTTTATTCCCTAAATCGAAATATTATTACTCCTGGAGTACGCATTTAGATTTTTAAACGACGATATCTATTTTTGGCGATTGTGAAAATTGAAAATTTGAAAGCGCTCGAAAACGCGACGGATAATTATGAATGCCGGGAAAACTCCGAGTGACGTCGTTCTGGTTCCCGCTGCCGCAAGTGAGGTGACATTGGGGCGAGGCTCTGAGCGCTGATACGACGCAGGATGCTAGCAGGTAGCAGAGTACCATGCTAGCTGGTAGCGCTTGGCTTAAATAAGGATTATTAATACCTTATCAAACGAAGAAAACTTTCCGACCTCAGCCAGTTTTAATAGGTGATTATTAAGACATGTTTCCCTCTGTGCCTCATGCATGCATTGGTAATCTCAGACGATGTAAAACTCCTATCTACTCGTATAGAAACTAGGTCCGTGTGACGTCACGTGGGGTGGCATCGCATGGGCGCCAATCTAGCCTTTTTCAAATGAGGATAAAATTGACCCTTGTCATTCGTCTATACCGGTATTTCTAAAACCAAATAATTTGTATATTATGAATACACTAATGGTGGGTAAAGAATCGAAATCAATGCCTTTCGTTTTCTTTGATGAAGGAAAATACCCTCTTCACCAATTTCGAAGTAATTCTTGCAAGAATTCGAAGCGCGGACGTTGCGATCTTTCGTCGCCGAGAAAAGTTACGGTAGGCCAATTTCTAACTCATGGTCAACCGAAGTTATGCAATTAAGGTTTCGAAAACACATTTATGAAATCACTCTACAGCCACAGTAGTTATCGCGGGTACAATTGAAAAACGGACACTTTTCCGAGCCAAACTCAGGATGAAGCTGGTTAACTCGCTGACGTGGTGGAATTGAACCCGTTGTCTGATCGGCGCCGGCCGAATCTTTGCCCTCAGCCGCAAAAAAAATTGTTTTAGAACTGAAACGTAAAATCAAATTATTGGACTTAAAGTAAAATTTTTAACGTCGGTTTTTCGTTGCAAAGCTATCAGTCGGTTAACTCAAACATTCATAATTTAGATTATGCAACCTGCAATGATTTATGCAACCCGCAAATGAAGACGAGAATTTTGCATCCGATTGTAAGACGAGCTGTAGGAATTCTTTTTCGCAGGAGTAAGTGGGGAAAAATCATATTAGATACTTACAAATATAGTATATTATTGGGCGGAAAAAGGATTTTCTTTATATGTTATTTTATTCGATTTCTCTGAGACGAAGAAATCCTGTAAAAGGTGCGCCCTTTTCGGTACGGTATCAACATTCCGAATCCGTCAAATACTTAATTTTTATTCATTTCGTCCTCTTTTAAATTTCAACGAGTACTTTTCTCTTGTACCTATACCTTAGCGAAAAGGTTTCGTTGTGTGATTCCTGATAAGCATGTCTATAATCCTGGTGGGTAAATATCATCTCTCATATCGATGGAAATCTCAATTATCTTTAAAATGATTAATACTTACAATGCAACAGATGTAACGAAAATTATATAAGGAGTATATTGCTAAGAAACGGGGATTTGCCACACTAAAGCTGATGGAAAAGAGCGTGACTTTGTGGTATTTTCTTACATTCATCGTAACGTATGTTTTCGGGCATACTCAGTGACTCCATTTAGCGTCAACAAGTGGCATTTTAAAATGATGTTTCAACACTGAAATCACTGAAGAAATATTTCACGAGCCTTATTTCAACATAAACGTTTTGATGGCTTTAAATTTAATAAGTGACCTTTTTATAATTAAAAGTCTTTCAGTAAATGCATAAAGTCTAATTTGACAGAATTAGCTGTTTTTATTAATATTATTTATTCCCATTATTTAGAATATTTCCGGAAAACAATAGTGTCCATTCTGTCAATTGAAATGGAATATATGATGTTTAGCCATAATAATCGCTATTATAAAGTTGAGAGGTGATTAAAATCATTGAAAGTGCGAAGTTTGACGTACGTGTTTATTATAAATGACTTTTATGAATTACTTCTAGGGTTTCCTTGCCTTCGAATCAGCCATGTATCGTTGAGAATTTAATCCACTATTTAGGTTTAAGTAAAGAAAAATTAGGGGTTTTATTTGATTCCATTACTCTCTGAATAAAGCTATCTCTTTTACTAGGAATAATTTAACTGTTGTGCTAATCTAAATGCATTTATCAAACGCTTTAGTTCTTCGAGAAGCTCCGCCCTCCATTTTCCTCTCTTTGTTCGCGGTGAGGGGTGGGAGCCGCATGCGCCCTGCGCTACCAACACGCACGGAGTCTCGTCCAATTTCCTGTTTGCCGCGTAGAAAATTTGACAACTCCTAATTTTGAAAGTTTATACTGAAGATAAATATAATTTTATATGGTTATCATGCCAGTCATCTCTGGGGTATTCAAGCGAGGGTAAATTTTTCCCTGCACGTTTTCCCGATATATTCTGAGGATTCCGAGGATATATTCCACTGATTCAGGTACGAGATGTGGAGGCGCAGTTCGTTTTACAACATATCTTCCTCATTTATTTATGTTCCACTACGGTGTCTTCAGATGTAAAGTGCACCCCCTGCACCGTTCGCAATGATCTCTATTTTGAATTGCTCAAAAAGCAATGTATTACGACCACTATTCGAAGCATGTTTTGAATTCACCATTTCGGATACATTGCAGGATAATTTCGGATTTCCCGTGGGGGAATTTAGTATTTTTCAGGAATAAATTATTTTATTATTATTGTTGAAAGCAGCCATTTAATGTTCAGAGAAATGAAGTTATCGAATACTAACATTTGTAAAAAAAATCTTACGGATGTTGACCTTTACTGCTTGCACTAAATTAATGCCTCAATAAATGTTCCATCTTAGAGGGGCATTTGGAAATACTTTGACGAGTTTACGAATTCAATTCGGAAATTTTCTCAGGACTTCCTGAATGTTACACTCCGATAAAACCTTGCGGTCTGTATTGCATATTGATTGAGGTTTAAGAAGAAGTCTAAAATCTGCTCTACTTGCATTGCCTACTGGGAAAATTTCTACTTTATCAGAAATTCGTTTATTGATTTCTCCTCCATTTTGGGAGCGTAAATAATTCGTTCAAAAAGCATTATGAATTCCACTGTTTGATCGATCGCCTTCATGAGAAGATATCCCGGGGCCAAACTCTTACAGTGACTCATAGAAGGCTCCAGTTATTCATTCAAAGAACTAAATCTGAATCCACGTTTACCCCGATGGCTGCATCACTAGTATTGGGATCGTCTATTAAGTGTATCCGTTCAGCAGTTGGAGCGAATATTATTTTTAAACAGCGAGCCTCATTTTCATGAATAAAAAAACCGATGTTTCAACGCAACGATGAAGTATTTCCGCTACAAAATATAGTATAAATGATGAGAATTTATTTATCGAATGTTGTAAATAGATTAAATTCAATCACTTTGAATTAGCAAAACATTCTGAACTGATTTTCGCTTCTGCTAGTTGGTCTTTAAGTAATATAGCTGTGATGAATTCGAAGAAAAAACTTTTCCAAATTTACTTGATCCTCATAAATTGTCTCTTATTGGCAATTTTTTAAAACTAGATGATTTTTTTCGAAATTCTAGAAAAATAAGGTGTGATTATTTTTTTAATTGTGCTCTCAATTTTTGGAGACCATGAATTCCATGTTACCGTTGTCGCCGATGAGTTCAAAACAGTCAAATTGCCACAAAATTAATTTTTTTCGTTGGTTTAATTTTCAGGTGTTACTTCAATCCGAAGGATTATCAAGGGACCAAAGTACCCACACTTCTCATTGCCTTTGCATTCTTTCTGCTCTTCGAGCGAGCTCACGGATTTGCAATCAGCGGAGCCGAATCGAGGCCGCCTATATATGCCCCCATCAGCTCATTGCTTTTCAGGAGTCAGGCCGGGGAGGAAGAGTCCCTCGCAAATGTATTTTTTCACCCCTAAAACGTATTCGCTGATTGATTAAAGAATCAAAAGCCCGAAAAATCACCCGTTTCCGTAACCATGCCTTCCCCTTTGGCCCTCCTGATGAGCCGAAACGTTCTGATGTCGGTAGGCTGCCATGATGCCGAAAGCTTTGATCTCGAAAGTGACGTAATCCTTAGTGATCCCGTTGTTACTCATAGTATGAGTAAGCTGACGACGTAGCGTCGGTTATGCTCCCCCTTCTCTGCGTCCACTTCTCCCCGCAACCATTCGAGCCTCTTCCCTAATGTTTCCCCCCCCCTCTATGCTGCCAGCATGGAAATCAATAATGCATTCATTCATCATCTCCATCTGCATCACCCCAACCCTCTTTGTTCAGAACAGGTTTTAATTTTTATGCATGTACTCACCAGGGGACATAATATTTCCTCTCATCTGTCGGTTAATTGTGTGTTTGAAAAATCTTTAATTCTTTCACGTCAACCTTTCGCAATTATTCGGTTGCGGTTATTTAACTACCTTGGAAAGAGCAGCTTATCCACTTACATGTGTTGTTTCATAAAAATGCAGCCTTTGTTAGGTGCTCATTTAGTATAGTGGAAACACGAACGACGAACGTTTGCTCTAATAGCATAATGCCTAGCAGAAGAAGTTATCGGAAAGTAGGTTGAAATATACGTTATCTTTACCCATTTATTCCGTTTTCCCTTTCCCCAGATTGCTTAAGCTTTGTTGTATCTCTGGTTAGATGGACTTGTGTAATATACAAATTTAGCCAGTAGGAAGTCAGTGGGAAGATTGTGTAATTGGTGGTATTTAATTTCAAATAATATCAAATTTTTTCTTTGCTACTCTTTTTTAATTCGGATGAATTTTATCTTGATCATGTAAAGCATCATTAATAATAATCTTCACCTAGAAGTATCTTTAAATTATGTCTATATGCACAATATTTTTAGAAAACTTTTTTGTCCCAATTCAGCCCAGCCTTACAGTTGCTCGCAAATCTAATTTCTGTGAAGCGTTTTCAGTTTGCTAACAAAAGTCAATTCTATAATTTTATGACAGGTTTATTGCAGGTTTTTTGTCCGAAATGGTTCGTTTGGTATATATGTTCTTCTAAAAAGCTTAAAACTCTTCTACATTTCCCTAAAAATATTCTTATCTCGCTTCATATACCATAAGTGTGTCATAGACTTGAGGAAAAACCTTTTTGATGAAACAAGCCTTAGTCTTTCATTCATTTAAAGTTGGCCCTTATATTTATCACGTATTTGTTAGCGGTAAATGCCTTCATAATTGTCTTTTTGCAGCTGTCTCGATAATTTAAAACAATAGCTAAAGTATAGCTAAAGCTGTCTTCTTAACGTTTTCAATCCCCCTCGAGAGAACTTGCAGGGTATAATAAAGATGCTACAGGCATTTATGAGATATCAAAATTGAAGAACAACGACATGTAAAGGCGCGGTAGGGACTGGAGTTTAATCGATAGGTTGTTCATTATGATGGGAATAATTTTATACTAGGTAATTAGCAGTCAATCATTGCAACCTGTAATTGAATTTTGCGATAGCTATTTGCTAAGGTAATTAATTAATTCTACAAACGGTTTTAAAGTCGACAATTCAGTGAATAGTTTGTCATTAAGGCGTCAATGAATGCAAAGCCGAGCTCTTTTATTGGGTGGAAAAATATAAGAGCAATTCCACTTAAATGTCATACTGACTGGTTAAATAAAGTGGTTGGAGGCTCTGATATGGATCAAAATTTGTGCTATAAAATCTAGACTTTCGTTATTAAGTGCTGACACTAGCATGAGTCGCGTGTGTCTCTGATAAGAGAAATTTTTTATGTGCTCACCACACTTTTCAGCCACATACTAAATTTAATGAGTCATCTACGCGCAAAAAACATCTGCTTCGCTAATTGATTTTTATGGCCACTGTATGAATAATTTTTTTCTATTTTGAGGTTCGTTCATTATTTTGAATGATTTTAAGGGTTTATGCACAAATTTGTTTTGTTTATTTTGAATTAAAGAAGTCATTTTCTAAAATATTTTGGCAGTGAATAAATTTATACCAGAAGGGAATCACAAAAGTCAGTCAAAAGACATTTCTGGTCAGTCCGTGACAAGCTTTTCAAGAGGAATTACTCCTCTGTAAAATCATAGAGGTTTTACTCTGAGCTGAAAGTTCGTTTCATTTTTGTCAGTCCGTGACAGTGTATTTTAAGTCACGTAAGTCCTGTATTTTTCAAGACAAAGTAGTGTATCAACCAAAGTTAAACTTCACACCATTGTGCAGCAATTTGGAAGTTGAAAAAGTTTTGTATGTCAGTCCGTTCGCGTTACGTGTGTTCTTAAAAGTTCAAAAACGAATTGTGACGGTCAGTCCGTGACGAGTGGAATCGCCCATAACTAAATACCGTTGAACGGAGTAAAATATTAAATTAATAAATAAATGTCCCTAATGTAGAGTACATTTTATTTTATTTTTATTTTATATTTATTTTATATTTATTTTATATTTATTTTATTTTTATTTTATTTTTATTTTATTTTCATTTTATTTTCATTTTATTTTCATTTTATTTTTATTTTATTTTTATTCCCTAAACACCGCATACAGCTCATATTTTTTATCGGGCCATTTTATATCGGGTTGCTCAACAAATGCATGAACACGAAAACAACCATGCATTGGATTGGAGAAACCTAAACAGGCGGGTCTGTAACCCGCGATCTCTTGTTTGACAAGCGAAAACTTTACCCCGAAGCCACCGAGGCCTGCGATGACCATTTGAAGAATATAATCGATGCTCGTATGAAAAAATACTGGAAATATTATTGCTATTGTTACGCATTGTTATGTATTATTATTATTAATATAATATATGGTGCATTATTTTGGAACTTTTAAGCAGTCACTGCAACGAATAAGTTAAATTTCTCCGAGAAGATTTCAAGATTGATGCATGCATTTTCAGTTACAGATGCAATCTTATTAATTGTGTTATTAGTAATTACTGTGGTTATTAACTTTCGGGTATTATTTTCTCCTTGAGAGGAATAAATGATCATAAATACGTTCTTAAATATATTGTTCCGAAGTTGGCTCCATTGAGGAAATAAAAATGTAAATATATTTCTATGAATAAAGTTGTAATCAATTATTTTGCATTAATGTTATATCACCATTCATCTGAAATCGAGGACTGTTTTATATGTTGATGTGTTTCAGATCACATTTCGCCGAAGGCACAAGTAGATTGATTATCCCAAGATACGGCGAGACGCCTGATGCAACAGGTGTCTTACCGAAGCCAGCATAGCCTGTCATGTCATCTATAACATCTTAATCGTTAATGATGGATTTCTGGTTTTGGATAGTAAATCTAAAATTTAAAGGAATTACTTCATATTGTCCATGCTCTGATTTGCCGTATATTAAAATTTAGGTAAATATTCAATGCATCGACTCATCACTGCAACACAGTAAAGGTCTTACGCTAAGTTATGGTATAAAAAATTCTTCAGGATGATATTAACTAGCCTCTGTTAAAAAGATAGGTTCATTGACGCAAAATTATCGCGAAAAAAAGCGCAAAAAAGTTCGCCCGAACAGGGACTTGAACCCTGGACCCTTAGGTTAAAAGCCTAATGCTCTACCGACTGAGCTATCCGGGCCGCTGGCAGTGGGAAGGGAAAATACTCAAGTCATCATAAACGCCGGTTTTGTGTACATTTGTCAATCATTTTTCTCTGATTTTATTACTCCTACAATCTCCTAACTTTTTCACTGGGTTTCGAATGGGTAAAGTTTACTTTTCGCATGTCAAGGTATTAATATTTTATCTTGCTCGTGCGTTTCAGATTAGCAGGGAATGTCATCTGGCTCCTCCTTGCGAACCTCCGATTATAAGGCTGCATTCCTAGCTTTCAATGCCGGTTTAATTTTGAATCTCGCTGCGATTTGGATATCAGCGTATACTGAATAGTTTGGATGCTATGCCATGCCTATACATAATGAATTTTGCGAACTCTGTGGTGATGAATTCATACATCACTTCCAGCGGAAGAGCATTGTCGCCGCGCCAAATTCGAACAGTTTTTAGTGATGATTTTTGTATCATAACTGAGATGTAATAATGGATTAATTTGAAAATGAAGACGGATTAATTTCTTTTCATGAAATCGCCTGTTATTAATATTAATCTGACAGGCAGGAAGCCAGAAAAATTCAAACGGCATGTATAAACCTATGAGCTGCTCTATAGTAAACGTCTTCATGGATGCAGAAAGGTTTCTCGGGTTTTCCACCGGTTGATGTCGTCCATGTCTCCCGACGTTTCGATCTGCGACTTGCTGATCATCCTCAGGGGATCTTCCGAATGCCGTTCTTCAAAAATTTTCAGTATATATACACTCCATACAGAAACCTTTCTGCAACTGATACGCCGGGAAAATCTAAGATCATACATAACTCACCTCTACGGGGAGGAGACACATCGCAGCGTGCGTAAACTTTCGGACCTACGCAAGGAGAAGGCAAAACTATTATGCAGTCTTGCTTTTCTTCTGAAATGCCGCGACGAAGAGGCTATTCCAACTTTTGCCAAGGTGAAATCCTCGCTTAAATCGACGAAAGTAGATCGAATTCTCCAACGGACCAGCCTTGCCCTGCTCAGAGAACAAATACAGAACAAACGACGGATGCTGGATCACAACGCCAAAACTTTGAGAGATCTTCACCTACGCCTCTCTACCATTCTTTCACCGATTGACTGGGAGCATGTTGATCGGGCCACCGCAGCCTTGGGTGATTCATTGCATAACCGTGACACGGAGAGACTGAAGCAGAAGTTCGAGCGTCTACCTAGGAAAAATAAACCTAACACGAAACCAGATCGCCACCGCTTGGTAATAAATCTCACCGACGAGAGGATAGACGAAGACACCTTATCTGTTCTCTCCAAGGGCCTGAACTTTGCACCGGCACCACGATCAATACCATTCAGCGACATCATCGGTGGAGTGGAGCAAGCAGTACGAAAACTACCCAATGACGCCGCAGAAGATATAAGAGCAGAGATATCTATGACTTTGAAGAAAGCTGTGCCGCCCAAGTCCAACATCAGTTTTAAAGAAAGAGCTGCTCTGCGATCCTTACGGAAAAATACTGCAGTAACCATCTTACCAGCCGACAAGGGCAACGCTACCGTACTCATGAAAACATTGGATTATCAAGAGAAGATGAAGGAGTTACTCACAAACAACTCATACAAGAGAATTCCACGAGACCCCACGGACTCTATTAGCAGAAAGACTATTAAGCTCATCAAAGAAGCGGGAATTCCACTGGAGACAGCGAGGCACCTTCGAGCAGAGGCACCGGTGCCTCCCAGAATCTACGGATTACCGAAGATCCATAAGGAAGGAGTTCCACTTAGACCAATCGTGAGCGCCATAAGTTCGCCAACCTATAATCTGGCAAAATATCTAACCGGCATTCTTGCACCACATGTGGGTGTAAGTGAACATCATGTGAAGAACTCACTGGAATTCGTCGAGACCATCAAAGAGATCCGAGTGGACACGACTGACATCCTTGTCAGCCTGGACGTGGTGTCATTGTTTACCTGTGTACCATTGGCTGACACGATGCGGCTCTTAGCAGAAAGATTCGACTCTGACACAGTCAAGCTCTTCCATCATGTGCTGACTTCGACCTATTTCTCATTCGATGGACAATTCTACGAGCAGACAGAGGGTGTAGCCATGGGTTCGCCGCTATCCCCAGCAATTGCGAATTTTTACATGGAAAACTTTGAAAAACAGGCTCTCAACTCAGCTCCACTGAAACCCAAATGCTTTTTTAGATATGTGGACGACACGTTCCTGATCTGGCCACACGGAAAAGACGCCCTGGACCTGTTCTTCGCCCACATGAATAGTCAGCATCCGAGCATCAAATTCACCATGGAAAAAGAGACAAATGGCCAACTCCCGTTCCTCGACATTCTAATCCAGAAAAAGAAAGATGGAAGCCTGGGACACAGCATATACAGGAAAGCGACTCACACCGACCTATATCTCAACAATCAGAGTCATCACCACCCATCACAGAAGCAAGCTGTGTTGTCTACTCTATTGCACAGAGCGAAGAAGATTCCCGACAACGAGAGCATCCAGAATGAGATAAAGCACCTGAAGATTACGTTTCGGAAAAATGGCTATAGCAAACATCAGATTTCTGAGGCCCTAAAAAGGACCTTTAACAAGCCCATTGGCGGCATAAGAGAGCCGCAAGAAGAGCCGACCGCAAAAGCCTTTCTTCCCTATGTCTCCACAATATCCGGAAAGATACAACGCATTCTAGGCAGATACAATATTAAGACAATTCATTTACCACCTCCAAAGCTCAGGGATCAACTGGTGAGAGTAAAGGATCCCCTCGGACTGAAGACACCAGGAGTCTACGAAATTCCATGCGAGTGCGGAAAGAAATACATTGGAGAGACCAGTCGGACTATTGAAACCAGAACGAAGGAACATCAGAGGTACTTACGGCTGGCCCAACCGGAAAAGTCTGCAGTGGCGGAGCATAGCATCAATGAAGATCATGCCATACAATGGAAGGAGACGAAACTGCTATGCCGAGCACATGGCTACTGGGACCGCCTTGTCAAGGAAGCCATTCAGATCCGCGTCAACCGCAACAACTTCAACAGGGACACTGGTTTCCAAATCAGCAATGCTTGGAGACCAATAATGAAGTCTATTATATACGACAAAAATGGCGGGAAAACCTCAACAAGCGTGAACCAATCAGGTTACACCTGAACTCGGATGGAGTGTATATATACTGAAAATTTTTGAAGAACGGCATTCGGAAGATCCCCTGAGGATGATCAGCAAGTCGCAGATCGAAACGTCGGGAGACATGGACGACATCAACCGGTGGAAAACCCGAGAAACCTTTCTGCAACTGATACGCCGGGAAAATCTAAGATCGTCTTCATGGATGTATGTATGCATAAGCGGATTTAGGTGGGCTTGTGCCCCCCCTCGACGCTTCAAAGATATATACAAAATTTTATATGGTTATCATTACGTTCGCTTTGTTTAGAGTATAACGAAGCCTCAATCCTTTAAGTTCATATTCTTAACTTTCACATTAACATAAAGAGAATATTGCGTACAGTAATTGTTTTACTTTGTTTTTAATCTCAAGTATGAGGAGATGGTTTGCCTGTCAGACCTTAGAGCCCCACAGATAAAAAATTCTGGATCCGCCCCTGTACGTAAGTATGATTCATTTGTTTTAATTATCTAATGTAAATTAAAAAAAAAAACTGGAATTGCCGAAGGAAATTTATCCTTCTTCTGGCTACGTGCGCGAGCCCATTTCCTGGTTATATTTAACTGAAAATTACAATCTGTTTTCTGAAAGTAAAATTCAATCTATTGTGTAGATTGTACAATCAATGTACTGCTAACCATTGTAAATATTGGGGTTTTCGTGATTTTATAAACTATTCCATCGTTTAGAGCTCTTAAACATATCTAAGAGGTTTCATGATTACCGTAAGGGATCCCTTACGGTAATCATGAAACCTCTTAGATATGTTTAAACCTTTATTGCAAAGAAAAGGGTGGATGCAGACAAAGGATGGACCGACTTTCTAGAATTCCTTTGACAGGATAGATCAATTGATGTCAATGGCAATGAGGACGTTCTTGTGCCACTTGCTGAGGAATTTTAATTTTTCGAATCAAAGCATGATCTAGAATATGCTAGTTGTTATCGTTGATTACCTTTAAATGGTAAACCTGTGACCTGAGAGTTGTTGTCAAGTTCGAACACACATGCCGCTAATGTAAATGGAATATTTACAAGTTTTTGAACACAGGTACTTGAAGATAAAGATGGGGTGTCGGAACAAGTAGTATGATGAGTAATAAAGTCGGCATTTACACTGAAATTATCCATTAATTTTTTTTTTTCAATTTGTTCGTGAATTGTTCCTGTTGCACGCCTCACAATTACAGATCATTTGTAACGTCAATGCTTGGCCTCTTTCTCGCGAGTTTGCTCCGAATCCTGTTTGTGGATGAAGAGCACGGAGTATTTCCTCTTCCCTCACCTCTGACCCCACTGAATCGTGCAAAAGAACGGGAAGTAGGTGTCAGGAGGTGGTCTTCTTCCTTATTTGACTATCCTCCCGCTTGCTCGCGTGGGTCGCGCGGGTCCTGTCCTTGGGACATCCTCCTCTTCGACAAGCAGACCCGTCAGAGTCTCCTGTGGTCGTAATGACTGTTGAAGTCCCTCTCGGGAGATCTGGGAGGGGGTTTTCGTTGCGGCCATTGGCGACCCAAACGTAAGTATATATATATTCAACGTACTTCTGCATATCCGAAATACACTTTGAGCCATCTTATGGGTGTATGGTAGGAGGTGAGTTTTCGCTTACATACAATATACAATACGCTAAATCTACACTTCATGGTATCGAAAAACATTGGCATGAGCATATTTATTCAGGTGGCGTCAACTCCCACCAAGCATCATCGCTCCATGAAACTCAGGATTGTGGTAAATATTAACTTAAATAAGTTGAAATAAGTGTCCAGCTACTATCAAGGATATGGAACTTCGTATACTATTGAAAGCTGGGTCGTCCACAAACAAATTGAAGAAAATAAGTAGCTTTTTGCCATTCCTCATATTTTAAACTGGATTAGTTATTTTTTGGCTGTATTGGTGTGTGTAAGAATACGTTCTCAGTGGTAACTATTATCTTGCTCATATACTTCCTGAAAATGCACCTTTCATCTAAAAAATTATCTTCAAATCGTATATGTTAACATTATTTGCTAGAACTATCCTCCAATTTATCACCCTTGAGGTGGCTTGCATGATATTGGGTTGGTAAATAAATGCCTTGAAATTTTTCTAAGCAACTTTATCTTTTATAAAATCTTAGTTTTTACTCAATTTTCTATCATAGGAAATTATCCTATTTTTAATTCATCGACACAACTTACGTCAGCAAAAAGGAGGAATTACCTTGGAAAAGGGAGGGCTGCTTCTTCAAACTTCTCCCTCCCCACCTCTCATCCTTTGTTCCCAGATTTCTAATCGCGAAAATTTTTAAAATGACACTGAAAAAATTAAATATAACTCTGTAATTGTAAAACTGAAATATAACACTGCATTTCTTTGCGTTTTAAAGGAAACATGTTCACAAATATTCCGATAAAAGCGTAAACACAAGATGTGTTTCATTATAATCAGTTTTTGGTGTATTGAAAATTCACATTAACGATAAATTTTCTTATTATTTCAAATTTAATTTCAATTTTTTTCGGGGAGGCCGAGGCTCCAAAGCGGCCGCTCTCCTCGACTATTATTAGTGCTAAATCCGCCACTGTCTTTCGGGGTATATTGCTCGCCTCGGTTCGACAAGCCGCCCTGTCGCGTCGCGAGGGCTGCTGCGGTCAGCATGGACCGTTCGGAAGATTTAGTGCGGGTTCATCCTCGCGGCCATACGCGCACCCTATATGTCCCCACCCCGCCACCTCTTGTGCAAGGGCAGTTTCTGCAGACAATTGAGAGGGGTCGAAAGGGGAAAAGATGCACATGTGTGCCCCGCACTTTAAGGCACAACGTGAGGGGACGCATTCACAAGGAGAAAGAGTGACGCCGAGGGTGAGCACCGGTCTCTGTCGCATGACGCATCCTTGCTCTACGACAGCTGAGCGGCGTTTGCAGCACGGGTGACGTCAGCCCTTTTTTTGGGTTAGGGAGGGAGTACAGGGACAGGCGGTGACGGTTGGCCCACCTTCCTCATCGCACGCGTGAATAAAGGAAAAAAGGGGTTCGTGCCATAGTTCGGAAGGTCGTTAATGTCCCGGGAGGGTGGGGATGTTTTGAATCGGGAGCGTCGATGACTGTACCACGGGCTATAGCGTTCATTCTGGACTCTTCCCGATTGTTGCGCCACGTGAGACCTAGTTGAAAACATTACGGACTCCGGCTGACTCATTTTTCGCGCGTAAATATTCGATTATGCACAAAATTGATGCGTTGCTAAGGTTAAATATTTGTCCCAGATCAAAACTTTACGATAAGGAGTTTATATCTACATATTCCTCTATTTTATTTTTATTTATAACAGTATGTGGTAGTACAATTTGTTAGTATGCGTGTGCATTAGGGAGTCCAATTACATGCTTCATACTGGTAATTGATCACCCCCTGCCAAACTCCCTGAAGGTGGCTCGCAGCGTATTTTGTAGATGTAGATCACCCTGCAAGTCACCTACAAAGGTGTTTAGCATGTCTTCCATTATCGTAGTTAGCGGAATGAATTGTGTATGCTTGGCGGGAGTGAACCCTGTCCACGCAATTGCACATGAATTTGCACACGCAAATTGCGGTAGCATCAACATGTAGTAAAATGCATGTTGGGGAGAAATGCTCTTTCTCACTCACCTTGAGGTGACTTACTAGGTATCACGTGGACGTAGATCAAGGGGTTTTACATGGAGTAATACCGTCACATGATTTAAGAGTTATGCGCTGAGCATACGCAATTTCAAACAATCATGTCGTTAATGGGCTCCTCAGATTAAAATATTAACGGTGTGACATCAGTGCTCCAGTTAGATGTTGGGCCCAACTGCCTCAAAGGTTCATCTAAATATGGTTTAAACCGCCCTAGTATACCAGAGGTAGTGTGTATTGACGGTATTTTTTCTGTTTACGTGTACGATCGAAGGCGTTAATGCCTCAATTTAATGAACTTTGCCCCAAATTGGTCTTTTCGAGGTGTAATTGTTGAAAAAAATTAGAGATGAAAACAGTGAATTCGGTTAAACTGTCGTTTCGATCGAAAACACTGAAGTAGGTCCATTATCACCTTGCGTTAAGTTATGAAGTTCTTGCATATTTCCGCTCTACTGATATTTCGTAACGGGCAGCTATCGAACCATATTATTACACTCAGCCTCACATTTGGCATTATATTAGACCGTCATTCTTTTTCCTCCTGCGTGTTCTCAGCAACCTATTAACATCCTCGAACTAAATGATTGATACAATGGCTCAACCTGTTGAACGCTGTTTTAAGAGTCGATGTCTCTTTTGCGTTATATGTTACTTCAATATTCCAAACAATATGTCTTCAGGTCTTTTTTGGCATATTTCATACTTGAGCTCAGAGGCAGTTGTGATGTCACCAGTACTATTTACGCAGCAACGTATTACCCCCTGCCAAACACCCTAGAGGTGGCTCGTAGGGTATTATGTAGATGTATATTGTTTTTTACAATACCAAAAAAAATTAAGCGATGTACTGGTAAATGTGCAAGCAGATAATTGGCGCGTGAAAAGGATAAAAAAATATTATTATATTTCTGTTGGCATATAAGTATGTTCAATATTTTTTTTCTTTTATTCTTTCAAGCATGTTTCTGAATCTCTATTCTATATTCTATTTCTAACAGCATATAGTAGTATAGTTTGTTATTATACGGGACGTTTTTTGGACGGTGTGGTGTGCATGTGGGAGTCCAAATACATGCTGCATGCTGGTGATTGATCACCCCCTACCAAACACCCTAGAGGTGGCTCGAGGGGTATTATGTAGATGTAGATATATTGATGGGAAAGTGACCAGCAGTGGCTTCGTAGTTAGTAGACACTTTTGATGTGCTAGACAATATGGGAGATGGATCACCTGGATCAAATGAAATGTATAATATTCACCGCGATCTTATTAAACTACTTTAAATAATGACTCGATACCAGTTTTCACTATTATGGAAACAGGAAGAGGAAGTGCATTAATCTCAAAAGCGGGCTTTCATCTCACTACTTCATTGGATAGAAATAGTGAGGATTAGTTTGGCAAAACCACGATTTAATTTCACGCGAGAAACTTTTTTGAGGCTATCAGTCGTTGAACTCTCTGGATTGCTTCCAGCCTTTAGCTTTCGTGGCACACTGCCCGGCTTTGTTTGATCTTACTAGATTTGGATTTGGCTAATACTTTGTTTGGCAATTAATCATGAGATAATTACGTCATACGCGATTATTTTAGTATTTATTGTATTGTAAAGATTTCCTACAGAAAGAAAAGGGAAACATAGGTTGGCAGCGTGGTACATGGGGAAATTCGGTGTACTCAACTCTCAAAAGTCAAAAATGGGTTTCTGATCGATGCCCCTGATATTTGAGGACTGAAATATATAATTCGAGTAAGCGTTATTTTAATTTATCATAAATTTAATCAAATAATTATCTATAAATAACTTTTGGCATGGAGAAATTTCAAGGGAGATTTTGCATATGCAATTGGACCCAAAATACGAGTCAAAGGTCAAGTTTCTAAACACATTCATTGCTTTCAACAGACCATACCACCTTTTCACCCTTATGCTAATATTCATCAATTTTGAGGTTCTCTTTCACAATATTATTCCAATTTTACGTCTACATCTACATAATACCCTGCGGGCCACCTCTAGGGTGTTTGGCAGGGGGTGATCAATCACCAGCATGGAGCATGCAATTGGACTCCCACATGCACTTTACAAGAACTCCATTTCTTTCAGGAACCGCACCTTGTTATAGATGAACGGAGATGATGTTTTCACTTAACCACCTTTTTTAACCTAATGGTAGGTACTTTTAATTAATTTTGAGCTCCCTATCAGCAATTTCTCTTAATTTTTGCCTGAATGTGGATAATTTTCTTGGGGGATGAGAACTTTCAGTAGCTTCCTGAAAAATGGAATACTTTCCTGTATCGTGATGAACTATCTTTCCTTTGCCATATTTTTTAAAATTTTATCAATGATTTCCTTCAACAAAATATCACAAGGATCTTTTTAAATGGTTTCAGTTATTGAGTAGGTTAATACTTATTGATAATTACGTCCAATTACCCTTACTCTAATTTTCATAAATTTTGAGGCCCCTCAAAACTCACGTGCTCAATTTCTCCTAATATTTTCATTTCAGGTGATATTCTTCCAGAATGAACATTTCTAAGAGCTCCCTAAGCAGCTTTCCATGATCGTATTTTTTTCTTTTATTCCTTGTATTTTTTTTATGTTACGAAGTCCTTTCACTACGCATCACCAACCTGAGTTTCGAATAATTTATTGATAGATTAAGATGACGATTTTTTAAATGATTTAAGTCATTAGAGTGCTTTGGAAGTTAGAGTGAGGTCGACGCTGTCAATCGAGCCGATTGATCCCTGGAAATTCAGTTAAGGCTTTGCTCATCGATACGGCTGTCCGCGGCGTCATACGATCTATCGCCCGCACCCGACCTCCTAATTCGACTTTCATACCCCGTCCCCATCCATTCGCACTCAGTCACTCGGCACCTAGCCGCTTCCGTTCCCCGACTGCTGCTCCCTCTCCATCTTTCTCACACTTTACCCCCTAGAAAATAGACCATCCCTCTCTCACCCATCCCATGCAGCTAGGCGTGGACCAGTAACCCTCCCATTCTCATCCACACACACATTGACATTCACAACTTCACCCTATTGTGTACAGATTTTAGGCGGGGAAGATAAGCCGTGAGTCAGAGATGAGACCCTTTGGCGTGGTGTGCTTTGGGGTAAAGGGGGGAATGTTTGTGGGGGGATTGATGGGAGGGGGGGGTTAAGGGTTTCGCGCCCGAAAGAAGGGCAGGGTACTGAGGGTGGGAGGGGGAATAGGTTTTTGGGTGGGGAGATCACATCGGTTCATCTCCGTGGGGAAGGAAACTAGACTAGATGCTCTCCAATTTATATTTCCGCTCCGACTATTAGTTAATGAGATGGACACTTGAGATGTGGGAGGACGTCTCCAGGCCCCTTTCGATAAATACTGCTCAAATATTGCGATCATGAGTCAGTTCCAGAATGATCGGAAAGGACATCTACATCGACGTGATGTCATACGAGCCACCTCTATGGTGCTTGGAAGAGGATGAGTATTTCTCCCCAGCATGCACCTAACTTGAAAATCAAATGGATCGACCGAGTTAGTAACGAGGAAGTCCTAAGAAGGGTAGGAGAGAAGAGAAGCCTCATGAAAACCTTAATAAGAAGACGGAACAACCTTATAGGCCACATCTTAAGACATGATGGCCTGATGAAGACAATCATCGAAGGACAGGTGGAAGGCAAGAATGGAAAAGGAAGACCTCGAACAAAATATATACGTAGGTATGAAAAGATTAGCTGATAGGAGAACTGAGTGGAGAGCTGCGTCAAACCAATCCTAGGATTGTTGACCAGTGATGATGATGATGCACCTAACTAGATTCAGGAGCTACCACATTGACACTGCAATTGTTTGTCGGTGGTTTGCTCTCTCCAATCATTCACCATTCATTCCACGTTTATTTTTATTTAGGCCATTAGACATTTAGACATCATTTAGGCCAAAATCTACTTTAACCTACTGAGGTCATGCAACAAAATCTTGGTATACATCGACCTGTGCAGTACTGCTGGGCATACTAATCGGTAATATTATGGAACAAATTGGCTAACTAACTAAAGTGTCGAACAAAAATAATTTTTTTACCGTGGCGAGTTCTGTTCTGTTCATAGTGGACAAACCTAATGTTGATGATTAACTGCAACATGTCTTTACAGGATTGATAATTGAAGAGACCATCATTGGGCAAATTTTAGGATAAATTAATGACTGTACCCTACTACCGTAATGAACGCCACTTAGATTTACTGTATTTACTTGTGCTGTATTTACTCATGAACTTCAATTTCAAAATACTTCATGTGTTAATTTGGGCCTTCTACCATTTCTTGATCACTAGGTAAATAGAATTAGTTTTTAAGTTAGGTAATTACAATTAGTTAATAGATTTCAAGATACCCATGATCAATTGGACACCCAGAGGCAGTTGCTCGATCCAACTTTGCGGAATGAAATATGTGTCAATTTATTCTGTTAGGTAAAATATTGCTAAAACTTAATTTCCCACAAATAAAATCTACGTAAAGCCGCCATATAGATTATTAACTCCCTTTTCTGATTTTAATTTTCATAGCCTTCATTATTGCAGTTTTGATTTTGCTAAACTAGAAAGAAAATCTGAAGTTTATTATGCTTTTCCTCCCGATTAAATAACTATTCAGATGTTTGAACTACTAAATTCTAATTTTTCGGACAGCTTAAATTTTAGCAACTCATGACTGCCATGATACATTGTTACTTGCCTGATCTAATAAAATCGTATTTTTTTCGGTTAATCGTTATGATGAACAATTAATTCATTCTTCGTTCCCTTGAACTACTAATTTACCGCCAGATAGAAAATTGTTCGTGATGATTACCTTTCTTTGATTAAAAAAATGAAAATATAATTTTACGGTACGCTATGAAGAAACCAGTCCATAAATATGATATTACTCTCAATCTCTCTGCTATTAGTTCATTTTACAACGCCCACCCTTTAGGGCGACTGCAGTAAACGCAGGATTAATTTCTGCTTCGAAGGTAGGACTGCACTGGTGTAAATTTGTGTTTATGCTTGCTATAACTAATGTAAGCTAGTAAAAAAATGCCATAACTATTAACATTACATTCACTCAAAATCATCGAGCATTAATGTAACTTTAATTGAATTGACTGTAACCCATTCACACTGTCTCCAGCTGATTGGTGCAGAACCTTTTCCTGGTCCCCCGGATACGGGTGGTGGTGTCAGGTTGTCAGAGGAAAGTTATACTTCCGCCTAAACATAGATATGGTAGTCATACCGCCCGAGAGGGAATTTTCTGCGGTTGAAAAGTCGATGAGGCAGATAAATTGGGTGTTCATTCGAAGGAGTAAGGAATATCAGAGCGCGAGGGGAGCGTTGGCTTTGGAAACAGAAGAATAATGGCTCCTGATGAGAGAAGTGAAAATGCAATGGGCTTTCGGGGCTTGTTAGTTAATGGACCGGCGCCAATGTTGACCGCTATCGGAGATCCAAGGGAGTGAGTGAGGGCAAAAAGAACTGGAATATCGACTGGAAGAGGGAGCTCAGCGATACACATCTCGATGAGAAGTGGGTTTTATTGCTGGGAGACCAGCAAATTCTCCCGATCCGTTGATAAAACTGTTCCTAGTCGTATATTAAGGATATCGGACCAACTTTGCAGAATAGAAAATTCATTTGTATTGGCGAGTTCAAAATATTTTTATAAGGCGATCTTAGAATTTGATAGATCTTAGAAATAAATTATATACACCAAAACCTAACCAAAATCGGCTTTGCCAAAAAAATAAACTCAGTTTATTTTCGACAATATTTAGGAGTAGGGAAGTATAGGTGGCACATTTTTATCCGTAAAAACTAACACTGCTGCACATACATTGGAAACTTATCATGATATTAGCGACGTAGGTATGATTGGTACAAGGCATATTTAGGCTGACACACATCTACATACACATTTACATCTACATAATACCCTGCGAGCCACCTCTAGTGTGTTTGGCAGGGGGTGATCAATCACCAGCATGCAGCATGCAATTGGACTCCAACATGCACACCACACAGTACAAAAAACTTCACGCATACTAACAAATTATACTACCATATGCTGTTAGAAATAATAATAAAATTAAGAAACATGCATTAAGTTTTACATATAGGTTAGTTGGCTACACCACAAGTCATGCAATCTATTTATGATTCCTATCGCTGCCGTTATAATGTCTTATCGATCGTAAAAAAAATGACATTCTGAATCTGTCTGTTCTACAATCTATCTCTCTTATTTTATTGATATGATCTGATCTTCCGTAGTATATTGGCGTCCGTAAGATATGGTTAACTTCGTTAGAAAAGACACTGCTTTTGAATTTATCTAAAAAATATCTATCTACTATTTAAATCAAAGATTGGTATATTGGAATGTTATATTGGAAAGGCCTCGGCCCCTGCGAAACACTAATGAGATAGATCGCAGAGTAAAGTTTAAATGTAGATCATAGCACCGAAGGTTTATTTTCTCATTTCGGTATCGTCGGTGATGTCACCTACCGAATTATGTTAATTTTTCTTTTGTAATGAGGGGAGCATCGCGCATCAAAATCGCAAATATTGGAGCTATTTACTCGATTGTATACCTTGGTGACAGAGTTTAGCATAATTTAGTCTGCACACGTCATCACCTCCTTTCCCGTATGGGGATAGGGAGGGGAAGAGCACACCAACTACGAATGTGGTGCTGCACCCGGATTTCGAATCCCAAGGGCAGAAGTGAGTCTGTCGAGGACGAAGCGAGTGGGAGGTTGATATGGGCTGAGAGCTTTTTGTAATTCACGCGTGCTTGATGCATACGCGTCCTGAGTTTCAAGGGGCAAATGGTTTTGCGAATCATTCACTTTAATTTATGATTAGTTTGAAGAGCACATAAGGGCACACATTTTTTGGGAGTTGGCGCTATACTAACGGTTTAAGTGGCCAACGCTGGAACCGACATTAGTAGCCTTCGCAAGGGGTGTAAATTTCATAGCTTGTACGGATTATTTGTATCTATACTTGGTTATAAGAAAGAGATCACTTATTGGGGTGGTCGATGAATTATTGAAGCCGTTTTTGCGGATTTAAATGCATTTCATCTAGCGTTATCGGATCTTAATTAATGTACCAATTGCTGATGTGAAAATAATGAATAGGTACTTATATTTTTAATTGTGTTTCTGTCTGGTTCAGTGCGGGTAATATATTTTATGTAAGCAACATAATTTCTTAAAAGAGGTGTTGATTTCGTATATAAGAAATTCATTCAAAATAAAAATTAAGAATGGAATCGCGTTTGTAGTCGCCCGTAAAAATATCACATTGGACCTTATTTAAGTAGTTACCGTTGTATTCGAGATGTAGAATTCAACATGTTTCGGTCGAGATTATCTTTTTCTTCATTTATCATATAACGTGTACACGTATTAATCGATCAACTGAAAATTTAGTTTCAGACGCTCAAAAAACTAAGGTTTAATCATTTATCTCAGTTCTCTATCCTCTATTATAACGAATAGGTTAAATTTAGCATTTAGAACAAATAAGTAATTTATTGAATTTGTAATGACAGGCAACATTATTTCAGGGCGTTAAGCTGTGTTCGTAGGAGACAGTATTTTTTCAGGGAATCTAGCAAAATGACCTGTTGAATTTTTCGGCTATTTTAGCTGACTTCCCCAAATTTTTGTAACGCAAAAAAATGCTGATTAAAAATTTAAAATTCCCTAGCAACTTTCCACAAATTCTTTCGTATCGCTTAACTACCAATTTTAAAATATTTTTTATTATATTTCGATGCTTCTACACAGTGTATTGAAACTGCTCGTGAAGTAAAATTGAAGTATTTGCGAAAAATTGCCAGTACATTTGCTTTACTAGCATGTTAGAATTCCAAAAGATTAAGCCTGAAACAGGTGTCTCAGGAGAAATCCGCAATACTTCAGGAGGTGGTAGGGGAGACAATTTAAAGAATTTTTTAGTTTAACTAAACTAGAGCTCTGAGTATCAACAATAAGATTGTGCAATATCACCCATTTTGAGATTAATTGCTGCAGCCAATCACTTTCGTCTAACCTTAATAATTTAATGTTCTTAAAATCCATAGTATTCAATAAAATTCTGAAAAGGCTTGGTACCTAAGAAAAACCGTTTTCATGGCAACTGCAGAGTGCATCCAAAAACAAGTTTGCGTTGCCGTAGCTCAGTAAAGGCCGTTTTACACGGTACACGGAATTGCGCAGTCTGACGTACGTATGAAGGCGCAATCAAAATTGCGTCGTGTAAAGCGGTGAATTGCTAGAACACATGCGGGAATGCGTGGATGCGAGACGGCAAAATAGCCCCTGTTCTTATTTCGTTCATGCATTCACGCAATTCCACGCCATTTTAGAAATTAGTGCAGCTCTAACCTGCGCAATTCCGTGTACCGTGTAAAACGACCTTAACAAAGGAGTTGAGACCCTATGTTTACAGGACAAAAAATGCTTACAATTTTCTCCCCTACCACGTCCTGAAGTGTTGCAGAATCCTCCTGAAACGCCCTATATACTTTAGCTGTTGGTCTATGTCAGCGAACAGTAGGCACCAAGTGAAAGGGTTAAGCCAATGGTTCAAACGGCAGAGGTCACGTATTGGCTGCCATCCTAGTTGAATGTTTACCGTAGGGAGGGGACGAGAGAATGGGGGTCGGTTGCCTAGAGAGACAAAGGGGTGTGGCGTGTGGGAAAGAGTGGGTGGCTGATTGGATCCTTTATGGTCGGCGGCGGGGTAAGATTACTGAATGCTTGTGTCCAATCGGAAGGTTACATGCACTTAGCTGTAACGAGATTTCCGGGATTACCAAAGCCGCGCCCAAGTGTTTGTGAACAATACGCCAGCCTAGTGAAGGTAAACGTCTTGGAAACGGAAATGCTGACATTTCTTCAAGTGAAGAGGAATCTTCCGGTAGAAGGGAGGATGGAATTGTGCGAAGAACTTGGGGACGACTTCCAACCGTTTCCTATTCCCAGATGAACAGATGCTGATTCAGAAATAAAAACATTGCATATTTCGCCTTAAATGTTCGATATTAATGCATATAAAAGTTATTCACAGCGTACTTATTTAGTCAACTACTACTATAACTAGCATTATTGCCTAAGTGGTAACTAAAATATCCAGTTTTTAAAAATGTCCGCATTCCTTTCAAAATGAGGCTAGTTGAGCCTTTCTAACGCTCTCATGAAATAAAGCTCATCTAAATATAAAAAAATTCTAAACTTTTTGATAGAAAATAAGAATTTTATCGCAATCAGGTAATGATAATTAAAATAGCGTATCCTACATCATTAAGTGGAGGAGGTGGCTCAAAGGAATTAAGAAGATACGCCGGAAGATTTTACCTGCTTGTGGAGATTTTAAATATTCTCATTGTACTTTTGAAAATGAAAACTTTATTATTCACCATCCTCTAATTGAGCATGCTGTAAAATCTGCGTGAAATCTAAATCCATACGAACACCCCCCTAAGACAGTATATATATTCAAATGTTAAGGCTACTAAGAAGCTGATTTTATTGTTCAAGATTTTTACGCGGAAACGAATAAATATTAATTGACGCCTAAAATCTGCATGCTTTAATGTTTTTCAATACAACGAAAAGGAACTCATTAGTTTTCGCGTTTTTTGAATAATGTGTACAGCATTATTTGGTTTAGTGCCTTAGTATCATCACAAGAATAGAAATACATAGGCTGATCTAGGAGGGGGGGAGGCGCTTAAAAAATAGACCAAATTTTAAATACGGTTATCATTAAGTTTTGTTTTGTGAATTACGCAGCCTCAATTATTTAATTTCATATTAAAATGAAGAGAAAATATCGCAGATTAATTGTTGTAATTTGTTTTTAAACTCAAATATGACAAGACCGTGGGCTTATCAGGTCCTTGTTAATCCTATGACTTTTTCTAGCGATAGCCTCAGCAGGATACGCAACTACTGTGCTTGGGACCAAGATTGCAATGGCAATATCTGTGATAATATGTAGTGTCCGATGAGACTGTTTGGCTGACTATGACGAATGCGTTTGTTTTCACTCCATATATTTCACTTTAAATGTGTACATCCACTTTTTTTTTACACTCACTGTTCAAGAGAAACATCAGTTTTTTTACAAACTCTTACTTACTTTTTCTATTTCCCTAATTATTAATTATTTTGGGGTTTGACTCTTGGCCTCGGTTTTTGTTTACTATGTTGCCACCTTCAGAGGCCTTTTATATGAGGGGGTGAGAAGACAAGGGGTACAAGTGATTTTTTTCTGAGAAGTGCTTGGTAAAGAAAAGATAGAAGAAATATATAAAAACATTGTGGCCAAGGGATACGACTGAGTCTCCATTCTTTGCTGACATCGAGTGGAAAATCTAATGCGCTACTAAATATCTAGTTTGTTTTATTTACCTAATTTCTGTACCTAACTATGTTAAGAAAAAATCACTTGTACCCCTTGCCTTCTCACTCCCTCATATCTTTACTCCGAGCGACTGATAACCTACTCTGTTATCCATTAGTGCAAGGGTGCACCCAGGAAACTAGGGGGCAAGGAGGGGCGAGTCATGGTTGCTCAAGTTGTTGGTAAGATTTAAGCATGGAAAAAGTGAATCAAATCAGCATTTTAAGGAAAATGTAATAGCTCTTTATTAGTTTTTCAAATTATTCGCTTGAAAAAGTATTATTTTCCTTAAAGACATTTGCGTTTTTTCCCTCTAGGGGGTGGGGGGCAGCTGCCCCCTCCTGCCCCTCGCTGGGTACGCCCATGCATCAGTGGGCGATCTTAGCGCTAGAGGCGCCCTCGAAGGATCCGCGGAATCCACGAAGGGTAGTCAACAGCAATTAGCGATGAGAGCAGGAGCGAGAACTTATCCGAATCGTACGAAGCCCGATGATCTGAGTTGTGCCACCATGCGAGGCATCGGTTATTATGAAACGCTGCAAATGGAATCATCCCTGCTCCCATAAGTACATATCCCCTCCCTACTTCCTCCCCACACCCCTGCCCCTGCTTTTCGGTTGCAACCCCGCCCAGTTATCCGACTCCTCCCCCTCTTCCCCCCCCACAACACAACCCTATTTTCACCATTTTCAGTAACAGTTTTTCCCACACAAGCGGGCCCATTACGCACTCCCTCCCCCCCCCCCGTCCCCCTCCCCCCGTCCCCCTTCTTCCTTCTGCTCACCCCGATGACGTCAGACTGGTCGACGATATGGCGTGGTGCTCTTGGTCTCCCCCCCCCCATTACACTAGCACAAGCTATGATGTTGCTGTTCAGTCATGCGGAGCTCCTTCGATGACTCGATCAATTCGAAACACCATAAATAGTTTCCACCATCAACCATGCGAAGGTTTATTTTGATGAATTGAGGTATCTACTTCTTAAATGGGAATGTCGTTATCATTCGGTGGCAGGCTGTTTTTACAGTGGCTTGTAGCAACGTCAGGCGTTTCTGAAAGAGGGTCTCTGTCAGATGGCTGCACTCCAAAGGCAACCTATGAGTAAAAACAATATCTGATCAAAATATATCACATACAGTATATATTTCTAATATCAATTATTCTAATCTATTTTGAGAAGGACCTCGACGTATACCTTTACCGAACTTCAATTTAGTAAAGCCTTGATCAAAAATAAAATTTCGGCCTTTACAATCCCGTTCATTAACTATCAATGGATGCCAATTTCTAAGAAAATAACAGCAAACAATCATAAATTGATGTAAATAAATTAACATTACTTCACTATTTCGACAATTGACAATAGATGAACTTTGATATTCGATAGCCGTCGTTTCTGTACTCGATTTTTCGATCCCCTTCAATGAAAACGAGTAAGGAGAGTATAATGGAAAAACGCAGAGGAAATTAATTCGTAAATTTCAATTTCAAAAAGGTTTTTCGTTTCCAAACAAAATTTTATGATTAAATATTAGTCCCTATATTAGTATTTTCTAATTATTCGCAAATCTAATTTATTTTTGCTCTAAGGTTTTGTGAGAAAAAATCAGAATGAATAGCTGAATAAATTGTATTCTCCAAGGCCATACTCTTTGTGCGAGAAGTAAGGGGGTTAGGAATAATAAGGATCAAATGTGCAAAATATACCTTGTAAAAGTTTCCGTGAAAATGTAATGCCCTGAATGTCCTACACGGAAATTTGTTGCTTAGTGCTATTTTGTTAGAGAAGTAGGTGGGTACGTGTTTGTTTTCTCCAAATTTTTTATTGGTGTATTTTGCAATATTGCTTTACTTCATTGTCATCCTTTTAGCCCATCCCTGAACTTGCTCACTTTAAAGTACGGACAAGGGGAATTAATCGAGATTATCTGATTGAGCCTTAAGCATTAGACCTATTGCGGAGAAAACTGGCCATCATTATGGCGGGGAAGCAAGGAAATCCACTGCCCTCCCCTACCTCCTTCCAACGAAGCCTGTAAAGTCGATTAGCTGTCCTATGGGGCGCGTAGAACGTTAGGAAAGACAAAGCGTATCGTGTAAAGAAAGGCCAGAGAAAGGGGTTCCTTTAGCACTCAAGAGTGGGACGGGAATCGTATCTTCAAAGAAGTTAAACCTATGCGTGGTCGGCGTCGAAAAATTTTTCGGCGCCGCCGAGTTTTCCTATCGGCGTGACTACGACCGCCGCGGCCGCCGCGCCACCGTCATCATACGGTGCAAATTCATAATTTTCAAAATTATATGATACTTCCCGGTCATTTTTCATAGAAAGGATATAGATAAAGTAAGTTTTTCGATTTGTCGATAGTTTAAAACAATGAAATACTGGTTATTATTCATTCAATTTGTGTGTTCTATTCTTTATTGAAGAGTGAAATTTAAATGCTAACATGTGTATTGACTCAAAATTCGATAATCAAAAGCTTCAGTACACTTTTTCGTCTCAACCTCCCCCGAATGAAGGCATTTATCCATCAATCTATTTCTTTCTTTTCTTGTCGGATTATTTCATAAAATATTATTTTAGTTCTAAAATGAGAGTTTTAACTGTTAATTGCGTTCTCCGTTAACACCCAAACCCGAAGAATTTCAAAATTGATAACATAAAATTATGATTTTGACACTTAATGATTTTTTCTGGTAATATGAAGAGATTACCATAGCACAGCCCCGTACCCGCTACTCTAGACTAGACTACCGCACCGGCGTTGACGCCTGCGCGCTGCCCGTCGCCGACTTGGACGCCATCGTCAACGATTCTGTAAGTCGGCGCACAGGCAGGGTTGGCCAATGAAACGAAACGAAAAAGTTTCGTTTCGACCCGGAGCGAAACGAAAATACGAGGCCCGGGTTTAGTTTCGTTCCCGCTCGAAATTAAAATCACCAAGGAGGTTAGTTTCGACCCGGGACGAAACTTAACTCCCGGGAGCGAAACTAAATGAATCGAAACTCCGCTGCTCATAGTTAAGTGTCGATCCCAGAAGTTGAGTGGTGGGATAAAAGAGGGAATAGTTTCGACCCATTACGTGTGGCATACGTGTAGAGAGGTTGAAATATTGAGCTTAAAAAATCGTAGGACTAGCTAACGTTCACCGTGGTTCTGCTCTTTGTGGTCAAATATGAGTGCCCCACGCATCTAATGGCGGTAGGCCGAACCTCTACTGCATTCAATCATGCTTCGCATTCGGTGCGTGTCGAAACTAAACTGTTCGAAGGTGAAGCACGTGGTCCCTCCGGTGCGAAACATTATCTGTATTTCGTTTCGTCCCGAAGTTGTTTTGACTTCGATATCGTTTCAACCCCGAGTTTAGCTCCCCATTTCATACGGGTACGAAACTATTGAAATTTTTCTGGTTTTGACTTTCGTTTCACTTGCCGTTCGCACTGGTCTACTCGCAGGTGAAGTTGGCTTTAATTGGGAGGAGGGGCATAGGATACCAGGAGTGAGGTATAATGTCATGCCTGATAGATTAAGATGGCTACATGAGTGAGACCAGTGGACTGTTAGTCACAATCACAACCTTCGCCCATTACTTCTATAGGAAGGCCACCGAAACATACGCCAAATTAAGGTCGAGCGATTCTACTCAGTGCGGAATGGATTGAGTTTTTTTGCTATTGTTCTGTCGCCGGCTGTAATTCATCGGAAATATTATGGCACGCCTATTCCGGCTTTCGTCGTTCATATTAACTTAGCTGCCAGGTATGTGAAAGGTCGTTACGATAGTCTTGTTAGTGTAACTGACCTCTTAGATAAACTCGGATGGGAATCTCTGTCGGACCGTAGAATGAAAAATGGACTAAACCTTTTAGATAAATTCCAGAGCAGTGTCTTTTCTGACGAAGTTAACCATATCTTACGGACGCCAACATACTACGGAAGATCAGATCATATAAATAAAATAAGAGAGATAGATTGCAGAACAGACAGATTCCGAATGTCATTTTTTCCACGATCAATAAGAGATTATAACGGCAGCAATAGAAATCGTAAATAGATTGCATGACTTGTAGTGTAGCCTACTAACCTATGTAAAAATTAATGCATGTTTCTTAATTCAATTATTATTTCAAACAGCATATAGTAGTATAGTTTGTTAGTATACGGGACGTTATTTGGACGGTGTGGTGTGCATGTGGGAGTCCAAATGCATGCTGCATGCTGGTGATTGATCACCCCCTGCCGAACACCCTAGCGGTGGCTCTCAGGGTATTCATCTACATCTACATCTACAAATTACCCTGCGAGCCACCTCTAGGGTGTTTGGCAGGGGGTGATCAATCACCAGCATGCATTTGGACTCCCACATGCACACCACACCGTCCAAAAAACGTCCCGTTTAATAACAAACTATACTACTATATGCTGTTAGAAATAGAATATAGAATAGAAATTCAGAAACATGCAGTAAGTTTTACATAGGTTAGTAGGCTACACTACAAGTCATGCAATCTATTTACGCGCTCTATTGCTGCCGTTATAATCTCTTATTGATCGTGGAAAAAATGACATTCGGAATCTGTCTGTTCTGCAATCTATCTCTCTTATTTTATTTATATGATCTGATCTTCCGTAGTACGTTGGCGTCTGCAAGATATGGTTAACTTCGTCAGAAAAGACACTGCTCTTGAATTTATCTAAAAGGTTTAGTCTATTTTTCAATCTACGGTCCGACAGAGATTCCCATCCGAGTTTATCTAAGAGGTCAGTTACACTAACAAGACTATCGTAACGACCTTTCATGTGTGGTATTATGTAGATGTAGATTAACACTCCATCCATCGGTCAGATTGCTCGCTCTAGACAAAATAATAAAAAACACTAGAAAAGTCTTATATCGCCTAATAATTTCACTTTGTATGTCCCTCGTGGGATGATATCAGAGTACGAGCGTAGGAAATACGATATTGATGAAGATGCGTATCTCTTTCGTGCCATTACAATGACAGTGTCATTCATTTATGTATTACATCTACATAATACCCTGCGAGCCACCTCTAGGGTGCTTGGCAGGGGGTGATCAATCACCAGCATGCAGCATGCATTTGGACTCCCACATGCACACCACGCCGTCCAAAAAACGTCCCGTATACTAACAAACTATACTACTATATGCTGTTAGAAATAATAATTGAATTAAGAAACATGCATTAATTTTTACATAGGTTAGTAGGCTACACTACAAGTCATGCAATCTATTTACGAGTTCTATTTCAGCCGTTATAATCTCTTATTAAATTGATTTGAAATTGTAGACGACTCACTGATCATGTTCTCAGCAATCTTGTCTGTATTTTTGTTGGCTTAATACTTTTTTATACGAATTTCGTTAAAATATTACGAACTATCGAAATTGCTTTGACAGGAGAATAGAAGATGTGACTATATTGCGAAACCCGGGTTGTGTCCTTTAAATATGCGCTAAGTACTGTTTACCAAAATTTATGCTGCCGACTTTCATCGCGCCAAGCAAGGCCAAATATCTTAAAATTAAAATGTATTAACTTAACTTTATGTATACGAGGGTTTCATATACTGAAAATTGAGGAGAAATACGTTGGCGGAAGAAAGAATGTCGGAATGGAATGATCTCTTCTTTTGTCGAAAAAAAATTACGTTTCCTCCCTTTCTGGATAAAAATCATGGTCTCAGCTTTGAAAAAATGTTGTACCTTAATATTGAAAAGTAATTTCTAAAAATAGGTCGATAATATAAAATTTTGCCGAACCGTGCGAAGCGAATTCATTTCCATCCCAGTAGCAGTCGGCAAACTTCTCATCTACGTCATCCAGTATCGGGAGCTGGAGAAAGCATTGAGCCATGACCCTTCAAAGGAGTCGGCACTTTTAAACACCCGCGGCAAGAAGAGACGGTATATCTTTAGCTCTTTTGTCGACGTGTAAAAATTTTATTGATGCCCGTTGAATCGAGTCGCCCCGTGTGGTCGTGGAGTAGGATGACTCAGACGTGCGTCACTTGGGCCCTGCGCACGCCACGTCCGCTTTTATTTAGTGCAGCACGCCGGAGATGCGGGACACTGGAAGGGTTATAAATCTCCTGCGATGCGGGAGGAGGCGATCGGATTGGGGATGTATGCGGGATGCGCTGACCTAAGAACGGGTCGAGAGAGAGGATAAATTGACTGTTTATGCGCCGCACAAATTGGTTCGGAGAAAGTGTAAACACGGTAGGAATGGTCTCGAAATAGAACCCTTTGAAATGTATCTCATTGGCAGTTAAACCTGCTTTATGCGTCGCTTCCACTCAATATCTCAGGAAGATGGGTGATAAGAAAGCATTTTAAGTTGAAACTACTCACGCATGTTATCATATGTTTTTTGGAAGGCTTTCTCAACTTTTTTTTATATCTCGAAACGTCGATAATAATTAAATGTAAAAAAGGGAGCATTGCCCGCAAATATCCTGCTTACATAGCATAGTAGATTCCTAACTACCATCCTTTCCTGTTAATTAGGAATGCTAAGGTGATTTCTGCTCATGATATGCAGAAGAGGATATACGTTTTCGTTTTTGCGTATTTATTGCAGACTATTTGAATGGATACCTAATTTGAAACAATATGCCCTCTACAATAATCAATGCTGTTAAAATCTTGGTTAAAAACTTGAGCGAAGGGGAAAATAATGTAATAGTGATTTGCTCCAGCCTCTTTTCTCACAATGCTACGTTCCTAGAATCCTACAATCAATGTTATTAAGCCTAATCGAATCAGAATAATTATCAGATATCTACCAGTAAATATTGCATATATTGAAATTCCACAAAGAATATATAAAAAGATTTAGATTTAAGAATACGCGATATATTCATATTACATTGTGTATTTTTTTAAATAGCCATATTCTATATTCATATGGTGATAGATGACATAGCATTGACCATTCCCTTTCTTGTTTGACCTCCCACTCCCTATTACACTCGAGAAGGTTGCAAAGCTTCCGAAATTAAAATGAGGCAAAAAAAAACTTCGTCATAAACTTATGAGGGTGGCCTGTTCGGAGGAATCCAAAAGAAATATAATTGGTAGTTGACTTCGCCTTTGTCGCGGGACAAGAACTTACTGATTATATTCCTAACAGCGGCGTTAAACAAGCTTGCATGCCTGAAAAAAATGTTCGACCATGCCAGAATTCGAATCTTCTGATCCGTCGTCCAACGCGTTCTCCGTTGCGGTGCTGGGCACTTGCATTACGCAGGCGCGTGGGGTGTCGTGGGCTATTCACCAATGAGAAACCACAATAGTTATCCGCTCCATCCTATCTTTCTTGTGCACGCTAGTCAGTATATAAAATTACGCCTGTCAATTACCAATGTAAATAAACTGAAAAATATATCAGAGAAGTAATTTTAACCATAAACCCACATTTTGCGGCGCGCCGACTTTACCGTAAGACATAAGTGGACGTATTTATCGAGAAAACATCCTTACAGTTGCGCTGTAACATCGACCACTCTCTGTTGCCCTTCTAACGATCAATGTGTAGCTGTTCGTGTGATTTCCTTCTCTCTCCATCTTCGTTGTGCATCCAATTACTTTTGGGAGTCGCTCTTGAAACTTAGGCAAACCTCTAATCAGCTCAGTGGTATCACGTCTATACTCCATTCCTCAGGCTAAATTTAAAGCACACAAGTCGTAACGGAAAGCGTGGATGATTCGGTATCATTTTTAGAAAAGCTTCGGAGAAAATTAAAATTTGTGTGGCTGAATTAAGGATAAGGGAGTAGTATCCTTCAGCGAAAAAACCCACTGCAGGAAAACGCCGGCACAAGAAGGGGGCGTGAAAAACCTACGAAACCCTACTGAGTGAAAACTAATGCCATGTTACATGCAAAATACAACATAGTTAATGAGGTACATAGCACAAAAATTACACATGCAAGTAAGACATAAAATATAACATATATTGTAGCAGTGGTGGTATCATGTCTGTGCCGAAAGCCAGACTGATAATCATTGAGCATAGGAGGGGCAGTACCTATTATAATAGTTTTTTTTCTTTCTACATCTACATCTACATAATAGCCTGCGAGCCACCTCTAGGGTGTTTGGCAGGGGGTGATCAATCACCAGCATGCAGCATGCATTTGGACTCCCACATGCACACCACACCGTCCAAAAAACGTCCCGTTTAATAACAAACTATACTACTATATGCTGTTAGAAATAGAATATAGAATAGAATTTCAGAAACATGCATTAAGTTTTACATAGGTTAGTAGGCTACACTACAAGTCATGCAATCTATTTACGAGTTCTATTGCTGCCGTTATAATCTCTTATTGATCGTGGAAAAAATGACATTCGGAATCTGTCTGTTCTACAATCTATCTCTCTTATTTTATTTATATGATCTGATCTTCCGTAGTACTTTGGCGTCCGCAAGATATGGTTAACTTCGTCAGAAAAGACACTGCTCTTGAATTTATCTAAAAGGTTTAGTCTATTTTTCAATCTACGGTCCGACAGAGATTCCCATCCGAGTTTATCTAAGAGGTCAGTTACACTAACAAGACTATCGTAACGACCTTTCTCATACCTGGCAGCTCTTCTTCGCACGCGTTCTAACTCTGTTATTAAGCCTTTTTCATGAGGGTCCCAAACACTGGCAGCATATTCCAGATGTGGCCTAACGAGGGAAAATTAGCTAATTTCTCTCACTTTGTCGTCGCACTTTCCTAATATTTGCAGCAAAGGAGACCGCCTTCACCTCCTCCTCTTTCCTTCTTCTCTAGGTATGGGCACTTCATTCTATAAGAGCACCCCTGAATATTATGCAAACTTCAAATCATATCAAGGCTGCACGGTCATCTAGTCGCTTTCACAAATAGCTTCAATTATAGCGCAAATGATCTCTTGAAAATGACGCTATTACTTAATTCTATCGCGAATAGCTACAATTAATCTAATCCCTATCCCTTTATTTGTAATTATTGCTTGTACAAGTTTAACACGCCCTTTGCGCGATCATATAGCCAATCGGAGTGTAGGCAGTGCGTATTCAAGCCGGGAAACCGCTTATAAGGAAGCCTTGACCTCCAATTCCCTTCTTCTCTACGTACAAACTTCACTCTTTGAGAGTTTCTCCTGAACTTTATGTAAACCTCGAACCATATCAGGTGTATTGCCACCTCAACTGTATTTCATGCAAACCTTACCGTTAATCCTGAATTTTACTATCTTAAATCCGCCCCCAATTTGAACGAAAATACTATGGGTTTAGTTTTGGCCAGGCCATCTACCCCGACCATCTCATCATAGAGGCCAGTGTTTTCTTTGTGAAATCTTCTCGGGTTCTCTTCCGGGTGAGTTTCTTGTAGGCCGACGTTTCGATAGCCACCGTTCTGCTCCGAGGACGATGGCAGATGTAGCTTTCGAAAAGTCGGCCTACAAGCTACTCACCCGGTGGTAAACCCGAGAATATTTCACCAGTATCTTATAGTTTTTTGTTACTTACTTTTGCGGAGATCACAAAAAGATTTGTTTGTGACGCAGAACACAATGGCAGGCACAGTGGGTACTCAATTAATGAGAAACCGCTTGTGTTGACCGCCTCCTCCTTTATTCTTCTCGTACAAAATTCATTCTTTGAGAATTCCTTCTGAACTTTATGTAAGCCTCGAACCATATTAGGGGTGTATTGGACCTCAACTGTCTTTCACGCAAACCTTGCCGTTAATCCTGGATTTTATTACCTTTCATCCGACCCTAGGTTGAACGAAAAAACGATGCTCTTAGTCAAGGGCGGATACAGGATTTTTTCTGAGGGAGGCAAAAGGCTCTGACAGTCAAATAGTCTTCTCATATTTGGGATTAAAAACAACTACTGTACGAAGTGTTCTCTTTATTTGAACATAAATATTGTTAACATGAAATTAAATGACTGAGGCTTCGTAGTACAGAAAACAAAACGAGAGTAATGATAACCGTATTAAAATTCTTGTCTCTCGAAAAAATTAAAATTCTCGAACGCATTCGCTCCTCCATATGCCCATTCCCAGATTGTCACTCACCAAACGTTCCATTCCCTCCCGCCTCTCTTCCCTCATTAATTCCCTTCCAGATCACATTGACTCGTTCTCCTTTCCAAACCACTCCTTTACAAACCGCGCTCTTTCCTACCTAAATAGAAACTCTTAAGGTCAATAAGTTTACTTTCAATGTATTGTTACGTATTTATTTAAATTTATTGTGTTTGATTGTGTTTTTACTTTTTAAGTGTGTTATACTGTGCCACTATAAAATGGCAAACTATGCTGTATGTGCACAATTTGATAAATAAATAAAATAAATGAATAAATTGTCTTTTTTAAGCGTCTGGGAGGAGGCCACGTCCTCCGCGTGCCCCTCCCCCCTTAATCCGTCTTAACTCTTAGTTTTTCTCAGGTCTACATCATCTACCCTGGCCATATAAACATAGAGATCGGTGTTTTTTTCTTAATCATTTTTGGGGAGAACACTAAAAGATTCGTTTGTGGCGCAGAATACAATGGGAGAAACAGTGGGTATTCAAGCAATGGGAAACCGCTTGTCTTGACCGCCTTCTCCATTCTTCTCCTAGTACACACTTCATTCTGAGTCCCTCTCTTGGCCCTCCCTCTCATCCCAATTCCCTTTTCCACATCCCAAGGCCCCCCCACCATGATCAAGCCATCATCCCCACCCCTACGAGCCTCCTCCTCTCTCCGCCAGCAGTTCCTTTGTCGCTCCCGAGTCCACGTCATCGCCCCGTCTTTTGTCAATCGATGACTAATAGCGTTTGCCACCGTATGCTCTCCTGTATACGTGTGTGCGTCCGTGTGGGTGGGTTGGGAGATGAATCCTCAGGGCACGCGCTATGCGAACGCCGACTCCCTCACCGAAAATAGGGGATAGGGTGGGAATATATATAGAGAAAGGGGGGGCGCCCTAAACGAATGGCGATCCAGTGTGGAGTGCGCGTGTATTTTTAACGGGCATTCTCATCCGTCGGGGTATCTCTCATTGTTGTCGCTGCGAGAGGAAGAAAAGGAAAAAATAAGGATACGGCTAGGGGTCCGACCGGATATATAATTGTATCGCCACTCCGCACGATTCCATCGAATGGTGTAATTCAATCCGAGTGTAGCGGGGTATACTGATCCCCTTACGTTTTCCAAACCCTAAACATCCGCTTGGAGGGATAAAAGTGAAATAGTTGGTGCATTTTTGACATCTATATCGTGGCAGTGGCTTATTTTGACTGCTATTATTCTATAAACTAAGTGAAGACTGGTTATTTCTTCACGGATTTTCCACTGGATAACTTAGGCAACTACTGTCAAATTTTGATACTTTGCTATGATATCTTCCACATAGAGTAGGTTTAAACTATACACTTCACGTTCTGAGGACGATGTCAGATTTAGGAGTCGAAACGTCAGCAGCCATTTTTAAATTTACCCAGTGGAAATCCTGCGAATGCATCGCTATCACCATACATCGGGGTAAATCTATAACATTCTGAATGCAAAGCCTGACAGGGTTGTTTTAAAGACTATAATATGCATAGCTTAATAAAAGCTTGACTGTTTTTCATGTGCTTACAAATAGGTTAAAGAAACTCCGTTTCGATAAAAAAATTAAACTCTGCATTCTTCTCCAGCATAAATTAAATTCGCTTATCTAACTGATGTACAAGGAAAAGGTTTTCGCTCCATTTATCTAAATGCGGTTACAGAATGTTTTCGTTAATATAAGCGGGAAAACTCAAAGCATTTCCAAATCTATATGGCGCTGTTGGCTCCCAATACAAGAACGGTGATTCTCATGGCGATTTCAAGGTGATAATTATATTATTGGGACGGCCCCGAATGCATTACATTGGACAAGTTTTAAAGGATGTAAAAGAAAAAATGCGTCGCTATAAAAAGGCTAGCGGATAGGAGAGAGGAATCGAGAGCTGCGTCAAACCAATCTTAGGATTGTTGACTTATGATGATGATGATACTTACCTCGTTCATTCTATTCTCTGCTAGAGAATAAACTTTTTCTGCTCCTAAATATTCTAAGAGTATGCGATTTTAGTCGAACCCTTTAAATTTGAGTGGACACCCATAAACACAAGTCGTGGTATAAAATTGAATCATTCATTCACCTTGGGACTGTTTGAATCGATCAAAAAACTCTTTGCTGAGAAATTACATGGCGTAGTCACAATTGGGTCAGGAATTTTATAATAATATAATGCAATAAATTATTCCTGATTTTTCTTTTATCGCCATAAATTGGCCCAAGTCAATCAATATCATCGTATTTCCATCGATATATGGCCCCAATCGTGATAATTGGCTCTGGTGATTTGGGTGATGGCTGACATTTGATACCGCAATTTCTCTTACTTCTAGTTTTTTCGCAGTCCGTATACGCTTTTAACTTTGTGAAAACTCTATAAGACAAAAAAAAATTTCAATTGCCGCAAAGGAAAATTGTACAATGTAAGAATAAGATTTAAACCTCTTCCATGGAGGTTATATTTGGAAAACTCATTCCTAATGATTTTATCAGATGTAGCATATCGGGATTCATCTAATTTGTAGAATCAGGAAGTGTGGTTTTTAAGGATAAGTATGACTGTTATTAAGCTGGAAGATAGTGGAACCTACCGAGATCCAACTTTCATCAAGAGGATATTTTGAGTTAATAATTTTTTTAAACTGCCGGTTTCTGTTCGTGCGAGCTACTTTGATAATCAAGCACACTTAACCAGTGTCCTTGACTTGTAACGGCATTTTTATAATTGAAATAATCGACCAATTACGATAAAAGTTACATAATTGTATCTAAATATAATTGAAATTCCCTCTTGTGTATCGAAGGCATTACTTATAATTTAAAAGCACTGACAGGCAATCGGGAGATCCGGGTTCGAATCCCGGCTAAGTCAAATATTTTTTCATGACGAACTGAATCCGTTGGTGTAATTAACTTATAATTTGGGTATTCTTCTTGTCCGGTCCCTTACCATATGCACTTTATCGGTATTGTCCCCACGCATTCCCTACCTTTCACTTTTTCTTAATTTATAATTTCTGGGATATTTTAGGGTAATTATTTGACACCAGACTCTTGCTTCCAAAATACTCGCGGTTGCTATAAGCGGCCAGGGTAAAGGGGACTCGTGATTGCTTGAAGAGAGGGTATGTGGGTTGCGGCACGTTTAGGATAAAATTCAAATCTTTTTGGTGATATGGATATGAAAATTTCTGGTACAATTGACATTATTAAATCAGTTGATTCACTACGAGTACGAATAATTAAAGACTCGTATTGATCTACAATTTGCGTAACCATCCAAAGCTTGGCCCGACTCTAATTAAAATGGACTAATGTAAGCAAAATTTGAACTAGCATTGGGGTGGTAAGTTTTCAAATTCCAAATTATACATTTCAGCCTTACGCTCTGGGGAATTTGATGGCTATTGAAAGATTTTTATCATATTAAAAATCGCACAAAAATGGAGGCAATCCAATCCCTAAAATGTACTGAGAGATAATGACATTATTAAGGAACCTATTACATTACATTTTACCCTCAAGATTTTAAAGAAAAAAACTAATCGAATCGAATTGTCTGTGGCCCAAAAAGTGGAGTGGGCCAGGGCGTCTGAATTTCCAAACCATGCCAAGAAATATTGTAATGCGAAGCTCTGTGGTAATTCTCAACCCTTTAAGTGTCGCCCTTTTTAAACTGGTACACTTGAAGAATAACCAGGATTTTTTGACTAATTTGTACAATTTGAATCAGAATTTTATAAAAAATTCATTATGAATAAAGCTATTTTTTTTTATTTCACTTCGTATATTTACGTTATCAATAAAATAGTTCATCTATGTCGTTATTTCATCTATATAAAGTGGAAATACTATTTAATTTCAATATTTATCACAAAACATGTGGGCGATAAGTCACCCGTGGCAGTCTTTGCAAAGCCCCTTGGGCCAATAGAACAGCATGCTGGCTCTTAAAGGTTTAAAGGCAGGGCCAGATTTAGGTTCTGAAGATCTCTAGGATCACCCTGTAATGCAGGTCTCCTTGGTGAGAGAGGTTGAGTATGTACTGCTCAGGTCATTGGCCTTAATAGATTGGCCATGACATGTTGACCTGTAAAGGTATTCCTCACTAAACACTATAAACATATTCCTAAAATGTGTTGTGTTAAGTGTGATGTCAGGCAGTATCAGTATCATGCAGTCATCAGGCAGTATGATTTACACATAATGCACAACAGGCTGATTTTATGTGGGCTATTTTACATCCATGGGTATCAATACAGTTGATGTGACACTGATCGAAAATCCAAGTGCTTTTATCTTTTGAAGAGCCAATTACTTCATGAATATATTAACACATTGTGAACGGGTCACGAGTTTACACATGCGTCACACTCCATCTGTTATGGACAGTAGGGCGGATCGCAAAAATCGATTTTTTTCAAATCCATCTGGCCCAATGAAAAAAAGTTGTGGGACCGATCAAAAATAAGGCCTGAAAAATTTGAGACCTGTACCAGAACCCCTGACCCTCGCTCAAATGCAATTTAGGGGGGGAGGGTCAAAATTCTAAAAATATAATATTTAATGGTCATTCCCTATAGATTTTGCCGAGTTACTGCCCATCTAGGACAAAAATTTCGTGCATTTTGACGTATCTGCCACCGTTTAGCCACAAAATGCCTACTTTGAGTCCGCGTCCGCGAAGAAAATATTCCAACGCCCACGCAGCGTCGCGGATACCAGAGCCGTAGGCCGATCCCTTCCCCTCCACGCACGCTTCTTCCCCTCCTACGCCTCTAATACAGCAAAATTCATCCCGCGCATGTTGCTAGGAGGTCGTTTATCTTTAATAATATAAATCAGTAGATGGTAGAAGGTAAAAAACGATGCGTAGTTAGACGACTTGTCCCTTATTTTTCGCCTCGTCGGCGTTAAACAAATCGATGTTACCAACTTTCAGAGAAGTGATGAAATATTTTTAGATCTGCGCACTCAGGAAAGGAGACTACGGTCTATGAAGACGCCTCTCGAGTGGCTATGAAGGTGTGCGAACTATGGTGACGCGCTTCTCTTCCATTATGAATGTGACTAAATGGATTTAGCGGTACCACAGGAAGTACTAAAACTTACGGCATATCGTAATAGGCCAAAAGTAGGGTTTTACGTATTGAACAAACAATTTTAAAGGAACATTTTAAATTATGCGATATTTTTGCGTGCATTTTTTTAAGTGCATGGAGGAGCATAAGGTTCCCCCAATGAAGAAATATTTTGAGAAATAATTGAGACGAAAAGAAAGATGATGGCTGCTGGATTGAACCCTAAAGAAACTCGACAACTGAGGAAAAAAGGGAATCGTAGGAGAGCGTTGAGTCATCATCGTCAAAACTCTTACGGGAAAATAGTATCACAAATTTTCTTCACCAATTCATCCGAAGAAAATTGAACTGGCGAGAAATTAGCCGATTTGTATCACTACTTTCCGCATGAAATAAACATTAAGGAATATAAACTCAAATTGGAACTTCTTCGGGGAAAATGCGTCTGCCAACTGTGATAGAGGTATAAGCAAGAACCAAGAAACAGCAATGACCTTTCCCGCAACTTTAGCTGACGCAAAAGTCATAACTTCGTAAGATATATCAAAGCTAGTGTACCAGAATTACTTACGTAGACAGAAAAAGATTCTAATTACTGTGAATAAGAAAAGAGAGGTGTCATCAAAGGGCCTTATTTTATTGGAATGAAAGACTATACTCTTGTCTGATGAAAAAAGGGAAGAGGACTTATCAATACAAGTTTAGAGGGGAATGTGTGGTGTTAGTTGAAGAAACAGGGTCCCACTTTTGGAGGTTTGCCTCCTCCGTCGGAGGATTAGCAAAAGTTATAAAATCTGCGATTATCGATTCCTTTCCGAGTATTTCCGAGATTAGATACACAGAATTAAAAAGGATTTGATTATGATGGTACCAAGCGAATACCGCCCAAAAAGGAGGCATCATACCTTTGCTATAAGCATAATTCCAACACCCCTTGCAGTGTGGGTAGAGTCTTCTCGGGATTCCCACCGGGTTAATTTTTCCATAATGGCCAACATTTCAAGCACCGACTGGGGGCTCATCCTAAGGGATAAATTTTGTTGAACCCGAAAAGAGTTTACCCACATCATTCACCGGGAAAGCATCAAGTCGTATTTCATCCCTTACAGTGGTCTATTTGCTAATTGCACTATGTTGACTTGGATTTGCGACAAAAACGTTGGGAGGGTAATCTAGGGACCCAATTTGCGTTTCTTCAAGGATGCGTTTGGCGACCAATCCGAGATTTTTTTAATTGCTGGATTTTAATATCGTCGTAAAGGACTACCCGCTGATGATATATTAGAGAGAGACTCCGGTTCCTTCGGCTATATCTGAGCTTAGCGCTGTGGAATTAAAAACTCTATTGATGAAAGTTCAAATTTGAATTTCAATATTCCTTTTATTATACATACGAACGAGAGATTCGCGAAATAATTTACCAAAACTTTGTTGACTGCAGCAATAGACGAGGAATGACACTTACATAAGAAATACAGACTGGAAAGCAGGTAATTGAGTAATTCTTTCGTGATTGTTCCTCACTGGACGATGCTGATACATCAAATATTAGTAAGACTAACGAAGAAAGACGCACTTGGTGTGAATTTTGCTGCATATGGGGCGTTCGAGAGGGGAGCGGGGAGGGTACGCCGGCGGCCTTCACCCTTATTCATCCATTTAGTCACAGCTGTCGGACAATACCGGAATAGAAGCATAACCTAAGTTCCCAAACCTTCATAGCCACTCTAGAGGCGTCTTCATAGACAGTAGTCTCCTTTCCTGCGTGCGCAGATCTAAAAATATTTCATCACTTCTCTGAAAGTTGGTAACATCGATTTGTTTAACGCCGACGAGGCGAAAAATAAGGGACAAGTCGTCAACTACGCATCGTTTTTTACCGTCTACCATCTTCTGATTTATATTATCAAAGATAAACGACCTCCTAGCAACATGCGCGGGATGAATTTTGCTGTATTAGAGGCGTAGGAGGGGAAGAAGCGTGCGTGGAGGGGAAGGGATCGGCCTACGGCTCTGGTATCCGCGACGCTGCGTGGGCGTTGGAATATTTTCTTCGCGGACGCGGACTCAAAGTAGGCATTTTGTGGCTAAACGGTGGCAGATACGTCAAAATGCACGAAATTTTTGTCCTAGATGGGCAGTAACTCGGCAAAATCTATAGGGAATGACCATTAAATATTATATTTTTAGAATTTTGACCCTCCCCCCCTAAATTGCATTTGAGCGAGGGTCAGGGGTTCTGGTACAGGTCTCAAATTTTTCAGGCCTTATTTTTGATCGGTCCCACAACTTTTTTTCATTGGGCCAGATGGATTTGAAAAAAATCGATTTTTGCGATCCGCCCTAATGGACAGGTCACAAGTTAACTCATGTTTACTACATTCTGTCTTATATACCACCTGTAATGAGATCCATTGTTACTACTTTGATGAAGCACTGATTAAATCAGTAAACGATGAATTGAATTCAATTGTCTTTGTGTTTTTGTTAGTTATTGAGAAATTAATTTCATTATAGTTGACCATAAAAAATCAAGCTTGCTGGGAAATATACCAGGTCATGTGGGTAACTTAAAAAAAATCAGGTCTTTGATGTTTCAAGGTAAACCATGTTCTTTGCTTTGCCCTTGTTTATTATGAGGTGAAATGATATTTTTGGTAAGTTACAATTAGCTGAGAAAAATCAAGAAGATTCCTTGAAAAATTAGATAGAAATCTTGAGACGCAGCGGTATTATTGCGAAAACCATGTTAAGTGAATTCATGTAAAACAAGGTATTCCTGTAAATCTCTACTGGGATCTAGTAAGTCCTGTAGTAGTACTGATAAGACGATGGGAACTATAAGAAAACATTTCATTGTACAAATGAACCACAATGGCCGCATAGAGTACATTTAGCTGGAGCATTGTTGTTAATTTTAGAATTGAAGTCATCATAACAGATTTTTTTTTAATGAGCTGGTTTATGAAGGAGAAAGAGATGGACAGATAAAAAGAATAAGAAAATGTATGCAGAAAATGGAAAAAGAAAGGGAAATATGGAGACAATATGCCAAAGATGAAGGAAGTAGATTTGCCAGGACCTGAGAATCAGGAATTATGTGAGAAACATAATGGAAACAAAATGGAAAGAAATTCCTCCGATAAAGGCTAATGATAAAAGTTCTTGGGTCAAATCAAAAAGCATATGAAAAAAGTCAGCATAAAAGCCAGGACCAAATTTTTACTGATTCAGTAGTTGTTGAATCATTGTTCAACAAAACTGATCTATGAATAATTTTTATTTTTATTATAAAAATGTTTTTCAGTACACACAGCCACAAAAGAGGTGGTCTTAAGTGTTTTCATAATCCATACTTCTGTTGCCAGTGGTGTAGCCAGGGAGGGCAAGGGGGCAAAACAGCTTCTCGGCAACCCATCAATTGTCTAATTTTAAGTGCCAATATAACATCAAATGTGATTTCTAGGGATAAATATGTTCACATTTTCTTTAGGGGACATCTCCAGTCGTGCTTATCCCCCCTCCCCCACCACCCTCAACACATTATTCTATGTCCCTGGTGTTACTTATCATTCATTTTATTTTTAGAATACCTATTTTTCTTTTCATTATAATTACAGCCTGTATGATATTGTTTTACAATTTGGTCCATCCATTTTTCTGTGAGTGTAGGGCATGGTCTTTCTTCTTTGATTTGATAGAGTTGCCAACATATTGTTTTAAGTCTATTTCACCCCCATAAAAACTATAATTATTATCCAATTATTTATTTTGTATGTACATGGGCATGTGGTACCATTAGTTTTCAAACAGAAAATTCACTCCTATCTTCCTCATTCAAAGCTGCTTATCGCACAGTAACTATTATAAATGCCTTCAAAGATTCTTAAAGAATATAACTTTAAATGCAGTATATTAATTGTATTTGAAATATGACTATAATGTTGGCTAATGTAGTCACAGCCAGGTAGAACAGGTCCCTGGATCCTCATCGGTGCCTTGTGGAATCCATCTGTTTTAAGTCTATTTCACCCCCGTTGGATATTTAGTAGAAGTTGAAATTTGACTAATTTCCCACCATGGGTATTATGTTGATATGGAAACTCCTTGAACTGTGCAAAAACTCACTTAAGTGAGTAGGGTCCCATTAAATACATAATTTTAAAACTTTTAATACTACAAAAAAATACTTTCATCAGACCTAGAATAATAACATGGCATGTTAGTAATATTATTTAAAGGATATAAGTGACATTTTTGGCATAAATCTTCATGATCTCTACGATAAGTAAAATTTTTTATCACTTTGCCTGTGAGAGCAGGTTACTGCAACCATTGCGGTCAAAAATTGATATAAGCTGAAAATCAATGCCAAAGTAATAAAAGTATTTGTCCACAGTGGAAAAGAAGAGGTGAAGATCAACCTGAAATTAGGAAACCACAATAGGTGAAGAAGATCAGCTACTTCCATAGCCTGGTGACCTACAATGGACAAATCAAAGGAAATGTTAGAATATCCCAAGTGAAGAGAGCCATCCTCAAAAAGAGGAGTCATCTTATTGTTGAAAAGATAAGCGTTGAAGTCAGGAAGCAATTTATTGGGGCCTACATTAGGATGATGCTTCTTTATGGTAGTGAGGCATCAACAATGACAGCATTGGATAAATCAAGGTTGGAAGCTTTCAAAATGTGGTGTAACAGAAGAATGATGAATATTAAATGGATAGATTGTGTAAGTGATGCAGAAGTTCTAAGAAAATTGAGAGAGAAGTCTTCTGAAAACCATGGGTAGAACAAAGGACCATTTAATCGTCCACTTCATGAGACGCCAGGGCTTGATGATAATTACTGTTGAAGGACAGGTGCGAGGAAAAGACAGTGTAGGTAGATCACAGATGAGATTCATAGAGTGGGTATTGTGGATGTGTAGCAAAAGCATTATGCAGATGTTAAAATATTTGCTGATTGGGCAATTGAGTAGAGAACAGCATCAAATAAATCTTAGAATTGATGACTGTTGATGGTGACAATGATGATGACAATGGAATTTCCTTGGCTCCTTATACTAACTATCTTTATTTACAATTATTTCTTCTGTTTCGTATTTTCAAGGAAGATAGTTCCAAGCTGGAGTACCTAGTTATGACTTATTCCTAACTTTTGAGGTAATTGGAATGCTCAATCCTCTCCACCATCATCAGATTGCAGCACAAGGAAAGGTCACTGAATTTCACCCTGCAATGAATTTTTAAATTTCTCTTTGCTAAAGTGCTGCTCATGTAAGGCAATTGCCTCATTCAGAAAATTCAGGTGCTGTATTTATTTTACCAACTTATAATGATGAGACCAAACAGTCACTTAGCTGCCCAGACAATGCTATCTATTGATATTACCTGGAAAATTGTCAATCTCCATTATTATCATCGTTACTGGTCAACAATCCTAGAATAGGGTGGTTTCCTATTATTTTTTTATTGCCTAAATCGAAAGATTATTACTCCTGGAGTACGCATTTCACGCTCTTAGATTTTCGAATGACGATATCTATTTTCTGTGATTAAACGAAAAGTGAAAATTTTCAAGCACACGAAAACACGATGGCTAAGTATGAATGAGGGGAAAAGTCCATGTGACGTATTTCTGGTTCCCCCCGCTGCTGCCCTGTGAGGTGACCTTGAGGCGAGACTTGAGCGCTGATACGATTCAGGCTGCTAGCAGGTAGCAGAGTACCCTGCTAGCAGATAGTGCTTGGCTTAAATATGGATTATTACTACCTTATCAAGCAAAGGAAACTTTCCGACCTTAGACAATTTTAATAAGTGATTATTAAGAGATGTTTCCCTGAGCTCTGTGACTCAGACATGCATTGGTAATCTCAGACGGTGTAAAACTCCTATCCTCTCGTTAGAAACTAGGTCCCTGTGACGTCACATGGAGAGGAATCGAATGGGCGCCAATCCGGCCTTTTTCAAATGAGGTTAAAATTGATCATTGCCATTCGTTTAAACTGGGATTTCTAAAACCAAATAATTTGTATATTATGAAAATCCTAATGGTGGGTAACGAATAGCAATCAATGCATTTCGTTTTCTTTGATGAAGGAAACTACCCCATTGGTTTGACGCAGCTCTCCATTCAGTTCTCCTATCTGCTAACCTTTTCCCACATACATATCTCTTTCACATCCTTCTTTACTTGTTCCATATATTTTGTTCGAGATCTTCCTTTTCCGTTCTTGCCTCCCATTTGTCCCTCGACGATTGTCTTCATCAGGCCATCTTGTCTCAAGATGTGGCCTATAAAGCTGTTCCGTCTTCTTGTTAAGGTTTTCATGAGGCTTCTCTTCTCTCCTACTCTTCTTAGGACTTCCTCGTTACTAACTCGGTCGATCCATTTGATCTTCATCATTCTTCTGTAGCACCACATTTTGAAGGCCTCTATACTTGCTTTCTCTGCTACGGTCATTGGCCATGTCTCATTTCCATGTAGGAGCATACTCCAAATGTAGGTTCTTATAAATTGTTTCTTTACTTCCATAATTAAGTTTCCCACTGTAAGCAGGTCTCTTTTTTGGTGGAATGCTCTCTTCGCCTGGGCTATTCTGCTGATAATTTCTTTCTTACTTCTCCCGTCACTAGTTATCTTGCTTCCCAAATAACCGAATTCATCCATCTCTATCAGTTTTTGCTTCCCTATTTTAATGTTAGTCTTGACTTCTTCTTTTCTGCTGCATACTAATATCTTGGTTTTCTTCGTGCTTATTTTCAGTTGATATTTATCCATCACCCTACCCATATTAACCAGAATATTTTTCAAATCCGTCTCTGTTTCTGCTATCACGGCTATGTCATTGGCAAACCTTGACAGCTGCTTAGTCTTGATGGCTCCATTCTTTTCACAGCAGAATTCCACAAATACTTCTCCTAAACAGGATTGTTCACTCAAATCCAAAATTGCAATTTGTGAGACGAATTTGGTAGATGGAAGTAATGGATAATTTTCAACCAAAAAAATCTTCCACATTCAGCCACTTGCTTGAAAGCGTAAAATGAGAAAATGGGATAATTGACACATACTTTTCATGAGCTGGTGTCATCAATAGAGATCTGGCTCATTTACTCATTCTGGTCGTATCATAAGGGGAAAGAGTCACTCAGAAGAGTGCAAACAATTAATGAACTACATACGACCCACCCATGAACAAGTAGTAGTGGAGAAAGCAACAACATACTCCACATGAGTTGTTGACATTGTCAACTTACCCAAGCAGCAATCAATATCCTAACAACATTGTTGGAGTTAACATATGTATTACATCCATGCAATGTCCATGTTAATCCACTTAACATTGTATGGATATCTGTCAAATATCCAAAGGGCCCACCAAAAAACATTGCAGCAATGTCCAACAGTAGACATTGAAGTACATGGAACACCACTTAGATATCTTCATAACATCGATAATGAGTAGATAATGGTTACGCTAATTATGGTTTTTGGTAATCCCGAGACATAGAAGCAAAACATTTGTGCTCTTCAATACTACACAGTACATATGTTATATACAGATATTGTTTGGAGTAAATTTTTTTGGGTAAATAAGTACCACTTCTTTTGGGAATTATTTAGAATTAATCCCTCTAGTGCAGCTCTAGGGGTCATAGGAATGCGCAAGCCTTTCAACTGCAACAAGGCTGTAGCTCAAGGCAGATCAGCTGGTCAGCAATCGCCGAGGGCCCCAAGCTTGAGGGGCCCCCACAACACATACGTCTATTGTGAAGCTTATATGAAAAGTGTAATAAAGAAAGACTCAAATTACTTGAGCCAAAGTTTTTTTGCAATTATAAAATTCCTAGTTTTCATTAATTAGCTATATTTGCAACATATGCAGTGTAAAAAAGTCATACAAAAATAATTGAAATAAAGGAGTCAGAAGAATAAAGAAAACCTGATTCTTATTTGAAAGGATTATTTGAAAAGCTTATTTAGATGTCTCTTTTAGATTTTTATCATTAAATTTTATAAGCAGTGAAATTCTCATCTTTCACAGTATCTTTTTTTATGTCAAAATTGCTATTTATATTGACTTTTATCTAGTTTTTAAGAGACAGAATACCATAAAAATCCATTTCTGGGCATGATTTCCTAAAATTTTCCGGGAGAGGGCCCCATCATGAGCCTCAGCTGACGGCCCCTATTCACCCCAGACCTGGTCCAAGCTCCGAGCCCAGAGCTGGTCCAAGGAAAAGAGAATTGATGGTAAAGGTGATAAAAAAGAATGAGTAAATTAACTTTTTCCTCAATATTTTTTTTATTAACCCTTATTGCATTCAGACCTAGATTTCTCCTTCCTTTCTTTAGTTTAATAAGTATAGACTCTATATATTCGATGCCCAAGCAGCAGACGATAACCATTGGATATCTAAATAAGGTTGATACATATATCCAAAACACATTGTTATTGCATGATGGATATTTTGAATACGTTACATAGATATCCTATTTGTAATATCCACAAAAAGTTGCAAAAGATAAAAAAATGGAAAATACAGGAGAGACTATTTGTAATTCTCCATCACGTTGGCAAAAAAAATAATTTGGTAAATGAGCCTATAGTAGTTCTGACTCCCTACCCCACCATTCTCCAGGCCGGCCATTCAGAGAACTTAGAGGGCCTGAGGTAATTTAGTAATTCATTTACTGCTAACCCACCTTAAGAAAGGCTAAAAATATTTGGAAAGGACCCATTTGGTCACCCAAAGAGGTTGGTACTTTGAAAAATGCCCCTATGCCACCTCTTCTGGGTGGCCTTTGAGAACTCTCCTTTTTAATCCCATCTCGTCCCTCTCTATAAAATGCATCCTGACCTTCCATTACAATTCATATTCTCTTCCATTTTATATTTCTTTGGATATATTCTAGTTTCTTTTGCTTTTTTCTATTTTTTTCTCTGAATTGTTGAGTATGTATTGGTATGTAAGTCTAATTTTTATTGGATAAATGAATGAGGAATTAGGAATGAGGAATAGACAGTAGTTCACTCATAATGGCTCTCTATAACTTTAGCTATACATATGCATGTCATTATGTAGCTTGACTTGACAACTTGTACCTATGAACAAACTATCACCTAAGTAGAAAATTGCCCATTCATTTCTCTATCTCATAATGTAGGGGTTCCACTATGCTGAACACGGTACATTATATATGCCAATCGAGGAGTTCTGTGGGATGATGTAAGTGAAGTACTGTATCTTATGGGATTTACTCCACTTATATCCATCTGCAGAATAACAGTTTTCTCAACTTTGCTATCGGCTTTGATTGATCCTTGGCCTATACCTTTTGTTTTACTTTTCATTCCGTCTCCTACTTCTCAAGCTGTTTTCGGGTTAAAAATCAATGCCCTCAGCCTTTTCACAGATTAATTGATGACATCCCTCACTCTTTTGGAGTGTCTCACCCTTAGGCAGATCTAGGGGGTGGGGTGCACGGGGGCACCCCCCCCCCCCCAGACCCTTAAAAATAAGCAAGATTTTTAATAGGTACAGTCCTATTATCATTGCGTTCGTTTTGTATTACAAGGTATCCCTGATAAAAATAAACTCCTCCATTGAGGGTAAGGGAAGGATAGGTGTACTCTTCCTATACCCTTCAGCAAGGGTACACGAAGGGTATTTTAGAACATTGGTGGGTACGCCCTCTCCTTCCTGGAGTGTACGGGAAGGGTTTGGCCAGCCTCAATGAAGGGTACAGGAAGGGTAGGACTAATATAAAAACTAAAAATCCATAAATTAACATAAAAATTTTAAAAATCGCTAATCAACTAAATTAAACGAATGGGGATGAGTTGCAACAGTGATTTCTAAAGTTATAGGGCAGAAAAAAAATTATCCTTCACGCGGTCTTGAAATTAGGACCTGCACATTGGAGGATCATGAACTAGTGATTTAACAACCTCGGCTATCGAGGTACTTGATAGAAATAGCTCCTCGACGGAAGTTAACTACTACAAAATCTTCAGATGAGATTCACACCCGGGCCTATGTGGAAGAAAGCTGTGACATTTTTCTACCACACCTATTTCGTTTCAGAAAATAAGATCAGCATTCAAATACCGAACATCACTCTCGCGATGTCTCATTGTCAGCCACACAAATAGGTTACATCCTATAACGTGAATGAAAGAACTTCTAAATGAGCTTTTTTCACACAATTATAGAAACTATTGTGTACAGTGGCGTAGTCAGGAATTTCGTTTGGGGGGGGTCCAAAACCAGGTGGGGAAAGTTTTGAAAAACAGGATAGTAAGTATTGGGTTTCAACGTATTCAAACACTTTTCATGATCGAAAAAATTTCAATAGTCAAAGAAATATTTTTTAAATTCCTTATTTTTCAATATTTTGATTTTTTTATGAAGGAAAATGATTGTGTTTTCATATTTCGGGGGGGGGGTGGAGGGTCCGAACCCCCTGGACCCTACCCCTGGCTACGCCACTGAATATGTATATCATTGTTTTCCTTAAGGAAATTTTAAAGATTAGTTGTGTAGCCCGTCTGTCTTTGCTTTCAAAGACTGCTTACGTTCTTGTACAGAACTCAATACACTTTAGCAGGTGAAAGTAGCTGAGGAGACACTTTCAGGATATGTTTTCCTCAGTTATAAATGCTAAGTCCCAAGGAAGGGTAGACGAAGGATTTTTCTACCCTTCCTTTACCCTTAATGGTGGGTAGAGGAAGGGTACACTGATGGTAAGGGAAGGAGTTCCAAGGAAGGGTACACAAAGGATTTTTCTACCCTTCCCTTACCCTTAACGGTGGGTAGAGGAAGGGTACACTTATGGTAAGGGAAGGAGTTCCAAGGAAGGGTACACGAAGGATTTTTCTACCCTTCCCATACCCTTAATGGTGGGTAGAGGAAGGGTTGACGGATGGTAAGGGAAGGAGCTCCAAGGAAGGGTACACAAAGGATTTTTCTACCCTTCCCTTACCCTTAATGGTGGGTAGAGGAAGGGTACACTGATGGTAAGGGAAGGAGTTCCAAGGAAGGGTACACGAAGGATTTTTCTACCCTTCCCTTACCCTTAATGGTGGGTAGAGGAAGGGTTGACGGATGGTAAGGGAAGGAGTTCCAAGGAAGGGCACACGAAGGATTTTGCTATCCTTCCCTTACCCTTAACGGTGGGTAGAGGAAGGGTTGACGGATGGTAAGGGAAGGAGCTCCAAGGAAGGGTACACGAAGGATTTTTCTACCCTTCCCTTACCCTTAATGGTGGGTAGGGCGTGGGTTGTGCAAGGGTAACTACCCACCATGAAGGCTACTACCCTTCCTTTACCCTTCCTTTACCCACCATGGTGGAGTTTATTTTTATCAGGGATCTTTGTGCCCCCTTAGAACAAAATCCTGGATACAGCCTTGCTTGTGCCCCCTCCTCCCAGAAAGAAATCCTGGATCCGCCCCTAGTCTCACCACTTCTTCTGTAATGCTCAGTGTCACTGTTCTGTGCTCACTCTGACTAGTAATTCTGGTAGTTTGCAAACCAACGACCAATGTTGGCCCAAAGCTGGCTGCCAACATTGGCTCAAAGCTGGCAGCTAACATTGGCCCAATGGCAACAAGAGTCACCATTTTCATATTGTGCCAAAGTTGGAGGCAGATGGGGAGCCGACAAACTTACCAGCATTGGGCCCAATGTAGTTTTGACAATAGGGTAGTTTCCTATTTTTTTATTGCCTAAATCGAAAGATTATTACTCCTGGAGTATGTATTACACGCTTTTAGATCTTTAAATGACAATATCTATTTTTCATGATTAAATGAAAAGGGAAAATTTTCAAGCTCACGAAAACGTAACGGCTAACTATGAATGCTTGGAAAAGCCCGTGTAATGTCATTCTGGCTCCAGCTGCCACTATGTGAGGCCACCTTGGTGCAAGGCTATAAGCGCCACTACGATGGAGGCTGCTAGCAGGTAGCAGAGTACCCTGCTACCTGGTAGTACTTGGCTTAAATAGGGATTATTAATACCCTATGAAACAAAGGAAACTTTCCGACCATAGGCAATTTTAATAGGTGATTATCAAGAGATGTTTCCCTGAGCTCTGTGCCTCATGCCTGCATTGGTAATCTCAAACGATGGAAAACTCCTGACTACTTGTATAGCATCTGGACCCCTGTGACGTCATGTGGAGTGGCATCACATGGGGGCAATCTAGCCTTTTTCAAATGAGGCTAAAATTGGTCATTAACAGTCATCTAAACTGGGATTTCTAAAACCAAATAATTTGTATATTATGAATATGGTAATGGTGGGTAACGAATTGCGATCAATGCCATTTGAAGCTATATCATGTATTAAGTAGCCACTATTAATCTAGTAAAATACAGTTTTTTCTAGGGAACAGGTAAAATATATGTGTACTAATAGACCAAATTGCCTGCTTTACAGAGCTTAGCAAAACTTAAGTGGGCAATGCCACCATACCTTATAGGTTTCCCAAAGATTCTAGTGTTACCATCATCATGAAAGCTAACAAATTTTATTTTATTTCATCTGCAAACACACAACATCATTGTTATATTTCCTTATCTTTATGCATTCATTACGGCGAAACCCGCCCAAATGGTCACTTATATTCAGCAGCCACCTCCATAAGTGGTTACTTTTTCCCATGAAACCAAACGTATTTCCCATACACGCCATATAAACTCCACTGGCGTCAAATGGCTGCCCCCTTCAATGGCTAGCAGTCAGTTTTTTCAGTCAAGCGGAGGCATGTAGCCAGGGATGGAGGGCCTCAAGTCAATTATAAAGTGACAAGCAACCATCTTTTCTTTCCAAAAAAATATTCTGGAATAATTATTGGATTTGCTCTCCTCTTTTCTAGAAAAACTACATAGCTATATAGGTAGGTATCTTAAGGTCTGAGGATAGGGTGATATAACTCTTCCTACCCTTAATGAAATAAATTTGGAGAGAGTTACATATCATAATCAAACACTTATTATAAAATGGATGCACTATGTGCAGTCATCATTTCAGCAAAACATAGAAATAAATGGGGATGTATTTGAAGAATTTCCGCAGATGGTTGGTAGAAATAACAATAAAGCAAGTTACTTTTCATGAAATTTAATGGAACCATTAATAGGAATCCTCCTTCAAACACAAGTTTACGTTAATATTTGTACAAAACTTTCTATAGCACTCTTGAAGTCATCAGGTTACTCTGATTCTATATTTTCACAGCTCTAGCTTTCACCAGTATGAGGATCATAGATATCATTTGGTGGTACAATGACATTTTGAAAAACATCCCTCCTCTTTTTCCCATAAAAAGTCACGGGATTCATTTTTGAAATACCAAGAGAGTGAAAAATATATAATAATGCCATGTATAAATTTTTGAACTTAGCCATATAACTACTCTTTACTTTCAATGACATAAATACGACAATATCATGAAGTGTATTTATGAAATATGTATTATTAGACATCTGGCTTCGATAGCGATTTATTGCCTTACATTGCCATATTGCCTTATGAGCCTATAGGGACAAATTCATCACTCACCTATTCTTCCTTCAATTTCAAATAATCTGCAACATTAACATGCCACAATTACATATTACATTTTAGAAAAGCAAGAGGAATACAAAATAAATTTTAGAAACACATAATCTTACCAATGAAATCAAAAAACTGAAAGAAAAACATAGCAAGTTGACTATCTTCAATGTGGTTTGCTTCGACTTTTTACTATCAAAGTCGGATTTCAACCTATCCTCGCTTGGTCTCAACACTTATTACTATCAGCAGATAAGAATGTGCCAAAAGTGTCACAATGGGCAATAGTGGAATAACTTACTTGACTACTGAGACAAAATGATTTTGGAGGTATGTGCCGAATTCGGCACACCTGATGTTGAAGGGTTAAATATTCTTGCATGGCCATATGTGATGACTATTATGAACATGTGGTGGATCTTTAGTGAAATTTCAACCCCTCAAGTTTGCACAACAGCTTTTATCAGCCAGTCAGTGCCTTCCCTCCATCATGACCAATAGGGTGGTTTCCTATTATTTTTTTTATTGCCTAAATCGAAAGATTATTACTCCTGGAGTACGTATTTCACGCTTTTAGATTTTTAAATGACGATATATATTTTTCACGATTAAATGAAAAGTGAAAATTTTCAAGAGCGCGACAACGCGACGCATAAGTAGGAATGATGGGAAAAAGTCCGCGCGACGCATTTCTGGTTCCCCCTCCTGCCTTGTGAGGTGACCTTGATCGAGGCTCTGAGCGCTGACAGGACGCAGGATGCTAGCAGGTAGCTGAGTACCTTGCTGGCTGGTAGCGCTTGGCTTAAAAAAGGTTTATTAATACCTTATCAAACGAAGAAAACTTTCCGACCTTAGCCAGTTTTAATAGGTGATTATTAAGACATGTTTCCCTGAGCTCTGCGCCTCATGCATGCATTGGTAACCTCAGACGATGTATAGCTCCTATCCTCTCATGTAGAAACTAGGTCCCTGTGATGTCACGTGGAGTGGAATCGCATGGGCGCCAATCTGGCCTTTTTCAAATGAGGATAAAATTTGACCCTTGCCATTCGTCTAAACCGTTATTTCAAAAACCAAATAATTTGTGTATTATGAATACACTAATGGTGGGTAACGAATCGCAATCAATGCCTTTCGTTTTCTTTGATGAAGGAAACTACCCTATTGGTAGTGTCTAAACCACCCAGCCCAATTTGAAAGCCATCAAGGATTTAGTGAAGGTTATATTTTAAGTGTGCCATATGATTACTCTTCAAAAAATGCCAATCAAGGCATTGGGAAGGCCAAAATAAAGCACAAGTTATCTGACGGGTATGAAAACTGCAATTTAAAAATTTAAAATATGAATTCCCAATTGAAAAGTTTAACATGTACAGTGTACCATACTCGCTCAAAGCAGCTATTGAGCCACACTCGTTCAGGAATGGGGTTGTCTAGGATGCTACCATTTTAAGCTATGCCTGAGGGTTTAATACACATAGACTTGGGATCACTTGTGGTATTATATTCTGGTAATATACTCATCGATAATATTATTCAAATGTAGCTACTTGCTCCATTCATAGATGTTTTAAATGTGTGGCTGTGATATATATGGCACAGTTAGGGAGGGATTTCCTCCCCACCTAAGAGCCAACATTTCTCCCAGAAATTAGGAGTTCTCAATGAAATGTAAGATTACAAAATAATGCAATCTTGTTACTCAAATTTAACCAATCTTTATGGAGGTTTGCAGGTCTACTTCATATTTCCTGATACTGTGAAAATGTGCGGAAGAAAAGCCGTTTCCCGCTGTTATGAGTCTGCTTCATATTTCCTGATATAATGAGAAATCGTATGGGAGAAAAGCTCAGGGGCAAATTAAAGTCATTGTTTTGGTTCGTTACTTTCCATGCCACCTTGGTGTAATTCAACATTTCTTAGTGATAATGAGTCCCAAATCTGATACGCCTTGACCAGTGGCTTTTAAATGATGATTAATTATTTTAATACTTTAGTGGCAAAATTGATGAAAATAAAATTAATATTGGGGATAAATCTTAAAGAATAAAATCATTTCAATATCTCCATTAATTATGTGGGTTAGTCGCCCCCACCCCCGTAATTCGCTAATGAACAAGCTCCGGCAAATGAATAATGTTTGATAGAAACAGAAAAAGAGCTGAATGGCGGCGAACATTGAGCTATAATATATATTTGTAGGAATAACATATCTTACTAACTAGTCAAAACCCTTAATGATTTATTTGATAATTCATTAAATGCTTAACAATAGCCTTTATCCCTTGTTTAATGTAGTTAAATGAGATTTGGTTGGCATTGGGTGTTTTATTTACATCGTAAAATAAATAATTCACCAGTAGTGTGTAGGATATTCATCACCTGTATAATGATTGACTATATAAAAGAAAAATCAAGTTTCGTTAATCATAGAAAAATTACTACCCGAAATGCTAGTTAAATATTTTTATTCGTAATGCATTTAGCGTCGTATTGGAGACACGTTTGTATTCTATGCTTTTCGCGCTTTAACTTTTCGAGAGTCTTCTGATTCATTTCCGCGCATGCGCAGTTGTCAGAAACGATCGGGAATTGAGGAGTGCTCCTGTGGTTGGGGAATCTATGAGAGAAAACAAGCGGCGCACGCAGTGTTGTTGGTTGTGTTTATGTGTACGAGACTTGTAACACGTCGGTGATGGTGGACAGCATTTGTTAGCTCAGTGCATTTGTTCTTGTACGCTTTATTGAGACGTTGAATGTGGCGCAAAGACCTGTCATTACCTGCATAGTTCGTATATAGAAACGTGCATGATGTTGGGATCATTTATCAAGAAGGGAGCCTCCTGTTTCGCCCACTCCAGTGCGGCTTATCCTCTCCCGTCTAAAATCTTGAGTTGCGGTTTTGCGAGAACAGTACCTGCCTTTCGAAGTGAGCAGTTGACTTCTCGATCTGAGGATGGATCCATACCAACAACCTCGAAGCGAGCGAAAGCACCCGGCAGAAATTTTCAAGTAATGAAGAAGCATCCAAGGTGAGGACGGATAGTTTTAAGTCTATTTACGGGAGAATCGCCTTCGTATTGCGCCGGTGTGAATATTTTTTATTAATGTGTCGCCGAAGGTCATTGACAACCCCCGGAAGGTTTTCGTTCCCTGCGTATTCGGGCTTTGCCACCAACTCAGTTTTCTTTAAGGCAACTACGCTTATTATTTGTTTCCTGTTTCTCTTTTCGGCCACCAAATCTTTTTAATCAATCCGGTATGCATTCCTAGTTAGCATAGGAGCTAATGAGCCAAGCCCACATCTTTAAAACCTGCTAGGATCAACACCCTTGTTCGAGGTCAAGCGGGCAGGTTGGTGATGGCCGCAGGTTCATTGGCCTACTCTATTTTCTTATTTTAAAAAGCATTTTAGTTTAAATTTTTATTAGAATTAAGCGTTTTTGTTGATTATTTTTCATTCTCATTGCTTGGTTATTATATTGTAACCCTTTCTAGTACTTCGGCGGTTAAAAATTCTTGCTTCAGCTGAGTTTCTGAGGAAGGAACGTTTATATTAAAGTTTTCTCCGCAATTGAGAAGCCTCTGTATGTCGTTCATGATTTTTATTTACATTAAATCTAATTTGATGATCATAGGTATGAAATTCCGACTTCAATTTTGAAAGACAACCTATAGGAAAGAAATTTTTTATCAGCTCGGTACGCTAGGAGCAGCTTCTTGTTTTTCAGCCTCAGCTTCTGTTTTCTGTGGATAATGATAGGGCACAATATAAATGTATTATTACAAACTTTACTAGCAAAATTTTAACCGTGGCAACTACAATTTAGTTTACCGTCATATTTGATTGGAAATTAACGTGTTCGTTTGGAATAATACATGTAATGTTTTACTCGTAACTATTTTTACCGAAGGGGGTCTGGCGGTTCTAATGAGAGAACAGTGGTATTGTATACTTTCTATAACATTTTTCAGTTATGAACCACAGGGAATAGTGTTAAATGAATTTATTATTAGTTTTGATATCAGCTGTGATGACGGAGAATTATTACATACCTCCTTGTTTTTCTGTCTGTTTATGGATATGTATGAATTTTTTAATTCGATCTTTTATATCATTCATTCAAGAAGTATGCCATGAATGATTGATATAGCATGAAGGAAGAACCCATGATAATTCACGCCTGGGATGAACCACTTTTCAACGATTGTTCGGATCGTCCTTATTCGTAGTGAGTGACTGGAAGAGGTATGGATGATTGGAATCAGCTGATTTTTTCTCTGTTATGGCTTATTCTAGTAATCGCGCTAATGTGGCGGACAATTCCCAAAACCTTCAGTATTTGTTATGAAGCGGAATTTTATTATCTAGACTATACTTATTGCAATAATGCTTTACTACTTGCGATTTTAGTCAGTACGATTTTTAAGTGATTAAATGAAGTAAACTTCAAAGTCGCCTGATTTGTGTTTTGTAACATTTGTGTTTTTGTGAAAAGGGGGTCTTGTCAGGTTCTTATCTTCTTGTGCCTCCATTGTGTTTATGCGTGTATACTCGGGGCTAGACTCAGAAAAACTTCGGTGGATCTATTTTTGCTCGGAGGAGAACGATAAGGTAGCGTAGTGGTTTTCAGTTCGTCAACAGTGAGAAGGATACTGGGTGTAGTTCTAGTTTAAGGCTTTCGGAGACACGATAACCTACATGTTTGTGGTATTTGTAGCAGTGACGTCATGGAAAAATTAGCAGTGCCGGAACACACTTTACTTAACTTTTTTTAGAAGTGAAATAATATTGTTTTTTTTAAATAATAAGTTATTATTTACATTTTATTACATTTTTTTGTTTTGGTTACGAATGTATACATTAGAAATTTTGAGGAAGCAAAATTGATAAAAGGGTTATTTGACTGTTATGTCTTTAGTTAACCAGTGCCGGAACGGCGTTCAGGCACCATGACACCACTGATTTGTAGCCTAATGTAGGGTAACTGCATTCACTGTTTTGATGCATTTTAGGCATAGCATTTTAAAGTAGAAACACATGAATCCTCTATCTAATTAAACGTTACATGATTGCAAATAGTCTGCTTTAGTATTCTCCGTAGTACTTTCTCCTGCCGGGAAAGAATTAAATGTCGGTATATATATGTACTTATCAGTCAATTATAGCCATTTTGGGTGTGCGAGTTATTTGGATAGGAAATCCCTTTCAAGGGGGTCCATTTGGAGGGGATGCACGTAATACAATTTCTCCCAAACTCTCCAGGGTTGGGTCTGGACCCTTGGACACATCCTCCTTACCGCTCGCCTCGGTGTCAATCCTATAGGTTAATGCTTGAAATAATATCTCAAGGAAACTAAAATTAATGTAATCATGGTATATGTACATTGAAAACTGCGATGTAATACTGTTTTTGATGTAGTATGGCCTGTTATCAATCAGAATTAACAAAAGTAGAATTTCTATCGTTGTAAATAGTAAAATACTTACCCCGTAAGACATCGGATTACACCTAAGGATAAAACGAGTACTTTTTACTACGGGATTACTTTTGGCGATGTTTTAAATATTAAAAAGTAATGTCTCATCTTTGCTAAGCAATATATAAAATCATACTTGTTCATTATGACCTGAGTGTAGTTGAAACTCTAGCTATACTAGCGTGTTGTCTGATCAAAATCTTCAGAACTACTCTCGCATAAGGTTCGTCAAAAGCATTTTATTAATAATATAGATAACAACCATTTGCGGTGTTGATATAGTTTATAATTGGAGTTATATTAACGTACCAGCATCGTAAAATTTACCGTAGAATTCAAGGAAAATTAAGATTTTAAAATTTAATCATAAAAATAATATTCTTTTAAATATGTTGAAATGAGGTCGTTTAGAGTTTTATAGAAATTCTTCTCGACAAAAATATAAAATGTAGGGCATGTCCTCGATTTTCCTCACGTCTGGTATCCTCAGAAATGGCGATTTCGCGTGTCTCACTGTTGTTTGCTACGATTCTTCGGAAAAGAAGTATATGGTTTTTGACGCCGGTGTGCTTTCTCCTCATGTCGGCATCCCGGCCAAAAAGTTGGCGATCCGGTTATGATCCTTAACGCCGTGAAGGCGTAGGCGCCCTTTACTCGCGGCAAATACTATTGTTTGTTCCGTTTGCTAGTTGTGGCTCGCACTGTTTGGAGTCGATCGACTGACGAGGGGTACCGTGGATGAGCCAGCGTTTCGGCCGAATTAGGATGATTTGATGCGTTGCGACTAGGGCCAGATCCACTGCCAAGGTCCGGAGACTGAGCATGGTCGCTATGCAATGGTGATCGTGAACTTTTACATTGAGAGTTTCATGCTTACATGTTAGAAGTACCAGCGAAAATAATGAGAAAATTTTATTCTTTCCACTCGGGCTGTTATGCAATGTGCAGATAATGGAGTTATGCCATTGCACCCAGATAAGGTCGTTCTTATAAAATAGAGACAGTATTGTGGGCCTGTTGGAGAACTTTCTTGTGGTATGTAATGGCATTTAATATATCACAGATGTTTTTTCTGCTCTCTCTATTTTATAAGAATGACTTAGTCGGGGTGAAATTGCCTAACTTTCTCATCTGCACATTGAAGAGCGACCCGAGTGGAAAGAATAAAATTTTCTCATTAGTTTCGCTGCTATTTCTAAGCATGGAACTCACCAATAGCCGGAGCCAATAGTAATAAAGTCCACGTTTCGCTAAAATCATTTGTGCATCTTCGGCGCTGTTATTTGTGAGTGTTAAAAAGCTTTATTTTCAAATGAATACATAGCATGAGGTAAGTGAAAACAATAAATCAAACAATCCATTCTTATACTAAATGATCATTTTATAATAATGCTGTTTAACTCTTGAAAATTATTATCCTTGGGATACCCAAAAATGTTGCGAAACGTCGGCCAAGGGATTGGTTTATTTTTATAGTGACCCGTCTCCATGATAATAGCAAGGAAATGTTATCACTAAAAAGGTCTAGAAATATTAATCATCGGTGTGGGATTGTATAAGAAATATCAGATAAATGTTGATACGTAGAGCGTTATTATACACATGTCCCTTTAACCCTTTCTAACCCAGGGCTACTTTTGGGAGAATTCAAAATTCAAGATTTTTTCTTATGAAAACTTGAAATTTTGCAATCAATCATAATTATCGTGGCAACTGAATATTTCGTAATTACCATTTACAACACAAAATAATGCGCAGTTTAGATATTTCCTCAACAGAGCATGTAATATGTACATTTTTTATGTTGCTTAGAAGCAGCATTGGGTTATAATGGGTTAATGTATTCCGAGATTCGACGATCGTGATGAAATGAGATTATAGGAAATGAGGAAAGAAATTTTTGGGGTATAGTTTTAATTCTGCTATTCGAGACTACTTCAGAACTTCCCGAGGATTTTGTTTATGATGATACGATTCCGTTGGCGTAAATTAAGACGAAGCATGGGTTGAGGATGTTCTAGCACGGGTGGAGTTGATGCATTTTAAGTTGTTGGAGAAGTCGTAAATCAACACAGAAATTTACAAGGAGAAAAGAGTCCGAAAATATTCTCAATTTCCCTGCTATTTCTCCGATGAAAGTATCAGGTGGTAAAAATGCTGTAATATAGTGTTACATTTAGGTGTTTTCAATTTATGATTCCATAAGAGCTTATAGTTTGTAGTACATCAGGGTGTCCTCATATTTAATGTATCCATTTCCGCTACCACATTTCATAGATTTTGACGATAATTTAATTACGGCGGAGTCGGAATTTACAGTGATATGCGGCCTCTTAGTACCCAATTGGTCAGGAAAAAAGTGTTGAAGTTGAAAAATGGATTTTTTCAGTCACCCAATTGAATAAAATTAATTTTTCGGTTTTATTATCAGTATCCAAGTTTCTACGAGTGAATCAGTTTTGTCGGGAATTATTTTTCAATTTTCTTCTTTCCCGCTGGTTACGAGGGAAGCCAGAAGTGTGCGGAATATTTTTTTCGATAAAATTGAGGAATTTGGCAGTACTTGTTTTCAATAATTACAATTTTTAATAACAAGCGTGTGAATTAGGTATTTTATTTTTTTTTGTTTAAAAAATTGTTTATTTCCAATCGCAATCACAAATATTTGTATGCCTTGTCCTCCCCTCAGAGTTTGTTCCAGTTTGGAGGTGGGCAAATCCTGCATATCGTTAAATTTATTGCCGGTATTGAATCTGTCTCTACAGGCTCTTGCTTTTTATTTTCTTTGGGTCTGTGATGATTACTTTAAAATCAAGTCGCATCTGATGAGAGAAATAGCGTTGGAGATAAGCAGAAATTTGTTTGCTTTTAAAAATAAGCGCAATCGTGTTGAATAACATTCAAAACGCGGATGACGTTCACGACGGTGATAATCGTGGAAACCGCATTGCTTGCATTTTAGTGGAAGCATGACCCCGTGACCTTGTTGTCTGAAAGCGAACGCGCTTCCTCATGTGATACTATATGATCCATCGCCAGACATTGATAGCCGCGAGAAATTACTCATTCATTAATATTTGATGCGATATCTGATGGTATTCGGATCAGGGGCGCAGCTAAGAATCAAGTCTGGGGAGGTTTAGGTGCAACTAATACCGGTGTGTGTGGGGTAGGGTATACTCACCAGGATAAGCGGTAAGTACGAGAGATTAATAAATTGCGGAATTTTAAAGGTAAATGGTTCAAAATGGTGAGTCGGTGAGTACGGCTTTCTGAGGGATATTTTATTAATCCTTACCCTATTCTATTAGTAATATCAATCCAATTAAGTAAAATGGATTTAACTTAAAATTTCTCTGAGCTCTGGGGGGGGGGGGGTTTATCCCCCAAAACCCTCCCTCGCTGCGCCACTGCTTCGGATAAGTGTTGCTATGTGTGTCATTTCTTCGCGTGCGACTTTCCCGTTCACATTATTCGTTAGGAGGGAATCCGAGTCTTAACTCTTTTGTTTGCGTCTCCTTTCGCTTTACTAACTTTTTTCGCGGCATCAGTTTTAAATACAGACCTAATAGGATTATGGAATTGTTTTGTGCTTCAACTTAGTGAACACTTAATTTTTCAGTTGTCGGCTTCCGTAATTTTTTAATCAGCATGTTTACCACACAATCGTTATTTTACCCATAAGGCATATCACATGCGATTTTATGAATCATGAGCTAAATCGAGGATTTGTGATAGATGCAGTTCATGATTAATGTTTTTAATTAGCGGGCGTAAATACGCTTTACAGAATTCTTATGGAGAAGGTGAATAGGTGATAGAATTAGCTCATGTTATGGCTGCTCATGCTTTCACGCGGTGCTTCCCCGTAATTCTGTTTCTCTCCTGATTATCTTAATGCATTTTTAAATAAAAATAATGCCCACACGACGACAGTCTATTTTCATGTAAATTCATGTCTTTCTCTCAGTGAAACAGTTGAATTTACTCTTTAAATACCGACTGCAATGTGAGTATTGGAATAGAATGCGACAGGCGTCACTGAATAAGGGATTTCTTGTGTAAAAGAGGTTTCAGTACCGTTGAAAGTATTGACACATAGTTATGAAAATGTCGCTGCGCGATTAGACTTTTAGATTAAAAATAAATAAATTAGTAAAATTTAATTATTTGTGCGGTATTGACCAATCGAATCATGTTTACTTACATTGTCGCATTGCCAGTTTTCAGTAATGATATTGCTCCATCTTCCGTTTTCTAATATTATGATATTATTTACTATTTAGGTGTTTCGCATATTTTGAATCTTTAACCATGGTGTACAAGGAGTATATACATGTATATATCCTAAACGCCGCAGGAAATGTCATAAACTCATAAATGTCTCTGGCAGTGCTGAAATTACTCAAAATATAAGTTGTTTGAGAAAGGCAGGGTTCTGTAGTAATTGTAGTTGGCAGATGACTTCGGAAAATCCTCTTTATTTTAAATTTCAGAAGTATATTCATAGTTTTTTGTATTTGCCGAAAAAACCATTTCAAAAGCGTCAGTTAAAATTAAATCAGCAATCGGCTGTTGAGAAGATTCGATGGTACTCTTAAATTCCCCTTTCGCAGGGGAGTACTGTTTGCAGTCTAGATCACTCTAGTATTACTGTCTCTATGGTCCGGTTTAATAATTTCTGGTTAAAATTAAACTAGTAGAGTATGAAAGCTGGAGTTAAAATATTACTTTACTTATGGTGATGATTATAACTAAACGTAATTTTGTACTACTTTCTTTGATTGACTTTCAAATATTCTAAAGTTTTTCCGTTGCATCATGTTCAAGTCAACGCTAAATAGACAAAATCTTGTGAGCTGGATATTTTACACAAAATATCATGGCGTGAGTTCCAACTAGAAAATATTCAGTGAATACTTCGTCAACTGAGGTATAGTAAATATTTCAAACGATATTTATGGACGTACATGTTAGAAATGATTAGACACTTTTGGAAAGGGTGCCTTCCTTCATTCAGCCATCAGCATGCATCCTCTTTCGCTCATTAGTCATTATTTTTCAGCCGAAAGGCGCATAGCAGAAAAAAATTACCTCGAATGTTTTGCTGCGGTTTAAAATACTGTCGGATGAGCAGAAACATTTGTGTCCTTAACAGCTTAAAATGTACGTACAGTTGTTACGTTTAAAATTAAAAATGAGACCTTATCATCGCTGTTGATAATTTTAAAAAACTATACATGTATGTCAAAACCAATTGTCAAAATTCTTAAATAACTAACGGCTGATAAGTAAGCCTTGAGGGAAAACTGTAGTTGTTTCAAAACTGACTTGGATACATTTAAGACATTCGCGAATAGCTCCAGAACTGTTCATGATATTGTATATTTTTGTATCCCATAGCCCTAATACTGCCTTAAATATTACTCATGGGCTAGCAATTATTCGGCATGCTATTATAGCTATCGCTTATTTCACCAAAGATGCTTTTGAAGCTAGAAACGAGCACGTTAAATTGCATAGGTTTTTCTTCATGAGAAATATTTCGGCAATCGACTATACGGGTAAGTTCTCAATAGAGAGACTTCTAGCGACCTCAAATCCGTTTCTAATATGTTTAAAGTCTGGTTAAATAAGGAGGAGCACACCGCATATTAAAGAAGCCCTTGACTTTGTATTTCTTCACCAGCTAATACTGATCCACTCGCTCTGAAGTAATGATATTGCTCCATCTTCCGTTTTCTAATATTACTACCGAAGTATCGAGGTAATTATGTAAGATAAGGAGAAGTATAAGATGAAAGAGGAGATGATGATGGTCTATTTGCAGATTTATTTTTTTGCTGGTAATCAATTATCGCTTAATAGGCCTCGTTATCATTAATTAATGAAGCAGGTCAAAGATTTTTTTGTGTTTTCTGCTGTAGGGTTCTGACCTTTTCCATTCGAGGGAATGTTCCTTTTGCTCTCATTTATTGAACTTTGCACCACATTTGAAAGAGATTACTTTTACGAAGACGGTTTTGGTCCCCTTAACGCAAAAGTAAATACCGTGAACGATATGTTTGAAATAGACATGACTGCAGTAGTGGAAATGCGCTATCGCTCGAAGCGGTTTTGAATAGTATGTTTGTACTGTAAGGGTTGTAAAAAATACTGGGGTCGCCACTCTTGAATATCTCGATTTCAGTTTTAATGTTTTGTACCATATTTTGAGTGAAATTTTACCCTCCATGGCTGATACTGCATGTAATATTTACTGATCCTAGTTGGAATTAAAATATACATTGTCATTATTGAGCAAAATTCGGAATTAACAGTCTCCCGAGAGTAAACGTTTAACAGCCTTGAGCTTTACCCCTCTACCAGGGAGGTAGACATAATTTGTAAACCGTTATCACTTTCATTTTTGTTGTACCATCAATTGTTGTGACTAATGGAGCAGTGAAACCTGCTGTTGCTAGGTGAGAGAGCTCGTGCATCTCGAACATGTGTAATTCACGCCACATCAAACAGTCTTGAGGTAGTTTGGATGCTATCTTATTATTTTGTCATAATCGTTACCCTATCCGAGGAAAAAAATGGAGAATGTATATCGTTATGTCACATGCACACGGAAAACAAAGCGACGTGTCTTAAACGTTTTTGTACTATTTCAAATGATTTTTCTTGACTATTTTGATTTTCATATTTGTTTTCTCTTCTTATTTTGTGTCTGTCCAGTCTTCAGTGATGTTGAACCTTAATTTCATCTGATAATAGTAAAAGTTTCATTTATGAGCTTGTGATGACTCTCCGTCTCCTTTACTATTTTGATGCAGTGAGCTTTTTTATCATTAGCTTCCGGTGAAGGTCAATTCTTATTCATGTGCTTTCAGATGTTACTTCAATGGTGGCATATTGAGAAATGAATACAATCTAACCATAATGTCATTGATGTCGGACTTCATAGCGGTTATTATTCTTGATGATGGCGTGGAGGATATTGGTTTCATTATGGAAAATGAAGAAATGACAAAACTTGGTGACAATTGTGTCGTCTGCATAGCAATCGGAAATGATGATGAAGTGGAAAAAATGTTTGGTGGGGTAAAACTTGTCGAGAATCGCCAACGAAGGCGTTTGAAGCTAGACGAAGCGGCGCTGACAGGCGAGTGGGAGGGTCTTACGCCTCCCTCTGATATACGTAGAGCAATAGGGAGTCGTGGTTCATTTCCTGCTGCAGCCTAGCATGTTTTCTTCTCGTTAGCTCCGATAGCTTTCCTTGCGCGAACCATGGAGTCCTTCAGACACCACCAGTGGGGAAGCAAGAGAATTGTAATCGCGCATCTGTGTGAAAGGAAGTATGGAGTACGGGTACTTCATTTAAAGGATTTGGATTTGTAGGATGCGGTTCTTACAAACTTCGTATTACATTCTGGCTGAGTCTCCACGTTCTTTATACGTATATAAGTTTATATTTTTCCCAAAAAGACATCCTTTACTATGACCCACGTTTACATTTTTTATTAAGTCAGCGGAGATGATAAATTTTCTCCAAAAAAATCATCGTAATAAGGGCCCTCGCTCATAATAAAAGATTCATAGCGGTTGCCGCCCTCTTGAAAAGTATGGACTTACTAGAGCTCCGACTCCAAGCGAGGAACTTAGATTTTTTTCTCCGAAAACTCGGGAGGTGGGTGACGGATGAAAATCTAACTATTAGCTTTCTTAATATATTTTGAACTGTTAAAAGAATCAGCAAAGAAAACTGTAAAAGTAGCGATGAGTATATATTGTTTTTCAGTCGCTTCGCTTATTCAATATAAATGTTACCATTTGTAATGCGCCCGTTTTGAGGAATAGCTTGTTCAGTCTTTTTCTCTTTATTTTAAACAAAAAGGTATTTGTTCCTCGATTTTTGTTGTTGATCACGTGATGGTTTGATTCCTGGATCAATTTTGGAGGGCAGTTGAAGGATTTGTTCCTTCGTCGTAACGAAGCGTATCTCACTTTGTAAACTTCTGATTGAGAGTAGTCCGTGCCGTGGTCACCCGGACATCAGTGAGTGCAGTAGCATGCATACCTATGGGTTTCGAAACCGCTGAAGGAGTTAAGAGTGGGTTATAAATAATTGAGAGGTGCCTCATCAAGGAGATACCGACGTTACAATTTATGTCAACCTTGCAGGCACATAAATACACATAGGCGACAACGAGCAAATACACTTATAATTGTTGATCGGAGAAACACGTTTTTAACGAGGACACCAATTTTTTAACCTGTGCGAATCGCACTTAAATTTTATTTTTAGTCTATTTGCTGGAGTATAGGTCACTTATTTATTCATTTTGACTAAACATGATGCAAAGCAAACGTTTTGGAACTTCATTTTCTATTATCAAGACTTTCATGTTAATAGCACTAACATTAACCATAAACGACCAGAAGGTAACAAATTATCTTCAATATTACCCTCCTGATGAGGCAGGCCATATATTTTTCTTTCTAGTCTCCTCCATGTCGTACCAATAATCGGTTCTTTTAATTTTTCTCTCATTGTACTTCCCGTATTTTTTGCGAGTTTCATTCATGGAGCGCATTAATTTTTTCTGTGGGATCTCCTTTCTGTCGTTATCTTTTTTGAAATATCTTCAGACGAGTTCATTTCTCCTAGTCCGTGCATTCTTTCAAGTTTCCCGATTCACCCACTTTTCTCTCCTCTTGCCTCCTTCGCTGATCTGATCGGTCATGGTCACTTCCTTGCGTAATTGCCCCCGATTATACCCCTTTCTGCCTTCCTCCCATTATAAGAAGTTCGTAGCATGATGTGAATTTCACTAATTTCTTGGCTTATGTTTCGCATGAGGTATTTCCGACTTCAGGGAGACTTTACAATTTCGCTACTTTTACCACGTTGAAGTGAATGTATTAAGTTAGTTTTTTGAGGTAGAATTGTAATAATTCAATTTAATACTTGATACTAATAATATGGAGGATGCTCTGATTGGGTATTTGGTTGCAAGGAGAGTTTTTACTTGAAAAATGTTCGCTCCGTCATCATCCGAAGCGTGATAGAAATGGCAGTTCTTTAGAAAACAACCCACGGCTCAATCTTGACCTCATGTTGCTAATAACTTCCTAAGTTATTAACCTTTTTATTACCGTGACGTATGTAAATTCTATGGTAAAATAGCGCATTGAGGTGCAATTAGTCCATGAAATAAAGGTCCGTGGTTCTATTCTATCCCCATTCTTATAAATAATTTTTTATTAGTGCATATTCACGTTTTTTCTTCAAATCTAATTTTAAACTGCGCTATTAACTTTTTTTGTCCCAATTAATTGGGATTTGCTGGAAATGGTTTTAGTGAAGAAGCTGGTGATGTCCCCTTCTGGTTATTGATCATTGCCATAGAGCCTTATACCCCAGTTTTTCCATCGTATCTGTATTTTTCTTCCTACACTTATAGTGAAAACTTAGTTTTTCTTCTGTTTGGCCTCTGTTTTTTATCATAAGTCAACAAGCATCCTCGTCACTTCCCATCCAGCCTGTTATCTTCAATCCTACGCAAAATTCTCCTTTTTTTATTCCGACTGTGGGAATCATTTTTATGAAATCGTTGATAAAGCATGAGTAGAACTCCAAACAGTATTTTTTCGTAAAGAATAAAATCGTCCATTATGTTTGCTTTCGTTCAGTTAACCGAGCTTTCCGTAACGCAGTATCACATGTTAAGATGGGCAAAAATAAGGCTCAAGACGGAAAAAAACAATGATTTTATTTCTTCTGGAGCTCTCGGTGGTGGCGAGATTAAGTATTCGCCTGTCAAACTAAAAGGTCTGGGAATTGAGACTCGTATATAAGGTTTTTTTTTACCTCCGAAGAAAAATGAAAATCGGAAGTAACTTGTATTTTAGTTGGAAATGGTATGGTAGATGGCATTCTAATAATTTTTAAGCTTTTCAATTGCGCTACTTACAACGTTTATGTTACCAATGTAAAGTGGATATATTATGCTAGTTAGTTGTTATTGAGGTAGAATGGTAATGAATCAAATGAATGCTGGAAACTTCCTACGTATTTTATTTAGCATTTCGAATTTAGTTGATGATGAATTTTATTGATCGATTTTTGCTGGAATGCGTTGGTGTGTCAGTAATAAATTTGATAATTTTCATTTACCAGAGGTTCCATACTGAACGTTGTTCTCCCCGAGTTATTGAGTATGGTTACCGAATCAGTTACTGATATTGCGATAATTTTCTGTGGGATATGCGCCAAAATGGTTTTGCTTGAACACCAGTCGATTAAAAGTTATGAGGAGAGTGCAATCGGCCCCCAACTCTTAAGACGTACCTCCTCCACTGAAAAACCTATAATCTTGGGAATATATGTTTGTGTTCGACTGAATTATAGTTAGTGGAAGCTGTCTCCTATGTATAATCTAATTAGTTTGCACGATGGAGTGACCGGAGAATTTTTTATGCCTAGTATATGCTGTCGCTTTTCTCCTATCCTTCCTTCTTTTTGTAATTGTTTGTTGAAATCCATTGAGTGATATCCAGTACAATTAGCCTCTATTTTCTGATATAAATGGAAGTATTGTTCCCTAGGAATGTATTTTTACCTTTCGTGTAAACCTATTGTATGAGGCAACCCTTGCGTTAGTGGCAGGTATAGTATGCTTTCATTAAAAATCTTTTGCATACTGGTTTGGATAAATATTTCAGTTAATGGATTTCATTGTCTTATCTTCTGTCATAACCTCTCAATAAATATTAATGCTCGCAGCATCATTGTCAAATGTGAGCGTATACTTTTATTGCAACAATTTTTCTCATCTGATTATCGGAATTTCATTGCGTCTAGATCCTTTTCTCATTTCATTCTTTGGTTAGAATCTGCGGCTCGAGCCGCTCTTATTTTTTGCTGTCTCTCAGTTGGTACGAATGAACAGGTATTTAAAAAATTGTTTTTTCCCCTCATTCATGACTATATCATTATGTAAAATGCCTTTATAAGGCCTGCGCGCTTATCACCCGGAAATTAATCTGTCATCTTAGGCTAATAGTAATGAATCAATCACTCGTGTATCTCCTGGTGGATTTCAAATTCAAAAGAATATTTCCTTCTGTCGAGTGAGAAATGGAAATTTGCTTATCTCACCGTATATTCCGCAAATCCAGAGTCAACCCTCCCGGTACATACATATCGCTGACTGCAAGCAAACTCACTGGGTGGCCGCAAAAACTTGCTTTACCGGGGATAGGAAATATTAGAACCCGCATGCATATTTAATTTTACGGCAATGGATTCATTTGCCTAAGCGTGTTATTTATTACATTTGTACTTCAAGTGAACGGAGGAGTTTATCACCTTGATGTGGTAAGATACCATATGAATTAAGCAATGGAGAAGACGAGTGATAGGAGGAGTGTGTATACAAAAAAACTGATTTCAAAGAATCGGACATGAAGGAATCATCAAAGTGATGAACGATTTTTCAAAGGCAAAAAACTATTCCTCGAATTAATGACTACTCATAATTGAAATTTCTTATTGCGGTTGATTGTGTAGAAGGGAATGCGATAAATTGTGATCTCGTGCTTTCGTGGCGTACAAGTTCATTAATATTTATCTCGGGAATTTCTCCGAGTCCGGACCTCCAATTGTGGCTAAAACACTCTGCGGGCGATAAACTTTATCGTCAGGCTGCCTAGGCGAAATTCTTCGAAAAATATTATATTATCTTTCGCGAAAAATCTCGTATTTTAAATTCTCTTCATTAAAATTTTTATTTTTCGTATGCAATCTCCAATCACCTCCATTTTTATTTTATGAATCGGGATGGCCAGCCTTTCATTTGTAGTACATTTCTGTGTGCATGTATTTCTCAACTAATTGAATTTATCGTCATTAAGGGGAAATTTGAAACTGCGTATATTCCCAATTCCTTAGTTACTCATATTACAAACCTTCATTGTCAATTTCTGTTCATAGTATCAAAACTTACGGCAATCCTCGTATCTTTATCAGAGAAGCTTAGAAAATTTTGAGGATTTGATGACAGTCACGCTGGTGGCAGCGTTATTTTGAGAAACTCTATTGCGTGTTATCAGAAAATCGATATCCACAAAAGGAATTCGACCAGAAATGCGATGGCCAACGGAATCTCCTTCGATGTGATACACGTTAATTATTTATAATGCTTAACTCCAACGAAATATGGAAATGATTTCAAGTTTACCACTTGGAAAGGGAAGCGCTGGTGGCGAGTGTTTTTTCATAAGAGTAGGAATCACATGAGTTCTACTTATAATTGTTTACGTAATATTAATTTTACTATCGCATGTCGTGAAGTACGTATAAAACTTGGCAGTTTATCTGCCTGGCAGCCTTGATTGACAGTGAATGTCTTGTAAGACGCGTGGACTCCACGTGGAAAGAGTGTGCGTAAAACAGGCCCCAACGTTTGCGCTTGACGTATTGTAGAATACTTCCCCTGCGTCACGCATACTCAATTCATGACCTCCTGTTTGCTCAACACCTCCGAGGTTACTGGCGGCAGATAAACTTGTTTTAGTTAAAAAAAAGTACGTTAAGATAACCCCAGCTGCTTGAAAACATGAGTATTTTTAGACAAAGGGTAAGAAACCCTTGACCCTAACACAGTTTTGACTTGGCGTTTGTCGAAAGGAAAGTATAATGAGGACGAGAGCCACGAAAGCATTAATATTATTTTTTTCAAAGCTTTCTTTGACTATTTATGAGTCATTTCCTGTTTGGCGTTTAGAGGTGGGTCGCCTGTGACAAATGTGATCCAATATTGGATTTTAACGGCAAAAATGAAAGCAATTACGGACTTGTAAATCACTGAATTCAATTATCTGGCTCGAGTATGGCTGTTATTTTAGTAGGCCAACGAAGGCTATTCCGAAGATGCTAAGCTTAACAGCTATTGAAAAAAGCAAGGGAGAATCAATCGAACATCGGTCACATTCAAGTGAAATGATCGGGGATATGTTTTGTCTGCTGAAGCAGTCAATTACACTCTTAATATGCGTATGTTGCAAAATTGGAGTAATTCTAATGGCTGTTCAATGGACACCTTTTCCCCAAAATAATCGTGCATTCCATTAAAAGATTTTTTACTTATTTTTGACCTTTTTAGAGAAGATTCCCCACATATAAAATATCCATTATCCTTTTTATTTTTAATAATTTATTTTCTACTAAAAGTAGAATTTCCAAAACTTAAATTACCCTCTCTCAAATTATTTTGGATATAAAAGTACTCTTGCCTCAAATCAGAATTCCTTTTGCTATTTTCCTCACATTTCTGTGCCTCACAGGCAAGGGCCTTGGGAGTCTATTTCCACAGAAATTAAAAATGGCATAATAAATGTTTTTTGGACAAAACATGTCTCTCACTTTTATCTCAAGATGTGGAGACTGATATTAGATGATAGCATCACTGACAGAGCAAAGGTGAAAGTGTCTTGCCCTGAGCCTGGGCTAGGGGAGAAGATGCTACCCATCTGAACACAATTGTTGCAGATAAATTTCATTCCAAATGTTTTGAAAGGGGCAATGCCTGTCTCCTTTCCTTTCTAGGAGGCTCTGACTGCTAATCGTGGCTTTACCCATGTACACGTCTTATCTCTCACAATAGACTGTAGCTGCAAATTTATAACGATTAGCTCCATTGTTAAGCTGATGTGTGAAAGCTTAAAATTACAGAACTTATATGCTATGATTGAGGAAAAAGTTGCTCAGTTGATTCCAAATTGTGGGGCAGATCTTGAAGAATAGGACCGAATTGAAGAATATCTGAGAGTTTTCACTGCTTAACTGGGATAAAAAGCTGCTTTATTGGTCTATGAGTTGGCGACAGTGGCTCTTAATTACCTCTAAATTCCAATTATTTTAATCAAAATACAGTTTTTTATATTCTCCTTCTCGAATTTAATCTTCTTTTTCACTTGAGTACCTATCATTGCCTTATTTTTAGAACTTTTACTCTTATTGTATGACCATCCGATAGACGATCTGGATTCCTTGTCCGGACAATCAGACCTCACTCAATGCTGTGTCATTTTTAAGAGGAGAGGACTGCTTTGGCAGTACTTGTACTATAGATGATAGGCTAAGTGTTTTGAAGATAAAAGGTTGTTGGCAACAACCTTTTATCTTATTTTTAGCTTATTGTAAGTCACGTGAACATGCCTCCTACTGCCCGTACGTGAATGAACCCAGAATAATGATAAAGAAGTGGCAACTCCCACATTGAGAGATTATGAGTGGGTATAGGCCAATTTCTAGCGATATTTTGTGCATTGTAAACATTATTTCATCTTTTTCTCTTATTTCAAAATTTGTTGATGCACATTTACGGGATAGTTAGCTTAATTGGTGCTTAGTGTACCAGTCCTCATAGGTTGCAATTAACTGGAATCTACTGTATTTTTAACTACTACTGGAAAAAATTAATAACACATTATGATGTATATTTCTTTGTTATTTTGATAGAACATTTTGCATAGTAATATATTATTTGACTTTGCTGATATATTTACCTTATTATTGCATGTAATAATTTTTTGTCTGAGCTTCATCTCAAGCATTTTAATTCATGGTCGTCTTAACTAAGGGAAAATATGTACTCTCTCAAGTTTTTACCCTCACAATGTGGCTATTAATTTCATTTTTTGATGGGTTGGTAGGTACCATAAAGAACCATTAAGATATTTATGAATACATAGGATGGAATATGGAGTAGTACTGTGCGAGTCTCGTCTCGGCAGTCGAGACAAGAATTTCATTTCTCGGCATGGTCGGGACAAGACTCTTGGCGTGGCGAGAGTCTAGCCTGGGTTGAGATTCTTGACGAGACTTGAGAAATCTCAACCCATCAAGACTTCTCGACACCCATTGAAACTCTTGGGAAAGGCGAGAATTTCAAATGAGGCTCACCATCACCACCAGTTCGACAATAGAGTTTACAATGGTATCTTTTATGGATTTGTTAACAAAATAAAAATATTTCATTCAGTGAGTTTTCTTATGCATCCATTAGTTTTGTGCACTGTCAATTTATAAGGATATCCTCATAGGTGACCTTCCGATCAAATTTAAATAGGCTCTCAATGAGTTATAATTGTCAAAATTTATAGCAGAGGGACTAAGGAAGTTGCCTCAAAAGAATTACGCCTCCCACTCGATGAGTCTCGATGGGTGTCAAGAAGTCTTGAAGGGTCAAGATTTCTCGAGTCTCGTCACGACGATGCCGAGAAATGAGTACCGCACTTGTCATACAGTCAAAATAGAAATTGTGTTTGAACATGCGGGAAAAGGTAAAATCATAGAAATGTGGAAGTGGATTTTTTTCTATGCAGGACCTACTAGACAGTGTGGTGCAATTGGTTCAATCAAGAATGACTATTTTTCTAATGATTATTTTATAAACTGATTATCTGGGCTTTGAAATCTCTCATTTGAGAAACTTATTGAAATTGTGTGATTTGCATGTGCATATTTACCCAAGTTTCTTTAAAATTTTGTCATTTCTTCATCCTTAAAGGTCTCTTTCAACTCTGCACCTTACCACAGCCCCAATTGCAGTGACGGGTACAGCTGCAAGCAAGGATGAGAGCAGAGAATTCATGGCTGTTTTCCCTGATGTGGTCAGGGATCTTACAGATGCAGGACGTCATCTAGACGTTCCTGATGCCACAAAGTGGTTTGCAAAGGTCAGTTACTTAAACATTTAAGCATTTTTTTGCGTTGTTAGGTCTTCTGTGCACCTGTTATTTGTTTTAGTATTAGCCAGAGCAGAAAGATCAAAAAATTCTGCATTAATGAAGATAGTGAAAATTAGTAGTATTTGTTAAAAAGATGCTTTATGTGGTTTAGTAATTAATAAATTCTGTCGGAAGTTGTCAAATACTGTGCAAGACATGAAGTATTTTAGTTGTCTGTTTTAATTTGAAATTACAGTTGATAAAAATATTGTTAAATAAATTTTCTAATGGGGAAATATTGCAAATAGTTATTTCAATACGATAAAATTCCACTCCCATTATACTTGAATCTTTGGATTTTATTAAAACAGAATTGTTTTATGACTAATGTTTGGTTTCAGTATACAAGAACTGTAGTTTAAACTGTTTATTGCACACATGATTCTCTAAATGTCATCTCTTCAATTTTGATAAACTTTGATTTTTTTAATCTTCATTATTTGATACCTTAGTCATGTTGATATTTCTCAATTTTTATTGCTATTGAATATTGAAACCTATGGCAGAAATAGTAGTATATGTTATAATTCTCTTGTCATTGATTTTTCTTTTTTATTTTCACTTTAGGTTTTGCAATATAATGTGCCCACTGGAAAGAAGAACCGGGGGTTGGCAATGGTTCTTTCCTATCGTCTCTTAGCCTCTCCAGAGGAGTTGACTGAAGAGAACCTCAGATTAGCTCGCATCCTTGGTTGGTGTGTGGAGCTGGTACGAAAGATTTTCATTTTTATTGATGATTAGCTCACGTATTACTAAATATTAAAATATTGTTTTTCCTATTATGCAGTCACTACTATGTAAGAAAACAATATTTATCGCATATTGGGGCGTAATGTTACTTATTACTCGACTGATGGTATCTCCTTTTTTCTAGTTCCCACTGCATTCATTGTCGTAAGGTTTTAAAATTTGATTGAGTTTCAGTAGTATTTTGATATTGAGTGTCTATTTTCTGTTTTGATAAGTGTCATTGTACAATAAAGCCTGTTTGCTATGGCTGTTAATGCACAGAAATCCCAGTTATATTATAGTAACCTTCTCTTATCATGAGATATGAAGTGAAACACTTTGCACTTTCCACGTAAAAGTTTATTAACCTACAGTCGACATGTTTCGCTGCTCTGCAGCATTATCAAGACTGAGTCAAGAAATTAACCATACCAATATAAATACAAAATTACACACTTGCTGGAGGGTGGGGCGAGGGAAGGTTCTACCATCACCTTCTCAAATGTTTGCGAGTGTATAATTTTGTATTTATATTGGTATGGTTAATTTCTTGGCTTAGTCTTGATAGTACTGCAATGCAGCGAAACATGTCGACTGTAGTTTAATAAATTTTTATGTGGAAAGTGCAAAGTGTTTCACTTCATTTCTCATAATGGATCTCCACAAAGTATCTGCCTCATCCATCCAATTCCCTTATCGTACCGAAAAATCTGTCTGAACACTCACCGGGGAAAATGGGAGAAATTATTGTCTCTTAGTAACATTGTACTCAATGAGAAGAAAAATTTCTGAGAAGCCCAGTTTTATGGGTTAGATTGATGGTATCAGTCCTTTTTGGCATAAGAAAATTTTGTTTAAATTTTTGTGTTATGCCTTAATTTTCAGCTCCAGGCATTTTATCTGGTTGTGGACGATGTCATGGATGGTGCAGAGATAAGACGTGGAAAGCCTTGTTGGTATCGAAAAGGAGGTATTGGACCTGCTGCACTCAATGATGGTGTACTATTGGAACAAGGAATATATCAACTACTGAGGAGGCATTTCCGAGATAAGCCATACTACATGGATATTATTGAGCTTTTCCATGATGTGAGTATTTTGTTCCGTGTCTGTAGGAATAGGAGGGCCAAACACAGGCATATAGCCAGGAATTTATTTCATGAGACACTTGGGTAGTATGCTGGTTGCCTGTACTCAAATTTTGTTGTCACTTCTACACAAAGAAGAATCATAACTTTTTTTTGTTAATAGCTATAAATTTTGTTTGCATAATGCTGAAATTTATGGTTTTTGTTGTTCTTTACACAAATGACCATGGTTGTAATGGCTTGGTGTCAGGGACGGATCCTGGATTTCTTTCTGGGGGGGGCACAAGCAAGGCAGTATCCAGGATTTTGTTCTAGGAGGGGGGGGGGGGGGGCACAAGGATACTTCATAATACAAAACGAACGCAATGAAAGTGGGACGGTATTAAAAATCTTGCATATTTTTTAGGGTCTGGGGGGGGCACGTGCCCCTGTGCCCCCCCCCCCACTAGATCCGCCTATGTTTGGTGTGCATTTTTGTTTAAATTTGCTTGAATATTCCAGAAAATTTTTAATTTAAGACATTGGTGTTACATAGTAACATTTTCAGGTTTTGAGGAAGTTTCAGATCTGAGACTCTGATCTCAATCCACATGTTTTGATAGTTGAGAGAAAGTCTGAGGATAAGTGTCCGTGGACTAGTTGTCTCCTGAGGGGATATAATGCTAGCAGTCGCCACAAGAGAAAACTTTGGGGAAGAGGGGTTTAAGCCCTTGAAGTCCTTCTTCTGGCTACATGCCTGGATACATAGTTTACCCCTAACCCACACAGTTTGGGTATCCTTCAAGCTCCATATATGTACAAGTTTTGGGGACCCAAGCCTGTAGGGATTTAAGACATGACCTTTTTAACAAAGCTACTTAAAGTGTTACTTAAGGAGTTAAGTATTTTATTAGCAATATTGTAAAACCTGACATGATAGATATTCTTTTCAAGTACTGCCTCAAATGAAGTAAGTGTTTGTTCATGCTCTGTGTTTGTTTTGTGGGAGTACTGTGCTTTGTCACTTTATTTTAAATTAAGGCTTGGACTCACACTTAGCTTATAATGAGTACAACATGTTTTTTTCTATGTACATATATGTCCCTTCGTTCTCTCGCCGTATATTGCTTTTCAGCTTTATGAAATACATTCAAAAATTGTCTTCAATATGTCCTATCCAATATAAATTACAAAAGAGACTTAATGATTGTACATATAAATTTTTGAACTTAGTACTGTTAACCATGGCATTCTTTCTACATCTTTTGCAGGTCACTCTCAAGACTAATATGGGTCAAACTTTAGACCTTCTTTCTTGCCAATTCGGAAGGAAACCTCAGCTAGAATTATTTACCATGGGAAGGTATAATGCTATAGTCAAGTATAAAACAGCATATTATTCATTTCAACTTCCAGTTGCCTTAGCAATGTACATGGTAAGTATGAATGCAATTTGTTTGATATCACTCAAATTTTTTATGTACTCATGTATTTCTTTTATTTATTCAATAGAGACCATGTCAATTGATGCAACCGTCCCTTTTGGTTTGATCTTATTATAATCCTTAAACCGATGAAAAATATTCTTTTCCATTAATAGTATAACTCACCATGTTTATATTTAAATTCATCTTCTTGATTTCAAATGCTTTGCATTACAGGAAAATAGTGGAAAAATTTTTTCTTACCATTTTTATTATGTTCATTGGGATCTTGCTTCATAATTATTCATGAGAAAGACAAACTATAACTCATAAGCTTTCATGGAACTCGCACAAAAAAAGCCCTTAACATACCTATACAAACACACCTAAAATTCTCTGAGGTTTGTCATTTTTGCTGTTAAAACCTCTGGTGGAGACCTTCTTACATTGTGTGTCATTCATTTAGATCCGAATATTGGGTCAATTTAGGAAAACATTCGCGCCATATTTTTTGGGGAAGTTTTAAATCTACATCCTATTTTGATTCAGTGTTACTTGCATTGTTACTTTTAGCTATGTGAAAATGAATCTCAAGCCAGTTAATCATTTTCCCCTGACGGATGGTAGAGAATTTATGGGCTTGAGAACACCGTAGGGAATTGCTAAAGAATATTTTTACTTCCCCACAATAATTTTATCTAAAAAGTATTTGATGGGTTCAACTTCACTTTTGTGAAAATTCATTATAACCACAACTTATTTTTTGTATGCTTGCTGCCCCTGATTTCACTGTGGGATACTGTAAAAAATATCTAAGGCCATTATCTTCTATGCCAGGATAAAGTTAATTATCATGACCTGATGGGCTTACAGTTTTTGAGTTTTTTGCAAGTGAACTACCTGAATGTACTCAAATCATATTAGTCCTATGAAAATAGTTCTATGGTACTATTTCAATAAGTGTTTCATTTAAATTCATGTTATGTGTACCATACATTTAACTTCCAACCTGTATTTATGTTGTTTATGATGTTGGTACGTTTTTTTTTATTACATATGAGGAAAGTTCTTGTTTTTAATCTCAAGTTGTGAGCTTATTTCATTAAACTGACAGAACCATTTTCATAATTTATGTCATATTGTTTCTTTATCTTGTAAGTTGATTGTGAACTTAATTACTAACATATTATGTTTAATATCTGGAGAATCGGTACTAACTATTTTATTTCATTCAAAATATATTCCAGTCCGGAAGAAGAGATCCCGAAGTTCACCGTCAGGCAAAAACCATTCTTCTTGAAATGGGCCAGTTTTTCCAAGTTCAGGTGAGTGTCCATCAATTGTTTATTTTATTTATTTATTTATTTATTGGGCATTAACTCCTCTATTAAATTCAAATGTAATCATATAAAAATATTTCTCTATTCAAGTAAAGGAGAGTATGTACATAAATAACTTTTTTGGTGGCCTTTTTTGACAGGTCTTAATTGTAACTACGTATCTACAGGACCTATGAAACTATCATTTTTATTATTAAATTTTTATGGGATAATGCTGCTTGTTTTTCTTGACTGCCCTTGATCAAAAATAGCTGGTAGGAAAAAAATCTATGCTTTTAGGATTTCTCTACCTTCTATCATCTATTTTCTTTAAGTCTGCACAAGTGTATTAACTTTTCTCAGATATTTTCTAAATTTTATCAAAGAAAGTCTTAGCTGGCAAATGGACCACAAAATATATAAAATCATATCCGGCTCGATTTTGTGGAAGTTCTTAATATCCACGATAAAAAGAAGAACACAATGGTAATTTCCACACTTTTAATGTCACAACTCAGCAACCGACCATGGTTTCAACACGTAAGTGTCATTTTCAAGGTGAAAAGTATCACAAAGTATCAAAACACGTAAGTGTCATTTTCACCTTGAAAATGACACTTACGTGTTGAAACCATGGTCGGTTGCTGAGTTGTGACATTAAAAGTTTGGAAATTACCATTGTGTTCTTCTTTTTATCATGGACCACAAAATGTTGCAATCAAATTTTATCAACCAAATGGTTGTGTTATAGTATCTTGTTTCAATTGCTTTAATTTTTACAGTCTTTATTTCAACTCACCAACCTGTCTGTTTGTCTGGTACAAATCTTGTAACTGAAATTTGACTCACTTCCTGTGAAGCAAAAACGCTGAAATTTTGCACACTTCTTCATTTCCGATGACAATACATGAAAATATAACTTTTTCTCTCCAACCCCCCTTTAACCACCCCCCAGTCAACCTATAGCCCCCCAAAACATGTTTTTGATCAAAGAAGTTCCAAATGGTCGATTTTCGTGTTTTGCGACCACAGTAAAAGTTATCCACCATAAAATTTCCCATCGACTCAGCCCTAGCTTGGGGGATTCGTCTTGCTTTACTCGGCGAGACCCCCGCTTTCGAAAATTTTTCAAAGTCCCTCCGTCATCTCGGGTCCGGCTTCGGACTTGGAAAAATTTCGTCCGAATTCCGTCGTCCCAGGTCCGGACTCTGGACTGAAATTTTTCGGGACTTAGATTTTTTTCGAAAATCGTCAAAAAATTTTTCTTCCCTTCGAGCGCCTGCAGATTCGTAGTAATAAATATAGTGACTTTTTTAATACGTCACTTTTGGTTTTTCGGGGTCACTGAGTTTTTTTGCTTTGTGTCATATATAAACGTTGCTCATCCCCTGTAATCTAAATATAAAGGCTGGTTTTTAAAAAAAAATTTTTTATAAGAGCTTATTTACTCATAGGATGACTTCTTGGACTGTTTTGGAAACCCAGAAATAACTGGAAAGGTTGGGATGGACATAGAAGATGGCAAATGCACATGGCTGATAGTTGTGGCACTCCAAAGGGCAAACAGAGAGCAGAGGGCATTGCTTGAGGTAAGACTTTATCATTACACTCTTGAAAATACCTTATCATGGACCTTGCTGTCTTATTTGAATGTCTTTGTATTATTTTCTTGGCTGAAGTTCTCATATGATATGATTGAAGATCCCTATAGTTCACACAATTGGCTAAGAAAGTGTAAGATTTTTTATGGTAATGGAGAGGGAAGAGCAAAAGAGTAATCAGCAAAATGGATAATGCATTCGGGATCATTTTCTAGCATTTTTGCCCTAAGTTATTATTCCATACTGTTTCTGAGTTTTCTGGATGTTTTCCTTTTAATCGTAGTTTTTAGTTGGCTTTTATTTTAGTAGGCATGTTGTATGTTTTACAGGAAATGTTTAATTCTTTGTGTAAGAAATTTTTGTAAAAATCTTTGTGCTGTTAAAATGTTGATGTTGTTTTGTCGTTTTGAAATTTACACACTTGAATGATTTTGTGTGGCATCTTATTGTTAGTCAGTGGTGCAGCAGGTTTTGGGGGATAAACACCCCCCACCCAGAGTTCAGAGAATTTTTTTATAAAAATACTAGCTGACATGGAGAACGTCATACCGCCTAGTTATCAATGAACAGTTTAGTTACACTATTTATAAATCATGAGAGGCTGTACGGGCTTAAAAATTTTTGACTTATTATAATAAATCGAGAAAAAAAATTCAATGAAACTACAAATATAAGCATTACAATGTCTTTTTAGAAACACATTTTCTTTATTCAATCTACATAGGGTAGACCATACGCGGATTTATTTAAATGAATTTTCTAATTTTTTATGTCTTAACTTAAAAATTTTAGACATTGTGTTTTTATAAACCAGTTTAATATTAAAGTCAAAATTTTATGTCGTTGGCCTATATTTTCATTTTTAATTGTAAAAAAATGTTTTTAGGTCCAAGTCTTGCCCCGTTCTTCGGGAAAGTTTATGCAATGCTAGACCAATGCTTGACTGATGCTTAATATCTCGTGAAAATAGCTCCTAAAGAGCAGCATTAATATGTCATGACTTGTGGCGTGCTAGATATAAGTCAGTTCAGAAACGTGCGCTGGATAAACATGCCCCAGTGCCCGATGCGTAAACGTGCCCCAGTCCACCCTACTTATTCCTTATGATTTGATAATCGTCATCGCAAATGCAACACGACTTGAAAATTGAATTCGTTTTAACTCAACGACATATCAGTTGGGATCATGGGAATCCTAGGAATGAGAACTTCCTCATCTTTGAATTTTCCTTTGCATATAGTTGTATGTATCACATTGATTATCAGTCTTTTTAATCACCAAATGCGTTCCTTTGCATATTTTTGGTTGTTTTAGGCTTCGAACAGTTATAAAATGAACTTTATCATGAAGTTCCATGAATTAGCAATGGCATTCAGATGAATACATACTACGCTGTGTTATAATCATTGTGATATGTTTAAGTTCTCCTTGTGTACTTAGCCCAAGAGCGTCAATTATAGTTCTTTCTTCAGTAGGAGATACTTCAGTATGTACGCAACGTCACATAATAAGCTTCATGCCTGTGGAATCATGGTGACTCACTTATTACTGCTCATAAATTGGACGTACAGTTAGTCCTCTTCTTACAGACTTTTGATTTACGCAGTTACAGAAGTACAAATATTTGAAAATTTCAAGTGTGTCCGAAATTTTGAATTTGGCACCTTTTGAATGGGCCGATGCGATGCAGTGTGGCGTAGAGGAACTCGCACTTTAGGCATTATCTGAATAAAGTGTCAAGAATCCGGTGTTAAGTCAGTAACTGTTCAGTGTATTGCCCGCCTTTTCTTACCGCAAACAGAGATTTGTTTCAGCACCCGCTGTGTTGCACGCCCAGCTAGATCAGTTCATCGCATTTATGAGTTAACGCACAATTGTGATGCAGTGTTGCATTCTGCAGGATAACTGCACTCTTCGATGCCTTGAATAGGTTTATCAACATACGAGCTAGGTCTCGCCACACATCTTCTTCATATATCGCGGACTTACTGCATTTGGAAAGATATCCACCCTTGATTGTGTCATGCTGCATTCCTCTATTGAGAAAATGAAACAAATGCACTTGTCTTCATATATTTGCACGTGATTTATTGACATATATCATGCAATTGACTCTGCAGCTATTTTGTAGTGCGACTGTAAGTTTGGTAGATTGAAGAGACAAGAAATTTTGACTAACTATGTTTTTTTAGACTATTCCTAAAAGAAACGTTTATACGAACTTCTTATTACTAACCTCGGTTTTTCGATCCCATGAACTTCGTAATAACGAGAGTCTACTATATCATAGAAGCTTTCTGAGGGAGGGCACCCACCCCTCCCTCTTACCCTGGCGGGTATTCCGTACCCCCCAGACTCTCAAGTATTAGTTGTGCCTAACCCCCCTAGCCTTAATTTCTAACTGTGCCCCTCCGCCCCCGATCCTAGTCACAAGTTTTGTAGCAAATTTCAGTGGCAAATCAGTAAACACTTTCCTACATCCCTAGTTCGCATTAATGGTTAAACAAATTCAGGGATTGTGAAAGGATATGGGTGCAAATACTATGTATTTCTCTGAGTTTTTCATCTTGCTCGATCATTTTAATGCAGGATCTTACGTTGTGAAATGGTTTTATATTTTTGTTTTACTTTTAATGATTCTCATTGTGAAAATTCTTTCCTTCACCTAGGAATGCTATGGCTCAAAAGACCCAGCCTGCATTGCAGCTGTTAAACATCTGTATGAAGAATTAGGTTTACCTGCAACATATGCTATTTATGAAGAAGAAAGCTACAATTTAATAAGAACCCATATTCAGCAAATTTCTCGAGGCTTACCTCATAAGCTCTTCTTCAAATTTCTTGAGAAGATATACAGGAGGGATAGTTGAATTTTTTGCTCATGATGGATGATTTCTGTGCTTTCTGAAACTTTTTGTTGTGTTTTTATTACCAGGGAAGTAATGAGTAAGAATATGCAGCAATAACTGTATTGAATATCTTGTCTTTCTTTGAAATTTCAATAGCCTCCCATGTTTGTATCTAGATCATTTCAAGAACTGATTGTGTGTTATTTTCATCTGTGATTGCTTTTCATTTGTTTCCCTCTTGAAATGGACTTAAATGGGAACCTTGTCAATTGGTGTTGAGGAAGCGGAATGAAATTTGAATTAGGATCATTGTAGAAAGGCTGATAAATCATGTATTGCAGCTCTTTCCTTGGTAATTTTTTTTGAGAGGTTTATATGAATGCCCAGCCACTGAACTTATTAATCACCTCAATTGGTGACAAGTGATTATCAGCTATACTATAAAGAAGTTGTATGTTTACCCATCAAATATGCCTGATATAATTTTTATGGGAAAACTCAGGACATAAGCATATGTTAACCAGGTGAGACCCTTATGGAGAAGTATAAAAGCATGTTTTATGCTATGATACTGCCATTATTTTATTACAGCTATGAAATACTATGTAAATTTTATGTGGCCCAGCCTCAAATTTAATCGGAATGAATCAAATTGTATAAGTATCTTCTCTGGGTTCCTTTTTCAATGACAACAGTGTGTATGAATGGTCTGTTTTTGGATTCATTTTTTATCAAATTTGTACTTGGTTCCAATAATTATGGGTATAAGTGGATTGAGGGAATCTCACTGTACAATCATCATAATGTTAAAAAGTATGTGTTTGATAAGTTTTATTTGGATCTGCAAGAGGCAGAAAATCATAATATTTTATGTAATTGGTTGATATGTTTCCCTCATCGATTAAAAAGGCATTAAAATGCTATGTGCATGTATTACACATTTGTTGCAATCTCTCAAGTAGTCAAGTCCAAGCTTGTACTTAAGACTTGGGAAGTAATATGCATGATTATTCTATGTCACAGTAATCATTTTTCAAAAAGAGATGAGTATTTCCATAAATACAATTTGTACTCTGTGCTCATAGTTTATTTTAAAAAGCATGTAATACAGTCATCCTATGTGTCCATCTAAAGGCTGTGAAGTAATGATTGGAAATGTGGGTGACATGTATTTGTTGAAGAGAAAAGTACTGCTAATAACTGTCATTAGATCAGTGCAGGATCGTGATGATGAGATTAGGTAAAGGAATGGCTTATAGGTATTAGTAATATGTATTACATAAATGAGAGATTCCAGTGAAACACAAATTATATTTGTCATAACATATGCACTATTAAAACATAGCATTTATGCAATAAAATGCTGATAGCTATTTGTCTGATCAACTTATGTGTTTGTACATCTATTGTTTGGAAAAAAATGTGATTCAGATTAATCAACTGGTAAATTTGAATTGCAAATATGTATTCGGTATGGGTATGCTTTCGCAAAAACTTTTGGGAGTGTGTCATTCACAGAAATAGTCACATTCCTATCAATGAGAACAGTGATTTTGTATTACTATCCTACATGTTTATATAATAATAAATTTTAATTTTTTGATACTTTGTTTTTATACTTGGCCATTATTGTTAACAATGGGGAACTTGCATGAATTTTTTTTATTTCATAGGCGGACAGAAAATTATTTTCTGAATACAACAAAGAAAACCGCATGTAAATCTGAGTTTTCCTTCGCGAGATATTTAATGATAAATATAACGAATTTTAAAGCGCGGGAAAAACTCCCTCACCCCCCAAGCCACTGCCGACGAAGCCTCGATGACGTCAAAGGTGCCTAAACATCACGCGAAGCTATTGTTGTGATTGTTTGTAATACATAGTTGCCAGCAGTTGTGAGAGCTTCGTTTGTTAGACGTGTTGATTATTTTATATTTAAAGATAAATATCCGACTATAGAGGCTTGGAAGCCCTCGTATTTTGCATTATTTATAATATTAATATCTGAGTAAGGGCATAAAATATAAAACTGGAGCAGTTAAACCAAAAATTTTATAATACCTAAATAACATCGTTGTAGGAGTCTGAGCCACGGCCATTGGAAGGGGGATACGTTAATTGTAAGTTGATGTTATCGACGGCATATCATTCATTTACGTATGTAATTAGAACGATTTTGATGTTTACTAATGTCCGCTTAGCTTTTATATACAATAACTTCATCCGTTTATTCGTAGGTACCGGAGAATTCGTCGTTTAGGACTGTCTGTGCTTGTATTATGGGGTGAATTCCAGTCAATGCAACTTTTGCTCGCTGATTGGAGACATCTAGGAACATTTTTGTGCCAAAATAGTGTTATTTTCAACGTGACATCTCCCGTTAAGCTACTGCTAATAATCACAGTGCCAGTGGTTGTAATGCACAAAGTTTGACAAGGTTGAAAAATATCGGCCAAGAGTTATCAGTGTTCCATCGTGATTGAATTGTAAAAAGTGCTATTACGCTATCGATAAATGTCTAACAGTAGTGTAAAAATTGTCAGTGGAGTGCTAATCTCCGTTGTTCACCGTAGATATGACATTTCACGATCACGCTATTGAAATAAAAACTGTGTGTGAAGTTTGTTATTCCATTATTTCAACGAATATTAGTGAGAAATGTCACCTGTGTCACTTGTGTGGGATAATTTAAGGGTTTAAATCAGTGAATAAATAGTTGTATTCATCATAACGAGTTCTGTTATTGTAAGTTGTGCGTGATGAATATAAGAATGTGATTGTGACATCCAGTTGTTGATGAGAGTATTTGCCTATTTCCCACTATATTTTTATGGTATATGCTAGTATATTGTTTATGGATTTACCTATATTATTGAAACAGGTTGTAGCTTGTGTGTGTGTTGGCAGCGGAACCGATTCGCGATCTCACATGTGGATTGTGTGCAGACTGTTTTGCTGTGAATTCGTACCGTAGGACGGATAGGACTACCTTCTCCGCTGATCCGGCTTTGCCAAATTCAACAGCACAGCTTATTCTAATGTCAATAGCACAGCTTACGATCGTTATCCTCCAGTATTACAAGTTTCTTTTACTACTCGATTTGCCGCCGACGTATAGCAATAATTTGTCTTAACAAATTCCATGAGGGTCGTGGCATCAATTTTTGGTGTCCTAAAAAAAGGCTGGTGTCCTAACACCCCATGCCACACGCCTTTTAGGTGGCTTGCGGGGTATTATGTAGACGTAGATGAATTTCAGGTGTACCATTCGAACGAGTGGCAACGTTATCATCCATTTTTCTGATAACCAAAACACACGAAGTGAAACGTTTGTACTTCATCATCCCGATGCCGCATTATTAATATCCCAAGTAATAATCTAGGCACAATAGCAATAGGAAAACTTGCCCAAGAATAACAGAACAAAATAAAGTGACGATGAGCGGCTAAATACTCCCTCAAAACAATTTTTACGCCATGCGCTCAGCGTATTTCCCTACTCCCTACGGTTGTTTAGGCACCTATGACGTCACGCCTGGCCTCGGCAACGCTCGGGTGTCTTCGCGCAGTGGTCGGCTCAGAGAATTTTTTCTCGATTTTAAATGCAATTTTTTTTATTTCTTTTGATGTTGAATGGAGAAACTGAAGGTATTTTTGCGAGCTAATGTATCCATTTGACTTATTCAAAATAGTTTTTAGAGCAATCTACGACCCATGCAAGTTCCTCATTATTATTAAATAACTAAAACATTCCTCTATATTCATCTATCTAGAATGCCTTTGACCTTAATGATCTATTAGCTTATGGTCATGCAATCACTAAATGGCACTTTTTAGGTGCCTTTGCTAAATTTTAGCCATCATTTCCTCAGTACATATATTCTGTTAAAGGTGCTGGTGCAATTCTGGCTCACTTGAAGAATCTCTTTAAATTCTTTTGGAAGAATTGAAAAGTCAGATATGTTTAGCAAGCATGTACTTTAGTCTTTTGGATTTGAGAATTTGTAAATACAATCATGCCTTGCTTAGCGCAAGGGATGTGTCCTTTGGGGTCTGAGCCCTAAACGGATTTGCATTATTTGAGATCATTTTAACGTTGGGAAGATAGGGATGCGCTCCCGGTAGCAGAGTTGTTGGTTATCGAATTTCCTATGTACCATACATTCTTATTAAAAGCCTAGGAAAACCTTATATGTACATCTAGGAAAAATGCACACTATCTCAGGGGTTTGTAATGCATTGCTGGCATTGGACAAATTTTCTAAAGGGTCTAAAAGCAATTCTTGTGTCACCCAGGCCTCTTTGTTGCAAGTGCAAAAGACATTCAAATGCTACTTGGAATAACCTTTCATTTCTCCCAGAGTTTGTGAAAGATAAGTCATAACTGGCTTTTTTGTTGTCACCCAGGTCTCTTTGTTTCAAGTGCAAAAGACATTCAAATGCTACTTGGAATACCCTTTCATTTCTCGCAGAGTTTGTGAATGATAAGTCATAATTAGAAGTCCCCTGAGGGATTAGCACCAAGCAGAAACATGAAACGGTCTTTAAATGCCTTGAAACCTGGCCCAAGTTTTTCTTTCCTGAAAATGAATGAACAAGATGGCATTCTATTCCAAAACAATCCCATCTCATCAACGTTAAAAACTAGTTGAGGGGGATAGTAGCCACTCTCAATCACACCTTGGAATTCATCAGAAAACATTGCTGCGACTGTGCTATCAGCAGTTGCAGATTCATCGGAAATCACAGCACTAAAATACCAGCTCCTGTTTGAAATTCTGGAACCGATTGGACCTAAATATCTCAGGGCAATCACCAACCTTATCTTCTTTTGTAGATTCAAATAAAACCGCAGCTTTTGCACGAATAACTGCCTGGGATAGAGGAATATCATCAGACCATTTATGATAAATTCAGGGAATTAGAAGTCCTTCGGTCACCTAGTCACAGCCAGCTCACAAGCTCCCCGAGACTCAAAACACTTCATTGCAATGGGCTGAGTAGGTTCTTTAAAGGCTTGAAACACAGTGTCCTTCTCCCCAGTAAATTAGACCACATGTGAGCTTTTTTTCTTGAAGCTGAAGGATCTTGTCTTTAACTAGATGAAAATCCTTTTTTGGCAATTCATTTTTTTATGGGAATTAAAATAATAAATAGTGTTAGGCTCACCATTATATTTATTTAAATCACCCTATACTAGGTGGTTTATCAAATATTGGTGTTTTTTTAAATATATTAGTGGTCCTTGGTGCCATTTTAAATACATTAGTGAACCTTGCAAAGTATATTCTTCTATTCTTACAATGTAAAGCCTGAAGGTAGCGGGTACATTTTTCATTTCCTCCATTTAAAAGGTAAGTATCGTACATATGAACGCAGGAAGCAGAGGAGAGCAGACAATGGGCATCTAAGCAACTTAAAATCAGCTAGTAGGTAAGTGAATCGTTTTGAAATGGCAGGAATGCAAGCATATTTCACCCTTCACAAATACATTAAAAGTAGTTACTTAATCAATTTACGGCTGTGAAATAAGCTTCAAATTTAACCCTCATACAGTGGCATAGCAAGGGGGGAGGTCGGGGAGGGTCCGGACCCCCTCTCCAAAATATAAAAACACAATTATTTCCTTCATTAAAGAAAACAAAATATTGAAAAGTCATGAATTTACACAATATTTTTTTTAACAAATGACGTTTTTTCGATTATGAAAATTGTTCAAATAAGTTTAAAATCCATTACTTAGAACCATGTTTTTCAAAATATTTCTCCCCGGTTTTGGACCCCCCCACCCCCGAACGAAATTCCTGGCTACGCCACTGCCCTCATATTTACATAAGATGCAAATTAATAAGCGGCAACATATATAGCACCGAATTTATTATATGACTCTCAGAGCCGGCTTCGAAGATGCCGTCTTTAGAGCGTATTTAGGGTCCCAGGGACAAAAATCGGTGAGATTTGAGGCTTATATCTCCACGGAGAGAAAAACATGTACGGAGGTATCCCAGGATGTTACCCCACTTGACTTCAACTGATGTTGTTGGCGGGGGACCACTCACCCTACTCTCGATCCTCTATGCTGTGTTCACCATTAGCTGGCGTGCTATAAAGCAGATGGAGGAAAAGCGTGAGGGGTGCATAACGAGAAGCCAGCCATTGAAGTCGACAGTCAACAAGCCCGATAGCTGCAGAAGTAGATGCAAAAACGTAAACAAATTCTAATGATACCATTTACGAGCATACCTCCTGGCATAACATACGACACTAATATAGCCGGCTTCGAAAATGTCCATTTTAGAGAAAATCTGACGACCCAGACAAAAATCTGTGAGATTTGAGGCTTGTATCTCCACGGCAAAAATAACATATATGGAGGTAACCCTGTATATTGCCCAACTTAACTTGAGCCGTTGTTGTTGGGGGACGTCAACAAACCCTCCTTCCCAATGCTCTGTTAGCCATTGGCTGGCGCGGTGCCCAGCGAAAAGAGGATAAGCGGAGAGGGTGTATTCTCTTGGCGGCCGATGAGGGGAGGGGCGATATGCAGCCGTTCAATGAGCGGTCAACAACCGCGAAAGCTGCAGAAAGGGATGCAAAAACGTAAACAAATTCTAATATGATATCATTTACGGGCATACCTCATGACATAACATACGACACTAATAGCCAGCTTCGAAAATGCCCTTTTTTGAGCTAAACCTAAGCTCCAGGGGCGAAAATCTGCGAGATTTGAGGCTTGTGCCTATATATCTTCGGCGAGATTAACATATACGAAGGCGTTGCTGAAAGTTGCCCCACTTAACTTGAGCAGTTGTTGTAGGTGGATGGCTACTCATCCACCTTCCTAATGCTCTGTTGCCTTTGGATGGCATGGTCTCAGCGAAAATAGGATAAACGGAGGGGGTGCTTCGAGACTAACAAGCCGTGGATGGGGGAGACAATAACAGCGACGCGGTAGCTGACAGTCAGCTACCGCGAAAGCTGCAGAAGTAGATGCAAAAACGTAAACAAATTCTAATGATACCATTTACGAGCATACCTCCTGGCATAACATGCGACACTAATAGCCGGCTTCGAAAATGCCCTTTTTAGAGCTGAACTGACACCCCAGAGGCAAAAATTTGCGAGATTTCGGGCTTGTATCTCCACGGCGAGAATAACATATAAGGAGGTATCCGTGTAAGTTACCCAACTTGACTTGAGCTGTTGTTATTAGTGGACGACTACTCACCCTCCTTACCATGATGCTCTGTTTGCCATTAGCTGGCGTAGTGCTCGTGCTCAGCGAAAAGGGGATAATAGAGGAGGGGGTGGCTTGCAACTAGCCAGCCGTCAAATGGGCAGTGAACAGGCACGAAAGCTACAGATGGCGAGGAAAAACGTAAACAAACTCTAATGAAACCATTCACGAGCATACCTCCTAACAAAACATACGACACTGCTAGAGGGTTTCGAAAATGCCCTTTTTAGAGCTAAAATGACGCCCCAGAGGCAAAAATTTGCGAGATTTCGGGATTGTATCTCAACGGCGAGATTAACATATAAGAAGCAGGGCCGGATTTACCCAAAGTTATGCTATTGGCACCATAGGCGGATCCAGGGGGGGGGCACGTGCCCCCCCCCCAGATCCTTAAAAATATGCTAGATTTTTAATACGGTCCCATTCTCATTTCGTTCGTTTTGTATAACGAGGTATCGCTTGTGCCCCCCCCTGAACAAAATCCTGGATACGGCCGTGCTTGTGCCCCTCCCAGAAAGAAATCCTGGATCCGCCCATGATTGGCACCTCTCCATTGAGCGCCCCTCCTCACTTGAGCCCTCTCCCCAATTTTTATGATAAGGCATAGCCACTCGCATGATAAGGCATAGCCACTCGCATTTTTATGATAAGGCATAGCCACTCGCATGATGTAAGGTTTGAAAAAAAGGAATAAACAGATATATGGCTGACAGCATAATGTTTATGCTTGAATTTGAAACGCAGGGAAAACATAGACAATTCAATTAGAAAAAAAACAGCTTGGTGTAAAACTATATGAAACACTAACTTGTATGTAACTGAAACACTCTATGAATACCCTTTCCAAAAATAATGTCTAGCCTTAATTCATGCGACAAAAAAGAAGGGTAACTTCAAAAATAAAAATATTAGGTACTGCTGTAACTGAATTTACTGTGGTAGCACGAAATATCATGTAAACTAACTTATAATTTTAAAACGCATGAAGAACAGTGGTACAAACTACATTTTCAATGGAACAAAGCCTCTAAAATACAAATACGGCCAACTGCATATCTTCCTGCAATATCTTCTAGAGAAATTAAAATGCAGATTAAAAACATAAACGAAGACATAATGGGGCCCGCCTCAAGCACAACGAGAACTACTTCAAAAGTTTCCTTCTTGTCTTCTTTTCGGCAAATTCAATAGACGAGGTTGTTAAGGTGCTACTTCATCATCCCCTAACTGTGGCATCGCAGTTCAAGTTTTACTGTAGTCCTAACTTATTGTTAGCACATTTAAAGCCCTAGCAAAGAGGCACCTGCAGGCAGACGGAACCCACATAATAAGCCTGCTGATGCATTTGTGGTGCATTTGGAGGCGCCTCCAGTACAGATCATTGTTGGTTGTCTGACAGAGGGCGCCCCTTGGACTGCGACACCCCTAGGCACGTGCCTACTTTGCCTTATGGTAAATCCGGCTCTGATAAAGAGGCATCCCTAATTTGCCCCACTTAATTTGAGCTGCCGTTCAGCCGGTAAGCAGCCGTTCGATGAACAGTCAGCAACCGTGAAAACTGCAGAGGGCAATGCAAAAACGTAAACAAATTCTAATGATACCATTTACAATCATACATCCTCAAAACATACGACACTAATAGCTGGCTTCAAGAATACTCTTTTCAGAGCCAAACTGGTGCCCCAGGGACAAAAATCTGCAAGATTTGAGGCTAGTTCTTCTCGGCGTGAATGAAATGCAAGGCGCAATACAGTTCAAGGAACCTCTATTGCTTTGTAAGATGGCCTCCTATTGTAATTTGGGAGATATAAAGTCAGGCAGGAACGTGACTAAACGACCAAACCGCATCGGCTGCCAGATGTAAATGCTCTTATGCTGATTTCTTAAGGTTCTCACGGTGATTTTCGAGAGGAATCTTATCTTCCAGTCTTTGACTAATGAGGAATCTGTCAGTTAGATAAATTTGCAATGACATAACAGCTATTGGTCACCATCAATACCTGGTTGCAATTGGTAAATTAAAAAATATGAATAGAAAAAGAATTTCTTTGAAATTTTTTAACATATAATTTGGGATTGCAGAAAATAATAAGCCTTGTTATTGTAATTTAAAAATCCAACCAAATGCGATATCATGTTTGGCATAAATTTTTGTGCCGTATGGTACAAAAATATTTTAGCCCACTGAATGTTCAATAACGCTTTTCTCTCGAACCTGGGCTGTGAGGATCCTGCTGTGATGATAATTTGAAAGCTGTGATGGTTATTTTATGTATCCTCAATAGTTTCAGAAAATGACTTCGTCATTTGAATCCCGAACATATCTCACACGATCTAGGGTGTACCCAGGACCAAAACTAGAGGGGGGCTCTTTCAAGTTGTAACATAGAAAAGGTTATAATATATGAAACCAAAATTTCAAGAAAATTATTACAGCACTCTATTAGTTTTTAAATTTATTTGATCAGAAAATAATATTTTTATTTTAATTAAGTATGTACATGTTTACACATATATCACTTTTCTTGGATTTAAAGAAAATTTTCTAAAAATTTCGTAACTATAAATTTACTTTTGCTTCTAGGTTAGCGGCCCCCTGCTGGGTACGCCCATGCATGTGATCTCTTTGTTTATCAGAAATATAAATATTAATCATGCATGCATGCATTGTCGATCTACTTCCTTTGATGGAAGGCGTCCTTCATTTGAAATTCATTGTGTTCCCCATCCAAAAATACCCTCTGTATCCAATTAGAAGCTGCACTGCTGTATGCAGTTTCATTTTGAGGAATTTAGGTATCAAAAATTGACAACACATTTTATATTATATTTGCCAAAATAATGAATGTCTCCCATAGTTAATGCTACTCATCTTTCCTGAATGGATTACATATATCCTATTATCAACAACTTGTGATTGATTATCATCAGAATCTACCTTTGGTTCCCTTGTTTGGAAATGTATTAATCTAATAATTTACACAGCCATAGCTTTCTCTAACCCAAAATACTACCTCAGTCTAATCAAATAAAGCAATGCTGTGTAAATTTAGATTTGCAATTAACTAAAGATAATAAATTTAAGAAAATATTTAATGGAAATGGATTTTCACATTCATGAATTTTTCCAAGTTTTCATTCAGGAATATATTTTCTGAACAATTATCGCTAACATTGCCAACAGTTTTTTATGCCTGATACCTTTACTACGCAATAAGTAATGAAATAACATATATTTCTAACTACGTATTTGTTTCTCTGAGTTATCTTAAACAATAGTCAAATAACCTTTTAAAAGTGTTTGGAATGATTTTAATAATTATTTAGAGAATTGTGCTGGCATTTAAGTAATCTGTCCTCCTGACCAAAGGATGTAAGCATGTACCATAGGCAGATTTAGGGGGGCATGTGCCTCCCCTAAATTTTTAAATTCTTGACAGTGATAACAATAATCATTCAGAAAATAGACAAGATTTTTAATGCGGTTATCATTGCATTTGTTTCATTTTGTGTATTATGGAGCTTCAATCATTTAAATTCATAATAACTTTCATATTAAATTAGACAATATGTATTTTGTTCAGCAATCATTGTGGGTTGTTTTTAATCTCAAATATGAGAAGACCATTCCCCTGTTAGACCCTTGTGCCCCCAGAATAAAATCTTGGATCTGCCCTTGGAGGGTACTATATTTATTTGCTGTGGAGTTAACTAGGAATATGCTTGGGGAGGGGGGGGGTTTAAGGGGGGATTGGGGAAGGGCGACCTCCCTCCCGCGATTTAGGAAAATTTTGTAAAAATGACATGCCTGCGAATACATTTTACATAATTTTGGAAATTAAAATTTGGGTTTCATTAAAAGGTTGCGTTAAAATTTACTACATATACATATGTCCAAAATAGACAATAGTTTTGAATATTATTTTTATTTCTCAGAGGCTTAATTGGGGGGGGGAGATCGATCACCCATTCCCCCCCATAGTTACACCACTGTTTATTTGTGCATGTAATGGGTTTAAAGTGTTACTTACCCTGACACAAATACACTGATTTGCACAAGCAAAAATCTCCCTCGTGATGGGCATTAAAATATATATCACATTTAAGAAGTGAGTGTGGCTTTACCAAACACTGCAATTCCCAACTTAACCCTTTCGCTGCTGCTCTATCTCCGAAAACATTCTCCTCACATGCGGTGAGAAGGTTAAAATGCGTTTCGTGGGCCCATGGAGCAGGTACTTCCAGGATGGGTGTGGTACACCCTCCGAAGGGTCGCTAATCCGCGGCCCTATCCTCGACGAGTCCACCCATGCAGGACCGTCTCTTCGACCCTACCAGCGGGGGCCTACCTCCCAAAAAGTACCCCTGTGACTGCAATTTGAAAATCAATCAATCAATCCGATCTTCAAAAAATTATTGTTTCCATTGCACTCCTGCCAATCAAGCACGTCTTTCAACCGTGTTTCTACTATGAAAAATAACGATTTTGTTAACTTTGCTATTATTTGCTGTGTTAATTTGGCTGCGGACAACAGGAAAAATGGTCATTTTAACAATGTTAACAAAATCGTTATTTTTCGTTGCAGAAACACAGTTCAAAGACGTACTTGATTGCTTCATTGGCAGGAGTGCGATGAAAACAATCATTTTTTGATGATTGGATTGATTGATTGATTTTCAAATTGCAGTCAGAGCGGTCACTTGTCGGGAGGTAGGCTGCCTGCTGGTAGGGTTGAGGAGATGGTCCTGTGTGGGTGAGCTGGTCGGGGATAGGGTCCTGGATTAGGGACCCTTCGAAGTGCTTTTGCGAAAGTGCTGACCGCATGGTAGGGAGGAAGAAAAAGTACGTCCACAGCAGTCTGCCGTGCGGACGTACTAGGTACATCTACAGCAGTGAAAGGGTTAATTACATGAAGAAGAGCCGCTGCCCACTCCTCCAGGTTGTAAGAAGTATACTTGTTGACAACTTACCATCACCTAGTCATAGCATTTTTACAGCTTTCTGTATCATTTAAAAGGCTAAACTTAACCATGGATGGACCAGAATTCCATCACCTTTAATCCAGGATTGCTCATTCAACAAGTGAACTCCCTTTCATTACTGCCTACCCCACCTAGGCTGTTAAAGGTGATCCACTATCTGCAACCCAATGGATACACTCCGTAACTTTAGGCTTGACTATGATGGAAAAACCAGGAAGTAATGAAAAATAAAGTTTTTGCAGTTGGACTGGGATGTGTACTCACCTCCAAAAGAAGCCATAGGCGTGAACATCCATTGACCAAATTTATGAAGGGGCATAGATTTTTTAAAATTTCTAATGAGATATTGATGATTAGAATGATCAAATTTATTGTGGAGAACACCAATTGAGATTGTCATTTCCAGCTCTAAAAGTAGCATTAAACCAATTGGAATCCTTTGCCTTCCTTAATTAAAGCTGCTGCTCAGAGGAAGGCCTCTCATAATTTAACCCATCCGCATCCACAAGAGTATGCAGTCTGAAGCTGGCCACAAGCACCTCAAGTGTACCGGTACGGAGAATACATAGAGATATCTATCAGTTGATCCTGCTGCTATGTTACGAGTTTTTTTTTTTAAGTTTTTGGCCAGAAAGTGTACCTGATAGCAGCTGCCATCTGGTGGAAATATAGAAAATTTTGTCCATTGTAAATGGCCTTAGAAATATTTATGCTTCAACCAAATGTAAGAGCAGCTAACTCTTAACGACATATCAAAATTTGGTCGAAATCAGTCAACAAATACTCTATTAAATGTCTTATTTAAACCAACACTACAAATGTGTTCAAATTCAATGAAAGTCAGCGGTGTTTGGCGTCAATTTAAATCCCAGAGGATGGATGTGAATGGGTTAAGCTGCAGCAGGGCCGGCCTTAGGGCGGGGTTACCGCCCCGGGCCCTCGAAAAAAATTTCGTTTTCGTTTTGTTAAAAAAGTTTTCGTGAAAAAAAATTAAAATATACGATAGTTTTGAAAACGCAATTTCAACTATTACTGTATTTTTAAGTCCGTGCTAGACAAAAAATAATATTATGAAAAAGGAATAATAATGCAGTAATTTTTATTGTGCTTATAACTTTATGAATAAATATAGTAATAAATTTTATTTGTATTATAATATTTTGAACTCAACTGCGTGATGGTATCATAACGGCGTAATTACGAAGTCTGAATTTGGGAGGGGAACACATACTTAGCCAGAGAGTGGTAGCGAACTCTCTTTCGTGCCCGGCTTCTTCCCAACGGCAAGAGTACATTATCCTCAGGCAATTTAGTATTTTATGTATTGTGCTCCTAAAGCTTACTTCGGTCATTAAATGTATTATTACTGTTGGAAATCAACCATATTGTTTGTTAATTTTTCACTCCTAACCACCTATATTCTCGTCAATTCATTCTCGCGACGTGTGTGCGTTGCAAAAATTACGCTCGAGTAATAATGCTCGAGTTTGTAGATGGGGTATAGAGTTTAATATTTGAAGTGAAGGGCCCCGCACTGAAGGTTTGCCCCGCACCTGCTAGGGCCGGCCCTGAGCTGCAGCTTAAGCCATTGGGTTTGCTGCTATTTTGGGGTAAGCTGCTTAAGCCAATGAATGAATTAAGCTGCAGTTAAGCTATTGATGGCTAAGTTCTAACAACATGTGTCTCAGATTCGGCCGGTTTGAGACAGGTATCTCAAACAAAGTGTAATAACATTAAAAAAAATAGAATACAAGCAAAAAACAACTATTTGTTTGCAAATGGATGCTTCTTTTTCAGTTTTATGAACTTTTGGTTTCTAATTACAGTGTACAAGTAAAACAAAATAAATAGTTTCAGGAGAGCAAAAAAAAGTTTTTTTTGCTCTCCTGGAAAGTTGCTATTTAAGAGATATGTGCTGTTAGAACTTAGCCATTGATATGTGCCAAAAGAAGGAATATTATGAAAAAATATACATACAAACAGAATATGCCATTTTCTGTCACCATGCCACCAGAAGTAGAACACAGGTTATCAGCCACTGGGGGGATGGAATGAGAGCTAATGAAGAATGGAGCAAGTGATGTGGATGGAGAGGAGGAGAAGCGACGAAGTGCTGGACATGCTGAGTGAGCAGAGGCAGCTTAATCTAGATTAGATATGGAGGAGACGGAATAGATGGATGGAGTGAGTATTAGCAGAAAGGGGATGTTGAAAAGTGTTAGAGGCATCTGTCTATATCTTGTTCCGTCTTCTTATTAAGATTTTTTTGAGGCTTCTCTTCTCTCCTACTCTTCTTAGGACTTCCTCATTACTCGGTCGACCCATTTGATCCTCATCACTCTTATGTAGCACCACATTTTGAAGGCCCCTGTCCTTGCTTTCTCCGCTGCTGTCATTATCCAGTAGTGTGAGTGTATATGGAAATGCATGGCTACAAATCTCAAATGTGAGAGAAGTTTTAGTTGTATTTATTGTAAAGTGTAGCACTCTCTACAGTAAAATTGCCCCTCTACCATGGGGTATTCCATACTCCCTAGCTCCAGGTCATGATATTTGACACTGAATTTGCTCCTCATCACTACACTAAGTCTCCTAGGTACCCTCGCAATGAGAGGGGTCACAACAGAGAATCTGGAAGGAATAACAGTAAAATCTCAAAGCAGCCAACGTTTCTTTCAGTGACTGATAGTCAAGCATAGAAAATAACATTCTTTCCTCATTCATGACGTAGAATAAAAAAAAATGTAATTGTGAAGGCTAATACCAAAGAAGTACCACATGGACCAGACAAGTGTAACCTCCGTTATTGATACCGAGTCGTTTATTAGCAAGCAGCCCAATTTGGAGCAATCTGCTATATAAAGGTCTTTCGCTCCATGAGCTTCAACAGAAGATCTACTTCTGGTACGTTGTAAACTTCTTCGACTGGTTGTGTAAGTTTTAAGTTCTAACTGTAGTATAACTTTGGGATTTATTTATCTCGAGCTGATGAAGCATATTAATTCCTGTAGAAGAAAGTGAAGATTAAATAAATCATTTAATCATACTTAAAAGTGATCCCTCTGAGAAACTTTTTCCAGGACACGATGTATTTTGATGCTTTCACATAATTTTTAATTGTGTTCTTACATGTTGTGTAGTCAATAAAGTTTTTCACTGGAACTTATATGATTTCTTTCATTTATGGTGGATCAGTAATGCCACAACTCACCTGAAACTACCAGTTTAAATTATTTCAGCTAGGATTAAAATAATTTCTTTCAATATGCTTTAACTCAGCGTCTAAAATGATTTTGAGGTAAAACCAACAACACATTACAAAAATGATGGTCCCTTCGGGTAACCTCTAACTTCAGGACACTTTAACGTACATTTATTAGCCCTTACTGCACGTGAGAGGTTTCAGAGATGCTTTCTATCCACTTGCCCATTATGGTAAATCTAGCTTAACTATCTAACAATATTCGTGAAGAATTTTTACAAGGAAAGAAGAAGCAACCAAGAAAAATACATTTTTAAATACATATATTCTCACATTTACATGAAGTATACATATTTTACAAAACAAGGAGGGTTACCATAAAATCTTCAATGGCAACACATCGATTTTCATGTGCATTCCAAACATTTAAGGATAAACGACCATAAATTAGAGTGAATACATCTGCCCTTGTCATGAACGGGCTTCTCCTTCCATAAATACTTCAGGTGAAAGATTTGTGAATACGTTTCATGCCTATAAATAACTCAAAAACTGCTCTCTAATTGACAACTCGAAAAAAGTTGATCGAATGGAATGTTTATGTATAGGAGTGAGCTAAATATAAATACCCAGAAACATTCATACAATTTCCTGCACATTGAATCCACTATTAGTAACAATATTTCCCTTTTCTCCCCTACATGCTTAGCGAACTAGAACAAAAATCAGTTGGAAGGCACGATTCCAACAACCAATGCCATATATATTTTCACACCTTAAAAATAATAACTATTTACACATCACTCAAAATGAGCCCAGAATTCAGAGCAATGATTATTTCACTTTGATCATCAATATGGAAAATAACTACATATTCATAGGTGATTTATACCCTGAAGGTAATGAAAATAAACCTCTATGGATAAGTTAGAACAATGTACAAAACAATTATCTACACATTTTAATGAACACAATATGGAAATTGTGCACAGAATAATTAGTAACATCTGTCCATAGAGTATATTACCATTCAAATGAAGTAATTCAATCACCAACCAATGCGTTGAAGAGCTTCATGCTACCAATAACGTTACATCGTTGAGGAAGCCCGGCTGTTTACATAAAACTGATGCCCAGAAATCACTAGGGTAAATATGTAAAATAGTGCAGCTATCCAGCAATTGTATGCCGTCTGAAAGTATCAAATGACAATAAATCAGATCAACCCACTACCAACACCATAACGCTATACATTACTTTTTAGCACCTACCTGGGTGTACCCTCTCTCTGCAACAGAATAAAATTCTTCTATATTACTGAAGGAACCTTCCAATGCAATATCCTCCGCTAAAGCCACACTTTGTACGTAGTAAAATATGCCCATCAAAATCTGGAAAGAACCGATCATCCAATAAAGATACAACTGAATTACGGAGCTACTGAGCATTATCAAACAAGAAATTGGTCTCACCAGTTGAATTATTCCCCAGGTACTTATAATTAGTCCGCAAAGGGACAGCTTTGGACCGCAGATTTTCATTCTTGATGGTTGATGACAGACGACAAAGAATTCAACGATATTGGAAATTCCACGCTCCTCAGTGTTCAATTGTCCCCATTCATGTGACTCGTAGTCTCACCCCCAGTCGGAACCGTATTGATATTATTAGCGATAAACAAACCTTTTATTAGACTATTTTCAGCTATTAATATTTATAAATTATTTGAAATAACTTTAAATTCATATAAGGAGTCCTTCAACCAAGTATTTATAAAAATATTTTTCACTAAATACGAAGTTTACCAATGTTTACCAACCTACCAAATTTCATCAGTTCAGACAGGTCGACGGTGTGGCAGAAGGAACGCGAAGAGAAGAAGAGGGTAGGGGCGGTTAAATTTGCCTCTGTTGTTGTCATTAGTAAGCGTAGGTTAAATTTTATTCGTATTTCGAAATTATCGATGTACTTAAATTTTTTGACCCTGTACATTCTCTATTAACCATTTATAGCTGATTTTCTCAGGGGTAGTCAATTGCAGGTAAATAAACTCCTTGTGCGCCGTATTTCGCTGCATATTTTGTCGGTTGTTCTTTAGAGAACATTTTTATAGCATGTATAACATTTATTTGAACCGATAGAGTATAAGGCATGGCTTGAGTGAATTTTGCTTAAATTATCCTCCTCCGCTCATCAGCCTCATTTGCCGTTGTTAATTTTTGTGTTGGCTGCCTTTCAAAAGTGATTCACATCCCGTTCACATCCTCAAGCTCTGAAACTCGAATTCTGTGATTTACTAGGCCTTGGACCATGGTTGATCGATTAGGTGAGTCATTTAAAACTAATGCAAAGTTTATGTGTATTGTAGTGAACGTAATCGTGACATTTAATTATAAAGAGTGGTGGTGGCTTGGATTAAGCCTACAAGTTAGATGTGGAGAACTTCCTTGAGCGGTTCGGAAAGTGGCTTCCAAGCCACAGCCCCACTTGTCATGAGTGATTCATTTCCTATACATTTACTTGTAATCACCGAAATTAGACATTTCTCATTGAGCGTGTTATACATTTTTCATGGGATTGGGATGTGAGATGGGATTTCTTTAATTTTATTGTACGGTCTTTTCAGTGAACAGTGAAGCCAATGCCCGCCGCATTGCTATGGTTGAGAGCTGTTTTGGCAGCTCAGGGCAGGTAGGTTGACCTACAAAATACTCTATACTGTTAAATAGATTTTTTTCTAATCGATTTAATTCCTTGTAGCCGTTGGCAGTGCCTGGCAGAGTTCTAGTTGGGGAGGGAGTCCTCACAAAAATGTGCAGGAAAAAACCGAAAGCTCGCCAGTTCTTCTTATTCAACGATATACTGGTTTATGGTAATATTTTGATAAATAAGAAAAAGGTACGTTAGAACTATTAATTTTAATTTCTTGTAGTTCTGATGTTGTTCATTTCTGGGGGCTTAGTCTTGGCCCTAACGGTTCATTGCTATAATGGTATTGCATGACCATTTATTTCGTCTATTTTGGCCATACTTTATCGATAGCGATGATTCATATTATTTAATTACATTAGTATTGAAATCAAAAATTTTTACTATTAGTAATGGTTTACGTGATTTATGTATTTATAATCTGTCATTTCGAATGTATTGCCATTTCAGTATAACAAGCAACATATCATACCTTTGGAAGAAGTGAAATTGCAGCCTTTGGAGGATGACGGCCGTGAGTGTAATTTATCTTAATTCTGACCATGGAAACTTTTTCGTTTTTTAATTTGTTGTGCTTGAATTAATCAATGGATAGAACTATTTGGGACAACATATTTTTAGAATCACTATTGAAAACAGCAATAATATTCTTGTCCACCGCTGCAACTGTATTCTCCGTCGCCAAAGGAATCCTCTCGTACGACTGTATTAATTTTTTTACGCTTTCAAATCGTTTGTACTTATATAATTTAACCTGATTGACTGAATAACCCTCCTCAATTAGTTTGTGGATAAGCTGAGATAAGTATTTTGACGAGCAAGTGGATTGCAATCTGTATGCAGAGTTGTATATCTGCTTATATTAATGTCTTTGTATCATCAACGCACTTGCATGACTTTTTGTGGATGGCAGTGCTTTTCAATGCTTCAGATATGAATTTTGGAATGGTGTAGAAGGAAGACAATCATATCACGGCACTATACCTGCATAACCCTGGCAAACAGAATGAATGTTCATGCTAAAACTTGCTTCTATGGGGCCTTTTTTTTCTTTTTGTACTTCAGGAAGGGGTGGAGAGAAGGTGTATGGAAAGATTTACATTACTCTTGTAATCTGATCATAATGCTTTAACATCAGAATGTGAAGCATAATGCTGGGTCGATCCCCAGCTTTGCATATCTTTTTTGTACCTTGGTCACTTGTCATTTTACCACATAGTCAGAGCTTAATTTTGTGTTTGCTTGTTGTACTGGAACCACTTATTATTTGCGTTAAGGCTGTCCTCTGGCTCAAATCGTTTATTTTCTTTAACCATGAAAGTGGTATCTTAAAATCATTTTGTTAATCACTAGGTCATTTCACTGTCACTTTTCTGTACCTTTTCCTTCATGTATAATTTTCTCAACATGCTTACGGGAGTGACTGTGGCTATTGTCCATGAAAACAAGTTTTTCTCTTGAAAACTGACGGTAACATATCCTTACTAAATTTTAAGTAAGCAATGAAGGAGTTGTGGAGACAGGTTATTCACAGGGTAATGTAATAATGTTTGTTGTTGTATTATAGAACTGAGAAATGGCTGGCTTATATGTACTGCTTCAAAGTCGTTTGCTGTTTATGCTGCCACATCTACTGAGAAACAAGAGTGGATGGCCCACATCAATAAGTGCATCGAGGATCTTCTGCGAAAAAGTAAGTTTCTGGAAAGGAACATGTGCCCACATGTTATATATACCTTTTAATTAATATGGAGTATGTGCATGATTACTCCAGAGAAAGCAGACTGAACATTTTTTTGTTATGAAGCAATACCAAGAGTATGTATGTATTGCTAACCCTGATCAGACCTGTTACTGGTATGCTGAAGGGTAGGATATGGATCAACTAAACACAACTGTCCTATTCTCATGTTTGAGATGCATGCATGGCTGGAAGGAAGTAGTTTTGCATTAGTTTCCTATTTTCTATAGAGCTTCAAGGTGCTGGTAAGACACTTGTTTATGCTCTGGTGGCCACTACCAGAAAGATGGATTAATTTAATTCTTCAGTGGTAATTAGTATAATACACATTTAAAATTTTGTTCATGTGCATGTTGCGTAAATGACAATTCTCAAAAGGTGATGCTATAAGTTTTTCATATTTACATAATCGTTTTTATTTATATTTTCTTAAGGCCGTTTTACATGGTACACGGAATTGCGCAATCTGACATACGTGCGAAGGCGCAATCAAAATTGCGTTGTGTAAAGCGGTGAATTGCTAGAACACATGCGAGAATGCGTGGTTGCGAGACGGCAAAATAGCCCCTGTTCTAATTTCGTTCATGCATTCGCGCAATTCCACGCCATTTTAGAAATTAATGCAGCTCTAACCTGCGCAATTCCGTGTACCGTGTAAAACGGCCTTTAGTGTGTACTGTGGAAGGATATCGAGTTTGGCATATTGCGAGAATCGAGTTATAGCTAGTGGTAGTCTTTGTACCACCAAATGACCTATGTTTTCCATGTAAAATAAATCGGATATAGCAAGGCTAAAAAGTTCCCTCTACGAAAATTGCTCGGTATTATGCCAGATATCTCTTGACGGTCATGCACTGCTGAGCTAACATTCACTCTTGTGTTTTGTATTATCTGTTCATTAAATTAATAATACAAGATGTGCACCATTTCCTCGACACCTCAAGGCAGTTACGTCCAAAGGTTTGTAATTTATAGCCTTGATTAAGCGCTGGGTGCTCCCATTTTACGTTCTTCTTTTGTTTGGCCCAGACATCAGCAGGAGGGGAATGGGTGGACTGGGGTGGATGACGAACAAGATGAGGGTAGGAGTGGGAGTTAGGTTATTAAAAAGAAAAAAAATTGACCACACCGGGTCTCAAATTCAGGGCCTGAGGCAAAGGTTACAGTCTGCGCTCTTCAATGCACTCGGCTATGCCAGTTCTTGAAGAGGAGAGCTTACTCTACGGGAGTCATGTGGTGCCAAATATTTACATGCATTTATCTCTCAAACCCAGGCCCATGGGGAAGAAAGCCGTGACACTTTTTCTACATTTCCTATATAGTTTCAGAAAATAACATTGGCATTCAAATCTAGAACATTAAATTTGCGACGTCTGCTTTTGAGGTATTTGCTATTGTAAATAAATATGTAATTGATAACACTATTTTGTAAGAGGTTATTGAATTTGAGTAATAGAAACTGCTAAGAACAGGTGACTTTTCAGGAAATATCTTTGACTTCTGAAACATACCGTATTTCAGTGAACCTTCAGGCCAATTTTCCCTACTTAATGATGCATGTACTCGACATAGTTGCATGTACTGTACATGGTCGAAAACTCGACAAAGCTGATATAATTGTCATGACATATTTGCAAAATTATTGAAAAACTCCCTCAGCATACGTAATACATTAATTCTGGCTACTTACGCTGGTTTTACAGCATTTTTCGATATTTTTTATAATGGGAAATTCCCTGTTTCTCACTTAAAATATTTTGATACTCATCTAGATGATGTCTGAAATGCCTTTTTTTATTGTTTACCTTCGTCAAATAACATGTAAATGAAAGAAAACTGTAAAAATGAACGACTATGAGAATTAGGTGGATTCATTCAACACCTTTGCATGTAACGACCTCTTGATTTTGCACGTAATTTGTGAGGGATTATGAATACCTCTTATGCCGGGCCTCGACTATATGTGTATGTTTCAATATTTCTTATGGAATGTAAGGCCTGTATCTTTGCATAGCTGCCGAATTTTAACGAAGGCTACTTTTCCCCATCTGAAATCAGCTGTGAGGAGTGTCACACCAAAATGTTTTATGGAGCGCTGATGGTGGTTGAAAATTTTTTGCCTCAAGCAATGCCTGTCTTCAAAAATGATCATCAGCCTGGTTATATTTTTATAGCACTCAGTCAGACAATGACCTCCAGAGTGTGTTAAAATACTTAGGAGATGATCATTTTCTGAAAATATGCAGATGTCCACCTGCAATCAATTTGTTGTCTCATAGCAAGAAACTAAATAAAAATTTAGCCTGCAGTATCTGTACATTATTACAAGCTTTAAATTTTGAATGGAGTTGAGGCTTTCATCTACTTCTCACTGTCAAAAACATAATGAAAGTATCGTTCTATCATCAGCAAGTCACTTCATTGTGTAATCTTTTTTTGCTTAAAGGTGGAAAAAAGGCTGTGCAAGTCCATGCAGCTGTTTGGGTGCCTGATTCAGAAGCTTCAGTTTGTATGCACTGCAAGAAAACCCAGTTCAATGTCATTAGCCGACGAGTAAGTTGTGTATATGTAAATAGCCACTTATTTGGGTTTAGAATTTGAGTTCATAGTTGAGTTTGAAAGCCATTTCATCCTAATATTTTGAAAACATTGTCAAATAAGGTGCTGTGTAATCATAATTATGCTATTATTACATGAATTGAAAATTTGGCACCATTTTCTCTTTTATTTTTCAAAACATGCAATGTAACTCTTACCTAATTCCACACATGTTTTATTGATGGTGGTATTGGAAGCAAACACTTTCAAGCACTTACAATGACTAGCTGTTATGGAGACATTGGAGACAAACCTAATTTTCAAATGCTGGTTCTCTGTTAATTATGAAACACCTATTATTTTCATTCTAGCATCATTGTCGTAAATGTGGTGCTGTGGTCTGCGGACCATGCTCAAGTAAGAGATTTTTGCTGCCATCCCAGTCTTCAAAACCACTGCGAGTGTGCCTTACATGTCATGACACTTTGTCTCGCCTCAAAGCACAGCAGCCGAATTCAAATGCAGCTGGATTAACCCCTCTTTCACCAGATGGGATGCGAGGTATTATAAGTTAATTAAAACAAAATTTTTTAATGATTCCTTACTTCTATTATTCCTTCCTCTTCCCTAATTATCGTGATTCAAATTCACTATATTTTTCTGGTTGACAGATGGTGCCAAAGATAGGAGTGGGTCAGCAGACTCCTCTGGTGAGGAAGACTCAGATGAGGAAGATGATTCTAATGCTGGTCGCAACCATGGTGACCCTGCGGCGCACGAGGAGGTAAACTTTACTCCCTGCTTCCCCCACTCAATCAGGCCCTTCTCGCCCACTCTGGGACAAGAGGTGCTGTCCCGTTTCTTTTCTTTGGAGACTGTGAGCTGCCTTATGTGATTAGATTTAATTTTGGTTTTCTTTCTACCATACATGGCTTTCTTTTTCTATTTTTGAGCAGTGATGCCTCTTCTGTGGAGTAAATTAAACATAAAAGTTTCTAAATGAATAATTAATTTCTCCCAAGTTGTTGTTGGCAGTGAACTGCAGTCTTGATTCATTGTTGTGAAAGCTTTTAAAAGTAATTGCTCATTTCACTTGGGGAAAAACCCACTTGTGCCTTTAATCCCAAATGGAGGAAGTATATACTCTTGTGAAGTGACAAACTATGAGTGGTGTCCTGTGCAATACAGCAAAATTCCTGGAATCCGTGGGAAGGAGGGAAAGATAAATTGGTTGAGGAAGATTTGATCCACCTCCAACAAATGGCTATCCACCCTGGAAGAGAGACTGTTCTTTGATATTCGAAGTGGAGTCAGTATGCCATCTATTCTTTATCGGCGTCCAACTGCACATTAGGTTTGTTTACAAAATATTTTGTGATGTAGTTTTGAGTGGCTTGCTTGAGATAGTTGGAGTGAAGCTAATTTTGGACTGCTTGAAATCAATGAGCCCCAGTTTGGCATTTTTTGATTTTTCTTTCGATTAACATAGTAACCTCAAGATGTCATAATGATTCAGTCATATCTAAGCTTTGCTTAAAATTAGCTGAGGTTGATTCCATCCCACATATGTACAAGATCGAATGCAGAAAAATCCCAACATCAAGACCACTGCTGCTTCCTTCAATACTAAAAGAATTATTCTAGCATCACCATAGTGAAAAATGCTTTTCCAAAGTTAGGATCAAATCTACCTTTTTAACTTTGTTAGTGGCCTTTCTTTCCATAGGTTTCTATGCATACTTCTACAATGTTAATTTCATTCCTTACAGATAGCTAGAGGCTCAGTGCTGATATTTGCTTTTGTAGCTGGTTTCACAAGCTACCCATTTGTCCTTTCATGATCTAATACCTGATGTATTCTTTAGCCATCACACTCTTATTTTATCATCACAATCGATGTACTGTTACCTGTTAAGGATATCTTAATGGGTTTTAATGTTATTTTAGTAGTCTTTGCATTAAGATTTGTTTCTGTAGATCAGTGTAGATCTTTCTATTCAAATCACATGAGTATGAAATCAGTTTCTCATTTTAATAGCCTCTATTTTTCATGTGAACCATTTGTTTTGAATGTTTTCATATATAATATATTCCTATTTGATTTCTGTTATCAAATTTTCCATTCCGTAGTATTTTTTAATGAATTAATCGTTTAAATTGAAGGCTTAGTAGAGTTAGCTATGTATTACGTTTTCTATTTATATAGGACTGAACCCAGCTAAACCTTGACAAGGTTGATTATGACCCAGACTTTTTTTCAGCAGCAGTGTAATTGTTGATGGTGATCTTGCTCTTCTTTTCCCTTATTGTGGTAATCATTTCATTTAGCTGTTCACTTTTTAAGGTCCTCCACAGAGTCCCACTTATTTGACTGCATACTAATAGTTGATGAGATATTTTGAGATTTTAACCAGTTTATCAGGGAATGTCATAGTGTTTTATTAATCCCATGTCTTGGCTCTTGAGATTTAATGACACTCTGACTTCTGGATTGAATGATCATTAAGAGCATTTCCTATCATACTACCAATACAATATATGTGAGTGGTAAATGCATAACATGGCATTGGTGTGGATGTAAAAAATATTTATTTGTAAACCTTAGATAACAAATTGGGGACTTTACTAATGAGGGGTTAGTTGTCAATAACAAATGTTGAAAATGTGATGACCATCACAAGAAGTAATGGAGTTGAATAACTTATTGAGGCAGGACTTTATTCAAAATAAATAAATTGCAGCTTCAATTATCTATCCAAATAGAGATAAAAGTCCAGACTGATAAGGGAATGGGAAATAATTCATGTAATATGAGACACAAGGAAGGAATAGGTAATCGATTCACAATAATTTGCGCACCAATTTCTACTTTGTCTTGTGTGCCATGCTTTCTGTGTCTATTTTTAGTCCATGCCATTTAAAAACTAATTATCCTGAGGTGGAGAAAAGTAAAAATGAGAGTGTAGGGAAGTGTGTGAGTAAACTTTCTGTACAGGTGATAGGGAATTAACCAACAAATGGATTATCAAGACTCTACTGTACTGCCAATCATTTGTATTCCAGTTTTACAACTATCACTCTTTTAAATTTATGGTTAACTTCCTTATGAATGAATATGTAGTTGAGTTTAGGTATGAGTCATTATATATAAAAAATTGACCCTTTAACGTGTGTGCTTTGTTATTACTAATCGTAACAATGTGTTGATTTTGTTCAAATTGCATTAGTGATTGTGCTAAAATATTCATTATTTCATCCTGATTAATACTGCATGCTCGAATGTAAATTTCTTGAACTGAATGGAGTGAAACATGTAATTATGGATCCTCTACTTAAAAATGGCACCATATAACAAGCCACTGTCCCATTACCGGTAGGTGCCTATGGGGACAACTCTCTGAAAGAACAGCCAATTCTCTAAATATTATTTCTTTACTAAGCACATAGCTAGTAGGAAATATAGGCATCTATGTGTTAGAAAGTACATTTATTCTCAAATTTTCCATGGTAATGAAGGCTGCTTCCCAATCATGCAATCAAAAAGAGCCTGGCAAAATTTTTTCCTGAGGCAGGAAAGTTATTGTCAGCAAACCCTCTTCCCTCTATCAAACACTGCATAAGCAGGATGGATTCTCACCCTCGATTATAGTAGCCGAAGTCTGGGAAATATTTAGATGTTTGTATTTGCTGCGATTTAAATAATTTAAAAAATATTTTCTGATTCTGATAAAACTTATCCCCTAAATGCACCAATGGAATTCAACAGTGTAATATGCTGAGCCCTGAAGTTTTTATCTTGATTTAATTTCTTCTTTCTCTTTGGTCTTTTACCCACCCATACTCCATTGTGATACTCCTAATATTCTGATCAGATAACTTATCAACTTTTATGTTGCTACCTATTACTATTTATACCGCCAGTTTCGTATGCTTGTGACTTACATATGTCTATCAAATTTGCTTTAGTAATTCACTAAATTTTTGTTGTAGTCTTTTTTCTGGCATACTAGGTGTCCCATTTTTCTATGGTCATTGCCAAGCCTTATTTTTGTCAAATACATGATTGCTGTGTATTCTCTTGGAGGTAGGAATCCTTGTATTTACTGGATTTTTCCAATATTTTTAAACATTTAACTTCTCTGCCTCTCAATAAGTAGTGGATAGACAGCTGCTCTGCTTCAATTTTGTTTTGACCCTCTACAAAATGTTTTCTGTTGCATGTGAATAATAGTTGCGGCATTTTTACAAATTATCTGCATTTAAATCAAATAAAAAGAGAGGGAAGGATTTTAGGGCACATTTTATCATGTGACTAATGTTTGCAACCCCCAATGCACAATTGTAATCACCTGTTTTCATAAACATGCATTCAAACATATGAGATTTTTTGTTGTTTTAGTATCCTACATTATGAGTACTAGTTAATGTCATTTGTACTTAGTGGAAGCACTTGCCATCACTCTTTCAGTAAACCTTAGTTTATCTGTTACTCTTTTCTATCTCTTTGTCACTGCATTTTTTATTTCAATTTCATCATGTACATTGTAGAGGTGCTAACTTGCCCTGGAACCCACGATTCTAAAGCTTTGAGTTTACATTATGTTTGAGTTGACAGTAGCTGCTTACGATCTAACTCATTACCTTGGGATGTGATTTTTGACCCATAGGGGAGAAAATCCTATTTTTTATCATATAAAAACTTGGTTGTTTACTTTTACTGTGTAAACATAATGAAATGGTTTTTTTTTAAAGGTTCAGAAGTCTTTCCATTATTGTAACTTCAAAACCCTCTCCAGTTTCCTCTTTGTACCTTTGTCTTCTTCATAGGTGCTACCGGGGCCTAGGGAGATATCAATAGTAGTACATTTTCATGCATACTCTGAGCTGAGGTGTGTGATATTTAGTTTAGAAAATGTGATTATGATGTAACCATCCTAATTTTTCGGTAGTTCCATTACTTGATGTGAGAATATTTTCAAGGCTTAAAAACTGAATTGCAAATTATACCCTATAATGTTCTTCAACAGTGAAGTGTACTGGATTTACTTTTTGGGTGTGTTACATCGCTAGGTAATTGATTGCTAGATACAGGTGGTCCTAGACTATTTCAAACAATGCATTCTTGGAAATGTGTATGAAACTTGAGCTGTGAAGTTGTCTTAATTCTTAGGTGCATTCTGAAGAAGTGAAATTTACAAAGTCCCTCTTTGTAGAACTGTCATAAGAGCTTTAAGCATAGGCTCGAATTGTTGTTCAAACCTACATCCACAAAGGCTATAACTATGGCATAGAAATGGGCACTTACCCCTAGCTATGGGAAAAAGTAACGATATTAGCAATTGTAGCACAAACAATGCATTCATTTTGGTTGATATTCAATGCATTTATAGGTACATTACTTAAATAAAAAAAAATAAGCAATCCCTTTAAGCATAATGTTGTGAAGTCAAAGGCTCAAAAAAGTGCTTCCTTGTGGCATTAGTGATGGTAGTCTTCATTTATGACTACGTAAAAGTTTATAAAATAAATACTCTGAATAATTATGCGATAATTTGGCTTTAAAACTTCATAAAAGGTGAGAGCGAAAGTTTGAATAGTCTCTAAACTAAATTGTGTTTTTTAATGCCGGTCTTCGAGACATTACTCCAGTGATTCCCATCACAATTTCCCATCACCTTCATCACAGAACCTCACCACTATCTATGTACTACCTTACAAGCTCTCTCAATCGGCATGTTAGGATACCAGCTGTTAACAAAAAGAGTGAACAGAAAAAATAAAGGAGATGCATACACTGAGTCCCACTTGGTATTTACTGATGTCCTTTATTTCTTTGGGGAAAACAAATTCCCCTACCTAACCATTCAGCGTAATACCTCTCTTAATACATAGTTTCTGTCAGACCTAGAAAGTAATTGAGGTTTTAAAATGATGACGTTTTTCCTGTCGCTAAGAAAGATATCTATTCTTAATTGGTCAAAGTATCAAAGCCTACCACGCAGCCTCCTCAATCTGGCGGTTCCCAACCTGATTTGCTTAAAATCTGTTTAACTCAGTTTTCTTATAGCATTTTTGACAAGTCATGAGCTTTCCCTATTGTGGATTGTTGACAAATTATGTACTCCCAGCTGCTTGGTTTAAGTTAAATGACCAACCTGTTGCAGCAATTGGTGTTCTAAGTTCTTTTAAATACCACTGTTAGGCAAATGCAGACAACTTTTGTTCCATCATAGTACCATTATGAAAAGTATGCTTATTTTTGCTAGACTCAACCTCTTCAATTTTACCTTTATCACTTGTTATATCATAAATTGTGTGGAAGTAGAGGACCACTGTGTATGTAACTGTCAATGACTTGATAATGAAAATCATTTGCCAAAACCATTGTTGATATCTAAGATGCCTGAAAAATGTTTTGCACCGTCTCTAATTGAAGCATTACTTCTCTGCTGAAATGCGAAAATACTGTATGCGTATTTTATGCACGAGTTTGTGAAAGCAAATAGCCTGCTCAGGTGGATTTGGACCACTAATGCATTGGTGTGGATTAGTGAAATAGCTGACAGATATGCATTAATTTATCAAGGTCATTGAGTGTGAAATTGTTTCTTTGCATATAATTATTAATGCAATTGTAGCCAAGTTGGTTTTATTCATTTTTTAATTAATTTTTTTCAGCCTACATTTTATGGAACCACCGTGTCTGGTGAGGAAAAGTAGCTGTTATCTGGTGAAGTTGAAAACTCATCCTCTTATTGAACATACGTGTGTGGAGTGAGGTCATATGTTTGGAGAAGGGTTCTTGAACATAGCTGCACCACACTAAATGTTGGAACATCATCCATTTGTTGGAATCCTTTTGACTAATGAATGCTCTTGCCTTTTATCATATGTACTCTTGAGAATGCCATTTTCTACTCGAACAAGCCCTACCATGTGTATGTGCTTGCCGTCCAGACCAAGGTGATGCGGTCTTACATCGGTCAGCTCAAGGAAAGTAGTTAAATTGGGATTTTTGTCCAGCTCTTGTTAATCCTTTCCCCCTACCTTAGTGTTCATATCGCCAGCGTACAGACAAGGCTTTCAACCACTGCTAGTACTTAATAGCACCCAAATACAACACAGTTTGTTTCCTCGTCCAATTTTGGATGTGCAATTTTACCAATACATTTTCCCTCAATGCTATCAATTAATTTGCTTATTAATCTGTGATAACTCTTCAGGAATAAGCTTATCTTTTTAACAAGCATTTCTATAAACTCTTTCAGGTTGAAAGAATATTATTTTTCTGGTAACTATTTAATACCATGGTAGTAAAAAAATTAATTTAGTAACTACTTATTACACTCATGTAAAAATCATTGTTCTACGTATAATCCATTTGCTTCACGTGAATGTTATCATTCCATCATTAGTCTCACTACTTTTCCTTTATTATTTGAAACTCTGGACTGAATTTGCTTACTTGAGAATTTAGCCTCGATTTCACTTCCCTGTATCTATTACCAGTTATCAGTTCCGTATACTTTCTTTATAATGGACTAGACTATTTTGTCTGTGATCATTGCATCTCTTAGTGGTTTTATGCTTAATACCCCTACAAAACCATTGTGACCCAAATTGGTGTAGCTACATTGTTATAATGTGGTATTATGAATCTCATATGCTAAGGTACATAATGATTGGATTAATCATTCACAGTTATTTTGTTATCTCATATTGCTCTGGATTTCCTTTTTTAAATTGGGATAGAGGGCTCTAAACTTATGTGCACAAAGTGTTTTATTTTGTAAAGTTTAGGATCTGAATGGTCGTAAGAGTTTCCAATCTGGGATTGTTTTCAATGGTGTTTGCACTCTTGCATGGAAAGATGACTGTAAAAGATCCATGTAAAAATCTGTTGCTAAGAAAAATGTTCTCAGTTGGAAACATAAGAAAATACATGATTATGCATGTCTTCCATTTACTGCCTGAGGTAATTATATGTAGTTAAAAGAAGATAGGGAGCGTATATGGAAAATATTTTTATTGTTTTGTGCTAAGTGTTAATTGATCCTAATTGTGGGGTTTCAGAGGGTATAATGCTCTCTGCATATCCAATACTATACTTCATGTTATGTGATAGTATCTATACTTCAGACTTGATAAGTGCCTTATTATATTGTACATAATAATCCATCCAGTTGCCTTATAAAATTAAGCATTATTCACAGGTTCAATAAACCACGATATAAAAAAATCACAATTTTCTGTTAATATGTACAGTGAAGACAGTCTGACTGAATTGCCAGTGAATTGTTTTTATAAAAAATCTGTTGAAAATCAGTTGTCAGCAATAAAAAGTATTTCATCTAAAAGGATTTTATTTGAAGGTAATACATATATGTACCTATGATCTTTGCGTAAGTTGTCCTTTCTTACCCTTTAAAAATTGATACGTACTTTCTTACTCAAGTCTTTCAAGCCATAAGTTGGATTTGTTTCGGTTTCCGCCTAGACTATAATTTAGGCATGCAAATAACACGTATTCGGGGTAAGATCAGTGCTGTCCCATTTGCTGAGCCACTTTGAACTTATAGGATTTTTGTTTGGGGACGTGCAAAGTTTTCAGGATTTAAACATGGGACCCTTTAAGTAAATAGTCAAGCATCCTACTCACTAGGCTACCAAACTCCTCATTGCTAACCGAGTAATTATATTACTATTAAAATAAGACATTGCAATATTTCCACTGAGTTTTATTATTACACAACGTGTTTCGTAGTTACAAACAACATTATATTACCCTTGGAAGAAGATTTCATCCCCACTCTAAGTCAGTGAGTTAAAATTTCACCATTTTTTGTTTTGTGTAGGAATTACTGTTTTCCTTGAGGTCAATTTAAGCAGAATGCCATGCAGTCGATTTAAAAATCTCCTTGTCATTTTATCCTGAAGGTGCCAAAGTTGGCAGAAAAAACTACCTGCGCGTAAAAAATGTTTTAATTTCTGCACTTATTATGTACTAGATTAATGTTAGAACTGGATGAAAAGTATGGCTGTGGCAAATTATATTTATTTATACAGGAATTGTGTTTTAAATGGAAGAAAACTATGATGCTCTAAACTATGGTCGCACATGAATCACTAATAAACGAGCATATTGTCCAAGTCAGTTGATTTTTCTTTTTTTCTTCAAGTTGTTTAAGATGCAAGACTCAACGTTTCCTACTAAAAAGAAACATCCGCTCGGTTTTATTAGCATGACATGTTTCCTTTTATTAGGAAACGTTGAGTCTTGCACTTAGCAACATCTTTAAAGAAAGGAAAAATGGTCCAACTTGGACACGATGCCTTTCTGCAGTTATAGATTCATGTGTCACAATCGTACGCATTGCTTAATTTTGGCCAGCACACACTGGAACGGTATTGTGGAACCTCTTAGGGAAAATTGGTTTGCATCAACAAATTTTGTCGTTTTTTTTAATAATTGGTAAAACTTAACTCATTGTAACTTTTATTAAAAGTTTTATAAATAGGTAGTTTTGAGGGGGGCTTATATTTGAAAATCATGTGGATTAAATGTGTTGGTATGTGTTCTGGTGCTCAAAATTATAGAAATAAGGTATTCGTTATACCTAATGTTAATTCAGTTCTTAAAAGCAAAATTAGCTGTATTTGGAAACTGCAGGACAACTTTGGAAGAAAAGCAACGATTTCATATCAGTTTTAGGACGTAATGGCTTTCTTTACAGGCTGCAGAATATTCATTTAGAATGTACTGGGTTAGAATCATTAAACCTGGGACTAGTCCTAAGGCCCTGAGTGAAAATGAGGAGTAACTGACCCTGTCAATGTAAAATCTTGCCTTAATACCTTCCAATTGTCCGAGTTTCTTTTATTGGGTTCTGGGTTTTCAATGGTACTTGCGCATGCAAGTCCATCTTTTGTGATGATGAAGTTATCATTGTGTGGTTTTAAAAAATATCTCTTTAAGTTGGGGGAAGTACATAATTGAAGATGTGACCCAAACATCCAGTGACCATTATCTTCAAGGAAAAGACCCTCTAATTTTATGGGAATTCAGAAGTTCCTAAGTATGAATGGAATTATAAAAACATTAATGCGACAAAAAAATCTTACTTGAATTACTAAGAGTAGAAGTGTACATATGTAATTCACTCCATAATATCCACTTGTTTTGATGCTTACACCTGTATTAGTCATGTTGGTAGTTGCTTATCTTGCTGTCAATGATATGAATAGGAGGTGAGATACTTGGATAATCTTTTCACTCTGGGTCAAGTCTTTCATTTTGCTCAGTTGAATAACTACACCACACTTTTGTCACTATTTTACTTGCACAATCTCTGACATTGTGTGAGGATTATTTTCAGGTTTACAATTTCTCCAAAAATTAAAGAGAAAATCCTCAATGTTGGTGAGCTTCATCAGTAATGATACCTTCAAACACCGAGAAGAAAATGAAATGAGATACTACAATATTTTGGAAAATCATAAATATATTTTTTTCATTTATCAGTCTGAAATGGTACAGGTTACTGAAGGTTAGCACACTGCCATTTTTTTTGGATTTAAGAGAATGCCTAATTAAAGCCTCTCTACTGCAATGTCCAACAGGTTACCTGTTGTTGTCCTAGCACAGGTATTTCACAGAAAAACTTTTCATGTAATGATACACGAAAAACAAGTGCCTCCATGTAAAATGCTCTCTGAAGAAACTAGAATTGTGATGCTTCTCATTTTACATTGTATTCAGGCACTACTTGCATGCAATACAATCTATGGCAAGTAGAATCTGCTCAGGTGCTCTCGAAGAAAAAGCAGAAAAATAGATTGAAGATTGCAATCACCACCTCATATATCATCCCATTACTTGAGTCTCGGCATGGTTTATTAATGGATTCATTCCATCATAAGAATCACAGCTTATAACCCTGAATTCGGGAATGTCATTCGAAGGCCTCTGAAATAAAAGGAAGAAAATTCATTCAACCTATGGTAGACAATGAAAATGTTACATGTATATTGTTGTGTTTACTCATGATGGGGTGGGAAAAAGGAACATTGATAATTTTAGTCCTTAAGTTTTTTTAAGCAAGTACTATTTTTTAACTTTGAAAGCCATAATTTAACTTTATATAGGCTTGCCATGGACAGCATTAGGCCATTAGTGAAGTCCGGGTATGCATCATAATAAGAAAGCTTGTTGCTATTCTCTGAATGCTTGTGGGTATGCCATATGTTGGCTTGAGTTTTGCTGGGTATTCTGCCATTATATTCAGGTGAAAGGTTTGGTCATTGGTTTCTGTCCCTTTTTTAGGTTGTGGGGGGTCTGTTTGCTACACTCTGATTGGCTAATGAGACTCTTGAGGTGCTGTGGCATGGATGTCAATCCTCTTCATTAAAGTTTGCCAGTGCTTCCTGAAAATCGATAGCTTTCATGATCAACCAATAGAAGTATATCGGCTCACCAAAATTAATACATGCTTTTTTAATCAATTTTTTAACAGCAAATTTTATGCTATGGTGAGACCCTGACCCTACTGATAAAAACTCCCAGACCACCAAAAGTATGTAAACGAGGTAGAAACCAATGCCCATGCCAGGCAGGTGACAACTGCGAAAATGTTATGAATTTACTTAAAAATTTAAAGTACTCTTTTATATAGTGGAAAGGGGTACTTGAAAGAATGTTTATTGAAAACCAGAAAATGCTATTGCTGAAGGTTTGCTGTTTTTTAGATTTGGGGGATGAAAAGATTCATAGTTAGATACTACTACTACTGAGCTTGAGATATTTTTGAGGCTCTAATCAGTTTTTAGTTTCTGGCACATCTTGCTTAATTCTTTGAAAAAATGAATTTAACAAGGTGAATACAACAAAAAGATAGTATGACTCTACAGTACCATATCAAGCAGATTTTGGTGATCATTACCTTTCCAGCTGGAATGAGAAGTGGGTAAAGTGGTGCCTCAGCATTATGTGGAGGAGTGGAAGAGATCGGGGATGAAGATGCCATTGAGGGTGCCAAAGCGGAGCCAGAGGGAGGGAGAAGGGATGAATTGTTGGCAATTGATCCTCCGCTTGCTGGGGGTGAAATAGGTATAGGGTTAGGGTCTGTAGAAAATAATGGTTGTTGTTTGGGGTCTGGCTCTATACATCCCAGTAACCAATGCGTTGTTACTTTTCCCTTTCCTTTCAACTCGACTTCGCCCCTCTCTTCCAATTGGAATGTTCCCAACTTCTCCAATATCGAACGGTTGGCTCCGCTGACATGTATCCTTAAGGCTGTTGGTATGAAAGTAAAGAAAGTCAATGTTATTAAGGCTTTCACAAAGGATAGTTAAAATGTAGATGCTGACATTGAAATAATTACGTATCTACTCTTAACTATCAAAAGCTTCCTGATGGGAGCAGTTCAAAAGGACAATGTGTGCTGATCTCTACATCCATAGAGAGGACAATTTCTCAGAGGTACTAGTTAGCAGTAACTCCATACCTATAGGCTACCCAACCATGGTACTAACCCTTTCACACCAGAGCACTGCCTAGGCAAATGCTTTTTCAGGAATGGGCACCTTAGGAACATTATTATGTACTTCTCTGTACGGAGCTCTCTGGAGAATTAGAATCATGGGGGTATACCCATCACCAATTCTAAGGATTCAACTCAGCTGGATGCCAAGCCCTTCCCCATGTATTAACCCATCAAAGGATTAGCAGCTATTTTGCAGAATTAAAAGGCTGCAAACCTAATGCATTTATAATAATAATAATTAAAAATAAACTTTATTCGCCCAAAGATCTGCTTCATAGAGAAGAACAAATTATTGGGTATGTCAAACATATATGTACATGAAAACTAAACAAACTAAATTAACTTTTGTGTAGTCACAGAATCGTTGAGGTATTCCTCAATGGAGAAAAACGGCTCACTATGAAGGAATATTGTCAACTTTGATTCAAGACTGGTTTTTTTGATTTCTTACGCCTAAGGGGGTAATCTATCAAACAATTTGATGCCCATTTCTTCAGGCCCATTTTTGTAATTTTGGTGTGCACATAGTAATCATGTCATTTTTTTGTTCTTGTGTGGTGATGGTGAAATACAGAGTTTACATCTAAATGACTCACGTCCTTTTCTCCCTTGTGATAGTCAGAAATACATACATAAATAACAAGGTAAGGGAAGCAGTTTTATATCCAAAAATGGGTAAATAGTTTCATTTAAACAAACATTTGCTATACGTATCAGTGATTTTAGTATAAAAATAGTATCTTTGTGTTCTGTGTAAATTTTTACCTTTAATATGAATTGATAAACAAATTTTTTGATGTTTAAGTATGTACCTAATTATTTCCCTCAATGTAGCAATCCTTCAATTTTAGCTCTGAAATTTTGATTGAAAATTGTAGGGTGTCGGTGTAAACTATATTGTTCCATTCCATGTTTTATAGCTTCATTTAGGCATGAAGTATTTTTGCATAAGAAAATTGATAATACTAATAGAACCTATTAATTTATTGTGCAAAATTTTGCTAAATTTGTCAAAGAGCTGAGTACAGGTCCCAAAAAGCAGACCTAAGTCCCTTACTGGTGAGCTGGGTTGTGAGGCATATGTCATGCCCGAGTTTATTGTGTGGGATGAGGTCTCTTCCCATCAGCACTGTCACATGGATCGGATGTTTGTTCTTTGAAGTAGGAAAAACCTCTTTGGCTATAGTAGACATTGGTTTGTTTGCCTCCGAAAATTGTGTTGCTATAGCTGACAAATGGGCATGAAAGGTTTCATCTCCATGTAAGTTTTGACAGATACGCATTTAAAATGGTAATACATGTTTTCAAAAAATATCATTTGGAAAACTTGTTCCAAACTATTATCATACCATTATTTGCTGATATGTGTTACCATAAGCATCTTCATAATTTCCAAAATGAATTTCAATATTTATCATCACGTTGTTAACTTACGTTCGCCTGTAGATTCCAAGCGGGAAGCTGTGTTGACTGTATCGCCAAATAAACAGTAATGCGGCATTTTTACACCAACTACACCAGCACACACAGGACCTATAATATAAAGAGGTGTGAATGACGTGTGCAATATGATGATATGAATACGTGCGCAAGATATGAAAATAAATTTTTAGTAACTTAATTTTATATCCTTGAAAGAGATAAAAGGTACTCATGAGAAATAGAAATATCCCTCAAAAAGAGTCAGTTTACCTGTCTACTCCCTTTTAAATACAATTAGCTTCATTAGATGACCATATTCTCAGAAAAGATGATTTTTAACCTCACCAGAATGCACTCCAATTCTGATTCTCAACTGGTCATCTGGTCTATGCCGAATGTTGAAAGATGAGACAGCATCAAGTATAGCTAATGCCATCAGTGCAATTTCTTTTGCGTGGGCATCTCCATTTCGAGAAGGCAAACCAGATACCACCATGTAAGCATCACCAATGGTCTCCACCTCAGGTAAAAGATGAAATATTAATAAATAAATGTAGCATATTTATTCAATTTTATTAAATGAAGTGCTCTGCCACTTGCGTTACCCATTTGTAACTGATGATAACAAGAGAAAATGTAAAACATGGTCGGGGGAGGGGTGAGCATCCCTAGTATGATTATTTCCTTCAAATACTTTTGTTAGTGTTCCAACGTGATTCAAACAATTACATAACCATCCCAGCTAGCACATTATAAGTCATTGAGATAAGGTGAAAGGAAGAAATAAGGAAAGCACTTATAAAGCAAGCTTGCGATGGGTTTCTTACGGCCAGGCTGACAAACATCCAGAGTAATGACAAAATGGATGCCAAACTTTCAGCACTTCCATAGATATTGTTTTTGTTTCATCTTTTTAGAGTATTCATTAAGGGATTTATGCGTTAGAATAATTTTTCCATTCTTGGCGCTTCTATAGTATGAGTAGAAATAACATCATACGGCCATAATTTGAAAATCATTCACATTTATAAAATAATGGCGAAACAACAGTCGTAAGAAAAACACATAATTTCACAAGAATAGCGACGTAGAATATTATAAAAATGCTGGAAGGAATCTCTAATATATACATACTGTATTCATCGGGTTATCAGACCATAAATTAAAATTCATAGTTAGATTGTGTGGACCTTCAATAATTTCAGTTTTTTCATGCATACGCAAGATAAGTTTTTCTATATACATAATTGGCTTTTAAAGTGGTAACTACCCCTCCTGCACTTATCAGTTGCCGTAGTGTAATGGTTATCATATAGAGCTGCGGATGCATAGGTGAAGTTTGGATTTCCCAGGTGTTTTTTTTTCTGCCACAAGGATAAAGTACTTGTATTATGTTTTGTATCTTCACCAGCCAGTCGCTTGCAGTTGTTAATTTTTTCTATTTATGGCAAAATCTGTTATCAGTAGTTAAGCTCTTATAAAAAGACTCGCTGAATTTCACTGGTAGGCTTTAAATTCATGTCGGGATGTGCAGTGTAGCACATGTAATATGCTGTTCAGCCGCCTTTGGTGCTCCAACAGAAGCGACTTACGTTATCTATGGATATTTGATGGCATTCTTATCTATTCTTCCCTAAAATCTTACCCTTGCCTTATATAAGCCCCTTAGCTTACGATATAAGCTGCTTATCAATTTTTTCTGTAAGAAAACTATAAGAAATGGAAAACTCTCTTACTTTGTGCTATCTGGAATGTATATCACTGAAGGTTGGGCTGCTGACCATCCCTAAAGACTGAGATAAATTTCATTTCGAAGGGTTCTCTAGTCTAGTGATGCCTATGGGTCAGGCATCTTACAAAATATGCAATTCACATGTTTTAAGTTTAAGTTTTAAGAAGAATGGAGAGAAACCTATCATCGAGTATTAGCATGCTCTTAAGGAAAGGTGCAAAAGAGACCATGGCTTAATGCCCTCTCTGACGATGAAGTGATTTGATCCCAGCAATGGCAGAGACTTTGAATATTTAATTCAAACAATAAATTATCTCTCTTAGGATACACTTTAATTGATAGCTGAGAATAGAAAACTTGGGCCCCTGGATACCATGCTTTATTAATAAAAATACACAATTCACTTGAAACTTACCTTGTATACATCATAAAAACCTATAATTCTGTCAAAAGTGCTGTAGAGATCATTAAGAAAGTCCACTACCTGTAAAATTGAAGTAAAGATTATTTAATTGGCATTGGACGTTAAATCTGGAATTATATCACATATTTAGCTTTAGCTTCACTGAGAGTATTCTCGATCTTTTCAGAATATCCTATAGGGATATTCCTGGAGTATAGCATACATCCAACATAAAGGATATTCCAGGAATATCCCCATAAAATACTCTAGGGTTATCCCATGAGTATCCCAAAGATATTCCGTGAAGATTGAGATTATTCTTGGAACTTACAAAAATCCTTTATTCCATTTTATGCATGGGATACTTTTGGGAGTCGGGAATGGAAATGTTTACTATATGGTATAACTAATAAGACTTAATCTAAACATTTGATTCGATAATAATATTTAAACACTGTTTAATGTGATTCCCAATTTCTCAAGTAAGTAGACAACAGCATTAGAGAATATTTTACAATATTCCATAATTATTTGTAATTTCTCTTGGACCTGGGATATTGGGGATCAAAATGAAATATTCTGGAAAATCCCCTGTGGTGTGAGTGGTACAGAAAATTATCCACTTGAATCCACAGAAAATCATGCAGTAGGAATGATAATGCAGCAAATTTACCTGCATTGGAGTGCTTTGAGCACATAAGGCCGTGAAACCAACAATATCACTGAAGTAAACAGTCACACATTCAAACTGTTCAGGCCTTACAACCTGTCCTGCCATTAACTGCTCTGCCACTTGCCTTGGAAGTACCTGAAACGAAATTTAGTCATCAAGTAAAAGGTGTAATGGCCATTAACTGTGGGATGGAGTGGCCTTGCTCCCTACAATGCAAGACAAATGAAGAAATCAATATTCCTGAAGAAAATCTGATAAGATCATTATAGGACTAGAGGTAGACCAAGGCATACCTTTTGTGGGAGCAAATGGTAGATACTCCAGGCCACAGAGTTCATTGTAGCCAACATAATAATTAGCTACTATTCAAGTTTTGTCCTCATGAAAGAACTGAAACATCCAAGACAATTGTCTCTGCCCTGAGGATAGTCCTCAATTAGGGTGTAGAAAAATTAGTTTCAATGACCATTATGACCCACTATGCAACTCAAAAAGCTCATAACTGGGTCTCACAAGGAACCTTTGCAGAGTGTTACTTATGGATTTCATTCATACCTTGTAGAGTACTTTCCTTAATGGAAAACTGAACCGTGTGTAATCTCCCATGCCCTCATGGCCAACAAGCCGTGTTATTGCAGTTTAAAAATCAATGGTAGGCAATTTGCACAGCTCATATTAGCATATAATGCTGCTAATTTAGTTGGAAACCAGCAGTAAGCAAGGTGACCCCATGTGCTGTGCTGGTTGCCTACCATTAATTTTTAAATAGCAATAACTCAGCTCCTACACCAAGAGAGCACGCAAAATTTCACGTGATTCAGTTTTATATTAAGTCCATTACGGACAATATACCTTCAAAGTATGAATGGAACATATTTGTAGCACTTCGCAAAAGTTTCGTGTCGGCTGAACCATGATACATACCACACAGACTTTAGCCTCACCAAAATACATACTTTTTCTCACAGCAAGGGAATAAATAGGGCCAGGATTATTGGCCAGAGGGGCCAGACAGGTTATGAGGTTGGGCATATGTATAAGTATACGTTACTGAGGGGGGATAACGAATACAATTGTAAAATGCATGCAATTCAAGTTGTCCCGGTAGGTGGCACCCAAGTGGCCCTCCCTGGCTACAATTGCTAACCCTGCAAGGGAGGTTGCCCTTTCCTCCTCTCTGAATGCACCACTGCTGAGAAAAACTGAAATTACTTTTAATGGGTCAGGATATGAATTTCCTTGACCATTCTTAAGGACCAAGGCGTCTTCAGGAGTGATTGGAAATAGAAGGTTTGCAATTCTAGGCATTTGTTCCTGAAATCCACCTGATTTAAAAAAAAAATTTCAACTTCTGGGCTGGCATTAGATATGTTTCTTCATGGTGATTTGGAGGCAGACAAATAGTAACTGCATCAAAAAATGAAGTGTCAAAGGAGAGGTGCTCCTGGGCTGATTGGCTCCTTAGCAGATGTATTGTGGGCAGTTGCCACAAGGGGAAGCAATAGTATGACGGGCTTATGACCCCAAAGTCCCTTCCCTCCCTGGCTAAGTCCCTGATGGGAATGTGGTTTTGTACCTTATTTATCAATCAAGTATGTACATGAGAAGAAAATTTTTTTCTCTTTTTGCTCATGTATTTTCTTCAAAATTAGTAGAGGTACCTAAGCAACCTAAGTAAAACTAAAAAATAAGATAAAGTGCATAGTTGGCTATCTTGTATCTTCTGTGAGAATTTTGCACCAAAACATTGACTGCATTTCACTAAAAGCAAGTAGGTATTTTAAAAGTAGGATAAATTGTGACAAAACTGAAAAAGGACTAAGCAGACACAGACTCACTGCACAAAGCTTTTTAATTGTGCTTCTTCAATTTGATGTCAATTTCTGCCCTAAATTATGAGTATATGTACTTTTACAAATAATGGGCAGTATTATATTCATATACACAGAATGAATAACAACAAAATAAATCTATGTGCAAAGCCTAATGCAAAAAGTATACCATACACAGTGAATATGACTATGTCTAGCCTGAAAAATACAGGTTGTGCAGGAGATAGAATTGAATTAAAGGAAAGGAAAACTGGCAACTTTTTTTGGTAAAAGTGGAGCATTTCTAAGTGAAAAGATCTAAATATATTGTCTCAATTTTTATATTTTCTATACTCGTAGATTTGCAATTTTCCAGGTGATAAAATAAATGTTTATAATTGAGTGACTGAAGCCATAAAATAAGTGTGCATTAGATATCACCATATGAGTAAACCCATTACCTACTTGATATAAGAGTTCTTCAGACCTTCGTTTCTCCTGACTGAGCTGCTCAGTTTTTTCACCAACAAGGGCCTCTAAATTGGTGGCATATTGTTCCATCCGTCTGAGTAAATCATCCATGAGATTCTCACAGTGACTTCTAAAGCAATAGAAAGTGAAAATTGCAGATCAGTTCAACCCCCAAAGTTGATATTTATGTAGTTTCATTTACAGTTTTGTGATTTAATTACACAGAGCATATTGAGGATTTACACCATGAAGATACAGAGAGACATTGACTCAAACACAGTCTGCTATCCTGATAACAGAAAAAATAGTTGTCAATGTTATCTTTCATGGTAATTGACCACTGAAAAATTGATTTGATTCTTTTGAATATCTACTCGAGAACAGCGATGACTAGAATGGTATGATCATTATAAAAAAAAGAAGATAAATGCAGAATTAAATTCTGGGTAATTGGAAAGTATTCAATACATTATATAGAATTAATTTACTAAGGAATACATTTCAGTCCCTTCCTCTTATTTACCCTCACATCAAAGTTATTCTCACTTCTGTGGCTATGATGGTGAATTTCTATTATCTTTCCCCTATGATGATTGAACAGTGGAATTTATTAAAGTTTTTTATGCAATAGAGGTCATACATCTAAATCAATTGCAAAAATAATAAAAGAAAACAACGATTCTATCAATGGCTCTGGTAGCTCCTATACTAGCCATTACATACCATACATGAACACTTCCAACAGCTACACAGAAAATTAAAATTTAAAAATAATATGCCATTGTTACTCTTGTCTTCCACTTATTTTAACAGGCACAATTACTTGGACCAGATACCTCAAGCAAATGTATTTTTGTGCTTAATATCTCGACTCACTTCATAAGTCTTTTCACCACAACTGAGCGAATCCCTTCAAAGGTTGGTCTCTCCTCAGGTGTATCTGACCAGCAACGTTCCATCAGTTCATGAAGCATTTGCTCATCCTGACATCCATCACTTATACTTCCTCTTGAGGCTCCTCTGTCTCCACCCATAACTCCGAGAACAACAGTGGGACGAAATGGAGGGTTGCTCCGTTGTGAGACTTGCTCCACAATTTCTGTTCTTCCATATGTTGTGGAAAACATATAACATTGAGAAAACAACTATAGGGGCATGTAAACAGGAATCATTTCAATTACTTTATGAAATGAAGACACATTGATATTGAGGCTTGAAGTCTAGATTTTTTAATAACCTATAAGAATAGTTACTGAAACCATCGTTTGTGGTTAGTTCCATGGTGGTAATTTCAAAATAAAAACTTTTCCATGCATATGGAGAAATATTCATACTATATCCATCCATATCATATCCATTTTTACTTAAAATATCAAAATTTGAATTTTAAAAAATTCCCCCTCAGTCAAACTGAATTTTGGTTATTTACCTACAAATCATGGTTTGAGTGCCTTATATGCAGACACATCTCAACAGTACATAAGTCTTTATCTCATATTGACATTGACACCATATTATATACCAAAAAAAGGCATTTTATTTATCAATTAACGACAACACAATTTGGTGTTCTATAGATGCTAAACATATTTTTGGAAATCAAATGCCCACACCAAAATCATTTTAAAATGGCATTTAATCTAGAATATTGCTGTATATAGAATGGTATTCCTAAAAGTAATTGAATATTAGTGACCGGATAGTTATGAAACATTTAAGTGAAAAACTCATCAATATGTACTTAATGGATGAAATCAGTATTATATTGCTCACCTTGTGCAGTTAAAGTATGACTAGCAACTTCAAATGGACCGCCACGAACTAAAATTTCCTCCAAAATTATGGCAAAACTGTACACATCTCCCTTCTGAGTAGCCGGGGGAATGCCAGCAGGGTTCATTAATGTTTCAGTCAATAGCTCAGGAGCAACCCATAATAATTCTGAGTGGAAAGAAAATGGAGATAAATTAGTCGAATGGATCCACCATATACTGAAGCCAGTATAAAATATAGTTTTTAGCCTTTTTTCACACCAATTAATGGTTATTCACTACTTGGCTAAAAGTACCACGGTGGGCTATTACAATTTCCTAAGACGTTAATCACTAGTCCTTTTATCTTTACATGAAAACAGTATGAATGATTTTCTAGCTGAAGAATGCAATCATTGCTTAACCATTTTAAACCAACTCTAATCAGTTTAAAGAGGCATAATAAAACTATTATCCTCAATCCATGTGAAAAAATATCTTTGAAATACTTAAACCTAGGCAGAAAATATAAGTAAGTAGATAGATTCCAGTTGTGCCATGGAAAATATATGAATCATTGCTATTAAAAACTTATAATGATGTACATACTCTTGGTAGGTATTGAAGAAAGGATTTTCTGAACTATTACAAATAACGTACTTGTGTAAAATGCAGCATCTCTTGGTGGGTATGGAGGTGATGGAGTGGTAAGAGTTCTCAAACCAAAGTCTGATATCTTAAGAACAAAGCGGCTGTCAATGAGACAGTTACCAGACCTGAGCTTTCCATGGGCACCGACTTCACTAGAGTGGAGATATGACATGCCCTAAACAAACAAAGAACATAAATGTATAGGAAATGAAACAAAGAACATTAGGCATTTAGATGAAAATCACATTTACATTTTTCAGTCGGCATAAGTTTACAATTAAAGTCCAGTGCAGGTCCTTCCAGTGTACTCATCAAAAATCTATCAAATATACAAGCAACCTGTTTAAAGTTCTTTCCTATGTCTCTTAGTCACTCACGGTAAAATATCCAGAGTGTAAGCATGTGATCATAAATGAATATTACGTTAAAATAATCATAATAATGAGTTTTTGGAGCAAATTACTCATTTTACTTTAAGAGGAATTTTTAAACAAGACTCAAGTGAAATAGCATGGTTAATGATATGCTTCAGGATTAAAAAAATATAAGTGTTAAGAACAACATTGACTCAAATGACATTTGATTTACCTTGAGGATATCATGGATAAGAGACATCCTGAAATTCCAATCCAGATGTATGTGATCATTGCCTAAAACATCCCTCAGTGACCCTCTATGGCAATATTCACTCAAAATAAGTATTGTTGGAGGATCAACGCATGCCCCAATAAAGCGAACTGTATTCTCATGGGTTACATCTCTCACCTGTGGGGAAAATTATTTAGAGTAATTTATGCATACAAATTTAATAAAATATAAATTTTAGGAAAAATATCAGGTGTATGTAATACAAGGAAGGTATTCAACAAATTGCAGTTAGATAATAAATTATATATTAAGTACTGCCAGCCTTTATTCTGTTAAGCACCTTCACATGCAAAAAAACTTTCCATGTTGAGCAGTTCCACATCAAATTTTTCCTGTTTTGTCAGAAAATTGGAATAAATATAATGTGAAATAGTACTTACAAAAGCATGTAATAAATTTTATTTGCATCCCAGAGAAAAATAATTTAAATTATAATTTTACTTCTAACCTGCTTGATCTCCCACAGAAGTTTTTTATTGACATCAACTTTTTTCTTCATAACTTTTTTGATGGCCACTCTTGAACCCTGTTGAAAAAAAGATAACTTTATTGGTGTAAGCAAAGATATGGTAATGAACAAGAATACTGATGCATATCATTAAGCTAAAACATGTATTTTATCATTACCCAATATATTAAATGTGGACACAATTTTTAGAGTTCTACAAAGTTTTTTTTGAGACCAAAAGAAGGAAGGATCCTATTTGGACCGAGCAAATAATTCCTGATAAATTTTCTAGGATAAAAAGAAAGCAAGAAGATCAAATTTCAAAGAAGAGGACCAATTCAATTAATATAATGTGCAAATGATGTTAAATGATGGATTGTAAACAAGGGATTTAATAATGAATTCATTGGATAATGGCATTTGTATTAAATGGCCACAATTTCAGTTCTCTCTTGTGCTCATGAATCAGCTTTCTCACCTTGTGAATGCCAACGGTAGTAAAAACTTTTCCAGGCATCATAGATTGACTTGATGATATAGAGCTGCAGTGAGGGCGGTTACGATCCAACGCAAGCTCCTGAAACTGAATTATTACAATTTTATTTTTTTAAGACTAAATTTCAGGCAAAAAGAACAGAAATTTGGTATAGTAATACACGCTGCAAAATACTTGAAAATTCATAACCTCTCTCAAGAATATTTTTGTGATTTTAATGTCATTGGATATGGCGCATTGACAGATTTCCCTGATCATTACAAGAATAATAAAATATTTAAGCATTCAACTCTATCGACAAAAATGCACGCCCAGACTGGGTTTCCAAAATTGCAAAGATGTGCATTTATCTCTCTGAATGATCAAGTTTAAAAGGAAGAAAAAAATCATCTGCTATTCAGGATTACACACAAATATCTTCCAGGTTGAGTGGTTATTGATGTTGTTGCAAGTAAAGAATATTTTGAACCTTCATAAATTCATGAAGCAAATAAAACTTGAACATAACAGTCTAATGCATGAAAATTTGTTGCTAACTATTATTATAAAAAAATTCCAGCATTTTTCGACTTAAGTGGTGTTCTTTATATTTATTTGCTAATTTATATTCATGACTTATAGTATAACATACCTTCTCAAGATGAAAAAGTTTGCAATCTCATATCACTCGACTAAATCTGGGCAGACTTGAAACAGAATAATTAACTAACCCAGGATTTAAATTATAATCAAAAGGAGTCACTCAAAATGAAAAATATAAGTCATGAAGTAGCCATTCTCTTAGGTCTTTGCATCAAGTTTAGCCACATGAATTTAATCACCTTAGTGCAACTGTGCCCACAGAAATTTTAAATGAGGCCAGGACATCATCTACCCTTAACTTCTGCTATGTCAATGTGACTTCCCCAGCAGGCAAATACATAACTAGGGAGGGTGCTTTAGGGGCATAAGTAATTACCAATATTTGTTCAGCATTCCCAAAAATATTGAGTGTGATGGACTAAACTCAAAGTTAGTTAGCTTACGATTATTTTCATAAACTTTTTTACTTTTGAATACATATTTAAATAATTTTGTATAAATTACTTATTAAAGTGGTCTATTTAAAGTGAGTACATAGTTGATTTGTTGAACTCTGGTATTGTAGAAAGATGTGGAGGTTGGGGCAAGGTTCCTTAGTTCCTTGGCCCCCTCCTAAATGAATAAATTACTCTTCCCAAATGAAGAGCATGGTTCAAATTAATCATGTGTAAGCAGTATTACTTACATAGGTATTAAGGGGATCAAGCTCTAAAGTTTTGGTCTGGTGAGTCGGCTGCTGCGTAAGACCCAAGCGAGATGAAAAAGGCCGACCTATTTCCCATTGAACCTCCTCTCTCTTAACCCTCCATGCCATATTATTTAAATCAGCAGCAACACGGAGATGCCTAAAATGAAATTTATAAGAATTTTATGTACAGATCATTATGCATATAATAAAAGTAACTGTGAACTACAGATGTTATTGGGCTAAGATTTTTTTCATTTTAGAAATACGTTCGTCTGAAACAGCTATAAAATATTTACTAAGAGTTGGCAAATTTAAAGAGGGTCGAAGATGAATCATTTTACGAGGGCTGTCTAGAAAGTAACAGAAATTTTGAAATGAAAAATAAATGGAGTGAAAATAACAATTTTTATCACACAAATGTTGAAGTCAAACTCTTTGACTGTTTTTATCCATAATTGCCATTTAAATTAAGGCATTTATCAGGATATGGTACAATGGTTTTCAATAACCTCTCCATAGAAATCTGCCGCCTGCCAGTTCAATCACAGGTTTAGGTACACCGGCATGCAGTTCAGCATCAGTGTCATACTGTTGCGTAGCGAGACACGTCTTCATCGGTAGGAACAGGTGGTAGTCCCTCAGAGCCAAATCCGGGCTGTTGGGTGGATGATCGAAAAATTCCAATCCAAAACCATCCAAGAGCTCTTGGGTTTGATTGGCCGTGTATGGAGGATAGTTTTCGTGGATAAACAAAACTTTCTTTCTGACTTTTCCTCAATGCTTGTTTTTTATTGCACGTGTTCATTTCATCACTAGCCTGGCGATAAATTTCAATTGGCTTGGGATTTTTCGCCTACAAAAACCTTATCACAGTTGTGCAAAAAATCCACAGAGGAAAAATCATTCTCAGGGCTTTGCTCTCCGGCTGTGGTGCTGTGCGCACGACTTGGACTGCTAGTCGCATAATATGCTCAGCAGTCCATACCACCTTGTCCGGTATAGTCCACAAATTTTCCACAGGGGAGAATGATGCGTCGGTAGCTTAACTAGCTAAAGCACTCAGCTGGAAATCAAGGGATCCGGGTTCGAATCCTGGTCAAGGCGAATGATTTTTCCTCTGTGGATTTTTCGCACATTTGTGCATTGCGGGTGACTCCCGTAAAGTTATCACCGTGGCTAGTCCTGGTATACTTAAAAACCTTATCACAGCTTGCTCTAGAAAACTGGTGGGATTTTCAGTTCCAGCACTCATTTTGATACTCCACTCCACAAAGTACGATAGGCATAACATGCATGCCCCGGCTGGTTGCGTACAAAATGTAGGAACACTATGATGCCAAGATAGCGGTGCTAGTCCCACCCACTGCCGTGCCATGATAAAACCTCTGTTACTTTCTCGACAACCCTCGTACATAATACATTTCAAATAATTTACCCTAATACCTATTTACATGCCATTAATTGCCAAAATTGGCAAATTTTTATTAATATTCACATTAATAAGCTCTGAGAGGAATTGTTAACTTTAACATATCATAAATACATATTTACAAATAAATGAATGGGTGCACAGCATAGTTATTAAGAAAAATAAACTTCAATGTATATACCTGTATGTAACACAAGCTAATGTGGTGGTGAAGGCTAGGAAGATTCCAAGGGCAAATGAGACATACAGTACCACTACATGGGCATCTGAAATGAGGAAATCAGAGTCATAGGTTTAACTTAATTCATAGCAAGAGAATTATTTCTCTTATATTCTAATATGTACTCATAAATATATATATGTACTCTGAACAAGAATGTCCAATAATTAATGTCATTCATTTTATTATCAATATGTATGGAAAAAGGTGGATAAATGGCAGTAATTTATATAATAATGATTGTCTTTCAGATCAAAAAACATTGACCCCAGTCCTACTTGCTAGCTGATTAGAGAAAATTGGAATCACATAGTGATTTTCTACTTCCTTAGCTAATTGAATGAATGCATAAAAATGCATCAACTGGTTAATTCATTCATTCAAATACAAAGAATTTAAAATTGCATACCACGCATAGAGCTGTTTGTGTAAAATATAAGAACACTGCATGTGCAGCTGAATTTGAATGAATTATAAAAGGACATCAATAATAGTTTGGTTAATAGGCCTCTGGATTTATTTTTTTAATCAGTTCCCACTTGAAATTAACCAAATAAAATACATCAATAGTAGTTTATAGTAATAATAGTAAAGGACATCAATAATAGTTTGGTTAATAGGCCTCTGGATTTATTTTTTTAATCAGTTCCCATTTGAAATTAACCAAATAAAATAAAAGCCCTCTCCTTACCTTACTATATCAAACATGCCTCTTTCTGTTAACCTGTTAACGCCTAGGGGTACCATATGGTACCAGCTGGTAGTGCAATTCTAAACGAACTTTTTTTGTTATTTATTGTAATTTGTTTGGGATTTTGAGAGTTTTAAACTAATAAGCATATTCATAATTACGTTTTACAGAAAAGTTTGCTTTTTTTAAGCAAGATTCGACATTTTTGAGTAATTTTGATAATTTATTGTGCAAAATAGAATTTTTTAAACGTTTCTGGCATTAAAATATGAAATAACTAACGCCTATTTAATTTCGATTTTTGTCCCCTTAAGGGCGTAGCGGTACCACATTGTACCAGGCTGTATCTTCAAGACTGTTAGTGCTAAAAGTATTAAAGTTGCATCTAATCAATCGGATTTTAAAATTGAGTATTACGAAAAAGTTGGGATGAAATTTTTAATTCAGGCGTTACCGGGTTAAGAAGTTTATGAAATACCAACTATACAGATATAATAAATATAAACTGTAGCGGTATGAAATTAACGATTCATATAACCAATTGTGGTAATAAGAGCAATTAAATAATGACAGATTGATACACTCGAGTATTTAAAAAAAATAGAGCTAGCTGTAAGTGATATGCACTTCATTCACTAGCATTGAGGGCGATGCAATCATTCACCACAGTCAATTTTTATAAAACACTAATATAAAAGCCACCCATTAATTTTAAAAATAGCAAAAGTGGTGATTTAAAAAATATTTTTGAAAGTATTTTTAGACTTGATTTACTAATCAGTTCCGGGGGTCATTGCATGCATTCCAGCCATCAGTGTGAGTATATTTTTCCGAGTAAAATAATTTTGAACATTCCAGTTTTCACACCTTGAGGCCCAGGGTGTGAAAACGTTTGTGACCAAAAGCAAAGGTTTTTCGATTTTTTGCATGCCCTGATGTGATTGGACCAGTGAACATCTCACAATGTAGTGACTTGATGAGGTACATACAATAACACCATCTCCCTATAAGATGGTAGGGGGCCTAGGGAATAGCCACAGAAGCCTAAACATGAGAAATTATGGTGGAAATATGTGTAGACAATATTACTGCAACCATTAGGGTTTGGAACATTCAGGAAAAGTATGCACCTTGAGTTGAACTTAGGTTTCATAGATTTCAATATTTTGCTTACTCCTTCAATATAATTCATAATGATTAGTTAATGAGAAATTTCAGGAGTTATTAAGGGAGTACCCTTTCCGCACCATTTCCCCGACATGCTGGATCGTTGCCCATAAAACCACAGGGTGGAATGTCTGGAGGAGGACTCAACCGACCACCTGGCCAGTGGACCCTTTTGCCTTCCACGGGGGAATAAGTCCTGTGCAGGCCATAATAATGCGCCACAACTTCAAAGCGTCCTGTCTCTGGGTCAAGATCTGACACCGAGTAATCTGCATCCCTATCCCCATTGTCATCAATACGAACATGGCCAGTTATGCCTGAAAAAAATGTTGGAAAATTTACACTTTTTGGTAGTACAATAATATCCAATCATTTCTTCAGCTCTTGACAATTATGTGAAAAAATTGAAACCGGCCGAGCAAATTATCCAAAAAAAAAGTGTAGAAAATTACTACAGCTGTTTGAATTATTGCAACAAATTCATGATGATATTACACACATTAAAACCTACGATTTGAAATGAATGTGGAAGTTCCAAACAAAATGGACCCTAAAATTATTCCAAATGTAATTCAAAGTACACAAAGTGAAACCTGAGAGCATCCCAATTTTGCATCCATCCATGGTGCACCTCCATTAACAGGCATTTGCGTAGAAGTAACAGGATGAAATAGACAGTGATGAACTTAAATGTCTCTTAAAAAAATAAATGAACTCTTTTCAATACAATGAGAGTTATTTTTTGGCGAATTATAGCTATAAATCATTTAGCTTTCACCTACCATGAAAATCTCTATCCCACATGCGACGGGTGATGGCACTGCCATCTAATATTGATCCACCCTCAGATAATGTCTCATTAAGAGCCATTCCAAGTAAATAAACTCCATCATAGAAGGCACCAATAAAAAAATTAACCTAAAAATGAAGAAGTTGAAACAATGAAAATTGTTCATGAACAATGTATTTACATCACGAGAGACATGTCATTTTCTTTTTTAAAGTTCATGAGTTAATTAGGAGGAAAACTCATTGCGAACCATTCACGTCATACATGGATTGAAATACTCACTAAAGGAATTAAATGAAATACTTAGCAATAGACAAATCCTCACCTCTTCATTCTCTGAAAAAGTATAATTATAATTTCTTTTCGCTTTCTCCTTCACACGCTCTGAAAATTCACAGAATTTAGGGCTGGTCGGCTGTAAGAGGGAAACCCTCAAAAGTGCTTCATAGGCAGTTCGAGCTGCTTCATCATCTCCATCCTTCAACTCCCAGCCATGGTCTCCCCAATAGGAACCCTTGAAAGGTAAAAGAAGGTATCAATAGCCAGAACTAGACGGTACAGTTGCAACCATTAGTAATTCTGATTAACTGTTTAACAATGCTAACAAGCGTAACATTTTATTTTCTCACCTTGAAACACATATACAGTTGAAACAAAATTAGAACACTTTTAATAGTTATCCCGGCGAACACATCGGGAGCGCCGACGTGCACACCCACACGCCACTCTTTTTCCAACCATACGCTCTTGTTCTCTCTCCTGCGCCATCAACAACAATTGATTCATTCTATTTTTGCTGTTCATTATCGCCTGCTTCATTTTCTTTCTCCCACCAATTGTCATTAATATTCAACCCAAAATCACTCAAAATTAATTGATACACAAGGCAGATGAATTATTAGATAGGTAATACTATTGTTTTGCAGCACTTGGAAAGAAGAATAAATTAAGCTCAGCAACACATTTAATTCAGTCTACGAAAAATATTAAATCAAATTGGTACCATTACCAGTCATAACGAAACTTAACGCTATTTTAGGGCTGAATAAACACCACGAGCGGTGTTTGGCTCCAATGGGTTTATCGGGAATGGATACTACACTGCAGTTGCCTAGAGACCGAAGGGTTGCATAACTCCAAGGAAACCTTATCCCATTGCCTTATCCTAACGCATTTTAGTCTTGATATATTTCTTAAACGTTTTGCCGAATGATATTGAGGAAATTCGTCAACGGAATAGCTAAATTTACAGGTTACTAAAAATCACTCATACGTGATAACCATTCAGTAATAAAGATTTAGGAAAGCAATCGAGGTTATTATGAACTCAGTAGCATTACGATAGTCACGAATGAGGACGAACTCTAATTGTTCAATTTACCCGTAGAAATTAATAACAATAAACTTCAGTTTTCTCTTGGAACTTAAAATTCTTAAAATTTTCATACTCGTATAAAATGTTTAAAACATTTACAACTACTTTTTATCAACACAGAAGACACGAGAAAGAGATATGACGAATCGTTACGAGGAGGGACAGAGATAGATTCAACTAGATTCATGTAAGACTTGCTTCTCTACTTTCATTCATGACGTAATTTGGAGAGATATAGATTGTTTTTCTATATGAGCAACACCAAATTTTATATTTTGACAATCCCAGAGAAAAATACAATTTACGAAGGTTACAATGGCTAACGAACGAACGATATCATTACACCAAGAAAAAATTAATTCCAGAACCTTGAGATTTCAATATACATGAAAATTACAGAATTCATTCAACTTGTGTGCCGGTTAAGCACTAGATCATACTCAACGCATGAAAATAATGTATCTATATTTTATATTACCTGAAAAATTTCGACATCTAAAAATATCCAGTCTCCATTAGTCATTCCGAGAGAATGAGCAGCTAACATGAATGGCCGCACGAGGTGTCCCCGGACACTTAATATCACCACTGAAAATTAAAAAAATATTACCATCAGGCATCAGGTCTTGAGCATTCATAAAGTCTAATTTATTTAACCAAGATCACGAGCTGATATTCATATCATGGATTATGTTAGAACTAAGTCAAGATATTATTAGATCAAACGCAGTAAAAACTAGTATTTGGAATAAAATATATCACTAGAATTTTGTGCATAATCATAATCAATACATATATATACCTACCCATCAAATTATTTATTTATTGTGGAGGTTAAAGAGTTAAGAAATGAAACTGATACTTGGCCGTGGAAATAGTTTTGGATATAATTTCCGAATTTTAAAATGTGGATAGTTATTGAGTAATCGTACATTAAGGGATATAAAAATATATCCTTAATAAGTTTAACTGGTTTATTTAATGTAAAATAGATTAATGCTGAAGGAAAATGGACTTAATACACACTATTTTTAGATGAAAAAGTTCTTATCTACTTTCATCGTGAGTTCAGGAATATATATAGAAAACCATGGAACAATTCTCAATTAAATAAATTCATGGACTTGGTTTTATAGCGTAACAAAAGAGGCTCAAGTTTTAAAAAAAAGTGAAAGAGTTTACCTTATATAAGATAGGACATTTACCTCTAGCGTACATGCTGGTCTCACGGAGAAACCTCTGATACCTCCAGTACTTCTTGCGGCCCCCTCCGCGGTTGTAAGGGAGGTCGGCCTGGTCCGCCGCGGGGAAGTAGTCTGAGTCAACGGATGAGGAGGCCACTTCGTTGGTCACCCCTTCGCCTTCCTCGCTCCACTCGTTGCCATCGAACTCCTTGACGAACGACAGGAGGCCCTCCTTCCTCAGACCGTGCTCGAGGTTCTTGCCTGGCGCCGCAGGAGGAAAACAGGCATTTGATTCTATCACCTCTCATGCATTCGATTTTACCACATTACTCGACCTTCAATTTGATCACACAACGCTGCCGTCCGAGGTTATTTTGTTATATCCAGCATGGAAACAAAACTTTCTTGTCATTCGCTCTCGTTTTATAACCAAGTTTCACGTTCATTTTGTTTTCACAATTATGTCGACTTTCTACAGTTGGAATTTACTCCAAATTATGTTTTTTTAGTAAAACGAATAATAAAAAAGTAGAAATTCAATCAGTTTATTAAATTGCATGAAATGACAATTATTTTTATCGAGCAAAGTCAGTAAAGCTCTCACTTTATCAGCTATTGAACGTCAATGACCTAATTACACAAAATAATTATGACAAGTATCTATTGCAAATTTATTTACACACAATATCGATCGTTACTAAACTAATTGATTTTAAAATATAATAAAATGTAGTAAATTCCTAATCGGAAGCAATTTTTTATTCTGCTTCGACGTAGTAACTATAGTAATTAAATTATTTTTCAACCTACCCGTTGAGAATTGGTGACTTTCTTGCTAGGATTTAGCGAGAAGCAATTTAAGTAGACGTTTTCTGACTGTGTTTTAGTAATGGTAATTTCTCTCGCAAGTTTTCCTATTCGTAAATTTTACCTTAAATTTCGGAATAATAGTAGTAACTATCTCAAAATGGAGGCACAAACTCATGCAAAAAATATGTACACCTAATAGAGAAATACATTGTGTTTAGCCGATGAAATTAGTTACTAAACACTTATAGAGGTGGAGATAAAAGGGAATCGCAAAAGAGCAAGGAAAAAGAAAATATTTCATTTTTTTAATAACAAACGGACAAAAGTTAAGAATAAAGATGTAACGAAGAAATTTTTAATATTTACACAGAAACAAAGAACTAATTTTATAGTTTTTGGAAATTAAATTGAATATTCAAGGCTTGAATGGAAAAGGGGAGGGTTAAATTTGAAAAATTTTCGGAAATAAAATTGATCATTCACGTCTGAAACGCAAAAGAGAAAACGCTTGATTTTTCCAGTGCACGTACGCTTTATCACCAAAACCTTTTAAAAAAATACGAATGAGAAATAAGCAGAGCATTGCGCAACGACAGTGCTTGGAAATTAACCAACGAAATAAAAAGTCAGCTTCAATGCATTGAATAAAATTTAACTTCCCAAATCCGAATACAAATTTATAACGATTTCACGCCAACAGACTAAGAAGAATGTGATTCAAAATTTTCCTGAAAGTTCCTAATCCTTGAAAAAATTAATAAGTTTACCTTCTTTCGTTTCATTCAAATTGGGAGAACGAAAGCCACTTTTATTTCATAGGAAGCAGAAAATTATGTCTCAATAGTTTTCTTCGCCACTCCTTTCGATACGGCTCAATCGCTTCAGCTTTCTCGGAGGGAATACATATTCTCCTGTTTCTTTTTTTTGACGCACCTCATTTGGAAGTCAAATTTTATTTTATCCCCAGTTCGCTCTACAGCCTCGGAAGCTCGAACACTTCTTCAGAAAAAACGACTCGATGGATACAAAAAGGGAAGCTAAATCCTTGGAAGTCGCCTTTGGCTGGACAATCACAATAAAAAAAGTCGAGTGTAAGCCATCATTAATGGCCAAGAAAATTAAAAATGAACGGAAAGGCAAAACAAGTGAGAAATCAGAAAATAAAATTAATAAAGAGGCAGGGAAATCAATCGCTTTTGATTCGGCAGTTTGCAATCAGAATCTCGTCATCCATAACTAATCTTCAATCATTTCCTATCTGTAATTCCATTATAATTCATTTTATGTTGCCTTTACTGAACGCAGTTTATATACCACTCATCAAACATCTTAATTTTTGCTCTTCCACATCATCCAATTTTTAATTACATTTACACGCATGAATTATGGGATAAATAGACCGACAAATAAGTTATATTACACGCAAAAAATACAAACACAGTCGATTTAAAAGCCTTGGTTTACCATACGAATCCAAATAATCACAGTAATATGTAATTTTCAGAAAATTAATCTGCCTTCTAAAGAAAAGTCTGTTTTTTTCAATGCCTTTTGATTATTCCTTTTAAAAATTTCTTCTCACTTAATGGCTGTTATTTGAAAATAATTATTTTATTCTAACTCTTTGAATACGTAATGTTTCTTCCCTGTGGACTGCGGGTGACTCCCGTAAAAGTTATCGCCGCGGCTAGTCCCGGTATACTTTAAACTAGTCTAGAGCGAACACCTCTTTGTGTTCTATGTCCGGGCCTGCTCTCCGGCTGTGGCGCTGTGCGCACGATTTGGACTGCTTGTGGCATCATATGCTCAGCAGTCCAGTAACACCTTGTCCGGTAGTGTCCGAAAAATGTCCACAGGGAAGAATGATGCCTTGGTAGCTTAACTGGCTAAAGCACTTGACCGGAAATCGGGGGATCCGGGTTCGAATCCCAGTCAAGGCGAATGATTTATTCTCTGTGGATCTTTCGCACGATTGTGCATTGCGGGTGACTACCGTAAAAGTTATCACCGCGGCTAGTCCCGGTATACTTTAAAACGTAGGACCTTTCCCCATAAGTATGCCAATTTTCAAGAATAATGCGTGAGGGAAAGTTACTAAAATTAGAAGTTAAAAATGACACACGACCCTTAGGATAATAGTCCAAGGATTATAAGGTTCCATGCCATCAGAAATTGATTTATTTTACAAAAGTTTATGTAGACTGAAAAGCTTTTATAAAACCATTTATCACTTTTTATATAATTAGTAAAATGTTTTATGCAATCTATGTTCTATGTTTTATGTAAAATGTTCTATGCAGTATCTATCTATTTAATGAATGCTATTTTATTAATCCATCCTTTTATTTCTTAATCCAAGATACTTTTATATAGAATTTGTTTTTATGTGAATAGGGTATCAGATCGTACTCTGTACGTGCATTATATGCTGTGCAATGATTAAATGATAAAAATTCCTTCGGAAAGGGGATAAAACCATAAATAGCATTAAAAATTAAACTACTTCAGGATTTGAGGATAGCGTGATTGTTTGCGCAACATTCCGATAACCATAAGGTTCACATTTCGACACTCGGTCCAGGAAAATTATTTTTCAATAGTGATGCATATGAATTTTTCCCCCATTCGGGCGGTAGGTGTGATATTGTATCAAAGTTTGCTATAATTGGATGATTTCCCAAAATCAAAATTGCTCACTTGAGCGCCCAGCGATTGCATCATTGCTCAGTGATGAAACGGGATTTTCTTCCTCCAAGAATAGAATGACTTATGCTCATATGGCAACGAAAGAGCCACAAAAGTCCCCACGAAAAAAAAACAAGACCATCCCAATGATTTGTGGGGGACATCTCTTCTTCGGAAGTCCGAGACGCACAACACTGAACGGCTAACTCTAAGGGGGCACGGAACGCCCAGGGAAAAAGAAAAGAAAACATCAAATGGGGCAGAAAAAGATCGTCGCCCGCCTTTTTAACTCCTCTGCTACATCCTCGCTCTGGCCAAACACGCGAAGAGATTATTAGGAAGGAACAGGAAGAGATGATGGCAAGACACGAAGGAGAGGATAGGAGAGGTAGATAAAGGTGGAAGAACGGGGATTAAGGCAGTGGTGTTGGAATGAGTTCCTCGGTGGACTGAGACAGAGGATTAAGGGTTTGTGGGATGGGGAAAGGGGGAGGGTTAAGGGCCTCTAAGGGACGGGGGGAGGCGTAGACAATGAGGCAGCAGGAAGAGTGAGATAACAAGACGGCGAGACTTAAAGAAAATTAAGGCTGAGGAGAAAGGCGAGAGAGGTACGTAGTACATCTACATACAATCCGCCTCAGTCCGCGTGTGGCGGGGGGAGTAAGGATACTAGCAGTTAACTTTAAAATTTGAAACTAGATATTGTTAGCAACGGATGTCAAGACTGATTCAACGGGTACTAATTTACGTTCCAATTAGTATTCTGACACAAAGGAATGCATTGATAGCCGAAATATTTTCAAGCTTAGTGACCAAATCGTGGATTGTAAAAGTATATTTTATATGTAAAATGAACAACTAACAATAGAAAAAGAAACGTACGCACTGAGTTCCACCTAATATTTATTGAAATTCTTTATTGTTCGGGGGAAGAACGAATTCCTATAACTACTTGTTCGGAAAAATATCTTTCAGACTTCATCGTTCCTCTTGGACCTAGAAATATAGTAAAGTTCTAAAAATTATGGTCGCCGTGTCGCTGTAAAATATATCTATTCTCAATTTCTCCAGAAATCTAAGCCTTGAATGAAGTCGAGTCCGAGTCACTAGCGGCTGCCAGCCTAATTCGTGTAAAAGCTGTGTCCGGAGACAATGAGGGAGCAGGGAGAGGGATAACAAGACGGTGAGACTTAAAGATTGAGGATAGGCGGTGGGGAAAGGCGAGCGCGGTACGCAGTATAGTTGGGGAAGAAGCGAGGAATAATTGGGAGATGGGCTGAAAGAGGGAGAAAAGGCGGGAGAGGAAGATTATGGCTGGAGAAGGTGAGTCATCAGTGCGCCGCAGGGTGAATGTTCATTCGCCTACACGAGAGATCAGCCGGGGGTACGCTTCGTGGATATCAAATCGGATTCGAAATCGAACCATATTCAATACTAGCTTCCACTTTCACCTAATTAGCGAAGTGTAGACATGAAAAATCTATATGTGTCGTTTCCTCATTACATTTCGTTACGTCATGTAATACAACTTGGGCGGTTGGACATCCTGACGGGTAGGCACACCTCTTGACACGCTAAAAGAGAAAGCAAATACATGTCCTATACGATCATGAAATCCGGGTTTCCCACTTCTCCGGGTACTAACCTTCCGGAGCAACGCCGGGTGGCTTGCTAGTATTTTATTAAATGGGCGAAGAGAGATATGAAACTCATGATTGAAATTAAGCACGGATTTAGCCATGTAGAACTGACTTTTTTCCCTCATATTAAGCAACGCATCTGGACTGACTGATTTACCCACTCATAAACGCACGTATTAACTATTGAAGATACTACCATGAAATTTTCTGGAATTATTCTTTGTGATATGTATAGGCGCGCTAAAGAAGGATTTTAGCGAGAAAGAATTTTTGGGGATGTTTTCACCCCCATGAGTTTTTGCTTATGCTTAACTGCCATAAGAAAACGATAGAATTCCGTGCAAACCTTTTTCTTTTGCTTTTTGAGTAACTCAAACTTAGAATATTGATTGAAAATTTATTTTGTCACGCGAAAAATGGAATGTTGTAATTAGATGTTTCATTCAATGTTTCAATAAGTTTCGTTGTCCTTTAAGTATAGCAATGTTGGAACCAAATTTATCCATAGTTCTTCCATTTCAGCAATAGAAATTTACCTTAGCAATAATGCCTAAATATGCATTAATACCACATGCTAGATCAAAATTACTTTTTTCTAATCCTACTGTTAAACAATAAACCACTGTTTAATTGTAAAGTCATATTTTAGCCTTCAATAGCTTCGAAATTCAGCGGTTAATTTTTGCTTATAGGTACAGATAAAATGGTTAGATACAGATAAAATAAGAGCTGCAGATAAAATAAGAGCTGCAGATACAAGCATGAGGGAAGAATTACACAATAAATAAATATATGAAATTGTAATAAGAATAATAGAAATGAGGCTGATTATATTTTTACGGCATTGATTTTTTCTACAAAGAAAAAATGAAATAGAATTTGAATCTCCTTGTAGTTCAGACCGAATTTCAAGGATGTTGACTGGTGAGATCAGCTGAGGAGGACTTTCGGTAGGAGCAGCTTGGAAGGGAAATCTAGCCATATCTAATAAGAGCTTCCACTTTCACCCAGATAGTAAAAATATTATAAATAAAGGCGAAAAGAAATGAAAATCTTATGAATTAAATAAAGCTGAATTTACATATTTTGTACTGATTTTATAACAAATAAAATATATTTTGAATTTACGAGTAGTTTTAAACGAATTTCAAGGCTAATGCATGAGGTTCTGGGAAAGATCAGCGGAGAAGGTTATTCGATACTTGGTCGACACGCCAAATCGGTTAGGAAATCGAACCATACCCAATAGTGGCTTACATTATCATGTAGTTAGTAGTGTATCACAATAAAAAAGGTACTGCACAAAGGGTGAAAAGTTATGCGAAAATAGACAATAAAATAAGGCTGGATATAGATGTTTAACTTTGATATTTGTGACGAATACAATAAAATTTGAAGCTCCAAGTTGTTTACAACGGATATCATGCTATGAAGTTCCAATTGGCATCCGATGAAAAGGGAATGAGTTGATAGCCGAAAAAATTAGCGAACAAATCGTGGCTGGGGTGGTTACTTTTAATTTGTTACGATCTGGAAATTCACAATAGGTGGATAAATTATTTACAACTATAAAAAACGATATCACTATCTTGTCTTTGTAAATGCAATCGTTACACATCAATAGTAAAAGTCAACGATAATATTTAGTAGAATATATAAATAACAACTGCTTAAATATTTCAATGAAAATTAAAAGAATTCAGAAAAATATTCTTTAAAGTTAATTCAACGATCTTCTGTCGAATTTATCTTCTTACCCGGATTTTCATCGACTTTGCCAAAAAATATATATGTGAATACGACTTAGCTATTACTAATGCATCTCCTAGTTTATGATTAAGAACTACATTCTAACATTACCACTGCATCCACATGCACGGAAAAGGTATTATTTTAAAAGAAAATGAAAACTTATAAAAATGGTGAAAACCAATGTCGACGCGAATGAAGTACAGTATTGCAAGTAAACGTCCGATACGGATAAAATTTTTCCCGCATTAGTGGTACTTTGATGCATAATTAAAATTTGCCTTCCTCTGAGAATAAATGCCAAAATAATCGACATAGATGGCAAAATGATTCGCATGGAAACAGGAAAATTCCACTTTTCGTACAGCGTCAAAGGGCCGTGAAAAGTTAACCTTAAAGCCGTTAAATTACGTCGTAAAGAAATGTACGGGAGAGAGTGAGTATGTACGCCAGTATTCTCCAAAAACACCATGATGGTGGCTCCCAGCGAGCATCAGTCCCCGACTTTGAACCCGAGTCTTCTTAGTGGCAGCCTATTAACTGACATCAAGGCCGATAGAGCACAAACTTAATCCCTCTTTCATTCTAGGTTCATCTACAGAGGGAATTTATGCGAACCATTCCGTAGTGTAGGAAGTACACATCGTGGAAAGACATGAACTCGTGATGAGCGTCATGAAGGATTGCGAGCAGCCAGTCTCCTCCCTCATTCACGTCAAGCCAAACCCTCGCGGCTCTTCACCTGGAAGAGTTGATGGAGGATTGCCTTTGTGCGGAAAACGTATTGAATAACCATTCTACGACGGTAAGGCGATGACGCAGTAGTGGAAAGGATACAGGCGGCGAAGAGACATCGGAGAAAGACGGGAAGTGAGGCAAAGTAAAAGCTTATGGTGAAGGAATGAAAGCCTATAGAAAAAGGGGCTGAGGGTGGCGAAAAAAAAGACAAAGCCGCTGGAAAAGGATACCGCATGGAAATGATCACGCGCACTAAGTGCAAAAGTTAACTAGAGGATTATATTTTCCAACATTTGATGATTCACGCTACGAAGACAAGAGGGTACAAGGATTTATTTAAATAAAAGATGGTAGCACTTTTCCATCTTTTATTTAAATATGTCGCAATTGCACCATATAACGCTGGAACTATGAACTTTGGGTACAAGGATTTTTTTTTTCTAAAATCAGGGAGAGTTTATATCATTTACACCGTAGTAGTATTAATGAAAATGGATGAAATTTATGGGATAAGTTTTTCCTTCCCCTTTTCATAAAAGTCTGCCACCACAACATTGAAATTAGTCTTCACAACGGTGGATAAATGAGTTCTGAGTTCACCTTTTATCTACACATCATAATTTAAATATATTAATCCAAAATAAGAAAATACCACACATGTATTTCTGGAGATATCTTTACCTTGTTTTTCACGTAGGCTGCGGTGTCAGCGAAAAGAACGTTTGATGCCCTTAGTCAAAGAAAAAAATATGTTGCCCTCACAGCTGAGCCAACATATCGAGAAGTGAAAAGGGTTCCCCATTTATGCGTCACTATTATTGATATAAGTATTGATGAAGAAAGGAATTAGGATTAGAAAAAAGAATTACGTATTTAGATGATGTAAACAATAATCTCAAGAAGTTGAAAGTGGTAGGTTGGATGAAGTAGAGGGACGGCAGGGAGCAATAGAGGTTGCAGTCTGCGCAGGAGCTCCAGCCTCACCCCGAGTTCAAAAGCAGTGAATGAGGGCGAATAAGGAAGTAGGTAAGTATACGGCTACAATACGTTAATCGAAAATTTCAATTGGTTAAGTTCGTGAACTCTTCACAATTTCATGACTCAATTTAGAATATCAAGTTATGCCATTTGAAAAATAATTTACGAAGCCCACCTAGTAGAAAATATTTGTTTCAAATCACTTAATTATGAGAAATATTTAAATCAGTAATTTCAATATTTTACACGAAGTCCCAAAGACGCAAAAGTTTTAGCATTTTACTAGTTCTGGTTATTTTTGAAAAATCTTGCTGGGTACTTGTGATTCCTCCTTTTCGAGTGCGATGCTAATGCTCGTCTCCTCAACAGATTTCATAATAGAAGAGGAAATAAAGAAAGAGACCGCTTGGTATTGCCTATAAAAGGCGCCTTACGACAGTCGTTATCCCTTTATGACATACGATTCGGCTCTCAATGCAGACGCCCTCAGCTAACACCCTCTCGGAACACCCTCCCCTCCCCTCTAACACCCTCTAATGCTACTCGGGAGCAATCTCATGAAAACATTGGAGTAAGTCCGGGACAGAAATCAAGCGGATATTTCCTAAAAATTTCTTTTCATTTGAAACCGGAGCTAGTATTGACTCAAGGCGCCAGTAATTTACCAGTAATACGCAATATCTATCCTTAATGAGTTTAATTTACTTAAATAGATAAAGCACTCGAGCACATTTTACGTCAATTTTACCGTATGGCGTATTATCGTATCTTCAAAAATAGCTGCAGAGAATGATGGGAGTGATAAAAATCATGATTAGTGCTTGCTTATCGGATGCTGAATGAAAATGAGTAACCTAATAGCAATTTGATTGAAAAATCTTTATGAGAGTGGCAACTGCACATTTCCCGGTTCGTCAATCATTCTGTTTAAACAAAAACGATGTAAAAATATGCAACTATGATGATTAAATAAACCTTATTGCTAGTTTTTCTGTGATCGAAAATCAAATTAACGATTGGTTTCGCTTCGATGTGATTCAATTAATTGACGTGATAATAATCTTAATACGTTACTGATTAAAGATAAAACGGAACGATTTTAAAATGATGACTAATAAATTTATCACTGAATAGCTGGATAGCAAGGATGGCCAGTATGATCTTGCCAAGTATGGTAGATAGTCCACTGCCCTTTGCCGGCTGTCTTACATCAGGAACAGAAGCCACTTGTTGAATGCATCCCACATGCCCTCGAATTCTACTCGTAACAATACATCATTGAATTCAATGGGAATCCGTTTTATTTGCTAGGAATTTTTTAAGCCGAAAGTCTTTTTTACATTCAAGGCTATATCAAGATAAATTGAATGAAATGCATTACAGTTCATTCCTATAGCGCAAAAATGGAGCAGTAAATCAATTACTATATTGAACCTGGGAGGGACCATATTGGACGCTCCTCATCTTCAAGATGAAGCTGGGGATGAAGAGACGAGCTTCTCAGTGACAATAACAGATGGTTGCAAGAGGCCTTTTCCTACCTTTTTGAAGGAATAACGTCGATGGGATTGTCTCACCCTCAAGCATCGAAGATAGGGGTCTTTGCCTCCAAAGGACTAACGATGACAAATGGAAGAGATTTATCTCACCCAGGGACAAATGAAAATGTTTTCAGGCTGATTAGATTGCCGACAGAACGACTAGATACTCTTTTAGTGGCTTTAGAATATGCGATGGAGTCGTTGAAGAAGGAAAATCCGTAATTTCTCTACACAATTTTAACTACCTCAGCGTAATTTGGACGAAATTATTAAAAATCAGTCATGGTGCAGAAAAGCATGTCAAAGAAAAAAATAATTTCGTTGTACACCGGAATTGCTATTTAAAATAACTGTTGTTTTCCCGGTGAATTAACTGGATAAAATTTTCCCGGGTCTCCCGCCGGGTGATTGGACCCATCTGGTCCAAATTCCCTGTGGAAGAGGAGGGACACGGATCTCAAATCCTTGGATCAGATGGATTATCTAACTTGGCGGTACACCAGATAGAAATTTATCCAAATTCCTATTTGTTATAGATGAATTCCAGTGATGCCTCCTACTCAACTTTGCTTCTCTAGGTTATGATATAAATCCATGAAGGGCAACCACGATCATTCACCTTGTGCCACTCTCTTTGTTTAGAAGGCTGTAACCAAAAGGTAGTCATTTGTGCGTCGTAATCTCATTTGTTTGATTAAAAGCTATTATGATAGTGTTAAGCTATCTCTCTCAGATGCCCTAAAATGTTTTGAAAATGTTATATGAAAATTATAATCAATATCGATTGAAAACATACGTGCATAAATAGCATTTATCCTTCACTTAGATTAAAGTATGAGTAAAAAAAGCCGCCATGAACAACCCAACAGAAACAAATGAGAACCTTGCTGTTTTCGGTCACATTAGACGAAAGAAGTTATTTTTGGGCTCCCGAACCGTTAAGAGATTTGGGCGTTTTGTGCTTCAGTGCACAGGGAGAAATAACGAAACCTTTAAGATGACCTGAGGAAACTAAACATGAATAAATAAACGGAACGGAATGCTCTAAGCAATCCCTCTTCTCAGGCTAAATATTATCCTCTCCTGCCTTTGTCAACTCACAAAACAAACATTTCAAGCAGATAAACCCAGAAACAAGATCATCAAAAACTCTCTTCAATAGCGCAAAAAGACCTGTCACATTCCCTCTGATTGATTTTCTTAAATATTTACTACAGCCTTGAATGTTTGAAGAACTGAAAATTCAGAGATTATAGTCCTAGAAAATTTATATTATATTCATCCAATCAGATAGCGATCCATGGCTATTATGCCGAATATATTTCACGTAAGGAAACTCTCATGCTGGGCCGACATTTGATTCACTCCAAGAAAGAAATACTGATAAATGGTGGATCACTTGGATTGGTTTAAATTTGAATTATTATATTACCACGATGAGTCATTCTAAAGTCACATCCGCCAAAAAATTCTCGTCAAAATACGCGGCGTTTATTTTATGAAGAGAATGTGATGAATATATGTGAATCAGTAATTAGGATTGGGTATTTTATGAGCTTTAAAAAAAGAAATAAAAATCCCCATTTCTAATATACTGTATTTTCCGAAATTTACTTGAATCAATGGGCCAGTTTTATTATCACGGAGACTTTTGGTACGACTCCTCTCTCCGAACGAAGATGATAGAAATGTCACAATCTAAAAATAAATATGCAAAACTATTCACGCATTTTCCATACAACGACATGACAATTTCCAGGAAAAAAAACGGAATGATGCGAGGCTGGGATGGTTCATTGTGTACTTCGGAAATAGTTTTGAGCCTCTAGCACACTCCCTGACCATTCATCACTCAAATAGGACTCCAGGGTAACATGGATTGCTTTGCTGGCCTTTGAAGAAGATGCAAGCCCATTTCGCATCGCCCAAGGGGGGCAATTTAGAGGGTTTGAACCCCGCAGATCCTCCCAATCCACGTCTCTCCAGACAAAGGCGTATCGCGGACGGATGAATACCGTGTCCTCGGAGATTGAACTCTGTAGCCTGGCACACTTTGAAATGATGCATGACCCTCGCATTTCATTTCATCTGAGTCTAGCAAAGGACAAGAAGCGTATCCATTCAGGAAATGCATGGAAGGTGTACCCCAGCTTTGCCCTCAGACGTTCATCCTCCCCATACCGCCTATTAGGTGAAACCGAAAAATGACATTTTTTCAAGATAAAATTTTCCCTATGTAGGAAAGTATTCCCTGTCTATACTTGTATCAGGGTCTCAGAACGGAATTATTTTCAAAATCGGATAATATTTACCACTGCCGCCCAAGCCCTTAAATTTCAAATTTTACGAAAATTCTGGCTGAGTTCGAAAGCTATTAATCTTTATGATACCAAAGACATGAAATTAGAGGATGCGATATGTTTGGCTGATTGAAGATTGGTTAGTGAGTCACAAGAATATATCGCCTCTCCAATCCGTCTCTGAATATAGCAATAATCTCTCATTCAGCAATGATCTCACTCACAATACCGACCATCGAGCACTCTCACTTTATCACAAGCACATCATGTGCATAAAATATTATTTTCTGTAAAATTCTGTTTTCGAAGTGCATTAATAGAGTTGGACATAGTGATCACTCAAATTTATACATTTTCTCAACAAATACCACAAAATAAACTCTGCAATGTTTTCAAGATCCCGTAGAACCCATTCAAGACCCAATCCGTAAAGACTCGGCAGAATTACTGCGGGCACAAACAACATCTAGCTGCTATGGAAACGGAGAAAAATTGGATTGCATCTCCCGGATTGACTGCGAAGGTGGTGTACAGACGGGCAATGGGAGTCAACGACTTATGACCTCTAAAGGGAATAATATATACATTTCCTGTGGGCGTAAAGCTAGGATTTACGTCCGCATGGGTGCAAAGTGGAAAGATTACACATCTTTATAGAACATCTCAAGGTAAAATGAGAGCAATTCTAGGCTTTTCGGTCGTAGTTTTGAAATCGAGGAGCGTGAGGTAAAGGAGTACATTAGTGGAAGAAGCTATTGAATCACCGACAAGGGAATCAAATAGACTAATAGACTTGACCGTCGGGAATAATCCAAAGTGAGACACGCCTGTGAGAATTCTAGACACAATATAAGACTGATTTAGAGAAACACTGAAATTTGCACAGGAATCTGCTAGAAACGCAGTTAACATTCGAGATCGGAGAAATAGAAATCTTTTGCCGCCCGAAAGGCGACTCCACATTCGAAATTCTCCCCAACCGTATTATGCACGACTCTTGCTTGTTTTAACGGGTGCAAGCCACAAGGTTGATTGACTAATTGAAGAAAGATTATTAAAGATAGATTATAACGAGAACTTCTCAGTGATATTAGAACTATAACTTATCTCTCAGCCTACCAAGATAATTTATACCAAGTAATGATTTATGCACAATGCTGATTGCTGAGAATATAATCGCATGCATCGCATATGAGAATGTACTGTTTCGTAATAGCGTAATGCTGTGACGGAATAGTTTTCAAGGTAAATATCATAGCATCTTGATTAAACGGTTCAATAACCAGAGTGTTAAAAAATTAAAGGAAAACGATACATTACTATTACTCTTCACTTTCAGAAACTGAATAAATATATGCACTTTCATGAAATATAAATACGTACTTGAATAAATAAAAAAAAACAAAGATCTAAATTCCGACTTAGTTACTATATGCTGAGATGTGTGTGAATTACAACTGCAACTAATATCATATAGTTAATGAAAGGTAAGGCAGACTTTTATCAGTCTACGGACTTCAAGATTTTTTTCACTTTATTCCCTATTGCAGTGTTTATATAAGGGTTAAAGAAGTCTCCCAAGCACTTTTTACAATGTTTGGAAACTGAATTAAAGACAATCTGAAAGGGAATTTTCCGAGCGTAGGCGTAATTATTAGTTAGGTTGCGTGGAATGTGGATATTGCAGACCCGAAAGGTCAAAAGGTCAGCGTATCAGCAGGACAACTTTCCCATTGAAGGGCTTTTCGAGGAGTTGAAATTGCCTATACAGATTAAGCAGTTATTGGAATCCTTATTGATCTGGCAAAAATGAATTCAACGACCATATTAGAGACTCCTGATTTTGAGAGGTGGCATAGCTGAAAATCAAGACCGATAAGAATAAGCGGTAATCCGCAAGCAGAAGACTACATGCTGCTGCTACAAGACTACTGCTCAGGTCATATCGAAACCCCGCCAATTTCTAGGCAATAGCCTTTCTCTCATCAAGTTAGGTCTTCTACCACCATTTAGCTCACGTGAAAATAGCCCCAACGAAAGTAAAAACTAGATACTGCATCTATTGCGGTGGTGTTACCCTGAAAATTCATAATTATAGCTAAGTTGAGAGATAGAATAAATATCGTAATTTGAACGGAAAAATAATTCAATCACTGAAATTTTCACTATGCACACCAAACAATAAATTATAAAAAATCAAACTATATTATACACACTTCATTTATAAGGATTTGAAACTTTAGTACATATCGCAAGCATAAAAATACTTCAAATTTATCCCAAAAACTTTCTCCGCAAATACTACTTATTGAAAGAAAACCAGATAAAAGGAGTTCACGCATGTGATTTCGAGATCTGAACGTATCTTCAGAACTGAACTAAAATATATTATTTCATCTCGTGAATTTAGAAATCGTTACAAAGGAAAGAACATATATTTAATTTGAACTTTATGCATCAATAAACTGTAAACATTCACAATCGTTTGGATATGTGCAGCTTATCTTCGCCCTTATCTTCGTAGAGAGAAAGTTTGGGTGAATATAGGATTCGATTTCTGATCTATAGCGGATGAGCCGCAGGTGTCCTCTGAGGAGCAGGGTCGATGAGAGGGATGTTATAAGGGTGGGAAACGAAAAAGAACCGATGAGAGGAGAAAGCAGAAGGATAATAGAAGCGGGAACGGAGAACTGAAGAAAACCAACGGTAGTAGCTTTTTAAGTGGGAGGAGGAAGATTGAGGAAGGAATGGGATAGAATTCTGCGGAAGAGGTGATGGGATATAGAGAGACCATAAAAAACTTGAAGGCTGAGTGGGTTTTCAAGCCCGGGATGAGTGGACACCGGGGGAATTTTTTGAGGGAAATTGCGATCGCGTCAGAGCCAGAATTGGGAGGGAGGTTTGTAATTAGGAGGAAACGACCCCCTTTCTATCCCATCAAACCTATCAAAAGAGACTAAACATTTTCCTCGCCTTCAATTTTACCCTCTAAGTATTCTCTTTGCACCCTCACACTTCCCAAGTGAGTTTTAAGAGCTCTGAAATGAGTTGTTGCCTAGTGAAAGAGGGAGGAATACTTCATGCAGTAACGCAATGTATAGCATAAAAATACCACCTATTTATACCACCAACTTTCCCTGATAATTCTCCATATTAAAATAAATACACATCATATACGTATTCTATTATGAACGACTAAGAAATAACCGTAAGCTTGAGGAATGCCTTAATTATCTACATTTTAAAAAAACATCAGAAACAAAATTTATGAATGCATGAATGAGCCAGAAACTTTTTGGATCAGCTAATTCTCATTGCTCTATAATTATAGCCGCATTCTCATATCTAAGAATAATTATCGTATAATTACGCTTTTCGATTCTATCAAGAGCGAATACCCCTTTTACGCCACTTTTACTGGTCGGTTTGTTTTTTGCGTATTATCATTTACAAAATTACACAGATGAAGCCAGCGTGATGATTCTCTGCGAGAGGTTTTATACCAAGCATCCATATAGTGGAAATACAATGTAAACCATTATGTCACAGTACTTTAATCAAGAACTAATACCTTTTACATCCACAAACTCGTAAGAAAAAGGATGGATGTGAAATAATTATGGAGGTTTTAATGTTCTATTTGCATTTTCAACAATAATATAAACTAAGACATATACTCGAGAACATTCTGATCAAAAAATTAATACAAGGGGAGAGCATTACCCAAAGAGTTAGTTACTGATCAGCGGATGAGTAAATATTAAATATTCCTGGGCTAGAAAACTCTCAACTCTTTAATTTAACTTATACTCGTTTCGAAATGTAGTATTTAAATTTAAATTAAATCGATAGTATTGACCGAAAGTAATATTAAACATGTCAAACCGAAAAATTCGTTATTCGACCACAGTAATACGTATATTGGATAAGAAATAACAAACGGAATGTTAAAGCTCTCTTGTCAAAGTATCTGGTGCTACTTACCAATTTATTTACTTTTTTGTCGTGATTCTCATATTTTTGACTGGCCTTCAACCTTTCAATAGCTGAATAAAATATCAGTCCAAATTCCATTAGGAATTCAATCATCTGCGGATGAGAGCGTCAATCTCGGGGAGCAAATTATCTTTCTCGAATAAATTTTTAAAAACTAATTTGAAAGAACTTCGATTTTTTTGCGGTTTGAAATCAATATTTTCAATTTTGATGGGCTTGATGCTTGGCGTACCGACAAAAATCAGTCCGAATTAAAAAAAATATTTATTATAGTTAATAACCATGGCCATAGTGGACGGAGCGGAGTCAAGGGGTTCACACCCCCTAAAAAAGCGGGGTTTGTACCGTCTAGAATCAACTGCTTAGAGACGAAACCTCCGAAATGAATTGTTCCTCCTCTGTGGACATAAAAACGAGAAATTTTTCTAAGGTCTCGTTAGAGAGAGAAGAAAAGTCTGACAATCAGAGGACAATTTTCGATATTGCATTGAAGTATTTCAAAATACTTGTTATCTACTTTAGTATATTTATTGTTTTTTATATTTATTTTCATGATTAGCATTCAAAATCCTCGGGCAGATCTTAACAATAATAATATGACTTAATAAATATATTCTTTTGGTAATGGAAATCAGGAAAATAACTCCTGAATTTTCCAGTTTCACCTGATTTACCTCGGAATATTGATATTCCTGCGGTTGATACGGCTGAATATAATTCTAGAACAGCAGGATCATTAGTTCAGAACCTCCATAAATATAATTCACAATGATATTTCAATAAGTCTGCTGTAATAAACATAGTAAGTCATAAATACATAAACCCTAAATTTCAAAGGATATTTACCATTTGTCCCATCCAACTTTATATAAATTGGTAGGCATCGCAAAACATTAGCCTCGGTTTAGTGAATTCATTATTTTTGTTCATGAAAACGATTGTAAAACCTCTTAAACCTTGGAAAGCGATATGCTGTGGAGGATTTATACACAAAAAGTTATGGAAACACTGGTTTCATTGATATTTATTAACATATAACTTATTGGAAGCGAATTACTAATTCCAAGTTAATAGCTAACAACGTCGAAATACATTGTGACGCAACGAATAGCATAAATTATGAATCAATGCTTTAAATTTAGGGCGTATCAATAAAATCACGAAAAACGAGAGAATATTATTAAAATCTGGGCTGAAACCATAGACTTTGCCTCTCTACTTGCCTGAAAGATAACTTGAAATAGTATCTGAAGTATTATAGCAGAAAAAGAATAAATCGATGCCGGAAAACAATCGAGAAATACAGACCTCGACTTTTCTCATTTTAAGACCAGATCCAAACGAAAGAAAACTGTAATCTCGCACACGGGGATCTCTAAACGAATTAGGCGCCAAAGCGACAAATACGAGACTCGTTCGAATCTCTCGAAGGGCGCTGACACGTTCCGGGCACAGTGCTTGATTTTATCCGAGCGAAGCAATCGGGAGCCTTCACCCATTTGAACAACTGAGAAGAGGGAAAATGAGAAATACTGGGCGAGTGTTTCGAGATAATGCTGGACGCATTCGTCACCCACGTTGACTCCGATGGTCATCGCTGGGTAATACGGTCTACAGCAGTTAGCGATTGCACGAGAAATAATCCATACGGCATGCACAACAAATTCTCCACATCGGAGAAAATATTTGTAAGTGCACTTAAGTTGGCAGTGCCGAGCCTTTTGCTTAGGCTAACATTGAAACCTCCTGCGTCACTCTTATTATGGGGAATGAAAAAGTTAGAAAAAACACCAATCAATAGATTTTTTACAATGCCGACACTTTTCCTTCTCCGTGAGTATTTAATTGAATAGAAATAAAATGTCCGATTGAAATAAACGACATGAAAACAAATGCATAAGTCGTAGTTTTCCAGTCATACTCATCGCGTGATCTCGGATTTTGCTATTTCAATCTCGATCCCTAGAGCAGGTGCAGAATATCGCTCTCGTTTACAATTACTCAGAGAACACCATGATGATGATAACGTTAGAGATATATTTCCTCTATCACTATGTCTTTAAGTTGCCGGATCGATAAGAAGAATCTCTCATGGCGATCAATTTTAAATAAAATCGACGGATTAACATCCTTTACGAGCGATGAGATGACGTCATGATTCTTCAAACTTTTTCGAGGCGAATCGGTTTATGTAACGCTATTTGGACGGAACTGTAGTTGAGAAATTCAACTTCCTCAAAAATTCTAGTACGCAAATGTGTTGAAATCTAGAATTTAGAATAGAGAATGCACGGTAAATACTGAAGGAGAAGTATAGTATCAAGCGTGACGGTCAGGTGAGTGGCCGCTCTAGATATACTTTTCCTCGAGACATTCTTGCCGCGATTGTACCGCCTCGTAAGATGGAAACAAATGAAAATTCGTTTATGGGTTTGAGGATGGGTTTCACGATCGTAAACCGTGGAACAAACCAGCCAAGAGGACGCAATTGTCGTGAACTAATACACCGCTGAAGAAACGTAATGTTCTGCTCTAAGATGAGCGGCTCACGACGCAGGAAAGGAAAGAGCACCAACTTTAACATTTTCGGCAGTTGAAAACTTTACTTCATCCTTTCCGTTTTTATTTTCCAGCCATTATCTTATTTACGCTACACCCTTTACGATTTCTTGAGTATAGGCAGTCACAAAGCTTTCGTGATGACGCTGCAAACAACAGGACTCTAAAAATACCGTGCAAAATGGCTGTAAGAGGTCAAACACCGCTCCTAAATGCAGTTAAACCTGAACCATCCTTTCCATTCAAGACATTAAATGACGCATGGAGAAAGTAGGCGTTGCGGAAGGAGTGATAACCTCGTGCATATAGAAGCCACACCCAAAGTCGAATCAGGTCACCCAAAGTATTTAACAATTCAGAAGAGCGAAGAGAGAGAAGAGCAAAACCTTACAAACTGAAGTCATGAAATAATCAGCAAAAGCGAAAAAGATGCGAATCCATCAGAAATCTGAAAGATTTTTAAAAATGTTAAAGTAGTCCGCAAATATTTTTTTTAAATAAAAAATTACCATTCGCATAAAAATACTTAAAGGAAAATATTTCCAACTTTAGGATGGATGGCGATATTTGGTTGAAGTTTTACTTTTTTACAGTTTTTTATTGTGGAAATGTGCTACGGTTTTATTTTTTACAGTTTTTAAAAGTAACGCAAACTATTTTTGACTCTTCCTTAAAATATTTTTTTACCGCTGCTGATGAACTAAAAAATTGCATTATATAGCTGAATTTAAAAGGAATATACTTAGTCCTCCAAATGATTTTCCGCTATGACCATCTAATTATATCATTTTCCTAATAGTGAGTTTCGCATAGCAGTTCCAATGACTATAAAAGTACATAAAATGAGAAGATTACGTCAGGAAAACACAAAATGGTAACGGAATAGTGTGGGAGATCATAAAGAGCATTGAAATATTATAGACATCACGACTGTAAGAACCTAATTCTCTGGCTGAAAAAGCCGATCGAGACGAAGGGTTTAAGGCGTCGCGACGCGTCGTTAAGTTCAGGAAATGGGAGAATACTTCACCTTTAATGTTTTCTGTTCTCCCTTCCGAAGAAACATTTCAATTCACAAACATGCTCATGCATTAGTTGGGATGACAATAAATCAGACACCGACCGTTGCGTCGAACTTGTGGGACACACTAAGCGGAAAGATCGACGTTATCGTAAGTCAAAGGCGAAGTGGAGGAAAGGGATTCTTCGGAAGAAATAAGAAATACAGCCCATTGAGAATAGAAATGTTTGGGTTGGGATACCACGGCCAAGGGAACGGGGAAAACAATGAGAAGGGAGAAGATTCTTGAGACAAGGGAGGGGCACATGGGGAGACACTGTTGCGAATATATAGACCCTAGCCTAATCAAAATATATTGAAGTCACACTGGGACTAACTGTGAATAAAGCAGTCTCTAAATACGCCAAGACTGATGAAATAGCCGTTAGTAAATGCTAATCATATGTTAATAAACATGTAATCACATAATATTGAAGTGAAATAGAGATATAGAATATATAAAAAGCCATACCTGCACCCATTTACTATCATGGACAAACTAATTTGCAATAGATGACATTATTTTGACAGATATAGATTGTAAAGCATGTAATGAGGAGCATGGCCAAGAGGTTAAGAGGGCTGGGGAAGGGTTGAATACGTAACGGTTGAGATGATACTTAATAAAACGAATCCGAGGTCACCCTCGAGTTGGAAGTTAAGAATAGGTACGCAGATGTCCCCAAGCAGCGTGTGGAAGGGAGGAAGTAAAGAAGGAGGAGGGAGTAGGACTTAAACTAATATTCATTAACGATCATTTCGTTCTAATTGACACTTTTAAAAAATTTCCATTCCCTCCAACGTATCCTGCTTCGCCACTTCATTTTTTACATGCATTACCTTCGGTATAACTCTGATTTTCCCAACCTGTTGAACCGATCAAATCATATTTGTATGATAAATATTTCTTACTACCTCGATAAGCCGTGTACCACCGAAGAACCAATTTATTTATTGTTTGGATGAATAATTCCGGCGAATCACTTCTACATCCACATACAACACCTCAAGCCGCCTAAACAGGCATGTGGCAGGGAATGTTAGAACACCGGACACCTACATATAAAAAGCAAATGCTCAAACAAAATTACTTCTAGCATTTATTAAAGTCCTTTATGGTTCGGGGGAAAAACGAAGTCAATTATCTATACGTTCGGCAAAATATCTCTCTTAATTTATCGCTTGTGTCCGACCTGGAAGATTTACGTACGGCTCAAATTTTTGCTATCGATAGTAAATAAAGAAAAGGAATGTTTTAACTGATCCCTAATTTTGTAGTTGTACCTCTTCAAGGACGATCAGGAAAGGAAAGGATTCGCGCAAGATTGGAGAGAAGAAGGGTGCGCTTGGGGGCGTAGGGTTATTTGAGACGATGAGTGGAGGGAAAGAAAACACGAGAGCGGAGGGGCTGGAATGAAAGAGAGGCAGAATAGGAAGTGAAGAGTGAGAGAGAGAGAGAGAGTGATACAGGCATCCAAACGGAAGAGGTCTCGGAAATGGGAGCAGGGGGAGAGAGGAGGTCTTCGAGAGATTGGAAAAATACACATGCAAGGAGTGGGGGGGGGGGGGGGGGAGAAAAGAACATCGCACGTGCGTGAGGCGACGATGGAATCGATACAAAGGTGATCGGGAGAGTCGATATTTTCAATGTCCCAAAAGTGATGACAAGGTAACAGATAACACCTGCTGCCAAAAATGGCATCGTAACCACGCAATCAAGATTAACCGAAGATTGACCGTCTCATTTTGTAACATATCATTAAAATCAGACATGTAAGATATCAAAAAAATTTGTAAGATATCGTAAAAAATTATATTTGCATGAGAAATTTTCCCTTCATTAAAGATTTATTTAGTTTTTCCAGGTAGATCTCTTACAAAATGATCTAGGTTTCGACAGACAAGCTATATTCTCAAAAGCGATGACACGGTAACAGAAAAAGGCTCTTGATACACCTTCATACTTACTGCTCAAGAGACACAACAACAAGTGGACGCATACCTCTCGCTCGACCAAATTCAACCGATTCGGGCGTGGTGTAGTGTAAATTAGACAGATTGAAATCAAAGGTAGTTGCTCTTTTCCACAATGATTTTCATTATTTTAATAACGGATGATGTATTCTCTGTGAGCCGAAGCGCGTTGTACGCATTAAAATAATTATGGAAAAGTGAAAATACCTTTTACTATCCCGACCGGTCTATTTTGGTGACGGATTACTTATATTTTAATTAAATTATATAAATACCAATATTATGAAATTTTTATGCAAGTAGTCCGTCACCAAAGAAAGACCTAGTAATAAGCAGAATAGACCTTCAAAATATTCCTGTATGTCAAATAGTAAAATATTAGCTTTAAAAAAATAATAAAAGGTAAAATTGTTAAATTTGAGATATAGGCAAATTTTGACAACGGTCTACTTTACATGGTCCCGTGAAAATTTCGAAATGGACACATTCGTATTAAATTAATAATCTGTCCATCCAATAGAGAGGATCGAAGGGATAATAGTGTCCTTATAAGTGAACGCATAATTCTCGCTAAACCAGTCGAATTTTGTTTTTTTCCGTGGTGATTGACTCGTTTAAAAAAACGCTATCATCTTGACATTCTCAGAACATGCATAAGATACTAACCTGGTACACCCGTGTCAGCATTTGACAGTGTCTCAAATATAAAAAAAATTTAAATCTGAGATTATTCTCTGAAATATTTTTTCGAAATTCATGATACGAGCAAATGCTGACAAGATTCGACATAACATTTCCTGAATATTTCACGATAGCAAAATTTTTACAGGAGTAATACTGGAACAAAAATGATGCTCTGCAGTTGATTATTGCAGTACCCTTAATGCAGTTTACAACAATTAGTTAACATAAAATGTAATATGCTGCACGCAGCTACGAAAAAGGATACGATTAGCAACCAAATATTTGTGACAGCTTTATGAAACGCCGTGATATGATGCTTAGCATCCAATAAACTTGAAAGAACCAATCGCCGTTTATCCTAACTAATCATCCAGATGGATGAAAGCCTATACATTCTAAATATCAGATATCATGCAACTCGTACCATCCATAGCATTTTCTTTATTGCACCTTATATTGTGTCCAGGGGCGCAGCTAGGAATTAAGGCTGGGGGGGGGGGGGTTTAGGTGCAAGTAATACCGGGGTGTGTGTGGTTATGGAATACCCACCAGGATAAGCGGTAGGTAAGATATTAATAAATTGCGGAATTTTATGATAAATGGTTCAAAATGTTGAGTTTTACGGCTTTCTGAGGGATATTTTATTAATCCTTACACTATTCTATAAGAAATATCAATCCTATTAAGTAAAATGCATTAAACTTAAAAATTTCTCTGAGCTCTGGGGGGGGGGGGGGGGGGGATTATCCCCCAAACCCCCCCCCCCCCTCGCTGCGCCACTGATTGTGTCTAATGGAATGAACTAAATTTATACTTGGGCAGAGAAAGCGATACCTATATCAATGCAAAATCATCTATTATTGATGATTAACATACCCATTAGTAAAAAAATCGAAATCTGGCACGAGGCATGACCATGTCCAATGAAATCATGAATATTATTCTAAGATATTTTACATAAAATGCATAAGTTTGTACTCGCTGTTAACATTGATCTCCCACTGCTATTGAACTCATACTCTAAGTAATTATAGGCAGAATTGTAAAATTATCCAAAATTATCTAATAAAATCGACTACTAGCAGTTTGACTTATCCATAATTACCTCAACAGAAAAACAGTTGCGCTGAATTTCTTTTTTCTATTACGAAACTTCTCAAAATAGTGAAGGAATAGCACAAAAAGGAATTAACACCTGTAAAATTCAATTGAATAATTAAGTTATAATTCCTCATAGATT